>NW_026902293.1:12087077-13291654 GCF_033783945.1 Neopsephotus bourkii | reverse complement strand
TTACACCAATTGTAAATGACCACTCAAGTATATTTTTTAACATGCAGATACTCTAGCATTCCTATGCTGATTATAGCATCCCTTACTGAATGCAGGGGAAATCTAGTGACAACAGATGAGGAAAAGACTGAGGTACTTAATGCCTTCTTTTCCTCAGGAAGACCAATTGTTCTCTGTGTGCCCAGTCCCCTGAGCTAGAAGACAGGTAAGGGGAGCATGATGAAGTCCCCAAAATCCAAAAGGAGTTGATTAGCAACCTGCTTCACCACTTGGACATACACAAGTCTATGGGGTCAGATAGGATCCACCTAAGGGTACTGAGGGAACTAGAAGAAGTGCTCATCAAGCCACTTTCAATCATTTATCAGCAGTCCTACCCGGGGAAGTCCCAGTTGGCTGGAGATTATCAAATGTAGAACCCATCTAAATGACGAGACGGAAGGAGGATCAGGGCACTACAGGACTACAGCCTGACCTTGGCATCAGGGAAGACTATGGAGCAGATAGAGCATCTTGAGTGCTATCATGTGTCACATACAGGACAATCAGGTGATCATACACAATTATGAATCATCCTAGTTGTGGAAGTATCACAGCTGCATTGCAGATATTTCTAGTTGAAAGGACTAGAAATGCAATGCCATTAAAATGAAAACATCATATATTTGCAAGTTATGGTTATATCAGTTCTATTAGTAATTTGATTTGTTTCTTCAGACATAAGAAATACAGGTATCCTATAGTCACATTGTATAGCCTTATAAGTCACACAAGCAGATGCACTTCTCCTCAGTGAGGTTGGTAGTTTGAAGACAGTTAAGAACTATCAATGCAGAAATCCAATCCAGTTTGACAGACTTATGAATTTGCATCTCTTTAAGTTTCAAAATTATAAAAATATACACACTATGATAAATGGCTGATTTTATAAAAACATGTGATGGGAAACTCAAAGCAGGTGGCTAAATTAATGCATCTCTTGTAGTTCAGCCCCTGAAACCTACTGAGGATTCAGTTTAATGAAGACTGTCAGCATCACATTGTCATGATGCTCTTAATTTTTCATATATATATATATATATATATATTTATGACATATTAACACTTGTTCACTTGCCAGAATGTCTTTTGAACTTAAAATTGAAGAGATCTTGAAGCTGGAATCCTGAGGAACACAGTTTCACTCCAGCTTGTGGCTACTAAAGAAGAGCCAATGATGTAATGGAAAAAGAGCCTTAGAGAGGAAAAGCTGTCATGTTTTTGTGCCTCCATTAAAACACATTGCAATATTTACAATACTAATGTAATTTAGTTTGGAACACAGTCAAAATTAAACTGTACGTTTTAAATAAAAACTTAGATTTGGTCATGCTCCAAGCAAAACTGCATTAGTAGGGTGCTGTAAATACTGCAGTGAATTTTACAGGAGGCACTAAAACATGATGGCTTTTAATTCTCCTCTGTTCTGGGCTGTGATCCTCTCACCTTCTATGGCACCCTGGATTCTCCCAGCCTCTAAATCACGGTCTGGATGAGAATAATGACATTTCAAAGGAGTTAATCAGTGGCAAAAATTTTGTTAACAAGACTATTGAGGAAAAAACTACAAAAAAACCTCTTTTCTGTTGTTTGAAATGTTGAATTCTAAAGGTGCAAACAATAATGAACTGATGGGCAAATCTTGCAACTTCTGCAAAATATCGGCACATTGTAGGGAGATGGGAGACATAGTAATCTTCTCCTCTTTCTAACTGTTTTCCCTTTCTTTATTCCAGTAATAACAGACTGTGCAGCAGTTCTGGCTTTGTCCTCTTTTCCTTACACTGCAGATAAAAGAATTAGTCTTTTATATGATAAAAGTCATAATCTGAAGTCTGATTAATCAGAAAAAAACCCCTCAACAACCCCTCCCTAAAAAAAAACAAATGAAAGCAACCAAACAAAAAAAACAAACAAAAAAAAAAACGGAAAAAACAAAAAAAGTTTTCAGCTCTTTTTTTATTATTATTGTTTTTTTAGGTGGGTTTTTTTGTTGTTGTTGTTGAATTGGGTTGGTTTTGTTTTGTTTTTGTACAGGATGTCAGGTGATTTCTGCTTGAACTAATTGGAATTTTTTTTTTTTGGTCAAATTGTTGATTTTGAAAGTGTCAATTTATGAAATCAGCAAGAGACCACAAAAAATAAAATATAATTTCCTTCCCTTCCCTTCCCTTCCCTTCCCTTCCCTTCCCTTCCCTTCCCTTCCCTTCCCTTCCCTTCCCTTCCCTTCCCTTCCCTTCCCTTCCCTTCCCTTCCCTTCCCTTCCCTTCCCTTCCCTTCCCTTCCCTTCCCTTCCCTTCCCTTCCCTCCCTTCCCTTCCCTTCCCTTCCCTTCCCCCCCTTCCCCCTTTGCCTCTCTTCTTTTTATTTTTTCTTTTTCTTTCCTTCTTCATCTTTGCACAACATCTCTCTCCTTTCTGTTCTCACCTGTATGCTTCTTTGAACTTATTCTCCTGTTGTTTCATTTGAAAAACTTCAATAGCAGTTTGGTTTATATTAATGACTGCATGTGCTGATGACTAGAAATCTATTGATGCTGACTTTTCCACAACATCTTGGGCAAGAATAATTTAGAAAAATGGTTTTAAGTGTTTACCTTTCTGAATATCAGTAAAATTTATAATATAATCATTCAACACTGATCCCTGAGGGGCACCACTCGTTACTGGTCTCCAGCTGGACATTGAGCCATTGACCACAACTCTTTGTGTGCAGTCATCCAGCCAGTTCTTTATCCATCAAGTGGTCCACCTATCAAACTGATGTCTCTCCAATTTAGAGACAAGGATGTCGTGTGGGACAGAGCAGATTACTTGCCTTGCACAAGTCCAGGTGGATGATGTCAGGTGCTCTAGCCCTGTCCATCAGTTCCTCAGCCCCATCATAGAAGGCCACCAAATTGGTCAGGCAGGATTTCCCCTTAGTGAAGCCATGCTGGCTGTCACCAACCACATTATATTTATACACATTTTATTCATACCTCTATTATTTTTTTCATAACATTTTAATATGAAACAACCTCTACGTTTTAAAGAAAATGTTACTATGTAACTGTTATATTTATGAATTTAGTGAAATTGTGATTGAGTTTATGGAAATTGTCAAAATCAGTGTAAAAATGTGAACATATTCTAATATAAGGTCACTGGACTAGAGACAATGTTATTATAACACTTAAAAAAATATTAAATACCTCATACACAATTAAACCTCATGTCTGAATGGGTCACTTAGTGCTGTATAACATTTAAGTGATAGAAAACAAACCAAAAGAGATTTCCATCTATTCCACAGTACTTCACATTAGTAATCCAGAGTCTTCATCTACCAAAGCAGTATTCTTTGCCATTCTTTCTCTTCTCTTCTGGAGTCTTATAGTTAAAATTCAAGAAAAATTGATCTGGAAGTAAGGCAGTGAACACTATCAAGAGATTTTATTTCAACTGACTTATTTCAAGGCACTCCAAATATTGGCATTTCCTCAATTTCAAGTGGTGTTCAGAGTTTTAAGTTAACTTTATGAATTGCATTGAAAGTTTGAATAAAAACTTTTGTTAGTGGAAGGTCATATTTCTTTTGTGGGCATTCAATGTTATTATAATAGTTACAGTTCAGGAATAGTTTCTAAAACAAGTTGTTCCGGTCAAAAGCAAATGGTGCAGCCATAGAAAAAAACCCAAATTATTTATTTCTGCACATGAACTGAAGGCCATGCTCTTAACTTGAAGTAAATGTAAGATTTTAAATAGAGGTGCAGGAGTTAATGCTGTCTGTTGGCCTAATCAAATTCATATTTGTGCATTTAGGCAGTGGCACAGGGCAATTATAGTATCCTGGTGCATGAAGTTGCACAGCTCTTTAACATATACAGTGAGCAACTGGTTGTTACCAAGAAACCACTCTGATCTATGTGAAAATATATTATAAATAAGATAAATAACAGCAGGGCCACCTGAAATTGTCTGCTACCCTGAAAATGAGTATTTCAATTAAAGGTTAATAATATTTTGTCATTCTTAGTAAATATGACCCACATATATCAAATACCTTCATAATCAAATGGTAAGGACAATAATGAGTTACATGTCTTTCTCTCACCCAGTGCAACTCATCTTAGGCAAAAGCTGTAGTAGATATAAATTGTCATGTGTACATTTTTTTCAACAGTAAGAACTTCTTTACTCTGATTAACGTGTTATCATTAACAAAAATAAGGCACTGATATTAAAAAATGTGCGTTGTAAAGCTTACTGTTCTAGTACAGTTTTATCAAATAGTGCTTGAGCATTTATTTTCGTTTTTACATGTTTTGCAGTTAAACCAAAATCTTATGCTTCCATTAAAAAAAACCAAACAGAACCAGAAATAAAATCAAAACTCCAAACCAACACATTTTTTACTCTGTCTGCATACTCCTTGGTGAACAGAACGCAATCTGGTCATGAAAGATGCAGCAGAACAGAATAATTTCACTGGCAAAAAAGAATTCCTTTAAACAGGATTAATTATTTTGGTTTTAGGAACTCTGATGGAAACTAAAACAATAGACTCAGTAACTCAGTAGAAAAATAATTAAAATTACTGTCATTTGTATAGACCTTTTTATTGGAAGATGAAGGTGGTTTTCCCCTGTGCCATTTCCACAGCATTAACGGAGGAAAGCAGGTGGCCCCTGTGCCCCTAGGAATTGCCAAACTGTAGCAAAGGATGGCTGGCAGTGCCTACTGGTGTGGGTGGTGGGAACCAGCCCCTGCAAGCACTAGTGACTGCTGCCGCAGATCTTCATGCTAGTTATTTGGGAACATTATTATTCTAGAGAGTAGATAGTCTTAGCCAGAACCAAGCTAAATACTACAATCTTTACGAAATCAATGTTCCAAAATCAGTCTTATGTCTTTTCAGCTCAGACATCTGTGTTCAATAAGTAACTTATTTTTAATTCATCTGTCATTCTAGAGTTTTTATTCTTTAAATAACTGGATTATCTTGGTGATTTCTATGTTTCTATTTAAGAACCACAGTATTTGATTTGATATAGGTATATATTTTTCACACTTTGATTTTTCAGTAAAAAAAGAGGAGTTATTTAACTGTAAAATTATTCCAAGTTTAGCCAGTCTCTCATTATGGTCTGAAGTGAATAGTAGTTACTGTTATCAACTTGACTGGGTATGAGGGAGGTCCCTTATTTTAAGAAGAAAAAAGAAAAATTGAGAGTAAGAAAGCAAGCATGTGTATTTTAAAGGCCATGGGTAATTTCAGCCATCTAAAATTGTGCAATCTCAGTTGGTTTATTTTCCTTGTCAAGTTAAGGGAGAGAACTTCCAAAAGACATATATATCTCTACATATTTGCTATCCTGGGATGGAATGACTCATCCTCTGGAATTGCCTGTTTTCTCTCATCTATAATGAGAGACTAAACTACTAACTTATATTAAACCAAATTTTGAATAGCCAGATGGTGGGATAAATCCCATCCTCTGTGCGAGGATATTAGCAGATATGCATTGATACATGAATAGCCACTCTAACTTTTAACTGTTTGCTATCAGGACTATTTTATGCTTACTTTGTGTTAGCGTAAGCACTTTATTTCCAATGAAATATATAATAAACATAAATACACTGCTACTTTTTCTTTTTCTTTTTATAGCACGTCTGCTGTTGTGGTTTAAGTTCAGACGGTAACTCAGAATCACGCAGTCGCTCTCTCACTCTCACCATTCCTCCCCCAGCATGGGATGGGAAGGAGAATCAAAAGAATGTAACTCCCACAGGTTGAGATAAGAACAGTCCAGTAACTAAGGTATAACACAAAAAAACTACTGCTACTACCAATAATAAAAATGATAAGGGGAATGACAAGGGAAGAAAATACAACTGCTCACCATTCGCTGACAGATACCCAGCCTGACTGAGCAGTGATCTAGCCCTTCTGGGTAGCTCCCCCCAGTTTATATAGTGGGCATGACATGTTGTAGTATGGAATACCTCTTTGGTTAGTTTGGGTCAGGTGCCCTGTCTCTGCTTCCTCCCGGCTTCCCCTACTCCCTGGTAGAGCATGAGACTCAGAAAGTCCTTGGTCACACTAAACATTACTGAGCAGCAACTAAAAACATCGGTGTTATCAGCTTTGTTCCCAGGCTGAAAGTCAAAAAAACTGCACTGTATCAGCTACTAAGAAGGAGAAAAATGACTGCTACTGTTTAACCCAGGACATCTGCACTTTTGAATAAGGTTTGTCATATGTTATTCCTTCCATAAGTAAATTACTGTAAAAATCCCTTGACCTTTCTGAAGGAAATTTTTACTTCCTTTTGTTAACTTCTCTGAACATTCATTTTGATTAAATTTGATGTTAAAACAGGCTATTGTGACTAAAAATTATATGAGCAAGTACATAAAACATAAACATAAATTTAGTACTAGAACCTGTGTGCTCAGCAGGAGAGGGGTGTAGACAATGTTTTCCCCAGACCAAAAGGCTTGGACTGGCCTGATTAGGCCTAGTTACATTTTTAGTGGACTGGTTGCATCTATAATATAGCAAATTTTCTGGGGTCTTCTCTGTGACTCCTACATCTGGTTTATATGCAGATGTATATATATATATGTATATATATATTTATATAGCAGATTTCCTCTGCTCAAATTATTTGAAGAAATGCACATTCTATATTGCTGGTTTTATAGTGTAAAATTATACTGCTTGTAGTGTGCTCTGTGGAATGGCAGGAAAACAGGTGGAACATTTGGATGTGCAAACTCTGCTGTGTGATCTGCAGGGAGGCAAACTTGGCTCAGCCTCATGCTCTCTGCTGTTTGGGAGTGATTCATGCTGAAAATCTCCCAAGCAATGTTCATGTTTTGTCACTAAGGGTGAAAGCTGAAATCGTCTAAACCACAGTTAACAGTTCAGTGACATGAACAGTCAAAAACACAAGTTATTAATTGCCTTTTTGTCTTCTGCAGTGTAAGCACACTTAGCTCAGTTCTCCTAGAGCTTGCAGAAACAAACATTCATTGGCCCATGAAATTTCAGTTTGTTTCTATTTGGTGGTTGGGGCTTCACCATCGCAAAGAGAAAATGGACAGGCTTGAGCAAGGTTTTGGTTTTTCCACAGCACCCTACTTTTGTCCAAGAGCTCTCAAAACCTACGCATATTAAAAAAAAAAAAAAAAAAAAAAAACAAATAAAACCAACAACACTATCCCTGTAGGCTACACAAGATCCTTAGTCAAAGCAGATTTAGAATCTCTCATGTGGATTGGCTGAGGGACGGCGTGTCCACAAGTGTTTCTACCAAACTTTGGTTCGGAGTTAGCCAAAACCACCACTATGACATAGAAACAGTACATGACATTTTTAACCAGAATGTGATACTGATATTGACTACAGTAAAGTTTGAAAGAATGTCTTTTACCTACCATTTTGGCAACCTGTTAATATAAACTGCTAAGTTGCTATTATTTGATATTTGCCATATGGTTATGTCCAAACCTAAGTTTGCCTTTTTATTTAATATTTAGGTCATTAAAAATGACAGCTACTCTTCAATTTTAAAACATACCTTGTCATTAAAAGTACATTGGCTTTGCTTAACACAAATTCCAAAAAATAAAGCAAATAACTTAAGCATAAAAATATTAACTTGTATGTGTCTACATTTAGAAGGTCTCAGATAAAATATTTTTTAGTTCTGCTCTCAAAAGGATAGCTCCTTTTCAAGATCTGATTCATACTTCCAGTTTAGCTGGATATTTGTGTATGGCAAAGGTGTACTAAGATCTGAGTGTGCTGAAGGACATGTATCATAAAATGAACAGACAAAAACCCAGACCTGAAATAAGACTTACTGTAGACTTATAGACGTATACTGATAAACATACAGAAATGTACCAGCTGTTGTACTAACATAAACAACAAACAGTTTGTGCTAAAATACATACATCACTCACTGGAAGAATGAACCAGAGTGCAGCTAAACCCAAAGGGTTATATTGCTTTTTCTCCAATTACCCTTCCTGACTCACCTTTCTGCTAGTTCTTAGAGCAGACAGAATATTGTTGGTTGCTCTTAAATGTCTGCTATACCACAGACTTTTCTTATGACACCAGAGTCCAACAAACAATCTTCAGGCTCTCTATTTTAGCTTCTGTTTCCCTGAGTGAAGATGAAGAACATAGTCATTCATGGCATTTCCATCTCACTCAGTTCAACAATAATTTCAACAAATAACCCCAAGTTTCTAATGCCCAGTAGGACCTAAATGATGGCATTGCAACCTTTATTTGTCCAGCTGTGCACTCTCCAAACACAATGTGCTTACAAAATAGTCAGAAACCATTTTGCCTCATCAGAAAAGCTCGTAAGGAATCAGCTACTCCTCCCCAGCTGAATGTAGAAGGATTTCTTTCAAAATACAGACCCATAAATTAAAACCATATGTGCAGGTGTCTGCATGCATACACATTTGTGCTTCATATTTAATTTCTGACTACAATCACTATTTAGGTAACTGAATTGAGATCCTGATCAACACAGTTAATAGAGAGCAGAGGCTGCTTTGGCCAACCATTCAGCTGAAGCACAATTAAATTGTCTCAACATATATATAGTACCAATGGATATTCAAGACATCTTCACAGAGCTGACAGGTATGCCACATATCTATGTATGAAACTGTGCCTCAGACCATAGATGACACCAGGATGTCTCACTAGATGTTCTGTTCAGGTGACAGGATACAAACTTATTTCAGAGTGAGTTTTAAGTTCTGCTTTCACTTAAGCTAAATCAGCTCCCAGCTTCCATCGCCTGCAAACGCTGTATTTAGTGACAATACCGAGTCTCAGTGCTGACCTATATGGACAACAGATATGCCTCATACAGGTTGACATATTATTCAGATATCAAAATTTAGGTATCTTAACAAACAAAGGGAAAGCCTTGGGGAATATTTGCCACTTTGGAATATTTGAGAAATATGTTGGCAGGATTGAAGATCCAGATCTCTTGTGGTATGTCAATAGTCCCAACAAATCAGAATTACTAGTACTATTAAATGTAATACTGCTCTGCCAAACAGATAAGACTCACAGCATGGTTAAGACTGCTGATACAATACTGTTCCAAGACAGGTTTTTTGTCTATGTATTTATATTTGATCCAAATGTATCAGTTTCCAAGAAAAGTACCCCCATGAAATTTCAAACACTGTATCATCGCATATACTTATAAATTTTTATTCATCCTTTAGGCAACTGGCTCTCTCTCTCCATAAAAAGAGAATCCAACACCAGTTTGCCCTCACATAACAACCTTTTCAGACCAGGGAAGAACAGTAGAATGGCAATATTACAATTCTGTAGATTATTAGTACAGTCATAATAACACAGTTCTGTATCTCTGGTCAAAACATGCTGCTTCAAAGAAAAAGTTTTCTTCAGTACGGAAGCCAATTCAGAACATGTAAGTGGGACATTTGTCAAAGGTAAAGAATTTGAACTATCCATGACAGGATTTGAAACAAATATCAATTATGTGAATTGCATGCCATGCCCACTAAAACATTAAAATAATATGCAGCTATCAGATTTCATTAACTCTTACAAGATTTTGGATTAGTGTACCGAGATCAAACTTCTAGCCACATGTTCTGGGCACAGAGCTAATTTGAGCACAGGTTGACCTTAAATTATTGTTCTGCTCTTTTACATTTTTGAGTTGCTTCAGAACAGCAAAATAAGCAGCTGAAAAATCAAATTATAATTCCAATAAGAAAGTAGTGGAATTAAATAAAATTAAATGGGAGAAAAGCTTTGTTCTTAGCTATTCATCAAAGTTGTTAATGTTTTCTCAGGAGCAAGTTTTAGCAAAACACATTTTATTTTAGATTTTATCTCTGTTTAAACTGTATTTCCATAGAAATATTATTTTTCATTAAATATTGATTGAGAAAGTCCAGAATGACATTTTAATTAAAATAGTTCTAAAACCTCCTTTAACACACAAATAATCCAGCAATTAGGACACAAGGCAGAAATGTGGCACAGAATTCTGAGTAAAAATGATCATCTCTTGCCTTTCGTGGATCAGTTTACAAATTCATGCAAACAATTAATATTAACAAAATGACAGAAAACTGACTGGTGAATTCTCTAGTCATCAAACTGAATAATAAAATGAATGCTAAATGAGAATTTTTTAGCTTGGAAAGCACAACAGATATGTATGAAATAACGTGATATGGAGAAGTGCTATGAGGAATGATTTTGTATTTTTTCTTTCGAATGAAATGTCTTTCACATCTGCACAAATGATGTTGCAACAAAAAGCCTGAGGTGAACCAAAACAGAATTCAGAGCCCTAGGAAGAACGCTAGAAATTCAGAAGCACAGGTAGCAGTTTCTTCAATCCTCCCAGTAATGGGGAGGTATAATGGCCAAAAGCTTAAATTCTCGTAAAATATTCCCTCCTACTGGAAAGCTTGCAATAGTTGACAACAGTAACATTGACAGCAGCACCATTGACAACAGCAAGGAATTTACCCAAGGATTCCAGAGGTCATCTTCTAGTCAGAGTTCAGTGACATCTTGAAGTGACTAACACAGATCAAAAACTTTTCACTTTAGATTTTTATTTTTTAAAAAAAGATTGCCTCTATTTTTAAAGTGATAGCTTAATTATTATTTATAAAATGCTTTTATATACTTCACTAGAACAAATGCCTTGGGAAAAAAAAGTAGGTTTTGTGATTTAATTGGAAGTGACTTATCCCTCAACAGAAAGATAGGAACGTCCCTGCCCCTTGCTGTCTTTGTTGAAATCAAAGTAATAACCTGCACATTAAGCGTTTCTGACTTAGTTTGGTCCTCACTCAACTTTCCACCTGCCCATGTATTTAAGGTTTCCCATCATGTGAGAATATACCTAGACTGCATAATACAATGTATTGTATAATGTAGGAGAGATCAGATACTTCTAAATCATTCATCTCAAGTACCAGAAACTGCCTAGGTATATTAGATATGTCTTAATAATTTTTTTTTTTCATTAATTCAGAATAAGTGACTAAATACACCCCGGTTTTATTTTTTTTTATTTTTATTATGTGATCAATTAGGTTTTATGAAGTCAAAATTATCTAATATGTATCAATAATTCAGGTACTGCTAAATAGACAATGAGATTTTAATATCTGTCCTATAATATAAAATGCACTAGGCAGCAAACAATAATATTTTATTTTGGTTGACAAAGAGACTTGGAAAAAAAATCTGCTGGTTTTTCTATACTCTATATGCAGGTGAAAGAGTTAAAAATAAATTCCTATAAACTAGGCAATTTCTCTGAGATTTGCAAATCCAAGAAATTTAGATATGTAAGACCAAATTTTATAGGCCTTGCATTTTGGGGGTGTTACCCATCCCAAATCAGTCATGCAAGCTTTTCTGATGACAAAGTATTAAACACTTCATTTAAAATTCACATCATTACAAGCATATGCTGCAATCAGACATTTCCTGTTAGTGAAAATACATATAATTAAAGAGAGAAAAAACGTATTTGTCAGCTGCCAGATGTGCTATTTGCTTATACAGTACATACTGTAGACAAGGCGGTGAGGATAAGAAAAGTTATTCTGTCTTTTTACAAGCTATCATTTTTAAGAGTTTTGAAAGCAGTTGTCTTCATAATGATAACCATCGCAAAGATGTAGGAATTTACAATTCTGTATCCTCTAGTGGCTTACCTTATTACACTTTAAGTGCTATGCAAAATCATCTTTGCTGCTATTTTGCAAAGAAGTTGCATAGTGGATTATGTTCATGAAGGATTGTAGATGGCACAGTCCCTTCACCAAGGAGAAATGGATTTTACTGATGACTAGGCAGGCACAGAGGAAGAGTAGTGTATATAACAGTAGTAGCAACATCAGACACAGAGCCCTTGCTAATACTGCCAGAAGCAAAATGAATTGTTTTTGCTAGAAAATGAGCTCAGACTGTGAGATATAGCTGTGACCTTTAAAATGCAATGTCTCATTGGTCTGAAAAGCAAAGTCGTTTTGCCTTCCTGATTTTCTTTTGGCAGTGAATGTATCTTATAAGCTTTCAGTTTGGAAAACCAAGACACTTCATCCCTCTAAATTTAAACACTTTTTTCCTGAGTTTCGTGGTGTTTTCACAGCACCTTGCTAAACTTCCCATTTCCAAGTTCAGAGGTTTCATATTAGAATCATAGAATCATAGAATACTTAGGGTTGGAAAGGACCTTAAGATCATCAAGTTCCAACCCCCCTGCCATGGACAGGGACACCTCGCTCTAAACTGTATTGCCCAAGGCCCCGTCCAACCTGACCTTGAACACTGTCAGGGATGGAGCATTCACAACCTCTCTGGGAAACCCATTCCAGCGACTCAGCACCCTAACAGGAAAGAATTTCCTCCTTATAACCAATCTAAACTTCCCCTAAGTTTTAACCCATTACCCCTTTTCCTACCACTACAGTCCCTAATGAAGAGTCCCTCCCTAGCATCCTTATAGGCCCCTTCAGGTACTGGAAGGTTGCTATGAGGTCTCCATGAAGCCTTCTCTTCTCCATGCTGAACAGGCCCAACTTTCTCAGCCTATCTTCATATGGGAGGTGCTCCAGTCCCCTGATCATTCGCGTGGCCCTCCTCTGGACTTGTTCCATGTCCTTTTTATGTTGAGGACACCAGAACTGCACACAATACTCCAAGTGAGGTCTCACAAGAGCAGAGTAGAGGGGCAGGATCCCTCCTTCGACCTGCTGGTCACGCTCCTTTTGATGCAGCCCAGGATACGGTTGGCTTTCTGGGCTGGGAGCACACTGCTGGCTCATGTTCATTTTCTCATCACCCAGCACCCCCAAGTCCTTCTCCGCAGGGCTGCTCTGAATCTCTTCTCTGCCCAACCTGTAGCTGTGCCTGGGATTGCTCTGACCCAGGTGTAGGACCTTGCAGTTGACATGGTTAAACTTCATGAGGTTGGCATCAGCCCACTTCACAAGCATGTCAAGGTCCCTCTGGATGGCATTCCTTCCCTCCAGCGTATCAACCGAACCACACAGCCTGGTGTCATTGGCAAACTTCCTGAGGGTGCACTCAATCCCACTGTCCATGTCAGCCACAAAGATGTTAAACAAGACCACTCCCAACACCGATCCCTGAGGGACACCACTCTCTACTGGTCTCCAGCTGGACATTGAGCCATTGACAACAACTCTTTGCGTGCAGGCATCCAGTCAGTTCTTTATCCACCGAGTGATCCATCCATCAAATTGATGTCTCTCCAATTTAGAGACGGATGTTGTGTGCGACAGTGTCGAATGCTTTACACAGATCCAGGTAGATGACATCAAGTGCTCTACCCCTGTCCATCAGTTCTGTAGCCCCACCATAGAAGGCCACCAAATTGGTCAGGCAGGATTTCCCCTTAGTGAAGCCATCCTGGCTGTCACCAAGCACCTTGCTGTTTTTCATGTGCCTTAACATGCCTTCCAGGAGAATCTGCTCCAAGATTTTGCGTGGCAGAGAGGTGAGACTGACTGGTCTATAATTCCCTGGGTCATCCGTTTTCCCCTTCTTGAAAATGGGGGTTATATTTCCCTTTTTCCCGTCATCAGGAGCTTCACCTGACTGGCATGATTTTTCAAATATGATGGCCAGTTGCTTATTAACTTCATTTGTCAGCTCCTTCAGGACCCGCAGATGGATTTAATGAGGTCCCATGAACTTGTGTGCATTCAGATTTTTAAGATGGTCTTGAACCTGTTCCTCTCCTACAGTGGGCCCAAGGTCTTCATTCTCACAGTCCCTATGTCTGCCTTCCGAGACTTGGGTGATGCAGTCAGAGCATTTGCCAGTGAAGACTGAGGTAAAGAAGTCATTCAGAACCTCAGCCTTCTCCCAGCTACTTCTTCAGCTAGTTCTCCTGAGAGTTTCCTGAGGGGCCTACGTTCTCCCTAGTCTGTTTTATATTTGCTATATACCTGTAGAATCCCTTTCTGTTATCTTTAACATCCTTAGCCAAGTTTAATTCTAACTGAGCCTTAGATTTCCTAAGCTGGTACATAGCTTCCTGGACAGCATCCCTGTATTCTTCCCAGGACACCTGTCCTTGCTTCCACCTTTCATAAGCCTCTTTTTTCATTTGAATTTTCCTTAGCAGCTCCTTATCCATCCAAGGAGGTCTCCTGACCCTCCTGCCGCACTTCCTTCTAGTTGGGATCCAACACTCCTGAGCTTGTAGCAGGTGATCCTTGAATATCAACCAAGAACCTTGGGTCCCCCTGCCTTCTAGGGCTATATCCCATGGAACCTTACTAAGGAGGTTCCTGAAGAGGCCAAAGTCTGCTCTCTTGAAGTCCAGGGCAGTGAGCTTGCTGCATGCTCTTCTCACTGTCCTGAGGATCATGAATTCAACCATATCATGATCGCTGCATCCAAGGCTGTCTTGGAGCATCACATTTCCAACTTACCTGAAGCTTGTTTGCATGAGACTGCCCTCTATACTTAGCCCACTTCTCCATGTTTTCTTCCCTATTATAACATTTTATCCTTCTCCTAAGCAACCTATGGTAAGTTTGACACATTTCCATAAGAACTTTTGAGCACACTTAATGATCTCCCTTAAAGATCCTACAGTAAATTTGCTCTTTCACATCAGATCCAAAATATTGTAATTTGCTATCTAACTGACCTATTACAAAGTTGTAGTTGATTCTGCCTGGTGCCTTTAACAGCCCATCCAACAGGTCTGGTCTTTGTTATTGTCCTGGGTTTAGCGGCAGCAGTCATTTTTTCTCCTTCTTGGTGGCTGGTGCAGTGCTGTGTTTTGACTTTCGGGCTGGGAACAAAGCTGATAAAAATGATGTTTTGGTTTGGCCAAGGACTTTGTGAGTCTCATGCTCTGCCAGGGAGGAGGGGAAGCTGGGAGGAAGCAGAGACAGGACACCTGACCCAAACTGACCAAAGAGGTATTCCATACCACAGCACGTCATGCCCGGGGTGGGAACTGGGAGGTACCCGGAAGGAGAGGGGGTCGGCCAGGTCGGACTGGTGGTTCGGCGCGTGGTATTGTACTCCTTTCCTTTGCTATTTTCTCTTATCATTGTTGTCGTTGGTGGTAGCGGTGGTGATTCGTATTGTACACTAGTTGCTAGACTGTTCTTATCTCAGCCCGTGGGAGTTGCATTCCTTCGATTCTCCTCCCCACCCCTCTGGGAGCGGGGAAAGGGGGCGGCAGCCCCTGGGGAAGGGGGGGGGGGCGGACTAACGTGGGCCT
Organism: Neopsephotus bourkii; assembly: GCF_033783945.1. Taxonomy (NCBI): domain Eukaryota; kingdom Metazoa; phylum Chordata; class Aves; order Psittaciformes; family Psittacidae; genus Neopsephotus; species Neopsephotus bourkii. The sequence continues at coordinate 13,276,300 of NW_026902293.1, read as the reverse complement.
CGATTGCTTCCAGCCTGGCACCACTCACTGGGAGTAAGTGAACAAGCTGTTTGGTTGGGTTAAACCACGACAGTTCTTTTTGGCGCCCAACGTGGGGCACGAAGGGGTTGAGATAACAACAGATCTGACCGGATTAATAGTCACTCATCACAATGCTGATTTATTGGCTCTCAAAGTTGTTCCTCTTGATCTCACAGCTTCAGAATGTTGTAACTTACTTAGATCTGGTATTTGCTGTATTAGTGTTTTTCAAGTGTGGGGCTTGGGCTAAAGTTCTTGTCTCAGTGTACTTTATGATGATGACTTGTAACACAATAGAATTATTGATCATGAAACTTATCTGGTTTATGTTCCCAGTATGGTCACCACCTTTATACTTTGGGAGGTATATAATAGAAGTGCTTAGTAATTACACATATTCTTTCTCCTTCTCGGGTGGTCAACCTGTGAAGGAGGCATTCTTTTACCCTCCCAGTCCTCCCCCCAGAGCATTTACAGCATCATTTGAGAGTTTTGAATGGCCTTTTAATGCTATTGAGACTTGTTTGCTGATTGTGATGGGGATCACCATGTTGGCACGTATACAGAGTGTATTTTGGCCACAACTATTTAATCTGTTTTCAAAAGTTAAGCAGAGTCAGGTTTGGGTCTTGTCTGGGGTTAAACGACGAAGTAGGAGGACCAAGAGATTTTCTCTGAGGCTGGACAGCCATGAGTGGCAGGGTGTGTGGGACAGTATGGGCAAGTATCTAGGTCAGTGGGCCCCTCCAGTACTTTGGAATTTCACCACCGAACAACTGCAAAATCCAGAAGAATTAGTAAAACACTTAAATGAGGTGTGTGGTCAGTCTGGCCATACCAGAGACGGACAAATCATGGCAACGTGCTGGGGCTTGGCCTATGCTTACAGGGCCATGTTCAATGCTTTCCAGCACCTTCAAAAGGAAAAAAATGTCGCTGGATCTGAGGGCAAAGCAACAGCCAGTACAGTTACTCCAGCTCCAAGTACAGCAGCTTCTCAAACTTCGACTGCAACAGACAGCGCAGCTATCCCAGCTCCAAGTACAGCAGCCACATCACCCCCAGCAACAAGTACAGTCGCTACTCAAACCACAGTGATAACCACTGCAACTAAACCAGAGGACCAATTCGTACCAATATCGGTTGCCCCTGTACGCAAGAGAAAAAGCAAAAAGGAGGCAGGAAGGTTAAAGCAAGATGAAGAAACAATGTGTTCACTACTCGATCCAGAACATGATCAGGAGTCATCATCACATGATGAAGAAGAAGAAGGAGAGGTGACTTCTCGACTTCGGACCTCAACCGAGCTACGGAATATGCGAAAAGATTTTACCCGTCAACCAGGGGAGCACATCATCACCTGGTTGCTCCGATGCTGGGACAATGGGGCCGATGGTCACAAACTAGAAGGTACAGAAGCCAAGCAGTTGGGATCACTTGCTAGAGAAGGGGGAATTGACAAAGCAATTGCAAGAGAGAAAAAGTCCCTCAGTCTTTGGAGGCGGCTCTTGGCAGCTGTCAAAGAAAGGTTTCCATACAAGGACGATGTTATGAGTCGTTCGGCCAAGTGGACTACTATAGACAAAGGTATCCAGTCTCTGAGAGAATCAGCCATCGTAGAGATGATCTATCACATCAAGCCGAATAACGGGAATATACCCATAGATCCAGATGAAGTCGAATGTACACGACCCATGTGGCGAAAACTTACACGGAATGCACCATCATCATACGCCCATTCATTGGCAACAGTAACCCAGAATGACATAGTACCACTAACAGTGGATGAAATGGTTCATAAACTCCGCGAGTTCAAAGACAATCTCACCCCTTCCATCATCTCAGCTGTGGAAAAACTGTCCCAGGATCTCAAACAATTGAGGGACGATATATCTGACTTATCCAACTCCTCGCGTGTACCAACACACATTTCAGCTATTAACAAAAGGCGTCCCACTGTTCGAGAAAGGAGAGGGTGAATCGAGTCAGTTTGCTGAGGTGAAAGCCATCCAGCTGGCCCTGGATATTGCTGAACGAGAAAAGTGGCCAGTACTTTATCTCTATACTGACTCATGGATGGTGGCAAATGCCCTGTGGGGGTGGTTGCAGCAATGGAAGCAGAGCAACTGGCAACGCAGAGGTAAACCTATCTGGGCTGCTGCACTGTGGAAAGATATTGCTGCCCGGGTGCAAAACCTGGTGGTGAAGGTATGTCATGTAGATGCCCATGTACCCAAGAGTCGGGCCACTGAGGAACACCAGAACAACCAACAAGTGGATAAATCTGCTAAGATTGAAGTGGCTCAGATGGACTTAGATTGGCAACATAAAAGTGAATTATTTTTGACCCGGTGGGCCCATGACACTTCAGGCCATCAGGGCAGAGATGCAACATATAGATGGGCCCGTGATCGAGGGGTGGACTTAACAATGGACACTATTGCCCAGGTTATTCATGAGTGTGAAACATGTGCTGCCATTAAACAAGCCAAACGGTTAAAACCTCTTTGGTATGGAGGACGATGGCTGAAGTATAAATATGGGGAGGCCTGGCTGATTGATTATATCACACTGCCACCAACCCGACAAGGCAAGCGCCATGTGCTTACCATGGTGGAAGCAACCACTGGATGGCTGGAAACGTACGCTGTGCCCCACGCCACTGCCCGGAACACGATCCTGGGCCTTGAGAAACACATTTTGTGGCGACACGGCACCCCAGAGAGAATTGAGTCAGACAACGGGACTCATTTCCGGAATAACCTTATAGACACTTGGGCCAAAGAGCATGGCATTGAGTGGGTGTATCACATCCCCTACCATGCACCAGCCTCTGGGAAAATCGAAAGGTACAATGGGCTGTTAAAAACTACACTGAGAGCAATGGGTGGGGGAACTTTCAAGCATTGGGATACACACTTACCAAAGGCCACCTGGTTGGTCAACACCAGAGGATCTGCCAACAGAGCTGGCCCAGCCCAATCGGAACTTTTACATATTGTAGAGGGGGACAAAGTTCCTGTAGTGCATATGAAGAATTTGCTGGGGAAGACAGTCTGGGTTATTTCTGCTTCAAGTAAAGGCAAACCCACTCGTGGGATTGCTTTTGCTCAGGGACCTGGATACACTTGGTGGGTAATGCGGGAGGATGGGGAAGTCTGATGTGTACCTCAAGGGGATTTAATTTTAGGGGAAAACAGCCAATGAACTTAATTGTATGTTGTTGCCTGCTGTGTAATACTTTAATAGCCCATCAACCAGATGTCTTCAGGCCACCAGCGACTAGCCCTGACTTCCCTTCAACCATCATCCCAACAGAGAGCGAACTTTGACAGAACCAGACAAGTTCTACAGTAAGGGAATGATCAGCATCAGCAGGCAACGACCCAATACTGCACGCGGCCTCTCCTGTTCTGAAAGACTGTTACAAGAGATGGAGCCTGACATCATGGACCAGATGGACTCAGCAGCTTTATAGGGACTAGTCTTTGCACTAAGATAGAAGTGCACTGAGATCGGAGTGATGGTATATTGAAAATGTAGGATCTGAGCATGACGTGAATGGTATGGAATAAGGGGTGGATAATGTCCTGGGTTTAGCAGCAGCAGTCATTTTTTCTCCTTCTTGGTAGCTGGTGCAGTGCTGTGTTTTGACTTTCGGGCTGGGAACAAAGCTGATAAAAATGATGTTTTGGTTTGGCCAAGGACTTTGTGAGTCTCATGCTCTGCCAGGGAGGAGGGGAAGCTGGGAGGAAGCAGAGACAGGACACCTGACCCAAACTGACCAAAGAGGTATTCCATACCACAGCACGTCATGCCGAGGGGGGAACTGGGAGGTACCCGGAAGGAGAGGGGGTCGGCCGGGTCGGACTGGTGGTTCGGCGCGTGGTATTGTACTCCTTTCCTTTGCTATTTTCTCTTATCATTGTTGTTGTTGGTGGTAGCGGTGGTGATTCGTATTGTACACTAGTTGCTAGACTGTTCTTATCTCAGCCCGTGGGAGTTGCATTCCTTCGATTCTCCTCCCCACCCCTCTGGGAGCGGGGAAAGGGGGCGGCAGCCCCTGGGGAAGGGGGGGGGCGGACTAACGTGGGCCTCGATTGCTTCCAGCCTGGCACCACTCACTGGGAGTAAGTGAACAAGCTGTTTGGTTGGGTTAAACCACGACAGTTATGGAACTTCCTATCTACTGTTCCCTTACGTTTTCTGTGTTTGTGTCTTCAGTTTTTTGCTTGTCCTGTTTCTTGTGTTAGCCTTTTAAACAGATTTTTATAGAAAACAGATGTCCTACACTGCAGCTATCCCTACAGAATCGTGCCTAACCTTCAGCCTAACCCTATCCTTTTCCCTGTCCCTCTCATTTTCTCTGTGCGTACATTCAGTGATTTGGGAGGAACTGGAAAGTAAAAAGAAGAAAGAAGGGGAAGGACATATTCTTCAATGCACATCTTGCTGCATACCCATGTCCCTTTGCTATTCATCAAATTTATTTTTAAATTTTCTTAGCCTTTCATGAGCAAAGAGCACTTCAAAAAGGTGCATTAGAGAGAAATGAGTTGTGCTCTTATTCTTAATAGTAAACAAAAATGCTGTTGGTGAGACAGATGATTTAAATATTGAATTCAGCTGCTTATCTTTTACAAAATTACTACGAAGGCTCAAAGTTTACTCATATGCCACAGAAATTTTAGAATCTGAAAAAGAGAACTGGCTCTGTATCATATTTGCCATATTGTTTATATCATTGTGTCACTTTACTTTCATTAAAAAAATACTAAAAATAATTTCAAGAGAGGAATTTTTGCAAACTTTTCCCACAAATCTTATAAACTGTGTATAAGCTTTTGCTTCTCAGCAGGACTATTTTTTTGTCAAACCCTTTATAGAGAAATTGAAATATTCCTTTGAGAAGTACATATATGGAAACACGATCTTCTGAGATTTTTTTTCATTCAAATGCACTTTTACATGTCCTGTGCAAACCATTTGAAATGTCTTTTTCATTTTATTAGCACTAATTGTGCTCCTGCATGCTCCAGGTAAGATTTTCAAATTCTGAGCTTTTCAGTAGATAACTCCCATGCATTTTGACAATCCCTGCATTGAAATCAAAAGTGACTAAATGCTACATTCAGATGGGAAGTATTTTTTAAAGGCTTAGTGCTATCCACTTCAGTAAATGTATTTCATCTACTGCTTAGAAGTGCAAAAGAATAATCTAAACCTTTTTTCATACAAATACTTCTGGATTTGAGCAATGATCATTCAGGTTATGTATCTGTTCACTTGCATACTTGAGTTGTCATTCAGTGATCTAAAATACGCTTGCTTATGTATTCTCAGTGTTACATTAATCTAAGTAACAGATGTTGATTTTTTAGACTAACAAAGACTAATGAAGGAATGAAATAGATCAGTGACTTGATAGACTAAAAAAAGCTTTGCATTCGTAATGAAATTACAAATTTTATTAAAACCATTATATCAGTATCCAAATTGTGTGTTATTACACTTGCATATCATTGAATATTATTTTAGTCAAGCTAGGACCAATTATTTTATTTCTCTGACAGCTCTTATTGTGGTAATAGTCACTATGTGCAGTCAGGCAAATAAGTTTCTTGTTGCAACTTCAGAAAGTAGCTAAGATATGATGTTAATAACCTTGGAACGTCAGATTTGAAAATAAAGGGACTGTTGCTTTCAGTTTCACTGATATAATGAAGAGCAAACCAGTATCTTTGCATCAAAAGCTTCACAAGACATACCAGTAAGCTAAGACCATATAGTGAAAAGGGAGTACAATAAGGGATTAAAGGCAAAGCTTTTTGGATGATGGTAAATAATTTCCTGGTGAAGCCAGCACTGAGTTAAGTTCTAGTCAAAGGTAATAAAGTAGACCTTCCTAGAAGGTAATGATTTTGGTTTCCTGAAAGCTGTCAAGTTCCAGATTTGTTTTATTCTGCTTTGGCATGAAAACAAAGCCTTTGAAATGCTACTTGAAAATGGAAGTGTGTCAAAATATCTTCTTCTTGTTAAAAAAGTCAACTTTCTGACACAAGCATTTACCTCGTAAGTATTCCTTCTCAATCAAAACCTTCAGAATGAAAACTTTGTCAAAATATATGCCCTGGAATTTTTCTGAAAAGTAAGAACTGTTTTGGCTTAAACAAAACACCTTGCTCAAATGTGATTTATCCAGAAGTAACAAAAATAGAGAATCCTGGTGTCCTAGAGATTTGGGGTTCCTTGTCTCTAAACTCCCTCTAATTCACCCCACCATAAAAAGAGTGTGGCTCTATACTAAGAGACAGAACACTTTGCTGGTTCATTCTAATTTTCTTTCTTGTGTAGGTCTGCCCAGGTGATCGGCCAACTTGCTGCTACCAGAACAAGTGGATAATTACAGATTTCACAAAGTTTTTATTTTCAAGAACAAGGAATTCATTCTCTCTCTTCAACAACCTATTTGGGGGGGTGGAGTAAGAGGATAAGTTTGAGTAAGGACTTGTGTTTGGTATTATTTTTTTTGGTGGTTGCTAAGACTGGCAAGAGGTTATTATGGGTGATTGATAAACAGCATGATCACACAAAAAGGTAAATTAGGGGAAAAAAGATTTGTGAAAAATATTCTTATTTCATCACTACTAAATCCATTATTACACCTTAGCATTATGTACTAAGAAATTAATTTTGTTTGATTATTATACCATTTATGTGTATCTAGTAATTTTGCAAAAGCACTCAAGAAAATTATGACTTCTGGGTTTAGCTTTGTAGGATATGGGCAATAAACATCTCTTACAGTTCAGCTATGAAAAAGGTATTTGCATTTTTGTACTGCTCAAAGCAGTGATACCTCTTTGTATTTTAAGGACAAGATTTGTCTCCCTGAAGAAAGCAGTGAAGTACCATAAGCACAGACATATCTATATAACTAGTCCTATCTGATGGGACCTTCTTATCAGTGACTGATTGTCTCTATATACACCAGGCATTAGATGGCATCAGATGGCATCAGAATTTTGGCTTAATGTCTCAGTAAAATCTGTCACACTGGAATGATGTATACTACAACATATATCGCTAAAATTTTGTAAAGCCACTGACTCTATTTAAATTATAACTCTGGCTAATCAACATCTCTGTTATGCAGTTTTTATTTCTTTACCTAGCCATAAAAGCCATTCTTGCTGTAGAAAAGCTTCTATTCAATATTTTTCTTATCTCCTCAACAAACTTAATTTCAAAATTGGAATGGGGAAAAAGACCAAGTAAACAAAAAAATCAGGGGCTTGTGGTCAGAACAGCCAGTGGGAAAAGTGTTTTTCACTATAAGTACTTGAACAATGGTGTCTGGTACGTGTAAGCAGCACAAAAGTATAACTTGTTAGCTTTTGTGCAATCAGGAAAACATCCGTCAGGCAAGAGAAACAAGGAAGGTCTGCAGTCCAGAAGTTGGGAGGAAGATGTAAGAGACTTTGAGGGGATTTGGAAAAACTGAGTTTGTACCCTTACTTCAATGGACATTAACTTACTTTTCTGAAACAGATTTTCTCTAAGTAAAGATTAAGGCAATTTTACTGTGCATGTCTACCTCCCATGGAAAAGCTTTGTGGACAGGCAAGGAATAGATTTAAATAAACATCATATTTCACATCCCAAATTAATGCCCAATAAACCTTGCTTCTGGCTATTTTAAGAGAAGAATCTCTTTCCTCAGAAAATAGCTCCAGACTTGCCTTGGACATAATTTCCAAATGCTTTGTAGGATAGAAGGAAACATTTTCACCTAGTTCTAAGTATATAAACACACAGTCATGTTACTAGTAACATCTGAAATAGCAACCCACATGCTCCCTAATCAAACACAGACACCTCTCAGATGTAGCCCCTGACAACAGAGTGATCATATTAAGGCTGTCACATCTAGAGCTCTGTGCTTCAGCTATATTTAGCACAGCATCACTCTTGTAAACGTTATATATAGGAAAGAAATCTGTTTTTCTCCTGCTTTTTTTCAGCACTGCATGCCACACAGCAGCAAACTAACAATTCATACAGGCATTTTGTTTTGTTGGGCCATATGATGAAACAGCAGCATTCAGTATAAATGGAGAAGAATGGTGCATAGCTTAGATCCAGCCCAGAAACAAACAAATCATAGAGCGCTCCTTGAGTTTTGCTTCCCATGTGTTCATTTGCAGCAGATCTGTGAGGCACTGCAAGCTGACAGGTGGAATCATTTGCCTCATAGATCATGAATGGAGCTACAGTAAGATGAATTGCATGCAAAATAGCAGACAAAAATCAACAATACATGACATACTGAGGCAATGAATATTCTGCAATAGAATAGGCAACTCACTGAAAAAATTCAAAATAAAAAAACCACAGCTGTACATCAGAATATAACAGATGGAGATGTGATTAAGCTTAGATGAACATTAAATGCGTTGAAGACGATATATGGGATATAGGAGAAGATGACCTGTTAAATCCAGACGGTCAGTGTAAGGTATTCTTCTTACAAATTTTTCAGTCTAGCCTGTTGTGTTAACATTTTTTTATAGCCATTTTGTCAGCTGCTTGAAGCATATTGAGATGCCTTTACTGGTATCCATCGCCTGAACAGTAGGTGAAGAGATGGTGGAAATGCTGGTTTAAACTAAAAAAGTAACAGAACATCTAAGACTAAAGTCTTTTCCTGATTCAGCAAAACATCCACATATTATGTTTTATCACTCACACAGCTGTATGTTTAATTGTAGCTGTACTGAAAGATTAGTTTACTATAGTTTCTGTCAAAATAAAGGCTCCATTTGTTGAATGTAGATTGTCCCAGAAATGGTACAATCCATTTTTTTTTCAGGACTGAGTTATGAGACAGTACTTCATAGCTGTATTTAAGAGTTGCTGAAGTCAGAGTGTTTTTCACCTGTGCATTCTTTAGGAAAGCATGCTGCTACTTCTTCAATATGTACTGCTACCACCATGGTGCTGAGAACCACAATTCCAGAGAGGTGACTCTATGTGCATCCATTGCTCATGTTCAACACAGCATCTGCATGGCTGGGGCAGTATCATGTACATGCCACTGTTTTTTTTTAAAGTTTGTCTTTTATCTGAAAAAAAATCAAACCTTAAGTCACTGCGAAAAAAAAATGAAGTTAGCATCCTTTCTGTATATGAAAAAGATATTCCTTTCAGAGCTGATGGAATAGAAGTCCTTTTAAAACCAGGATGTTTTTTTCCTCTTCCCTTGAGTAGCAATCAAAAAAATGCAGCATAGTCATGAGTCCAAGCACTGTGAGTAAAGCATTGGGCTAAGTCCTGAGTGCTGTCACATTGCAATAACTTTGTGCATAGCTCTTGCACCTTGTAAGATGTTCCCTTCCACCAAGCTGAGGGTCACTGCAGCTCAGAGAGAGCAGGAAGGCATCTGGTACTGAGGAAGAGGAGGGCAGCCCTTCAGGGGGAACAACCAAAAGCCATAGAAAACTTCCTAAGTTGGACAGAACAACAATAACATCCTGCACTACTGTGGGATGAGGCCCTGTGACCATGGGGCTGGGGCCAGGCTGGAGGAACAGTTCAGAGGAGAAGGCTCAGGAGAGCAGGGGGAAGCAACGAGGGGCACTCTCAGTCCCTGAACCCCAGCTCTTTCCAATTAATCAGTCCAGAGGCCACACATGTCAGAGAGAGCTATAGCTGGGCACATGTGTACGCACCATTGTATCAGTTTTCTGATGTCACCAGCTGGGTGGACAGAGTAAGTTTTTCATAAACAAATGAGGTTTCATCTATAGCAATACATGAAAGAATAATAACCTACTATTATCTTTTATTAACCCAACACAGGTTTGGAAGGAGAGTGGGAACGGAGAGGCTCATTTACGCTTTTTCATTAACACCATTTTAACCAAAGACTGTAAGGTTGCCTTTGAATCTGATAGGAGATATTTCCTACCTGATGCTTCACTTCCCTATCCATTAATCTGGAATGTGTCTGTGGAAGTTAACAGAAATACACCTTTGTGAATGTCGATCTATGCTAGGTCCAAACTGAGAGATCTTTTTCCTTCAAACCCTCATCATAATTATGTTCACTGTTATCATATTTGCTTCATGTCCTAGAGTGGAAGAAGATTAGACCCCAACATATTAGACCCCAATATTTCGGTAATAAACTTTGCACTAAGGAGCTTTAAAACCTGTTTGCAAATGAAACAAGTTAGGACAAACCCCTTTAATCCAGAAAGCTTAAGCACAGAGATAAAGGGTGCAGGGAACTGCAGGTGCCTTGCCTTGAAAATTGTACAATACCTCATTCAAATAGCTAAAGTGAATGGTTGGTGCCATTATTTTCTGCCCAAAAGTCCTCATGAAATAATTAGGCTGTATATTTATATTGGTTAAGCACAGTTCTAAACCTGGAGTAGTTCAGCGGACAGTCTGAAAAACTTATAAATTACTATTAGGGAGATTTTATGACTGAAATAGATCTCAGTCTAAACCAAAAAAAAAACTATAAATCGATTGCTTTTTGCAATCTTATCTGAGAATGAGTATTACTATTGTAGTACAATACATGGTATGTAGTGTATATATGTGTATATGTGTATATATATATATGAGTACAATACACATCATGAATATGTTATGTATATATATGCATGCACATATAAACATTATGACTATAAAAAAATATCAGTACGTTTGACTTATTATGCAGGACAAATGACTGTCTTTACTATCTTTATAATAAGGAAACTATCTTTATAACTACATATAAGATCAAACCTTAGCTTTGCCTCTAAATCTTTCTCTGTGACCATAAGGCAAAAATTTTACCATCTGAAAGATTTCTTCAATACCCAATGGAGACATGGAATAGACAGGATGTTACTGTTTAAAATCATTAAGAAATAGCTTATTAGATTCTTCAGGTCATGAACTTCTGTGATCTTGATTTATGAGTGAAAAAGGAAAATCTGTGACTTGAAGGCAGGCTCGGTGCTAATCTGGGTGCTCACATAAGAGTGAATACTGCAGAGATGTGGAACTCTGTCCTTTTTTGCCGCTTTTTACCATGTCAGAATGTCATTATCTGTGATGAACTTTGTTTTATAATCACTTCCAGTCACAACCACTAATGGTTCTTTTTTTAAAGTATTTTTTTCTTTCACAGTGTTAATGTTACTTCATTAGCCACACCAAGAGACAGAACTAATGAGTATATGCTGGTATCTTAACTGTTACTATGGGCCTCTTCCTAGTGGGAATAAAGTGTTTTTACTGGTACAGGGCACATGTAACAAACAAGTCTACACTCTGTCATCACTGTTTGGGATAACTGCAGTGCTACTGGTCACAAAATAGACTACTAAAAAAAAGAAAAAAAAAGGTTTATGAACATATATATGAACCCTTATGCATACACTCACAAACACATACGTACATAAATGTAGTGACCATAGTTGAGAATAGAGGAAACTTAGTAGATCTCTTGCAACCCCATATTCTACTTTGATTCTGTACAGTATAGCCTTGGCTATATCAAGGATAACAAACCTCCGTCAGTTTGTAACTAATCTCTACAAATGCTCTGCAACTGAGTAATTACTAAGAAATTAAATACAACCTTCCACTTTTAAATAACAGTAATGCCATGACACAAACCTATAAAAATAGGAAATTAAAAGATAAGGGCTGCAATACCTCCTTTATTCACATTAATATGAAGAACTTACAACCATATGAATTAAAGAAGTAGTGACAACTTTAAAGCCATTTTCTTTGAGCTAAAGTGCTTATTTTTCCTCCATTATTAATATCTAGAGGCTTTTGCCAAGTAAAATATTCTTTCTTTTGAAAACTTTCTCAGCCTATCTTCATATGGGAGTTGCTCCAGTCCCCTGATCATTCTCGTGGCCCTCCTCTGGACTTGTTCCAACAGATCCATGTCCTTTTTATATTGAGGACACCAGAACTGCACGCAATATTGCAAGTGAGGTCTCATGAGAGCAGAGGGGTGGAATCACCACCTTCAACCTGCTGGTCACACTCCTTTTGATGCAGTCCAGGATACGGTTGTCTTTCTGGGCTGGGAGCACACACTACCGGCTCACGTTCATTTTCTCATCGACCAGCACCCCCAAGTCCTTCTCCGCAGGGCTGCTCTGAATCTCTTCTCTGCCCAGCCGTACCTGTACCTGGGATTGCTCCAACCCAGGTGTAGGACCTTGCACTTGGCATGGTTAAACATCATGAGGTGGGCATCAGCCCACCTCACAAGCATGTCAAGGTCCCTCTGGATGGCATTCCTTCCCTCCAGCGTATCAACCGAACCACACAGCTTGGTGTCATTGGCAAACTTGCTAAGGGTGCACTCAATCCCACTGTCAATGTAAACAATGAAGATGTTAAACAGGACTGGTTCCCACACCAATCCCTGAGGGACACCACTCATTACTGGTCTCCAGCCGAACATTGAGCCATTGACCACAACTCTTTGTGTGCGGCCATCCAGCCAGTTCTTTACCCACCTAGTGGTCCATCCATCAAATTGATGTATTTCCAATTTAGGAACAAGGATGTCGTGTGCGACAGTGTCGAACGCTTTACACAAATCCAGGTAGATGACATCAAGTGCTCTACCCCTGTCCATCAGTTCTGTAGCCCCACTATAGAAGGCCACCAAATTGGTCAGGCAGGATTTCCTCTTAGTGAAGCCATGCTGGCTGTCACCAAGCACCTTGTTGATTTTCATGTGCCTTAGCATGCCTTCCAGGAGAATCTGCTCCAAGATTTTGCGTGTCACAGAGGTGAGACTGACTGGTCTATAATTCCCCGGGTCATCCATTTTCCCCTTCTTGAAAATGGGGGTTCTATTTCCCTTTTCCCAGTCATCGGGTACTTCACCTGACTGCCATGATTTTTCAAATATGATGGACAGGAGCTTAGCAACTTCATTTGCCAGATCCTTCAGGACCTGTGGATGGATTTCATCTGGTCCCATGGACTTGTGCTTGTTCAGATTTTTAAGATGGTCTTGAACCAGATCCTTTCCTGCAGTGGGCCCAAGGTCTTCATTCTCACATCCCCTGCATCTGCCTTCCAAGACTTGGGTGATGCGGTCAGAGCCTTTGCCAGTGAAGACTGAGGTAAAGAAGTCATTCAGAACCTCATCCTTCTCCAAATCCTGTGTCGGTAATTCTCCCGAGAGATTCCTGAGGGGGCCTACATTCTCCCTAGTCTGTTTTAAATTTGCTATATACCTGTAGGATCCCTTCCTGTTATCCTTAATATCTCTATCCAAGTTTAATTCTAACTGGGCCTTAGCTTTCCTAACTTGGTCCCTAGCTTCCCGGACAACACCCCTGTACTCTTCCCAGGACGCCTGTCCTTGCCTCCACTTCCTATAAGCCTCTTTTTTCATTTGAATTTTCCTCAGCAGCTCCTTATCCACCGAAGGAGGTCTCCTGACCCTCCTGCTGTTCTTCCTCCTAGTTGGGATGCAACACTCCTGAGCTTGTAGCAGGTGATCCTTGAAGACCAACCAAGAGTCTTGAGCCCCCCTTCCCTCTAGGGCTATATCCCATGGAACCTTACTAATCAGGTTCCTGAAGAGGCCAAAGTCTGCTCTCTTGAATTCCAGGGCAGTGATCTTGCTGCACGCTCTTCTCACTGACCTGATGATCTCAAATTCAAATCTGAGAAGCCTGCAAACAAGGAAGTGTGGCTGTGGATAAAACTGACAACAAAACTTAAAAATCTACCCTTTTTCTTCTTCACCCATATATAAATCTGTTTAAAGGGTATTTCAAGTCTATGATGCATGGTTAGTGCTTCTGTGAATTTATATCCAAAAGGGACAGTACAAAGGTAGGGTGGTAAGATTAGAACATTAGTCTGTTGGTTATATCTAAGAAATATTCCCAGTGAATGCAGATGCAAAGTCCCTGCTGCAATAAATGCTAGTCCTTCAAAGATAATTATGATTTTAATTAAAAAAAATATAAATGTGCAGCATTAAAGACAAATAGGTAAATCTTTGATTTTAGGTCATAGGTATTGAAAAAATATTTAATACTGTAAGTTAGCTTTACAGGAAATACATTACACTTTCATTTTTAATGTTCTTTTTCTAGCAGTTACCAACTGATAATGATTTAGAATTTATTGCCATTCAAAACTAGAGCAAAATGATGAAAAAATGTTATTTTTTCCCCTCATAAGTATATTTAGTATTCATACATAATTCAACATGAGCTTGCACTCTGCCTAGTCAAGAGAACATTTCTTCTTCAACAGGACTTTGTTTATCTTGTATCATCCATAGAATTCTAGGGCCAGCTTATACATAAAAAGCCAGAGACTCAACAGAGCTCAGCCATGTGAGGAATTTGTTTTCCTTCAACAGGGTCTTTAAAATCAGAGTTAGCTGATTAATTTTCATGTTTTATGAATTATTCATAGTTTAATCATTAATAACCAAATACAGACAATTCTGAATCTAGACCAGTATTACAGAATCCATTAACTGGTCCATCAATGCAATATAAATTCAAAGCTGCAAGAAACGAAGTAATATGTAGTGATTTCCTTGGGCTTTATCCAGCTTTCTGTTTCTGTTGGTGGGCTTGCATTATCAAAATAAATAGAAAACTTGTTATACTCCTTGGCTTTGTTACAATTACATAGGTACATTTTTGAATCTTATGTTTCAAACTCCAACAGGCACATATTCCCTAAAATGATTCAATGACATCTTCTACATATTTTTTGCTTCCATTTTTGCATATCTTGTACCACATTTCTTGCATTCAATCTCTTTTCAGGTTGTTGTTCGGTTAAAATTTTATTGAGAGAGAAAATATGTCTATGAAAAAGATACACTTAACGACAATAGTTTTATGAAAATATTCAGTGCTTTGATAACAGACTTAAATGGCTTCAGGACCATTCAGTAACTCAACAAAAGTAAGAAATCAAACTATGTTCATTTGTCCACCATTATCATTGAGGATTTTGTATTTAAGCACTGATAAATGCTGCATGTGCCTAGACACTTTACTTACACTTTTTTTTTTTAATCAATATTTTGCCCAGGGAAGCTGTGGCTGCCCCATCAGTGTTCAAAGCCAGGCTGGATGAGGCTTTGAGCAACCTGGTCTAGTTGGAGGTGTCCCTGCCCATAGCAGGGACGCTGGCACTAGATAATCTTTAAGATCCCTTGCAATCCAAACCATTCTGTGATTCTATGAAGATTAAATACCAAAATCTAGTAAGCAATTTTGTTTAAAGAAATAAATATATTATTCTCAAAATAGTCATTAAAAATCTTTCACAAAGTATAGTCTAATGTTTGCACTGCCAAGTGTTATCAAGGGACACACAAAGAGTTGATTATTTCATTATCCTTTTTTTTTTTTCTTTTTTCAGTTTTGCTATGTATTTGTGCCTGCTGTTTATTTGATTACATTTGCTGAATTCATAAGATATTCCTCAGGTATTTTTTCTCAATTTGGCAAAATAGTCTTGCTTGTGACTTGTTTATGACTGTGAGATACACTCAAAACCAGTTTTACCTAATGGACTAATTCAGAAGAATAATTTGCAGGCTCTGGATACTGAATTATGAGTGTATTGAACCATAAATCTATTCTTATTTTCATGGACCAAAGATAATCTAACAGTACAATATGCATTTCAGCACTGTCTCCTCAGTCATAATCCTGCTCCTAACCAGAATGATAACATCCTTTTCTGCCCCCAGCTAATTACAGTATCACAGTATCACAGTATGTTAGAGATTGGAAGGGACCTCAAAAGATCATCTAGTCCAATCCCCCTGCCGGAGCAGGAACACCTAGATAAGGTTACACAGGAACGTGTCCAGGCGGGTCTTGAATGTCTCCAAAGAAGGAGATTCCACAACCTCCCTGGGCAGCCTGTTCCAGTGTTCCGTCACCCTCACTGAGAAGAAGTTTCTTCTCAGGTTTAAGTGGAACCTCTTGTGTTCCAATTTGTACCCATTTCCCCTTGTCCTATCATTGTTTGCCACTGAGAAGAGCCCATTCAATCAACACCAGCTGCTATTATTAATTGATCCTGCCAAACCAGAAAAGTGTATATTCTACTTCTTGGTTCCAAAATCTAAGCCTAAGCATCACAACCCTTCCTAAGTCTTATCACAGCCCTAACTGTATTCACAGCAGAGACACAGATACCAGGTCAATAAATAGCCGAATGATCTGCACTTCCGTACATTGAATATGCAGCCTATCCATGTATCTGGCAGGATCTAGTAATGAACTATACATAACTGTCCTAAACTTTAAGCCTACACTGAAATAGAATCCTGACTTTACAACTTATCAAGAAATGCATTTGAATCTACCTATCCCCGTAGTGTTCTTATACTGTCCTTCAGAGATTTACAGTATGGAACAGTCAACCTAATTCTCAAGACATTAATCGAAATATATAAGGATATAATAGAGAGCCTCACTTTTTGCTGTTAATGAAGTAACCTTTTTTATTGTTTTAATATTTGTCTTTTTTTTTTTCCTAGAGCATATCGGCATAACAACCACTTTTTAGGCAAGACATAAGGAATACAGCTTCAAGCAATGCTGGTTGCAAGTCTGTAAAGATGCCGTGGAAAACAAGGTTTTCTATACAGCGTGGATTCTCTGCTGTGTAGGACAGTTGATTACCTCATCTTGTTTGCCCAGAAATTAAATCAATCTCTGTGGCATTCTTTTGTCAGTGGTACTCAGCTAGTAAAGGTGATGGATGGTGCCATAAGCTATCCTGAGTTCTTTAATGCACTTGCTGAAAGTATCTTGACAAAGTCAGGAGAAACTTGCTGAAACATCATTTAAAACATAATTTGAAAGAAATACACGGCCCAAACCATGTGGTCTAGTATTGCGATTGTAATTTTTTTTTGGAGTTCCTTTTCATATGTATCCATGAAATATTGTTGAGTTCTGCTGATAAATAAATAAATAAATGAATGAATCTAACAAACAGTTATCTAATCAATGAGAAGTATTTTAGTATTCTTGAAAATTTCTTTTAAACAAATAACTTCATGATTTTCTTCAAATAGAAGAAAAAATACAAAAGCTTTTACAGATAACTTCATGGAAAATTTGCTACTTTGCAGATGCATGTGTGTGTGAATGTGTGCACATGCATAATAGACAATAAAATTTCATCTGAAAAACTGTCTCCAACAAGACTTAATAATTCTGATTTAAATTATTATATTAATTAGCATTTTTGTCTTGCTGATACTTTGACTGATCCTCTCCTGAATTTAATTAAACATACTGTGCTATGGTTCTTCTAACTTAAGTGACACATAAAAGTAATAAGCAAGCTGTTAAACACAAGTTCTGATGATAGCCTATTCTGATGAAAGCAACAACATATTAAATTATTATTATGTGGTAGCACAAAGTCAGTTTGGGGGTACATTGCTTTTTCCGTCTCTGTGCTCTGCATAGATTCTTACAGAAAAAATACTCACTTGATAATAATAGGGCATCACTTACACACATGCTATATCAGCTGTGAAAAGAACAGCAAACACCATAGAGAAGCAGCAAGAAAATTGTGCCTCAGAAGCCTCTTTAGAAGCTGAGAGAATGAGTACATTATTATGGACACATGATTACCTTTGCAAAATTTTACATATGGAGCAACTGTGTCCTTATTTACCTCAGGCACTGGAAATGGAAATTTCTTGGAAACGTGCTTTAGCGTTTCTCTCAGTTTCTGTGATCTTTCTCCATCATCAGCTTTTTCCAACTTTCTTCCATAACTGAGAAAGACACTCGATATTTTTCATCTTTCAGGGCAGCCACAGCCCTAAGAGAAAAGATACCCAGCCTGCCCTGCTCCTACGCATTCCATTAGCTCTACGTCACATGCAAGAGAGGGTCAGCTATGCCCAGCAGATATGTCCCTTGTGCATAAAAAATAGAATCCAAAAGGTCTGCTGAATAATCAAGAAGAAAAGGCTTTGCAAGAAGCAGCTATGTTCTGGGATTTTGTGCATGGGACAGTATTTTTCTTCAATAATAGAGTTTAGACAACTGTGGCATTTTGCCACGGTTTAAACCCAGTCAGACAGGTCATGCACTCACTCCCAGTGCGTGGTGCTGGGCTGGAAGCAGTCAAGGCCTGCGTCCTCCCCCCGGGGGCTCTCCCCTTTCCTGCTTCCGGAGGAATGGAGAGGAGAATCGAAAGAATGCAACTCCCATGGCTTGAGACAAGAACAGTCCAGCAACCGATGTACAACACAAATCACCACTGCTACCACCAACGACAACAATTATAAGAGAAAATAACAAGGGAAGAGAATACAATACCACCTGCCGAAAAACGAGTCCAACCCAGAAGACACCATGTCCTTCCAGGTAACTCCCAGTTACCTCCCCCCACCCTGGGCATGACATGCTGTGGTATGGAATACCTCTTTGGCTAGCTTGGGACAGGGTCAGGTGTCCTGTCTCTGCTTCCTCCAGGCTTCCCCTCCTCCCTGGCAGAACATGAGCCTCACAAAATCCTTGGTCAGGGTAAACATTACTGAGCAACAACTGAAAACATTGGTGTTATCAACACTGTTCCCAGGCTGAAAGTCAAAACACAGCGCTGCACCAGCTACCAAGGAGAAAAATTGACTGCTACTGCTAAACCCAGGACAGGTTTTGAGGCACATACTAATTCTTTACGATTTCTGGGATGTGACAGCTGTCTTAGACCATGTTATTGAACTTGACTCCAAAGTTTTCACTCCAATTTCTAACCTTTGATGTCCTGTGTCTGTTGAACTTTGCGACGATATAGTTTGTTTTGATGTTTATGTTGGAAGGCATTATTCACTCAGTCAGTGTGTCCTTGAAAGTCATGCTTGACTGCAAAGGTGATTTATGAGGGATGATGAAGATCTTAGCAGCACAGGAACAGCCTAACTCGGCAATATCAAATTAAAACACACTTATATTTCCAAATATTATTTACAGTGCCATCTTGTGATATTGACAAGTAGTGTCTTAAGTGAGCTCCCAAAGCAGTTAGCATTTCTGTAGGGGAGCAGACTTCAGATTGTGAAAGTGTTGACAGTAATAAAAAAAACCATTCTGTTGTATGCCAGGAGACTGCACTGGTGCCTTCCTTTTATTCACTTTCCAGGGACAGTGGAATGTAGGTCAGATTTCTTACCCATTTCAGTGTTGCCAGCTGATACACAGACAAGTCTGCTGTAACTGAAATGTCCCTGAAATTCAGACTTACGCTTTTGATATTTCCATTGATTATGGAAAACCTGTTATGAAAAGCACCCTTGCGCAGCAATGAATTTTAAGTACATGTTCATTTTTTACTTTTATGAATAAGCACTTTCTTAAAGGCACTAAGCATTATGCTTAAGTCTTACAGTAATCACCCTAAACCTGCATGGTGCCACATGGAGTACAATTAATCTCCAAAGTGTCTGATAGGTTGGAGTTAATTAGAATTTTGGCAGTAAAGCTCATCATAAAGTAGACAGCATTACATGGCAAAGTGTTTCTCAGTTAAAACAAACATATAACAAATTCAATAGCTATAGTAGTAGTAGGTAGTACTACTGGGTAGTAGTAGTCATTTGAATACAATATTTTAATTTTATCAGTACTTCTTCAGAAATTAAATTTTTCCGGAAATGAACTGTAAATTATTTTCTGTGCATTCCCTGGTAGTAAATTTTATAGATGGTCCAAAATCTCACAGCAGTTTGAAAAAGGATTTAGTGTTTGATTTGTGAAGTATTCTCTCATTTGTAGCTAATCAACCTTGTTGGTTACTTGAAGGCCCTTAGGCCCAAATCCACAAAGGGATGTACAGGTAGGAAAGACAATTTTAAAACAAACCTAATTATACTGGATTTCAAGCTGAATATGGATTTCTTGTAAGACCACTCTTGTCTTAACTTCCTTTCTGTTCATCTTCATTTGGACTCCAATGACATCAGTCCAAAACCGGGTCAGTATGCACCAAGAACCTTGGAACTGGTGAAAGGTTTCTCCTGGGGAAACTGCCAGTATAAACCCAGGATATCTTATCACAACTGTAAGCAAGTATAAAAGATTTTTGAACTTTTATTAACAAAAGGAAAGGCCTCTCATTTCAGCCATTGTTTATATTGTCAGAAGAGTTGCAGGCTGACAGCTTACAAAATTCCATCCCAGGCGTACTGTGTATCGGTTATTATTTAGATATTATGATGTCTTTTGGAGACATTTAAGCAGAACTGAAATTTTTAAGTATATGCAAAACAAGCACTAAAGAAACTATTTTTTTTTTTCAGAATTACTTGTTTTCTTCTTTGATGTCTCTGTGGATTTCCATTTTCTTACTCAACCCAGATTACGGACATTTCTGAGAATGTTCTCAAAATGCTTTGAGACCAGTCCAGTAAAATCTTGCTTCAGGAAACGTCATTTCTACAAAAGGGATATATAACCTAGATAATGAAGTGTCCTGGGTTCAGCAGTAGCAGTCATTTCTCTCCCTCTTAATAGCTGGCGCAGTGCTGTGATTTTGACTTTCAGCCTGGGAGCAACACTGGTAACACCTATGGTTTTAGTTGTTGCTAAGTAATGATCACTCCAAACAAAGACTTTGTGAGTCTCATGTTCTGCCAGGGAGGAGGGGATGCCAGGAGGAAGCAAAGACAGGACACCTGACCCAAACTAACCAAAGGAGTATTCCACACCACAGCATGTCATGGCTGGTATATAAACTAGGGGCAGTTATCCAGAAGGGCTAGATCGCTGCTCGGGTCAGGCTGGGTATTGGTTGGTGGATGGTGAGAGGTTGTAGTCTCTTCCCTTGTTATTTCCCTTATCAGTATTATTATTTATGGTAGCACTAGTGGTTTGTGTTATACCTTAGTTACTGGGCTGTTCATATCTCAAGCCATGGGAGTTACATTCTTTTGATTCTCCTCCCCATCACTCCGGGAGTGGGGAGAGGAAGTAGGGAGGGGGATTGAGTGGTTCTGGGTTACCGGCTGGGTTAAAATCACGACATGAAACAGGGAACTAAACATCAGCACTGAAATATTGGTAATTCACTTATAACAGTAAGAGCAAAACTAGAGATTTCTGTCACAGTTTTTTGATATTTCAGCATCACATCCTATGGAGTGATCAAGGTACATTAGCATTTGTATTTTACAGGCTGCTCACTTGTAACATCACTTGGACTAGATATACAGAAATGTAGTTCTACTAGCATAAAATTTAGGGTCTAAATAATTTTTAGTGCTGTAAAAACATCTATCTATTATCAAAAACCAACTTTTTGGTTTGAAAAATAACTATTTTTGACTTAGAATGTTGTAAACATAAAGAAGACAAGAAGCGAGGACATTCTGTGTCAGTTTCTAGAATTTTCTGTACACTGTTCTTTCTCATTTTAAAACTCTTACACTGTATTCACAGAATCATAAAATCATAAAACTGTTAGGGCTGGAAAGGACCTTAGGACCATCTAGTTATAACCTGCCATGAGCAGGGACACCACAGATCCTGAAACTAAAGATGCTATTAAAAAATGAAAGGGATAAGTAAACCTGCAAAGTGATCTAATGGAGGTGACTCAATAATACTGTTTTAAGAGAAATATTTAGTTTTGCTCTCTGGCAAACTGGGAACTTCACCTGACTGCCATGATTTTTCAAATATCATGGCCAGTAGCATATGTTAGTCCTTCCACACCTTCACATGTCATGGCCCAGGCTAATTGAACTGCAGAAGCTAGAAAGCAACAGGAAGTTGAGAAAGCTTAAAATAATAAATTTCCTTTACTATCAGTATGGTATAAATATATGATTTTAATGAACATTTTTCTGAATCAGGTCAAATCAATTCATTGGTTTCTTCAGGTTAAGTCCGGCAGAAACAAGATTTCCCACTTGGTTTGTTTTTAGAGATGGTCTGAAATAGTCTTAAATATTTTTACTTGCTTTCTTTTATTACTTTTGTGTTCATAGCCATTGGAATCAGCTGTTTGAAACCCTACTGTTTCACAGGATTTGTGAAACTTCGTTCCAGATCTTGAACTATTTTTGTTGCACTATAGTGTCCTTCTTAGTTTGCCAGTTGATAACCTTGGAGCCCTTAAAACTGATAGATAGGTCTCCCAGGTTTCTGAGTTCCCAGATACCATAGCTCAGGAGCTCTGGAAGCCCTGGCACTGCAGGCTGAAAATGAGTCAGTCTACATTAACTTTACTAGTCTTTCATCAATGGATAGATGCTATGATAAAAAGCCATGGTCTCCCACATAACAACTTTTCAAGACAAGATCCATACTGCCAGCTTCTTCCTTACATCCAATCTAAACTTCCCCTGTGTAAGTTGAAACCCATTACCCCTTGTCCTATCACTACAGTCCCTAATGAAGAGCCCATCCCCAGCATCCCTATAGGCCCCCTTCAGATATTGGAAGGCTGCTATGAAGTCTCCATGCAGCCTTCTCTTTTCCATGCTGAACAGCCCTAACTTTCTCAGCCTGCCTTCATATGGGAGGTGCCTGAGTTGCCTCATGGCTCTCCTCTGGACTTGCTCCAACAGTTCCATGTCCTTATGCTGAGGGCACCAAATCTGTGCATAATACTTCAAGCTGGGTCTCACAAGAGCAGAGGGGCAGATTCACCTCCTTTGCCCTGCTGGTCACGCTCCTTTTGATGCAGCCCAAGATACGGTAGGCTTTCTGGGTTGTGAGAGCACACTGCTGGCTCATGTAAAGTTTCTCATTGACCAGCAACCCCAAGTCCTTCTCCACAGGGCTGCTCTGAATCTCTTCTCTGCCCAACCTGTAGCTGTGCCTGGGATTGCTCCGACCCAGGTGTAGGACCTTGCACTTGGCATGGTTAAACTCCATAAGGTTGGCATCAGCCCACCTCACAAGCGTGTCAAGGTCCCTCTGGATGGCATTCCTTCCCTCCAGCGTATCAACCGAACCACACAGCTTGGTGTCATTGGCAAACTTCCTGAGGGCGCACTCAATCCCACTGTCCATGTCAGCGACAAAGATGTTAAACAAGACCGGTCCCATCACCAATCCCTGAGGGACACCACTTATTACTGGTCTCCAGCTGGACATTGAGCCACTGACCAGAACTCTGCATGCAGCCATCCAGCTAGTCCTTTATCCACTGAGTGATCCATACTTCTTGCATACTAGTACAAATATGATTACTACAAAGATAAATCAATTATTTATATAGCTTTTTTTCTGGGTTTAAAATATGTTTTCCCCCATTTCTTCTTGTCTTACTGGGTTTGTCTCATAGGTCGGGATAAGGAAGCTTCAGAAATCTTTTAAGATACACCTGCCTGGGTAGGACTCCAGGGGGTCATTCAAGCTGATGAGGGGACCAGAAAGAATAGGTGGATGAAGCACTTTATTAATGAAGAACTGGATGATAGTAAATAGGATCTCTCTTTGAACACATGTATTCAGAGATGCTTTGAAAGAAGAGTCAATGATATGAGCAATGATGCCAGGGGTATAAAGAAGATAAAAAAAATCATTTATTGATCTCAATAATATCTATGAGAAATTCAACAGAGATTGAAATTAGTACAGATTGTTTGTCCTACAGAAACATGAGACAGTTGCGCAGTTCTTTGTCATATCACCATATCGTAAACAAATATATCCAAATAGAAATAAATAATCCAACGTGAAATAATTATTATCTGGTGAAGCTGGAAAAATTAACAGAACATCTATTAAAAGGGAAAATGGATATATGGTTGAACAAGTTAATATTCTTTCTACGGACTGAGTAAAACTTGGACCCATCAATTTTTTTTGAGTTAATAACTTTGAGTTATGTGTAAATAGGAATGGTAGAAGAGAAATATAACTAACTTGTCTGCGTTACATCTTCCCCATTGTGACATGATCTTGCCCAAACATGTTTGTATTGTAAACTAGGCAGGAATTCTTTCGACTGCAAAATCGTGGAGCAGCTAATAGGCATCCAAAGGACATTTCCAATGATTTTTCAAAGCAGATTAAATATGTCACATTTACTAGACATTATAACTTGATCTGAAAAAAATACAGTAAAGCCACCAACCTAGAGATATAAGATTAAAAAAATATTAGGCTTTTAAATTACTCTATTCGTTTGCTTGAATTGAGGAAAAGAAACACCAAATCCCACAACTGAAAATGAGCTCTAAGTATCTAATTTAATCAAATTCTCATATATAATTTTCCTTAAAAATTAATGAACCAGAATTCCTGAAAGTATCTAATTTAATCAAATTCTCATATATAATTTTCCTTAAAAATTAATGAACCAGAATTCCTGAAATTTCAAAGAACATATGTTTGTCTCTATCATTATTTTTTTCTATAACTTAGGTTTTTATGATAGTATCTGACCTCTAGTTTAATATTTAATCCTTTATTTTCTTTTACAACTAAGTTTTCATAGATCTAAATAAATATGCTGTTCATTAAATAATTTTTTACTTCTGATGAGACATGCCTGAAACTGAAGTACTTTGCAGAAGCAGGGCCTAAGGCTAACAAAAAATTATGAGTTCTGTCCTGAGTTTAGCAGTAGCAGTCATTTTTCTCCTTCTTGGTAGCTGGTGCAGTGCCATGTTTTGACTTTTGGCCTGGGAACAGAGCTGATAACAATGATGTTTTGGTTTGGCCAAGGACTTTGTGAGCCTCATGCTCTACCAAGAAGGAGGGAAGCTGGGAGGAAGCAGAGACAGGACACCTGACCAAAACTGACCAAAGAGGTATTCCATACCACAGCATGTCATGCCCAGGATGTAACTGGGAGTTACCCAGAAGGGCTAGTGCACTGCAGGGTTGGAGGAGCTATAGGTCAGTACTTGGTTGGGCTGGGGGGGGCAAGTTATCAGTCAGCTGGTGGTGAGGTGTTCATTGGTGGCAGCAGTAGTAATTTGTGTTATACCTTAGCTACTAAACTGTTCTTATCTCAACCCATGGGAGTTGCATTCTTTTTGATTCTCCTCTCTGTCCCTCTGGGAGTAGGGGAAGGGTAATAAGGGGAGTGTGAGTGAAATGAGCTGTCTGGCTAGGTTCAAACCATGACAAGTTCAAATTCATATTTAAACTGGTATTATCAGAAACTCTATTATTATTATTATGGAGATTTGAATATTTTGCTTTACCATGTGTCTTCTTCTACTTCTTACTGAAAGTGGCATAAAATTTTGGCCAACCTTCTTTTTCAAATGTGAACAATACAGCTCCTGTTAATTCCCAAAGTACTCTATGTGTTCAACCTTTCTTACAGTAACTGAAATAGTTCTAAACCAGTACTATTCCAATTCATACATGTGAAATATATGCTACATATCTGTTTCAGTGAGAAAGGTTCTTTGAGGTCCTTACATATGCAATG
Organism: Neopsephotus bourkii; assembly: GCF_033783945.1. Taxonomy (NCBI): domain Eukaryota; kingdom Metazoa; phylum Chordata; class Aves; order Psittaciformes; family Psittacidae; genus Neopsephotus; species Neopsephotus bourkii. Next base: position 13,250,812 of record NW_026902293.1, on the reverse strand, counting down.
CAAAATTGGACTCATTCACAGCATTACATAAAATATGCATACTGAATATATAATCAAGAAAAATTCCAAACTGACACCAGTTATAACTACCAACAGATTTTAGACAGAAGCTCTGATTTCCAGGTTCAAATAAGTGAAACTTACTCTAAAGAGGATCATTAATATAAATATAAGTTTGCTGCAGTGGAGAACTTGGCTTATAGTTTGCATTTCAATAATAATTTTTAGAACTGCAATAAAGCTTCAGTAAGACATTCTCAGAGCTTTTTTGTAACCTTTGTGATGGCTACCATCCCCAAAATGTCAAGATATTGCAGAAAGGCAATTTAAAACAAAACAACAAACCACACTCTAAATGCCAAGATTTTCATCTGTACTATTAAAACATCGCATATGGTCTCTATGAAAGACTAACAACATGCATTAATATATTTGTTGTCTCTACTTCATGCTAATAAAACAAAGGGGAAACTTCTGAGTAAAGCTTAGGAGCTATATAACTTGTGAAATATTCAGAATGTATACTTTTTAGTTGCAGCTCAATTAACTTGCTCTTAACTTGATATCCATTTGATTTACTCTGCCTTTGCCCAACAATTAATCTAATTAAGGATGTGATCCTTTAGTTTCCAGTGGAATGTGTTTAAAGACAAAATATAAATAGAAGTAGCATAATCAGCCCTTCAAAGTCCCTCTTTCTTCATCAAAGTTGTTCATAATCAAATAAGTTAATATTCTACCCATATTATTTATAGCCAAAAGAAAGATCACTTAAGTTTCTTGAAACATAATCATTTGAGACCTTCCTGCAGTAGGTAGCAGCCAGAATATTTCTATGTTCTGAAAAAAATCTCCAAAGGAATGATCTCTCAATCCATAAAAGTGTCATGATTGTAACGGCTATAATGAATCTGTTTCATGTAAATGAGATATAACTCCCCCCCAGAAAAGTCCTAAATTATTTTTAAAGAGACTCCCCCCAGAAAAGTCTTAAATTATTGCTTAAACAGATTCTATATTGCAGTTATATTTCCAGTTTGATAACCAGAAGTTAAAACATTTTGGGTTTCTAGAATAAAGGACTTCTTAATTGTTAAATATTAAATTAAAATCATAGAATAATAGAATAGTTAGGGTTGGAAAGGACCTTAAGATCATCTACTTCCAACCCCCTTGCCATGGGCAGGGACACCTCACGCTAAACCATGTCACCCAAGGCTTCTTAAAACCTGGACTTCAACACTGCCAGGGATGGAGCATTCACAAGTTCTCTGGGCAACCTATTACAGTGTCTCAACACCCTAACAGGAATTTCCTCCTTATATCCAACCTAGACTTCCCCTGTTTAAGTTTGAACCTGTTACCCCTTGTCCTGTCACTACAGTCCCTAATGAGGAGTCACTCCCCAGCATCCCTATAAGCCCCCTTCAGATACTTGAAGGCTGCTATGAGGTCTCCATGCAGCCTTCTCTTCTCCATACTGAACAGCCCCAACTTTCTCAGCCTATTGTCATATGCGTGGTGCTCCAGTCCCCTGATCATTCTCATGGCCCTCCTCTGGACTTGTTCCAACATTTCCATGTCCTTTTTATGTTGAGGACACCAGAATTGCACACAATACTCCAGGTGAGGTCTTACAAGAGCTGAGTAGAAGGGCAGGATTGCCTCCTTCGACTTGCTGGTCATGCTCCTTTTGACGCAGTCCAAGATACAGTTGGCTTTCTGGGCTGCAAGCACACACTGCCGGCTCATGCTCATTTTCTCATCAACCAGCACCCCCAAGTCCTCTGCTTGGCTGCTCTGAATCTCTTCTCTGCCCAACCTGTAGCTGTGCCTGGGATTGCTCCTACCCAGGTGTAGGACCTTGCACTTGGCATGGTTAAACATCATGAGGTGGGCATCAGCCCACCTCACAAGCATGTCAAGTTCCCTCTGGATGGCATTCCTTCCCTCCAGCGTATCAACCGAACCACACAGCTTGGTGTCATTGGCAAACTTGCTAAGGGTGCACTCAATCCCACTGTCAATGTAAATGATGAAGATGTTAAACAGGACTGGTTCCCACACCAATCCCTGAGGGACACCACTCATTACTGGTCTCCAGCCGAACATTGAGCCATTGACCACAACTCTTTGTGTGCGGCCATCCAGCCATTTCTTTACCCACCTAGTGGTCCATCCATCAAATTGATGTCTCTTCAATTTAGAGACAAGAATGTCGTGTGGGACAGTGTCGAACGCTTTATACAAGTGGAAACCATGAAATAAAAAAAAATCACAAATGGCAATCATGAAATAAAAAGAATTAATGCTATCTGCAGAAGAAACTTTTGGAGTAGCCACAACTCAGGGCAAGTGGTATATCCCCACTGTGGGATGTGGTATTTCAGGTTAACACATAAGAGCATGAAATGTCAAATGACAAGATAAATACAAAATCTTGCCAGACAACATTATTCTGAGCTTCCAAGAAGGAATACACAGAAGACTACCCAAATCCTGCGAAACACCCCTATTTCCCCACTCACACTGTTCAACAGCTCAAACACCTTTACTTATTGAGTCTATATGAAGTATAACAGTTATATCATGAAACTGTAATTATGAAATGTAAATCACTGAGGAAATTATTTCTCTTTCCAAAGAAAAATCTAAGTTCTGATGATGGTCTAAAAGGTTTTGGTCCTAATGATATCTAAAAGGTCCTAACTATATCTAAAAGTCTCTGAAGTAAGACTGAAGATCTTGTATATCTCTATTAGCTCTAGGTTTTTCATCCTTATTTGCTTCAAATTTCTTAAATGTCTGGCTTGGTATTTTGGCAGAATTTTTTTTTTGACAGAATTCCCCACAAAACCAGAAGGAAATCACTTACCAGTCTAAGCTCTGTTTTATAATCAAGTTCAAACAGCAGAGGACAAGTCCGCACAAACATTTTTGTGCCCAATGTCAATTGTCACAAATGCATATTGCATTTGAAGATACAGATGCCTACATACTTTCTGCATCTGTACCTAGCCTGTAGCAGCTTCATTCTGTCTGCTGGAAAAAAAATCAGTGCTGATATTGAGGGTTATGAAAATACCGTTGGTTTCTTTTCTCCCTGAGGCTCTATTACACAACTTCTCCTACAGTTGCATTTTTTCTCCATATAGTGATCCATAATTATTTGCAAACTGAAATAAACTTGTTAATAACGTTTTTATAATCAGAGACTTGTTTTCTAGTGTTCAACCCATGGCTGATTATCTTTAGCCTCTTGCCTGCATTATATCTGGCCTAAGTAACATAAAGCATCATTTGCCAAATAGGAACATTCACAAAGTATTTCAGGAATGGTTTTTGGGAGTAATTCTGCCCTCTTTTCCTTTACATAAAGTCATTTGAGTTTCTTTTCAAGTAATGACCTCTTCAGTCTTCTCAAGAAAGACAAAAATATAGATATTCTTTAGATAGCTGCTGTTAATTCCTCAACAAGGTTTCCGGATTTCAGTTGCAGTAGTGCTTGCACTATTTGTGTGAAGGCATATTGTATACGTGGGAAAAAGAAACTGTTAAAGACATTAACAAAAACTTAACAATAAATTAAAAATGTGAAAAAGAAATTTTATTATGGTTACAATGATGTTAACACTTTCAGTCTTAATGCAATTACAACTAATTCCTAATAATGAGGTACTTGCAACTAATATATTCAGTCTGTCTGGTATCTATCTCTTTCTCTGCTGATCAGCATTCTTCCAGTATGTCACTGGGTCTTGAGATCAGTCTTTATCAGAGGAAAAGGTGTCAGGATGAGCCCTCAGTGCCATGAATTCTTCAGGGTTTTTTGCTGGAGTTGCTTTCTCTTTGATTGTAGTTCCACTTTTGTGTTTTCAAACAGTCTGTTGGACTGCTCACTTTCTTTTCTTGTTGACCCTCAAGATGAGTTAGGCAATGACCATATAGTACTGTTAAAACTTGACCATATATGAAGCAGGCAGCTGACTCACAGGGGGCGGAGCCAGGAGGGACGGCAGCAGATTTAAACCGGGCAACTTCGAACATTGTCAGTCAATTCCTGAGATGAGTAGCTCGAGAGAGGATGCCTTCAACACCTGAGCGGGGGGAAGCTCAGAGTCCAGGAGCCTCAACTCAGAGCAGTGAGAGCTACTGAGGGAGCCTCAAGTCCTCGAAAGGACTTCCCCAGGTGCGGGCAGCTCAGCTGATGTGAGCAGCTTACTCACAGGGGGTGGAGCCAGGGGGATCAGCACCAGCTGGATAAAAACCTGCACCAGGGAGCGCAAGGAATCAGGAGCATGGCTATCGGGGTCTTTGTGTGACAGTTCGCGCAGGCAAGCGAGTGGGATGGTGACCACTCGCCTTATGACCAGGGCCCAGTCTGGGAGCTCTGCTCTGGGTGTCCCGTCAGTGGTCACCATACGCACCTAGGCAGAGCAGATGACAGGAGAGGCTGCAGCACAGAGCTCGGGGTGTAGAGAGTGCCTGCACTGGTCTTGCGAGGGAAAGGTGCTCAATGGGCAGGGCTGCACTCAGATGCTCCTTAGTGGAGGTCCTCCTGCAGCAGGGGCTGAGCTGCGGGACACTGTCAAAAAGCTGAAAGATGTCAGGGAAGCTGAGAGGAAGCAGGAATGCTTGCTCCAGGCCCAAACTGTGAAGGGGCCTCAAGCATCCACTGTAGCTCATGAAGGAAAGGAGGCCACTAGCCCAGGAAACTTGGAAATAGTTACCAAAAAAAAAAACACAAAACAACCCCCCCAGAAAAGGAGGAAGAGGACAATTAACAGCAAGGGGCATCCTCCAAGATCGGATGTCCCCACCCAGAACAGCTTTGCAGTTCTGCAGGGGACTAACGAGGAAACACACACCTCACAACACAACCAACCCGCTGATGCACTGGTAAGACCGTAGTAGTGGTTCATAGTAGTAGGAGACTCTGAAAAGCACAGAGGCACCCATCTGTCGCCCTAACCCACTCTCAAGGGAAGCTTGTTGCCTACCAGGGGTTTGGATCAGGGATGTTACAGAGAGGCTGCCTGCTCTAGTAAGTCCCACTGACTATTGCCCAGTTCTTGTGGCTCATGTGTGTGCTACTGATATAGGCAACAGTAGTCTGGAGAACATTAAGAAGGACTACAGAGCTCTGGGAGAGGTGGTTAGGGGCTCTGGAGCTCAGATAGTCCTTTCATCAATTCTCCAGGATAAAGGGGAGTGCCTTAAAAAGGCTAGGTGGATTGGCCATGTTAATAAATGGTTAGAACAGTGGTACCATAGTCAGGGGTTTGGGTATTTAGAGCATGGGACTTAATTTGGGAGGCCAGATATACTGGAGGCTGGAGGAGCAGGTCTGACAATGAAGGGGAAGAGCAGTTTTGCTAGGACGCTTGCCAGGCTGGTCAAGAAATCTTTAAACTGGATGTGTTAGCGGAAGGGGGCATTCTTCCATTCCAACACTCCCAGTCAGTTGCCAGCACCTATAATGAATGCTCAGAGCAATGTAAAGAGATTTCAGCACCTCCATCCAATGAACTGGCTTTATTTGGAGCTTGGCTCAGATGCCTCTATACAAACGCTGGTAGTATGGGGAACAAACGAGGAATTAGAGATGTGTACACATCTACGGGGATATGATATCACTGGTATCACAGAAACATGGTAGGATGATTCCTATGACTGGAGTGTTGGAGTGGAAGGTTACAGGCTCTTTAGAAAAGACAGGCCTGACAGACGGGGAAAGGGAGTTGCTATTTATGTCAGTAATAGGCTGGAGAGTACGGAACTCTGGGGACAGGTGGTCAGCTAACAGAGAGTCTGTAGGTCTTAAAGGAAAAACAGAAGTGAGACATTGTGGGGATCTGCTACAGACCTCCTGATCAAGAGGACTCTGGATGAAGAACTCTAGAGACAGATAGGAACAGCCTCATGCTTGCGGACCCTTGTCCTCATGGGGGACTTCAACCACTCTGATATCTGTTAGAGGGACAGTACGGCCCGGCACAAGTAATCCAGGAGATTCCCTGATAGTGTTGTAGACAACTTCCTTCTGCAAGTAATAGAAGAGCCAACAAGGAGAGGTGCCATCCTTGATCTCGTGCCCAATAACAGGGAGGGGCTGGTTGGAAATGTGATGTTTCAGGTCAGCCTTGGTTGTAGTGCTCATGAACTGGTTGAGCTTGAGATCCTCAGGCCAGTGAGAAGAGCGTGTAGAAAGCTCACTGCCCTGGACTTCAAGAGAGCAGACTTTGGCCTGTTCAGGAGCTTGTTTAATAAGGTTCCATGGGATATAGCCCTAGAGGGAAGGGGGGCCCAATATTGGTGGTTGATATTCAAGGATCACCTGCCGTCATCTGTCCATCATATCTGAAAAATCATGGTAGTCCAGGTGGACCATTTGTTGGCTAAATAACTGCCTTCATGGCCACACATAAAAAGTTGTGGTCCATGGCTCAACACCCAGATGGAGACCAGTAATGAGTGGTGTCCCTCAGGGATCAGTGTTGAGACTGGTCTTGTTCTACTTCTTTGTCGGTGACATGGACAGTGGGGTTGAATGTGACCTCAGCAAGTTTGCTGATGACACCAAGCTGTGTGGTTCAGTTGATAACCTGGAGGGAAGAAATGCCATCCAGAGGGACCTCGACATGCTTGTGAGGTGGACAGATGGCAACCTTATGAAGTTTAACCATGCCAAGTGCAAGGTCCTACACCTGGGTCGGAGCAATCCCAGGCACAGCTACAGACTGGGCAGAGAAGAGATTCAGAGCAGCCCTGTGGAGAACGACTTGGGGGTGTTGGTTGATGGGAATATGAACACAAGTCGGCAGTGTGCTCTCACAGCCCAGAAAGCCTACCGTATCTTGGGCTGCATCAAAAGGAGCGTGACCAGCAGGTCAAAGGAGGTGATTCCACCCCTCTACTCTGCTCTTGTGAGACCTCACCTGGAGTATTGTGTGCAGTTCTGGTGTCCTCAACATCAAAAGGACATGGAACTGTTGGAACAAGTCTAGAGGAGGGCTATGAGGATGATTAGGGGACTTGAGCACCTCCCATATGAAGACAGGCTGAGAGAGTTGGGGCTGTTCAGCCTGGAGAAGGCTGCATGGAAACCTCATAGCAGCCTTCAAGTATCTGAAGGGGGCTTATAAGGACGCTGGAGATGGGCTCTTCATTAGGGATTGTAGTGATAGGACAAGGGGTAATGGGTTCCAACTTACACAGGGGAAGTTTAGATTGGATATAAGGAGGAAGTTCTTTACTGTGAGGGTAGTAAGGCACTGGAATGGGTTGCCCAGGGAAGCTGTGAATGCTCCATCCCTGGCAGTGTTCAAGTCCAGGTTGGACAGAGCCTTGGGTGACATGGTTTAGTGTGAGGTGTCTTTGCCCATGGCAGGGAGGTTGGAGCTACATGATCTTAACGTCCTTTCCAACCCAAACTATTCTATGATTCTACAAGCTCAGGAGTGTTGAATCCCAACTAGAAGCAAGTGCAGCAGGAGGGCCAGGATACCTCCTTGGATGGATAAGGAGCTGCTGAAGAAAATTCAAAAGAAAAAAGAGGCTTATAAAAGGTGGAAGCAAGTATAGGCGGCCTGGGAAGAATCCAGGGGTGTTGTCCGGGAAGCCAGGACCGGGTTAGGAAATCTAGGGCCCAGTTAGAATTAAACTTGACTAGGGATGTGAAAGACAACAGGAAGAAATTCTATAATTACATTGCAAATAAAAGGCAGACTGGGGACAACGAAAGCTATCAGGAGATCTGGCTACTCTGGATTTGGAGAAGCCGGAGGTTCTTAATGACTTCTTTGCCTCAGTCTTTACTGGCAAATGCTCTGACCACACCACCCAAGTCTTGGAATGAAGACACAGGGACTGTGAGAATGAAGACCTTGGGCCCACTGTAGGAGAGGATCTGGACATGGTTTAGTGTGAGGTGTCCCTGCCCATGTGTTCTGGTTTAAGCCCAGCCAGCAATCCAGAACCACACAGCGGCTTGCTCACTCCCACTCCTTCCTCCCTCCATTCCCAGAGGGATGGCAAGGAGAATAGCAAGAATATGAGTTGAGATAGGAACAGTCCAGTAACTAAGGTATAAATACAAACCACTGCTGCTACCACCAATAATAGTAAGGGAAATAACAAGGCAAGAGAATACAACTGCTCACCACCCGCCGAGTGACTGCCAGCCCAACCCGAGCAGCGAACTAACCCTTCTGAGTAACTGCCCCTTATTTATATACCAGTCATGACATGATGTAGTATGGAATTTTGGCTAGTTTGGGTCAGTTGTCCTGTCTTCGCTTCCTCCTGGCTTCCCCTCCTCCCTGGCAGAGCATGAGACTCAGAAGGTCCTTGGTCTGAGTAAACATTACTGGGCAACTACTGAAAAGAGTGGTGTTATCAGTGTTGTTCCCAGTCTGAGAGTCAAAACCATAGGACTGCACCAGATAATAAGAAGGAGAAAAACAGCTGCTACTGCTGAACCCAGTACACCATGGCAGGGGGTTTGGAACTAGATGATCTTAAGGTCCTTTCCAACCTGAACTATTCTATGATTCTGTGATATGTGATACAATTTTTATAGAGCAAAATTAGACTATTTCAGATAACTGAATCTAGGAATAAGTCACCTAATTATTGGACACTTTGCTCCCTTAGCTAAAACAAGCAGTAATAAGCTCAAGAACAGTAAAGGCAAGTCCCCAAAAAGTTCTGACAAGCCCTCAAACCTTGCGTTATTGAGTTAAGAAAAAAACCTAGGGTCTATGATCAGCAATGATGACACCATACTAGCTGGGCTACAGTTGAGTAAAGAAACAGATAACAAAAAAGAGGGTGAATGAAACTACTAGGAAATCTAGGTTCTCACTGAATTGTGCATAAGAGCAGAAATTAATCTCTTAACCAAATCTTCTATGCATGTCTATCTTTCTTCACTGAGATGCAAACAATTATCAACTGCAGTATTTATACTGTGGGTTGAGTAGGGCAAAGGTAACTTTTAACATTGGTTTGCAATGCACATTAGATCAAGTTTTCCACAGTCACAATCCCATTTGAACATTAAATGGATCAACCAAACTTTTGAAGACCATCTCTTCTGGGGTATCTTAATCTCTTTGATGTGTTTGATGCTCACTTTGCTAAAATGCCTCCAGATCTAAGCACTGAGATGTTGCTACTGAGACCATTCTCAGGATGAGGCTCGCATGTTTGCTTGACACATATTCAGGATATACACAAGTTTAGGATTTTACTATAAACCCAAAGTTTGCCACAACTGTTTTTTACTGGCAGCAATATGTGAGAAAATGAAGGAAGATACTTCTACAAGTCCAGTAAATTCAGCTCAATTTATGAAACCCTCTGAGTTGCAAAAACAACATTCTTATTTCAAATTACTGATATATAAGTATGCTTCTTAGGAAAAAATTCTGACAAGATAAATGCAGGAAGCATTTTTTTCTTCTTCACCTTTATCATTCAAAAAAAGCATAGCATTTATTTTCTTTATAAATGTCACAGAGAGATTGGTGCTCAGCTGGAAACTTCCATGATGATTTTTCATCTCTACACAATTGTCTTGAGCTGGATTATATACACTGGGATATGGAAGGTATTAGTGATCATTTTAAACTGTACTGGCACAAACATAGTGCTAGGATAAGAGATATATCCTCTATCAGTTTCCTATGACAACAACTTCGGAAAACTTTTAAATATACCTTCACTTGCCAAAAGATTAGGAAAAACTTCATTATGTGCTCGATTTCAGCTCCTCTAGGTATAGAAGTTGTCATCAGCTCAGCAATATTTGTGCTGATTCAGCTAAACATGCAGAACTAGAAGTATTAATTTACTTTTAAAGGTGTGCTTGGAAGCAATTCTGTTTCAGAAATAGGATCAAAGTCAGCTGAAAAACTGCAGTTAAATTCTATTTGAAAAAGAAATAAAAAAAATTCTTGTAAATTGTTATTTATAGAAGAAATGTTAATGCTGTAATCATCCTACTTTTTTCATCATAAAACTAATTTAGTGCATTCTCTAGCACTAATGCCTTTTAGGTGAAATTATTTAACAGTTAACTAGTTGTTTGGTTGGTTTTTTTTTTTAACTTGAACCCTTGGTTTCAGTCACCTCCCTCAGAAGATTTGACTGAAATACTGTAAATTTACTGCTTATACTGTATATTTTCTCCCCCAAAACATCAAAAAAAAAAAAAAAAGAAAAAAACACAAAGACATTTAGAAAAATGAAATAAAATTTAAAAAAATCATGTAACTCCCTTTCCTAATAAAGTCTCATCTAGTAAAAAATTCACAAATGTATTTGTCAAGCCAATCTCTTACCGAGCTAGAGTGCTTCCCCTCTATACAATGCTTACTATCAATAGCTTCACTGTAAATCATACCTTCTTTGTCTCTCAGAATTTGTGTGTTGGAAAACTCTATATGTTATGAATTCTACACAGGCACAATTCCACCACACAGTGCTTGTTTCAAATGAACTGTAACGGAAGATCAGCACAGATGTGGCAGGGAAGTTTTCAAGAAGAAAAACATAAGAATTGATAGTCAAATGTCTTCACAGCATCATTAAAAAGTAAATTCCCCTGCCTTGTCCAGTCATGTCTGTGAAATTCCAAACTGCAATTGTGTAGAGAGTAACTATGTTCTGTGATTGCAGGTATGAATGCAGAATGTTATGGAAAACATGAAAGACTTTAAAAATTTTCCACCTAATTAATAAACAACTATTTAATCACTGAAGAAACCTGTAGGTTTGGGATACTGAAAGAAAAATAAAGCTTTCATGTCCTTATCATTCAAGACCTATGTGAATAAATATGTATTTTATGAATATATATAAAAATGATGAATGCTTACCATAAAATGATAGTCTACTAAAACACACATGTGTGTCCACCTTCCATAAGCCAGCTGCCAGGTTGATGAGATTTTAGAGTCCAGACAAGGTATGTTTTTCAGATCTTCGAGGAACACACTTGTTTAAAACGAAGAATAGGGTTAAACACATGAAATCTCAGTTGTTCCTGCCCTCATGAATTCATTGTAAACAGAAAATGTTTTACATGTTTCCAGACCTAGATCACTCCCTGCTACTATCATTTGCAGCCAGTGTAGAGAGACACAGGAAGAGAGCCTATCATATTTTTCCATGGACAGCCAAGTTCTTCTTTCTCTGGAAGTTTAGCTTTTTATGAAATGAGCGAAGCCTAAGGTCAGATATACTGAAATCCTACAATCTACTTCTTCATCTGTGTCATCATACATAGAAAGCAATCTGCTAATGTGATGTACAGTCTGTGCCCTGGAAGCATAGAAAGAGATCTTTATAAAAGTAACAATCTTCTAATGCTAGGGTACTTTACATTTACCAAACATTTCAGTTTTCCACCCTAAAAAAGGGATCAGTTCACTTTCTTCAGTGTATCAGTCACACTATTCAAAAGGTAAAGCTTATATTCAGAAGAGGAAACAGAAACAATTAGGAAATGAACTTCTGGACATTACAGACAGACGTTGCATGTCTACAGTCCTTTGAAAACTAAGAATAGGCCTACATCAGGAGAAAATAAGGAAAATTTACGTCTATCAAATTGATGTCTCTCCAATTTAGAGACAACGATGTCGTGTGGGACAGTGTCGAACGCTTTACACAAATCCAGGTAGATTACATCAACTGCTCTCTCCCTGTCCATCAGTTCTGTAGCCCCATCATAGAAGGCCACCAAATTGGTCAGGCAGGATTTCCCCTTAGTGAAGCCATGCTGGCTGTCACCAAGCACCTTGTTGATTTTCATGTGCCTTAGCATGCCTTCCAGGAGAATCTGCTCAAAAATTTTGCCAGGCACGGAGGTGAGACTGGCTGGTCCGTAGTTCCCTGGGTCATCCGTTTTCCCCTTCTTGAAAATGGAGGTTATATTACCCTCTTTCCAGTCATCAGAAAAGTAATACAGCTTTCTTTTGAACAGTGTCAAAGATTTTTGAGAACATTATGAATACGGATGATTTTTCATGTTGCATTTTGTCATGTATGCCACTACACTGGCCTTCTTTAAATATATATATTTTTTGGCTTATTTTTCCTAGTGGCAATAGAGGCTAGGTCTGCTTTAAACATTCATACAACTTTTTTTTGCTTCAGCATTTCCTTTGCAAATCATCTCTGGAAAAAAAAAAAAAAGAAAAAAAAAAAAAAGAAAGATCCACTACTTCACATTATTCCAGCAGAGCAAGCATTTAAAAATTGGTAACAAGGTTTCCTATTAGGCAGTTATTTTTACCTCCATGGTAAGTGAAATTCTGAAAAGCCAATCTTAATTTATCTTAATTTCAGAGAAGTGGGAGTATTAAGTGCCTGCTATCTGCAACCCATATGAAAACTGCAAGATTTATGCAGAAGGTAGATAGGAAGGAAAATAATGGGAAAACCCTTTCAAATAAAGTTTTCTTAAGACTATTATCCCTTAATATAGAGATAAACTTTTTTTCTACAAAACAAAAAATTTGGGGGTTTAGGCCATTGCTTATGAATTTACTTTGTTGTATACATTCATGGGGTTTGCGTCTTTGGAAAAAGAAAAAAAATAAATAAATTGCTGATATACCACAGATACATTTTTCCCTTGAAATACTGGATAAGGTGAAACAGTGGCCCTGTTTTATATAGAGAAAAATTTTTGGTGTTCTTACGGGAAGCTTATAAATCACGTTCACCCTCTACTCCAGTGTTTGTAGAACTTAGGTGGTGGTGGCTGTCTAACTACTGAGTTTAACTTGTCTAACTGTCTATATGACTATTTCACAGTCAAGTGATTCAGTTCTGCAGCTAATCTGGGACAGATACATTGTCCCTAGAATACAGATAGATTTTTGAAAAGCTTAACTTGCCTTTCACAATGATTTAACAGATAAGTTACTATTTCATTTTAAGGGCTGAAAGTCATCCAATTTATATAAGGTTTTATATAGAACTTGATAATAGCAGTCATGATAAATGATGCAACATCAAGTATTAGAACAAAACCTGATACTTCTAAATACACCAAGTGGTTATAAGTCAAATCTACTCTCGGTATCATTTCCTTGTTTATTTATTTGGGCTCTGACATGGCAAAAAAAAAAAAAAAAAGTATGTGAAATCTCTAAGTTTTGGAATGTGATCTTGCCTTTTGTCATAGTTATCGAATGAGTATTTTGACTTATTTTCATATAAAAATAGGGAAAATAAAGGAAGGGACTGATGATATAAAAAATACTCTTGTAATAAAGCAATTCTTGATCATCAGAATTTCTGAAAAAATCTGATAAGGAAAAGATTTGGTAGACTAGATGGATTATGGAATATGAAGAATCAAGACCTGACCAGCATCCTACCCAGTGATATTAAGTCTTAAATAAAAGAGATGAGCATTTATAGACTATAATTTTAAATGTTTTATTTCCAGTGTAAGAGTGCATAATAATACTTTGTCTTAAAACTTTCCCAGCATGAGATATGACTAGTCCACCAATTCATTCAGGAAAAGGAAGAACTACCCTCAGTTCAAGAAGACTAATGTAGGGAGCACTTAAATAAACCGGCCATGCACAAGACAAAGAATTTCTTAAGTTGGAAAAGACTTTCAAGCTCATTGAGTCCAACCATAAACTTACTATTGTCAAGTCCACCTTTAAACCATGTCCCTAAGTGCCACATCTACATGTCTTTTAAATACCTTGAGGGACAGTGACTCAATCACTTATCTGGGCAGCCTATTCCAATGCTTGATAATCCTTTCATTGAAGATTTTTTTCCTAATATCCAGTCTAAACCTTCCCTGTCCCAAACTGAGGCAGGTTCCTACCGCTTGTTACTTGGGAAGAGAGACCAGCACCCACCTTGCTACAACCTCCATGGGTTCGGGGATGGGACCTGACTGGATGTGCCCTTAAGTACTGAGGGAGCTGGCTGATCTCATTACAAGATCACTCTTGTTTATCTTTGAATGGTCATGGCAAATGGAGGAGGTCCATGAGAATGAAGGAAAGAGAATGTCACCCCTATCTCAAAGAAGGACAAAAAGGAAGAGATAGGGGACTACACTGTTGGTTAGCTTCACCTCTATCCCTGGGAAGGTAGCAAATCCTGGAAAACATTTCTAAATATTTTAAGATTAAGAAAGTAATTAAGAGTGGTCATCACTGATTTGTGAAAAGAATATCATGCCTGTCCACCCTGACAGCCTTCTACAGTGAAATAACTATCTCAGTGGGTGAAAGAGATGAAGAGTAAATATTTCATCTTTACTTTAGTGAACCATTTCACACTGACCCTAATATCTTCAGATAAACTGACATTGTATGAACTACATAAATGGACTGTGGGATAGACTAAAAATTGACTGAACTGCTGGGCTTAGAGGGTTGTGATCAGTGACACAAGGTCCAGCTGGAGGCTAGTCATTGGTGATGTCATTGGTGATGTACCACAGGGGTCAATATGCAGGTCAATACTATTTAGCTGCTCCATCAATGACAGAACAGATAAAGGTGATGGGACAGAGTGTACCCTTAGCAAGTTTTTAGACTCTCAGTTCATGTAAACTGGTCTTAGACTTCAATGATACACCAGTTTATAACTCTCGGAAGCATCTCAAGTACATCTATAGTTTAAAATTATTTAAAATTGTATTGTTTAGCTACTTTTATAACTGGTAAGAAACTGGAGAACATATTAATGCAGACATGAATGAAGAATAGGGGAAAATGAGGCAAAAGTTACTTTTGAGATGAAGCTGGTATCTTAAAAAAGACTAAGTTATCTAGAGGTGAGCTATCTACATATACTGTAAAGGCTCCTTGCATTACCAAGTCTTGAACTGCTGAAATACTTATTAAATCAAAGATGAATGCTAGGTTTAAGTTTATGTTTAAGAGAAGGAAATTTGTGATTAATTCACTGTAGTTACAAACAAGAAGATATATGCATTTTGAGACACTTTCCATGCTTTCATAAAAGAAAAAAAAAATCTCACTTTTTTGTTTTATAGCTGACCGCCAGTTACCTCCACAGCTTTGTTTTTATGGTAACAGGAAAAAATGAAGTTTAGCATAATGCAATGAAGCTAAATTTAATGCAGATGAGCTCTTTAATTATGAATGAAAAAGGAAAACCCAAGAAGCTATGAAATAAGCTTGTTACAGAAATATTAATTCCCTTTTAAATATATATTTGTCCTCACAAACTAAAAAGAACAAAACATAATATTTTTGCATTCACTTATTTTACTTATAAATTTGTATTTTTGATATATCACTGTAATTTCATATGTGCTTTTAAAAAAAAAAAACTTTTGATTTTTTCCCTGTTCTTCTACTAGTAGCAGTTTGAAAAATTTAGGCAGAAATGGGAAAGTCTATTTATCAACATTATTGAACTCATTTCTTGGTACTTAATATCCCTCTCTGAATATCTTTATGGGTACTGCTGGACATATCTTCAGTTTCTGTTTTGCTGCTTTTCCAGAAGAACATATTTTTCATGGGTCTCAGGAACCGACTATACCTGTTGGTATATCATCAGCATGGTGCCTGAGGAAGAAATTGCAATCAGCAGTTAATATTACTTGCATTCACTTAATCCACAAACACTTCTGTATGGCTTGAGCTTCCATTCTGATGGGCAAAGCTTTCACAATCCCTGTATGATCTCCATGCATCATACAATGCATACCAAACCAGTGAATCAGACTAGCCAAACTTGTGTGAAAGAAAAAAAGAAATCCAAGAGACAGAGGTGTCCATCGGAGATGTCAATATAACAAGAAGTGTTGATGGATATGTACTGACTATCCATTCCCCATGGTTACAAGGGATTAAAGCTATTTTGTTATATCCTTTTGCCTAATCTGCAATCAGCCTTCTGATCAGTATGAAACACCTCTGGCAGCAAGACTACTGCTGGTGCAAGACACAGCCAAGTCTGAAACACTTGAGTTCTCTGTGTAGGAATGGCTCATCTGCAGAAAGTCAGACCCCAGGTCCCTTCATTCCCCAGCCACTAGCAGTTCCTGGTGCTGTGTGTGTATCTTTCAAATCTCAGACAGTGAGAGTCAGATGCAGACAACCGTCTCTGCTCCATACATCACTGCAGCCAGACCTCTGACTCATATATTTTCAACACTATGCTCTGGCTGTACTCCCACCATCACTCCATATATCAGGCATATATGTGATTAACTGGATATACATCTGACCAGTAATTTCTGTTTGCTTAGGATGAGGACATCATCTGATGGAAAATCAATGACTTGTACGAATTGTAAGAATTCACACTTGGCTTCAGTCTTGAAGCTGCAGCATAATTTTGTCATGTAATTTTCCCATTGTGTTCTCACATGGCTCTTCTGTCATAAGACAGAAGGGTCTTATTACATTCACAAAGCAGAACTGGAAAGATGTCATACACAAGAGGCAATGGTCTCCACAATTCCCATTGCTCAGCATCACTTTTCAACCCAACCTTTCTGGTTTTGCTTCAACTAAGTAAAATTCCATTCAGGTATTTTCATTTCATATGAGTAGATAGGAAAATTACAGCTGAGTCTATAGACCTCCTGTATTTGCCCAGCACCTGTAACATATACTGAAAAGGAATAGTCTGTGCCTGAGACTGTTCTTACTCCAAACCCTGAAAACCACATATTTTCATCTGGAAATTCAATATTGAAATAATTTGTTGCAGTATCCTGCAACAGAATACTGGACAAAACAGATAATGTGAAACAATGCAATAAATCTTCCATTGTTACTGCAGGCTGTAAAATGTTTCTCAAGGACTGTAAAAGATGTTTCCTCCTCTCTGGCTCTCAGCACTGTACAACAGGGCTGTTCACAGAACTGAAGCACTGAGATTAAAAAATTTTTAAGACTGAACATATCCCCAGTGATAATTTAAGAACATTCAAATACCAAAACCGGGAAAAAAACAACACAAAACCAAACATTAAAAGCCCTGCTAAAACTCATTTGGCCATTGTGATTTATACTTCGCTTTTAAACTGTGATTATACCTGATGTCTTGCTTTCTGAATGCCTTTCAGTAAGTCATAGATTTCTCATTGTTTCTCTGAGTTAAACATTTCTTTGAAATGTCTAAATGCCCCACTAGGCTTTCTTACATTTTGTATTGAATGGGTTGCAGGAAAAAAAAGGCTGTTATCTACTAACCTGGTTTATTTGCAATAACAATAGAGGCAGATTGTCATCATTTTGTGTGTTGATCATGCCTTCTTTTCTCTTACTTGTTCTGATGTGAACTGGAAAGTTAATATTAAATGTTATCATCTCTGGGCATAAAACCTACCACACATGGAGATACACGGGGCGTTCATGCTTTTTTCCAGAGCCATTATTATTGAAATAATTGTCCTAAAAATGTAAGTCAAATGGATCTCAGCAACATAAAAAGAGATTAAGTTTTAAAAGAAATAAAAACCCCACAGCTTTTTGAAGAATTAGATACCTGGCTGAAAAAGTTGTGCCAGTTTGAGCAAAACAGATAACTTATAAAGTGTGTGGAATGTCATATGAAGATTGGGGAAGATTATTAATGCTTTTTGATCTGTGGTACATCTTTGCAACTGCTGAAGATCCTCAGGAAGTCCTCCACCTAAGTTCTCCATACTAGTACAGCCATATACACCATTTGCGTAAAATTCTGAGGGGTTAAATACTGAAATAAGTTGCTCAGAGAAGTGCAATGCTCTGAACAATTTGTTGTTGATCATGATCAAAAATCTTAAAATTGAGTTAAAATTGAGCAACCTGACCTGACTTTGGAAAAGAATCTCCTCTCTTTCAGAGGTTCTTGCCAACCTAAATGAGTTTGCGATTCTGTCAGTAATACAATTACTATGATTGATAAAGTGGTTAGTTAGCACAGTTACTACTAAGAGAAACAGCTGATACAAGGAGTTCTTGGAAGTTGCTGTGTACATTTACCTGGTATGTAAATCTTCTTCTGAATGTAGTGGGTTCACACAGCACAAAACTTCCTTACGATGTTTAATATTTTCATTTTTTTTCCTGTGAAGAATATATCCCAAGAAGTTTTATCTCTCAATTTTCTTCTAAGGGTGCAGTATCATTGTTTCCTTGGCAACTTTTATTTACTGCAGCTTTTTATCTGCTTCTCTGTAATTCTTTCTGCTAGCTTTCTTACATACACATTCTACTGAACATCAATCAGCCCTTGAAATTATGATTCACCCTCCCAGAAAGACTTCCACCACCAAAGTTAGATTGTTTAGTGAGTTCTCCATGTTTTTGGTAATTACTGCTATTTCTTTTGATCTACAAAGAAAATGAACTGATAGAGTTTTTGTTTGTTTGTTTCCTAAATGTAGAACACACTCCCTCATCCTGTTTAAGGGTTGCGTGGTGCAAGAACTGGAAAAAAAACAAATCAGGAACAAGAGACTGAGACAAAAGCAGCAATAAACTTAGCAGAATGGGACATAAAGTATACACATTACCTGTCTGGTCTCAGAACTCTTACTTTGAAGGGATTTCTCTTGTCAAAGTCAATTAACCTAGATCATTTCATTATACTCTCCAAGTCTTTGGCTGCTAATTTATGCAGCCAAACTGAGTTTTCCAGTTACATGTAAATTGCAAACCCTGTTTCTGCAAGGGCAGATTGTCCTCTCTATCAGTTTGCTAGTTTCTCTATTAGGACAAAAGGTATAACAGTACCTGTCATGTGACTAATAATCAAATGTCATGCACGAGTTCCATCTCCCTTTTTCCTGGAGAACAATAACGTACTAAATACTGTAAAAAGTCACAAGAATAATCTAAAATATTCATTCATGCAGAAACATTGAAGGACTTCCATCCATTCAGTTTAACAAAATTATCAGTTCATTTTCTTCTAGTGCATGCTGATGCAGAAAGGAGATAAACAACTTTTTTCTTTTTTATTTTTTCTAAAAACAAAAACAGAATTTATTCTTCTAAAGAGTTAGGCTAGAAGAAAGATATAATATCCTATATGTGTCTATTACCACTGCCGTGACTTCCTAAGTTTTCATTGATTGTTTTAGTCATGACAATTTTGAAAAATAACTGGTATATTTTCTAGCAAATATAGATCTGAGAGTAGTTTCAAAAGAGGTTGTATCGAGAGAAATTTGTACTAGATGAAATAATATAATTTGTAGCAAACACTGATACACAATGTTTACGCACTTCTAAGTGGACAAATTTCTCTGAGCCTAGCTTGACAAAGCAGAAAAGTATGTGTACATACCAATGATATACCACTCTTGAGTTTTCATCTAAAGAACAACTGTCTCTTCTGAAATGTTATAACCCTCATGAAAGAAAGCAAATAGAATCACAGAATCATAGAATAGTTAGGGTTGGAAAGGACCTTAAGATCATCAAATTCCAACCCCCCTGCCATGGACAGGGACACCTCCCTCTAAACCATATCACCCAAGGCCTCGTCCAACCTGGCCTTGAACACTGCCAGGGATGGAGCATTCACAACCTCCCTGGGCAACCTATTTCAGTGCCTCACCACCCTAACAGGAAAGAATTTCCTCCTTACACCCAATCTAAACTTCCCCTGTTTAAGTTTTAACCTATTACCCCTCATCCTATCACTACAGTCCCTAATGAAGAGTCCATCCCCAGCATCATGGAATGCTTTGGGTTGGAAGGGACCTTACAGCTCCTCCTGCTCCAGCCCCTGCCACAGGCAGGGACCCCTTCCACTGGAGCAGCTTGCTCCAAGCCCCTGTGTCCAACCTGGCCTTGAACATTGCCAGGGATGGGGCAGCCACAGCTTCTCTGGGCACCCTGTGCCAGCGCCTCAGCACCCTCCCAGGGAAGAGCTTCTGCCTAAGAGCTCAGCTCAGTCTCCCCTCGGGCAGGTTCAAGCCATTCCCCTTGGCCTGTCCCTACAGGCCCTTGTCCTGTCCCTACAGGCCCTTGTCCCAAGCCCCTCTCCAGCTTTCCTGTAGCCCCTTTAGGTACTGGAGCTGCTCTAAGGTCTCCCCTTCAGGAGCCTTCTCTTCTCCAGGCTGACCCAGTCCAGCTCTCTCTGCCTGGCTCCAGAGCAGAGCTGCTCCAGCCCTCCCAGCAGCTCCATGGCCTCCTCTGGACTTCCTCCAGCAGCTCCATGTCCCTCTTGTGCTGCTGCCCCAGAGCTGGATCAGAGAACTCTAATATTCATAAACATTAGTTACTTTTTTTTTAATTAAAATAATTATTTCCAGAACCAAATAATGAATTTAAGACACAATTCAGGAAAAACTGTTGTGGAATGGAGAATATTTTCAGCACCTTTTAAGGCAATGTTTCAAGACTATACACAATGTAGCTGTCTGAAAATAAATATAGAAATAAAGATTATCTTTAGTTTGAATGAGCTCATAATTCTACATTAATTGTTTACACAGCACAAATTTTTACTATTATGAAATCCACAAGTATATGTTTTTCATTATGCAGCTGCATTTTTTATAGACAGGAATTAAGCCCTACTTGTTTCAGGCAGACTAAGTAAAATAGAATTACCCTTGAAAACAGCAACATAATGAATGGTAGAAATATACCAGGTGTGTCAATTTCACATTTGTGTGTTCATAACCCATAGTAAACATCCACTCCACTGTGTACCCACTGGTTATCTCCCACTTTTCTTCTGAAATAATGAACTATCTGGATTAAAGCTGTCAGTTATCCATCCCAATCACCTGCCATGCTTCATATCTCTATTTCCAGCCTGGTAGCTACAATACACATAAAAATCTATTTGATCTATTTGGAATAACCATTCATATTCCTGAGGCAAACAAACACATCCTGAAGCCTTCCTCTAAAATACTGCTTGTAATTTGCCTTTCTTTTCTGTTAATCAATTATTTTGAAACAAAATGGCAACTACCAGAATTTTTCATTGTACCATTCTTACTTCTAACAAGTATCTCAGGAGCTGAATAACAGTCAAAAGAAATGAGATAATAATATCTCATCCAATTTTTATTATACTATTGATACTCTGGTACAGCATAAGAATGATCAACTATTACAAATTGGAGCTACATCCCTGGTAGCCAGTGGCTCAAACTGTGTTATCTTCACATTAGAGAAATTCTATCTCATCCTTTAAGTTTTTGCTTTAACAGTATTTATCAACTCTGAGATATTCATGAGGAACACATAACCACCTTCTGACAAGCTTAATGCATACTCTAACAAGCTTGCTACTTTAGAAGTATGCAGGTTAGTGACCTCTGTCTTGTAATATGAACCCCCCAAACCCTTATTTTGCATAGTTGGCATTGTACCAGCAATAGTCTTGTCTATTCATTACTTCTGCTTGACACTGAAAGCACTTCAAAGCAGACAGTCAGAGCTGACTTAATTTATTCTTGTAGTCTTTGAGATTATTTCATCAGCTCAAGAGGTTTTCTCCCGTCTTCACTTCAGAAAGAAATAGTCTTTATTCCAGAATCTACTTTGAAGAATTTTACATACTTTTGCAATACAAATTGTGTAGCCCAGGAGTCCTGTATGCGGGACTTATGCTATTTTGCTTACTGTAAATGTGACAGATCAGTTAACTGAGATTCTTTGCAATGGGATCATCAGAAATCAAGGTAACTGATTTTGTTCTTTATGCCCAGGTCTTGAGCTTTCTCTATTTTGAACTTCTATTTATTTGTGTTTGGTCTTTTCTTAAGGGAAAAAATATAGGAGCTTTAAATTAACAAAGAATTTCATATAGATGAAAGTTGAGTGTTTTGTTTGTTGTTCAAGTTTATTTTTTTATACTGTTACATAATTTGTGGTTCTTCTACCAAAGAGAAGACTTTACGTATATGTCCTCAGTAAAGTTCTGCCCAGTGTCTTAGGTATACTGGAAGTCCAAGTAACCAAGACAAAAAACTGTCAGAGGTTTCTAAGAGTCAACACCATGTTTGCTTCAATTTTCAAAGGAGACGTGAAATACCTTCGCAACCAGTGCAGTAAGGTCTTCAGTAAATTTTGCTCCTAGCTTCCTCAGCTACTGAGATGAAGAACCCTATACACTCATAGACAGATATGCTCAGACCTAAAGAGTATCACAGTATCACAGTATGTTAGAGATTGGAAGGGACCTCAAAAGATCATCTAGTCCAATCCCCCTGCCGGAGCAGGAACACCTAGATAAGGTTACACAGGAACGTGTCCAGGCGGGTTTTGAATGTCTCCAAAGAAGGAGATTCCACAACCTCCCTGGGCAGCCTGTTCCAGTGTTCCGTCACCCTCACTGAGAAGAAGTTTCTTCTCAGGTTTAAGTGGAACCTCTTGTGCTCCAATTTGTACCCATTACCCCTTGTCCTTTCATTGTTTGCCACTGAGAAGAGCCTGGCTCCATCCTCGTGACACTCCCCCTTTATATATTTATATACACTAATAAGGTCACCCCTCAATCTCCTCTTCTCCAAACTATAGAGACCCAGCTCCCTCAGTCTTTCCTCATAAGGGAGATGCTCCACTCCCTTAATCATCTTAGTTGCCCTGCGCTGGACTCTCTCCAGCAGGTCCCTGTCCTTCTTAAACTGAGGGGCCCAGAACTGGACACAATATTCCAGATGAGGTCTCACCAGGGCAGAGTAGAGGGGAAGGAGGACCTCTCTCGACCTACTAACCACCCCCCTTCTAATACACCCCAGGATGCCATTGGCCTTCTTGGCCACAAGGGCACAGTGTCGGCTCATGGTCACCCTGTCGTCCACCAGGACCCCCAGGTCCCTCTCCCCTACACTGCTCTCTAACAGGTCGTTCCCCAGCCTATACTGGAACCTGGGGTTGTTCCTGCCCAGATGCAGGACTCTACACTTTCCCTTGTTATATTTCATCAAGTTATTCCCCGCCCAGCTCTCCAGCCTGTCCAGGTCTCTCTGGATGGCAGCACAGCCTTCTGGCGTGTCGGCCACCCCTCCCAGCTTAGTGTCATCAGCAAACTTGCTGATAGTACACTCAATTCCCTCATCTAAATCGTTGATGAATATATTAAATAATACTGGTCCCAGTACCGACCCTTGAGGCACTCCACTAGATACAGGCCTCCAACTAGACTCCGCCCCATAGACTACAACTCTCTGGCTTCTCTCCTTCAGCCAGTTCACAGTCCACCTCACTACCCGATCATCCAGACCACACTTCCTCAATTTAGCCGCAAGGATGCTGTGGGAGACCGTGTCAAACGCTTTGCTGAAGTCGAGGTAGACCACATCCACCGCTCTACCATCATCCATCCACCGTGTTATTTCCTCATAAAAGGCTACGAGATTGGTCAAGCACGACTTCCCCTTGGTGAAGCCATGTTGACTGCCCCTCATAACCCTCTTATCCTTGATATGCCTTAAGATGGCACCAAGGATAAGGTGTTCCATCACTTTCCCAGGAATGGAGGTGAGGCTAACCGGTCTATAGTTACCCGGGTCCTCCTTCTTGCCCTTTTTGAAGACAGGAGTGACATTTGCTTTCCTCCAGTCCTCAGGCACCTCTCCCGTTTCCCAAGACTTGGTAAAGATGATGGAGAGCGGTCTAGCAATGACCTCAGCCAGTTCCCTCAGCACCCGCGGGTGCATCCCATCTGGACCCATGGATTTATGGATATCCAGATTGCTCAACTGGTCTTTAACCCATTCCTCATCGACTAAGGCAGACCGCTCCGTTGACCTATCTTCATCCGGGGTCTCAGCGGTACAGGGCTCTTCAGGACTGCCTCCGGCAGAGTAGACAGAGACAAAGAAGTCATTCAGTAACTCTGCCATCTCTGTATCTTCTGTCACCAGGGCACCCGTCCCGTTCATCAGCGGGCCTACATTGCCTCTGGTGTTAGTTTTACCTGCCATGTATTTGAAAAAGCTCTTTCTGCTGTCCTTGACCCCTCTCGCCAGCTTTAATTCCAAGGAGGCCTTAGCCATCCTAGCAGCTTTCCTACATCCTCTAGCAGCAGCCTTATATTCTTCCCAAGTGGCCAGCCCTTCTTTCCATGACCTGTAAACTCTCCTCTTCCACTTGAGCATACCGAGCAATTCCCTATTTAGCCACGCAGGTCTCCTGACCCTCTTCCTTGACTTCCTACGTGTCGGGATGCTCCGATCTTGAGCTCGGAAAAAGCAGTCCTTGAACATCAACCAACTATCTTGGGCCCCTTTCCCTTCAAGCAGCCTAGCCCACTGGATTTCCCCTAGCAATCGCTTGAAGAGGCCAAAGTTTGCCCTGCTAAAGTCCAGGGTTGTGATTCTACTTGCTATTCTACTGACCCTACCACACAAGATCCTGAATTCTACCATCTCGTGGTCGCTGCAACCAAGGCAGCCCTCAACCTTCACTCCTTCAACCAGACCCTCCTTGTTAGTGAGGATGAGATCCAGCAGCGCACCTCTCCTGGTTGGCTCATCCACCATTTGCATGAGGAAGTTATCATCCATACACTGGAGGAACCTCCTGGACTGCGGCTGGGTTGCCGAGTAGTCCTTCCAGCAAACATCAGGGAAGTTAAAATCCCCCACGACGACCACGGCCTGTGACTGTGAGGCCGCTCTCAGCTGCCTGTAGAAGGCCTCGTCAACTTCCTCACCCTGATCCGGTGGCCTGTAACAGACCCCCACAACAGTATCGCCCCTGCCAGCCTGCCCCTTAATTCTCACCCACAGACTCTCAACTCGCTCATCATCTGTCCCCGGACAGAACTCAACGCATTGTAGCTGCTCTCGCACATAAAGAGCAACCCCACCACCCCGCCTGGCTGGCCTGTCTTTCCTGAAAAGGACATAGCCCTCCATGACTATATTCCAGTCATGTGAGCTGTCCCACCACGTCTCTGTAATTGCCACCAGATCATAATCTCCCGACTTAACACAGGTTTCTAGCTCCTCCTGCTTATTTCCCATGCTGCGCGCATTGGCGTACAGACATTTCAGGGAGCGAGCCGAGCACACCGATTTCACCCTAGGATTACAGGAGGCCTCCCAGTCTTCATCAATTCCGGAGCGCTGTCCCACTGAGGCAAGCCCAGCTACAACCCCATCCCCCTTCAAATCTAGTTTAAAGCTCTCCAAATGAGCCCTGCTAATTCGTGCCCCAGCATCCTTTTACCTCTGTGCGATAAACCTTTCCCACATGCCAATGTCCAGGCCGGTGCCCTATAAAACCAGCCGTTATCAAAGAATCCAAAGCCCTGCCTGGAGCACCAGCCTCGAAGCCAATCGTTTATGGACTGCATTTTCCCATTCAGTCCCACATCATCAACAGAAGATGGAAGGAGCGAAGAGAAGATCACCTGAGCCCCAGAGTCTTTCACCATCCGCCCCAAGGCCCTGTAGTCTTTCTTTATCTCCCTCAGACTGCGGGAAGCAGCTTCCCCCTCACCCGTCTGGAAGACCAGCAGCGGGTAGTAGTCTGTCGGGCGCACCAGGTTGGGGAGCACCCTGGTGATATCCCTGATCCGGGCTCCAGGCAGACTACACACTTCCCTATGATGAGGGTCAACTCTGCATATCGGGCCCTCTGTTCCTTTCAGAATGGAATCACCTACTACAATGACCCTTCTTTCTTTCTTACCAGAGGCAGTCTTGAGGTGCGAAGTCAACCGCTTTTTCCTATGTGGCCTTGTAGGTGGGCCTTGAACCACATCCTCACCTACCTCTCCTTCCAGATCCAGGGCCTCAAACCTATTACAGAGGGACACCTGGGGAAGCAGGGCAGGAAGGGAGGAGGGCTGCCCACGACGCCGAACCGGAACTCGTTCCCAACCCTCCTCATCTTTTTGGTCCCCTACCTCCGGGCGACAGCTACATGACAGGGGCTGTCTCAGGCCATCCCCTTCTGTCTGAGAGGGCAGGGGGTCCATCCTCTTTTGGGGGGTACCTCCCTGGAGCCGTACCAACTGGCCAGCCAGGGAGTTACTCCAGCAGTCGATCTCCCTTTCACACTCCCTGATGCTCCTCAGCATCTCAACCTCCTCCTTAAGTTCAGCCACCAAGCTAAGCAAATCTTCCACCTGCTCACACCTCACACAGGTGGAATGCTGTCCTCCCTCCCCCGGCAGCAGCAGGCTCTGGCACTCCCTGCATCCAGAGACCTGAACAGCCACGGTTAGGGCCGGGGTCTCTGTCTGAGTTGCTACAGCCCTCTTACTGCTAGCTCTCTTTCTGGAGGCGACCATACTGGTCAGCACAACGACCTACCTGTTCCTCCCTGCACCTGGTGGGCAGCGACGTGTCGCTGCCCTCTCAAAGGCTTTTTCAAGTCAAGGGGCAGGGGAGTGGTCGCCGTTCGCCGTGGGAACGCCCCCCGCCACGTCAGCCGCTCTTTCGCAAGGGCTGCTGGAACTTCGGGAATCCGGAAGTGTTGGCTAATGTGGGGAATCGCGGTAAGATAGAAGAGTAAGATAGAAGACTGGGAGAAATCTTTATCAATTCACTGTAGCATTTTTTTCTCACAAAGATTTAGTAAAATAATGAAAGGAAATATGCTAGTGCAACCCTCATCCTTTATGGATATTTTCTAAAATTGTACACACTTGCTTTCAAGGAGTGCAATCAAATATTGCTTTTGTTTTTATATTTTGCTAACTGTACTATGGTCATTTAATGAAGTATGCAGATACATTTTGTGTTATATAAACTGTGTTTTATAGGACTTCTCTTGGGGAACATAATCAGCCAAATACAATTTAGGTGCCATTTGTGTTTATTAAGAATAATGAAAAGGGAACAAGCTATCTCAGCAGTCAATTACCTTTCTTCAGCATTTATTTTGCAATTGTTACAATAATTGAGTCTCAAAGCATATAAACAAAAGAATTTTCAAATTTTTTGTCTTGCATAAGCTTGTATATGTTTTCACAAGTACAATTGTGAAAAAATGTTTCATTTTTATGTATACACACACACACATATACTTGTAGGTGTGTACACAATATATACACACCTGTACATTTATAAAAATATATTCATGCAATATTTAACACTTTGGTTCACAGAAATATAGTACCACAGTCTAATAAAAAAATAACAACAAAAAAAAGAGATAGCTTGGGTGAATGTGTGAATTGATAAATTGGAAACAAAACTGCTACAGCATGTACAGAAAAAATAAATATGTATTTTAATATTATGGCTAAGACTTGTAATCTGCTCATATTGCAAAGAATACTTATGACAAATAAGTAGCCCAAGGGTTACTCAACTATCAGAATCATGCTGACTCTACGCTGAATTTCTCTTCATAAATAACGTATTCTCTTTGTTATAATCACTTAATATAATAATGAAAAAGCAGTATCACTATTACAATAATTTTAATAATGGAATGTTACATATATTAATCTTAATAACTAATATATAAAGTAATTTCATGTTACAAAAATACATGTATAAAATCTTTCCTTACAGGAGTTTTTAAAACGCTTTAAAAGGATATCTTTCACAAATATAATTTTGTAGACTTCACCACCTTAGATAAGAATTCCTTTGTTGCCAGTCCACAAAGTGTTAAAAAGTCATGCCTCACTCTAGCTAGACTGTATTAGAATTACCCAGTAAGACAAGAAGAAATGGGGGGAAACATATTTTAAACCCAGAAAAAAAGCTATATAAATAATTGATTTATCTTTGTAGTAATCATAGTTGTACTAGTATGAAAGAAGTATGGATCACTTAGTGGATAAAGGACTGGCTGGATGGCAGCACACAAAGAGTTGTGGTCAATGGCTCAATGTCCAGCTGGAGACCAGTAACGAGTGGTGTCCCCCAGGGATAGGTGTTGGGACTGGTCTTGTTTAATATCTTTGTCGTTGACATGGACAGTGCGATTGAGTGTGACCTCAGCAAGTTTGCCGATGACACCAAGCTGTGTGGCTCGGTTGATACGCTGGAGGGAAGGAATGCCATCCAGAGGGACCTTGACACGCTTGTGAGGTGGGCTGATGCCAACCTCATGAAGTTCAACCATGACAAGTGCAAGGTCCTACACCTGGGTCGGAGCAATCCCAGGCACAGCTACAGACTGGGCAGAGAAGAAATTCAGATCAGCCCTGTGGAAAAGGACTTGGGGGTGCTGGGTGATGAGAAAATGAACATGAGTCGGCAGTGTGTGCTTGCAGCCCGGAAAGCCAACCGTATCCTGGACTGCATCAAAAGGAGTGTGACCAGCAGGTTGAAGGTGGTGATTCCACCCCTCTGCTCTCATGAGACCTCACTTGCAATATTGCATGCAGTTCTGGTGTCCTCAATATAAAAAGGACATGGATCTGTTGGAGCAAGTCCAGAGGAGGGCCACGAGAATGATCAGAGGACTGGAGCACCTCCCATATGAAGACAGGCTGAGAAAGTTGGGGCTGTTCAGCATGGAGAAGAGAAGGCTGCATGGAGACCTCATAGCAGCCTTCCAGTATCTGAATGGGGGCATATAGGGATGCTGGGGATGGACTATTCATTAGGGACTGTAGTGGTAGGACAAGGGGTAATGGTTTAAAACTTAAACAGGGGAAGTTCAGATTGGATATAAGGAGGAAATTCTTTCCTGTTAGGGTGCTGAGGCACTGGAATAGGTTGCCAGGGAGGTTGTGAAGGCTCCATCCCTGGCAGTGTTCAAGGCCAGGTTGGACGAGGCCTTGGGTGATATGGTTTAGAGTGAGGTGTCCCTGCCCATGGCAGGGGTTTGGAACTTGATGATCTTAAGGTCCTTTGCAACCCTAACTATTCTATGATTCTGTGATTCTAAGTATACTGCCCAATTAACACTGCAAATTGTAGGTGGATATTTTAACCACATCTCTTGTTATTTATTACAACTGCAAAATCTGTCAAAGATTTTTACAAAATGAAATACTATGCAAATCTGACAATATATGATTTATGAATAAATACTTCTGAAGAAGTAAGAAAGGTTGTTCATAGAGGGGTTTTCACAGGGCAGCAGCATAGCTCATAATACTTGGCATTCAAAGTATCATCCTTTTAGTTACATGAAATTTGTCCTGCACAGATTTGTGTCTTAGTCCATTCTGCCTTGCAGAAACACTAAACCCTCTATCTTGAACAATATGGTCCCTACTGTCAGCCACCTCCAGTACTTAGAATTATTTTTGCTGATGTAAAATTCACTTTAAATACTATAAGAAGTACCAGGAACTAAATGCCAATGGGGAAATAAGAAAAAAAGTAAATTGATTAGTAAGCACTTACAATACATACCATTATTTAAAGCTAGACTCCATTATTGCTTCAGAGACTGAGCCTTATGAGTTGTGGCAGAGCACTTTGCAATACTTAACTTTCAGTAGAACAATAGAAAGACTTTTTTCCTTGCCCTTGACAGACAAAAAATAAATAAATGAAAAAAAAGTTAAACCAATGTTATGTCTAAATATTAAATTCTTTCCACTTATTCTTTTAAATTCTTGGTTGCATGGATCAGGCAGGTAAAAATTTCACTGGCATGAGTTTGTATTAGTAACTTCACAGAAAACATTGAGCAATTTACTGTATGAACACGGGCTTTGGTCTTCAAGCCACTGAAAGCAGTGGCCATGAAAGATTCCCTTTGATTTCACTGGAACTCTTAATTCATCTGATTATGATCTAGTAAAGTATGATAGTTGAGGACATAGCAAAGTGTTAGCTCTATGTCATCACTGGGCTGCTTGGACACAGTGGTTCTTGCTAACTTTTGTGAAGGTAAGCCACAAATGAACTTCTTTATGTCACATTAAAATCCACAATCTGACTTTCTTTTGATTTTGTGTTTGTTTTTTATCAGCTATAAGCAAAGGGCAAACTCAGCACTAAGGGCTGTGTCACTTGGCTGTGCCAAGTGCCAATACTGAGCTGTTGTGTAAAATGTGAAACACAGCTCTATTTCATAGATATTTCATAGGCTGTTTCAGCAAGACTGATGGGTGGTGATGCTGGAGTTTGCGTTTGCATATCTGTATGTGTACAAAGTGAGTATCTAAACAGACCTTGGTGAGACAGACGTATATTAGTTTGATTGTAATATGATGTGTCAGCATATGGGTTGATACTTTGGGTATCCAGTAGAAGATCACCGACTAAATAAATGTCTTTTAGCTAAGGAAGGCAAACTGCATGAAAATATCTTGAAAGAAAACCTGAAGTGTTTGAATATCCCAGAAGATATTTGTAACAACCATCTCCATGAAAACCTTTTGTATCAATGTTTTTATTTTTCTTGTAAAATTCAGAAATAAAAATTAGTAGGGCTGACAGAATGACTTCCCTGTGTTGCTTATGGTATGGACCTGTTTTGAAAGAGCACTTTAAAAAGGTAAAGGCTTAGAGTTATGTGGGAGAATAGAGGGGAGAAAAGGTATTGCAAAGAGAGATGTAAAGACCAGAAAAAATCCTGCCTTAATAATTTTATGTAATTTTCCAATCTTATGAGAAAAAATATATTTTATTTCACATTTAACTATTTTTCCATGGATAGCATACTTAAAGCACACAAGCTGATTCAAAAAATTTATCACTTTATTTCCTTTAAGAAATTAACATTATATTTGACAGAGACAATTATTTTGGTGTGATAGTTTTATAAATGACATTGTAAGGTTACCTTAAAAATCTCCCTACCCTATAATATTATTCTTCATTATGAAAATGAAATGAAACAAACAACACTTAGAACAAGAATTCATTAATATTTATTTGCAAAAGTTTAATTTTCTTGGTGAGGAATAATACTCTACAAAACTTCTTATTCATTGCCTTGAAAAAAGACATCATCAGTCAAAACAAAGGTATCATGGCTTCACAATGTTAAAAAGACATTTAGTTTGAAAAGCCAAGCATGCAAAAGATAGAAAAGGACGCAAGTTAACCATTTTGTAAGTAAACAGATGTGGATTTTTATTTCATGGTTGCATTTTTTTGTTAAATTCCCAAAACATTAGTTTTTTTCACTTATTCTTAGATATTCTATATTTAAAGCATATTTTGATGCCTTAGTTATTGTATCACTCAACAGTGTGAATATTGTAAGCACGGAAACAAGGAATGGCTGAGCTTGGAAGGGAACATAGTCCAAACAGTTCAATTGTCAACTAATCCAACTCCCCTTCTCAAAGGAGGGTCTGCTACTGCAGTTCACTCTACGACGTGTCCAGTGAGATGTTAAACACCTACACAGATGGAGACTTCAAAACCTATCTGGGCAACTTGTTCCCATCCTCACGCTTAAAAAACTGTTTCCTGTGTTCAAATTGAATTTTTCCATGTTTTATTTGTGTTCATTGTATCTTGTCCTCTTAGTGGGCACCACTGAAAAGAGTCTATCTCTATTTAATTCATTCCCTTACACCAGGTGTTTGTACACTGGTGAGATGATACCTGAGATTTCTTTTCTCCAGGCTGAACACTCTCAGCATCTCCTCTTACAGATGATACTTCAGTCTCT
Organism: Neopsephotus bourkii; assembly: GCF_033783945.1. Lineage (NCBI taxonomy): Eukaryota > Metazoa > Chordata > Aves > Psittaciformes > Psittacidae > Neopsephotus > Neopsephotus bourkii. The sequence goes on along the minus strand of NW_026902293.1, from coordinate 13,219,319 downwards.
TGATCATTTTTGAGGCCTTTTCCTGGGCTTTCTCCAGTAAGTCAGTGTCTTGTACTGGGAAGCCCAGAACTAAACACAATACCCTGTATGTATCCCACTAGTCCCGAGCAGAGTGAAAGCATCACTTCCCTTGACCTATTGACAATGCTCCTTCTAATGCTGCCCAGCATGTTGCCAACCTTTTTTTGCCACAAGGGAATACTGCTGTCTCATGTTCAACTTTGTGTCCACCAGGATCTCCAGGTCCACTTCTGCAAAGCTGCTTTCAACAGGGTTGGCCTCCAGCACGTATTGTTGGTGCTATTCCTCCACAGGGGCAGAATTTGACATTTCTGCTTGTTGAGCCAGTCTGTTTCTTTAGGTGGTCAAGGTCCCTCTGAATGGCAGCACAACCGTCTGGGGGCGCTGGTACCCAACATTAACTTTCTCATATGTAGTTTTGGCAATGTCATTGGTGAAACATGTAAAAGTCTCAAAAATTAATAAAAATCCAACCTCAAAGTGGAGACATTGAGAATTTAGTTGACAACTTCTCCCAATTTTCAACTAAGAACATCTTTGAATATGTTTCAAATTTTGTTTATTCTGAAGAATGAAACAACAAGACTTTCTCAGTGTAAGATATGTATAAATGCATATATGTATATATGTACATATGTATGTATATAATATATAAAAGTAAAATCAATTCTCTCCTGCTTTCAAACAGAAATATTTGTAAGGTTTTAAATCATTTCAGTGATATGAGTGATTCTTAGCCTATAGCAAGCATCTGTCATTAAAATTTCAGGTCAATATACTAAAAGTTATAAGTAACCTTCAGTGGAGTTTGTTATTAGCTATTATCATTGCAATGTAGACTACAATGGGAACAGTCTATATATCTTATAGCAGAAAAGTTGGCATAGAGGATTAAGAAAATGATGTGGCAATGGAAACCCTATGGAAGCAAAAAGATATTTCTATAGAAATTTGGGGGACAAATATCTATCTTCAGGATATATTCTAGAACTAATAAATGTAGCAATCAGTGTATAAAGCATAGAAAAGTAGAATAATAGAATGGTTTGGGTTGGAAAAGGACTTAAAGATCTCCTAGTTCTAACCTCCCTGCCACGGACAGGGATACGTTCCGCTAGACCAGGTTGCTCAAAGCCCCTTCCAGCCTGGCCTTGGGCTACTTTGTACAGAGTAAAGAAATTGATGACTTAAACCACCATGTTCACTAACAGTAGATTCAAGCACACACTGATACCTATAAGTAACTTACCTATTGACCAGTTTTCAAGGCCACAGCCATTATAAAAAAGAATATAGAATCATAGAATAATTAGGGTTGGAGAGGACCTTAAGATCATCTAGCTGCAGCCCCCCTACCATGGGCAGGGACAACTCCCACTAAACCACGCGACTAAAGGCTTTGTCCAACCTGGCCTTGAACACTGCCAGGGATGGAGCATTCACAGCTTCCCTAGACAACTCATTCCAGTGCCTCACCACTCTTACAGTAAAGAACTTTTTCCTTATATCCAATCTAAACCTCCCCTGTTTAAGTTTTATCCCATTACCCCTTATCCTATCACTACAGTCCCTAGCAAAGAGTCCCTCCCCAGCATCCTTACAGGCTCCCTTCAGATACTGGAAGGCTGCTATGAGGTCTCCAATTTTAAAAAGCAAAAAATAAGGCAAAAATTACTCCTCTATACAAATTACTTTAAAATAAAGTCTCTGAAATGTTATCTACTGTAATCATTCAACTCACTAGTCCATGAATGTCTTCACCTTCCAAAGTATTCATACGGTCGAAAGTTAAGAGCTGTCTATTTGACCTTGGCACATGTAATACCAATAAGACATCAAGGCTACAAAAAGGTTCACATGATGCTAAGTAGTTGACAGTCTATATTGACTTTCATTAGAAATATTAATTAGTTTTCTGACAGAACAATACTTACATCAGTGAACTCAAATGCACAAGCCTTCACATATTTTAGACCTCATCCTTTCTCTTTATACTACCAACTGGCCATATAAATATTGTGAAAAATGTGCATTATCATCTGTTACATATGTATTTTTTAGAAAGCCATTTGTAATTAAAAAAAATGAAAACTGACTACATCTTGCTTAGTATTCACAAGGGATGCTGTCCTGAAGACAAGCTGAGTAAGGCCTGATCCTGAAAGGCTAAAGTTGCAAACCACCTCCTCCTTTTCCCCTCCAGCTGATCAAACAAGATACCTGGTGGCTTGGGAAGATTAAAGGCTCCCTTTTACCTTGAAAGCATGGTGCAAAATTTATTGATGGACATGTGTAAAACACTGAACTCTACTGGATATAACTAACAGCAGGAATTTCAGCCAAGAAAATATCAGTTAGTCCTAAGTATATACTAGAGGGAAATAATTTTTGAGGCTACAGTAAAGCTCTGTAACAAGGATCTTGGGGGATCTCAGAGTCCCATTCCTTGTAAGTCATGGAAAGGAAAGTGCATGGTAGAATCCATCCAACATTAAATTATAGAAACTGCACTTTAAAGACTCTTGGTCATCACAGTAACTCTGGCTTTTGTGACTAACAGTGAAGATCAATTCTTTTTCTTTTCTGTTTTCATATACAGGGCTGAAGAAAAATGAAAAATAAAATAAAAAATAAAAAACAGCTATTTCATTTCTTTGCTCTGGATCAATTTCCCAAGGACTGCTCTATGTCATGTTTCTGTTTTTTAGATTAGATCAAGTTCCATTTTCAATAATAAATCTTTGTATAGGTAAGTTTATTAAATTCACTGTTTTTGCAAATACTGTTTGAATGAATCAACATTTTTTTAGTGCTTTGAATATTTAGCATGTCTCTAATTGTCATTAAATTACTAATTGCAAAAGTTGTTTCTTTCATATAAGACAATTTATTCTCTATGACCCTAGCTTTTTCTCACATGGTAAAATAAATTTCAACTTGTGACTTATTGCCATTTGTGGAGAGCAAGATCAATGTATGAATTATTTAAAAAACAGCAAGCAAACTGTCCTAAATATTTTATCCTCAGTTACAGAGTTCACTGGCTTTAGAGTGGTTTCTTGGATTATATTTATTTTTGTTATTTAAGAGTGTCATGAAATTTAAATAAATAAAAGAAAAAATCAGAGAGAACATCAAATTCATTTTCTGTTCATCAGTGGGGATTAACACTATTACATCAATGCGTATGTGTATATAGAATCCTTACATTCTCTGTCCTCCTCAGAGATTGAAAGATATACCTCAGCACATTAAGAGGTTTCATTACGTCTAATTTTAGTTGCCTACAATATAAGTGTTGTCTAAGTGACCAATGTACATGGTAGATATATAATCGATAGACTAAATGGGACAAAAGGTGTCATTTATCTGAGCTAAAGTAAATACCTTTGTGGGGCTGAGACAACTCACTGCTGAAACTCTGAAACTATTGATTAGTTTTCCACTAACTATAATAGCAGCACAGTGTATCAGTGATCAGACATACCAGCAGGGGGGAAGATGTGGTTGCCCATATTCTAGATGAATACTTTTTCAAATGGATATATTAATATGTTTTCACTTTGGCCACTTTGAGTGTGTTTTTATGTAGATATATATCTGTGTATATGTTGTATTGATTTGGTCTGGGATAAAGTTAATTTTCTTCACAGTAGGTACTATGGGGCTATGTTTTGGATTTGTGCTGTAAAAGTGTTGTTAATGCAGGAATGTTAGCAGTGCTAACACAGAGTCAAGGCCTTTTCTGCTCCTCACACTACCATACCAGCGAGCAGGATTGGGGTGCACAAGGAGTTGGGAGGGGACAGCCAGGACAGCTGACCCCAGCTGACCCAAGGGATGTCCCACACCATATGGCATCATGCTCAGTATATAAAGCTGAGGGAAGAAGGAGGAAGGAAGCACATTCAGAGTTAGTGTCTTGCAAACAACCATTACACATGATGGAACCCTGCTTTTCTGGAGATGGACAAACACCTGCCTGTCAATGGGAAGTAGTGAATGAATTCCTGATTTTGTTTTGCTTATGTGCACGGCTTTTGCTTTACCTATTAAGCTATATTTATCTCAATCCAGGAGTTTAGGATCATAGAATCATAGAATCATAGACTAGTTAGGGTTGGAAAGGACCTTAAGATCATTAAGTTCTAACTTCCAGTTCTCTGCCCTATCCCTCTAGGGAAGAGTAAGTGAGCAGCTGGGTGGTGTTTAGCTACCCACTAACCCGCAACACATATACACTACATATCACACACACTATATATGCAATATATATAAGCATAGGTTGCCCAGGGAGGTTGTGAATGCTCCATCCCTGGCAGTGTTCAAGGCCAGGTTGGATGAGGCCTTGGGTAATATGGTTTAGAGCAAGGTGTCCCTGCCCATGGCAGGGGTGTTGGAACTTGATGATCTTAAGGTCCTTTCCAACCCTAACTATTCTATGATTCTATATATGTGTACATGAGACACATATGTATGCTTTTGTATATTTACACTGGCAGAAAAACAACAATACATGAACATACACCAAAACAAAAACTTAAGTTTTTAAAGGCTGAATTAGAACAATAGAGAAAATGACAAAGGAGTTAAACGTTTATAAGTGTATATTAAGCTTCAGTCTAGGTTTAGATAAATATATTATCCCTCATATTTGGACATTTGCTTTGCCATCTTCATAACTAAATTCTTGTCCTCTCATGAGTCATGTTGTTACAGACACATCAGAATCAAAAATAGTGGCAAGAGACTACTTTGATTTTCATTCCTCTCTTCTAGGATAGACATATTTTTAGCATGTTTTTAAATGTTTAGTTGTGTAGAGAATTAATGATAATCTGGCAGCAAAACATTTTCTTTTTTCCTCTTTTATTACTAAAGAAAGCAAGCCAGCAGTGACATGATAACTGCAGTGAATAATCTTATTTCTTTATGAACTCAGATTGATGTTTTGTTCTATTTGACAAGACATGATGGTCTTTTTAATATAGCCAAGGGTTATAGTATCAGTTTCTGTGGATGACACCTGTGCTTTTCTGAGATGTATGACTACGTGTCTGGCCTTTGCAAAGCAAATGTGATAGAGCATGAATCAAAAAAAAAAAAAAAAAACCAATCCAGATATTAGTGCTGCATTTTATCTGCTGCAGAATTTTTTTTAATTATTATTTTATTTTTTTAACCAGATGAAGTTACTTTCTCTTTAAAAGCTGCCAAAGTATGGGAAAGTGTATGGCAGGCTTAAAAGTCTACTTGCCGAACAGTTTTCTGTTAGTTATTTCTTTCTTTTTTTTTTTTTTTTTAGTTCTTAAACTCTCAGTGGCAAAGAAAATCAGAAAAGAAAATATGAGCCTGAAGACTCTACTGTACCTCTCTACAGCCATTTCCAGCACATGAGGCTTAGCCATGCTATTGCCTTTTCTGGGTATTTTGTCAAGCTAGCCTGATAAATACTAGGAGTTCAAGCTTATCTGAGCCGTGGGAATGAAGAAGAGGGAGGAGGAGTTACTCCTACGACCTGACTTTCTTCTTAGTTTTTCCCTTCATTATGTGCCTGGGACTTTATCTACTATGTTTATCTAAAATCTAACGAATACTGCACTGGCAATATTTCAATTGTTCATTCATCTTGACAAGAGAAAAAAAAAATAAAATATTTGCTGTTTATTTCATGCACTGTACAGGTGTCGTAATGTCCTCAACTTTTACAAGTTTAAGTCATTGAGTTACCCTTATATGAAACTGAATAGGTTGAGCTTGAACCATTTATATGCACTTAGTTTGCTCATGATCTGCACTTAGCTATTATCCTGCACTTGGGTACATTTAACATATTGGCTTCTTGGCAGTACAGAGAGTTATGACACCAGAAATAAATATAGTGTTCACATTTCAAAACTATAAATAACATGCAGTAGAAATGCCTTTCTGATATTAAATAGGAAACATCAGTAATGGGAGAAAAGAATCCCTAGTGCTGTGTTTAAGATAGCACCATTGGACCATATTTATATTATGAGCTAATTTTTACATTTGTACAGTAATTAAAAACTCTTTTCCCCAAATTGCATTAGGTATTATACTGAAATTAAAGTAAACTTTATATAGCAAAATAATCTGGATTTGTCTCTTCAAAGTATCATCTGCTGTCTAGAACAAGACCCTAACTGTTTTCCTATGTCAACCAAGTTACAAAATAAGGTATCCTTTACAGAACAAAATACAAGGATCTCATATGATTGTTGTGGATAGATTCCAACCTTCGTTTGAAAGAAATGGCAGAATCTATGCATTATATATTGTAAATTGGTAAAACAAGCCCCCAAACAACAACAAAACAAAATCTTGATCACTTGAGGTAAAATATTGTTGTAAATAATACTGAAATTTAGCATTAAAAGGATGCTGTTATGAACTATGTTGTTGTTAGTTTTAAATACATGTGGGTTTGAATTACAAAAGAAAGAATGTGCAAAAAGAATGTCCAGAGACTCATAGAAACAACTCAAAGTTTGGATATAACTCTAGCTTGCTCACTTTTTACAGATGTGAGCTGTGTAGCAAGTTCATTGTAGTTCAATAAGCAGAAATAAAATGTTGCAAAAGAAAGAGCACACACATAGAGGGAAGGTGAAATACAGAGCTAATTTTGAGCAACAGTGCTTGTATGATTGCAGTTCTTGACTCCCACATGAAACTTATAAAATTAAGCAATTGCTTCATTGTGAAAAAGACAATAAGAAGAAACATTAATGGAAAGAAACTTGTTATCATTATGGACTTCATTATCATCCAGACATGGTAAAATACATTAAAAGAAATCCAGGAAATTTACAACATCTTCAGTGTGTAAGTAAGTCTTATTAGTGCCTACTGTTCTACTATTTTTCATGGTCTGGATGAAGTGCCTCAGGCACAGTTCATAATCACGACAATGAAGTTGTCACACAGGAACAAATCGAAGTGCTGAGTATCAGAATCAGACTTCATCACAGGCCTTAGGAGAAGACTATTAATACTCCATTGACCTTCAAGTAGCCAATACAAGATGGAAAAAGAAACAATGTTACTAATGAATCGAGATAGCTCAATATTACACCCAATCTGCTCATCAGAGCCAGTGACATTTAATAAAATGTTTTTCTAGATGTAGGATTCATACTGTATCACTTCTGAAAGAATACTAAATAATAAACTAGGAATCCTCTGTGTATGTTACTGACACAATTCTTACCATTTCTCAAATCCAGGATGCTACTAAACTTACTGAAATACTAAGCTGCAGGTTATTTTCTTTTCAATAATCCAGTAGCACAAGCTTTTTAAATGAACATTTTGATAGGAATTTTGGCAGGGATGGCAAGATGTTTACAGAAAAACTATGGGCTTTATCAGACAGGAATCAAGAATCTGCTTTATGCTGAGATTTCTTCCAAGGAACAGCAATCTGAAAATCTTCTCTCTATCGTTATAAATATTTCCCTTTCTGCCTGATTGTAATCACTGTCATAAAATTATTTGTCAGTAACTCAGTCTCATAGATCTGTTCAATAAAAGTTTTAGGAACAGCTACTCGAAAGGTGGCAATGTGTCTTAAAGTCAAATTCCTGGTGATTAGACATCATTTGCTTGAAGTATTTATTTATATAAATGTAACATCAGATATATATACTGTGATAAAAGCAATGTATTCTTTTGTTATTTTTTGTCATCAAAAAAATCTGGAAAACTGATAAAAAAGCCTGACAAACTGTGCTGTAAAAAAGGAAATTGAAACAGGCTTCCAGAAACCACTAAAAACTTACAAAACACTAAGGAGTCTTAATTAGTATCCAGCCACCTCTTGACAGTCAATTCAGTTAGTCTGCTGGGCAAGTAATGTCTTGCTGATGCAATACATTAAAAGAAAACAAACCAGGCTTTCTTATTCCACAATTCAAAATGGAATTATCTTCCATTAGGAACAGAAAAAATTCCCTTCTTGTTCTCACTCCATGATACAAGGTCATTCAGGGACTTTTTGCTTTTTCCTTTTAAAAAATTATTCTCAAATATCTTTAGAATTATGATAGAATTTAGTTGTATTCTACAGATTGTGCATCTGTAGTGTTTACAGCTGAGACTAAATAACAGCTGAGAAACCTGGAGACCTCATAACAGCCTTCCAGTATCTGAATGGGGGGCCTATAGGGATGCTGGGGAGGGACTCTTCATTAGGGACTGTAGTGATAGGACAAGGGGGAATGGATTAAAACTTAAACAGGGGAAGTTTAGATTGGATATAAGGAGGAAATTCTTTTCTGTTAGGGTGGTGAGACACTGGAATGGGTTGCGCAGGGAGGTTGTGAAGGCTCCATCCCTGGCAGTGTTCAAGGCCAGGCTGGACGAGGCCTTGGGTGATATGGTTTAGAGTGAGGTGTCCCTGCCCATGGCAGGGGTGTTGGAACTTGATGATCTTAAGGTCCTTTCCAACCCTAACTATTCTATGATTCTATGATTCTATAACTCTATGATTCTATGATTTTATGATTCTATGTTAATTAGATTTTTCATCTTCCTGTTATAAAACTCTTGACAGATATATTCTACATAACTTTTGCAGCTGAAATGTAGAACTGTTCATTCAAAGCTTCCATTAGAAAGCTGTTTATTTCCCAAATGGTGGTTGAAGTTAAAAATATCCCATTTTAAGTTCAGATGTGTCTTAAAAAAATATGAATGAAATTTTATGATCATTAGTTGACTTTAAACATCATAGAGCAAAGGAAAGAAAATACTGTAAGGTAGTGTTTCTCATTAATAAAACATAAATGCCTTGAAAAGTATGAGAGAGGGGAAATACAAATCACAATCCAATTATTTATAATGTAATTCAAGGCTATGCTAAAGATCATCTCTGTCCAGTCTTTCTGTCCAGGGAGACTAAGAGCTCAAAATATAGTTCAATTCAAAGATGTCCTTTCAGAATTTATTTCTTTACTAATAATCACGGAAGACCTTAGAGATACAAAAGAAGTTGTGAAGAATGAATGAAATTGTTCATTATGTATTAATCAGTGATTGCTATTCTCTGTTCAGAATATGTCCGGTATCTTAATGGATAGTAATGGCAAAATTGAAAACATTCAGAAAGTCCCCTTGTGCAAAAGGTTCTGTTCTTTAAACACCTTTTTTCAGAAACATCTTGTAATGCCCATACTGGACTTTTCATGCATGTATAGCTTATCTCATTTCCATGAAAAAGAGTTTATTGCATTTTAAATAATGCTTTCATTTCATTTATCCCCTATCTTGTAATTTCTAGGCTAAACAACTGCTGTTCTTCCAATCTTTTATCACAAGTAATATTTTCTAAACTCTAGCTGTTCCTCTTTTTCCTCTTTCTGACACTTTCCAGTAGATCTGTGGCTTTTTTTGGAACAAGGAAGCAAGAACTAGTAACAGAACTGAACAGCTGAGTAACAGAACAGTAACAGAATAGCTGAGACTTTTATGAGTATTTCACATTTCTCTTATGTCTTCCTGTTCGTTCAGCCATGCGAGATCTTGGGTTTTTTCACAGCCTTGGGGGCTAGGTGGCAGATGTCACTGATTGCCCACTGGAGATTTTTGTACCTTCTTGATTTAAAGAGTATTTATGTCAGCTGTATTACTACTCAAAAAATGATTGTTTTTGGCTTTCTGCACACATCTATGCAAAGGTAGCGTGCAATGATTGCACAAGTTGCACCATATAACCAAAGTATACCACATAAAAAAGAAAGTGATACTGTTGCCTAGCTGGCAACGAAATAGAGGCACTATTCACTTCTTATCTGGAAAAGGAAGAAGGACAGAATTGTCAGTATGGTGAATTGCTGTTGGAAACCACTTGCAGTAACATCACATACATGAAGCAGCATGTGCTCTGAAAAGAAGAAAAATAGTAACAAGTTTTCAATTATTTTTTCTTTTTCAGGAAAAAAAAGGTATGATTTGCTGTCTTTAAAAATTGTACGCACTGATTTGTATGCTCAGAGATAGTATGTATTGCATTGTAAGTTGTATATTTTTTTTAACAGCAATGAACAGCTAGAAGTGAAAAGAAAAGCTATTTCTTTTCACCTGAAAAGTTGAGCTGACACATGGGATATTTAAAATTATTCTAAAAATTATTTAAAATTGGACATAGCAATCTCTGTTGTCCTGGAATAATGGTTGGGCTTGGTGGTCTTAAAGGTCTTTTCCAACCTAGTTGATTCTATGTTTCTATTTCAGAAATTTCAAAAATGGAAAAATGAGACATGCTATGTGGAAAAATCACAGGGCAAAGACAGCAATTGTATTATTTATGTTTGTACAAACAAAGCATTCTAAATACATATAAAGTTTTGTTTGGTTTGTTTTTTTCTTTCCCTGGTTTATATACTTTTATATCTGAATGGAAATCTGAAAGAATTAGTATTACTATAGCAACCAAGATCCAGCCTGCAGATATACTCCACAGAGAATAGTAATTTTTATCTTACTGAGTGAACATCAACAATACCTAACCCAGATTTAAGGTGAAATACAGGACACAGGAAATGGATTATTATTTTTTTTACAACGTACAGACATCTGAATTATCAGAACATCCTTTATTGGTCCTTTATGGATCATGAAGAGTAAGTAGCCATTGCTAGAGTCTGATTCAGCATATACTAAAAGTACTTCAAATAGATAAGCTGAGCTGTGTTCTAAAAATGCTTCTCCCTCCACTCTCCCCTTTGCATTTACTATAAAAAGAAGTGATGGTAGCTGCATGTGGAGAGATGTGCATTGTCAGCATCTCACCTCAGCTAAAATGGATCCCTCCCAAAGCAGTTCACACAGTAGGTGTAGTTAAGCGACCACTTTTTTTTTTCTTCTTTTTCTAAATATGCACTTATAAACATTGCAGGTTGTACCTGAAGATGGATTTTCATCCAGACAGAGAAGGTAATGCAGTGATGGCTCAGACATCTTCACAGATGCCCTACATATACTTGAGTGCTCACTTGCACTGTGCTGTGCAGAAAATGGATGGACTGCTGCTGGACACTCATTTATTTGAAGCACATTTGCTTTTGTGTAGAATTAGTACTGGGTAGATAGCCCATAAATTAATATGTATTATATTCCTATTGAAGAACCTGTAAATAATAGTGGCTGCTGTGTCATTAAATTCCATCCTATTGTATGCCAGGGTGTCAAAATGCAAATAATTATGAGCAGATGAGTGACTACCAGCAGAAGTTTCTGTACAAGGTTCACAAAAGTAATGAGGAAAAATGAAAACTATACTGTAAATAATTGAAATAAAATTATAGGTTAGAATTTTAGGTTGGGATGATATAATTACCTAAGAATGCATTTTGGCTAAGAAACCTGCTACATCATTTTTCATTTTGAAATTAATAAGCCTTGAGAAATTCTTTGCAAGAAATAAGGTAATTTCACAGATTCAAATGTAACAAAGCTCCTTTATTTCTTCCAAGAAAATTATTCAGAGCAGCTCCCAACAGAATTTAACATGTCTTTTCCTTGCTATCATTGCATAATATTTGAACATAATTCTCTATATGATATAAAGTGTTAAAAAGTTGAAAACAGATAAAACAATAATACGTGTATGCTGAATCTTGTACTATGAAAGAACCTGACTTTCATGAGTAAAGAATAAGCCATAGAAGAATGGACATTTATTTATAAAAATATCTGCACATATTTTATAAAAATATGTCCTAAATATAGTCACATTGATCATCCTAAAGCAATGCTCCCATCAGTATATTGCTAAAAAAAATAATAAGACTCTTGCCAGTGGCCTTGGTTCAAAATTCAGAAGCCAGGAAAAATAGTCTTAGTTGTCTACTGGGAAATCTCAAGAGAAGTAGGATATCTCACTTTTATAGAATTTAAAATACTGCACAACACACCATAAAATTTATAAGGCAAATGTTTACACATCTTTCTTGGGTAATGACGTAGTTTTTATTCTCAACACAACTAGAATCTCTTTGAGGTCCATATTATCATTTTCTATGTAGAAATATGTTTGTTTCTTGGTTCTCAAAATACTATAGAATATTGCATACTATAAGAAAATTATTTGGAAGCCATTTATGACATGAAAAGTCTTATATTTAAATATGGTTTGGGTATAGAACTCTTTTAGTAGATATTTTAAATAATACAATGTCAATTATATTAAAAAATAAAAATTCTAGAAATCATAAGTGTGCAGAAATATCCAAAAAGACTCCTTAACTTACCTACCACACAATGTATATTTCTGGAACTTATCCACAGGCATCTAATAATCCATCTGCACTATGATGTGGATGCTTATTTATGCAAAGATTACTTGCAGTTATTTATAAACTTAATGCACTTACAAATTTCTGGTTCCTTAAAATTAGTTGAAAACATTTCTTCTTCTGGGGAAGGAGTGGTTGAAAGCCTTGAAAGCCTATTTCATACAGAAAAAAACCCTGGAAGTTTGATTATTTTTTTTTTTAATTTGCAATTGCCAATGAATTGGAAATAAGTTCCAGTTGCGAGAGGCCCATTTGAGTCCAAGCTGCTTTTAGAAATCCAAAAATAAGTGTGATTTACCAATCTATAATGTCTTTTCTTTTTTCATTTATATAGCGCTCCCCATGTTGTTATCTTCACTAGTTATTCACCACTTTAAAAAAAAAATAAAAAACAAAGCAGAGTTTTTCAGTGATTGGTTGAGCCATAAATTCAAAGACAAGGACCTTTCTTTGTATGACGACTAAAATTAAAGTACTCACAAATTTTACAAAATAAAACCCTTAACGTGTTCCCACTTCATATTGTTTCTTTCATATTGGGAAAGAAAAATCTCAAAAGGCCAAACCTTTTTAAAAGCACATTTTATTTCATTATTAAAATCTTGATACAGTAATATTCTTGTAATGTCATTTTTCACCCTCTTTTGTCCAGAATTATTTTGAGGGGTGGTTTTTTTTGTTTTGTTTTGTTTTGTTTGTTTGTTGGGGTTTTTGTTTTGTTTTGTTTTTTTTTTAATAATTCACATCACTGCTTACCCTTTCTCTTCTTTAAAAACTTTTAAATTAATGAAGTCCTGAACAGAAACCTTCACTGTCAGAATGGGTGTAATATCAGATATTTTACAAGTATTAGTTAGCTGGATTGCTTGGATTGTTTGGAAGTATGGTCACATCCATCTGATGGTTAGTGTATATAGGAAAAAGTTTTGAAACCAGAGCAGGAGTTAGCTACCACATTCAGTAACACAACTAATTCCTTAATACAGTACTATCAGAATGACCATAGTACTATTAGAATGACTTCAAGACATACAAACAATCTATACTGTAAGATGGAACAGGATGATTGCCTTCCCTAACAAAGACTACCTCTCCTAGTAATACATGAAATAAAACTTAATTATTAATTATGTCATAGTGTAGTAATCATAAATGTATCTTAGTAGAAAAAAAAAAAAAGAATATTCATAGAATTCCAACACCTAAATTAAGAAAATGTGTACAGGATACAGCCTGAACTGTATATTACAGTAGATTAACAGCATCCTAGCTAAGTGGTCTTGCTGAAAGAACTGTGATTCTTGGACATACGCATAAAACCATGCTGAAATATCTGTACATAACAAAAGGCTCATTGAAGAGCTATTTTCATTTATTATGCCAACAAGGGTATAAAAATTAGAAAGGCTTCTTCACTATTACTAAAGCAACCACAGTTACACTTATAAACATGCGTATGCAGATGTGTATTTACAAGCAACACCTTTGTGTATATACCCTTAGTATTTGTGTGACTGGTTTATGCATGTCCATTAGCTCTTATTATTTGATATGTAATTAACATGATTGTGAATAAAGACTGGAAAATAAGATATTCCTAATCATATTTCTTCAAAATGGTTCTGCAAATATGAGCTTTAAATTAACGTTGTTCCATCTTAAATCGGGAAAAATGACAACCTCAAAAGCACACAATAAAACAGTTAAGCTTCAGAAATTATTTCATAAGGGAATTTCATTTCAGAAATATTTATCATTTTCTACATCTAATGTTATTACATTACATTATTTTCATTCTTCTTTAAAAACATGGACTATCAGAGATTCCTTTTAAAAGGTAAATGTCTCAGTATGATAAATATCAGGAATTTTTGTCATATCCACTGCATCTCAAAGTTATACTTCATCCTTTGCCTTCTCATCCTGTTTTGCCTTGATTTCCAGGTACTGCTTGTCTTCTGGATAGCGAACATTAACATGATATGACTTAACATATTGATATTAATATTGATATTATTAACATATTGATATTAGCAACTAAATATTGTTGCCTAATGATCAAGCTTTGCTACCTATCTTCCTGATCTCATTCAGTTCAAATGCAAGAAAGACTAAAATCTACCTTAAAATCCTTCTGCCTCTTATGTACGTTATTTGCCTTTTACCTTGGAATTTCTTAGGCTACCTTTAGGGAGGGTTTGAGTTGTCTTAAAACAAAATTAGGATTATTGTAACGAAGACACACAGTTTTAATAGAAAGTGAAGTAGCATATTTAGTATTTAATAAGAGTATATGTAGGTACAAAGGTTAATTTCCATTCCTTATTTTATAGCAAGAATGTTAACAACATGTAACAATTAAGCTTTACTTCTACAGATTTATAAGTATAAAAATGGATCATACGTATACACCTTTAAGCAGTTAAGCAGCATTTTCTATGAATAAAGATGAAATTAAAGAACAAGAAAAGTCTTTGATCCAATTTTTTACACCCTATCATTAATTATTGTTAAGGAGAGACTAGTGCATGTTAAATTAATCTTATATACTAAATACAATGCTTTGAAGTATTGAATTAGTCTATTAGATCTGGACAAATTAATTCTTCATTGAAATAGTTCTCCAAATTGCTTTAAGGTCTATAAAAGCTAGAAAATGAACAAATATTTCCTTTTTTTTTCACAGTACCAGTTCTATGTAATATTGAAGATTGTCACAGCTAAAAATATTATTATTATATGACTTCTACATCTGTATTGACATAAAAATCTTTAAAAGCATCTCTGTCAGAGAATATCAAACAATTTTGATGCATATACAAATAATCTTAATAATTTGGACGTTCAGGGAAATGTATTACTTAAAATCCACAGGCATTTCAAAAGAAGAATGTAAAACAGTGCATTAAAAGTACAATCTGTGCATACTAAAACTTTCTAAATCTCTTTTATATTCCAGGCAGGAAAAAGATGTAAGATGGTGTTGAGGCAATACGGAACACATAATGAATACAAGTTTGTTTCAGTTCCAGGGAGAGGAGGGAAGTGGGGGAGTAGTTTTCACTGTTTAAATCTAGAAGAAATACCTACAAACAAGAATGTTAACAAATATCAGGAAGAGTTTGCATAAAATATGGTTTGTTTGCACCCCAAAAGTACAGTGTGTTGATGCAAGTGGGTGGTGCACTTTCATCACAACCTTCCTTCACCAGGAGAGATAACAGCAGGAGTACCCAAAGTCTGTGTACAAGCGCTAGTGTTTGAGACACACCTGAGTGCCTCACATATTTGAGTGTGTTTATATATGTGTGTGTGTGTATATAGAGAGAGACATATATATGCATATAATGATACAAACCAAAGACATATATGTACATATACATACTAATACATGCATATATATTCATGTATTCTTGGGGAGAGAGCAGGTTATGGTATTTTCACTGTGCTGTTTCAGGCTCTACTAAAAAATAAAACTATATAAATATAACAACAATAACAATAATAATAATAATAATAGTAATAGTAATATAATTAGGGACAGGCTTGCATAATACCTTGAACCCTATCTTGGTTATCATCTTAAAATTCAAATACTTGAAATTCATTTGTGCAAGTTTAGCTTGCTTAATATGGAACACTTTTAGTCCATTAGTGCTCTGACTCTCTGTTATAGAACAATATAATAGAAATGCAAATGAAAGTATTCGATTCACCAAAACAAATCATTGATTTAAAAAAAAATGTATGGTATGTCAAAGCTTTTGCTTGTTTATTTGTTCATTTAGAGTAATTTAAATAATAGTATTGATTAAGCATACCATGATATGTAGAAGGGGAATTAAAAAGCTGCCAAAGAAAAAAACATGCATGTATACTTGTAATTTCCATTTTAGAAGAAACTTTATACAAAGAAGAAAATACATATGTACAATAATATTATGTTCCGTGGACGGATATCTCTTCAGGTATACACCTATCATATATTTTATCACATTATGATGAATATCATCTGATTGTGTGCAGTAATCTCATAATATTAATTTCATATATAACTCGCAAAAATAATGTATCATTTATCAGTTTGCGTTATTGTGTATTCTATGGGCAAGATATTGCCAGTGCATGCTGACTGGCTGCCATTATAGCTATTTATGATGGTTTTGTCATCCCTTGGTATTTTCTGTTCAATTATATAGGCCTTGAAGATTATTTAACTGGTATTGGTTTAATCAAATAACAATCGAAATACTTGCTGAAGACAATGGTAAACTCTTAGCTGATGAAGATTTCTTATCTGTTCCTCCAAAATGCTTGAAGATTGGTCTTAAGTCGTGGTAGAAATTAAATAGAGCCTGCAGTCTTTCTTTTCCAAGTATACATGAACACTTCATATGTGCAAAAAGGACATTACACTGATAACTAAGCCTTATTGAAAATCTGGTATATTGCCTTCTACTTTACTGCATCAACCCAGTAATCTTCAGTTCTCTTGCCTTTTAACATCACACTCTGAAGCACACTTGATTAGATTGTCTAATGGCAGAGAAGCATATAAAAAAATTGGAATTAGTATTTGCTAAAGAAAATAACAAATAGGAAATTATGTCTGGTCTACATGCTGTTAGAGCACAGTTTGAACTCCATTACTTTTTTTAATCAAATGTTTTATGATTTTATTATATGTGAGAGTATGATTATTAAAAAGATGTGCTCACATATTGTGCTTTATTAACTCAGTGTATATTATTATGCATATATGAAATACTCTAAATATGTGCAAAGAGATTTTTTATTTCCTACCAAAAGAAAAAATATATGTATATATTTTGTGCAAGCTCTAGTAGGGTCTGGCAACCATATTCTTTCTCCAGGGTGTGATGTTTTTTTGATATCTTAATTCACAGTTGTTTTCTTATCCCTTTTAGTTGTTCTGCTACTAGAAGTAAAACTATAGGCATAATTTTATTTTTTTAATAATAATACTCAAGGAATTATCTCTGGTTAAAAATATAGTAAGCAATATTCTGCTGGGGGTTTTTCATCTTCATTTATCATTCAGTTAGAAAATCTAAGACTTTCTGTTGTTAACTTCTTACAGAATTGTAGCTAATATGCCAGGTCAGATTTCTCTGTGCCAGTATATTTCCAGTATTTCAGAAGTTTAAATTGGCTGATGAAATATTATCCTGAGGTCATTTGTACTGTGTAACTAAAAAGGTTCAGTTAATGAAATTACTTATCTCAGACATTCAGAAAAAAAAAAAAAAAAAAAAAGACATCAATTTCCAAATTAGTTCCATTAAAAAGAAAAAAGAAAAAAAAAAAAAGGAAGATGACTTGCATAAGACGATTTTTTCTTAGGACATATTGTTGAAAGACATATTTTGATTAGCAAGAAAACAAGGCAAAACTCTCTCTCTGTGTTAGCTGTAAGTTCCCATAGATATTTTACTGTATTATGTCCAACAGGACAATAAACAAATTCCATAGCTTTTGGAGGCTGATAAAATTAAAAAAAAAAAAAGTCATCAGTCTCAATAGCTTGAAGCCATCCAGGTAACTATAATTTCTCTTAATATATGGTTCAGCAGTTTACTTCTAGCAATATTCTCATTTTCTAAGAGAGGCAGCAGGAGACAGTTGTTGTATTATCATGAAAAGCCTACCACCAGTGTTCTGAAGAGGTGTTCAACATCTACTCGCATTATATTAAAACAGACTGAAACAGCTGTTTAAAATATCTGACCTCCATCTGCAAATAAAACAAAGAGAGTTAGAGGCTATTTTTGGAGTTTTGTAATGTCACAGTCTTAATTTTATCTATCAGATGTTCAAAAACATCCTTTTTGAAGAACAGGAGAATATGTCATGATAATATTGTCTGCTAGCTTATGTGACCAAAGCTAAATGCATTTCACTCACACTCAACTGTGAGTGAAATTACATATTCAAAATGGAAATGATGTTTTGAGATAAATGTGGCTATAATCTGCAATCCATATAAGGAAGCAAATTATGTATGATCCATCACATTTTAATTGATCTCTTCTAGAATAATTAAATAAAGGCAGTCTGCTGAATTATCTATGTGTGTGATTTCCTTTATAGTGATGACAATTATTTGTCGTGGTTTAACCCAGTTGGCAGCCTAGAAAAAAACACGCAGCCTCCTCTCTCACCACCCCTCCTCTTCCCTCCCCCCACTCCCAGGGGATGGGGAGGAGAATCAAAATAATGTAACTCCCCCAGGTTGAGATAAGAACAGTCCAGTAACTAAGGCATAACAAAAAACCACTACTGCTACCACCAATAATAATAATAATGATAATGGAAATAACAAGGGAAGAGAATACAACTGCTCACCACCCACAGACCAATACCCAGCCCGACCTGAGCAGTGATCTAGCCCTTCCAGGTAACTTCCCCTAGTTTACATACTGGGCATGACGTGCTGT
The DNA here is from genome assembly GCF_033783945.1 of Neopsephotus bourkii. Lineage (NCBI taxonomy): Eukaryota > Metazoa > Chordata > Aves > Psittaciformes > Psittacidae > Neopsephotus > Neopsephotus bourkii. The sequence continues at coordinate 13,200,520 of NW_026902293.1, read as the reverse complement.
GGTATGGAATACCTCTTTGGCTAGTTTGGGTCAGGTGTCCTGTCTCTGCTTCCTCCCGGCTTCCCCTCCTCCTTAGCAGAGCATGAAACTCACAAAGTGCTTGGTCAGACTAAACATTACTGAGCAACAACTAAAAACACTGGTGTTATCAGCGCTGTTCCCAGGCTGAAAGTCAAAAATACAGCACTGCACCAGCTACTAAGGAGGAGAAAAATGACTGCTACTGCTGAACCCAGCACACTGTTGAGCAATTAATTCTAATGTAAACTATTCAAAACATAGTTCTTAACCCTTAAGGAACAAATTAAAAGGTAGATGTGGTTAGATCCTGTATTTCCTGACTTTACTTACTTTTAAACTTTATTCTGTGAATAGACTATTTGACGGACAAACTCAGAAGCAGTAATAATGTGAAGTTTTCTTGTGGAATACCTTATGACACACTTGGTTACTGCAAAGTACCTTCCACATGCACAGACTAAACAAGGATTCTGGTCAGCAAAAGTTTCTTGTTAGCATGAAAAATGGCAGAAACAAGGTCCAGGTTTGCCAGATAAATAAGAATTCCTGAGGCTGACTAGCTGAGCTGCTGAAAAGTTCAAAGACCAGTATGAAGACCCCAATTTTTCTCTCAAATATAAGTCAGTCAAAAGATATATACAGACAGAAAAGTATGCAAAATTCTTTGAAATCTATAGATAACACTGTAGAACTTCCAAGGATCTGTGTATCATAGATCTGTGTATCATAGATCTTCATGTGATCTGAGACTTTTATCACATAACACTATAAAGAAATAAAGCAACAAGAATTATGTAGACTATATTTTTTTTCTGTGAACAAGAAATAGCTGTTCCAAAGTAATCATACTCAAACCAGAATCGCATATAAAGAAATAAAGTATCACCGAATAAACATGCAATTGCATATAAAGAACAATTAAAACTCAGTTATTTAAGAGTTAGTACTGAGAAAGCATGTTAGTATGTATCATTAATTAACTTGATATCTCTTGCCTAATAAATTTAATGAAATTGTAATCATAGTATATGTCAGTTCTTGTGTGCTGCTGCTTTCTGTTCCTGCTTATGTATCACAGAGAGGAAAACAAAGTAGTAAACAATAACTTCCACAGCACTAGAAGTGAATAGAAATATATACATTTTTACCAGATTTTTAACTAACTGCATACCACAGGGTCATAGATGTGATTATGTGGGAATGACAGAACTGTTACTGCTACATGGAACTGTGAAAAAAAATAAAAAAGCTTTCAAGCAACATCCACATCTCACAATAATGCTTTTTCCTAACCGAGTGAAAAGCAGTGATAAGAATATCTGAATTAGAAGCAGCAAATTAGGGTGGATGAATGCAGAAAGGGAAATGAGTTTGCTTATAACAGCCCATTATGGTAAGGAAAGAAGGTTGATGTTTTTTCTGCTTTCCGTTATGAGCTAGCTCACCTCAAATACCAGACTGCAGACACTTAAATGTAAGCAGATACACATCAGGTAGTTATTTAGGCTTGCACAGAACAGCCAGTGAACCTTTGGTAATGAGGGAAGGTCCCACTGATTCACCAACACCAGATGTGTAACATGTAATACCCTGATTTCATTTATTTATTTAAATATAGGTCATACTAGCTCAGATGCACAGATTATCCAGGACATTTGGACTGAGGTTGCAAGGCATGACAAAAAGCTTACAAGAACCTCTTACATCTGGACAGGCAGTTTAGGAGCCAGAGCAGATCTTAGATGGGATTAGGCAGATTGTAGCCATCGCTTAGATATGTTAGGTTTCTTCAGTTCAGATCTCAGTTTTACTCTCCTTGTTTCAAGGTGAGGCTCTATTTCATATCTAGGAAAATTAGACATAATAAACATCTCACCAGTGGATAGTTAAAGCAAATGCAAACCAGGAGCAAGACAACTAATTTTAGGGGTAGCAAGGAGAGCAATGAGGTAGCATATAACATAAGCAAAAAGCACCATATTTAGTAAACTTCTATGTAATATGGAGAAGCAGACCAATGAAGAAAGCAAAGATGCTAAAACCTGTGGATTTATGGAGAGGGAGAAGAAAACATCAACATGAATATTATATTTTCCCAGTGAAGAATTCCAGAGGCTTATAACTTGCTCTAACCCCCACCCCAGCAGCCTAAAGCTCCCTGACTTAAAAGGACCTGTGGAAGACTGAGAATAGCATCAAGAAAAAAACTAAGGATGAAATAAATAAGTAACCAACCAGTAAAAAAAATTTAGGAAAACAAATACAGAGACTCTGTAACTCCTGTCACTAAGAAATATCTGTATGATACTTTGAAAACTAAATTATTTCTTTAGATCTAGAAAATGGAAATGTGAATGTAATAATGAAAATTTATATAACTCAATTTTTTGAAAGTGTGCTTTAAAAACTTTTATAGCAAAATCAGAAAAAACACTGAATAGCTTTGGAAATGTCACAGATATTCCAGATGTTGTGGAGATTTTTCTGGGTTTTTTTATGATTTGGGTGCTTTTTCTGTTTAATCATTTGATATTTTGATGCAGAAACAGTAAAACCTTGTAAAAAGATATGTCCTAAGCTACCACAGTATATCAAAGAATATAATTTCAGCAAGGGCTTCACTGAAAAAGGATATATAGCTAAATAACATACCAAACATCCTATTCACTGTGATGACTGACATGCATATTGCATTTGATTAGAATTATAATGGAATAAAAAGACCTAGATATTTTTTCCTAGGTATTAACACATTTGACTAAAATTATTAAAATCATAAGACACTTGTTTCAATAGGCTAGAAATCTTAGTCATGGACAAGTAGCTTACTGTGCTGCATAAGAATATTTGAAAGCAAAATTTGTTTATGCCACAACAGATATCTTTCCATTTACATTGGGGGTGCTGATTGATGGCCAGCTGAACATGTGCCAACAGCGTGCCCAGGCAGTCAAGAAAGTTGCATCCTGGTTTGTATCAGAAATAGCATAGCCAGCAGGGCCAGAGATATAATTGTCCCTCTGTACTCGGTACTTGTGAAGGTGCACCTAGAATACTGTGTTCAGTTCTGGACCCCTCACTACAAAAAAGGCATTGAGGAGCTATAGCAGACCCAGAAAAGGGCAACAAAGCTGGTGAAGGGTCTGGAGAATAAGTTTGATGAGGAACTAGGGGAACTGGGGGTTTTTAGTCTGGAGAAGGCTCAGGGGAAGTTGCTCTCAACAACTACCTGAAAGGAGGTTTGTACTGAGGTGTGGATCAGTCTCTTCTCCCAGGTAACAAATGCTGGGACAAGAGCCCAAGATGGGACAGCCTCAAGCTGCACCAGGAAAGGTCTAGATTGGATATTAGCAAAAATTTTACATAGAAGGTGATCAGGTATTATAACATGCTTCCCAGGGAAGTGGTGGAATCAAAGTCCCTGGAAGTGTTCAAAAAATGTGTAGATGAGGCACCCAGTGATACGGTTTAGTGGTGGACTTGGCAGTCCTGGGGTAATGGTCGGGCTTGAGGATCTTAAAAGTCTTTTCTAACCCAGTTGATTCTATTATTCTATTATCTTCATCTTTCTGACCTAAAAAGGGGATTGTTTTCTTGTGAAAAGTCTTTGCTGTAAATCATCAGAGGAGAGAAACAGATGAGAGGAAAAACCAGAGAAATGCATTTATCTATATGACAAGAATTACCATTGCATCAACATTTTTAGTGGAATAGAAATATTTTTTGGAAATCATTTTGAGCAGTTTTATGAAAGAGGCACATAGGTAACTGTTTGAAGAATCGTCCTCTTTTTCCCATTCAATTGGTAGTTTAGTAAACACAGACATGACAAACATTGATGAGGACTTCCCTTCCGCAGCTTTTTGACAGAAGATAACTTTCTTCCTGTGCTGTTTACATGCAAAACCAGACAAACAGTGGTTTAAAGTCACTCAGGGGATTATGTTGTCATATAATTACTAAAAAAGGAAAACATATCTAGTTCTTTGAAGTATGTATTTTTATTCTGATTTCACTGTAAACAAGACCAAGTTTTTTAACAAAGACAAAAGAAAGTCTTTTTGAGGTATTCACTGCTTATGATGAAAGTAAAATCTGAAGTCCTAGTCATCCAGCAAACACATTGGACACTCATTTTACCCTGGCAACAAACTGGCTAAAGGAAATGTGCTTGGACTGCTTTGGATTTTCCTGCTGTCTTCTGCTTATACTGAAGCTTTTTAGATTTTTATATTGAAGGTCTTCAATCTGTTTGTGGAAGTATTTTGTGTAATTATTTCTAAGCATCCTTTTGCAGTTATATTACGTGATTGCCTATGGGGATAGTATTCAAAGAATGAAGAGGTTTCTTCAAGGCACGCGCAAGCCATTACCCACTGGGATAATATAACCCCATGTTTTCAATGGCAGGGAAATATCACTCCAAAATAAAGCATTATTTCTAAATTCCCATCAGGCTACCTAAACCACATATCTTGCTGCATACTGCACTACTTAGAGAACTCAAAGCTACAATGTGCAAGAAAATCTCATGTTTCCCAAATATCTATTCCCCATTCAATCTACAAACTCAACATCTCTTTAGGGTTTTCAGCCTTTGGAAAAATAAACATTTGAGAGTGACAGAACCTGCTGCAATCAAAATCTTGCAGTAGGCAAAATGGAACACACCATTCAAACGGAGCCAAAAATTTCTTACTCCAGTTAATATCTTAGCAGTATAATAGTCTAAGCTATATAATTAAAAACCAGAAACCTAATTAATCAAATAGTTAAAATTGTTATGCAAAGGTTCCTGAGTTTCTATGCCTTGGGTGTAATGTTACACCCATCCTACAGATATGCCCAGCGTCCTACTTCTGGTAGTTTCAATCTTCCTGTTGTAGAATGGGAGGGAGGGGGCCAGTTCCCAGACGCCACCAGCACACTGAGGCCTTAGCTAGCAGAAGATCATATTCCTGATGGGAGTTTCCCCCAAAAAGTCTAAATGGTTTCTAGGTATTCCTTCTCATTATTGAATTGACACTTTGTTCCTGTGCATGACTACTGAGAAAAATCTTGAGAAAAATTTCTGATCATCATCATCATCATCATCATGGCTTGACTTCACGAACAAAGATTTGGGAAGGGCTTTACCCACGCTTACTACAAGCGCGCTGATGACTAAGAAGGCCAATGTGGGATAGGCAAATCCGGCTACAAAAAGCACAGCAGAAGGTCTCCTTGGGTGGTACAGGTGGGGCGCGATTCTTTCTGCATTGTCTTTTCTCCTCGAGACTAGTTCTTCATGAGCTCTCAAAGGAGTCAACAGCATTACATATAGTGTGCCTCCAAGTCTCCCGATTGGAGGCCAAGATGGACACTGATGGTAGTCAGTATGGCCAAGGCTAAGGTATTGTTTCAGGAATTCCTTATATCTCTTCTTTGGGGCACCTGTCTTGCGGCTACCGGTGGCAAGTTCACCGTAAAACACGATCTTGGGAAGGCGGTGATCCTTCATCCTAGAGACGTGCCTCTGCCCAGCGCAGCTGCAATTTCAGCAATATGGCCTCGATGCTGGTGACCCCTGCCTGTTCGAGGACAGTGACATTAGACACATAGTCAGTTCAATGGATGTTTAGAATTGTACAGAGGCAGCGCTGATGAAAGCGTTTGAGGAGTCGCAGGTGATGATGGTAGATGACCCATGATTCAGACCCATATAAAAGAGTAGACAATACAATGGCTCTATAGACACTGATCTTTGTACTTTTCTTCAGGTGTTTATTGCACCAGACTCTTTTATGGAGTTTTCCGAAGGCTCTATATGCCTTTGCTATTCTGTTGTCTCTTTGTCGATCGTGGCATCCGAGGAAATGATGCTTCCCAGATAGCTGAACTGCTGAACTGTCTTAAGCTCTGACTCGCCAATGGTAATGTGGGGATGGTGATAATCTTCTTGCGGTGCAGGTTGGTAGAGGACTACTGTCTTCTTCAAGCTGACTTCCAGCCCAAAAAGCTTCTGTGTGGACAACAAGGGCGGCATCATCAGCAAAAAGCAGTTCACGGACAAGATGATTTAGGGACTTAGTGTGGGCCTTCAGTTGCCTTAGATTGAATAGGCTACCATCAGTATGATATCGAATATAAATGCCGTCTTGTTCATCAAGTTCTGCCGTAGCCCTTTGGAGCATCATGCTGAAGAAGATTGTGAATAAGGTCGGTGTGAGAACGCAACCTTGTTTCACACCATTGGTTATTGGGAAAGGCTCAGAGAGTGCATTGCCATACCTGACTTGGCCTTGCTGATCCTCATGTAACACCATAATCATTTTGAGGAACTTGGGGGGACAACCTAATCATTCCAAGATCAGCCACAGGCCTTTTCTGCTCACAGTGTCAAAAGCTTTGGTGAGGTCAATGAAAGTTACATATAACCCCTTATTCTGTTCTCTACACTTTTCTTGCAGTTGTCTGAGAACAAATACCATGTCTGTGGTACTTCTATTAGCTCTGAAACCACACTGACTTTCAGGTAGAAGTTCTGCGATAGCAGGTACTAGTCGGTTCAATAGTATTCTTGCAAGAATTTTACCAGCAATGGAGAGCAGAGTTATACCACGGTAGCTTGAGCAGTCTGACTTGACACCTTTTTTCTTATACAGAGTGACGATGATTGCATCACGAAAGTCTGACGGTATTTTGCCTTGTTCCCAACAGCACACAACTAGCTCATGAAATTTAGCATGAAGTTCTTGGCCTCTGTGCTTCCATATTTCTGGTGGGACTCCATCAACCCCAGCTGCCTTGTCAGTTTTCACCTGCTGTATGGCCTTAAGAGTCTATCCCATGGTAGGGGCTAATCTAATTCCTTTTTCACCGAATATTGCAGAATGTGCTGGATTCCTTCACCTTGGACTACACGATTAGCACTAAAGAGGGTTTGAAAATGTTCAGACCAACGATTCAGGATGGAGATTTTATCTGTAAGAAGCGTTTGGCCATCTGCACTAAGTAAGGGGCTTTGAACCTGAAATGTGGGTCCATACACTGCCTTCAGAGCCTCATAGAATCCTCTGTGGTCACCCAAATCTGCACATAGTTGAGTCTTTTCTGCTAGGTTGAGCCACCACTTGTTCTGGATGTCTCTAAGTTTCTGTTGGAGTTTGCTACATGCAAGATGAAAGGCTGCTTTTCTTACATGGCAGAGTGGCTGAGCGAGGTGTGCTTGATGAGCAGATCTCTTTTTTGTCAGCAATTCCTGGACCTCCTGGTTGCTATCGTCAAACCAGTCTTTGTTTTTCTTTGAGGAGAACCCAATGGATTCTACGGAGGACTGCAGGATGCTATTTTTGATATGTTGCCAAAGCGCTTCAGGAGAAGAATCTATAAGTTGGTCTTCAAGCCTAGTTTGAAGGTTAGCCTGAAAGCTGTCCCTCACTGCAGCTATTTGGAGATTATTAACATTGAGCCTCCTCCTCGGAATGCCGCCCCTCTTAGGTTTGGGCTTGAAGTGGAAATTAAGTTTGCAACGCACAAGGCAGTGGTCTGTTTGACATTCTGCACTAGGCATCACTCTGGTCTGGCAGACATCACAAATGGGTGTGGCAGACATCACAAATGGGGGTGTCCGTGAAAGAGAATCTCTGATCAGAGGAAGATAAAATCAACGGTTTAACCTATTGCAGTCACAATTAGCAATATTGCAGCAGAATTCTTCTCTTTATAGCTTCTGTGCCTTTTATCTAAAAAAAATAAATGAAATACAATCCAGACTTTTTATCTGTCATTGAGGTTTCTCAGTTACTGTAGTCCATGGACAAAGCACTAGTGTGTTGCCTAGGTGAAATGGATACTTTTTCAAACAGCAATCAATGACAATATAACACCATAATATATTGTTAGAACTAATTATTTCAGCCAAGTTCCAATAGGAAAGAGCTACAAAGGTAAATGAATAGACATGAAGATAATTTTTTTGTAAGGGGTATGAATATTTCAGTTGTTAAGTCCACTATAAATACAAAAACTAGAGAGGATGGTGTTATGAATAAGTAATTTATAATGATGAATGAGTCACCAAACTGTGTTACTGTATAAAAAGACAACATCAAGGGGCTAATGTTTTAGATATAATACACTGATGATAGACTTAATAATATTGTGCAATACATCACTATGTGACCTTGCTACACACTGGCAGTACTTCCTAATGTAATTCACTGTGATTTATTCACTAAACTTGTGATAATCTATGACAGCAACAGAAGTGACTATACCTATTGTGTTATGTACAGTCTAGAAAAACAGTATGTCTTAAAATGTCACTGTGATTTTTTAAATAATTCGTTCTTTCCCCATATCTTCCCTAATTACTTATGTTTGGCTGTTAGTTTAGACCCATGGAAAGACATCCAAGATCCAACTAACATGATCTGATTGAAGTAGAGTAGATAAACAATCATTAATTTATCAGTAGAATTCATCTATGAACTTCCAATAATCAGTAATGATTCTTAACGATTTCTACTTGGTGCATGCATCTGTCAAGAGGAACCTGTCTTTCTCTTGCAAGAGATTTATGTGCACATCTTCATATATAGGCCTGCAAAAATATTGTTGTCTTACGGCATTTTTTGAGACTGGCTTCCTCTGAAACTAGCTTCCATTCCCAAACTTGTCTATGCCTTAAGTCCGTTTAATCTTGAGATTCTAAGGAAAAACAAAAAAGATCTGGGAAATCTCAGTGTGGTTAATATTCATGTATATTAAACTCTCCGTTAAAAGCAAAATCAAACCCAATAAGACCAAACTTGAAATGAGCAAACAGAGACAAAAATGAAAAAAATGAAACAATGATTTATACAGTTCTTCTTTCATGCTCAGCTGTTTCTCCATGTGCTCTCATAAGGTGAAGGTTGGAAAATCACAATCAGCTACTTCCTTCATTGGTAGCTAATTTTCTAATCCTTGACTCCATAGGAGAGCAAAGCATCTTTCAGTCTATATACTGGTTTTGTTTTCCTCCTATTTTAAATCTATGTGTTCCTCAAGCAGCCTGTCCTTTGTCAAATGTCTATTCTCCTTTGGTGGTATATGAAAGACATTCAGATGGAACAGGAAAGTCATTCTTCTCCCTTTCCACATACTACCCTGTTGCCTACCTTTTCTCCCTCTTCTAGGCAAAGAAAACAAAGGGAAAACACATTTACCAGACAGGAGAGCTGAAATGACACTCCTCACTGACAGAAACTAATAGCACCCATGCCCTTAGTATTGCAACAGAGGAGCCTTCTGTGCTTCTTTCCCTCTCTGTTTCCTTTTTCATGCCTCTGTTGTAAGCCTTAGGTTCTATAAAGATGTTCTGTTTTATTTAATGGTTACATTAACTGTGCCTTTGCTGACTTGACAAAAGGGTCTGAATTCATGTTTGAGTTCCCAAGAGCAAGTAGTTCAAGTAAGCTGAGAACTCCATTGACCTTGGCCTGCTCATGATGTATTTCAAAGAGGTTATCATTGTCCTGTGCCAGGAACGAACTTAGAGCTATAAATTCTCCTATATGATTCTGTGTTCCATCATGACATTTCTAGGCTGCCTGGTAAGAGTAGATAGACCTTACATGCATTTTCTAAACTGCTATGGCTCCTAAGGGAGTCCATGTAAGTTGAAATAGAGAGAAGGACATTGTGCTGTGGTCCCATGATGTGATGCAAGATTTTATGTTCTAGATTTTATAAAAGTCTTCAAAGAAAGAGCATTGGTAGTCACAGTTTCCAAAGACATAGCTTTGAATTTGAACATCCAGTACATCTCTGTTCTGGCATTTACAGATTAGATATCATGCTTTTAAATTTCACATGCACGGAAACTGTTTATGTAACTATGTTTCACTCATATTTTAACTTTGGCTGTTTTCCTTGGTGTTCTAAGCAGTTTCTCTGCCAGCATCAGCTTTGATGTTGGGAAAGAGTGATTTTCTGAGCCTTGACACACTCAACTTTTGTAATGTGACACTGGTCAGGGCATGAAGATACAGAAGTATGTGTGAAACATTGTGGCATAAAAAGTATAAGTGCTATGAAACATTCTCAGCCAGTACTGTATCCTTAGCCCCCACACCTCTGCTAACCTAAAAGTGAACTGGATTTTCTAGATCTGAATTAGATGTGAACATACGTATTAACAGCGTGGATGATCATGCAAGGCAGCGTGCAACCAGAATGTATTTAATTTAAGCATTATTTATGTGTCTCCAGGATTTCTTGTGGCAAAAATTTCAGCAGTGACTGTGCCAAGATATTTCTGCATTGTCCTTTCTACTTTTCTTTTGAGTTTGTAGGTGCTGCATTTCATTTTCTTTCCAGCATTTGAATTATGCATTGTCCTGAAAGATTTCAGGAACCTCTGAAAAGTACATGCACATCTAATAAGCATGAGAGCCCCACACTTTTTTTTTTTTTTTTTTTTTTTTTTGCTTAAGCTCTCTAATAGTGAGTATCTGTGAGACTAGAAGAGCTGTTTATTTGTAATTGGTACACTAACGTAATATTGCAAAAATTATTTGCTTCAACCTCCGTGAACATTAAAACATGATAGCAAAGGAAAAAAATCCCTCAGCCAACCAGTCTGGTTTTATGAAAACTATCAACAGCTAGCCTATATTATCAACACTAATAATTGTCCTCTGCCACCCCTCTGCTTCCTAATGAAAAACTGTTTAGAAAAAGCGGTTCTAAAGTCAAATCAGGTTACTTGGTAGCATGCTAAGTGCAACAAAGATGTTTCTACTACCACTGCCTAAACTGTCAGAATGAAATACATTTTACCAAAGAACACTATTCCCTAAAATTATCATCATCAGCTACCAAATTTCTTGTAATCATAATAAACTATGTTTAAATCAGTAGGTTCTAAAACCTTCTGAACTTTTGAGTCTTGTTTCCAATGTAAAGTGAATTTAAGAAAGTATGCAAAGCTATAATCATACTCTGAAAAATGAAAACTCATGTTTCCCAGTCTGTAAAACCATCATAAGTCTAGTTTCAGAGAACAGGTATTACTCTTCCACTTCCTCAAAGCAAATTTGTTTCCAAGTTTGTCCAAGATGTATTCACTTACATGGAAAAGAACATGAACAATACAGTTAAGGTCTGAGTCTGATAGCTATCACTTTATTTTTGATAGTATAGCAGTTTCATGAAATAACTTCAGGGACTTCTTCATACTGATGCCAGAAGTAAGTTAAAACAAATGTAAATAGGACTAATATAATTTTATAGTACATTAATAACAATACAGAGAATATCTATGTTCATTTGAACAGAAACACAGATTGGAATTTGGATTTATATAGCACCTTTCATACTGAAGATATCTTGTGCAGACAGTCCTTTAGGGCTGACCTTTCCCCTAACGGTAGTCTTACTGAGTTCATGAAATGATCCATATCCTAGTGGGACTTCTGGAAGCTTTGAAAGGTCATAATTTTCTTGGAATTCATACATTACATTTTCTAAGAAACAGCTGCTCTTTAGAAAAAAAATAATTTGCAAAGCTGTAAAGATTTTTATTCCTCCTTGTACTGGCTTTAGCTACTATTTGTAAACTATTTTCTATTTCTTTCACACATTCATATTTTTTCTCTGTTTTCAGGATCTGCTATTTCTTTTTTACCAGGCAGCAGTCAATAACATGGCTGCACTAGGTGTTAGAAATCTTAGAGGAATATTTGTAAAAATTCCTGCCTGTAAACCAACAGCAGCATGCTTCTGGGAACTGTTCAGAATGTCAAATTTTCACAATCTGCCTTGAATACATTATTCTTCTATGGCCCTTGTAAAGTTTTCAAGTCTTAAAACAATTGAAGATATGAACCAATAAAATTCAAAGTGTTCCTCAAGGCCTATCATGTAACCTCACCATTCTCCTAACTTCAGCAGAAATTCCTGAGTTCTTTCCCAAATGCAGATCCAAGGATGCACTTCCAGGGGGTCAAACGGAAGCTGACGTATTAATCTCCACTTTTTCATAATTTTGCTATTGGACCTTAGGACAGCCTGTCTGACAACTGTGTCTTTTACTGTCTATATAGCAGTTTTTTATTTCATGCATGTCTTAAACTCAGTCTTCAGTAAAAAGTATAACAAAGTGTCTTTTCCTTTCTTTTCTTCAATTCAATGATTCTTCATATCTTTTTCTCTAAAATGGAGAAGCATAGATTTGATGCATACACCATTTGGTGGATAAAGAACTGGCTGGACAATTGCACCCAAGGAGTTGCGGTCAATGTCTTTATGCCCAAGTGGAGATCACTGATGAGTGACATCTCAGGGGTCAGTGTTGGGACCAGCGCTGTTCAACATCTTTGTTGGTGACATGGAGAGTGGAATCGAGTGTGCCCTCTGCAAATTTGTTCATGACATCAAGCTCTGTGGTTCAGTCAACACACTGGAGGGAAATGATAGCATCCAGAGGGACCTTGACAGGCTTAAGAGGTGAGCCCGTGCAAAACTCATGATGTTGAACAAGGCCAAGTGCAAGGTCCTACACCTGGGCTGGGGAAATCCCAAGCCCAACCACAGGTTGGGCTGAGAATGAATTGAGGGCAGCCCTGAGGAGAAAGACTTGGAGGTGTTGATTGATGAGAAGCTTAACATGAGCGGTCAGTGTGTGCTTGCAGCCCAGAAACCAGCCATATTCTGGGCTGCATAAATACAAATGTGACCAGAGGTCAAAGGGGGTAATCATCCCACTCTATTCTGTTCTCGTGAGACCAGACCTTTATTTATTATTTACTACGAGGGTAGCGAGACACTGGAAAAGGCTGTCCAGAGAAGTTGTGGATGTGTCGTCCCCGGAAGTGTTCAAAGCCAGGCTGGATGGGACTTTGAGCAACCTGATCTAGTGGAAGGTGTCCCTGCCTATGTCAGGGGGATTGGAACTGGATGAACTTCAAGGTCCCTTCCAACCCAAATTGTTCTATGGATCTATGACTCCATTTATGTCTACTCTCTCCTAACAAGATGTTTAAGTTCAATAAAGTAACTTATTTGACTGGTACAGCGGCAAAAGCAGCTCATGCTGGGTGCCTCCAGAGAGGGAAAGAAATCCCTGAGAAATTTTACCCTTAAAGAACACTTTAAATTATTGATTTAGTAACTGAGATTCACTATTCACAACAGAGTCAAGTCTCTTGCAAGCTAACATGATATCCAATTGCACTTCTATGCATATATTTGGCATGTACTTCTCCAGTGACAAGAAATAACTATTTTGAGCATGGACAATTCAGTGACAAAGATAGATTATTGTAAATGCACATTCATGATGGTCTTCTTTGGAATGTGCTCAGAATTTGCAGAGAGATCCCATCTCAGATTACATAATCGACTATTATCCTTGTATTAAAACTAACCTAGATGACTGGAAATATCCTGTTGTATATATTAAGTTGTGATTTAACTATCTGTGAAAAATTGATAAATGAAATATATGTCTACACCCAGTATCTGATAAGTATGTAACATGGACATTAATTGAAGTTTTAACATTTTGGTTAAGACTATATTATTTCTGCTGATTATGCAAATCTGGCAAAGGGGCCTGGGGATAGCAGAAACTATCTCACATTGCCAGCATGCACACAAAATTGACAATTTATTTACAAAAATATTTAGATTTCTTAAAAGACATTTTATAGATATCTTTAAAATTTATTTGTTCTACCTAGAAGTTAGAATATTATTGAATATAACATCAATGCAACATTAGTATTGCAGAGCTAATGTGTAAATGTGTTGATAATAAATATATTTATTATAAACAATAGTAAAATCACATAGTTATTGCACTTCACAATTAAAGAATGCCAGCATCAATTTACTGTTTTGTATACTTATCTTGTACATTGAAACTAACTTTTCAAAGAAAATTTTATAATATATCTGTCTCTAAACACATCCTCCTTAAAAAAAAAACAAACAACAACTTAAAAGATTATAAATGAATACATTATTTTCTACATGCTGTATTGGAAAAGACATATTCAAAACAAAATTTCAAATTGTTCCCACAAAATTCCCTTTACAGTGGTTCTGCAGCTGACAGCTCCAGTCAAATATGTCAGATATTGCAGATGATTTATAACTGGAAACAGAAATCCTCTTATTCAAGGATGTGTTACACTACTTACAAATGTATATATTATTAACAAATTCAAACCCAGTCTTACAGAATTAGAAATTTAGTAAAAAGTTCCTATAGTTAAATTTCCATATTTATTTTCAATACATATTTTTACATTTTTATCACATATACATATACACACACACATGCATTCTGGCTTTTATATAAGTTTACATCTATCAAAAAAAGATAATAAATGTCAGAGAAAAAATAAAATAAGAAAATTACCATCTTCAAAACAATAATGCTGCATCAAAGAGAAAATGCAGATAAATTCTGAATTTCTGTGGACTGAAATAATTCCATATTTCTTAGAAAAATAGATTATGAATAATTGTTTGTCTCAGAATTCCATATAACATATGAGGAAAACTGCTAATGATTGAATTCAATTTGCCTAAAAATCTGTGCTGACCACTTCAGTGTTTTGTGACACTGAACAATCGCCATGGAAACTTGGATTTTCTTTTCAATATTTAGCAGTATTCACACAAATACTGTAGCGTGATTTCAGCAATTAGGAGACTGGAACTAGGTGATATTAAGGTCCTTTCACACACAAACCATTCTGTGATTCTGTGATTCTGTGAAAGAAGGCACTAGTAGATGTATGTATGATTTCCCACAGGGTCACCCTACTACACTGGCAGAAAAGTCTTCTCCATCCCTTGGCATGTAGCCAGTGAACTCTTCAGTCTTTCAAATAATTGTACTGTACTACACATAAAAATAATGGTCAAGAAAGTAAACTTCTCACTCAGATTATGTGTAGGATCTGTTTGATCCTATACATAATAACTTCATAATGCTCTTTGTTGGTAGCTAGAAAGGTGTTAATAACACACACCAGTGTTTTGGCTACTTCCACTGCTGAGCAGCGCTCCCACAGCATCAAGGCCATCTCTCCACCATCCCCTTGACCCCAAAGGCCACTAGGGTGGCCTTGAATGTTAGGGTGGGACATAGCCAGGACAGCTGACCCAAACTGACCAAAGATGTACTCCATATCATATGGCATCATGCTTTGCAATAAAAGCTAAGAGAGGAGGAAAGGTAAGGGGGATATCGAGAGGGAATCAGCATCCTCACAAGAAAAAGGGTTGTAGACAAGTGGAATGTTGGCAGTGCTCGCCTAAATTGGCATAAAATGTCATTGGACATTGCTAACAGAGCCTTAATCTCACAGCATACTTATAAAATTGGTTACTTACAGTGTGAGATTTGTCCTCTCTGGGCTTTTGCTACATATAAAATATGTATTCACAAGTTATATGAGAGGAGCTTGAGAAATCAAAGGCAAGTTGGTAAAACACTTTTAAACCCATAGTTTCACTAGAACTAGCACCTCCGTCCAAATTCATTTTCTCCAACTAAGTAACATGAAGAACAAAGAAACAATGCATTGTAAACTTCATTTGCATGAAATTGAATCTAAAATTATTTAGCATACTCTGTGGTAGAAAAAACTTTTAATGGAGAGGTAATAGCAATATTATATATATATATGAAATATTATTTTTCCAAGAAAATAACATTTAAGAGATTCCATCATGAAAGAAAAAAGATGTTAAACCTCATTTTTATTAGCTGTCAGGTTTACTTATCTGAATGAAGTGCAGTGGAAGATAGTTGCCATAGCTACAGCAGAACTCTGGAATAATTTTGTTTCCTCCTAATTGTTGCATACTTGTGTACAAACAGCTTAAAAACATCTTGTATTTTTAGTCTGAGACCTTAAAGCCAAAAGAAAAAAAATTGGATTTGAATCTCCTGCTGACAGAAGGGTAGTCTACAAAAGGAAACATAATGAACAAAAACTTGTCACTATAGAGAGTTGTCTGTAGTTGTCTTCATAAAACAAGTTTTTTTTTTTCTTTGTAACATACTGATTAAGAATCTTGCACTATATTCACATTTGCAATCCTTGTAATCATATCAGACTTTGTAAAGTTGAAGTATCTCAACTGTATTATTTTCCAGGAAAATCACATCAAATCTTACATTGTCAGAATTTCAGTGGATAAGATGGGGAGAAAGAACAACTGTTCTTCAAAGCTTCCTGTGACATACAGCATCTATTTTTGCACAGCTGATGTCATCATTATATATTTATGTAATGGAATAATGCTACGAGAAATTTACTTTTAGCTTGTTCAGTGACAAATTTATTCTTACAATTGAACATAGACATTCAAATAGGCTCATCACAAAAGGGAAGAAGACAGTGTTGCATTTTAATAAATTATATCACATTTTGCACTAGTATTGTTTTTATGCATGTCAAGCAGCCAAGGAGATTAGCACAGCTATGCTTCTTCACAGAACACTGAATTCTCACAAACTGGTGTTAAGGCCAGTACTCTCATATAGCTGAGGATCAAAAGTTGCATGTATTTTTTCCTGACCTATGTATAGCATATATTTAGTTTGAATAATCAGCTATCTTTACTTATGCAAGTTTTCAGTGCACTGAAGTCTATTTAAGACTTCCTTTGAATATCAAAATTTTATCCCATCTCTATCCTGAGAGTTCAAGGAGTCCGTTATCCCCACTGCCCTCCAGTACCTGCAATATATTCCCATAGATGCTGTTTCTGCCACAATCTATGACTCTCCCACTTTCCATCTTGACTGAATACTTTTCTAAAGTAATGATGTCAGGATTTGGTCCATATCAGTCTATGTGAACTGAAAAACTGTTGGTGATACACAATCGCATTTCAATATTTTTGTTTCATTAGCAACCTAGCAAAACTGAAATCTGGCTCTGGCTTTATGCAGTCACACAAACACAAGTTTAAATGAGACCCTGCTTCCCGGAGTTTAAAATATCTGATTACAGCCATTATAATTAATTTGGAAATTGGAAGACTTCCAAAAGTTGTCTGCTGTTATATCAGACAAAACCCCCTTTTTCTTTTTTGTATTCACAGGGACAGACTTATCTAGTACTAACAGGAAACTACTGATTCTCTCTTCTTTCTGTCTCACAGATCGTCTGAACTCTACCAAAAATAACATACGACTTTCAAGAATTTTATGATCTAATTTTGTAGAGATTTTTGACATCTACTACACTACAGTAAAATATAGGTTTCATTGTAATTGGGGTTTTATACATACATACTACCAGGATATAAAGTTTGTATTAAAGGAGTAACACTCTTCATTTCATACCTACTGATTTTGATCTTACTAAGAAAAATTCACTCATTATTTTATTTGCTCATGGATTTAATCATTCATTTACTGGCAGTGCAGTTTAAACAAATTGAAATGAGTTATTCAAGCACATCTGTCTCAGATGATAATTTATAGTATTTCAAAATCTGGATGATTTGCTCTTTAATAGCTCTTTTCATGAATTCTATATTTATGACATAAAAGTTGATTTCATATTACTAAAGAATAATGAGGTTAGTCAGAAATAATTTTTAAAGGTAGATAACTTAATCTTATGGGTTTCACATGGTTGTGAGCACAAAAGCTAAAAAATCATGTTAAAAACTACAAAATTTGCTATGTAAACACAGAGGTACACTAAAAGGCCTGGGTAGACTTATTTTGGGATACACTTCAGCCTTGCAATAAACGGTTGATTGTTCAGCACCTGGCCACACTAAATTTACAACAAATTATGCTTTACTTCTTCTTAGGACCTGAAGCTGAATTTATGCGTACTGTGTTCTTGCATTCCCAGTAAAGACATCTCTATGCTATACCTTTCTATCCTTATTATGTCATTTTGATTAAGTCATTTTCTGACTTACATAACAGCAATGGCAGAAGTTTCAGACAAGAAAAAAAGTTTCATCATTCTGTCTTCTGCAGAAACATAACCAAAACGTCTCCTTTCCAAAGCTACATGTTTCACCATATCTACTGGCAATTCTTTCTCACTGGCATCCTTTAAGCGTACTCCATTCATGGCTGTAGCTCTTTTGTGATTCATTATATTTTCCATTGTATTTCATTAACTCACTGTATTCCTCCTGTTTCTTCTAAGGGATTACATCATAGATCCATTCCTAATTCTTATAATTGACCCCAAATGTATGACCTTAAACTTTACAGCTTTACAATTCACCTCATACCTATTACTCCAGTTTCCAAGATATCTTTTCTCATTTTGCTATGTATAGAGGATTCAAATTTGTCATCAATACCCTTCATTGTACTTTCATACTTTGATCATAATTAAAAGTATTTTTCAAAATGTTTCCAGAATTGATTCTTTAGAACACCACTTGTAAACATCTTGTCAATAATTTCTCTTTTTCAGGATCAGCAGTCACTTTCATGTGCAGTAGGTATGTTAATTATCCTATAGTTCTTTTATTATGTTACATTTTCAGTACCTACACACACACAAAAAGAAAAGTCATGTGGCCTAATTATTTTATTAACATTCTGACAGATTCTGTCTGATACATTTCTTGTTAAGGAATATAATCATTTTAGGAAAAAAAAAGTAAAACTGTGGTCTGACATACATATTCTGAATTAAACCAAATTGCATATCTCAGTGTCTCATATATACGTACATACAATTTCTTAGTTTCAGCAGTATGTGTTGCTTGTTCAATATGTCTTTGGCCTAAAATTATTTTGTTTATATTTTTCTCTTTCTTCCTAATAACACTCAGATTCCATGTCAAATGTCATGAGCATATTAACATACTGCCATTAATCTGGATTAACATATTAACATTAAAACTGGATGCCTGCATATAAAGTAACTTCAGGTTTTGTTGAGAAAATGCAGATAAGCATAGTTTCAATTTTCAATAGTTAGGGGCATTTAATTAGATGCAACTAGCCAGTACAACTGGACATTTTTAATAAGGCCTTTCTATAAACTGAAGGAGATAAGTGTTTAGAAACCATTCCTGGGATACTTTAGCAGCACCATAGAATCATAGAATAGTTAGGGTTGGAAAGGACCTTAAGATCGTCAAGTTCCAACCATAATGCATGAATTCCAAATAATAAGAGTTTATGTAATTTCTTGAAGCTGTACACATCTAGCATCAGTATTTCTGGTGATGACATAATGATACTCTAATGAAACTTTGAAATTATAGTCCTTTCCAATAGAGTCTCTCTTTTCAGCGCAACTATTAACACAGGCATATTATGAGTCGTGCTTCCTTTTAGTCTACATATTGGGGAACATAGGACTGGTCAATTCACACATTCTTAGGTTTGAAGATAACTACTCAAGGCATTCTAATTTTCTAACTGAAACCATTGCTTAACATGCTTTATAGTTGTTTGCTACTTCTCTTTCAGAGAAAGACTAGTGTAATGATTTTTTGGAAGAATTAAGTACCTTAATGTAAGTAATGTAAGGAAAACATACATTTAGTGACCAAATTCAGCAACATAATTCAGAAGTAAATAGATGGTTAATAAACCATTCAGTTTAGCTCTCAACAAATTTTAATTGTATTTCCAAGTTTACTGTCATAAAAGTTGTCACAGACTTACTTGCGCATTAAATCCAGAGTATTTTAATATGAAACATTATATTCACAAAAGATTATTAAAAACATTAGTACTTGAACTCTTAAAAAGATTTATGATAGGATAGGAAAAAAGAAAATATGACATTAAACTTCATAAAGCTTACTATTACTTCTAATTTAATAAATTGTACTAAGGCTACTAACAAATATAAACCCATTAGATGATACATAAATACATACATGCTGAGAAAAAGACCCCTTACTTTATTACTTTTTAAGCTGCAGCATTGGTACCAGAAAGAACAGAGAGAAAAACAAGCAAGTCATAGTCCAATTGAGATCAAATTAACAAAGCTCTGGATGCTGGATATCATCTACATTATGCACTTTGTTAACACAGACGCATAAATTTTTAAAATGTTGGAAAAAGTATGACTCTGCCCCCACTGAAATCAGTGCAAACCCCTGTTGACTTCAGTGGGACTAGAAGAAAGCAACAATTTTTATCAGCTTGATTGGAGTTTTGTCAAAAAACCCTGGACAAGAGGCAAATGTGCCCAGTAATGAATATAAAAAATAATTACATACATTCACCCATAGTTTAAAAGATAAGTTTTCAAATTAATAAAACTGACTGGAAATAGCTGATAAAAAACCACGTCAAAGCATTTGTTTTATTTTGTGTTTAGGTTAATTTCCCTCATTACTTTTGTTGGCATTGTTAAGCAAAGACTTCTATTTTAAAAGAGAACAAGGAAGAATTGTTAGAGAAGGTCCACTTAAAGACTGAATGAAGACCTAAGAAAAAGCAAAAGGCATTATTAGTGAAGAAAAATTAAAAGAAAAAAGCTTTGTAAGTTGGAATTTCTCTGATTCTTGTTTTTCAAAATTGTCTTTACTTTGGTGTGAAGTGATAGAGAAAAAAGGAATAGCAAAAAGGAAAACCAAGTGGAGTGCCTTTTTTTTACAAAAACACCTACTTTTCCCTCCAACAAGAATAATATACAAAATCCTAATATTCCATGTGTGATAGTAAGGAAGAATCAACCTTTTATACAAGTAGTAGAAGAAATTTTTACCCTTTGTATTAACCCATAACTGGCTTCTTCATGAGGTCTTCAGAATGGTTATTTATATCTAAAACTACAGTGAAGTCATTTACATCCACTTTGCCCAATAGTCAGTCTGTGATGGCCCTGAAGAAGTCATGAATTGTAATGCTATGCAAGCACACTGGAAATGAAGTACATCAATGCACTCAGAATTATCTGTGTATTTAGAAATACTATTAAATAAGTATGAAATATACTGCTACATAGGAAAAAAGTATGTCGTCTAATGAAGTCTTGGACTGTGTTGTATGACTGCTTGAAGAACAAGCTTTAAAAATTTGCCTGTTTCCTTCTTTGAGGACCAGCAGCTGAGCATCACAATGTTTCCTTCACTACTAATATTATAATAAGCCTTTGAATATCAACTATCTTTTTAAGCATCCAGTCTATGTGACTTCCACCAGTCACACAAATTCAATACAAGGAAGCATTACCTTGAGCAAAGTTTCAACCACACAACCATTTACCCAAAGAAACGGTGAATCACTTAGGTATAGACAGAGATTAAATCCAGTTCCTAAAATATTCAGAAGGCTAAGCATAAATAAGCACTTAATATTCACTTGGTACTCAATGGGTCTTTTGTGTTAGCATTTACTTGGATGAGGGAGCTATAATAAATTTGCTGTTGCAAGAGCATATACGAAGGTCATGTTTATCATCAGTGCTCATAAAAACACCCTACATATATTCTCCATTAATTCGGTAGCATTTTTTATTTTTTTTTGAATTAACAATGAAACAAAACTAACACAAAAATTAAGATTAGCCATACTAGAACAAAGTCAAGTCCATGCATTCCCGTATTTTAACTTCTTTCATAGTCTTTAGCAGAGTTCTAAAGAATATAACAGAGCAAATACACAGGGGTACTTTCCTATTACATTCATCCAGGTTCCAGAAGTCAGTAATGAGTGTTAGACTTGTTTAAGCAGTTTTCCTTCTGTTGGAATCAAGGCTGAAGTCAGTCAGCAACATGCCAAACCTGTATCCTATTTACAAAGTTGCAAAGTGCTTCCCCTTGTGGTTTGGCTTCTGCATGTTAAAGAGTCAGCAACAAGAAGGAAGGTGTGCATAGTCTGCATACATTGCATGTGCATGTGCACCTACATAGGACAAACAACTGCAGAGAACCTGATTGGTGGAAAACATTTAATATAGACATGAAATACAAGAACTGTAACATCGTACACCAAGTAAAACTCAAGTCCCTTCTTTATGCTGTAGTCACTAGTGTGTATATACCTTTTAAATACAATAGCTTTCAAGTATTTTCTTTTGCCCTCTTGATCTGTTCCATATAAACTCCGACATTTACAGTATCTCATGGCAATTAGTTCCACAGCACTGTGGGTCACTGTTTGGAGCATGTTACCTGATAAATGATTGTACTAAAGTAAAGTAGTATTAATATCCATTTTTTAAATTAATAACAGAATGTTACATACAAACCAAACTAAACAAACATCATGGCATGGCTAAGAATATAAAAGTCAATGTCTTCAAGAATATTTATTTATAATCTAATAAGTAATTATATGTTTACAAAACTGATGGAGCTGCACATTTAATTTCCAAAATTAAAAGAAAAACAAAAAGAAAATATAATCAGAATTCTGTATACTGACTTGGAGTGAATGTCATTCATTTTTTCTTAAGTGCCAAACAGAAGCAGGAAGGAGAAACTGCAACATTTTTACATGATCATCTGGAATTACTATCATGCAATACCTAGTATAAATAGCAAAGATAAACTGTCACTCAAAATATAGGAAAAGACTATCTGAGCTCCAGAGCCCCTAACCACCTCTCCCAGAGTTCTGTAGTCCTTTTTAATGTTCTCCAGGCTACTGCTGCCTATACCAGTAGCACACACATGGACCACAAGGGTAATAGTCAGTGGGACTTACTAGAGCAGGCAGCCTCTCTGCAACATCCCTGATCTGAACCCCTGGTAGGCAACAAACCTCCCTTGAGACTGGGTCAGGGCGACAGATGGGTGCCTCTGTGCCTTTCGAAGTAGAGTCCCCTGCTACGATGAACCACTACTCTGATCTTCTTTACCAGTGTAACAGCGGGTTGGTTGTGTTGTGAGATGTGTGTTTCCTCATTAGCTCCCTGCAGAATTGCAAAGCTGTTCTGGGTGGGGACATCAGATTTAGGAGGAAGCCCTTGGCTTTTAATTGCCCTCTTCCTCCTTTTTTTTTGTTTTTTTTTTTTTTTTCTGTTACAAGTTCCCAGTTTCCTGGGTTAGTCTTTTCATCAATTCTCCAGGATAAAGGGGTGTACCTTAGAAAGGCTAGGTGGATTGTCCAGGTTAATAGTTGTGCTTTGTTATGAATTTTTATTTAGTTTTAAGACATAAACATCCATTTTTTCTCCTGTTATGGTGAAATCCTGATGTATATTGGAATATATTGTTTAGTGCCTCATAAAAAATCGGAAAAAAATGCTACTGCAAAAAATTACTTCCAATTTGCATGACCTCAAAACCCAAGCCAGTAAATTATGTATTTGTTTTATTCATGTTAGAGAAATAACATGAAGAATAATTCCATTGCCTCTGATTTTTATATTAGCTAGCATTTTCATGCAGGTTGATAAATTTTCTTCTTGTTGCCAGAACATGTTGCTATCCTGACAGATCAGTAGCTAAGCCATGAATCAGCTGACAGGAGTTAACTTTTATTCTATTGTGCCCTTGGTCTGAAGGGCCTATAAATACCTAAGCTTTGAGTTGCCACAGAAACAATGCTAATGGCATGAGAACCTAGAAGGGAAGAAAGCACCACAGTGTCCTGGAATTCCTTCAAAGATACATCTCAGGGGTGAGAGGGGTTTGTTAGTATTCGAATATGTAGCTAAACTTTATGAAACCTTTTCTTTGAAATGTGGGTTTATTGAATAGTACAACTCTATGAGTGATAAACAACCTGTTGGAAAGCAGAGTGTACAACTTTTCTAGATACTGGGGAAAGTGGTCCTTCTATGGTGGTAGCACATCTGGGATAACATACTTAAGAAGGGAAAAAAAAAAAAAGCATCTGGAAGAGAGGAGTGAGAACATGAGAGATACAATTCTGTAGACACCAGGGTCAGTGAGGAAGGAGAGGTAGGAGGTGCTCCAGGTGCCCAGAGATTCCCCTGAAGCCTGTGATGCAACCTATGGTAAGGCAGGCTGTGCCCCTGCAGCCCATGGAGGGCCATGGTGGAGCAGATATGTGCTTGCGGCCCATGGAGGATGCCACACTGGAGAAGGGGGATGCCTGAAGGAGGCTGTGACCCAGTGGGAAGCCTACACTGGAGCAGACTCCCGGCAAGACCTGTGGCCCTGTAGAGAGAGGAGCCCACACTGGAGCAGGGTTGCTGGCAGGTTTGACCCACATTGGAGCAGTCTGTTCCTGAGGGGCTGCACCCATGGAAGGGACCCCTGATGGAGCATTTTGTGAAGAACTACAGCCTCTGGTAAGAATCCATGTTGGAGAACTTTTTGGAGGACCAACTCCAATGGGTGGGACCCTATGTTGGAGTGGGGGAAGAGAGCAAGGGCGAAGAAGCATGAAAGTGTGGTGAGCTGACAGCAGCCTCCATTCCCCATTGCCCTGTGCTACTCAGGAGTAGGAGATAGGGAAATTGGGAGTAAAGAAAAGCCAGGAAGAGGTGGGAGGAAAGTGTTTTAAGATTTTATTTTTATTTTCTCGTTATTCTACTCTGCCTTTTAACTGGCAATAAATCAGATTAATGTCCTGAGTTATGTCTGGTTTGTCGATGATTATGGTGAGTGAGCTACTTGTCCTTAACTCGATCCACAAGAAAAACACAAGCTGTGTTTTTCTCCCTCTGTCCAGTTCAGGAGGTAAAGTAACAGAGCAGATTTGGTGTGCACCTCTTGCCCAGCCAGGATCAACACACCACACCCTATTCTCTCTGTAGAACTACAAGTTTGTGACAGTCTCGTCCACCTTCCACCCCACTCTCAGAGAAGTTTGATCAGCCTGTGAACAGGCTAGCAGGAGACTCAATTTGCAATTAAATCTTTACTGCACAGAGTAGCTTAAAGATCCCCTGACCAGAACTGGCTTTTACCCAGAAATGCCCACAGTTCAGCACCCTGCTGTCAACACGTACCAGGCTGGGTCTGAAAGTGGCTGGGCACAGCTGGCCCTGCATTGCTGCCTGCAAGGGTAGTGCAGCCCAAGGCTGCTTTAGCTTGTCCATGTACTGGTAGCAAAATGCCACTCTTTCCAATAAGCCTTTTTAGGCATTCAGGCATAAACTTTGCTGATTCTTCCTATGTAGGAGTTCCAAGGTTTATATATTTCTCCATTCATAATGCTAAATTGTCATTAGCTCATGCATTTCAATCCCCTCCTTTCTAACTTTTGCATGTGTCAGGGTCCGAATGGGGAAAGCGCCAGTGTCAGACCCTGTTTCGTTTTGATTCTGAGAGCGAAATTAAGACGCAAAAGAGGTCAAGTACTGTAACTGATCAATTGGTTTATTACAAAAAGACAATTATTATAAAAAAGGGAAATTATTGTAATAAAGGGGATAGTGATAGGACAGCTTGGAAAAAAAAGATGGAAATGAAGCAAGGATTCAGGGTGCACAGAGAGAGAGTCACCACCATGATCCAGTGGTGTCCTGGGGATCCATTGTCCTGGTAGGAGGTGATGGGAGTCCTCCAGGGTCCCTAGTACACCAGTCTTCAAGATAATGGATAGAAGAGTCTTATCACAGCTCTTTTCCACTCATCCCTCAGGCAATGGACCATGGAGTCCCATTTCAGCTTCTCACACCCTTCTCCCAGGCAATGGACATTAGAGTCTTATCAAGTCCTCCCACCCACTTCTGATACAATGAATTGATGGAATTCCATCTCTGCTTCTCATACCAATCTTTAGACAATGAACAGTGGAGTCTGGTTTCAGATAGGTCTCTCACAGCATGTCAGATGTTGCTAAAAAAATTCAAAAGCTTTTTGAGTTTACCGAATAGGACGTAAATACTAATTTTCAGTTCAGTTATACCTGTCAGCATCTGAACTGAAATCCCATTAATCTGTTTCAGTACTTTGAGGTGTTATGTGAATAAAAGCTTAGTCTGTAACTTCATGGAAGATAGGGGAGCAGCTTCCTCTGTGTTTGTGCACTGGGGGAGAACAGATGAATGGGAGGAGTGCGGCCTCAAAATGTGACCTGCTTCTTCACCAGTGTCAGCAGTGGGCTGTTTAGCCATCCCACTCCTCCAGCCTTGCTGTTGTGTCTGAGACTGGGGCTGGTAAATTGGTCTCATCCTTTACACAACACATACCAATAACAAGTCTCAAATCCAGTGTCTGCTAGGGTTACCAGAGAGGTTGCCTTTCCTTAAGAAGACAAGCTGATGTCAGCTGGCTTATTGTCCTGGGTTCAGTGCTCAAACCAAGATAATTATTTATCACTTTCTTAATTGATAAATAACTTTTTGCTTCCCTGCTTCCCCCATGCCTTCCATGTACACATTCTGCCATCTAAATTCACTACCTGTGTCATGCCTTCGTTTGTGCTTTCAAACTGATATTAAGAACAGCTGCCTAAATGCATAATGCTATTGTCTACTTCCCAGTCCAAAATTTCTTGAAGCCAATTGATTTTATTTCATTTACTTTACTGTACACTGGATACGTTACATATTTCCCAAATCTGTCTAGCTATGAGAGGCAAGGTATGTGAGATGTAATTGAAATACAATAAAAAGGAAAGATGGACACACAGAGCTACAGTCTAATATAGCTGTCAGTATCTCTCATTCTACAATAGGCATTGCACCACATTAAGTAAGCGCTCTACTATGAGTGACAAAGCCAGGTGTTTCATAAAGAGATGCTGAGCGTCTGTGATGTAATACGTCATCTAGGGAAGAACACTAAGAATTGGGACAAGACTGACCTCGATGACTGGTACAAATGACAGAAACTGCAGTTGTAAAAATGCTTCAGAGAATTTGTAAAAAGGTGGTGGCAGCATTTAGAAGAGTCGCTTCCAATGTGCAATGATATTTTGATAATTTATATTAACACATGGCACTATGTAATCTAGGGGAGTTTATTACTTGTGCATTTTGTTCTGAGGATATTTCAATTCCTTTTTGGTACAATTTTTTTTCTTTTTTTTTTTTTTTACCTGGAAGTTTAAACAAAGCCTCTGAAATGTCAGAAAACAAATCTCATTTGTGAGAAGGTTGCAAGAATTTCTCCTGTGAGAAATATACTTCTTGATTTTGTGTTAATTACTTGTACAAGGACAAAAGAAACAGATGTTTATTTGTGTTTACAGCATGCAATAATAATTTCTTGATTCCAATAGAGACCAATGCTGATGTAAAGCTTTTTTATTTACTCAGTGAGTAGACCTGTGCTGAAAACCAATATATTAAGAGCTAAAAGCCCAATATTGAAAGCAATGAATATGTAATTTGTGATGTTGCAATCTTTAAACATTATAGAATAGTCTGTCCTAGAATAGTCATTCCATCCATGGAATGATTAAATTTTGGAATTCTTTTTTTTGCTGTTGTTGTTGCTGTTGTTAAATATATTCAATTAAGGCCATATATAGTTCTTCATCTTTGCCTGTAATTTTTGAAGTAATGAATCACTTATTAACCTATATATACAATCAAAATAACAGAGCTGGTGAATGAACTGATCGTGCACTAGTTATGAGGATAATAAAGGCTAATATCCCTTCTTTATTAAAAAAAATAGGATAAGGACTTTAAAAAGATGCTGTTTATAAATAACACAAAATTTAAATACTATTTTGTATATTTCTTCTTTATAAATCTCTTAAAAATCAACTGGTATATGAACTTTGGTATGATATAAATATTCCTTGAACGTGAAATTTAGTGTTTTAAAATGAAACTATTAAGCAAATTCTATTCAGAGTGAAAAAAAGAACAGAAAAGGATTAAGATGACTGTGACTAACCATTGCTGATTTTACTTCTTCGGTGTTGCTAACATTATTCCTATAGCTTTACAGCATCACTATGACCTCTGTGTTATTTTTTGCCTAAAGCCTATAACTTTCCTGCTCATTTGAACTGACAGCATGACTTTATTTTCTGAATATTCATTGTTATCAAAATTGTACTTTTTTTCTCATGAAGAGTTTATGATAAAAAATGTTATTGATGTAAATTGGCTTTCACAGACATTATATAATCAGATTAAGGATACAGTCTTTTTAAGTAAATGAATTAGTGAAAAATTAATCAAAATATATCAATAGAATGTCATTTTTGCTTGATTGCCTCTTCTATTAGAAAATAATTCTTAGGAACTTACAGTCTTAACTTCAGTTCTTTTCTCATTTGAGAGTGATGAGAGTCGAAAAGTTGTGTTGAAAGTCTTGGTCCTGGCTGAAGCATCTGTATGGTCTGTATAACAGGAAAGCCTCATGGTATGGGATAGTCTTTATGGAAAAGTGAGAACAAGAGTTGGTTTATTTTTCTCTTAACTTGCCATTTCCATCCCTTCTCTGAGGAAAAGTACAAAGAATTAAACTGCAATGATCATGCATCAATAGAGTTCACAGTCCTGACAACTATGGGTCAGGTGAAGAGTAAACTCATGACCCTGAATTTAGGAAAGCCAACTTCCAGCTCTTCCAGGAGTTAGGCAACAGGACCCTCTGTGAAACTGCGCCTGGGGACAAGGGAGTGGAGTGGAGCTGGCAGATCTTAAAAGGTCCTTTCCATAGACCACAAGAACTTATATGAAGTGTAAGAAATCAGGAAGAGAAGGCAAGAAACTGGCATGGCTAAGTTGAGACGTGCAGGTCAAACTAAAGAGTAAGAAGGAGATGCACAGGAAGTGGAAGCAGAGATGGATATCCTGGATAGGGTATAGGGACATTGCCCAGTTTTGTAGGGATGGGGTCAGGATGACCAAGGTGCAGCTGAAGCTGAACTTGGCAAGGGACACAAAGAATAACAAGAAGGGCTTTTACAGGTATGTCAGCCAAAAAAGGAAGATCAAAGAAAGTGTACTCCTCAGATGGACACGACTGCCAAACTGGTAATAACAGATGAGGAGAAGGCTGAGTTACTCAGTACCTTTTCACCTCAGTCTTTACTGGCAGTCTTTTCCCACACCCCTCGAGTTGATGGACCTTACACTTTAAGCAAAGACCAGATAACAGACCTGAACATAATGTCTAAGGGACCTGACAAGATGCATCCCAGAGTCCTGAAGGAATTGGCTGATATAGTTGCCAAGCCACTCTCCATGATATTTGAAAAGTCATGGCAGTCAGGTGAAGTCGATGGTGACTGGAAAAAGGGAAATATTGCATTATTTTTAAAAAGGGTAGAAAGGAGTATCCTGGGAACTACAGATGTGTCACCTTCACCTCTGTTCCTGGGAATATCAGGGAATGGATCATCTTAGTAGTTATGCTAAGGCACATGGATGTCAGGTGATTTGAGAGAGCCAGCATGACTTCACCAAGGGTAAGTCTTGCCTGACCAACTTAGTTGCCTTCTATGCTGGAATGAGCATTTCAGTGAACAAGGGAAGAGGCATGGATGCCATCTTTGC
This sequence comes from Neopsephotus bourkii, assembly GCF_033783945.1. Taxonomy (NCBI): domain Eukaryota; kingdom Metazoa; phylum Chordata; class Aves; order Psittaciformes; family Psittacidae; genus Neopsephotus; species Neopsephotus bourkii. The sequence continues at coordinate 13,171,169 of NW_026902293.1, read as the reverse complement.
GGACTTCTGAAAGGCGTTTGACATGGTCCTCCACAGCATCCTTATCTCTAAAGTGGAGAGATATGGATTTGATGGGTGGACTGTTTGGTGGGTGGGGGATTGGCTGGATGGTCACATCAAGAGGGTAGCGGTCAATGGCTCTGAGAGATGGGATGCTACGCAGAAGGACCTAAACAAGCTTGAAAAGTAGGCCTATGTGAACCTCACCAGGTTCAAAAATGACAAGTGCAACGTCCTGTATCTGTGCAAGGGCTAGCCCCAGTATCAACACAGGCTGGGGGATGGAGGGGTTGAGGATACCCCTGAGAAGAAGGACTTCGCACTACTGGTGGGCAAAAAGCTGGACATGAACCAACAATGTGTGCTCACAGCCCAGAAAGCCAACTGTACCCTGTGCTGCAACAAAAGCGTGGCCAGCAGGATCAAGGGAGGTAATTCTGCACTCTGCTCTCTGTTTGAGTTTCTACATTCACTCTTTCACTACAAAAGAGGTAAATATGTTTTGTATATTAAGAAATATATTACTTGTGGTTAAAAAGACGATTAAAAAAATTGATAGAAAACTATTTCTTTAAAGTATTCAACTATACTTACTGAAAGTCTGGTAATATGGTTTTGGCAATAGTATGCATTTGGCAGTACAAGACTAAGCACATAAAAGCTCATCTAAGACACATCCCCAGAGACATTATTATTTCCAGGATTCAAGCAGATTCAGCAATAGTAGTAGGCTATAGTTACTCCTATCACATAGCTGGAAAAAATAAAGTCCCAGGCGTGCATGTCCATCTTGACTTTCAGAAGTGACATTTCTGAGGGTCAAATTGCTTCTACTGCATTTCAGTCTGTAGTGTTGTGGCATACAGCAAATTAAATAGCTGTAGAAGAAATATTACAAAAAAATTTGAGATTTATAGTGGGTCAAAATGAATGATGAGTCTGGGAGATTCTTTATTAGATTTTGGTTTTTTTTTTTGTATTTCTTTCATGAATTAAAAAACCCCTAAGATTCTCAAAGGAATTAATAATATCTCCAGGCTTTGCTTTGCAAAATGTAATTGAGAATCTTAAAAAGGCCAGATATTGAAATTAATTCTGTTTTGATCCACCTCATGATGTGTGCCTCTAGACATTGCTTACAGGCTGGGTGCTGGTGCTGGGTTTAGCATTTAGAAAATACAACACTGCTCAGATTAAGGTCCAAATGTGACAGATATGAAGGCTGCCGAACATTACTGAGAATTTAGGTGCTTTGCAGCCATCTTAATTATTAAGGTAGATTGTCCTGCACACTAAAAAGTTTTTTAAAAAATGTTAATTAAAATAGCAAAAACTGAAACCATCCTGTGGATTGTTCAAAATGAAGAAGTTAACTCTGAAGCAAGGCACTGTTCCTGACAACATCTAACTGTATCCCCAGAAGTACGGTGTCTCCTTAAATCAGGTTCATTTCAATGGAAATTAGTAGTCTCTTGGGAGGTGCTCAGCACCTTGAAGGATCAGACTTCTGAGAGATCCTTTAGAGGTAAATTATTCTCTTCAACCTATATTTTCCCAACCCACACTTCTTTATACCTTGTCACTAAGTGACCCTACATGGTTAAGAACTACTGAACTGAGTAGACATCTGTAAATTTAGAAAATAATCACAGCTGCTGCTTTAGTGCCTCCCTGCTGCTTTCAACAATTTACGAACAATAGCTGATGATGTCTAAATAATTAATTCAGCTGAAAGAAAAAGAAGTCTCTGAATAGATTTCACATTGTTAGGAAAAAATATATGTCACAAGAGGTAAAGAAGGAATGGAAGTCTTCTTGTTCTGTTCAAGTACCATAGTTTCCCACTTCTTTGTGAAAGATAACAGAAAGACATTGGGAAATCATGTTATCCTACATTCCTTCAGCAGGTACCATGAGAAGGTTTTTTGCTTCTTGGTCCCTTCTCCCTGAGTCAAAATTACGTCTATGCCTATCTTGGGGTAAGTATTAGTCCTGCTAGTTCTTGGGTTTTACTTAATTGCTTCCTGAAGGACAACACAGCTATGTTTAAGAAAAGTTTGTCTGTGTTTATCTACTATAAAACATCTAGGTGACACTCAGTTTTAAAAAAGAGCCAGCATAGACATGACCTTACTGTAATTTAAGGTACTTGAAAAATTGCAATTAAAATCATTATAAGTGACCCATTAAAAGTAACACAGAGTGATCTTTCTTCTTTCACTCATGTAATAGCTGAAAAGCAAATTCTGTTCTTTGAACTGTTGTGAAGTGAATGACAACAACAAAAGAAAAAAAGGCAAAGAAACAGAAAAAAAAGAAGAACAGGTCTAATTCAGCAGTCAAGAGCTGGTCCAGCTGCTTTAAAGAAAAGTGAAATTGCACTTATGCGACTGTGCAGTATACCCTGATTTTCATTGACACTAGGGCCATTTTAGAACAGGTAGACAATATAGATGAGAGTGCATGTGAAAATTGCTCCCATAAAAAAGGCTTTTATTCCTATGAAAAAGCAGCTGCATAATAACATCTATTGTCCTACTCTAAATATAATTTTCTTTGTCATTCTAAAAACCAGAATATTGGGCTAGATGGGCCAGGAGTCTGATTTAGAAAAATATTTCTAATGGCTTACAATGGAGTAAGTATGATCCGTATGCTTCAGTATACTGCCCAAATAATGTTTTCAGTGGACTGATATATTTACTGTGTGAAAAAACTCAGAGAAATGCAGTATTTTAATTCATACTGTTACCAAAAAATGTTAAAAGAAAACAAATGTTAAAAGTGAGAATAATGAAATATAAAATGTTTTTATGAGTTATGAAGGGGACCAAATCATACTAGTGAGAATTTGTTAATATTGGTTCATCTAATATTATGTGGAAACTCATATATGCTGCATTAAAATAAACTGGAAATGAGCAACATATTTCTTTTGCAATGATCAGGTATCTAAAAAAAAAACACTCACAGATGCAGTTACTCATCTATGTTTTGAATAGAATGATTCATTCTAATTTTCATATTTTCAAAAAATATGAATGAGAATAAATGACCTGAAAAATATGCCCATTCAAATTAGGCTCAAAGGTTTTCTTAAAATGCTGTTACCTTTTTCTCTTAGCAGACTTCCTTGCCATGTAAAAGGCATAATTTCTAGAACAAAAAATGAAAGGAAACGTATATACTGAACTTCAATGCCTCTATCCTAATCTTTCTCTCCCCCAGTTAAGAGCCTGTTCTTGTTTCTCCAAGCTTGCATAAGTTTACCTTTCACATAAAAAGATAAGTGAGATAGCAGGAGTGTAAGAAGAACAGCAAAATAATTTTATAGAATTAAGAGTTTAAAAATTGTGCCATCCTCTACTGGTGAAAATAAAGCACTATTACCTTCCAAATTAAGCCCTTAGTAAGTTTCCTAGAACAGATTCTGTAGGTTTCATAACAATTCTCTTCCCCTTAGCAACTTGCCAGTTTCAAAGACTGGCAAACAGTTTTGCACTTGTTTTCATCTAGTTTAGTGGTAGCAGCAAAAAATACTTTGTTATAGAGAAAACTGTCTGGAAAAGATGGTGTGTCTCCAGCATATTCACTAGAGAAAACAAATTTGCCAATCCACCTTGTTGCAGAAAAATAACAATACATTCAAAAATCCTTTTTTTTTTTTTTTTTACTACTCTTAGTAGAATTGACTTTTCTCTGACATGTGGAACTAATACTCAGATTTCACAGAATTCAGATCTTCATAATTATAGCAGGTACCATCTCCAATGAATATGTGAATAATATAACCAACTTTGTTTAAGAGTAGCAGCAAAACTACATTTTTTCATCAGTATTGATAACTTTTTTTCTAGTTCTATATGTAAACATCCACTCACTACCAAAATACCAATTTGTGGCGCATGTTTGCAGTGACACTCTGCCCCTGAGGCTTACTTATGAAGAAAAAAACCTAAAATTTGTTTCCACTGAGAAGGGGAACAGATGAGCTCAGAAATACGTGAATGCAAGCAAAGTTATTTTAAAAGATAAACTAGCCCTGAAACCTGTATTTGCCCTCTAAGACTCAAAGTCACCAGTGACACAGTAGAATGACACTATGCCTATTCTGCTTTGAGAAATAAATTCTCTTCCACCATTTCCCCCCAGCTATACAGCAGATTCAGTTCCTATTTCTGCTTGCTTCCTTCCCAGTTGTGGGGCATACCTTGTTATCTTTTTCAATATATTTGTTATCAGTGGTAGTTGCTCTTAGATATATAATGTTCTCTTCACGTGTGTAAATTCAGTGTCAGCTTGAGGTCAAGTTGACACACACAAATATGTGTCAGAAGTGTAACTGAACTCTGCATCTACAGTTAAACTTTCGCCTGACTTCAGGGAGAGAGCCTGACAAATCATGTTTAAAAGAAGATAGCTCTGAGCTTAGCAGTTTGATCATCAATTTAGATTCAGCTTTCAAAGTGGGATACTATTCTTGAAATGCTTATGAGGAAACTAGACCTGGATAGCCATTTTGAGTTAATGTGATTCAGCGATCGCACCTTCAAAATGTCACTTAAAATATCTGCCTCATTCATCTGAAATCTGCTTAATACAGCAAACAAAACAGAAAAGGTCTTAGACAAATATTATGAAACGCAGCCTAGATTCTGGCCTATATTTAGATTCCTAGCCATGTGGGACAAATTTTATAAACACTGATAATTCAGTTTCTTAGGGAAATGAATGTGACTTGCAGTTAATCAGACGTCTAAAATACTCAGCCAATTTTTAAGTCTTCAGTACTCCCCCCTCTTCCATTTTGTACATTGCATTACTAATAAAGAGAAGATTTATTCAAACACATGTAGATTCTGATATAACTTCTTTTTTTTACATTTATGCTATTCAAAATAGTACTCTAACCATTGGTTTGTCTTTTTTTATTTTCTTTTCTTAATTTGGGAATTCAATTTTTATTTTTATGTTTCCCTTTTTATTGTCCAAGAATATGTACCAAGGGATTGAAGGGAATAAGTAAAGTGCTATCTCCCACCCTGTCTGTTCTTGCCTAGGCACTGAAGTCCATAGAGCCATGGTTTCATTACGGAAGCCCAGCACTTTAGTTGGAAAACACAACATGCTGCCAGCTGAAATTTTGTCTGGGTGTATAGAATCTCATTTCCTTTGGCAGAGGACTGAGAAAACATTTCAAAAGATTATTTGCTGATATTGCAGTTTAACTACTTCTTTATAGTTAAGGCTCTTAACAAACACTTATCTCTAATCAAGTGATTGATTCTTATCTCTGTTTTCCCTATCATGCTTTTGAGTACTTGTTTACTTTTTAAGATGCCTATTTTTATTTTGGTTTGGTTTGGTTTTCCCAGAGTGCTTCTTACATTCTGGAGGAGTTAAATCACTGTTCCCTTGCAGATTGCTCTTAAAACTGCTTATTTCTGCAACCCATTAAGAAGTAAAACAGTATAGTGATGAGAATGTTAAAGTTATTTCTACATCACATTATTATGTCACTGTTTCATAGAATCATAGATTAGTTAGGGTTGGAAAGGACCTTAAGATCATCAAGTTCCAACCCCCATGCCATGGGCAGGGACACCTTGCACTAAACCATATCACCCAAGGCCTCGTCCAACCTGACCTTGAACACTGCCAGGGATGGAGCATTCACAACCTCCCTGGGCAACCTATTCCAGTGCCTTACCACTCTAACAGGAAAGAATTTCCTCCTTATACCCAATCTAAACTTCCCCTGTTTAAGTTTTAACCCATTACCCCTTGTCCTATCACTACAGTCCCTAATGAAGAGGCCCTCCCCAGCATCCCTATAGGCCCCCTTCAGATACTGGAAGGCTGCTATGAGGTCTCCACGCAGTCTTCTCTTCTCCAGGCTGAACAGCCCCAACTTTCTCAGCTTATTTTCATATGGGAGGTGCTCCAGTCCCCTTATCATCCTCGTCCATGTACTCCCTCCCCCACCAGCCCATCTAGACCCATCCTTTTCTTTTGAGTTTGAGCTATATTTTTAACTCTTGGTAGCTCATGTAAGAAAACAGTCTTCAGACAAATTAATTTTTCTAAATGCTATAATCTTCATAAATATTACTGAAAATGATAGCTTTTCATTGCACAAAAAAAGGTTTGGTTTTTTGGTTGTTATTTTTACTCAAGTTAACTAACTTACAGTGAAATCTCACTATTAGAAACAAAACCCCCTGAGAGTTTTCATATCAATTCACAGACTGAAGTAAGATCATCAAGTTCCAACCACCCTGCCATGGGCAGGGACACCTCGCACTAAACCATATCACCCAAGGCCTCGTCCAACCTGGCCTTGAACACTGAAAAATGCATTAAAAAAGTTATTCACATAAATAAGTAGTGTGCAGGATTTTAATCAATGGACTGGTGGCATTACTCATGAGTGGACTATAAAAATTCCCTAATTGCTTCAAAAATAATAAATAAATATATTTATATATCTATGGGTAAATCATACTATCATGTGTACTAGTTGTACAAATGCGGTAATCTGGAAATAAATTATTTTAACATGCTGGAAATAAGTTTCTGAATTGTTTTAATATCTATGAAACAAGACTCCCCACTCAATGAATTAGTGAACAGTCCTCTGAAACCTGGATTGAAAATTGGACCAATGAAGAGTCACACTAACACTTATTCTTGTAAAGTTTGTGAGTGTAGTTACATGCCACTCAAAAATGTGAAGAAATGCATTGTAGCTCCTCTTAGGCTTTTCAGCAATAACTGTTCTCAGTCACAAGTAGAGTGTTAGTACAGTGGTGGACCAGAAAAATCAGAAAAAGTGCTTTTAGATCAGGGCATATGCATTTTACAAAGTCTTGATATCTCCACTTTACAGATGAAAGCAACCAGTAACAGCAGGAAGGCAAATATTGACACAGAAATTAGTTCCTTCTGCAGTAAAAATTAAAATATTACCCCAGTCAGAGAGCTCTCTTCTGAGTGTAACATCTTGCCATCTCTGAGTTATACACTTTGAAACATACAGGAAAATCTCATGTTCAGAAAAACTAACAAAGAGTATTATCACTATGTTTATTAGTTCTTTGAATTAAATTAAGAAACATTAAATATAATATCTTGTAACTCTCTTGCCTGCTCTCATGAGAATCAAGAGAAGTTTCTAATTATGTAATAAGGGCAGCACTAGTAAAAACTTTGCTTAGTAGGAACACATCCAGTTCTGTGACATCTTAAACTGCTAAATTTGTAATAATAAATTGCATTTTGAACAGAATCTTTTGTACTTTTATTTCATCACATTAGTGTATCAGATTTGAACAAAAAAGCTGTAGGGATTGTGATCCATTTCTGATGTTCACCAAGAAGTAATACTTCCGTAATATCAAATTATATTTTTAGTCCTTCAATTGTCATTTCTTTATAAAAAATTCAAACAAGGAAAAATCAGTAGACTTCAGAAGTTGAAAAACTTCAGTGAACTAGTATCACATAATCACAATCTTAGTTTAAAAGATTTCCTCTATTAAGAGCTAATAGTACAACCAAATTAGGTTACATACAGATTAAAGACTTGTTAGAATACTGTAGCATGAATAAACTGAGGATTGACAACTTTGTTCTTTGAACAGCTGTTAAGTCATAGAAACTTTTCAGATTAGTTATTTACTCAGGCAAATGTAACATACCAGGTTGCTGCAAAAAACCCTAGCCTTTTCCTGCCAAGCAATGAAAACAAATAATCAAAACAGGAGTAATTTTTTTTTTCAGTATTTGGAAGATCCTTACACATGTTCCTTAATTTCTAATATTTATTGATTTTTTAAAAATATTGCCTAAGAAGAAATAATTCAAGGGTGAAATTATATAAGGACATGTTCTAGGAAATTCATGGGATGTAGAGTCCCATACAAACCGGTATTGTAAACAAGGAAAGAATCAAACAAAAGCAGAACATAGGAGCAGATGGCCAGCATAAAATTCTGGAGGGGACGTTAAGTTTTCTTTTTTTTTTTACAAACCAATCTGTCTGAGAACACGTCTAATCCACAGGCTGCCAGAAAGTGGTGAATTGTGTTCCAAGTCTGGCTGCAGAAGATGGAATAATTTTTCAAAAAGGTTTATTTGTAAACTGCAAGGAAGGAGCATCTGTGTGTGATAGAAAAGATTAGTTTAAAATCGTAGTGTGATCCATACATTTGAATTAGATTATTCTTTTCCTGTAATTAAGATTAACTTGCAATAATATGTCATGCCAAATTAATACAAATTATAGTGCAACAACCAAAAAGAGACCAAGACATGTGGAACATACATATTACTGACCAGAAAAGGCAAATATTTACTGATACAGTCAACACTACACAAATGAACAAGACATGGTTGCATTAATGTGACAAAATTCATCCCATCTCACTTGCATCAATATATTTGTTTGAATTTATAAATAGCATTATTATAACAGACGGTATTATTATTATTATCATCATCATCATAACACAAGCAAAAGTGTAGAAAATGTATTTTAACAGTTCCTTAGCTGTAGTAAAGGGGGAGGGGGAGGAGAAGAAAAAAATTATCTGTATCAGAAGATCCTACAGCTAAAACTGCAGAGAACTCTGTCCTGCTGCCATGTGAAACTCATCAGAGTTTAGATTTTTCATGCAACTCCCAGAGAATTAACCTTCTGCAAACTCCACATGTATAGAAAGATGACCGAGCTAGCTATGATTTAAAACTCTGAGCAAAATCAACAGTATCAGGAACCTGGAAAAATTGCTTATGGACAGTGGTACAAACTAAGGGTTAATGAATAGTTGAACAGAGTTTGGCAGAGCTCACCAGTACCTAAACATTAGATGCAAGCATTTTAGTCACACTGGGAATTTATGTACGTTAATTAATAAGAATAGGTGTCATTGGAGTGAGAAATTCGGAGGTTTCCAGAAGGGCCTAGGGTCTTGGGAATACTTTCTTTGAAAAGATTGTGTTCTCAGCTTTTTAATTTTACCTTATTAAAGGGTATCGTGCAAAGAGGGCTGACATGGACAAAGGATAAAATATGTAACAATGCATTGAACAGCATGTTGAACTGGGAATTCCAAAATGCATAGTTCCATTAGAGCAGTATGGTGTAAGGAGTGTGAGTTTTACATCTCTACAGAGCTAATTAGCCTAAGAATAAAGCAGGCATCATATGTCTATACTGCCTCAGTCACAGAAATACAGACATTATGATTAACTTGTGTCTCTGTCTTCTAAGTGCTGTAAAAAGTCCCCTTAAGCAGCCTTGAAAAATCCCAGCTTACAATGCAGCTTTTAAAAAAGGAGAGAAGAAAGATCTGTATATCCATTTAACCTAACAAAACTTGTCAGAATTTTATACAATATTGTATAATGTGTAATTAACTAAGCAACCATTTATTAGAAAAAAAATACGCTTAAATCTGAATAATTATTTAAAGGCTTGGAAGCTGAAACTTTTTAGTGCAATTGGTAGAAGGGGTAGTAATCATAATTACAATACAGTATGTCAAATCTCAAGTCTTTGTATTAGAACTTAGAAGACTAAATGGATTTGCTTTTGTTGTATGGCTCTGTGTAGATGGAAAACTGAGAAAAGATAAATAGAGTTCATAAGCCAATTTGTATAGGTACGATGCAAGAGATAGGGTAATGACTGTCATCTACTAGTGGATGTTACAAAATGCTCTCATACATTACGAAAAAAGATAGAATGCAATATTATTTACTTCCTTGATAGATGGTCTGAAATAGTAAATGCTTTTAACATCTGAGAAATTTAATATAAACCTGAGTGTTTAGAACTTTTATCTGATAGGTAAATTCTCAGACAGATGTCGGAATTTTTTTTAATAAATGAGATTCCAGGTACACTCATGGACCTGATCTACACCTCCTCTGGAAGAACAAAACGTCTTTGGGAAAAGGAGGAAGGCTCAGGGAACTGGGTGAAGAAAAAGAGAGTAAGATGAGAGGAAGAGAGAAGGGGGTGTTTTCCTGACAGTGTTAGTGGCAGTAGCCTGTGTAGCTTTGCTTTCACTTTACCTGTAATTTATAACCAGTGATTAACTTCTTAAAAATTCTTACTGTTTTGAGCTCTAATGCTGTCAAATGAGAGCAACTGTAATGCTGTTAAAGAACTAAAGCCAGACTGAGACATTCCCTGCCAGTGCTCACAGGACAGGTACTGGTGGAAGTGTATACAAGGAACTGGCTCATGATGCATCTTTGCAGACTCTGTAGATCTACTTAGGGTGGCAGAACTCTTTCCAATGCATTGGTTATTATTTATATACATATAAAAATATATATATATTTAACTGCAAATGTGTGTTCAATTCTCCTCAATAAGTACAGCAAGCTTTCTCCAACAATACATCAACCAGTTGCTTTTATAGATTGAATCACTGCAACATTTGCAAATCTAAGTAGAAATAGCTTTAAACCTTCAGTAGTTAAATAAGTCACAACTAATTGGTCAGTTTTATTGAGCCAGCCATGAAAAGAACCAGAAATCATATAACAAATGTGGTTATAAAAGAATCAGTTCAGCATCAAGACTCAGAGACTGTGTGGGTAAACAGCTACAGTCACTTCAAAAGTAGCAGGAACACGCTCCAGCTCAATTGTGATAAATGAATCAAACCAGTTAAAGTTTGAAATTAGGAAAGAAAAAAAACAACAAAACAAACAAGCATAAAACCCACAACAAACAAACATACGAAACTACAGATAGAAATCTTGTCCCTTGAAAATCAAGACACACAGCACAAAACAGGATTAAAGGTAGGATAAGTAATAACAGTCGGTAAACTAAGAGAGATCTGAATTAAAGTAGGTACACATGAAGAACTAGTATAAAAACTGAGTAGGATTAGGATCCAGAATGCCAATTATATGTTAAAAAAAAGGAAGAAAAAAACTGTAGTTAGCTTTGAACCCATTTTTTCATTTGGGATTACAACTGCAGAACTGTGGAAAGGCTGTGAAGAAACCTATAGTCAAGCAGAAAGAATGAAGAACTGAAAGCAGAGTGTCAGAATGCCTTACTCTTTAACTGTGAATTGACTTCTGTAGATTGCCATAAAAAAATGAAGGCAGTCTTTGAAGGTCAACACAGTAAAAATAATGACTCAAACAGGAGACTACTTCATAGTAGAAAAGAGAGCAAAACAGAAGGGACATAATTTATGAATCAGTTACCTAAAATTTGGCAATATTGGATATTGATGGATTACCCCATAAGCAACAAGCCTGGGTTACTGTGGTAATCACAGAATCATAGAATGGTGTCAGTTGGAAGGGACCTTAAAGATCATCCAGTTCCACCCCCCCTGACATGCGCAAGGACACCTTCCACTAGAACAGGTTACTCACAGCTGCATACAACATGGATTTGAACAATTCCAGGGATGGGGCAGTCACAGCTTCTCTAGGCAACCTGTGCTAGTGTCTCACCACCCTCCCAGTAAAGAACTTCTTCCTAATATCTAATCTAAATCTCCCTTCTTTCAGTTTAAAGCCATTCCCATTTGTCCTATCACTAGATGCTCTTGTAAAAAAACCCTCTTCAGATTCCTTGTAGGTCCCTTTAGGTACTAGGAGGCTGCCCTAAGTTCTCCCTGGAGCCTTCTCTTCTCCAGGCTGAACAAGCCCAAGTCTCTCAGCCTCTCTTCATAGGAGAGGTGCTTCAGCCCTCTGATCATCCTCATGGACTCCTCATGAACAGGCCCATGTATTTCTTATGCTGGGGATCCCAGAGCTGAACACAGTACTCGATATTTTATTGTGCAAAAATTAGACACCACTTTTATCATTCCAGGAATCCTAATGCACACAGTTAGTGGTCTATTGATGACTCTGTATTAAACCTTTTTTAAAACACTCTTTCCAAATACCTTCTCATAATTTAAGCATGGCTTCCATTTTCTCTTTGTAGCATTGGTTTTAGCCATTTTAAAAAAAGTTTGAAAAAGACTCACTTCCCCAGAGATGCAGGTCATAATGTGAAAGAGACCTGGCTTTATTTATCCCTAAAAAACCAACAACATCTACTGCCAATTACTTTCTGCTTGTACTCAATGAGTTTTGTGTTGGGGTAATCTATCAGCTATGTTTGTGTAATCGTTTGGGCTAGAAATGTACATATGCAGCTGTAAGTTTAAAAACTCGTATCCATTCAAATAAAAAATAGAATATAAAACAAGACAAAACTGTCTTTGCTTTACTGCCTCACACAAAAAAGCCAATTTTTTTTTGCAGCTTCTTTTTAAAGTCTTAACAGGAAAGAAAAACTGAAATGCATGTTTTGGCCTTATTATCAGCTTGTATAAATGAGCACTATTATGTAAACTTTAATGGAGAGGTTCTGTCACATGCAAGTTGAAGATATGTCCTGCTTACAGTAATTTCAAGCATTTGTCAGGCTGTCGAAAACGGACGTGATTACAGCCCTGATGTCTTGCTGTCTTATATCATGTCACTGAGAAATGCAGAAGGGAAAAGCACGTTACATGGCTTGTTCCAGCACCACCTATTTAAGCTCTTGGTTCCCGCATCTGATTTCAGAGTTCAAAAGTCAGAAGAAAACTATGCTGTTGTGATAGCTTTATGTTTAGACATTAGTCAGAGTGCCCTTCTTTCTCACAAATCCAGAGCTGACTATAACAATACTTGCATCAGAGAACTAATTGTGACCAAGTTATTTAAATGCCAAATTTGGTGAAAAGAGGAACCAATGCTAGAAACTGAATATGGTGTAAAATTTTCAAAGGCCTGAACATGAGGCTCCACACACACACCTCTTATACATTTGCGAGCAACAATGGTTTTCTCACTGCAGGACTGAAAAAAAAAAAAAAGGGATGGAAAGAATTGGGTCCAGAGGGTGATTCCCAGAGGGTTATTCAAAGTACCATTTTGGTGTACTGGTTCCCTGTGCAGGGGGGAGGATAGACACTTGAGAAATTTAAAAATCTATAAATGAATGTAGCAGGGTCAGGAAAGACAGCAAAGATGCAGTTCCTGCTCCTAAAATTTTGTGGTGTTCCTATTAAAGAAATATTTTATTAAATACTTATATATATTTTATATGAACATAGGAACTAAAATCTGTCTGCCTATTAAGGTCTGACTGTCCAATCTGACAAGTTACAAAGTCACTAAGTTGCTGCTTTTTCTGTAGTCCAGCTTCATTGAAATCATACCCTTCTATGATACTATACTATCACCAACTGAGCAGAAAGGTGCAACATCCCTTCTACCTTGTAATTTTATTTATGTCAATTTTATTTAATTGGTCATATATTTTATATTTCATGGTGAACTGGAGACAAGACTACAACTACAGAGAGACCTTTCAGCTCAAAAGCAAAAATCCATTATTTGCCTAAGGGTCATACAACTGCTAAACAGAGTTTTAACAGCTTGAAATTTTGCACTGGTGTTCAGTGCAACAAAGGAATGTCTAAGGTTTTGTTTGGTGTAACTTCTCATGGTTTCAGAAGTCCACAAGGCAACTTCTCTGGCAAGAAGGTTCATACCATTTGCTAATCCTAGGTGTTTGCTGCGCATGTTTGGAAAAGTAAATCCTAGAAGACTTTGCGTACATTGTGCATATAGGTGTTTATCCATGCATTTAGGGAATGATGTTAATTTCCTTTTTCACCCTAATTATTATCTGAGAGCAATGAAATTAGATGTAGAATGGGTAACTTGGCAGGCATGTAATGAGAAGTAAGGCTCCAAAATCCAAAATACATGAAAAAGCAGCTATAGCATCACTGTTTTCATGAACTGTGAAGTTAATGGAAGCCCAGAATAGCACCTGTGCAGAAGATGGAAGACATCAAAAGCCTACAATACGACAGTACCATTTTTTTCCCTAATTATCCTTCATATTGTCCTATTAGCATCACAGGTGGAAGAGTAGAAAGTGTAAGAAAAAAACATAAAGGGTGGAAGTGTAAGAAATGTCTTTGCTGATTTTAACCACTATGGAATAGATCCCTGCATTTAATTTTAAAAGTCTTGGTTTCATTTAAAACTTCTTTTACAATTCCTTTTGGGGTATCTTCAGAATAAACAATGTAAATTTATGTATCAACACATAGTATTACTAATTCTCTCTGCAAGAGGTCTTTTGCTTTTGAGATTCTCTCTCTCACCATCAAATAGGCATACAACTTTTGCTTATGTAAAGCATTCCAATATCCAGGAAATCTGTGTCTGAACTCTATTTCAAGGCAAACAACACAATTTAAAATAAAAAAGTTAAAAGAAAGGAGAGAGAAATATTTCTTAACTCAGAGAAAAAAAACATTATAGCTTGAATGACCTTCTAGTAGATTTTGGTTTCTTTATTAAGCTTCAAAATATTGTACTGCATAGTTTGATACCCTAAATTTCCTTGGTTTTATTTTTTGGAAACTACATCAAAAAACATCAAAACGGACTGTTGTGTTCAGAGACTGAGTTATGGGGAGTACAAAAGGAGATTGCAAGAAAAATTGAAAACTAGTCAGAGGTCCTTTACTCTTTAGAGACTAGAATTAAGGTTCAGCAGGTCTAATAACTGGGTATTGCATTGAGAAAACCTGGTAACCATTTTGTAAAAGAAAATAAACTGAATCTGTACCATACTGGGAATAATATTGAGAAAATGAAACCTACTAATTGTTAAGTCTTTATTAAAACAGCTGTACTGGCATCTGGTTAACCTTTCCAAAAAATACATAGTTTTCAGATACTGCTTTTCTCCTAGAAAAGATTGTCTTGCCCATGGGAAGGGAAGTTCACTATAAATCTTTTATTTGTAGAGTTTTGTGAAGCAGAGCTACAGACTGGGCATCAGCAGGTATTTGCAAGATGTCATAAAATACTATTTTTCATTGTTATTTAGTTAGTTTTAAGAATTAATATAAACTGAGATAACTTGCTTTTAGGGTAGCCTTCCCATATGCAATTTGTAACACAGCAGATGAGAAACATTATAAACATCTACATGTCTCCCTTTTATTAAGAAACATGCATTCTCTTTCTGAAACCTACATGGAAGTGACTATATGACCCAGTTTGCAGCACGGTACTATTACAGGGGAGTTAGATCCTGAACAGGACATTTAGGAAGTAGAATTGCACTCTGCAGTTGCACTTCATTTAAAAAGTCATCAGCTATAAATACCTGTTATTGCTAGTTCTAGTCCTTGAGAAAAGTATGGTGTGCAAAACTGGGCAGTAATATTCATTAGTAATGCCCCTTCTTCATGTCTGTTGGCATGTGACTGATATATAATCATAGAATAGTTAGGGTTGGAAAGAAGATTATGTAGTTCCGATTCAATGATCTAACAATTCCATAACATCAACACAAAAATCTCAAACTTTACACTGATATTTCACGAGCTGAAACAAATTCCTTGCAGTATTGCCACAACGTTTTTGAAAAAAACATGTCAGGGGAAACAACTGGCAAGGTATTCTTATCAAAGCCTTGGCTAAATGTTGAAAGAAGGGTAACTGCTAAGGACCAATTTCTTTGTATTAGTTGCTTGCCAGGAGAGACCAATTCTTCATTTTCATGATCAATGAAGTTTACTAAATGAAAAATGGAAAAAGAAATCATTAGTGTGAATCACTAAAGTTTGTCATCATGAGTGATTTATCATATTTTGTCTTTTTCATAAAACTGTAAAAAACATTATTTTATGGAGTGTCTTACTTTGCAAGTCCCTGTTCCCTGATATTGCAAATTATTTGTTTGTTTTTTTTTCTTTCCATGCAAAAAAAAAGCTTCATTAATAATCATGATGCTACTCAGGTTTATTTTGACAAAATTCTTTTATAATATATTAAAATGCCCTAGTTTATAAGGTATTCACCATGAGGGAATGGGGTGAATAATCATTTTTACACACAGTTACAAACTTCAAAGCCAGTGTTAGACTAAAATGAAACATGGTGATTAATAATTTAGGTTGTGAACTTCACTAGTTTTCAGTTTGTCTGTCCCTGCTAAGAGGATATTCATCCTCAGGCACAGTGAATAATGCTTCACTAAATCCAAATTGGGCTGTCCCCTCCAACTGACTAAACTGCAGTGTGATGAAATCAGCTGTTAGACATCACCCGGATTTGTGTTGCGGTGTGCTCACATCCATTATCTAACATCTTTATGGTAGTCTGTGCCTTTAAATGGTTTCACTGATTAGCTCTCAATAAAAATGTATTTGACCTTTGGGATGTTGGCTTGATATAAGAACAATAAAATTAATTCATTTTGGGCAGCTAAATGCAACTTGGTTTTTGGGAAGAGAGAATCAGTTGCTTGTATTTCTACTAACAGGATGAACCTGGCTACAGCATTCCTCACCAATTTAGCTCTTTTTTTTTTCAGGATATATATTCTTTTCTACACATAGAACTTCAACAGACTGTTGTTCAGACAGACAGTACACATTGTCTTTGAATTATAACATCAGAGAGAAAATGTTCTATATGGTGTTAATCTATTTCCCAATTTTTCTGTATTCTGACTGAAAATCCAAAGTGTGTGAGAGTAGACTAGAAATGCAAAGAAGGCGATAAGAATAAATATTTTCATTATTCTTTCCAAACACTTCAGGTATACTTAGATTTGTCACAGTTAGATGCAATTACAATGATAAATATAATGCAAAAAGCCAAGTCTGAGATGTGTGACAATTCTGAGCTTCATGACCTTATTGTAGGGTTTGTTGTTTGTGCTTGTTTTTTGAGCATTTTTTTAATATAAATTTAGTAGTCTAACAAGTAATACATGGCAGGATTCATGCCATATAAGAGAAGCTGTTAGATAATTTAATCAGGAAGCATTCTATTCCTCTTTGAAAGGTTTCCAGGTACATAGGACAATCACAGATTTCTAGGCTGAATCTCTCTTTCTCTCTTTGTTCCTTTTTACATCTAGACCACACCCCAACTTTCCTCAGTTCTCTTCATTTGTTTAGGCTGAGGAATACACCTTATATACAAAACCAAGGATTTATTGATAAGTCTAATTGAAACAGTCTAATCAATTCTTTTTATCCTATGTATTGGCTGAGCTGGAGTTAACTTTCCCTGTAGCAGCCCTCATAGTGCCGTGCTAAAAAGGTGTTGATGACACACCTGTGTTTTGGCTACTGCTGAGCACTGCTCCCATAGCAACAAAGCTGTCTCTCCAATATTCACCCCTTATCAGTAGGCTGGGTGTAGGAAAGATCTTGGGAGGAGACTCAGCCAGGACAGCTGATCCAAACTGGCTGTTGGGAAAAGGGATATGTTGGAAAGGGATATTCCATACCATAGGATGCCTGATGAGCAGCAAACTTTAAGAGAATGAAGGAGGAAGAGAAGAGCACTTGTTATTTATGATGTTTCTCTTCCAGAGCAGACCTTCCACATACTGAAGTCCTGGTTCCTGGGACGAGGCCAGACATTGGCTGCTGATGGGAAACAGAGACTAAAATTTAGTTTCCCTTTGCTTCTATATGTGGCCTTTGGGTTTTGTGTTTTTTTTTTTTCTTTATTAAACTGCCTTTATCTTGACCCATGAGGGGATTTTTTTTTTTTCAATCTTATTTTCTACCCCCCTGTCCAGCTGAGGAGAGGCGCAATAGAGTGTTTTGCTGGATACCTCATGTCCAGCCAAGGTCAACCCTCTACAGCCCATTTTTCAGTGATGTCCAGTGATAGGACAAGGGGCAATGGGTGTAAACTGGAGCATAGGAGGTTCCATGTGAACATCAGGAAAAACTTTTTTACTGTGAGAGTGACAGAGCACTGGAACAGGTTGCCCAGGGGGGTTGTGGAGTCTCCTACATTGGAGATATTCAAGGCCCGCCTGGACAATTTCCTGTGTGATGTATTCTAGGTTACCCTGCTCTTGCAGGGGGGTTGGACTAGATGATCTTTTGAGGTCCCTTCCAACCCTTGGTATTCTGTGATTCTGTGATTAACTATTACAGAAAAAAGGAAAAAAATGGTGTTAATTTGAAGATTTCTTCCCCTTCATTCTGGGATATACTTGGGATTATTTTCCTACATTTTCTACCATGCCCTACATTTTACTCTTTCTTCATTGTTCCTAATTCCATGATCAAAATCCACATTTGGTGTATATGATATATTGGATGCAACAGCTATCTATTCATTGTTATTCCTTAAATTGTTCTACCTAACTCCCAAAGATGCATTTATTTAATAACCAATACTTAACCAATGGCATTTTTTTCATAGCTTTAAAGACCCTGGTAACATTTTCTGTCCATGCTTTCAAAGACTTTTCTGTAATCCCCTCTATTCTTCTACACTGTATTTTTATTCTAGTCTCATAAATAAAGCTCAGCTGCTTGTTATTGCTATTATTTACAAAAATTACATATAACACAATAAATGTTATACCACACAAATTGACAAAGCAAAGCTAAAAGAAATGGGACAACAGTTCCCTTGTTAGAGAGCCGTTACAGCTAAACAAGCTTGTGAGAGGAACAGTGTTGTTTCCACATATTGGGGATGTGACTTTGCAATATTAACGTTTTGTAATATTAAGGCTTTGCAATATTAAGGCTTTGCAATATTAAGGCTTTGAAATATTAAGTCTTTGCAATATTAAGACTTTGCAATATTGGGGTTAGTGGTAAGTTACTAAGGGAACAAAACAAAGGTTTTGAAATACCATCACTTAAACAGACACACTCTGTAGTTAGACAATGTTATCTTTGGGCGACAGACATACTCTGTGGTTAAAAAGAATGGTATCTTTGTACAACCTATGAAACTAAGTGCAAACTGGTTCTATAGTTAAACAGTAAATTAAGGTGCCACATGTATGCCCCGTGTCACTACTGCTCTGATACAGAAATTATTGCACAAATGCTATCACCACCTGAGATTTCACTAATAGTTTCTTTTCATATTCAAGAAATAGCAGAAACATTGATATAAGAATCTTTTCATTTTACTACATAGTCATGAGCTGAACATAAGTATATATGAAGCATTTGCTCACAAGCTTCAAACACAAGGAACAAGTGTTTTACTACACAACCCAACAAATAAAAATTCATCTCAGAGAATCCCATTACGCTTTGTAAACTTTTGTGTTTTTATAAACAATGGGAACATGGCATACAGGCAGCTAAGGTCAGAGAGCTAGCAATAAAATACCATTTCATCACTTACCTTTTTTAGCCCAAAATGAAGTAATCTCTTGTACAATATAATTTCATCAGTAACCTGTCACATTTAGTCTGACACTTGCTGAATGGGTGCCCACCAAACATGGAAAATTGTTTTCACTCTGGTTTCATGTGTATTGTTAGAGCAAAATTTAAGAGGAACTAACCTCATTTGTAGCAGACATTTCCTCTAAAAGGCATTGGAGTACGCAAAAACTCTTACAATCACTAACCATGACTTACTTGTTCTTTTGTGAAGAGGATTTGCTCCAGGCCTTCCCCTGAGCATTGGTATTTAGATTTTTATTCATTTTCTTATTTTTATTTTCAGACATTTAACATATGACACCCACCAACAGTATGTTTTCCAAAAGGAACATAGTAGTTACATGCTGTATGTATGGTTGTATCCAAGAAATGTGCAGCCTAGTTCAGAAGTCTTCAATGTCAACAGGAACAGATGGTTTTACAGGCATTTATAATTACTGTGTGAAGTATTTCCAACCTACATTTTCATTTCTTTATTTTCTTCATTTCAGCAAATAATATTTTCTAGCAAAGATCAGTCCTGTCTGTGAATGTTCCTGGGCACGAGTGTTTCACCTCATCATGAATACACACTCATACATTGAGTATCATGTGCACCAGTGACTTCTGTAAAGCCACAATGATGAAACATGCTAAAAGTCAATTCTCAGTAAAGGACTGCAACTAAAGATTCAGCAATTAAGGTTCTGCAAATGAAAAACATTAAAAAGGACAACATGCAAAGCTCCCTAATAATTTAAGTGAATTTCATTTATCGATAGCATTTAGTACATTTGTAATTATTGTTTTTGCCATACAATATATCTGAAAATTAACACTGTCATTTGTAACAACATATCGATCAATCACAGAAGAAGCTTCAGAAGTTCTAGTTTCAGACACTTGTTGAGAAGATGTGCATACTATCTTAATCTGAAGCTTCTCACAATGACTTCAGGGTATGCCTACAAATAATTGTCTCAGCAAGAACTGTACTCTGTAAAATTTAACCTCAAGCTATATGGGTCTCTTTCTTACATGATATCAATCACACAGCACAAAGACAGGGAAAGAGGTGAAAACTCCTTACATGTGCACTGGGATTGCAGCTATAGAGGTTGCATGTGGTGTCAGTGACCAGGTAATGGCGGGGCACAGTGTGGGGGGAAGCCAGGGCTGTCCCATGCAGGATGCAACCAGTTCCAGCTTAATACAGCAGATCCAGCAAAGGACACAGCTGAGCTCCTCAGACAAGCTGTTGGTGCCTCTGTGATAACTTATTTAAAAAACACTAAAATGCTGGGTAGGCAGAAAGAGAAGTAAGAAAAAGGAATTGAGAAACAGGCATGCAGATATCAAGGTGAGGGAAGGAGGAGAGGGAGGATGTGCTCCAGGTGCTAGAGCAGAGATTCCCCTGCAGCCTGTGGAGAATCATGTCAGAGCAGTTGGTATTTCTGAAGGAACTGCTGCCTGTGGAGAGTTCACACCAAAGCAGAGAAGTGTTGAGGAGGAAGGAGCAGCACAGAAAATCCACTGTGTATTGACTTGGCACCCTTCATCCTCTATCTAGTATTTTTAATTTTATTTTATTTTAATTGGCCATAAATTAATTTTCTCCAGATCAAGTCTGGTTTGCCCATGCCAGTGCCGTAGTTCATAAGTGATCTGCCTTTCTTTATGTTAACCTGAGATTTCTTGCTCTTGCCCTCATTATTTTCTTTCCCTGTCCTGTTGAGGAAGAAAATAAGCAGGTAGTTTGGTATGATTTTTAATGTTAGCTACAACTAACAGAAGGTACATTAGGTCAGTTTCAGGTTAATAAACATGAAAGGAAGTAATACTGTGATGAAATAGATAAGAGTAGTAACAAAATAACACTGTTTTGTGATGGTGAAAAGCACATCTATAAAGATTGCTCAAAACAGTCTAGCAAGGGCTTAAGGTGCATAAGCAAAGGGGTTAGTTATAAGACTTGTAATGGTTCAATTACACAACTTATCAAAAGCCTGGCATATTGTTTGCAACCTTGGACGGAAACTGTTAGCATGGGTGGGCTATATGGTTTATCTAGGGATTAGGAGTCCTATTAGAAAAACCTTCAAGTGCTGAATACGCTCACTCTTCATCTTTTTCAAGGATGAAAAAAGACTGGATTACAGTGTATTAATGTTTAAAAGGATCAGACATGAAGACCCTGGGTAAAGCCTGGTCTGATTCCAGTGCATTATTAAAGCAAGAAGTCACTGCTCTGTAGCTAGTAAACAAACCTTCAGAATCAGCAGTATACTGGATTGATATGTATGTGGGTTTTGAGAAAGTCTACAGTTACCATAATTATTGTAATGAGTTTGTAAGGAATTGTAAACATCATAGCTGAAGTTTTGAAATTTTTTCTTAGCTGATGAGCTTTAGAGTAAAACCCAATGAATAGGTTATGTTGCTTATATTTTCCTCAGGCCTCTGAACATCTTGCATCTGCTCCTGAAGCTTTTAATAATAGCTAGGAGACACATTTTACTCTTCATCAGTAACTTAATGCATGTGTTCTTCCCACAGACTAAGAGCATAACTGTGAAGGAATGGGTATTGAAACTGATAACTTGAAAAGCACATACTCCAGAAATGACCTTTACTTATAAAAGTTCTTCAAAAAGTGTAATTTCACTGAAACTATCAATTAAAACAACTGTCACAAAAATGTAAGAAATCCAAGCCTCCTTTTCTCTCGACATAAATTTGTCGTAATAATAATATGTAATTAAAAAGACATATTCAGTCCTTTTTTTTCCCCCAAAGTTTTGTTGCTCAGAATGCATTGATGCCATAAATATATATCATTTCAGCAGCCTATAGAAAACAAATTTACCAAGGGCAAATTGTGCAAGATTGACCTGATCATATTCTACAACAAAACAACATCTTTTGTCAAAATGGGGAGAGCTATAAATACCATATGTGGATGGTATTTACTGGCTTTAAGCGAAGCATTCAACACTGTTTCTCATAGTTTTCTCCTGGACAAACTGGTAAGAAACAGCTTGGATGGGTAGGATGAAAGATGGATAGGGAATGGGCTAACAGGCTGTATTTGTAAGGTGGAGGTCAAGCGTTTTTACTGGCTGGCAGCCCATCAAAGTTAGATCCCCAGAGAATGATACTGGGTCCCACACTGTCCAACATGTTCATAAATGACCTAGATGATGGGATTGAAAGCACTCTCACCAAGTTTGTTTATCTTGTTAAACTCACTAACTGGTGATGTGAACACATCTGAAGGGAGAGCCACCTCTGCCCAGAGGTACCTGGGCAGGCTGGAAGAGTGGTCTGGAAAGAATACTATAAAGTTTAACAAAGACAAGTGCAAAGTCCTGGTCCTGAAACAATAACCAAAGAGCCCAGTAGAGATGATGATCTGTGTGGCTGGGTAGCAGCCTTGCTGAAAAAGACCTGGGGGTCCTGATAGACAAGCTGAATGTGAGTCAGCAGTATACCACTGCAGCAACAACAAGGGCTGCATCTGCAGGGTGATTCATGCCACTCTATTCAGCACTAGTCTGGCAACACATCGAGTATGGTGTCCAGTTCTGGTCTCCACAATTCAAGAATGTTTTGGACAGACTAGAGAGGGTCCAAATGAGGACCATGAAGATAATCAAAGGGCTGGAGTATTTGCTCTGTGAGCAAAGGTTCCCAGTATTCCAGTACTTAAAAGGCAGTTACAAGGAGGATGGAGGCTCTCTTTTCACAGGAGCCATATGGTGAAGACAAAGGGCAACAGGTGGAAGTTTCACTGGGAGAGATTTCATATCGACATAACAAAAAAATTTTATACAGTAAGAACAATCATTTGCTGGAACAAGCTCCTCAGGAATGTGGTAGAGTTCCCATCACTGGAGGTTTTCAAGACACAGCTGGGCAGGGTGCAAGATAATCTCACCTGGGTGCTAGATAAATTTCCAGGAGAAATTGAGCTAGATCTTTTGAGGTCTCTTCCAACTCAGGCTGTTCTATGATTTCGTGATAATTTTAGTTAATTTTTAGCTGATGTTACCTATATTATGTACTGTTCTAATGAGCAGGTCTTTATTGTGTGTTATAGAAGTACAACCAAACTAACTCTTAGATTCTTATTCCTGTAGGTAAATTTAGTTGAATATTTCTTATAGTCTGTGCTGTTAGACTTCTACTCAGGTCAGTAAGAGAAAGGTTTCCTGTTCACTTTACCCCTATTTTCTGAAGTAATTTAAGGATAGGTTTATGACTGGCTATTTTAACAAAAGTTCATTTGAGGTGGCACAGCAGACTTGTGTCACGCCTACAAATAAAAACCATAATTACAAAATATTTTAGTTTAAGATACTATATTGTGGACTGCATGGAAAAATGTGCATTAAAAAAAATGCTAAGAGTATATTTGTCAATGGTTAACTTGCACTGCCTTAAATATATTTTGCTCTCACATTCATTGTGACATATATAACAGTAACATACACATCAACAAAAACTGCAGCATCTTCCTTTCATGTTCTGAATATTTCTTATAATTACAAAAATTGTTGTCAGAATGACTTTAATATTCGCATTGGAATGGAGCATCTGCTGTAGCAGATGGAGAATATGACATCAAGTTCAGCTGGTATAATAACCCTTTAGAAACCTTTTAGTTTACAGAAATAATGTGTAATTCCTTTTGGCTTTACTAAAATTGAAACTTTGCTATATGTTCTATACGGGATATTGCTGATCACAGCTAACACTTGCTGGGAATAAAAAGATAGCTATCATAGCACATAATAATTATCCTTGTACAGAGGATAGAAATAAATATACTGAATTCTTCATTTAGGCTAGAAACAACAACAAATAATTACTTTCTCTATAGACAATGCTGAAGCTGACCTGAACCACAATTCTTAAAAACATTGAAATTACCGAAAAAAAAGGCATTTTTACACTAAACTTTATGCAACTTTTTAAAATTATGTTTCTTCTGCAAAATCATTCTAACATCCAACACATTTTATCTTTCTAAATAAATAAATACTTTAAAATATATTAAAATATTTCCAGTTCAAATGAGATATTTTGTTTGGTACATAATTATTATTTTTTATGTTTCTGATTTTCCAATGAAAAATCCATTTTGCAATCAGCTATGCTTACAAGACAGGAAATCAACAGATAAATAAAGAATGTTTGATGAAAGTAAGATTGCATTTCTTTTGTTAAGGCCTCTAGAATGTTTGATAACAGAAAGATTAAATTTCTCAGTAAGGCATTTTATGCTGATGAGATCTCAGGCAGAGATCTATCCATTTCAGCCAGAAGACATTTCAGTTCCATTAAAAGACTTAATACATTCTGATTCTTGGAGGGATTATTTTTCAAACAAATCTCTTACCAGTTTTGCCAGTGATATCTTGTTAACGAAAAACTCCAAACTGGAAATTATCAGCCCAGAAAATTTTTGGTAGGTCTTTGTTGAGCTCAATATAAAGTTATAATTTATCCTAGAATTTTCACAACAGGACAAAAAATACCAAAACCCCAAATTCTTATTATTTTTTGCACTATGCTAGGTATTTTTTTTACAAAAGGTTCACCCAAACCTTACTTTTACCTCCCTATTTCTGTGCTCATTCTAGTGATACCTGCCCACCTATCATTGCTGAATCCATTTGTTCACAAGAAAAATCAGCCAGTATAGCACAGCCTCTTGGTATTTCACTTTAGCATATATTAGAGCATGTAGAATTCTTTTATGACTGCCTTAAAGCAAGTGTTTGTCTCTTTGTTGGAAAGATTGAGATCTGTCAGATCTAGATCTTTTCTGGTTGTTGCTGACCAATACTGCAGTTTTACCTTTGCAGTCTCTCAGTCAGAAGGCTGTAGCAATCTGCTCAGCTGCCTCTCAGGGACTTTATTCCAAAATCTTTAAAGAGGATCAGTCAAGGTGAGGAGTAGTTACAGATGAGAACTTTATATAAATATGATGTATAGTTATATACATGCATACACACAAATTATTATACAGCCATCACCATTCGCATTTATATGAACTCATGTACATAAGCATGCATTGTGCATATACACATACACAAAGGCTTCTTGACATTATCATTTTACTTTTTGCACTGATCAAAAAAGGTCACAGACATGTGGAAGATGGTTTCCCTCACTAAAAGTAATTTTGAAAGTAATTGTCCTAGTTTTAAAAAAGTCTGTGGTGCTTCAAAATCACTTCATTGACAGTTGCAAAGTATTAGCTCAGCCCAGCCTGCAAGCATCCAGAAATAAGGTATCTACAATTTTCCTAAAGCATAAAAGGAGAAATATTCATTACTTTCTCTCAAGAAATCTTTGATTAGAATCCCAGATACTCTGGTAGCGATGCAGTATTTTTGATGCAAGCACTGCAGGAGCCAGAAAGATCATCTATTATTTTTACCATTTTTAGATTTAGCTGATTTCATAGGATTCATTTTAAAGCTACTGAGACTGAAAATGTGCTTAAATAACTTGGTTAATATAATATAATTTTTGATTTTTCAAACAGAAAAACAAAACGAATGTTTCTACATCTTCATCCTTTTTATTCTGTAATTAAAATACCACTAGATAGACAGTACCCTCTTAAGGTTTCTGTCTATTAAATTAATGCCTTCATAATCTCAGACTGGGCAGCAAAGTCTAGAGCTTCGTGCTTTTCTTCATGAAGAACTTACGTTTTTCTGCTCTGTATGTGAGCTCAAAACCATTCCAGATTTTAGTCATAAATAAACTTTTTACATGCAGACAAAATAGACTATCAAGATAGTTCAGTACAGTGTAACTCCAGTAATATAGTCATGCACTATGTTTGCTTTCCTAAGAATTAAGAAGGTCTCAGGCAGTGTGGTATCATTGCTCTATTAACTTTCCAAAGTTAATGATATGGAGAAATGTTAAATGCGAAAGTTCCACTGCTCTTGGTACTGATGCTCTACATTTAACAGACTAAACACACTATAATTTAATCTCAATAAGGTCTTCTTGTGCAAATGTTACTCTTTCTTGTAGAAATCTTAAATTTATTATACTGAATTAATTTTAGAAATTATTTAATACACATACTTTGGAAGTATACAAATAATTATTTTAAATGTTATTTTTTAAGTAATTTAAAAATGTAATTTGTATAAAACATAAGAAAGCTTTGTACTGGCACACAGAGAACACAATATAATAAATAGAGCAGCAATACAGATCCATGTAACATATAAAGAAATAATTAATTTACTCATTTAATTATACAGCCTTTATTTATCAATTTCTTGTGGGAATCTATTTTGTATATTCAGTAAATATAGAAGATAAATTTCTTTTCTATGACTTAACTTCTGCAATTCATTTCTCTAGAAGACTGAGTTTGTTCCTCATGGAGAAAAGAAGGCTTATGAGATACCTTATCACCATGCTCTAGTATTTAAAAGGTGGCTACAAAGACAGAAACTCTCTTTTTCCAAGAAGTCACATGGAAAAGACAAGGCATAATGGGTGCAAGTTACTCCAGGGGAGATTCCAGTAGAACACCAGAGGAAACTTTTTCACAACGAGAAAAATCAGTTACTGGAATAATCCCCCAGGGAAGTGGTGAATTAGCGAGCATTGGACACTTTTAAGATGCAGCTGGACAGGTTACCAGGACATCTGGTGTAGGTCATGCTTTTGCCAAGAAAGGTTGGATCAGATGATCCTTGATGTCTCTTCTAACCTGGGATTCTATGATTCTAAGCCAACCAAATTAAAAGGAAAAACAGTGAAAAGGTACATCCATGATGAATCTGTCATATTTGATGTACAAGTTACTACAGTTTTATTTCTTCTCTCAAACTCAGAATTTGAGAGCTGATCCTTCCTTAGAAATATTCATAAAATAAAAAAACACGCACCCTTGATGAAATGCAAAATTTCTATGACAACCAAGGAAGCTTTGGCAAAGGAGGCCTTATAGATTTTTTTTTTTCTGACAGGTGGGAACACAAATAATGAAATGCAACAATGTGACACCACCATTTGGAATCTTCCAGTTTTGATTGGCCTCCAACTGAGATGAAGAAAGCACAATTACTTAGTGACCTGTTTCATTTTCATACTGCTGTTTTTAAAGAAAGCACCAGTGTTGAGATCTTCAAAAGACCTTACCATCTTCAAGATCAGATTTAATCCTAGACTCCTGAAATTTAGAGCAATATTGCCAATTGCTCTGAACTGAATCTATGTACTGATAAATTGCATAAATTTTATGATGCAACACTGGAAACGGTATTTGCCTATGTTCTTTAGTTTTCATTCTCTGAGAAAAATGGCAGTTTTCAATACTATTGCATACCAGCTTTGGCCCAGTATTCTGTATACCTTTTAGGCTTAGTATTCTGTATACCTTTTAGGTTTAGTCTTTGCAATTCATTTTAATTCACAGGCACTTTTCAAAGCCTCTTGCTTTCAGAGCAGTCCAATTTATATTTACTATATTCTTGAAATTGTATGTGTGATACCTTAAGTTCTTCGGTGTTAGAGTTCATTTGCCATGTGTGAAGCCAATTATACAATTAAGTCATCTACCTGAACTCCTTTTGATGCATCCAGTCTTCATTAACTACTTGTTCAAAGTTCTGAATCATCAAAAAATTCAACAAGTTGTTAACTCAGTTTTCTTCCAAGAAATTTGTACATAACTAAAGGGTTTGGACAGTGATTTTTCTGTCATGTGTTTGGTATACTTTTTCCTGTACTACTACCTGATGTGATTGTAGGTAGTGAGTGATACAACTTCCCATTGACACCAAAAATGCCTTTATATGATGTTTTTATCCCTTGACCTCTTTCACTGAATGTCAAAACAAAACAAAAAATGTTCCTATAATTTACCAAAGGATTAAGAAAATCCCAGTAAATGCTCTCATCTCAGCCACCATTGTCATAATTTCTTATCTTTTCAAAAAGGTAAAGAGGTTAGTTAGGCAATATGTTCTTTTTCTATATTCATTTGGGAAATCTGTTATCTCATTACTGCAGGTGTTCTTTTATGCTATTGCTCAATATACTCTATTAGTTTGCTTACTCTAGAGAAAAAATGCCCTAGTTTAAAAAATTGGTGGAGGCTAACTTGTTTGAAAAATGAAGTGAAAAGTGTAAGATCTAGTAAAGAAATTAGTTTCTGTTAAGCCCTTGGTAAATTAGTCCTGGCTTCTGGCTTGCAATGATATGATCCTTTTTTTTTTTTTTTCTTTCTCCTTTGAGAAGCTGGCAGGAGGACTAATCAAATGGTGACTTACAAAGAGTTACAGCCACTGGAGCACTGAACACAAAGCTACTTTTAGACACTCATATTTTGTATCCGAACTCTAACTTGTGCTCTTCAATGTATAAAATAAAGAGGATAATCTGTGGGCCAAATTCTGAATCTGCTTTCACTCTTCTAAAGCCTGTTTGAGCCAGCTGATCTAAATTTACAGACTTCAGCTTCAGTCTGCAGTTATTGAGAATTGAACTTGGAAGGAGACAGTCTGCACTGTGATAATTGCCCACAACTTCCACTGTAAATGGTAACTTGATATGTTTTATCCCAAGGAGTTTGACTATGCAGTTCAGAGGTCTTCTTAAATAAAAGCAACTTGTGTGAGGACCATATAAAGAACTTAAAGCAGTAACTGCAATACATATAATTTTGATTACAAAAGTATCATGTGAAGAGGAGAAACTCACTTTAAAAAAAAAATAGAAGGAAAACTTTAATACATTACAGAAAGTGAGTAAAACCTGCTTTTAACTTTCCTGTGCTGGTTAAAAACTATGTGATTAAGCTGTTACTGGCATAGAAGTTTAATAATCCCTGAGAAGCCACGCCTAAATCTCTCTGGAGCTTGGTGTGCCACTCTTTGCATCTTTTTTTCATCTGTTTTCTTCTTTCTTATTTCTAACAATATGTTTGATTATTGTGTTATGTATTTCAGTATGTTTTGCACGTAGATGCCAGTTTGAAGGGTCTTTATATATTGCACAGACAAAAAACATATCATAAAGACTGTCACACAACGGTGGTACAGGCTTTCTGTCATTTTCTGATGTGCAAGTTTTCAGTCATATGAATACAGAGCTCTTAGAACAGCAAAGCTCATTTCTAATGCATACTGTATGTGACTAACCGTAAGGAGAGTAGTCAAAGGTGACAATGACTATTACATTCCACAAGCTAAGGATTAAGGAAGAAGACAATAATAAAACAACATTTTGCTGAACTGTTGCTTTTCAAAAGAAGTGTCTGCAACTCTGAAACTAGAAAAGATGAAAGTCACTGAGTGGGGAGGTTCTCAGTAAATAAGATTCAGGGTTTTTATTTTTGAGAAAAGAGTAGTGTAAAAGGTATTAATATGATTTAAAGAGGGGTAGGGAGAAAAATGTAAAATTCAATAAAAGACTACTATATCTTTCTCAAGTTTTCTAGGAAACTGAAAAGAGAACTTTATCTAATGACCTTGCTATTAACCTGACAAGATCTACAGGGGATTGAGCAAATTTAGGTGAAACCTATTTTGATACTTATTAGGTGGTGAAGATATGTCTGCTGACCTCTCCTGCTTGGATTTGTGATACAGGTTTTGAAAATTAAATCTTTATTGAGATGACTGGTTAGCCTTGGTAGTGTACTGGTGACACTGAGCTACTTATGCTAAAGAAAACAAGTAATAACTTTGGAAGTAGAAACAATAGTCAAGTCTATTAAGACAAAAAAATCAGTACATAGAAAGTTTACCTATGGCTCTTCTTTTCTGATGCTTTTATATGTTTGTGTCCTTTCATACATCTCTTTTCCTAACAGCATTTCCTAAAATTACTATTATTTCTTATTATTAATTCCATACTCTTATTAATTTATTTTACAGCCTCATAAGATTTTGGTATTTCCTCTATAACTTGCCTGAGATAGGGGGCTCAATGTTAGACAAAATTTCAGAAAACAGCAAAAAGTTTATTCAGATGTTATTATATAAAACATCAATCATCACTTAAACTAATAGATAAACAACAAAGAGAGAGAGAAAATAATCATCAGTATCACATCCTAAGGGACTAATAAATAAGAGGACCCATACAGAAATTGTTCTTTATGGAATGAAAACAGAGAAGGCTGGAAAAAAGAAACAGTGACAGTATGACAGACTATTGAGTCATATTTAAAAATTAAGTTTACATCCCAAAGAATGTTAGAAAATGTGTGAAATGGTAGGAAAAGTTTTCAAAATGTATGTTTCTTATTAAGCCTAGAAAAGATCTCCTGTCAGCCAAGAACACGTATAAAAGTCACTGCTTTATGTACTGAAGTGCATCTTCATTCAGTGATGAACAAGGGAATTATTACTTTATTTTTAAAATGTAAAAACTTCACAGAGCCCAAAGGCTCTTCTTTGCATATAAGGATTCAATTTCAATATTCACTCAAAAGCTAATTTAATAATTTCAGGCCATGCAACCTGTTCAGTACTGCTTCACTAATATATTATTAAGTACCTAGAAGACAAATTACCTCAGCTTGCAGTATAACAAAATACATTTTGATGCATCAAGCACTTAACATTCCTGTAGAAAAGTCGCACAAAGACAAATGAAACGTATTTAGCTTACGGTGTTTAAAATACCAGGAATATAACAGTCTGGTAGAATAACATAAAATGCACAAAATGTTCTGACTTCATCTTCTTGACTTTCAACTTCATTGGACCTCATTTTCAACCTTTACTGGTTGCTGTAGCAACCTGTAGCAGCCAGCTCCAGTTTGAGCCACCATCTATGCTAGATTTCACATTTGCAATAATGGTACTGTAAGTGAATTCCTGACCCTTACCTCAAGCAAAATAAGTTCTGTTAAATATTAATACTTGTAGTACCTTGAGATACCCTTGATTTGTTTCATTTTCTTAGGGGGTCAATTCTGGGTTCTAGCAGCATGTGCTCTTTTCTATATATATTCATGCCTGCTACAATACAGTGATTTGTGTTTTATTTGTTTCATTTTGTTTGTTTTGAGTTTTTTATAATCATTCTGCACCACTCTAAAGATTCAAGCAGTAGGCCTCAAAAATTTTTGCTGTTATCACTTTACATACCTTTGGAGAAATATTGTTTGCTGTGGTTTCTTCTCAGTTTATACCATTTTGATCTCTATCATAGGTTCACAAAACACCTTTATTTAAGAGCATTCTACTTTACAAACTTTGTAGTTCTCACATAACCAAAGAGGAAAGTGAGGCACAGATCAGTGAAGATCAGTTATTCAAGATGGACTCTTTAGAGCTGATGGAGACTCCAATGCCATCTAAAGAAAAGAGTATTACTTCTGTGAGCAGCTGTGCCTTTTCTAGACTGGTGAAGGACTAAATAGCTCGGCAGCAAGGGCAGCCTATGTCAGGTGAGAAGACAAAAAAGTCAAGCTCTGCTGCTGTTCCCAAAGACCACCCTTCCCTCATCTGATCCTGAAACATCACTGTTTTAATTATGAAGTGCCTTTGCGCAGGAGATACATGCTTTTAGAGCTAGGAATGAAATTACATTTAGGAAGTATTTAATATACATTCCATTACTTTCCCTCATTGTCTTTCAGTTAGACACATTCCCAGAGTCCTCATTGAGCCAGAGATGTTTACTTCTTACAGTGCTACTGCTTCCAGCATGAGGAAGAGCAGGGTTGTGGATGGTAGGGATCTATCTTTAGGAAGGAAAAAAAATGGTTTCTCAAATAGTTATTTTATTTGTAGCTACAGCTATTCAGACTCCTCCCTGCTGTGGATTGCTGATGTGTGGCAACAATTCTTACTGTTAAGTGTGGAAAAGCAAATAGACCTCAACTCCAGGGAGCTCTAGGGAGCTCATGTTTTATTGACTAGAGAAACTAGATGGGTACTATTATTTTTTTGTCTGTATCTTCTAAATTAATGTCATAGATACTAATTCATTCTTACTTTCTTGAACTGCCTCTGCATGCTCAGAGGTCTGCATCATATTTATCTTAGCAAATTCTGTTAGTAGCCACTCATTTTGAAAATTAACATTCCATTTCTGTTTGAAACAGCCTTATATTTAAAGTCATTTATTTAATACCATGTTCTTTTAATATGTATTGCATGTATACATATATAACACACACAGCCTTTAAATCAGTTTTGAGAAAAAATAACCATTGAATAGTAAGCACCTCTGTAACATTTAGCATATACTATAGACATAGTTCTCTGACATTGCCAACAAATTGTTTCTATCCACTACCTTAGTGCAAGATGGAGGACGTAATCAATTTTAAGAATACATAATAATGTACTGAGAGTTTTTTTTAAGTTTTCCAGTCAGAATCAGATAATAATATTAATATGAAAAAAAAAAGCAAAATTTAGTACTAAATGCTTCTAGTTTTATTTGTAAAACTGTAAATGTATATACCAAGTATGCTTGATTCTAATTTCAGGAACTTAATGATTTATTTCTTAGTAACAGATTTCCTTTTTTGTTTGGGTTTTTTGTTGTTGTTGGTGGTTTTTGGTTTGTTTTTTTTTTCTGTTAGGACAGTATTTCATGCTTAAAGAAATAGACTAGGAAACACCTGATTTTCTCATCCTCTAACAAAACCAAGTGTAACATGTCTTTCAGAAAAGGTGGAATTTTTCTTCGGTTTTAAAAAGGATTTCCCCGGGAAACATAGGGGGAAGAAGTTCAGTTAGAAATCATAAGTCTATAGCATCCTGAGTCTGGTAAAGGCAAGATACAGGCAAGTGTTAACAGAGAGTAAAAGATGAAAAGAGAGCAACTTTATTGTTCAGTTCAAGTCAAGAGTCAATAAACTATACAAAAGCTATTACTCTTTGAAAGTGTCCTGGGTTCAGCAGCAGCTGTCATTTTTCTCCTTCTTAGTAGATGGTGCAGTGCCAAGGAATTTGTGAGTCTCATGCTCTGCCAGGGAGGAGGGGAAGCCAGAAGGAAGCAGAGACAGGACACCTGACCCAAGCTAGCCAAAGAGGTATTCCATACCACAGCACGTCATGCCCAGTACATAAACTAGGGGCAGTTACCTGGAAGGGCTGGATCACTGTTCAGGTAGGCCTTGGAATTGGTTGGAGGGTGGTGAGCCGATGTATTCTCTTCCCTTGTTATTTCCCTGATCATTATTATTATTGGTGGCAGCAGTAGTGATTTGTGTTATACCTTAGTTACTGGACTGTTCGTATCTCCAACCGTGGGAGTTACATTCTTTCGATTCTCCTCCCTATCCCTATGAGAACAGGGGAGGAAGCAGGGGAGCAGGGGGTTGTGCGACTGGCTGTGTAGTCCTGGGTTGCCAGCTGGGCTTAAACCATGACAGAAAAATAAGATGCCAGCTCTGCCATAAGAGGTTTTCTAAATGACATTTTTTTAATCTCAAAATAAAAATTGTTGATTGGTTGACTTTATTATTATTATTGTTGTTGTTGTTGTTGTTGTTGTTACAACATTAGCAAAGTCTAAGTAAGTGAACAGAATTTCATATTTCTGGAGTTAAATATTGGCTATGAGGCAATGCATGTATGTTATATGGATAGGTGGGTATTTCTTTTTTGGTTTTTCAACAAATTGTTTTCAATGGCAAAACTTTTCAATTTTTATCTTCTTTCAAATGTGTTTTATTACACAGACTTTGTGTAGTATGTTGAATACGTTGATAATAGTATATTTTTATATAATATCTAAACTAAAAAAAAAAAAAAGAAAATCATCCTGCATTTTATTATGAACAGATTTAAATGTACATAAATGTCATTTTTTGTTAATAATGCTGGAAATAAATGTGGTATTTTCAGTGTTACATTTGAGTGCTCTAATCTCCACTAAATCATTTTCCCCAGGTGTCACCTCCAAGACAATGATTAATGACATACTAATAAAGTTCACTTTGGCAGTCTAAAACTAAAATGTCATTTCTATTGGGTATGAATTATTTTCAGCTAAATAGAACCTTGAGTTGTTGCCATGATGTTCTTTGTTCAAGGACTTTATTTTTTAAATATTTTAATACAGCTGAAAGTGAAAAAAAAAAAAAAAAAGTGGTTGTGAGTTACCTACATGATGAAGTGATGTTTTTGTTGGCTGATTCTTCTTTTAGGCTTGGCACTGTGCTGTTCAAAATAAATTAACCATTATCAATCACTAGGTATAATCAGGTTTACAAATCATTCTATAGTGCCATAAGCCAATTGCAAATGAGAACTCTAATTCTTGTCCTTATACTAATACATATATTCTCTTGTCTAGATGCTATGTCTTGCATGAAAATGGAGACCCGACCACAGACTCTAATACTGTTCCTTAATTCTAAAACATTAGCAGCTGTGCAGAATAGGCGATGGTAATCTGTACCCCCCAAAAACTAAGATCTTAGAGACAAACATGGATTTCAGGAGGACCCACTGAAAAGTCCAGGGAAAAAATGCAGTGAACAGGTTTAAAGCTAATATTAGTATTCTCTGTATATCGTAACTGAAGTGACTTTTTAGAAAGGACTCAACAGTGAAAGTTAGCCAACAAATAGGTATTGTGTATTTAGGGACAAAAAAGAAAAGAAAAAGAAGGAAAAAGAAAAAAAAAGAAAGGAATGCCAGCTGTACTGAGACCATGTGAAAAAAAAATGAAAGAATATGAGAGGAAAAACTACGTTACTAGATGAAAGTCATTATGAAGTTTTATAGAACGCTAAAGGGTAAAACAAATCACAGATAAGGGAAAGGGAGAAATGAAGAGGAATTTAAGGAAGGCTTGGTTTGATCAGCTTTACAGGCATTGTGATCATCAGGAAAAATGTGGCATACTCAAAATCACCCATGTAACTTGAAGCACAAATCACATTGATTTTTGTTTGGATTCACGTTTTTAATTTTGATATTTCAAAATTGTGATTTATGTCATGCCAGGGAACCTACAACAGAGTACTACTGAAACATAATACTGGGCATGCTGACACAGAAGCAAAGCTAATTCTTCCAATACTGCTGTCACTTTGTTCTCAGCCTTTACATCATTACTTCTACATTGTTCTATTAATGAACTTTCTGGGGTTTGCTATTCCTTTACTTAAATTTTCATGTGTCTAGTGACTTTTCATAGAATCCCAGAATGACTGTGAATCCCAGAATGAGATTGTGAAGGACCTCTGGAGGTCATCTGGTCTCAGACCCCTATTCAGGCAGGGTTATCTAGAGCCAGCTGCCCAGGACCATGTCTCCAGGGATGAAGAGTCCACAACCTCCCCGGGAATCCCGTGCTGGTGCTCAGTCACCTTCACAGTGAAACAGTGCTTCCTGATGTTTAGGGGAACCTCCCAAATTTCAGTTTGTGCCCATTGCCTCTGGTCCATCACTGAGTACTACTGAAAAGAGCTGGCTCCATCTTCTTTGCACACTCCTTTGGGTATTTATAAACACTAGCAATATTCGCACTTCAGACTTCACTTCTCCAGCCCAAAAGGTCCCAGTTTTCTCAGTCTGTCCTCTTAGAAGAGATTCTCCAGTCCCTTCATCATCCTTTTGTCCCTTTGCTGAACTCTATCCAGTATGCTTCTGTCTTTCCTGAGCTAAGGAAACCAGAATTTGACCCAACACTCCAAGTGTAGCCTCGCCAGTGCTGAATAGAATTACTTCCTGCTCTAGAACCTGCTGGGAACACTTTGTCTAATGCAGACCAGGACATCACTTTCCTTTTTTTGCTGTAGGGCACATTGATGGCTCTTGTTCAACTTGGTGTCCAGCAGGACCTCAGGTCTTTTTCTGCAAAACTGCTTTCCAGCTGTGCACTGGTGCATGGGCTTGTTCTTCCTCAGGTGCAGGAGTTTTGCGCTTCTTGCAGAACTTCTTGAGATTCCTGTTGGCTCATTTCTACAGCTTGTTGGAGTCCCTCTGAATGGCAGCACAACACTCTGGTGTACCAGCCACCCCTCCTTTTTCACTGTTTTCTTTCAGTCATTCTTTGCATTTTTCTACATGTTTAATTTCTGTATGTTCCTATTATTGCCACTGCTTCAAGGTTCTGCTTTATTCCCTGTAATATTTTAATGTTTCCTTCCTCAGTCATAGTCACTCATGGTTATATCTTTACTATGTTTGCAAAGGGCACATAATAAAGTAACCCATTGTCAGTATCATAAATATGGCAGAGCTGGTGAATAACTTGCATGTGGAACACTATTCATAAAGATTTTATTTTTTCTACTAAAAGGTGCATAATTTAAATAATATAGTAAGAAAACACAGGAGATATTTGTTTCATTATTGACATAAAGCAGGTCATGTTTTTCTGGATATTTTCAAAAAGGAATAAAGGATCTACTTTTTCTGTCAAGATTGATGTAAGCACCTAAAAATTTTGCTCATCTGCAGCAAAACTATTTTTCCTACAAGAAGGCTGCATTTTGCTTCCCCAGGCCAACACTGTTTAAGATTCCATTTTGAAGTGGAGCATTAGGACGTTACCTTACCTCTCCCTCCCATTATTGAAAAAGCCACAGTAATCCAGACAGAGTTTGAAGTGCTCTCCAAAGCATGGTCTTCAAAGATGTGATTAAGAGATTTTTAATTTTTAATTGACTTCTACAAATAACAAAAGAACAAAATATATTGATATTATGTTT
This sequence comes from Neopsephotus bourkii, assembly GCF_033783945.1. Taxonomy (NCBI): domain Eukaryota; kingdom Metazoa; phylum Chordata; class Aves; order Psittaciformes; family Psittacidae; genus Neopsephotus; species Neopsephotus bourkii. The sequence continues at coordinate 13,134,224 of NW_026902293.1, read as the reverse complement.
ATTTTTTCCATTCTTCTACATAATTCCAGAAAACACCTCTAATAATTATGAAATGAATAAAAAAAACCCCAACAAAGTCTTTCCAGAACAGATTCTGATAAATTTCTATGCGGATTTCCAGAAAGCCTTCTGATATTGTTCCTGACCTCTTCTTCTGGTCCAATTGCCTTTCCATCCCAACTGCTATTTATTTTCCTTTTTCCTTTGTTATAACACACTCAGTGATATATAAAGCACATCTGCATCCTCTTAGTTTTATTAAGCTTGCTTAAGGTTTTAAGAAAATTTAAATTGTAGCGATAGGACAAGGGGTAATGGGTTCAAAGTAAAACAGGGGAAGTTCAGGTTATATATAAGGAAGAAGTTCTTTACTGTGAGGATAGTGAGCCACTGGAAGAGGTTGCCCAAAGAATGCTCCATTCCTGGCAGTGTTCAAGGCCATGTTGGACAACATCTTGGGCAACATGGTCTAGCATGAGGTATGTCTGCCCAAGGCAGGGGGGTTGAAACTAGATGATCTCAAGGTCCTTTCCAGCCCTAACCATTCTATGATTCAATGATTGTAGCTTATCCGAAGTATGGAGATCTTTCATTTGTTCTGGAGAGGTGAGGAGAGCTTTTAGTATAAACAGTTTTTATAGCTGTATTGCAAATATCAGTATTGCAGTTTGACATACTGCAGAGACCTCAAAAGGCTGATTGTAAAAAGATGTTATGGTGAATTGACCCTGATCAGCACCTAAGCCCCAGTCCAGACACTCACTTTGCCCAGCAGAATGGGTGAGAGAATTGAAAGGCAAATGTGAGAAAAACGCATGAGTCGAAGTAAAGACAGTTTAACAGGTGAAAAAAAAAGCTGGGCAAACAAAGAAGAATCAGGAATTTATTTACCATTTTCTATCAGCCTGCAGATGGTTAACAGATGATTCTGGAAAAAGGAACCTTAGAGCACATAGCAGTTACATGGAAAGACAAATGACATAACCCCAAATATCCCCCCTTCCTCCTCCTTTCCCTGAGGTTTTATTACTGAGCAAGGCATGATAAGGTATGGAATATTCCTTTGATCAGTTAATGTTAGCTGCCTGTGTCCCCTCCCAACTTCTTACACACCCTGGACTACCTGCTGGGTGGAGGAAAGTGAGGGGAAAAAAAAATATAAAAACCTTGATAATATGCAAACACTTCTCAGTAATAGCAAAAGCACTGGTGTGTCTTCAGTACTGTTTTAGTCATAAATCCAAAACTCAGCCCCGTGTGGGTTGCTGTGAAGAATACAGACTCCATGCCAGCCAGACCCTGAGCATATATTCAGACCTCCTGAGACTGAAACAGACTCGTAAGTGACAGCCTCATTTCTCCTACACAAAGAAGCCAATAATTTTATCTAAAAAAAAGGTGCTTCAGAGTGTATCTTTTTGGAAGAAACTGTTTTACAAAAGACCAGGGATTTCACCACCTCTTTTAATGAGTTGGTTTGAAATTGAACTACCTCTTTAAGACACTGAAACTGATTTTTGACTATTAATTTTTCAACTTAAATTTTCAACCATAGGTACTATAAACCTGCCAAAAATCAAAATGAAAGATATATCAAAAACTTTTCCTGTGTAAGTGCACGCTAAAGGGACCAAGATAAACTCTTTAATGTAATGGAAAAATTAGAGCAGGAAAAGACCTGGGCCTAATCAGCCTTGTGTACTTTAAAGATGGAAACCAGAACAATTTTTTTTAGCCAGTAGGAGATCTGTAAATTACCAGAACAACCTTCTCAGGGGAAGCCTGAGAAAAAACAGAACTAGTTTTAAAATTATATCGATCTATTTGAACAATGGTTTCTTTCTGTTTTTTTTTTTTTTTTAATTTCTTCTCTATAGTTTTGATTTTCTGCTACAGTAGAGGACTGAGTTCATGATCCAGTGTTCACTCTCAAGACTCAGCAATACAAACCTCTGAAGATAAAAGTTATTTCCCAAGCTCTTGATTATTTATGTTGTACTCCTTTGGGAACTCTTTTCTGTCTCCACATTCCTAGAATCAGGTCATAAGACCTGTACACAATATTTTGCTTGTACAGTGCTGAATACTTAAACAAGATTACTTCTTAGGATACTTTCAGTTGTGATAATTAAGTACACAAGTAGGTCATCTAGGATCAAGACCAAAATGCTGACAGCAAAAAGAATAATTTTTGAATGTTAACATTTTCAAGGAAGTTATAAAGTAAAGAAAGGGGTCAAATCATCATCTAAATAATTCACAACTGTCTGACTCTATTAAAGCAGCCTGGTACATGACATAAATCCATATTTTCAAGCATTAGAAAGATTCATATCCAAATTATAGAATCTTTGCAAAATAACCCTTTGCACAATTTTTTTTCCAGCATACATCAGTGATACTTGGTTCTCAAATTACTTCATGTGACCTGGTGGGCTTTGTCCATCAGAACTTACAATTTCCCAAGAGTTCAATAAATTTTGGTACACTCCTTACTGCTTATTTCTTATTCTTTCCCTTTCTAATTTTCACCACTTCGTTTTGTTGTTGTTGTTGTTTCTCCCACACTGTGTGTATATACTAAATCTCAAGATCCTGGCAAAGCAGTGAAGCAGCGGTCTGTCTGATATAAAGTGCTTTTAGATCCCCTTTTATGACAATTGTATGCTAAAAGATAACATATTATTCATCATTAAAAGGGAAGTTATGAACCAGGGTTCTAAATGAAGACCATTTGAAATTCAAATAACATCCACTGTGTCAGTGTTCCACTATGACTTATTATATATTGCTAATTCCTTTTGTAGCACCACAGGTAAGCATTATACTTCATAAATAAATAAAATATCAGGAAAGCAAACCATATTTGTCAATACTACTACACATAGTCTTAGTCTTGACTCAAAATTATAAGAGAAGCTAACCAAATGTACAATATAAGCTACTTTCCCTGTATTTAATGCATGCATTTTGAAAAAAAACCCCAACACATTGCATTTGTGCATTTGCAACCAAACAAAAAGAGTGAAACAAAAACCTATGTACTGTTGTCACATAAAGACAAAATCAAACCTATTCCTAAGTCTTCTATGGTACTTATTAATGTACCCATATTTTAGTCATTTTATTATAACAGAGAATAAAATAGCAAATCACTTGATTAAAATTTAAGAAATAAAAACCTGTTATATAGCTGTTATTAGGGAGGTATAGGGAAAAATAGAGAACATTAAATTATTTCAAGACTATCAGGGTCTTCTGATTAGAAAAAAACGCAACAGACTTTTTCATATATATATATGTATAAATATAAGTTGTAAATTTCCTGAATGTATATTTCTGCAAAATTAAAGACCACATTTTTATTGTAATGTTATAAATGTGCGATTTTTTTTTCCAATGCATTTTTTTCAGACTTTTTTTTCCTTCATCTTTCTTTTCAAGCAGGATTCCCTGTGGTTTGAGATATTTTGCTTTGTTTTGGGTTTTTTTGCAATGCTTCCATTTTGTTGAAATTTTATGTCAGCCCTCTCTAAATAAGTTTGGTTTTGAAAAGTAATGATCAAAACAGATGAATAAGAATTGCTTTCAGAAAAATAATGAAATTATTAATATTCATCATGGACAAAAATATCTAGTAATGATTCAGCATTTCTGTAACTGAAATAACAGATTTTCACTAAATTACGAAAATTTAACTTAAAGCACATACAGCTACATTCACTATAATGTGTTTTATTTTTAGTGATATAAGCAAAAAACAGTTTCTCAACCTCAGGAGGAAAACATTCAGAATTTAAACTTGCAAGAATAAATTCTGTGACTAAAATGCTGAATTCTACAAAAAAACCCAACTTGGAGTGATTATGTAATATATGGTTTTAGTATTGCTGTTTCCAGAAATATATACAACATCTCCAGTAAAACCTACATGTCCTTCTTGACTTCATAGACCTACTCAATGTTTTAGGTAGGAAGGCAGCTCTGGAGGTCATCTTATCCATTCTCCTGCTTAAAGTCAGGTAATGTCTGAGCATGTTGCCCAGGACATTTACAGTCAAGTTTTGCACTTCTCCAGGGATGGGGATGGCCATAGCTTCCTGAGGCCTCTGACGCTATGCATAGGCACTTTTCTGAGGAAAACTCCTAATTTTTATCAGAATTTGTTTTAGCTTATAACTGTTACCTCCATATCCTGCATCTCCGAGAACAGTCTGTTGCCATTTTTCCTGCAACCAGAAAATGGAGAGTTGAAAACAGCAAACTCTCCTTCAGCCTTCTACCCTACTGGCTAAGCAAAGCTGGGTCTCAAGCCTCTGCTACTCAATTCTCTATAGGCTACCTTTGTCTTTCTCCAATTGAGGAGCTCAGAACCATGTATAGTATTTCCTCAGCCTCAGCATGCAAAGTGTGAAATGGTGGCGAATAATCAATTCCCTTGACCTTCAGGCTATTAACAAATTGACCTTGAACTTCAGGCTATTGCTAATGCCACACAGGGTGTGCTTTCTACCAGAATTCTCTGCAAACATGAAAAAAAAAAAAAATTAAGTGTACAGACACCATTGACAATGAGGCATGGACACTTCAGGTTTGCCGAGCCTATGGATATGTTTAATTTTATAAAATCCTTTCTCTCTGGGTATTTCAAATGTATGAGAAAAATTAAAACCACATGAGGGAAGATAGTAAAACTTTCATGAAACATGCATAGTCAGGCCATTCTGATTAAACTATTTAACTGAGTGTTAAGTATGTCTTCAGAAACCAAATTTTAAATAGAGTTAAAACCTAGGTTTTAAAAATAGAAAGCAGAAGCGACTTTAATAAAATGGTAAATATGTAAAATCTTACAAATATCTGAGAGTAGTAAATTGTTCTGTTTCATGGTAGTCTACAGCCATTTGTCATTGTGAAAGTCTATTTGATAGGAAACTTGCATTATTTTTGACCTAGGTTTGGATTTTCTCCCCACCGTTTATTAGTCTGTCACATTGCAAGAGTCTGCAGCAGAGATGTGCTTCCATTTGTAAAAGTTCTCTGTTGTGTTTGGTGAAATCAGAACCAAACCATTCCAACTTTACTTCCTTCTTTCTCATATTCAGCAATTATTCATTTGATAGCTAAGATACCTCTCTCATTAATTATATTATAGCATGTTATATGGCATATTTTCTTTATCTGTATTTTTTATAAATGGAGTGTTATATACAGCATCTGATACCATTTTGGAGATTTATGAATATTTGCATTCTGAATATGCAACTGGCAATATATGTCACTGTAATTAAATATACTAGTTGAACACTGAAAGAGGTAGGTGGTATATTTTCATTAATTCTGCTAGGGTTTATAATTGTTGTTAATTTAGTCCTGATTGTTTGAAGCAATGAACTAAAAAGATAACAATGAAAAATAGTAAGGTGTATCTCCATAAATGCCTAGTTATGTATCAGTGTCCTAGGTTCAGCAGTAGCAGTCATTTTTCTCCTTCTCAGTAGCTGGTGCAGTGCTGGGTTCTTGACTTTCAGCCCGGGATCAATGCTAATAACACCGATTTAGTTAGTTTTAGTTGCTGCTCAGTAATGTTTACTCTGACCAAGGACGTTGTGAGTCTCATGCTCTGCCAGGGAGGAGAGGAAGCCAGGAGGAAGCAGAGACAGGACACCTGCCCAAATTAACCACAGGGGTATTCCATACCACAGCACATCATGCCCACTATATAAACTGGGAGCAGCTGCCCGGAAGGGCTAGATTGCTGCTCAGGTAGGGCTGGGTATTGGTCAGCAGGTGGTGAGCTGTTGTATTCTCTTTCCTTGTTATTTCCGTTATCATTATTATTATTGGTGGTAGCAGGAGGGGTTTGTGTTACACCTTAGTTACTGGACTGTTCTTATCTCAGCCCGTGGGATTTGCATGCTTTTGATTCTCCTCCTCATCCCTCCATCCTTCTGGGACTGGGGGAAGGAAGAAGGTGGGAGAGAGTGAGCGAGTGGCTGCGTGGCTCTGAGTTACCAGCTGGGCTTAAACCACAACAATCAGCCAAACACACTCACAATTCCACAAATAGGTAGAAAGTAACTCCCTTTAAATGCATGCCTAGGTCCACCCCTATCAAGTCATTGGCTACAAAAAGCTGAACCTTCCTAACTGCCTACAATAGACAGAAAAAAAACCCCATATTTTAAAGTGAAAGGCTATTTGAGAGAGATAACTGCTTGGTCTTGCTTTTTGTCTTGGTAAATTATTAGCTGTATGCAAGATGTTTCTCTTTTCAAAAAAGAAAAAAATATTCTTCATATGGTAGGCAATAGTGAAGCCACAAATCCTGAGCATATGCAACAACATTCAGTAATACTTCCTCATGTTCCACCCATTGCTTGTAGCAAAACCATATTTAAATGACAATTTCTTCGTGGCTTTTACTGCAAATATTCAGCTCTACTTATACAAACAAACAGACAAGCTACAAAAGAAACAAACAACCCCCAAGAAAAAGCACAAACAAAACAAAAAACCTAAAGATATTGTGAACAGCAACAAGAAACAACATTATCTCAACAAAACATAGGCACCTAAACTCTAAATTTGTTAATTAAGAAACTGTTTATTTAGGGACCAATTACTGTAGGCAAACCTTCTCTAGTAATAAATTTATTTCTGGGAATCACAGAGATCAGTGGGAGCAGCAGTTCAAAAGCTGTGTGGAAAATCAGTATTTATTGCCCCCCACTTCCCATAGAAACTTATTTATTGTTCACAGTAAAGAAGAGAACAGATAGTCCAGCACATTGGAAGTGTGATTCAAGTGTCTAGGATCAAGAAACTTGATCTTTAGTATAATCTGTTATCATAAAATTGATATACACTCATAACCGTCTTATGGACTTTCAAAAACATGTTCAAATCATAAGCTCCTTTGTTGTGTTTCACCACCTAACTTCTGGCTACCTGGTGCTTTACCTGCTGTTTTCCGTTCTAGTATATCCCAATCATCTCAATTTGGAGGAAAGTGTTGACACAGATCTGAGTATTTTGTTTTCTCTAGCATTCAAAATAACGTTCAGGAAGTTGGAATAAACCCTCTTGTACAGAGCACCATTTGTTTCTCTGCTTAAATTTCTTCTCCCCATTTCCACCATCTCAATCTCTTGAGGGTTTTAACACATAGTCTTTTTATGAGATAATTGCCACAGAGGAATTCCTTTTCTACCTCATCATGGCAAAGCTTTTCAGACCAGTTTTTCTAGTCCATTTTCTTCAAAAACTCTTTCCTAAAGAAGGAATATATTGAATTCCTTATTAAAACAAACAAAACAGGAACAAATTCCCCAAAACCCAAATAGAAAACCCCAGAAAAAGGAACTGCTTATGTCTCTAAAAGGAAGTGGTAATTAGAAGGTTTATTCCACCTGTATTGTTTGTTCTGATTTTTAGTTCTTCATCAATCTTTTTATTTCATTGGATCTAGCATTTGTCTTTTGCACATTTAATCAGTATTTCTTTCCCTCAGAGCATATAATTTAACTGTTTCTATGTGTGGAGAGATTCTGGCACTGCTTATTACTAGCCCTAATCATTGTAATGAAAGTTTTGAAGTGTTGTTTTTAATTAGGAAGACCCTGATATAATTTCATTTTTAGATGGAAGTAAACACACTGAGGTTCATAAAATATTCTGATAAACGATCCATGAAGATTAGCCCTCACTGTCTGAGTCTAAAAAAAAAAAAATAAAGAAAACTTATCCAAAATAAACAAATTACACATTTTAGATGGATTAATTAGGTTACATTAAACATTTATTGCACTCTTTTCTTCCCAAGGAAAGTATTCTTTATTGAACTTAACTGACTTCATTTTCAGGTGAATAAGAACCCCTTTAATTTACTTCAGTTCTGATTTTGAATGTCTACACAGGGAGTTAATAGTGTTTAAATAGTCCTCCATAAATCAAGCTTGTTAATTGATTTGAATTAATTTCCCTAAGCATCTCTCTGTAGATAAACCCTAAAGGGAAATATCTTGATTACTGAAGATTGAATTGAAAAGGAATAAAGGAAAGTAAAAGGGTTAATAGCTTTGTGAAGCTTTAGGTTCTTTTTTTTTTTCCTATTTTGTAGAGCGCTTTCCTGCTTCTATGTTTTCATGTATGACTAATGAATAACGGACCACTATTTTCTTCCAAAAAAGAATTCATGTAAGTTGATTTGTTTCTCGATTCTCCTTCAGTCCCACACTTAATATGCCTTAGATATTTACATAATCAGGCAAAGCCCTCTTTTCTGGGCTGCTTTTTGAATATTTTGAGATTATATCAGGCATAGATGAAAGTGCCTTACCAATCCTGAACATTAACAATTATCTAAAACTATTTCTAATAGCATTAATTAAATAATTATCAGCTTTAATAGTATTTAACAAATATTATGACTACTGATGCATTCCATGCTTATGATATTAAAAAAAAAGGGGGGAGGGGAGGGTTTACAATGAATATGTGAACAAAGTGGTGTTCAGATAACTTCAATTCCACCAACCTAGTCACATATTACATAGGACAAGATTTCTCAGATCTGCTTCCTAGACACTATTTAGGTTTGTATGTGAATGCAGATCAAAGTAATTACTGCATTAAGTTCAAAATAGGAAAGTCTACCTCATGTGATGTATATATAGGGAAGTGTGTAGTCTGCCTGGAGCCCGGATCAGGGATATCACCAGGGCGCTCCCCAGTCTAGCACTATATTTATCAGCTATAGAAGATCATGCCTTTTTTTTGTAACCACTGAATGAGAATGTGGCTTCATCTCTCTTGCCACATTCTAGTTCTGTGCTTAAAAGGAATGATTATGTGTTAGGCTTTGAGATGAGGGAAATTTATAAATTAGGTTGTCCTTGCTTTGTTTTCAGGACATTATTTAATTATTTATTAATTTAGCTTTTTTTTTTTTTTTTTTTTTGGTAACAGACTATTGTTGAAATTACCCCTGTCACTTAAAAAAATAAAAAAAAAAACAACAATTAGGCAATCTCTGTGCTCCTATAACTAAGTTTTTCACACATTGAAATAACATGCAGTCCAACTTCGGTGCATGGAATATGTGATAACATTCTGCAACTTCCACTGAGGAATGACAGACTGCTGGCATTCCCAAATAAGTGCTAATAATTGACTTTATGCTGACTAACGTCAATAAAATTTAACAAAATTGTGTTATAAATGTTGTTTTCTTTACATTTCATATTAGTTCTGTTATTAGTAATGGCAACAAATGCATGAAAAGTGATTGGTGACCTACAGTTGCTTACCATTTTCTTTTTGCCCTTTAATTCATCATGTCTTCATCTACACTGAGCTAGACCTCTTTTACAACTCATTAATTGTATCAACATTCCACTTTATTGCCTGGGATAATAAATTAGTTTCATCAAGTCTGCCAATTTTTACCAGTGCATTTTCAAATTTACAATTTTTGGCCACGTTTGTAGCATTTTAGTCATTGATTCACATATGCTGAAAATTTTGTTGAATTTCTATCAGGATTTTGACAAGGTAATGGCAATGAAATAATTCCGAACACTTTCCTGTAGTGAATCACTGTTTACCATATGCTACCTTGGTGGTTAGATTTATTTTCCATTTTTTTTAGCTTACTGATGTTACCAGCAGTCCCCTTAAAACATATGGTAAACCTGACAGGAACAATTTTTCAGCAAGTAACCTTATTTTTAATTTCTGGGTTTAATTATTCATACTTCTGTGTGAATTAGATCAGACCTTTAATCTCTGAAAATTACTGTTCTACTATAGCTATATAATTTTCTTTTAAGCATCTTTTGCATGGCAAAAGAGACAATTTTAGTCAAAGCTTTGTCTTTTAGCAATTTATGTCAGTTTCACCTCTAACTTGAGGCTGAAATCTATGGCCTAAGCCAAGCTAAAAATTTGGCAAAAATGTGAGTGTATTGAAATAAAGTAAAACAAATAAAGAAAAATGTGGCTATACTTCTGTGTCGTTAATAACAGATAAACTCTTCTACAGTGATATGTGAATCCTCAGAACATTAGTTTTTGTTCTCCTATTTCTTAAAGTAGGTGGGAACTGAATATAACTCATCTTTTATGCCGTGTGCTCTTACCACCACAGAGGAAAAACTTACTGTACATAAAGACTGAGGGCTCAATTCACTTCAACAAACATATGTGCCCAGTGTCTTTTGAAGTTCCAGAAGACATGACCAGGCTCTGGCTGCTACTGCAAAAGTGTGCAGGTCTCTTGGAAGTTTGTGCCTTATCTGTTCAGCCTTTATGCTCAGCTCAGAAAATCTACAATATCTCACATGTCACTCCTTAAGTAAATGAATTGCTCTGTATGTGTCATTCTTTTTTCTGTTTTCAGTTTCAGAAAAAGGGAGAATTGGTTTTGAACCACTATGGAGAAAATCAATTCATCAGTTTTGTAACTTGGATCAGTGGTACTAAGAGGTAGAAGCATTTTGAGTGCATTTGAGAACATTTGACTAGTTCTACAGAAATGCCAGATTCATTCCAGTAAATGAATCCCACTGGGTCTCTGGTCATTCCTTAGGGTAGGTCAGCCAAACAATGTTTTGAAACAGTACGTTCTGGAACTCTTACAGTAATAATTTTATAATAGCTTAAACCAGCAGAAATTAATTTCAAACCAAAAAATTGAAATGTAATATGCTATGAATTTACACAGCATTCTTACTGAAGTAATGTCTTCCAACATTCTATGCAGGAACAAATTCAAAATAATATATAATTAAATTAATAATAATATAATTTATATAACACAGGAATCCAGTGTGACACAGGGCTTCAGAAATTTGTATTTGCGCTCCTTCCAAGGAAATTAAAGAATCATATTTTTAGATATCCCAGCTATACTAATAGCAGAAGCCACATATGTACTTGATGAATAAAGAAGCAAATCAGATGTATTTTCTTTCAGGGAACAGATCTGTAACATTTGTTTCATGATAGAAAAAGAAAATAAGAATTCAAAATCACTGAAGTTACTGGAAGGCTAATAAATCACAATTAGAGTCTGACTGATTGATGTTTGAATACTTCTTGCGTCAACGAGTATTTTTGGAACATATTTGAGTTAATCATCATGATCAGCCATTGTGATATGTTGGATAGAATAGTTTTAGCAAAAAATGAGTCATGTAAAGAGGAGTACTGTTAGAAAGAAAGATGTTATCTTTCGTGGCATATCTGAGTATTGTAAAGGCCTACAGAAAGGCATAAAGAGCACACAGAGGAATAAACTAAGAACAAGTCAAAGAAAAACATTAATTTATACTATTCAACACTGGCAATAGCTATAAAAGCTTACAAAAATACATTTTAAAAAGTATGCTAGCCCTTTTTTATAATGTGGCACAATTTACTTGCTATTTCTCCTCATAGGTTGCCAGTCGAGTTTTCCACTATTTTTTGCTTCCCTTACATGTGCTCTTCAGCTCATATAGCTAGTCATACTTTCAGAGCCTTCTGAAATATATGGCCTAGTTTACTGGGTGGTTGGCTGGTTGGTTGGTTGGTTGGTTTGTTGGTTGTTTTTTTCCAAAACTCCTATTTTGCCCTTCAAGATGGAAAAAAGAAAAAAAACCCTCCTTTAGTTCATATAAGAACTGCCTTAAGAGAGGCTGTTTCCCTAAATACACTCACTGTCATCTTTTTCATTTAACTAATCAGTAAGCAATCTTTTGTCTACTAGAAAAAAGAAATGCCTCTCTCTAATGAATGCTTAACATTACCCAGTAAGGTACATACCTTTCATCCTTATCTTTCATTGTGACTACAATAGGTTTCGCATTTAGAACATGGTACAAACATCTAAACAGTTCAGTCTGTTGTGTATAGCTAGCTCTTGACTGAGAGTAGGTACAACAGTAATCCATTGTTTTGGAGTAGTAGCTGTTAAGAGGTTTCTTCAAGACCTTTAAGATGGAATAGAACTACAGTTTGTGTAGGTTTAGTAAATATTCAATCACTGCCATTATCCATTTAATGAAAGTGTTTTTAGATTGAAAACCAAAACCAAAACCAAACAAAAACACACAGAGAAAAAAAAAACAACCAAAAAAACCAACCCAAAACCACAACAAAACCAAAGAAATTTGAAAGACAAAAAGCCCTAAATGTTTATCTTATCCTTTAAAGAAGTTTGTATTAGACTACCCTTCCATGCAAATTTCTATTAAAATTGTTTTGAGTTCACTAATTCCACTGTATAGGTTGCAGTTAATATTTTAATTCTCCTACTATTAAATGATTTTTTATATTAATTGGGGTTTTTTTACGTTTGATTTGCATTACTTAAATGTATTTAGAATTAATGACTAGGGTTGAAGTGTATTGATAGAAATTTATTGTGTAAAAATTTTCACTTTAGGTAAACTTCTGATTTTGATATTATGGAAAAAAAAACTTGGCACAAGAAAGGAGACCTGGTCAGTATGCACTTTTGTTAAACTCTTACAGTTCTTTAAAGTGAAACATTTGCTGTCACTTAGACATGTATGAAATAGGGCTGCTTGGTGCAAAAAGTTGACTAAATGCATAAGTGATTGCCTGACTGGACCTAAACTGTTATCACAGAGCACTTTCTAATCCTTTGATTTTATGCTCTCTGGGAAGGAGTTCTGTGGAAAAGGCAATGAGTGTCCTGGTAGACAGCAAGTTAACTGTGTATGAACACAGCTAAGTGAAGCAGTTGTCTTCACCTTGTACAAATTAAGGCATATCTATAATACTGTATGCAGTTTGGAGCCCCCAAGACAGGAAAAGCATTGATAAACTGGAGTGAATTCACTAGAGGAACCCCACCTGGGGTTCTCAGTGGGCTGGAGCACTTTCCCTGTAAGGAGAACCTGGAACCCCTGGACTCAGACAGCCTGGAAAATAGATGGGTTGGATACAGGGAGGGTATGGAGGGCTCACACCTTTCCCCATACCCAGAGGAAAGTGACTGAGGAATTGGAGCCAAGCTTTTCACAGCAGTGTATAGCAGGAGGATGAAACTAAAAAAAGAGAGGTTCAAATGGAGATAAGGAGATCCTTTCCCCTGGGAAGGGACAGGGCTGGGCAGGAACACAGGTTTCCAGAAAGACTGATGGCTCCATCCTTGGAGATTTTCAGGCCCTGAGAGGGACAGCTCTAAGCAGCCAGGTCTGAGCTCATAGATGGCCTCACCAAAGGGGGAGGCTGAACTAGAGACCTCCTGACATCCTGTAATCCTGTCATAACAGCACTGACAACTAAGATGAACAATGAAAAATTAATTATTCTTTGAAGACAAGTAGTATTTCAAGAATGCATTGTGACTAAATACAGGTATTGTTAGACAATGAATTATGTATCAGGTAGAATTGACAGAAAACCACAGGTAATATGTACAGTGTAAATTCATGTTCTAAACTTGTTAAGTTCCTAAGCTTTAGATTTGTTCCAAGAATCAAACCACTTCTCTATTGCTTCTCAAAAGAATCAATAGCAGATGACTTTATATTGGTAACATTATAAACCGAAACAGAATCATGTAATGAAGACTGACAAAACTTAGGAACACAGAACTATAAGGGAATGCCAATGACAAGTTTATCTTGTATTTTCTGTTAAATTTAAATCAGTTGTCTTTGACTGAGGACACTCTAATTCTTTGCCTAGTAAGGCCTCTCCTGGAAGGATGTCTCATCTATTGTAGATGCAGTTTCAATTCCAAATGGAATAGTTAAGGGTCAACATAGCGAAGTGCAAGGTCCTATACCTGGTTTGGGGCAATCCCAGGCACAGCTACAGGTTGGGCAGTGAAGTAATTCAGAGCAGCCCTGTAGAGAAGGGCTTGGGGGTGTTGGTTGATAAGAAACTGAACATGAGCCATCTTCAGTGTCCTAGGCTGTATCAAAAGAAGTGTGACCAGCAGGTCGAAGCAGGTGATCCTGCCCCTCTACACTCCTCTCCTCTTGTGAGACCTCACTTGGATTATTGTGTGCAATTCTGGTGTCCTCAACATAAAAAGGACATGGAACCATTGGAACAAGTCCAGAGGAGGGCCATGAGGATGATCAGGGGGCTGGAGCACCTCCCATATGAAGATAGGTTGAGAAAGTTGGGTCTTTTCAGTCTGAAGAAGAAAAGGCTGTGTGGAGACCTCATAGCAGCCTTCCAGTATCTGAAGGCGGGCTACAAGGATGAGAGAGAGGGACTTTTCATCAGGGATTGTAACTATAGGACAAGGGATAATGTGTTTAAACTTAAATGGGGGAAGGTCAGTCTAGATATAAGGAAGAAATTCTTTACTGTTAGGGTGGTAAGGCACTGGATCAGGTTGCCCAAATAAGTGATAAATGCTCCATGCCTGGCAGTGTTAAAGGCCAGATTGGACAGGTCTAGTGACAGGCAACCTGTTCCAGTGCACTACCCTCACAGTAAGCAAGAGGTAATGGTTTTAAACTTGAACAGGGAAAGTTCAGGTTAGATATAAAGCAAAAGTTCTTTACTGTGAGGTGGTGTGTGCTTGCAGCCCAGAAAACCAACTATATACTGGGATGCATCAAAAGACATTTGTCTTTCTGGGTTGTGAGCGTACACTGCTGGCTTACTTTCAGTTTCTTGTTGACTGACATCCCCAAGTCCTTCTCTGCAGGGCTGCTCTGGATGACTTCTCTGTCTAGCCTGTAGCTGTGAGTAAGTAATAAAATTTTCAAAACATAAATTTCAAAGTTAAGTATTCAACATTGCAATAAAGGTTTTAAACAACATTACTGGAAGGGCACATTTTCATTTGCGTCATTCGTCTACTAAATCGATACAAATTTTTCAGCTGACCTCAGTGTGAATGTGTTCTCAATGAAAATGTGATCATGTTATAGACCCTAGGTAAAGTTCTACACTTAAAAAATTACCAAGGATTACACTATTACATGCTAAAACAAGCAAACAAGTACACAAAAAGGTTTTTATTTTAAGAACTCTTTTTCTTTATATGCATGTTTCATATAATTTCTGTACCTTTAAATTTCCAATTCTGCAGAAATGAAAGTGAATAGCAGGGCATTTGAATGCTATATTAATCTGCTGACCCTTGAGTTTATTTTGCATAATAAATAAATCAGTCTCTCTAATCAAAAGTACTTTCTTGATGAGCAACCTTATTGCTGAATTTCAGTTCCCTACTGACAATCCTTTATGCTAAGAATGGATTATTAAATTTTGATTAACATCAGATTATACTAATTTTATCCACCAACTGACATTTCTGTTAATTGAGGATAAATGCACTAGTCTGATACCTTCCCAAAACAAAGAACATATTGAAAGTCTCAGCACAAGATGAAAACTTAATTAATATTCATTGTGTTTCCTGGAAGCTACTTGTTGCCTAAACCAGAGTCTTGCAGATAAAGTTGAAATGGTAGACTCTACAATATCACTATTTGGCACATTTTATTTGAATTATTTAATACAAGCCATATATCTAAAGTTATTAACAAAATGTTAATGTAATGACTTCAGTCATTAAAGTCTTTTTTGCAATAAACTGTGCTCCTGTGCAGTCATTAAAGCCAAATGTTGATTTCCCAGTCAGGAAAATTTCACACACTCTTGAGAAATGAGAACAGAGTAAGGAGTACACAACTGGGCTTTTTTTCTAGTAGTAATGATTAGGATTAGTAAAAAATTGGATATTTTTCTATTTGATGACTTTCATCAAGCCTGAGCAGAAAACTTAAGGTAATAATAATTGCAAATATCTTTTTATTTATTTTTTTTATGAAACCACTTCCCCCAAAGCTTTATCATCATGCTCTAAAATGGCTATAACGGCTATATTTTAATGTGAAATATTATTATTGTACAAAGTTTAAATTACCTAAAATGCAGAGCCCTTCTTTAAAATCCTGTATATTTCACAGTTTAATAATCAGCTACTTAGCTATCTGTCAATTTAGACAAGGAATCCAGGAACTGTATCTTTTAGATAATGACTACAAAAGTGAAGCTGAACAGAGATTTCTTTTTTTTTTCAAGGATGCAGAAATGGATAATTTCTGGCAATCTTTTTTCGTTAAGAATACAGCAAATCACATCAAATGAACAGCACTAACACTTTCTCATCTAATTGAAACTGATTTAGACAAAGGAGAAAGAGGTTGAGAAAAGTTTATGCCAAATTAAATAACAGTTTATTGTGTCACCGACTATGAATAAAATTATAGCTAATCTCTGGAATAGGCATTTCTTAAGTAATAATTTTTTTGTTTGCATTATCAATTAAATTAGAATGGAGGACAATTGAAACGTAATTAGCAATTCAAATCAGATTCATATTTGTGAAAGGTACCCTGAATTCCAATTGTAGCTGATTCATAGGCATGGTAGGAATTTTAAGGTTTTCTAATTTTATAACATTTTCTTTTTCAAATGCTGGACACATCCAGCCACCCAATATTTTACAATAACAAGTGTCATACCAATCATATAGTGTGATATGAAACAAGCTGGAAAATCTCTGTTACCATTTTCTGGACTGATTTGACTCTTACAGTATAAAATGATTGACAATAAATTAATTAAAATTGATGAGAATGAATTATAACATAGTAATAAAAAAGCCAGTTGGCTGGTTTATTATGAATCCCTCGTTGCATAAGTGAATGGTAAATGTTAGCACAAAGTTTCTTACTGTTTCACAAACCCAGAAATCCACTTACACAGTGAGTATAACTTTCATTTCATTAATAGTATTTTCACAGATTTTCATATTTTGTGACATTTAGAGTCAGATTTTTGTCCTAGGAATTTTGTTAAGCATCACTTGACTGAGAAAACAGAAGGAAAAGGAACTCATTCGTAAGTATAGCAACTTAATGCTCTTAATGCACCAAAGACAGTATTCTGTTTAAACTGTGGCTGTCTGTGGTGGTCTAAACCCAGCTAGCCAGCTCATTTGCTCACTCCCCCCACTTCCTCCCTCTTTCTTTCCTCCCCCCCCCCCCCCCCCCCTTCCCCACTCCTGGAAGGATGGGGAGGAGAACCAAAAGAATGTAACTCTCATGGGTTGAGATAAGAACAGTCCAGTAACTAAGGTATAACACAAATCACCACTGCTACCACCAATAATAATAATGACAAGAGAAAATAACAAGGGAAGAGAATACGATGCCACCCGCCAAAAACAAGACTGACCCAGAAGACCCCCGTATCCTTCTGGGTAACTCCCAGTTACCTCCCTGTGCATGACGTGCTGTGGTATGGAATACCTCTTTGGCTAGCTTGGGTCAGGTGTCCTGTCTCTGCTTCCTCTTGGCTTTCACTCCTCCCTGGTGGAGCATGAGACTCAGAAAGTCCTTCGTGAGGGTAAACATTACTTAGCAACAACTAAAAACATCAGTGTTATCAGCACTGTTCCCAGGCTGAAAGTAAAAACACAACGCTGCACCAGCTACCAAGAAGGAGAAAAATTGACTGCTACTGCTAAACCCAGGACACTGTCACAGGCAATTGCTGCTCCTTTTGTCTGTAGTTTTAACAAAAGTTTGGGAAGATTTTTTTCTTTTCTCATTGAAAAATATAATCTAATTTCGTTATTATTGGTATTTAGGATTTACTTCTTCAATTTAAAGAACATAGGTTGTTTCCCTTACAGGAAATATTCAGAACCTACCAGAATCTGTCCCATTGTCTTTTTATGGAAAAAGAATGCAATTTTAATCTTGTCAGTATCTGCTAGAATTCTCAGTTCATAACCAGGGACTTGCTGGAACATGAGTAGAATCAAACAAAGAATTCTAACTGTGAAGTTTATTAAACTACCATGTTTTTGTTTAAATTGGAAAGAACTGATGCACACATAAATATGCTGTTAGGCCTGCTCCAGTTGTACATTGTGTATAGGACCAAGCATATGGAAGAACAATGGCATTATAAAAACACTCTGCATTTATTTGATACAGCTGGCTCTATATAACGTTCTTGGAGCATACAAAACTGTAGCATCTGGCCTTTTGCAGTCTTTCTTTGAAGTATTGTTCAGTTGTAATTATGAAAACAATTTATAATAACGTATGTGTGACCTGCCTATCCTGACATAAGCAATGGGCAAATCGAAAAAACTCAGCAGTGCTTTGAAAAGAACTTCTTGATTTTCCCATCATAATGCTCATTTTAGAAGAAAGGAGAAAAGAGCTGGTATTACCTTCAACCTGGGCATTTCAGCAAGACAATTGGTGACGTTACAAATGTGCAAAACATTATTATTAAAAAAGGAAAGTAGACATTTTGTTCTAGCATATTTTCTGCAGCTTCATCCTTGCTGAAGACGTCTGCACAATCAGCTTCCATTATTATATAAATAATAATCATTAATGACTATCAGCAAAGTTTTCTGTTAACTAAAGAAGGTTATAGTGCCTAGTAATATAGTCACGAAATCACTGAAACTATTTTGAATAGCAACAGCTTAATTTTGATCTGTGGTATTCAGCAAAGCTATCATTAAGTGCTTGTGAAAACATGCACTCTAATACCTTTATTGGCATTCACTATTTTGGAAAGTAAGAATTTTGAGTATCCGTATCAAAACATCATAAAAACACATTCTCTAGTATCTGCAGTGGTAATGAGATTGGTTGTAATCCTATAGTTACATGAAATGGGATTATTCCTTTTAGAAGAGATGTCAAGGTCTTTTTTAAGAATTAAAATAAGTCTTCTTCAATAAAGACCTCTACTTATATTTATTGAATGTAAAGAAAATAACCAAAGCAAAATGTTCCTTTGTTCATAAAATGTGTTGAAATGTTTTAGAAGCATTTCAATTTCTACCACAATTTAGAAGCACTACAATTTAGAATATATTCTGTTATTTCCTTTTCTGATAAAACACAGAGGCACACAATCTAGTTTGTATTTTAAATATGATGACAATGCAACCCAAGAGATATATTTTTTTAATTAGTTTATAGCATATTTAGGAAGACAGATGCTAAAATATCATTTAAAACCCTGTACTTATCCAGAGCAAAATCAACCTACAAAAAGCTTTAAATTTGCTGGGTTTTAGCAGTGTTTAACATTTTTGCATTGATTGCAGGTTAGAATCTAAAGTTCCCAATCAGGCACCTGAATTGCAGATACAGTCATAGAACTGAGCCTCTTTGCACAAAGCTCACAGCAGTGACATGCTAATTCTTCTCCTCAGATTGGACACACAACATTGCAGATATTGAAGCCCCAAATCTTCTTCTCTATGTCAGCAGTAATTTTTTCTCTCCTTTAAACACCAGATGGCTTGCTTATTTAAGAATATGCAGGAATGAGAAAAGTAAGTGTTAATAATAGTAGTAGCAATACTTTCATCATCATTACATACCTGTAAGAGTTTGTCCTAAACTGAAAGCAGGTGTTGCCTGTTGGGATACGTAAGTGAAAACCTCACTCATTATTATGACAATAAATAAATGAGGAAGATCTGAGCCCTGCAAGGCTTTTACAACCTAAGCACAGAACTATAACTCTATGGTGATATTTCTGGGAGGGGGCATACACTCTCAGATTTAAATACTTGCGTTCTAGAGCTAATTGCAGATTAGACACTTGTGTGGTAGTGCTGTGCCCTACCCTATCATACATAACATCTTATCATTGAATCATAGAATCACAGAATAGTTACAGTTGGAAAGGACCTTAAGATCATCTTGTTTCAACCCTCCTGCCATAAGCAGGCACACCTCACACTAAACCATGTCACGCAAGGTTCTGTCCAACCTGGTCTTGAACACCACCAGGGATGGAGCATTCACAACTTCCCTGGGCAACCCAATCCTATGCCTCACCATCCTCACAGTAAAGAGCTTCCTCCTTATATCCAATCTAAACTTCCCCTGTTTAAGTTTTAACCCGTTACCCCTTGTCCTGCCACTACAGTCCCTGATGAAGAGTCCCTCACCAGCATCCTTATAGGCCCCTTCAGATACTGGAAGGCTGCTATGAGGTCTCTATGCAGCCTTCTCCATGCCAAAAAGACCCAACTTTCTCATCCTGTCATCATATAGGAAGTGCTCCATCCCTCTGATCATCCTCGTGGCCTTCCTATACACTTGTTCCAACAGTTCCATGTCCTTTTTATGTTGAGAACACCATATCTTATATAGTACTGCATCATATCATAGAATGGTTTGGGTTGGCAGGGACCTTAAAGATCATCTAGTTCCCTCTACCGCAAGCAGAGACACCTTCCACTAGAGCAGGTTACTCAAAGCCCCATTCAAGTGGCCTTGGACACTACCAAGTGCAGTACGGGCCATGTGCTCCAAAAGATCCTACAGGTCAGGCAGATAAATCAGCTATGTCCTATGAATATAAACAGCTTCCCAAAATTAGAAGAAAAAGTTTCAATGTTACACACTCTGTATTTTTCAGATTCCCTCCTCAAATAAAACTATAATTAAATATAAAACATCTCCTAAAACGACCTACATATGTATATTTATTTTAATGCTTAGAAACAGATGTTTTCAAACCAAAATTTCAGGTTTTCTAAATGGTGAAATTTCGTTGTTAAAAGTTATGTAACACAAATGACCACCTTGTTTTTTCACCTAAGAGATTTTATGCTACAAAGTGTTTATAGGAAAAATTTTCATTTTTCTTCTTTTTTTTTCTTGTCCGAAAAATACTGTTTGCATGTTATCTCAAACAATTTACTCTAGTAATTTTGCCAATTGTGTAACTGCTTCTGTCCATTTTATAATTTCATGCATGATATTTTCCATTACCTATAAGTAGCTGCTGGCGGTTATTTAGAGAGATATTCCCTTCCAAATATTTCCATGGAAACTAGAATTAAACAGTCATTAAGATGGGAGAGTCCTTTTTTTCCTGTAAAATAGCTCTTGCACAGCACTGAAGTTGCTAGAATTTACAATTACATATGGGAATCTAGAGTTGATGCCTGTGTGCATGTGAGTGGGTGTGATGAGTTGTGATGGTGAGAACTTTAAAATTATCAAGATCAGTGTTTAGATAATAACTAGTTCTATACACGAACTGATAGAGCACCTCCAGTCCTTCTGAATACGGCACCGATGTACTTATCGTGCTTTGTACTGTGTACTTTAATCACTATATTCTGTCATTAAAAGCAGAAAATTAAAACCCACAAGGCATTAACTGATAATTTGTAAGTAATGTTTTATGCTACCCAGATTGCAAAAACACTTTTTTGTTTGTTCATTTGTTTACCTTGGAAAACAACAGACTCCCTCAAATATTTAAATTTAAAAAATTATAGAAAGAAATTATGCAAAGATACAATCCAAATGTTTTCACATTCTCAAGCAGAAGTGTCTCTGCCTTTAAAATTAAAAAAGCAGAAGTTATTCTATTCATAGTTCAAAAGTATCTTTTCTTTTCACAGCAATCTTACCTCCAACAGTAACAAATGAGGTACTTTGATTTCAGAGAATATTATGCCTCCTCATTGACTGATTGTATCAGTAGAGATCTTATTTAGAAGTCAACTATACATTTCTGCTTTTGTAAAATGCAAAGTTTTGTACAGAAAGAAACTTATTTAAATTACGAATAGATGAATATTATACAAATATAAAGATTGACACATAAGTAATACTACAAAATAGACCATTATCTTGGTTACTGCTATGTGGCACAAAATATGAAAAGGGTTCTGTCCTCTTTTTTAAGGTAATGTCCTGTACTTAGTGCTACTAATTCTTATTACAGAAAATATCATATTTCTACATTGTTTATCTTTTTTCTTCCTGTTTCTACAGTAACTATTTTAGATGCATTTTTGTTAAAACATTTGAAAAATGTTATTCTATTGGTTATTATAATCAGGTACATGTCATCATAAAGTTACTAACCCAAGATAAAAACACAAAAGCCTGGTTCTGTAAATACTTACATAAAAATTGATGAGGTTAAAAGATGAGCTTTTACACAAAATAAATTTCTGTAATGTTACAAAGGTAAGAAGAGCTTTTAGATTGCCAAAATCTGCTATAACATTTTATGTAAAAGAAAATTTAAAGAATTAATTTGAAGTGTAGTTTCACTCAGGAATCTATGGTATTCAACAGACCCTTAAGAGTGAGACATAGCACATAAATTCTAGTAAACTAAGGTGAAGGTGTCTTCTTTAAGTGGATGATTGCATCTGAATATTTAATAAGCACATCAACTTAATTTGAAGATATCACTCATTGTGCATAATCTGACATTTCTTCCAAAGCACTTATTTCAACTCATATTATGGCTGTAGGATTATATAGTTTGCATGGACCGAAAGTTTTAAAGGTTTTCACAAAAATAACTATACATCCTAGCAGATTTAATCATGCTAAGAGATTTTAGCTGCATCTGGACTACAAATGGATAGAAGCTGCTAATTTAAAAACTAAATACCAGCACATATTTATTTTCTTAATTGCTTGATTTTGTTGGAGTTATAGTTTTAAGTTTTTAGCTTTAATAGTTAATCTTTAGTTTTAATATTTTAGCTTTAACATTTTGTTAAAGGTTTGGTTTTGTTATTTTCTTTATCCATAAAATTTGTCAATATATTTAGAAAATTGACAATACAATAAAATTGCAGTTTCTTCAGGTAAGTGTGCACGAATTCAGCACTTTTTAATGGTTTAGAGTGCATGATCATGACTGTGTCTTCCACCCACGG
This sequence comes from Neopsephotus bourkii, assembly GCF_033783945.1. Lineage (NCBI taxonomy): Eukaryota > Metazoa > Chordata > Aves > Psittaciformes > Psittacidae > Neopsephotus > Neopsephotus bourkii. The sequence continues at coordinate 13,111,486 of NW_026902293.1, read as the reverse complement.
AAAACAGATTCTATAAGTTCTGAATCACAAAATTTAAGTACTTTGAAATCATAAAGCATAGATCATTTTATGTACAGAAACACACATGAATTATTTTTTCTGCTGTCAAATGAAAAACATTAATCTTAGAGAAACCTCACACTAATTTACAGGAATATGACAACATAGTTTGTACTTTACATTATGATTTATTTGCTAAGAATACTGTGGGATCAATTGGGGTATGCCTGTATTTATTTCTCTGCAAATACACAGGTCCAAACAAAGTCTCATTCCTAGAGTAATATCAGTAACAGATAATTTTCTTTCTATTAAAAAACAAACCCCCCCCCAACATATTAGCTCACTGAGATTAAAAATTGGCAGCATGCAATAAGCTCAGGCAGTAGTGTTTTGAATGTAAATTTCCAAATTTTAACTCTAAGAATATCAGGACTGGAAGAGTTGGACTTGCCCTCTGGCAAGTGTAAATCGTAACAACTTGATGATTAATTAAAATTAAAATTTATAATAATAATTAAAAAAATGAAATCTACTATAAAGCACTGACATTTCTCACCTTTGAGGAGTCGAACAGAGATTTTAGTTTTATGACCCGTTCCTCGAAAATAACCACTAGTTTATAATTCAGAGGTGCACATCATGTTTCTTGGTTTCCATACCATTATTTTCCAACTCTGACTTCGTGTGCACTATTCCCGTATCATTCTCATTCATACAGTTTTCTCCGTTACTGAATGATAAGAGGTGAGATTTTTCTTTTTTTTTTTTTTTTTTTCCTCACTATAAACTTGGGAATCCATCTAGAAAGCTGTATTTTTTCCTACCATCTTTACTGTTCTGAAGATTTCCCATTTAAATTAAAAAAATCAAAGGAAAAAAGGATGCTCTTCCCAGGCACTTTTTTCTAAGATATCATTAACACCATATTAAGTCTAAACAAATTCAGAATTTGGGTTTGAATGTCAAATATCATTAATATTTTCAGATAGCTGAGGTGTTAGGAGGCTATGCACCCCATTTAACTCCTAAATGTCTGTTGATTAAGGATGCACTATTATATTGAAAAAGCAATTACAAATTATTCATCCTGAAGCCTTTTTCATTAAAATCAAGAACAACAAAAGCAGTTTTGTACTTAATTTGATAAACAATAAACACCAGTAGCTCTTAAGCTTGGTTGGATCAATCCTGTCCTTAAGACAGCACTCTTTTAAAAGGATAAGACTTGATGTTCCCTCTCAGGAAGTTCAAATCCTCAGGCTCACTCTCCATCTCCCTTTGCAACTGTGAGAAGACAGACTATTCTATAACTGGCGATCAGGATCGGTGATAGTGTTCCTGAATGTCTATCCCTTGGTCCAAAAGCAACTCCTTCCATGACAGGCATTTTATTTGTGAGCTTGTTCTGTTGTTGATCATAAAAAGGACACCATGTGCATTATAGTATTGTTGCCTTATAGAAAAAAAAAAAAATGCAGGTATGATAATTTCCATCACCATAATTTAATAGAAAAAATAATAAAATAAACTTAATAAAAACATAGTTTCTTTTTCCCTCTTGAACAATAGCAGTTAGAAATGGGTACACATAATCAAGATGAAGAAATTCAAATTAGGCAAAAAAAATTTCAAAAGTATGCCGTTAGAAATGACACATCAGCAAGAAATAGCTGACGGTTACAGCAAGAAATAACAATGAACACTTTAATGACCAGAGTTAATTAATGCTGAATGAGAATCCTCAAGAAATACTCATGACATTCACAACAATAGTGAATGAGTTCATCATTGTGTTATAAAACATTAAGCCAGTGAATTAGGAGTAAAAGTAATTATTTGCAGTATGATATTTCTATTCCTCATTTTGTATCTATTTGTCTTCACAAAACTCTAGTCCTCCAAACAAATTTGTAAGTAAATTACTACATGAGTACACATTATTCTTGTGCATAATTCCATGGAGTGAAATTTATGGAAATTTTGGAAGATTGTATTAATGATGAATCATTTTCAAATCAATTCTGTGGATGTATTTATCTTCTCTATAGTTGTAGTTCCTGCTAAGACATCTAAATTTGGAATTTCACACAGAAATAGTGCGTGACTAATTTGTCGTAAAATAAAATTAATATAGGTAGACTGAGTCAGACTAATGAACAAAACTGTCACGAAATCTGTGAGTATCACTATTTTTCCCTGGCGATTGAGTGCATTATCTCCCATCTTAAGAAACGATGTTGTACTATTATAAACCCAACCAAACTATCTGATACTTAACCAAGAGAGACAGAAATATATGGTTGCAGGGAGGAAAAAAATGCCATTCAGATAGAAATATTTCAGTGAGGATTATGGATCTTTTAAGCAAAAAGCAAAGATATAAGGTGCCTACCTTGCTGATCCTTCTCTCCCATCTGCAGCAGGTTGAGAGATTGAAAAAATATGAAAATTATCTCTTGGGTCAATATAAAGGCAGCTTATGGGAACAGAGATGCTCACCCACCTTCACAGGACAAGTTGGTAGTTGTTTTCAGGATCTGATGCTACAATACCTCCCCAGGCCTGGGGTGAAGATGGCAGGCCTAGGGAGGGTCATGGAAGGGTCTGCACAGGAGTATGGTGTGCAGTGGTCCAGGAAGGAGGAAAGCCTGGGTGCTCTTTTATTTTCTGGGAGAACCAACAAACATGGACCAGGGCGCATACATTTTCAAATAAAAGGGCATGTGGAAGCAGCAGTTGGTGAAATGCTCCCAAGTAGCACAGGCAACAAGCATAGACAAGCATGGGGAATGTCCTCAAGCACATACTCCTCAGGGTGCTTTGTGCATGAGCAGCAGTTGCACATACACACAGTGCAATCCATTAGCAGTCTTATAGGTAGGCTCCAGGCTTCATACTCAGAAGTGCTTTCACAGGCAGCACTCACTGGAAGCCAGCAGAAGCATCTCTGAGCCCAAAGACCTGCAGAGCCAGTTTGGGCTGTGAAAGGCACACAGCAGCACTCTGTAAAGAGCTGGCCAAGCCCAGACCATTCATTCACCTGACTGCCAGGGTGATTGTCTGATCTTCTGTTACACTGAAGACATCCTTGTGCTTTCACGTGCTTTCTTCAATACTCCCAGTGTCACTACAGCATATACACTGCTTAAAATGTTTTCTGCATCACTTGCTTGACCATACTCCCAGTTACAGGCAGCAACATCAGTCCATTAATACATGGCTCTGTGGCTGGTATTGTCACTACCATTTTTGGGTTTTTGATAATGGGATGGCTGAGTTCAGCTGTAACAGTTATTTTTCTCCTTCTTAGTGGCTAGTGCAGTGCTGTGTTTTCAACATCACTCTGAGAACAGTGCTGATAACAGACTGATGTTTTTAGTTGTTGCTAAGTAATGTTTATCCTATTCAAAGACTTTTCAGTCTCATGCTCTGCCAGTGAGGAGGGGAAGCCGGGAGGAAGCAGCGAAAGGACAACTGACCCAAATTAGCCAAAGGGGTATTCCATACCACAGCATGTCATGCCCAATATGTAAACTGGAGGGAGTTACCTGGAAGGCCAGGTCACTGCTTGGGTCAGGCTGGGTATCGGTCAGTGGGTGGTGAGTAATTGTATTGTGCATCACTAGTGTTTGTTGTTTTCTTTTCCTTTTTCCCTTTTAGTTTTATATTCTCTCCCGTTGTTAATTCCCTTGTCATTATTGTTATTGGTGGTAGTAGTAGTAGTTTTGTATTATATCTTAGTTACTGGACTGTTTTTATCTGAACCCACGGTATTTACATTCTTTCAATTCTCCCCATCCCTCTGGCAGCAGAGGGGATAGAAGAGGGGAGGAGTGAGAGAGTGGCTGCGTGGTTCTGAGTTACCAGCAGGTTACCAGCTGGGCTTAAACCACAACAATGTCCTACATGGAAGCAGGTTTGCTGACTTTGGATGGGATTCACTTTTCTCAAAGGGGGAAGAGGGTCTTTTAACATCATAGAATCATAGAATAGTTTGGCTTGGAAGGGACCTTCAAAGGTCATCTAAGCTTGAATGTCTCCAGGAATAGTGCATCTACTACATCTCTGTGCAACCTGTTCCAAAGTTTTGCCACGCTCATTGTAAAAAATTTTCCTTCACACCCAACCTTGCAGCCTCATCACCTTCTTAAAGGAACAACTCTTAATTCCTTTGAAATGTTTCACTGGTGTTTCCCTGTTGGTTCCTATTACGTCAGGTGCCGCTTCATCTCCCTAAGACTTGAAGTGTGCTTCAGTATGATCCACATGTGTCAGAGCAACCTGCTGAGAATCCTCACTAGCACCCCACCACTCTAAACTTGGCATCTCATCCCACAGCTTCTCATGGATGAGCTTAATATCATCCCCTTTCCACACCATTTCTAATTTAAAGCTCTGTCAATGAGCCCCTCTAGCTTTCTCTGAAGAGACTCTTTAGCAGGGCCTATTACAATGATGTGCAATGGTTTTCAACTAAAAGAGGGGAAATTCAGGATGGGCGTAAGGAAAAAAATATTTACAATGAGGGTGGTAAAATACTGGAACAGGTTGTCCAAAGAGCTGATGAATGCACCATCCTTGGAGGCATTCAAGGTCAGGCTGGAAGTGATTCTGGGCAATCTGATAGAGTTTAAGATGTACCTGCTCACTGCAGGGTGGTTGGACTAAATGGGACCTTTGAAGGTCCTTTCTAACCCAAACTGCTCTATGATTCTATTTTGCAATTCTATGATTGTTGCCTGGTGCACTACCCATACATGCAGTTGTGTCAAAGGTTCCCCAGTTGTCGTCCCAAAGGCTGCAGGATGATGGACTGTTTGTCTGCTGCTCGTTTTTCTGTCTCACTTTCAGTGTCCTGCAACTATAATAATGAGGATCATTCTAGTTCTTGTTTTCCAGGTCCTTATCTGAATCTTTAGCAAAATTAGAGGGAATAAATTGTCTTATGCTATCTGCCAGCTCTTCTCCACCTGTCCAAAGACATAAACACATTCTCCAGTTAGAGGAAGCTCTAATTCAGGTTGTTCACTGGGTCCGTAACAAGGATTGTAGATATATTGAGCTAGGAATATTGAAAGTTTTCCCAGTTATTGTCCAAAAGGCTGCAAGATGGCAGAGTGTATGTTACTGGTTCCTCTGTATTACTTGCAGTGTCCTCTTCAGAAAGCAGGACCTAGGATTACCCTCTGCCTAAGATGACTCTGAAGAGCTCTGAAACCCATTCCCCAGTTTGCTAACCTGGGCTCCAAACAGTTTTACAGTTTCTTTGTGTCAACTTTCAACTTATCGGCCCTTTCTTCTGTTTCTCTCACAGCTTTCAGTATGGACTCTGCATTGTACAGTTGTGTTTGAAGAGACCTGATGGATGGGATGACAGAAATTCTCTCCTTTGTCACTTGCACAAATTGCCCCATCAGGTCAGTATTTTCAGCTTGAACCTTTTCTGTCCAGTGCATCTGCCCATGGAGGTGAGAATTTTCTTCAGCCAGTCTGGCATTTTCACCTACCATCTCCATGAGATGCCCCTGTAACTCCTCACACCTTTGTCAGAATGTGCTCACAGTGTCTGTCTGCAGACAGTTAGTCTTGAAGCTCCTGATGAGAGACATCATTCTGCTGGGCCTGGGGCAGCAAAGCTCTGGCAGGCTGTCCCTGTGCTCCAGCCCTTGGCTCAGGAAGCAACTTCATGCATGGCTTCTCAGCAGAGCTTTGGGTGGGCAGTGGCACTGAAGCAATCACCAGGTGCTTGATGGTGTCCTGCAGATGCCTATATCTTTTTTTCAGCTCTTCCATGATGGCAGTTAGCAAAGTTTTTCTCATCTGGATCCTCTGTGCCTCCTGGCATGCTTCCGGAGGGCTGCTCTTTCCCAGGAGGTGGTTCTCCATCTCAAGGGTTTTGCATTACCTCTCTAGGTCTTCTAGCACATGGTGCAGGCCAACCTTCTGCTCTAGCAGCTGGCTGCAGGTGCTACCAGGAAGCACCAAACTTTGTTCTGCAGGCTCTGGCACATGGCACAGAGCATGCATCACAGCCTGGGACATCACATGCTGCCCAGAGCTGTGGCTTTTGGGGTGTCTTTCCTGTAGTGTGAACCAGCACTAACAAGGCTTGATCTGGTGGCTAGCCACTGCTGGGGCCCAGGGCCCATTTTGACCAGTGCAGCAGGAGCTTTGTGTCTCCTGATGGCCCCTGCACCCTGAAGGGCTTTCAGGCTGTGCCTAGACGGGCCTCTGATGGGAGCAGCTGACATGCTTGCCCCCAGGCTCAGCCCGCACTGCCTTCCACTCCCCTTGGTGCTCCTCCTTCTGCACAGGGTGGGCAGGAATCAGCACTGAGCTCCTGCAGGGTGATGGGCCACCAAGCGCCATGGGTCCCCAGCCCACAGCATCCTGCCTCATGGCTAAAGGCATAGGTTTAGGGCTGTTGGCCTCCAAGCACTGCTGCCAACAGGCACCGCCAGTCACGTTACCTGAGTCTGCAAGGGGTGGGAGCCCCCTGAGCCCATGTTACCTGCACCACACAGGAGCAGAGACAGCATCTGCCATGGGGCTGGGATGGGTGATGGTGGCCTTATATGTTACCTACCCCCTGCTCACAGTGGAGGGTAGAGAACTATGGGCCTATAGGGAATGTTGGAATATCCTGACCCTTCCCCACCCAGCACTCAGTGGAGGGTGTGGCCTTTGTGGTGGGTTGGCCTGAGCTGGCTCTCAGGTGCTCACCCAGCACCTCTCCTCTTCCCTCCTCAGCAAGACAGGAGAGAAAGAAAAGATTATGAAGAATTCTGGGGTCAAGATAAAAAAATCATTAATAAAGAAAAAGCAAAGACCACACATGGATGCAAAGGACTGCAAAGAAAAGGATTTACTCTCTGTTTCCCATGAGAAGGCAACATTCAGCCAGTGCCTGTGAAGTAGGGTCTCGGTATGCCCAGCCATTGCTCTGGAAGACTAACACCTTGATGACAAATGCCTCCCTTCCCTTTTTTCCTTTCTCTCAGCTTTTATTGCAAAGTGTGATTTCATATGGTATGGAACATGTCTTTGTCAGTTTGAGTCAGCTGTCCTGGCTATGTCTACTCTCAACCTATTGCCCAAGTCCAGCCTAGTGGCCTTTGAGGTCAAGGGGGATTATGGAGAGATGGCCTTGATGCCGTGAAAGCACTGCTCAGCTGTAGCCAAAATATTGGTGTGTGTTATCAACACCTTTATACTTATTGATACAAAGAACAGCACTAGGAAGGCTGCTATGGGGAAAGTAGCTCCATCTCAGCCAGACTGCATACACAATCCAAGTGAGAAGTTTACTTTCTTGACCATTATTTGTATGTATATTATAGTACAATTCTTTGATAGACTGAAGGGTTCACGGGCTACATGCTAAGTGTTGGAGAAGTCTTTTCTGACAACGTAGTGCAGTGACTCTGTGTCAAGCCACACATGTATCTACTGGTCCCTCCTTTCATTCCAAATCACAAAAGATATGGGTTGTAATCCCAAATCAAGCCAGGACTTCCTGTTGTTAAATGTATTCTTTCATTACTAGCTATTATATTCCATGAATGCTATCCATTTGTACATTAAATATATGACAAATTATTCAATTTTTTTCATTCACAAGATATTATATAGGACACTTGGTACTTACAAAATTATGGAACAAGTAGTTTTGTAGGCATCAAGTTGAGAAACTTTGTCATCCTACAGATCTATATACTAAACACTGGATAGCTGAGGAAAAGTAAATATGTGGGAAGGTAGCAATTATAATTAATTTATCCTATTTTCTCCCTGCTAGTTAAAAAATGTGTGTTCTGATATTATAGCTAGTAGTTTCATTAGAGCTATTACAATATAGTTGTGTATCTATCTTCATCAGACTTGTAGAAACTTCAATTCATTTTGAGCAAGAGGTAGAGGTTTAGCCAAACAGTAAGCTGAGAAGACTTTTATGGGGATGATGACTCAAAATGCTATCATAAAACCAGAAATAAAATTCATAACCTCTCTTCCATATTCCTATTCAAGTATGTTAATTAAAATACAGATATAAATGTAAAAAAAGATAATTAATAAAAATCTGGGAAAAAAAGTCTAGAATATACTGACATATTATAACTCATTTTCCTTCACTCAGACTTACCTTCCAGTGAGAAAGCTTTTTCTCTAACCAGAAATATAAATATTTGGCATCTTCCAAAGCTGCTTTTCATTCTAAGCCTCATGGGCAAATGGCAGGGAGTATGCAATCTTTTTCAAGCAAGCCTTAGTGGGCTTACTTAGTTTAGAATCTCTCTCAAACAATTTGCTGCACTTCAGGATTTTCCTAACAGATTTTGTGTTTCCTTCTATTTATCCTATTTTAATAAAAATACCAGGAAAAAAAATAAAGTCTACAAGAATTAGATTTAATTTGGGCATAATTTATCAGACAGCACAGACATTCCAATTTGTTACAGAAGCACAGAGGTAGCTGATGCCTTTTTCCAGTCTATCCCTTTATCCTTGAGTTTGAAGTAAGAAAGAGGCTCCCTTCCTTTATGGAAAGCTACCAATTCCTTAGCTGAAAAAGTGCAATGTAGCAATTATCTTTGTAGAAGTTTCACCTTCTCTTTGCATTAATACAGAGTCATTTCCTTTTGTGAAAGTATTATCAGCCCCCCTGTTCATGTCTTTTTACAGATGCCTAAACACATCTACCATCACTTGGCCTGCTTTCCTGTGACATTGCATATGTGACACAGGGTCTGACAGACCTGTGTCATTGCAAATATACCTGTTCAGTGTCTCAGTATAATCACAGATGTCACCTGCTGCCTATGCTTAGGCAAGGTGTATGTGCCCTTGCTGTCAAATCAGCTGATGCCTTAATGTCTGGGTTGTAACATAAGTCAGCACAACCGAACCTAATGCAACTAAGAATGCTAAAATATGGTTTCTTAGGAATTGGAGAAATTCTGTTTTGCTATGTCATTGAGAAATTTAAAAAAATGAAACTTGAGTTTTGTATATATTCATGATATATCATAGAATCATATATATCCTATAGTCCCATCAGAAATGTGGAATGTGTAGCTGGAATCTCACTATAATCAGAGGTACATAAAACTAATTTTGAACCATGTATCTTAGAAATGACATTATGATAATTTTTATTTTATTGCCATACTGATGGTATTGCCATTGTAGTATACAAAGCAAACTGCTCATCTGAGCTGGTTCTGTGCAAGTAATCACTTCAGTATATGATTGAAACACTAGGGAAAAAGTTATTCTCTGATACATTATTTCATCTTTCATTAATTAAAGATAATGGATATAATGATAATATTTTAGTATCAGATCTTATATAATATTTTCGAATTAAGTTTTAATTTCTTTTAACTTCTGTTTTATGACTTCTCTGCCTATATCTCTCTGACGTTCTCTTTGCACTAATCAGTCTAGTACTGAAACTCCAGTCAGTGTTGCAATTTAAAAGGCAGTTTCAGATTAACATCATTCCAGGCCATACGTTGTGGTTGAAATAAATTGAAGACACCTTCATTCCAAATGCAAAACAATCTTAACATAACAATTAATTTAAGACTCCTTAAAAGCAAAAAATCCACATTTCCACACAAGTTATCCCTAAGGAGACAATAACACTTCAATTTACAAGAGAGTTTATTCTTGCTTATCTCCCATCCTTACAATAGTCAGAAAAGAATGTGTATCCTGTTTATTATTACCAGGTACATTTTCAGAATTACTTTCCCAACAAAAATTTGCACACACAAAGATAAAAAAATAAAAATTGTTTCAAAATTGGGTGGCTTGTTTCAAAGACTCACTTATGTTTAATGCCACATTAAGAAAAAAAACCAAAATACCCAAACAAACCACACCACAAACGGTAACATACAAATAAAACCAAACATACACACATTTTCTTCCCTTGTAACTCTTCAGAAGAAATCACATAGATTGCTTTCAAGGTTTTTAATTCTGTGTACAGGTTAGATCATAAGGAAGCAGTAAATAGCATAGAATAGTCGTTCAAGTACTGTGGCAAACCATCCTGCTTTTGAGGGTTAATTATATCTGTGAAGTACTTTATTACATTGTAAAGAATTTTCCACTGATAAAAACATCTGTATCAAAAAATTGGAGAAATTGTTTTTCTTCCTGTTCTTAAGAAACAAATTATCCGTTGTCTTTGTCTTGTTATTTTCCTATCAATTTCATAAAAAATAGAGCAGGCTTTATGCATTTTTCTATACTGAAACTAGTGTTAAATTCCATATAAAACAGTTTGGTCATTAACCAATCTGTTTCCATTTCGAGCACGTAAATTCTATCTAGATGTTTCTGTGGTCCCTGGTACTTAGCCCAGTTCAGAATAAAGAAAAGTCTTCTCAAAATACCCTTGGAACAACTGTATCCTGTAGTAGGCAGAACAGATGGTGCATCTCAAATGACACTGGGGACCATATAGGCAAGTGAATCAAGTACCTCCTAAGTGGCAAGGTCTAAGTTCTGCTAATTGTATGGAATATATCACCCTGGAGTAATATCAGCTGCTATAATGGACTATATCATCATCGTCATTTTGGTTGTCTTGGAATACCACGTTTTGTGTCTTCATAGGATAAATTTGTGCTCTTTCAAATTAGAAAAACCTTTTCTTCCATTTCTCTGTTGATCTAAACCCAAACAAAACAATTCCTTTCTTCACTAAATTACAATTAAAAAAATATTTCAGGCTCTTATGAAGCCTGTATTTCTACAGTTATGTACCAGGTACTTCAAATTCCATAGCAGAAATAAACTAATTTCTACTTACGCATTTTTTTCTTGATCAAAAAGATAGGTTTAATAAAAATTTATAGAAGTTAATTGAAATTATTTTAATAATTTCTACCATCTCCCCTGTAAAAATGTAAGCTAAAAGTGATGTCCTTCATTTTCTTGAAGTGAGTCTATGTTTAACCAAAAGGGTGCTTTTAACTCATCCCCAGAATAAATGTCTCTTTTGTTTTATTGAACTTTCCATATGAGTGATATGCTAGTTACCAGTAACCTAATATTATGCATAATATTAGGTAATCAGTAGAAAGAATAATAATAAACAGATTTTTTTTTTTTTATTATTGGGAGCTTCTTTTGTTAGTTTAAAAAAAATGGCAGACGTATTCAATAAGTTCTAAAAAACCCCTCCACTTAACTTTTGACGTCTTACAAATTCCTTTCTTCCCATGTGAAGTGGGGGAAAAGACAACAGAAACTTACAATTTATATTCAGATTTCATATCTAAAATTCAGCTGATTAAAATATTTCTATGTGATTGGTGATCACTCTGCATATCACTAGCCATAGGAGTGGGTAACCAAAAACATCATGCCAAGATTATTGTGCATTCTGAAATCATGGAATTATTTTTGCAGTACAGTCAGCTTAAACAGCAGTAAAGTCTATACAGGATAATGATTTATTATCTCAGGCAGAGAGACTTAGCAAGCTTCTCACCAACAAACCCTCAGAAAATGAATTATGACATTAGGCTGTAGGTCTTTCCAGCTCCATCTTTAATTTTTGTCTAGTTAGGGAGGATAAAGAAGATGATAAAGAAGTTATTTTGAGTACAGCCTGTAACATCCCTGTAACCCTCAGATCCTTAGGACACTCTTATTTAATTATCTTTTATGGTATACAGTCTTGAAAGCAGAACCATACAAACAGCTGATGACTACACAGTAAATATCTTATTCACTGCCAGTACATACTGTGAGGCGTCAGGTTAACTGTAGTATCAGCACTAAGAGTGAACATGATCACTTTTCCCATTGCAGTCAGCCAAAGAGTCTTAATGGTCAGGTGGCCCTCAGTCAGGTCAACAGCTGTTGGTCTCTTGTTTCTTGGTGTGTTGCTCATCAGTCTTGCTGAGCTGGCATCCTCTTCCTTTTCTTTTAGATTTTTACATCCTGTCACATCAGACATTTTATACTAACTCAGTGATTTCCTTATTTATTTTAAATTATTACCAACTAGTATCAATTCAATAATCTTGGTTCTGCATTGTTTCTTTGTTTCTCCTTTGTCCTCTTGCAGTTCTTAGCAGCCTCAGCAATTTCTTCTTTAGAGACATCAATAACAAGTATTGCTCTTAGCTTCAGTTAGCAAAACTGGGCTCTTAGTCACATCAAAAATTTCAGTTCTGACTTGCACTGGAGATAGCACTATTTCTTAGTTGTTTCTGGTAAGAACTGAGAAAATGAGTGAAAAAAGAAAGAATGTAGAACAGACAAATGCACCAAAAATATTCCAGTACTCAGTAGGTGTGGGAACAAAATCTTTAAGGAAAAAAGGAATACAGAATGAATCAACCTGAGTATAGGAACTAGGTAATATTGAGGGACTAGAAAAAAAACCCATATATTATAATGGCAGAAAAAATGAAGTGGTTATTGCCTTGAGAAAATTACTCGAATGACCTTCCCTTGTTTAAAATAAGTAATAAAAAAGCTGCTGCTATTCCAAACAGCTTAAAAGTTTTGGAATTAGCTCACAAATCTTCAACATTCAAGAGACTAAGTATTTAACATTTAGGACAGAAATCAGCAATGTCTGTTACTGAAGTATTCATAATTTAAAGCTGTCGCCTGACTTGCAGATTTTTGGCTTTCTTCCAAGCAATTGCCTTTGACTTAGCTTTTCTCTCCAAAGATAAATAGTGTATGTAACTACACAGGTAATTACCTATTTCCTGAAAAAAGTTAGAAGTGGAAATTCAGGAGTGTTGTATTCAATCACCTAAGATATACACTAACACCATAGTATTGACATTTAGTTAAATCTTTCCCTTTTTGCTCAGCAGCTTTGCATGAAGCAAAGCAGAACCCCTTATCTGTTTTCTTTTCAATTATGTGGGTTTTCCTGCATTCTGCTAGGTGAAGGTTCAAAACACTAGGGAGACTGAGTCCTATCTACGGCTATGGAAATAGAAAAGAACAGTCTGGTAGGTTGATCAGCTACACTTGGACACGCTGCACACATTGTTAGACATTCTGATAACTGATACAATTAATATATCTGCAGTTTTTTTCTCTTAAGATTTACCATTGTTTATTATAACTTGATAATTAGAATATAAACTTTGTTACTAGCTACAAATTACTTCATCCTCTGCATTTCCTAGATCAGCAATCATGCTGGTATCATGGCCTACATTATCTGCTTCATTTGCAATTGAGAAGTAGTTAATTTTTAAATTGATTGCAAAAAACATAAAATATTTTTAGATAAGCATATAATAAAATCAAGCAGCAAATGAAAACATGACTTTTCCTCCGGATATTTATATCATCTGATACTTATTTTTAAGGCATTTTTTCTAAAATATTTGCAGAATATTAACTTTCCAGCTTTGGGGGTTTTTATTTTGGATTATAAACTTTATGGTTTGTTTTTCTTGGGGTTTTGGTGTTTGGGTTTTTGTTTTTTTTGTTGTTTGTTTGTTTGTTTGTTTGTTTGTTTTTTTAAATTTATATAATAATAAAAGGTGCAGAGAAAGGCAAGAATGGCAGAATTTTGGAGCAGGATCTTTACAAGGAATGATGAAGCCAACAAAGAACTGTCAGCTCCCTTGATCTCCCCAGGGACAATGGTGATGTCTACAGGTCATATATGAAAAGATGTGATAAACTTCTGTAACAAAAACTGAAAGCAATAGACTATGAAGGAATTATAAGAAAACAAATTAAAATTAATTTGCCAAAAATTATAATTAAATTGTGTCTCATTTTTATAAAGAACTGCATAGGCAAAATAGGAATGAGTCCAAGGTGAAAAAATCATTAATAGGTCCAGTGATATCAGTTAATCAGGAGCACTAACAAGGATTGCCAAAGTGGTGCATTAGGAGGAACATTGTTGATTCTATATAAAACATACCTCACCTGTCACACAGCACCCTGGACACCTGCTTTTTGTCACTATTGTCATTGCAACGTTGGATTTTTGGTCTGACTCAGTAAAGCAGTTCTCAAATTCTTATTGGGAGAAAAAAAAGAAGTGAAAGCAGAAGTAAGTGTTGCTATATTTTAGGGAGATATATTTTAGAAAATATCTTCAAGATATCTCCTGGCTCAGTAGATTTTATTTGCCAAGGGCGAGAAAAAAATTCTCATACAGAAATGCTTTTTTAAAAAAAAGATTCCAACTAGCCAAGCTTTTCCATACAATAGAATATTAAGTGAAGCGAAACTGTGACACGTTCACTTCAATTTACTATACATTATGTTATCATGCTAATAATTGGAATAATGTATAATAACTTTATTACTCTAGAAACTTCCTGTATCTAAGTTATTCAGAGGTAAAGCTGTATACATTGACTGATAGTTCATCCATAATTTGTCTTTGAAGAAAAAGAAGGGAAAAAAAAAAAAAAGAAAAACACGTAAAAAAGAACAATACAGCGCTTATGTTAATTTATAGCTCACAGTAAATGTTCATGTCTAAGCCATAAGCCAGTAACAGCAGAAGGCATATTACAGAATTTTGGATGTATTCTTGGCACTGACTACATGCCCAATGCCCCTGCAATATTGTTTCTTTTTGTTTACAATTGATGCGATACACAGAAACCTTCCTGTTGCAGCAGATAAAGTGCAACGAGAGATATTATCTATTACCACTTCCACGCTTTAGCACACCCTGCTTCCGATGCAGCTGGGTGATCCTCTGCATCTGTGGACATCATGATTTTCACTTTTATCCTGCTCAGGGTGAGACAGGGAGTAAGAAAATAATTTTTCTCAGTTAATCTTCACCATATTCCTTGTCCTGCTTCTGCTATTAGAGTTTTCATTAACGTTTTCAAGTAAGTTACATAAGCAAAGGCACAGCCTAATTAGGAAGAAAAAAAAAAAAAAAACCAAAAAGCCCCCACAAAAACCAAGACAGTTGCTTTTTAGTTCAGTATTTTAATTAGAATGAGGATGGAGTGGGGGGGAGAGGAAGAAAAAAAAAAAAAGGAAGGATTTAGTTTAATTCTACAGAACTCCACAGAGAATGCAGAGAAGCTGAAGCAATTTCAAGGGATCCAGAGCATTACTTACTAGGAAGGCAATAGAGTCAGCACAGACAGAAACAGTTTCCAAATGTGACCAGTGAGGCAAGTTAGGTCTTAAATAACAATTGTGCCTTGCTGCAGGAAGAGTTTCCAATTCCAAATGTGACCAGTGAGACAAGTTAGATCCTAAACAGCAGTTGTGTTTCTCTACTTAGATAATAAATCAGTGCTTAAAGGAAACTTGTTTACAAACCTCAGTGTGACAGAATTAATTGTAGTAACATCAGCCCATAGTTCGAAAGGCATTTTACAGGGAAATACTACAATATTGTCGTACAAAGACCTGATGTCTTCCAAAGCTTCAATTTTGTTCTAAGAGTTATCACTTGCAGTAAGCAAATTATATTAGACTTCCCATTACCTAAGGTTTTATTAGGACGTAAACCACAACAGTAAAATTTGTTAAAACCAACTCAAGACTGACAATCCAGACAGAAGTAAAATAAAGATTTGAAAGTAAATCTGTAATGCCTGACCTCAGAATCAATGATGGTGGAGGTCCTTTCCTTATATCCACACTCTCAGTCCATTCATGTTTCCCATGTAAAATAGAGTTCCTTCTCCAACATCTGATATTGTCCAGTGTACAGGCACCAGTTTCTTCCTTCATATTTTGCTGGAGCAGAGGTGGGCTTTATCACTGCTTACCTCACCAAAATAAGCTTTGGGTTCCTCTCAGAAAACTCACAATGGATTTCTGCTACATGAACTATTTTGGCTCTTACTAGTCATTGGTTCTTAAATTTTCGAACAGTCTCTCACTTGGAAGAGGGAAAGAACGGAGCATTCATGAAGAGCAAGCATGTACCTTCCTTCATGTCTGGAGAACCCAAGGACTGACATAAAGAAGTCAGGGCAAAACCATCATCATGCTCTCTCTGCTGCTCACTCAGGCACTCAGCTTTTAAAATATCAAACAAGGGAAGAAGCAAATTAAGTTTTCCCATAATGTTTCAGAAGGATACAAATGCATTTGCACTCAGGGCAAGGCAATTCACATTACTGAGAAAAATCTCAGTTCATTAACATTGCTTTAATGTTAGAAGACATGGACGCATACAGTACAAGTTATATACAAGACATTTATGTACAAAGAGTATTTCTTTGAATTTTGTGGTTGCAAAACTGCAGATTCAACTTTTTAACTATGAAAAAACAGCATAATATATTCTTTTACCCAACCCCTCAGATAGTGTGAAGACTAATTTAGTAAGCAGAATAAAATGCATCCTGCAGGGTTATGTAGTTCTGCTTTTGAGTTTGTCTTTGTTTGGGGTTTTGGGTGGTTTTCATTTTATTTTGCTTTTGTTGTGGTTTTGTTTTAACTGCAGTACATTTCCAAAATCAGAAACCATCCAAGACATGACTTTTCTGGAAATCACTACAGAGTAATATGAAAAATCTAATTTGTAAGATCAAGAATCAGATATAGAATATCAGATATTTAAAAGAAGACAGCTTCTTCCTCCTTCTTTTGTCTTTAGTACTGTGCATTGTATGACAGTCAACTCACTGAAATATTGGAAATAAATAAATGGCACTATATTGCAATATCTTTAAAGTGGCACTTTTACAAATTATGTGACAATGCTGATAATAAACATTGTGACATACAAAAATCCAATTTACAGTAATATAGTCCCTGTAAAAAATCCCATTCTAATATACTTAAGGATTTTAATCAGGGAAGTGGAGAATTTCAACAAACACCCTGGTAAAATGTCTACTCAGTTATTTGTACACACATAAGGAATACACACTGAAAAGACATGTTTGGTTGGGTTTTTTTTCCCCATCTATTTCCAAGAGTATTTAATTTCTGTTCTATCCTCAACATAAAAAGGACATGGAACTGTTGGAACAAGTCCAGAGGAGGGCCACAAGAATGATCAGGGGACTGGAGCACCTCCCATATGAAGATCGGCTGAGAAAGTTGGGTGGGGCTGTTCAGCCTGGAGAAGAGAAGGCTGCGTGGAGACCTCATAGCAGCCTTCCAGTATCTGAAGGGGGCATATAGGGATGCTGGGGAGGGACTCTTCATTAGGGACTGTAGTGATAGGACAAGGGGTAATGGGTTAAAACTTAAACAGGGAAAGTTTAGGTTGGATATAAGGAGGAAATTCTTTCCTGTTAGGGTAGTGAGGCACTGGAACAGGTTGTCCAGGGAGGTTGTGAATGCTTCATCCCTGGCAGTGTTCAAGACTAGGTTGGACAAGGCCTTGGGTAATATGGTTTAGTGCGAGGTGTCCCTGCCCATGGCAGGGGTGTTGGAACTTGATGATCTTAAGGTCCTTTCCAACCCTAACTATTCTATGATTCTATATGTACTTTTTAAAATAATACATTTCAGATCTATTTTCTGAATTATTTCATATGTAAAACTCCTCTGAACCGTTAAAACCTGGAAAGAGCCTGAAGATATTTTAATAAAATGCAAAATGTCAGTCTCATGGAAAATAAGTAGAAAATCTCTGCAACTGTATATGTTGCTGAAAGACTATGTTATGTGCATCAATTACATCCAAATATTTCCTAATACAGGTGCAAGCATGACACTGAGCTAATAAAGGGCATTACAGGTCTAGAGTTCACCAAGATGTATTGATTGTTAGTAATAAAAATAGAAATAAATGGAAAACATTAATAAGTATAGAAAGTGCTTTCTTCCTGTGGACCCGATCTCTCACCAAAGGAAATTAGAAATTATTTCAGGAATATAATTCCAAGAATAAAGCATATTTCTCTGTGTTTTAGTGTAGAACACTAACGTATTTGGAGGAAAAAAATAAGTTATTTTCTAGAACTCAAACTAGTTTAAAGTTTAGTTACTAAAACAACACATTCTTATGCTTTCCTTAAGCCCAGCAATTTGCTGAAGTGACTTCTATTTGTGGCTTCTTCACTAGTTTCTTTTCAAATAATTTTTTATTTTTTTTTATTGACAGAAAATAAATTAAAAAAATAGCATTTATTTATGTGGTTATTGTTTTACTGAACACCTTGCAAGAGGTAAATATTTGATAAAGTGTTCATAAATACAAAGTGGGTTTACGTTTAATTTGTACTCAACATGTAGCATCCGAATTGAATTCTGTTTATCAAAAGTGTAATGTATGGTCAGCCCGCATCTCAATGGGGAACCTAATGTGCATAGGAAACATCACATTTTCTGAGCATCCACAGATCACTGCAAATATCCACATACAGTAAGTCTGAGATTCTGGAGGCACTTGCTGACATTAGCCATTCTTTAGATAACACTCTATGTTGACTTCCATTTAAAGCTTATTCAGACCAGAAGATAACAATCTAAACATGAAGAAATAAGAATGATGTATGTTGTGTTCTTGCAGTAGCAGCAGAACTTCTCCTTAGGAATCCAGTCCCACCCAGGTTTTTAGCCAACTTACCATATATTCAGTAAGGGTTTATGACTTCAGTAGGTGAGATTTCTACTTTCGATTGCATTGTTTCAAATTCATTTTCAGAAGAACTTGATAGGCTAAGAGTAGCTAAAGAATCCACTTTTTTTTTCAGTAGCAGAATTCTTGAAATAAGGCAGAGTGATCTCTAGACATTTCTTTCAAGGGCATGGCTGGTAAACAGCGATGCCAAGCACAAAGTAGTGTCAGCACATATGAAAAGGAAAGCAAGAAACCCAGGCTGAATGGATGGAAAGTAGTTCTAGCCATTCTATTCACTTAACACTAGGGAAAACTTTCACTCTACATTCATGTTATAGTATCATGCAATACATTTTCATTCTGCTTGAAGTTATACTGACATACTAAATAACAAATCTCTCAGAATCTCAGCTGCTAGCTATGTACATTCAAACACATAACAGCAGACCAGCATTTCAAAATGTTTTATCTTTTGTTGTTTCTGTGGGCTGAGGGTGACGTTTCTTGTTCTTTGTGTCAGGTCATCCAAGTCATTACACTTCTAAAAAACAGACCATCAAAGGAAGAATAGCTACTGCTGTAATAATATCAAGTATATATGCAGGATTCTTATACAGGAGTCAGCATACATTTACTGCAGTGTTATCCTCTCAATAGAGATTTTCACTTATTATAACATGATTTCATAGCATTAATGAGGTTTGTATTCATTTTCCTCACAGAAGTCATTAATACAATAGCTAGAGAGTGAGTCATAGCCTTCCCTTGTAATTATCTCTGGATAAAAGTATTGCAATGTATTTATGGTTCATTTTTCTATTACCTTACTACCCTGCATAATTCACAGCATATTTATTATTTATTCAGAGGAATCTGAAACAGGATTATCAACATGGAAGAAAAAATAAGTAGAAACATACATTCCTGGAAAGGAACATAGACTATCAAAACAAGAATTCTTAATTAAAAAAAAAAAAAAAAATTTAAATCTATTCAGTTATCCAACTTGCCTATGACTAAAGAAACATTTTGAGTGTCAGAGTTGGCTAAAGTCTCATAATGGGAGTGAATATTCTTCATTATTTTTTTAATATTAACATCTGGAGTTTATTTTAAACAATGCCATGAATGCAGTAGGCCCTTCACACAG
Source organism: Neopsephotus bourkii (assembly GCF_033783945.1). Taxonomy (NCBI): domain Eukaryota; kingdom Metazoa; phylum Chordata; class Aves; order Psittaciformes; family Psittacidae; genus Neopsephotus; species Neopsephotus bourkii. The sequence continues at coordinate 13,091,813 of NW_026902293.1, read as the reverse complement.
CATATGCCTTCTATCAGAATGGTTATCTTAATGTCAGCTCTGCTGACACCAGAAATAATACACCAGAAACAAATGTTAGTTCAGTGAGTGTTGACTGGGTGCATCTAGCTGGAATGAGGAATGTTTCAGGGGATTACTAAGAGTTACAAAGGTGAATACTACAGCAAACCATGTGACACTGTATTGCTTCATCTAACTCTCTCCAGTAAAATGTAGAAAACTGTCACGGAATTTCAGCAACTAATTACCAGTCTTTACACTTTAGAGAAAGAGAAAACTTGCAATAAGCTCAAATACTTTATAATGGACAGCTGAAGGACATTCACATGCCATGTATTTGTAATAGGCGTAGGAATCCTATCTATGAGAAGTAATGAGCACATTAACAATGTCCACAGGACAGTCTACTATTACATTTTAAATCTGTCTCTATCACAGAAGTTTTCCCACTGGTTTAGCATTTTTCTCTCTCACCAATTTTCTAAAAGCTAATGTGAGAGACAGCTAAAGGAGAAGTTCTAGGGATTTCTATATCTTGTCATGGACAGGTTAATCAAGTCCTCTAATAAGGAAGTGCAATGCCCACATGTCAGTCTAAGCTTTTTCTCCTCTATCAAACAGAAGAGCATTCTTCACTCCTTGGTGAGTTCTTCTGTTTGCTTTTATATTTCCAGATCAACACATCATCATAGGTCAGGTTTTCTGTCAGCTGAAAATAAAATACAGAGACACCCTGAGGACTTAACTTTCTCATGCAACCGACTTAAATGATCCAATGTCTTTGCAATAAGTATGGTATAAGTGTCCTGCATTGTCTGCCAGCAGAGCATCCTAAGAGTGAATTCAAAGCTTTTCCACCCCTAAACTTCATGCTTGCATTGAAAGTATCTTTAAAGATAAATGCTGTATTAGCATACAGTTTTGCTCAGGGTCAGAGGCAATTCTGTAAGATAATTTAGTGGTGTAGTTTTGGTTTTATATAAGTTAATACCAAAGAATAGATTTTTTTTCAGAATATTCATATATGTTTACATATAGAGATAACCCCAAAGGCAGGTATATAGTTAGAATAGAAATTATCATCTAATGGTTGTGCCAGAGCATGAGTTTGATTATCCACATATTAAGACTGAAGCCAAAGCAAATGTACACATACAGGCAGATCATATTAACCAAAGTGTAGTGACTATATGCTTGTCTTGAACCCAGGCATCTACATTCCCAAATACTGTAACTGTGAGCAGTGTATAACCATTTTGTAATGTTATAGCACTGCTCATAGGCACAACCAGCAACAGGAGCCCTTTCTTTGTAACACATTGAAACATAAACATGCAAATAATATATGACCAAGTAAAAGCAAATGGAAACTTTTGGAACACTTGGCCAAGGGGGTAAAGAAAAAAGTGCTTACAGCAATATCCACAAGATAAAACCAAGAATTTAGAACAGGGGGGAGAGACCTTATATCAGAGCCACATTTGCTTGTCTCTTGTCCATTATACTGAAAGGATACATTGAAAAAAGGTAAGGATAATCCTGCAGAACAAGCAAGAAAGATACCTGGTAAAACCAAAATACCTCCTTGTCCCCAGAATTTGATAAACTATGTTGGGAGCAAATGCGATCACTGTTTTTCTTTTGGGAACAGATACTAGAAACGTAAAAGAAAAAAAAAAATAAAAATTTATGTCTCAAAGGTAAGAGAGGAAAGAAAAGCAACTTAGAAAACACCCATGAGTTTACCCATTTTTCCTTGTGGAAGAGCTCTCAATGACCTTGGCCTTAGACTGAAAAAGATCAAGAACTCCAGCTATCAGCATTAATCAACTCAGTGGTATCATATATCCACAGTTAATACAGACTTTTGAAGATTGTTCGAATATTTAGTGGTAACAAATGACAATGAATAAGAACTCAGCATTGGCAACGTGTATTTTGATATTTTAATGTAAATACAGAAAAGTGTTTTCTTGAAGTTTGAAAATGGCCTGATTTATCAGTCTTTTAGAGTCTCCCATAATAATCACTAGTTCCATAATTGATACTAATATACAAAACATTTAGATGTTTTGGAGTTTTTTTTGTTGCAGTATGATTGATCATAATATAAAAGCTTTACATTATTAGAAAGGATAGTCAAAGGTGAAAAAAGAGATACATCATTTTACTCTATAGGTGTTAACAAGATTTCTAAATGCTAGTAAGTCACAATAGATCTATGGGGATTAGTAAAAAGGGCCAGTGAAGTTCAGGAAGAGCATATGTTTCAGACTCATGTTCAAATATATAATGACATTATGATTATTATAATATTTACTGTACAAACTATATGACTGACTAGCCAGTGAATATGATGGGAGTTTCACAGCTAGGTCTGTGTAACTACCCATATGGTAGATACCAAACTTGAGGTGAATTAAATCCCACTTTTGATAGAAAAGGAGTATATCATAGAGATCAGAATCCAGCAAGATCATTAAATATAGAGCAAGAGCCTGAAGAGAGCCTTGTCTGGGTTTGCTTCTAAACCCTAGGGAGTAATTAGATGATAACACAGACCCTGAAAGAGTGATAGGTGTTGAGGGCTGCCATATACCTACATCCATTGAAGGTGGCTAACCATCAGAAATGGGAGGAGGGAGCGTGACAGACTGAAAATTATATATTTCAGGAAAAACAGACCTGATGAGCATAGAAAAGTGTTAGAAAAGCCTCCTGGAAAAAAAATAAGAAGCGATAACAGGTAAAAGAGAAACATCTAATTCTATACCTCTCCTCACACATTCTTCTGATCAGAAGAATTAAAAAATCCCCACAACAACAACAAAACAAACAAAAAAAACCACACAAAACCAAACAAAAAAACCCCAAACAAAAAAAAACAAACCAAAACAAACAACAAACCAAAATCAAATCAAAACCAAAAAACATAAAGACAAAAGTTTTTAATTGTTTGCTTTTATCTTCAGAGAATGAACAAGCAAACAAACAAACAAAAAAAAACCCAAACCCGTAAACTTAACTAACTACATGGATATTTCTGTAACAGAAAAAAAATATAAAATCTCAGTATACACTACAGGAAGATGTTTTTAGGTACTGAGAAAAATCCGGTAGTTCTCAGATAATTCAGATTTGAGGAAATTCACCTTTGACTGCCTAAGGAAATAGCTCAAATAATATCATCAACATTAAAAATGATCTCCAGGAAGGCACAGAAGCAGGTGACAGGACAAGGGTCTATTTTTTTTTTTTCTTAAAGTAAGGAATTAGAAGCAAGAACATTATAGAACTTTAATTAACCTTAATTTCTTCTATGCTACAAGAACAATTAACTCAAATAGCTGCAAAAACATAGCAGAAAACAAGTAACTTTAGTTACAGAAATTGGTTTCTGTTTATAAAGAAATGCCTATTCTTAGGCAAAAAGTACTCAGTTTTACAAAAGTTTAAGGAAACAAGCAGCTAAGAAGTATTTCTGAGGGAAATGATCAAGAATTTAGCAACACGATTCTTATTGGAGGAAAAAGAGTGACTTCTAAATAGCTGGATATTCTTGAGACACCATGCTCCATATAGGCAAGATCTCACTTGCAGGCCTGTGTTCATTATGAGGCTCTGATCTTCAATGAAGTTTAGATGAAAACAATTAAAATGCCTAGAGCTCTGACAATGTCACTGATGAGGAGAGATTAAAAGAACAGAAGCTATTCAAAGGTGAGGAGGATGAGGGATGAGTCTATATTAGCATTCAAATATATAAAAAACTGCTGCAAAGGTTAAGGGAATGAGATAATGTCTTCTTTTTTGTCCATAATAGATGAGAGTGCAAAAGTAATGGGTGAAAATTTTGTCAAGTCAGATTAAAAGCATATATAAAATTCCACAATTTTCTGCTAGAATATGAGACTGTACTATATGACCTTGAAAGGTCCACCCAGCTTTATTTTTTCTCTCAATTTATGTGGAAAAATAAGCCCCAAACATACACTGTAATATTTAAAGTAGGTATATAGTTTTAATTGAATTTTAAGTGTTTAAGATGTAGATTAATTTCCACAGACAAATGTTATAGTGAATTGAGGAAATGCAGACTACTCATGATAATAATGCAAATAATTTTGCACGTGCTTCTGTAAGCCTGTATAAAATTAGTTACTTGTGTATGTGTCTCTAAGATCTGAATTTTTGTGTTAACCACTCAAAACTGTATATCAGAAACTGGTAGCAGATGGGTAATTCATATCTATGTTAAATGCCACAAATCTGATCAGTGGCATAAATTTTCACAGCAAACTGCCAAAGATGAGAAGACACACCATTGTAAGACTTGTATGTATATGTTTATAAATTTAGAGATACAGACAAGTTCACTGTCAGATGAGATATTAATGCATGTCGACAAGAATGAGGTATGGTTGGGTCTCATGCTGAAATGCAAATCAACATTGCAGGTCAAAATGGAAGTCAAAATTACCGTTGTCAAAATGCCTTTTTCTTGTAAAGTCATCCTTATATAAATATTCATCATTTTTCCCTTTTGAATATAGTTTGTTGAAAGAAAAATTTGGTTTTCCATCTGAAAAAATTGTAAACAGTTATGATAATAATCATGACTTTTTTTAAGTGACAGAAGTATTGTAGATGCTTTATGAATTATTAGAAAAAAATGATTGGTCTGGAGGGAAAGATCTAACTTGGAACCAGAAGTAAATGGAAGAACTTGTGTCTCACTAGGTACTACATGAATTCCTGAGGAAATTTCATAGGCCCTGAAAGAAAAACATGTGAATGATGAAAGACATCAGCTGCAGAGGGTTAGCAAAAATGAATTATATTGCTTTTTAAAAACGATGTTCATTGTTGGCTTATTTATGATATGCAGACTATTCAGCTTTCTCTAAAAATAACATTTGACATCCATAATGATATTTTCAGATACATTTGCAAGCTAAAGTTTTAATATGGTTGGAATGTAAGAGCAAAAGTTCTGTTACATGAAATCAGTATTCTGAAACTGAGGAGATTATATATGTGCATATAAAAGGAAATCAAGTGTTCTTTGCTAAAATATCTATGATCTAGGCTGGTTTACATATTCCACAAGGAATGTATTCCTTTGAGTATGTGTACTTCAAATTAATAGGCTACATTCATGCAACAGAATTTCTGGAATAAGCATTTTAGACTTGATATTCTGAAACATTTAAGTACCTATTTTCCACTTAATATTGGGCTGTATATACAAAGATAAGTATGTGAATTTGAAAGAATATAGAAGTGTAGTATTTCTAACAATGAAATATAGGAAAATGGAAAACAAACATAAAGCCTGGAAAGATTGTTCAAGTAATTGTTTAAATACAAAAGTACATTGGCAAAATATTTTTCCAAAATTAGGAGCGAGTCCTAATAGAGAGATTAGGAAAAGATGGGACTGCTTTCAGATGTAATCAAATCAAAATACTGGGGCAGAAGAGTCAATAACAGGAGTCCAAGGTTAATAAAACCTTCTGATGTAGAGCAGATATGACAGTTGCTGACCTTATAACTGGATTCAAGTGCTAGTGCTCAAGGTTTAAGAGTATATCCAACAAATCACCTCACACAAGTATTCCTTTTAAAATTGAAAGTTTCTATAATCTCCAAACAAAAGATCTAGTCCTCCATGCCTCTATAGATGCATTACGGGAGAGAGAAAAAAAAAACAAAACAAAGCAAAACAACTTTTTTTTTTAATAGAAATGCTTAAAAGAGAGATGATCTAATAAAAATAATCACCATACTGTGTTACATAAACCTTGGGAACCACGTTCAAGCTGAATAAAAATAAGAAGAGCATGAAGTATGAAATTTAAGGAAGAAATCTTTGGTGGGTATTTTTTTTTGTATGTTGTTTTAACTAAATTGATAAACTTCGTCTTCTTCCATGATAAAATGAAAGCAGGATTAGTTGAAAAGAAAAAAAATATGAAAATTAATTTAATCTTAATCTGACAATGTACTAGAGCCTAAAAGCTATAAATACCACTACTACCCTTACAGGTACTGATCCATCCAAAAAAAGAAATTACCTGAGCTATAAGCTATTTGATAACCATGTTAAATCCAGATTATTTTTTCCCTTAATTGAAATATTTGCTAATTTCTCATTAGGTCAGAGTTTATATTTTTTAAACTTTCAGTTAACTTGCACTGTTTAAGTATTTTGCAAATAATGCACAGAAAGTTTATTCAAAAAAGGAAAAGGAAAGAAAAACACTACAATTCATCATCATGTCAGTCTGAAGACATGCTTAAAGATATGATGCTTGTTGAGAAGTTAATTAGATTGCTATGCTACTTATTTGGTGGTGTAATTTTTGGCTGCCTTTTGTGGATTGCACTGTATTTTTGTACTGTCAGAAATCATAATTTTGTTAATTCCACAACTTCTTATTCATTTTGATCTAAGGGAATTATTCATTAGATATATTTCATTCCCTGGAACCTAGATTTGTGGTGAGAAAACTTTAAAATGAGCCATCCACAGATTCTCAGGTATGTATTATCTGCTATGTATTAGTAGAACCACAGAGATCTCTTAGAAGCATAATAAACTGTTAGAGTTTATACAGTTCAATTTTCTTTTCTTTTGTAAATAGTCATAATACTTGGGAAGAGCATCCTTCTGATTTGTTTCTCATTGTAAAGCATGTGGATAGGGTGATTTTTTTATGCATGTAATACCATTATCAAAGAAAACAAACAAACAAAAATGTTTGTGAAGACATGAAATAGATAAGAGAAGAATTATCTCTGAAACTGTATTGAAATCTTTTAAGGAGTATGTGTTGTCTTATTAATCATCATATTTTTGTTGCATATATTTAGAGACCTCGAATGGTTTAGGCCCCAGTGTTAAAGATTGCGCTACCACTTTTCAAAATCTTGAAAGCGAACTGATAAAACATAGTAGCTAGATAATGCATGGGCATTAAATGTGGAAAATTAGAGGAACAAAAGAAAACGTCAGATTAATTTTCAATAATTTAATGTGTGAATGATGCTTTAGATTTGGCACTGGGATTTTATATCTTCTTGTAATGTGTTTTCTCTTTGGACTTGTCCTTTGAAGGACTTATGTTAAAGTAATTTTATCAATTGCCTTACAGCTCTGTACAGAATACCAATATTTTACTAGAGATGGGCACAAAATCATAATGAACAATCACTTAAGGATGGTCTGGCTCTAAATAACATAGCACAAAGTCCACAGAGCATATCCCTCTTTCTTCCTTCAGTTCTCGCTGCCCTTCAACAACCATCTCCCTAGCACCCTCTACAGAGAGCTGCTCAGAATCACAGCTTCTAGAGGTGTCATCAGGGTGTATGTGCAACTGACTCCACCCAGAATTGTTTACACTGCCAAATTCATGTCTTCTGTTAAATTCATAATTCTCTGTTGAAGGTGACATTTTCAGATTGTCTCTCTCTTCCACCTGGCTGAAGGCAAGGCCCCTCTAATAGTGATCATAAGATACTTCACTTTTTGTACAAAGGGGTTAGCATTCCTAACCAGGGATTAGTCAGGGTAAAATCAGCTCTTTCACTCCATCTGGGAAACTGCCTATCAGAGACTGAAGCAGCAATTTTCTTGGAAGGATCCCCATTCATTGCTGTTTTAGTTTACAATTTACATACCCATTCCTCCAGAACTGATGCAGGTTTACCATCCCACTTTCTCATGTCTTCTCCATGATCCCACGAGTAAAACCATGGGGTGCCCCATTCTGGGCTGGATGTTCAAAGGCAGGATCTCCTCTACACATCACACAACTGTTGCTACACAGGCAAAGAGGGCTGTGCTAAACACACAATGAGCTCGAATAGGAAATCTCAGTCATCCAGGAATCCTAGAACCCATCATGGACTGGCCAGAGGGCAAAGATTTTGGAATTTCACCAGAGGAGGAGGCAATGTATGCTGAAGAGGCCCCATCATGTAATAAACTGTCAGAAAGTGAAAAGCAATATGCCTTGTTTACTGATGGGTCCTGCCATATTGTAGGAAAGCATCGGAGATGGAAGGCAGCTGTATGGAGTCCCCGATGACAAGCTGCAGAAACTGTTGAAGAAGAGGGTGAATTGAGTCAGTTTGCTGAGGTGAAAGCCATCCAGCTGCCCTGGACATTGCTGAACGGGAAAAGTGGCCAGTACTTTAATTCTATACTGACTCATGGATGCTGGCAAATGCCCTGTGGGGGTGGTTGCAGCAATGGAAGGTAAACCCCTCTGGACTGTTGCCCTGTGGCAAGATATCGTTGCCTGGGTGCAGAACCTGGTAGTGAAGGTACAAAGATGCTCATGTATTCAGGAGTTGGGCCACTGAGGAACCCCAGAACAGCCAACAGGTGGATCAGGCAGCTAAGATTGAAGTGGTTCAGATGGATTTGGATTGGCAACAGAGTGTGAATTATTTTTAGCCAGGTGAGCCCATGACACTTCAGGCCATCAGGGCAGACATGCAGCATACAGATGGCTCGTGATGGTTGACTTAACCATACAGATGGTTGACTTAACAATGGACACTATTGCCCAGGTTATTCATGAACGTGAAATGTACTGCAATTAAGCAAGCTAAGCAGTTAAAGCCTCTCTGGTATGGAGGATGATGGCTGAAGTACAGATACGGGGAGGCCTGGTAGACTGACTCTGTCACACTCCCATCAACCTGCCAGGGCAAGTGCCGTGTGCTTACAGTGATGGAAGCAACCAGCAGATAGCTGGAAACATATACTGTGCCCCACTGCCCAGAACACTATCCTAGGCTTTGAGAAACAAGTCTTGTGGCAACACAGCACCCCAAGAAAGAAGTGAGTCAGACAATGGGACCCATTTAGGGAATAACCTCGTAGACACATGAGCCAAAGTGCATGTCATCAAATGGGTACAGTGGACTGTTAAAAACTACACTGAGAGCAATGGGTGGTGGGACTTTCAAAGTGTATTGAAATGTGTATAGGGATACACATTTACCAAAAGCCACCTGGACAATCAACACCAGGGGATCTGCAAAAAGGGCTGGTCCAGCCCAGTCAGAACTTTTACATACTGTAGACCGGCACAAAGCTCCTGTGGTGAACATAAAGAATTTGCTGGGGAAGACACTCTGGGTTATTCCTGCTTCAGGCAAAGGCAAACCCACTCATGGGATTGTTTTCACTCAGGGACCTGGCTGTACTTGGTGGATAATGCAGGAAGATGGGAAATCATAAAATCATAGAATCATAGAATAGAATAGTTAGGGTTGGAAAGGACCTTAAGATCATCTAGTTCCAAACCCCCTGCCATTGGCAGGGACACCCCACGCTAAACCATGTCACCCAAGGCTCTGTCCAATCTGGCCTTGAACACCGCCAGGGATGGAGCATTCACAACTTCCCTGGGCAACCCATTCCTACCCTCACAGTAAAGAACTTCTTACTTATATCCAATCTAATTATGCCAGTGTGTACTTCAAGGAGATTTATTTTTGGGTAAAAAGAGACAATGAACTCAATTGTTTGCTGTTTGACCACTATATAGAATACTTCTACAGAAGCTAAATGCCCATCTCCACCACTCTGTACTTTGAAAAGAAAACGTGTGCTGACATGCTCATCAGCAGAGAATAAAGTCACGGGAAAAGCCAGCAGAGTCACTGGGATTCCCCCAGTACTGTTCTCAGGTCACCATAGACTGAAACTGATTTCCCTCTAATTCATGAAACCAGATGTGCTCAGTGACCAAACAAGTTCAGAGGTGTCATCAGCAGGCAACAGTCCAACATGACACACTGTCTATCCTGCCCTGAAAGACTGTGCTGTACAGTGCTGTGTTTTGGCTTTAGTCTGAGAACAACTTTGATAACACACCAGTGTTTTAATTGTTGCTAAACAATGCTTATGCTGATCAAAGACTTTTCAGTCTCTCATGCTGTGCCAGTGAGGAAGGGCACAAGATGCTGGAAAGAAGCTTGACACTTGACCCAAACTATCCAAAGGTTATTCCATACCATGTCACACCCACTATATTAACTGGGGGGAGTTACCAGGAAAGGCAGATCACTTCTCGGGTTGGGCTGGGTATTGGTCAGTGGGTGGTGAGCAATTGTATTATGCATCACTTGTGTTTATTGGTTTGGAGTATTTTTAACTTTCGTTTTTTAGTTTTATATTCTCCCCCCTTGTTATTTTCCTTCTCTTTCACGGACACCCCCTTGTCGTGGGGAAAGAGCTTGCGTGCCCTTGTGAAGTTGGGAGCTAAGTTGGTGGTGGCTTATACTTCCGGTCGGTGCCCTAACCAAAGCCCATCTCCCCCTCCACCTGGTTGGCTAGCCAAGGCCAACGGGCATCTCCTATTGCGGTCGATTAAAGACAAAGAAACAAAGGCATACACCTGCCTCCAAAGGTGTGTCCAGATTGACACTCGCATGTTGGAACATCAGAACCATGCTTGATACAGTGAACAGTGGGCGTCCTGAGCACCGTTCTGTGCTAATTGCCCATGAATTGTCACAACTTAACATCAATGTCGCTGCTCTCAGTGAAGTTCGCCTTCATGAGGAAGGTAGCCTCAAAGAACATGGTGCTGGCTATACACTCTACTGGTCAGGCAAACCCAAAACTGAAAGTCATCTTTCTGGAGTCCGCTTCATGATTAAAAACTCCATCATCTCTAAACTTGAAAATTTGGCGATAGGTCATTCTGACCGTATTATCTCCTTACGTCTTCCACTACACAATAAGCAACATGTTGTGCTTTTCAGCATATATGCTCCAACTCTGTAAGCTAACCCTGCAGAAAAAGAAAAATTCTACTCCAACCTGCGTCAACTCACTCAAAAGGTTCCTATAGAAGATAAGATCATAATCCTTGGTGACTTCAACGCCCAAGTAGGAAAGATCTTTGAAGCCTGGAAAGGAGTACTAGGCAAGCACGGTGTTGGCAGCTGCAATGATAACGGTCACCTCTTACTAGAGTTCTGTGCAGAGCAACAGCTAACCATCACCAACACTATCTTCCAGCAGAAAGACATCTGGAAGACAACCTGGATGCATCCTCGATCTAAACATTGGCACCTTATTGATTATGTTTTAGTGCGCCAGAGAAATATTCATGATGTCTGCCAGACCAGAGTGATGCTTAGTGCAGAATGTCAAACAGACCACTGCCTTGTGCGTTGCAAACTTAATTTCCACATCAAGCCCAAACCTAAGAGGGGCGGCATTCCATGGAGGAGGCTCAATGTTAATAATCTCCAAATAGCTGCAGTGAGGGACAGCTTTCAGGCTAACCTTCAAACTAGTCTTGAAGACCAACTTATAGATTCTTCTCCTGAAGCGCTTTGGCAACATATTAAAAATAGCATCCTGCAGTCCTCTGTAGAATCCATTGGGTTCTCCTCAAAGAAAAACAAAGACTGGTTTGACGATAGCAACCAGGAGGTCCAGGAACTGCTGACAAAAAAGAGACCTGCTCATCAAGCTCACTTCGCTCAGCCACTCTGCCATGTAAGAAAAGCAGCCTTTCATCTTGCATGTAGCAAACTCCAACAGAAACATAGAGACATCCAGAACAAGTGGTGGCTCAACCTAGCACAAAAGACTCAACTATGTGCAGATTTGAGTGACCACAGAGGATTCTATGAGGCCCTGATGGCAGTGTATGGACCCACATTTCAGGTTCAAAGCCCCTTACTTAGTGCAGATGGCCAAACGCTTCTTACAGATAAAATCTCCATCCTGAATCGTTGGTCTGAACATTTTCAAACCCTCTTTAGTGCTAATCGTGTAGTCCAAGGTGAAGGAATCCAGCACATTCTGCAACATCCGGTGAAAAACGAATTGGATTTAGCCCCTACCATGGGAGAGACTCTTAAGGCCATACAGCAGGTGAAAACTGGCAAGGCAGCTGGGGTGGATGGAGTCCCACCAGAAATATGGAAGCAAGAAGGCCAAGCGCTTCATGCTAAATTTCATGAGCTAGTTGTGTGCTGTTGGGAACAAGGCAAAATACCGTCAGACTTTCGTGATGCAATCATCGTCACTCTGTATAAGAAAAAAGGTGTCAAGTCAGACTGCTCAAGCTACCGTGGTATAACTCTGCTCTCCATTGCTGGTAAAATTCTTGCAAGAATACTATTGAACAGACTAGTACCTGCTATCGCAGAAGAACTTCTACCTGAAAGTCAGTGTGGTTTCAGAGCTAATAGAAGTACCACAGACATGGTATTTGTTCTCAGACAACTGCAAGAAAAGTGTAGAGAACGGAATAAGGGGTTATATGTAACTTTCATTGACCTCACCAAAGCTTTTGACACTGTGAGCAGAAAAGGCCTGTGGCTGATCTTGGAACGATTAGGTTGTCCCCCCAAGTTCCTCAAAATGATTATGCTGTTACATGAGGATCAGCAAGGCCAAGTCAGGTATGGCGATGCACTCTCTGAGCCTTTCCCAATAACCAGTGGTGTGAAACAAGGTTGCGTTCTCACACCGACCATATTCACAGTCTTCTTCAGCATGATGCTCCAAAGGGCTATGACAGACCTCGGTGAACAAGATGGCATTTATATTCGATATCGTACCGATGGTAGCCTATTCAATCTAAGGCGACTGAAGGCCCACACTAAGACCCTAAATCATCTTGTCCATGAACTGCTTTTTGCTGATGATGCAGCGCTTGTTGCCCACACAGAAGCAGCTCTGCAGCGTTTAACATCTTGCTTTGCGAAGGTGGCTGAGGTTTTTGGGTTGGAAGTCAGCTTGAAGAGTAGTCCTCTACCAACCTGTACCACAAGATTATCGCCAGCCCCACATTACTATTGGCGAGTCAGAGCTTAAGACAGTTCAGCAGTTCAGCCATCTGGGAAGCATCATTTCCTCGGATGCCACGATTGACAAAGAGATACACAACAGAATAGCAAAGGCATATAGAGCCTTCAGAAAACTCCATAAAAGCGTCTGGTGCAATAAACACCTGAAGAAAAGTACAAAGATCAGTGTCTATAGAGCCATTGTATTGTCTACTCTTTTATATGGGTTTGAATCATGGGTCACCTACCGTCATCACCTGCGACTCCTCAAACGCTTTCATCAGCGCTGCCTCCGTACAATTCTAAACATCCATTGGACTGACTATATGTCTCATGTCACTGTCCTCGAATAGGCAGGGGTCACCAGCATCGAGGCCATATTGCTGAAATTGCAGCTGCGCTGGGCAGAGCACGTCTCTAGAATGAAGGATCACCGCCTCCCCAAGGTCATGTTTTACGGTGAACATGCCACCGGTAGCCGCAAGACAGGTGCCCCAAAGAAGAGATATAAGGACTCCCTGAAACAATATCTTAGCGTTGGCCATATTGACTACCATCAGTGGTCCACCTTGGCCTCCAGTTGGGAGACTTGGAGGCACACCATACATAATGCCGTTGACTCCTTTGAGAGCTCATGAAGAACTAGTCTTGAGGAGAAAAGACAACACCGAAAGAATCGCGCCCCACCTGTACCACCCAAGGAGACTTTCTGCTGTGCTTTTTTTTTGCCTATCCCACATTGTCGTTCTTAGTCATCAGCGCACTTGTAGTAAGCGTGGGTAAAGCCCTTCCCAAATCTTCGTTTGTGAAGTCAAGCCATGATGATGATGATGTTATTTCCCTTATCATTATTATTAGTAGTAGTTTTATATTACACTTCATTTATTGGACTGTTCTTATCTCAATCCATGGGGTTTACATTGTTTTGATTCTCTTCCCTGTCCTTTCCAGAGTGGGGATGAAGGGTGGGAATGAACAAATGGCTGTGTGGTTTTGAGCTACTGCCTGGGCTTATACCACAACAGCACCTAAAAATCAGAAAAGCATCTCTTGGATTGAGTAAGTACAGTCTATCAGGATGTCATGTTGCACAGATACTTCTGCTCTGGTTGTGCCAGTGCCTTGTTCCCTGTGATGAGCTGTACAGACAAAAACTTTAGTGATGTCATGGTTTACGCGCAGCCACACAGCTCATTCACTCACTCCCTCCCCTTCTTGCCCTCCCCCTACTCCCAGAGGGACGGAGAGGAGAATAAAAAAAAAATGCAAGTCCCATGGGCTGAGATAAGAACAGTTTAGTAACTAAGGTATAACACAAATCACTACTGCTAGCACCAATAACAGTAATGATAAAGGAAATAACATGGGAAGAGAATACAACACCTCAGAACCAGCTGACAGATAACTCACCCCAGCCCACCCGACTGAGCACCAACCGATACCTCGTCCAACCCCGCAGTCTTATCCCTTCCGGGTAACTCTCTGTTTACATCCTGGGCATGACGTGCTATGGTATGGACTACCTCTTTGACTAGTTTGGGTCTGGTGTCCTGTCTCTACTTCCTCCTGGCTTCCCCTCCTCCCTGGCAGAGTATGAGGCTCACAAAGTCCTTGGTCAATCAAAACATTTGAATAGTAACTAAAACCATCAGTACTATCAGCACCGATCCCAGGCCGAAAGTCAAAAGCACAGCACTGCACCAGCTACCAAGAAGAAGAAAAAATGACTGCTGCTGCTGAACCTAGAACAAGTGGTCACCTGCCCCGTATAAGAAATACTCTCCTGGACCACAACATTAATCACAGTATTAGTTGTATCTTAGTATCATTCCTGACCATATTTCCTTTACCTCTTTTTGTTTGAAAAGATCAACCCAGAAACTAACTGTCTTTAACAGCAAAAACAGGCAATGATTTTATTTTCCTCCTAATCAGGTCTATGAACTTCTGCCATACATATTTTATGGAAAAGCAAACTCACAAAAATTCCATTATTTCTCCAGCAAGCAGCACCACAGAGTTGTTTTGGATATGTGCTGTTATCATTATTGTTCTCATTATTATTTGTATTATTACCAAAAACTGGACAACCTAAAGTAAACCTGACCATTTCCAGTTTTTTCTTAGAAAAAACTTTTTACATGGTGTCAGCTGCCAGCACTGAAGCTTCTTATCCCCCCACTCCAACTTTCTTTTTTTAGCTTTGTCAAGAGGCACTTGGCTTTTAAAAATAACACAATATAGAAGTTCATTATAAAATGAAGCATTCAAGTTTTGATGATCTGTTTCCTCTTAATTGACAACTATGAAAAGCTATGGTAGTGCAGCTGTCATATTCTTACTCAGCAGTTACCTTCCAGGGAAAGAAATCATACCATTATTTCCTCCATGCTAGCTAAATAGTTTCCTGGGGGCACAAATAGGGAAAAAGAGTACAGTTATAGCTTCTTTCAACTTTATGTAAATAAGTTTTTGATAAAGGAAAACAAATAGATAAAAAATTATTCATTAAGTTGAATGTCAGCTGATGCTTTTTCCATACTGTAGATGAAGTGGTTTTGTTGGAAAGTTCTGTTTCTTATTGTGAGCAGTATCAATAGATAATTGATTATTATTTTAAGTAAATAACAACTATCCATATATTTGGATACCCAACAGCTCCTGAAAACTGTAGAACATTTATGTTGATATGTACCAGCATTCATTTTAGTAATCCTCCCTGCATTGAATTAGAATTTAGACTATGTATAAGGTATTAATTTAGGGTTTTTTTCCTACATTAAGTAACTCCCTTGTTGTTGTTATTAGTAGTAGTTTCAGATAGCAAGTTGTGATTCTGTGCTCTTTGGTGAAGAATGCTGAAGACCAAAGATCGGCTGAGAAAGTTGGGGCTGTTCAGCCTGGGGAAGAGAAGGCTGCGTGGAGACCTCATAGCAGCCTTCCAGTATCTGAAGGGGGCATATAAGGATGCTGGGGATGGACTCTTCATTAGGGACTGTAGCGGTAGGACAAGGGGTAATGGGTTAAAACTTAAACAGGGGAAGTTTAGATTGGATATAAGGAGGGAATTCTTTCCTCTTAGGGTGGTGAGGCACTGGAATAGGTTTCCCAGGGAGGTTGTGAATGCTCCATCCCTGGCAGTGTTCAAGGCCAGGTTGGACGAGGCCTTGGGTGATATGGTTTAGTGCGAGGTGTCCCTGCCCATGGTAGGGGGGTTGGAGCTTGATGATCTTAAGGTCCTTTCCAACCCTAACTGTTCTATGATTCTATGATTCTATGATTCTAAATGCAACTTTTGAATGAATAAGGTGTCTACAAGCAACCAGACAGAGATTTTACGAGGTAGTGTCTGAATGAAGGTTTGTTTTTTCAGATCATGGAAAGATGTATAGAAAATCCTCAAAGTAAAGGATTACAAATGTAAAAGCATACAACTCACAAAATGTATTACACGCTATTTGCCCTCTCAGGTTCTGTGATTAAGAATTTATAGCTTTTAAAAATGTATGTTATTTCTAAAAAGACTAGCCATAAAACCAAGCTTTTCAGATGTGAACTGAGTATAAGGAGATATTATTACTACTGTGGAACATTGTAGGAAGTCTAACTAAGAGGAATTTAATCCCCTTTCTACACTCCATAATCTCATTGAAGGGTCAAGTTTACAGGCCACAGAAGCCATGTCTATGAAACTATAAAGTATTCAGTTGCTGATCATTTAACAGATAAAGTAGAAAAAAAATTGAACAAAATCTTTGAGAAATGAGGCTTGAGAGTGGCAGAATGAAAAACAGAAGGAGAAAAGGTCACAGCAGAGTAACTGACATGAGTAAGGAATACTGAATGTAAGAAAAAGAAAACTGAAATTATGGCACTAAAGGGAGTGGGAGTAGGATTTCTTTATGTACAGTCCTTACATAATCAACTGAAAAAAAAATAGACATATTTTGTGACAGAAAGATAACTGCATTTGTTCTACTATTACTGTTTGAACCTAATAGCTGTATTACTGGGAGTCCTATCATGGAACAAAGAATGTGAAATCCTAAACTCATATTCTATCTAGTCCATGGAGCTCAATTAGAAAAAAATCCTCAATGACAGGCAAATGTGTTATAGTAATAGGAGAGTTAAATTTCCTAATGTCATTATGTCATAAAATAGGTCAGAAGAGATTATAGGCCATGGTCAAAAAATATTTTAGAATTAGCCATCTTTTCATTCAACAAAAAGTGTCTCTGCTAGGAAAGGAGGCTTAATGCTAGGTGGAAAAGACTTAGGGATCTTATTTTTTCCCCTTTCCTGCTGGAGTCAACTTGTACATTAAAAAATCACTTATGTCTGAGCAAAGAAATTTTAACAGTTACCAAACAGCAGTGTACTAAATTTTGTTCTCCGTTAAGTAAAATGAATAGACAATGCAGTAATGATAATATAAACCAGGTCAGTGGACTGAGGAAAAGGAAGTATAATTCATTAATAATAGAGTCTGAAATGGATGACCAGCGACTGAGGGTAGCCACAGTAAGTGCACTTCCCTGCTTCATGGGACCACCAAAAACAGGACAACATCAGCTGGAGTTAATTTGGTGGGAAGTAAGGAACAGAGGACATGAACTCAAAAGTAAACGGAATTCATTAATTTCTCCAGTTTACAAACAATGCACTCTTCTGTGAAAGAATAAAACCTGTGGTCCCTGAGAACAGATTGCTTTTGCATCTCTGAGCTGACAATGAAAAGCAGCTTTACATGAAGGCATTTTCATTGAAACATGACTGTTTGGTTTTTTTTAGTTGAAACATTATTTCTGAAGGAACAAATACTTTATGTGTTTGAAAAGCAATGTAAAGTGATAATCTACTGCTCCAACCAAACAGCAGTAGGTACATGTTCTCTGGCAGAACTTTAAAGTTCTATTTCAGTGCAAGCTTAATGACCTTTAATGGGTGTCTTAAGTAAGCTATTCTTTGTAAAAGTTATCTGTTTCAGGGTTAACAAAATTGCAGACTGACAAACTTACATTTTTGACAAAACCTGTCATTCAAAGTTAAAGTGGATTGCTTTGTAAGTTTGACATTTATAGTTCTCAGAAGCCTCTACCAATGGTAGTGTCATAACACTGGCTGCTGATTGTCTAGAACAATATTGTTCACTAGAGCTCAACCATATATTACAAATTTAAGATAAATTTTACTGGTAGGAAACAATAGAAAAGTAGTTTTAAATGTTACAAAAGCATGTCACCTTTTGAAAATGAAAGGTGAGAAAATGAAAGAAGATATTTGAAAAATTACAAAAGGTGTTGCACACAGAACTTGCTCTTACTTTCATTATCTATGCGGGTCAGGAACAACATAGCTGGAATCTGTTGAATTATATCAGACTTTCTAGTCTTCAGATATCAGGTATTTTAGCTTGATTCTGTTTCAGTAGTGAACTAAATGTTTTTGACCAGACATATATTGTCAGGTATATCTCTATGAAATATTCAGAATTTCATATAGTATTTATATTCTTCATAAGTACTGAGCAACTGAGTGAATAAAAAATTGGTTATAATGTTCAAAAAAATTATAGGAAGGGATTATGAAGAAAAATAGAGATTAAGGAGCAAAAATTCTAATCTGCAGTTTAAAGCATCATAAGAATTTGCAAAAAAAATCTTATAAACTTCCATGAAAAAAATACTGTGTTGTAATTTATGTTCAGAAAAGAGAAATAGCACAGTTATAGCTGAGCCAGGAACCTAGTTAGGTTCAGGACAATAAATAGGATTTTGCTACAGAAACCAACAACAACAACAAAAAAAAACCAACAACAACAAAAACCCACCAAACTGACAAACCCCACAAAACAACCAAAGAAAAACAAAACCCCAAACCAACTCCCAAGTTAACTCTGAACCACTTTAACATTGAAAGTTAGTCTAAAATTTAAGTGTTCTTGGTTTGGTTTGGTTTGGTTTTTGCAAGCTTTTTTTGCTGGGAAACACACATCGGGATTGTCGTGGTTTAAGCCCAGCTGTAACTCAGAACCATGAAGCTGCTTTCTCACTCTCCACCCTTCCACTCCCCCACTCCCAGAGGGATAGGGAGGAGAATCGAAAGAATGTAACTCCCACTGGTTGAGATAAGAGCAGCCCAGTAACTAGGGTATAACACAAAACTACTGCTGCTACCACCAATAATAATAATGATAAGGGAAATAACAAGGGAAGAGAATACAACCACTCACGACCCCCCGACTGATACCCAGCCCAACCGAGCAATGATCTAGCCCTTCCGGGTAAACGCCCCTAGTTTACATACTGGGCATGAGGTGTTGTGGTATGGAATACCTCTTTAGTTGATTTGGGTCAGGTGTACTGTCTCTGCTTCCTCCCGGCTTCCCCTCCTTCCTGGTAGAGCATGAGACTCAGAAAGTCCTTGGTCAGAGGACCTGAGCAGCAACTAACAACAGCGGTGTTATCAGCTTTGTTCTCAGGCTGAAAGTCAAAATCACAGCACTGCCCCAGCAACTAAGGAAGGAGAAAAATGAGTACTACTGCTGAACCCAAGACAGGCATTGATTCTTTGGGGGGCTGGTGAAGGTGGTATTAATTTTCAAAAGACTTTTTAGATCTAATATCATTCTGAGCAGTGTTAATACTAGGGGTTTCTTTTTGCCTGTACAGTATGCAATTGATCAAATATCCAATTTAATATAAACTTTTAATATAAATAAAATTATTTAACCATATTTTTGTTATGCTTTCTTTCCTGTTCTCTCACTGCTGTCATCTCTTCTGCAATCCAAAACTGCATAATATATGGCAGCAGATATGATGAGAGCAAGTGCAGAGTAATCAGCAAGCTCTCTGACTTTGCATACTGTAAAGGAAGTGCCCCTTAAATAAAAAGGTTTGGGGTTTTTTGGGGTTCTTTTATTTAATAAATCTGTGTGGCAGAGAAGACTGTAGGGGGGCGATTATGTCATCTTTCTTTTCAGTCTGAGCACAGAGAATTGACAAATTCTCTGGCCAAATTGGAAAAAGCCTTTGGTGACATGGTTTAGTGGGAGGTGTCCCTGCCCATGGCAGGGGGGGTTGGAACTAGACAATCTTAAGGTCCTTTCCAACGTAACTATTCTATGATTCTATGAAATAAATAAACTGGAAATACAGGCAGAGGAAAAACAGACATTAACTATAAATGGCAATTTACTGAAACAGAAGAAAAGCAGTTAAAACCAGAAAAATATCCCAAACCCATAAATTGCTCAAAAGTCCATGAAAATGCTTGTCTTGGTATGATGTTTCTCAGATTGCATGCACAAAGTTTGCAGAGATGTCAGAAGCAAGAGTAGAGGACAGCAGGTTATGGTAAAACAGGATGTTGTTCACCTGCTCCTTTGTCTTTTTCACTCTGTGGAACAGGGAGAAAAAAAGAAAAAGACCAGGAAAACGTGAACTGTATTTTACCACAGTGCAAACCAATCATATCCAACATGTGTTTCTAAAGCTAGCATCTTTATGGAGTGTGAGCTAAGGAATTTTCAGAGGTTAGCAGCATTTCTGTTCAATGTCTGTAACAAGAATTTTTGCTGTATATAAATATAGTAAAGAAATAATACAAATGAGAATATATGAAGTTGCAATGTCAATGTGCCAAAAGAAGAAAATAAAAATAATTCAAGAACTCATCAAGGTGACAGCATCTCAACACATTTTTTTCTGCTAAAAGAGGATCTGTTTTCTGTAACTATGAAGAATTTGTGTGAGCTGCTCACTGCTGGATGTTTTGTAATACATAATAAGATTTGTTTTGCTGACTCTGTTGACTGTGTCCACAGCATAATTAGAGATTTTTTCTGCTGACTGGGATGAAGAAAGTAGTATCTGGAATCACATATAACTCTAAAGCAAAAGTTTAATATGCACTCATGCAGAGACCAGCTACAAAACTGATGAAATTTATGGTTACTAAGCGCTGAAAGTTTGTAGACGTCACCTCATTATGTGGTATGATGAGCTTGCCAAATCAAAGCTGTATCAAAGTAATATCAGGGGAAATCTTAAACTTTTTCTATTCTGCTCCAACCTAGCAAGAAGTTCTTGCTGAAATAAACATCATTGTACAATAGCCATCAACTTATCAGTGTGAATCTGAGGAGCATTCCAAAGTGGAAGTGAAGGCCTATTGCAGTAAATTTCAGGATGCCTTTATGCTGAGCTGTGCTCATTTCCAAATAGTTTCCAATTCCATATAATCTCCTAACCCATAACAGGAAAATGGGTTGAGAAAAAAATTCTTTATATTTTTTAATGTATTTTACTTGCCACTGACTTCACATAGTGATATATTTATGTTCTTATATAATTCATCTTTTAATTTGGACCAAGTTGAGCAGATGGGGTTGGGGTTTTTTTCATGAAATATGAGGAATATGATATCATCCTAAACAAGCAGCCTTCCCAAATGAAAATATTCCCTTTCAGTTAATTTCTAGAAGTATGCACAGCAGAGAGTCCTCAAAATACTCATGGATATATATTTACATGTATTTTTAATTTTAAGATCACTGAATTGTACCTGAAGCTTGCTCTGTGCACTGTTTAAAATAAAGGATTGATTTTGCCATTTCTGATTCTGTTGTTCTTTGTTTACCTCAACTGCCTTTTCTCTAACTTTTCGATGTACCTTGAGTTTGTTCTTTATTTCTCTTTTACATATTTACATGTTTTACATATTTTAATATATTATTTATCTTTTTCATATATTTGCATAAAGATTTTTTAGCATAATACCAATATTCTTTTTTTTTATACTAATAAAAGGTCAATATTTTTGTTCTTATTACATCACCTGTTGTGCAACTACGGTGGAATGGACAAACCTGATAACTCCATCATGCATGTCCCAATAATTTCCACACAAAAAGCCATATATTTCAGGGCATAAACAATCCTTTGAACTCCATCTACACATTCAGTTTGATACCCCATACAACTTAGTTGAAGCTCTAAAAATACTGATTATAAATGTAGTCAAACATGTCAGTGAAGTAATTGTTACAAAATTGTAGGCAATAAAAATGTACAGACTTGGAAGAAAAAGACTCAGAGCCTCTTTTGACTCTTGTATATTCTGTGAGCTTCCTTTAATGATATCTTCCTAGTCCACTTCATATTCAATATTTTGCTAAGGTCAAAATTGCATTTAAAAGATCGCAGAATCATAGAATCAGACTAAACTTTAAATTTCCGTATTATAGGCAAATTTTTGATTTCCAGGATTAAGTCAAAATTCATGCTGCATAAGCACATTTTTTTTGTGATAAACATAGCAAACAAATGATGCAACGTATGAACTGATTTTGTAGACAAAATGCCCATTTTGATTTGATTCATTTTTTGTTGAAACCATACTTGGTTAAGCACACAGAATACTTTAGCAAATGTAGTAGGTGAGCTTTCAGCAAAGTAATATGACACTCAGGTAAGAATGCATAGTCGTGCATTTGTTTGTGACAAGTCTATGTCACATGCAGCATGGGTTGAATACTCCTTTCTGTCCTTTTGCCAATTAAAATTGAATACCAGGGTATTGTTAATGGAGAAGTTTATTCTCTTTAAAATATTTATAGATTTGTAGGGATAATTCCCATTTATTCAGATGGCAGTCTTAATGATTTCCTAAGGAAAGGTATTTCTACTGTGAAATATAATTTATCTGAGACCTCAAGATACTCTAAAAGTGGTTAAGCATCACGTTAGGGCTGCAGGTAAATAACTGCACCATGGACTATGTCCTGGCTTGAGGTTTGCCTAAGAGAACAGAGTATTAAATTGTATTGAATGTGATCACAGAAGCTGCTGAACATGATAGATAACAGTGTGAGAAGCAGGCAAAAGCTGTAAATAGCACCATGATGGAAGGTTGGAATTTGCACATGATTAACGGGGATGTATGTGAGACACTGTGAGAAAGAAGACCTTGGGCCCACTGTAGGAGCGGAACTCGCTCGAGATGATCTTAAAAATATGAACGAACACAAGTCCATGGGTCCTAATAAAATCCATCCGCGGGTCCTGAAGGAGCTGGCAAATGAAGCTGCTAAGCCGCTGGCCATCATATATGAAAAATCATGGCAGTCAGGTGAAGTTCCCGATGACTGGAAAAAGGGAAATATAACCCCCATTTTCAAGAAGGGGAAAATGGATGACCCGGGGAATTACAGACCAGTCAGTCTCACCTCTGTGCCTGGCAAAATCTTGGAGCAGATTCTTCTGGAAGGCATGCTAAGGCACATGAAAAACAACAAGGTGCTTGGTGACAGCCAGCATGGCTTCACTAAGGGGAAATCCTGCCTGACCAATTTGGTGGCCTTCTATGATGGAGCTACAGAACTGATGAACAGCAGTAGAGCAGTTGATGTCATCTACCTGAGCTTGTGTAAAGAGTTCGACAGTGTCCCACATGACAATCTTGTCTCTAAATTGGAGAGACATGAATTTGATGGATGGACCGCTCGGTGGATAAAGAACTGGCTGGATGGCCGTACACAAAGAGTTGTGGTCAATGGCTCAATGTCCAGCTGGAGACCAGTAACGAGTGGTGTCCTTCAGGGATCGGTGTTGGGAGCGGTCTTGTTCCATATCTTTGACGCTGACATGGACAGTGGGATTGAGTGCGCCCTCAGCAAGTTTGCCGATGACACCAAGCTGTGTGGTCCGGTTGATACGTTGGAGGAAAGGAATGCCATCCAGAGGGACCTTGACACGCTTGTGAGGTGGGCTGATGTCAACCTCATGAAGTTTAACCATGCCAAGTGCAAGGTGCTACACCTGGCTTGGGGCAATCCCAGGCACAGCTACAGGCTGGGCAGAGAAGAGATTCAGAGCAGCCCTGTGGAGAAGGACTTGGGGGTGCTAGTCGATGAGAAAATGAACATGAGCCTGCAGTGTGTGCTTGCAGCCCAGAAAGCCAGCCATATACTGGGCTGCATCAAAAGGAGTGCGACCAGAAGGACAAAGGAGGTGATCCTGCCCCTCTACTCTGCTCTCGTGAGACCTCACTTGGAGTATTGTGTGAAGTTCTGGTGTCCTCAATATAAAAAGGACATGGATCTGTTGGAACAAGTCCAGAGGAGGGCCACGCGAATGATCAGGGGACTGGAGCACCTCCCATATGAAGACAGGCTGAGAAAGTTGGGGCTGTCCAGCCTGGAGAAGAGAAGGCTGCGTGGAGACCTCATAGCAGCCTTCCAGTATCTGAAGGGGGCATATAGGGATGCTGGGAAGCAACTGATCATTAGGGACTGTAGTGATAGGACAAGGGGTAATGAGTTAAAATTTAAACAGGCGGAGTTTAGATTGGATATAAGGAGGAAATTCTTTCCTGTTAGGGTGGTGAGGCACTGGAATGGGTTGCCGAGGGAAGATGTGAATGCTCCATCCCTGGCAGTGTTCAAGGCCATTTTGGACGAAGCCTTGGGTGATATGGTTTAGTGCGAGGTGTCCCTGCCCATGGTAGGGGGCTGGAACTTGATGATTTTATGGTCTTTTCCAACCCTAATTATTCTATGATTCTATGAAATCCACAGGTACTTGTTTGAGAGGTTACCATATGAGGCTGAAATTACCTGGGTAAGGTAACTGAAATTCTAAGTTTTAGTATGGATGTTGGAAATGTGGGAACAATAGAGAAAAAGCAATTGCATTGGGTACTTTATTTAGGATTAGATGAGAAAGAGACTGGGAGACACAAATGCCTTGAAAAAGAGGGCTGAAAAATGGGAAAATAGATAATAAGGTATGCCGAAGTTGTCAGGTTATAGAATCATAGCAGTTTGTGTTGAAAGGAACCTTTAAAGGTTATCAAGGCCAACATCCCTGCAATGGCCAGGGACATCTTGAACTACATCAGGTTGAATGAGCAACCCTGTGCTTGATCACATCTGCAAGAGGATTGTAAACCAGATCTGTCATTCTGATCCCACCATTAGAGACACCCTGCTTTTGTGATCGGGAGGATGAAAAGAGGGCAGAGAGGGCAGGCAGAACCGGCAAAGGAACATCCAGACAGAGAGATGAATCAAACAACCTGGTGTTAATGGGTCTGTGCTAGCGGTATCAGCTACTTGCTGCATCATAGTTTCCAGTATAGATGCTTCCTGGCACTTTGGCACCAAGTCTTTCGCATGTGTCAATGAGTAGGAATCCCAGTGTTAGGGATCAGCAGGAGAGCATGGGCCCCCTACAGCAGATGTGGCATGTGCTTTGGCTTTCCCAAAAGCTTCAGTATGAAGCTACCTACCACATAGGATGGGTGTAATTTTGTGACTTCCACATAAGAGGTTAGCAGCCCTGAAATTAATCCAGTGAATTAGTCTGTATGAATTTAAAAAGTGGAAAATAGGGAGAGGATGAAGTTTAAGGTTGATTTCTCAGTTGAATAAAATGATCTTCTAAAAATACCAGTATCATAATTAGTTTAATTCCATCTAACACTTGAGTGAGTATTTATTTTGAAATAAGAATCCGGATTTAGCTAATGACATTTGCTGGAGTTTTATCAACCATTTTATCTTCCTTCTTACAGACTGCCTATCATATTTTCCCTTAAGACTTGAATTGCTGTTTCTAAAGGAGGCAAACTGAGTAAATAATTTGCAGCCATTTAGCTTTTTTCATTTACATGATATTTTAAGACTGTAAGATGTCCAAAACAATAATTAAAAGAAATCTAATGCTGTTTAAAGTTCTGTAAAGCACTGTTTCTGTGAAATTTTGTGTAGGGGGGAACACGTGTATGGATAAGGCAACAAGTTCACATTCATTTTGCATAACCAACAGATTTAGGGTTCAGACACTTAAAACCTATTAATGTGACTTCAAATTTCTTTGATCCAAATTACAGGGTTTTTTTCAAAGCCTTTTTTTTTTCCCAAAAATTTGGGGGCTGTAGGGTGTAGATTATCAAAATGCATACGTACCATAGGCAGTTATAGAATCACATCTTTACAAAATCTTTTCATTAAGTTATCAAGATCTATGTTAGCCAGCAGTTACCTAGGGTCTTTATGTTCTGCTGCCGGATGCCCTTAGGACTATTGCCATGATGACAGAGCTGAGGCTTTTGTCGACTTCATTTCAGTTTATTAGCTGAAGTTCAAGAGAATGCTGAAAGTAGGTATAGGAAGCTGATAGCTAGAATGAACCTCTTTCCCTTGTGCCACCTGTTTGCCTGCCTGGTTACCAGATCAACCACTGACAACCTGTTCACTGAGGAGGCAAAACACACAATGGATCACAGCATGCACTCAGCCAAGGTCTCATCCCAGCTGCAGGCGTACACTACTCCAGTGCTGCTGTGACCTCAAGCCTGGAGACATCACCAGGCTAGCTGGCTGTTCAGGAGAGCAAGGAAGAGGAGGACACCTTAGAAATGAAACAGAGAGAATTCAGTATTGAAAATCCTTTACTGTAAAGCTGTCTTCTCCTTTGGCACCAAAAAAATCAAAGACCCTCTCTGTTCTGACATGTCCTACAGACCTGCCACAGCCACATTACCCAAAACAAGAAAAATACTGAATGGTCTTTGAGAGAAAGCACTACTTCTATGAGAAAACCCAAACAATGCAGGCCAAGCTGGCTTATAGGAATGTGGAGAATTGCTCCAGACCAGTCAATTCTTCCCATGCAGAGGGCACAGTTGAATGACTCTCCAAAGGCCTCCCTCCACACAGCCACAACACCCTAGCTGTGCACTGAAAGTGACAGCCTGCTTCTGACCATAACCAAATAGAACCCAGACCACTGAGACATTCCACAGAGAAAATACGACAGTCAGTCGTGTCTGATTTAAACGAGAAGGCTGAAGTGTGAGGGCACATTTCTGTATTGTTGCCAGGCAGGAGGTTCCCCCTTCTAAGTCCACCCTGTGAACTGCTGCTCAGGACATGTAGTACTGAGGTGAAGCTGGAGATACTGACCAAATTGTGACATATTTATTATTCTGTCAGCTGCATTATCACCATTACAAATCATGAATATGCCTACGTGCAAAATACATGAGAAAACCTGACATAGTTGATATGCAATTTAATATTTTCTATTTTCCCTGAAAAAAGCCAGAGTTCTATAAATAAATGACCAAGATGCCTCAATGAACTTTGGTTCTGACTCAAAATTCTGAAGTAAGCACTACTCAAGAATTCATTGATAGATGAAGTTTTCGAGAGGCTTGGTCCTAGTCACTTAAAAGCTACAGCTTTTCTTAATTCCTGTGGTGAAACAGAACAATGAAGATGAAGTCTTAGACCAATAAGAGCAATATACTGCCTTTCTCAGAATCAAATTAGTAGAATTCATTTAGGCCATAAGAAAACAGATGTGCCTTAGTATTTTTATCTTTCTTCTGTTGCTTTGAAAGTGTAGGTCAAACAAAAAGACCGAAAATAGTCCTCTAACTTGAAAACAAGTTTGTCTTGGCAAAAACTCAAATCTGTATTTATGTAGGCATGCATAAAAACATGCCTGCTCATTTTTAAGTATTTAAAACAAAAGAAAGTTGGACAGAATTTCATGGACTATTTCAATGTCAAATATTTCTTATTCTGTTCATGTGATACTCTATTTCTAACAAAATAACATATTCAATACTATACAATTATTGCAGCAGTTTCAAGATGACAAAATTTAAGTATTCAAAAAATTAAAGATATTGACATAAGATAATTTATATTCTTTCTATCTGGCATATAATAAACCTCATGTCATTACTGAGTAAATCTGAAATGCTTTTCTAATAGTCTTCATAGCCTTTTCTGACATTCACAAGTACTGTAATTTGGAAGAGTTGTTTGTTTACTTATTATGCCAAATATAAATTGCTGTTGATTTTTCCCTGGGATGATTCTACTTCCATCACATTCATGTAATACTATGATTTTTTTGTTTGTTTGTTTTGATTTTTTTTTAATCTTTATTTTCTATTTTCTTTTTTAAGTCTTTTAGGAGAAAGGAATAGAGAAAAAAAATTTTAAGGGGTCTGAAAACCAGATCTTCTCCACTGCACACAGAAACAGGACATAGATTGCTTTGCCATTTTTAGCTTTCAGTTAGGTATGAGGAAGAGGTACTGCTTAGGTGTGTTCTGATACATCTGCCTTTAGAGTCAAGGAATATATTTAATAAACATCTGCCAGACATGGTATGGATACATTACCTCAAAGCATATGCCTTGAAATCCATACATTTCTATGAAATCTCCCTCTTGCAGAAGTCCAGTCAAAACTATAGTCCAAGGCTTATTAGACTAAACTCATTGAATCTTACACTGCTATAGACAGGCTCCATTTATTCAGCTTTTTCATTTCCTAAGGATGATGCAACACCAACCTACAGAAAAGCATGATAAAGGAGCGTGCTTATGAATCCAACAGACATTCAGAAATACAACATTTAAAAACCTCTAGCTAATCATTACACAGCTTCTTTAAACTCTTCACAAGAAAAAATTAATAAGAACAGTTGAGGATAGACTTTTGCAACTTTCCATCATTTCACATTTGTAATAAGCTGATTTTTTTTTTATTTTAAATTTAAGTCTGTAAGGCATTCCTGTTTGTTTACCTTGCTATTCCAAGGTCTACTTAAGCACTGATGTATCCAGAAATAACACATATTTGCTGGTTTTTTTTTTCCTGAATATAGTCCATAGCTAATGACCTACAGATTTAATAAATGGTTTCCTCAGAACATCCCTATCTTACAGGTGTTGCAAAATTCGTGCATCTATTATTTCCCTTCACTATGGATGGGAGAACACAATAAAAAATTGAATTGCTAAGGGTAGCTCTCAGTCCTGTAACTTCAGAAATGTTGGAAATAAATATGTGATGTCCTGGGTCCAGCAGTGGCAGTCATTTTTGTTCCTTCCTTAGTAGTTGATGCAGTGCTGGGTTTTTGACTTTCAGCCTGGAAACAAAGCTGGTAACACCAATCTTTTTAGTTGCTGCTCAGTAATGTTTACTCTGACCAAGGACTTTCTGAGCCTCATGCTCTGCCAGGGAGGAGGGGAAGCTGGCAAGAAGCAGACAGAACACCTGACCCAAACTAGCCAAAGAGGTATTCCATACCACAGAACGTCATGCCCAGTATATAAACTGGGGACAGTTACCCAGAAGGGCTATATCACTGCTTGGGTTGGGCTGGGTCAGGGGGTGGTGAGTGGTTATATTCTCTTCCCTTGTTATTTCCCTTATTATAATTATTATTGATGGTAGCAGTAGTGATTTGTGTTATACCTTACTTACTGGACTGTTCTTATTTCAACCCATGGGAGTTACGTTCTTTTAGTTCTCCTCCCCATCCCTCTGGGAGAGGGAGAAGGAAAGCGGGGAGGGGATTGAGGGAGTGTCTGAGTGGTTCTGAGTTACTGGCTGGGTTTAAACGACGACGTGATTATATAAAGATCAAATACAAAGACTGATTGGCTGAAAAATAACTGTGGCAATAATCAAACTCTATGGAAAGTAGAATAGACTCAAAAAGGGGCTAATTTTCAGAGCCCCATTTATTAGCAAAAGAATTGAATTACAGTCTCCTAACCCCATTAGGCAATATAATACTATGGATAAACACTGAAAATAAACTTTTGATTTGGTGGCAGTGAAAACCCAATTTAGTTTACTAGTTATTGTGAAGCTGTAATAAACTGTCTTCTGATACTATCTCAACATGTAAAAATCAGACTATTACAGATTAATTCTCAATTTATGTTGCTGTGTCTTATTTGAGTGAAATAATTTCTTTGCTGTGAATATAAAATACAAAATTTCAGTTTTCTCTCCGTATTTGTGCAAGTTGCTTGTTTTCAACAGCTGATTATTTTTTGCTAACTTCTGTCATGTTTTTTTTAATTACTGTTTCCTCACACTGTTCTATACATGCAAGTCTTAATTTCTTTCTTCTGTTCTGCCATAATTTAACTGCTAATCTAAAATCATCTTATGCATAGAGTTTCATTTCCTACTCCTATTTCTTCCATCTTTTTTCTTATGTGAAGTTTCAGTCTCGTTTTATAGATTATAGAAAGTTTTCTGCTTCTTATTTATGTATATTTCTCCGATATATATGGATTTAAATTGCTTTAACTCAAACTTTTCTCTCATCACTTCCTCCTACTTCCCCATCCCAGCACACCACTTGTCTTCTTCCTTTATCAAAATTATTTTACATAAATAGGTTAAAAAACTCATTATTGTATAATTTTTTATTTCATTTATTGGACAGTTGTTTCAGCTAAGCTTCAACTAATAGCTTTTAAAGTATTTTGTTCACTTTGACTTACATTTTCCCAAGGGGCTGAGTCTCTGTCATTCCATTTGGGACAATGATCCACAGCATGATAAATGTCCATTATTTTCATGCTCATCTTTAACTTCTTTCAATCTTTTGCTGATACCTTATTACAATAAAGCAAAAGCTTTACAGAATTTCTGTGAGGCCATTACTCTTGAAAGTCTGACTTTACTCATACTTGCTAAGAATTCTTTTTCATTTAGTGTGCCTTGTGGGTGAATCTGATGTCCAAGCTCTAAGGAAGTTCAAACAATGATACACCTGGCCATGCAAAATAACTTTCTTTGAACTTGACAGTCTCCTCTAAGGCTAATGAAGTGCTCCCAGAGCTATGCTTTTCACAGTACCTTCTATAGAAAAAAAAAAAAAAAAAACCAAAACAGCAGAATCCATTCTCTTTCTGGTTTCACACCAGTTTCCCAGTCTCACAATGCTTATACACAGGTGCACTGACTTGCATTGTAGTTTTTGTGCTTTGGCATTTCCTCGTCACATAATCCAAAATCTTGACACTCCCAAATCCTGCATCCTTCTACAGCTTCCCTGTGTTCCATTAAGTAAGATTCCACGCACTAAGAAAGAAAATAGCTTATTAATTTACTTAAGATTGGTGAGATGGAGACAACAGATATAACTGATAGTTGTCTGTAGTGTATAATGTGCCATTACTTTATGTGCTGGAGAAACACAAGGGGAAAAATATGGTCATTCATGAAAATGGTACCTGTATATTGTATAGAGGGCAGCAAATTACACACAGCAAAGAAAAGGTCTTCTGCAGTTATGTGTCAAAAACTCCAATAGCCCAATTGCTGAGCCAGAAATGTTTAAAACATGCATGGATGTCGAAGGAAACTAACAGTTTGTCCTGCTTCACATATTCCTATTTACAGAGACCTCATTATTACAAGTCACTCAAGACTAGGACGCAGCCAATGTTCATGAGTTCTCTCATTAGTCAAGTTACTATAAATTCCAGGCATTTTTAAACAGTAGCAGTAATAACATTCGCTGTGACAAGCTCTTTTGGGAAGAATGTGAATAATGATGGGCAGGAATCCAGCACATTACATTTATGTAACATCCCCCTTGCAACTGCCACAAAGATCTGATGAAATTGAAATTGAATCTTAGGAATTATTCTATTAAAAATAAAATGAAAAAAAAAAGTAATGATTAAATGTCCCCAGGAAATGAGCAAATTCTTTTCAATGAAAGGTTGATGATGATCTTTTCTGTCTTCTCCTACTGCAATATTCATAACAACAACTTCTGATGACTAGTTTTCTTCCTTTTGTCTATATTAGTATAGTAAAGTCATACAGTCTACCCATCACATGCATTCACTTTGTCTATAAACTGAGTATATGGAACATAGCAGACATAATGTTTGTCCTATGTCATACAAAGGTTTACAAACCAAATTTTATAACTCACCACTTTTTTCACTGTACTAGAAGCATATCTGCTGTTTAAACTCACAGATCCTTTTTTTATCTCTTCTAACTTCTGATCATTCCTATGGCAAGTAGCCACCTACATAATACTGTTGACCCAAGCTATCCTGTACAGCTTAAGTGAGATATCTTGTTTTTTTTTCAAGTACTCATTCTTATTTTCACTTTAAGTATGAATTTCAGGTGGAAACAATCTTTCCCATCATTTCTTGGTCTTGCTTGGGTCACCTCACAACAAAATCACAGCTCTCACAGAATGCTTCAATTCATTTTATCACCTTTCAGAATATTTATTCAGGCTATGCTGATACAAATGGAGTGCCTGCAGTTAATGCCATGATATGAAACTTATCCAGCAACAGCAATGCTGAACCTCTGAATTTCTAGGTGTTGAGACATCTGATAATGAACAATTCAGAGTAATCCAGACTAAAACCAGGACCATAATTACTATAATGGATAAAATATATTACTTTGCCCATCTTCTCACATAAGGCAGATTGGTTTTGTAATAAAATAAGGGGGTTTGGTAAAATGAGGAGAGTAAACATGGAGTAGGTATTATTCTCAAAATAAGGAGTCCTATATGTGTTGGACTAGACTGAACTTCTGCATTTTTTATTTTGTTACTGTAAGCTCATAAGAAAAATTATATCTATACCTCAGTCTATTCCTAAAACATAAGGTAGTTGCCATGTTTGCCTGATCAGGAGTTTTCTGAAGGATACAAAAAACTCTTTCATTGCAATTTTGCCTTTATCAGGATGGGCTGCAGGTATGAACCGTGGGGTTTAGAGATGGGAATGTATTTGCACCACTGTGTAATACCCAGAAACAGTGGACAAACTCAGCCTGATATGCTAGTTTTGACTATTCTAATTGATTGTAATTTATTAATCAATTGGTGATGCAGTTTCTCCTTCATATTCTTTCTACTTCACCAAAGACACATCTTCTAGCACTACTTTCAGGATCTATTCCTTCATATTCCTTTGAGAACTTCAAATGAATGGAAAGGAAAAAAAGTATTTTTCAAGGTAAAGTGTATCCATATAAGCAATCACTTATTTTTTCATATTTTTAAGCCAACAGTCCTTTTTTAGCAAACTTTTGAAGCTCTTGTAAGTGGGAGGGATAATATTTATTTGAGATGTGATGTACTTTCTAATATTTGCTACATAAATTTATCTCATCACAGTTTATGTTTCTTAACTTTATTCTTCCATTCCATAACAGATGCACTATCCCTCCCACACACAACTGCCTCTGACAATAGTTTGTTTTTCAATTTCTTTAAACTCATCTTGACATTTACTCAGTCCACTTACACTTATCATTTGATGACATGCACATTTCTAGCTGTACATTAACTGGAAGTTTTTAATTTCTGTTCTGACATGAATATATACAATTTATTTTAACTCATCAACTGAGTTCCTTACTCATTCAGTTTTCTTGCACAGTGTGTAGGGGGAATTAAATAAATGTTGAAAGTTTGGGATGAAATCAGATATGATAAATGAAGGAAGGTAAAGTACAATTTTATGCTTTGTGCAAATCAGGTAAAAGTCAAATATTACTTATTGTCTAATTTCCCCTTGTATACATCATGCCAGGAAGGAATGTTGTACTGTGTCAACAAATTTACAGATTAATTTATTCCTGAAACTAGATGTGACCCTCTTTATTTCAAGGTAGTTTAAATGTTTTTTTTTGCCTAATGATGACTAATCTCTAGAGGCTCAGCTTCAGCCAGTCAGTCTTAGCCTGATCACAATCTCCCCCTAACTTCCCAATTATATTTTCTGAGACTGCTATTCATTTTTCATTTAAGGCAAACATAGGAAAAACGATTTTGATTATAGAATCTCTGGTATGGTCAGAATCCCCTCCACAGTCCTCTCTAAAAGCCCTGTTTATGACATATCTGCTTTCAACATCAGTTTCAAGACTAGAAAGAATGCAGTACCCCTTGAGTATGTTATTGAGAATATATTTGAATGAGGCAGCTTTCACTTTTATGAAATCACCACAGAGAAGAAGCACTGCCAACATGCATAATTCTCAGGCTTACTTAAAATTTCCATAAACTGATGTTCTACAATGAATGATTCTAGCAACAACTTCATGAACCAACTATTATCAACTCTGTCAAAAACTGCAGTCTACCAGAAGTAGTTCATGATTCGTAATCCATTGCTTGTCCTAGGCTACTGAATGCTGATGCAATTATGAAGCTCTGAGAAACAGCAAAAAATTTAGTGTTGAGCAAAAAGAGTTTTGAAAATTTCTAATTTTAACAACTTGTATTAATTTGAGCACTGTGGAAAAAACTATTTTAGAGATAACACATCACCTTGATAGCTGAATGTTTTATAGGCACAGTTATACAAATTAAATCTTCCCTCAGATTATAAAGCACTTACATCTATGGAAGAATTCTATATGCACCAAGCAGTCTGTCACATGCCATGGAGCTCACAAAATGTGTGAGAGTGTAGGATGGCTATAGAAGAGATGTGTTACAGTGCTTGCTACTATCTAGTTTCAAGCAGCATTATACTGGACTCATCAGTGATGTGAAACACTGCTATGTCCATGCTGTGTCATTTAAAATCAGAAGTATTAACATTTCTGTGAAGACGTAACATCACAGGATCACACACATGCTGAGTCAAAGAGCACCGCCTACAAAGTACCAATATACTAACATCTTTTTCAAAATGGGAAATCTTTTTTGTTTGCTTGTTTTTTATGTTTTCTTTTAATTATTTTTTTTCACAAAATAATGTTTAATGCTAAACCCTGAAAAGCAGACATTTCTGAAAATAGTCCAGTACCTTCACCAGCAAACCGAGGATAACCAAGACTTCAGTTTCTTCTTTGTCTCTGTAGTAACACCTTCAATTTTATGGCTGCACCATGTCAAAGAACTGCCTCATGCCAGTCTAACAGCAGAGGGTCAAAGGAGCTTTCCTATATCCCAAACTTCACTGACTTTCTAAAAGCTACTTAAAGTTGATGTGCTTTGGACACTGGTTGAAATGTTTGCTCTGAGGCATAAGCCCTCTGAACAGTCCTACCTTATAACCCTTCAAAATTCTTTGCAGGCCTCATGAGAGTTCTCTAGATTGATTCTTTGGCCCCAATCTATCCTCAGTGAAATTGCTCCTCTGTGCTGTTTTCTGTGTACATACAGGAAAAAACCTCAGCATAATAGTCTTTTTTCAAAGAATATTTTTTCCTCTCTTTCACTGGCTGTGGATCAAAGGTCTCACAGTAGGAACAGGGCCATATTTCTGCCTTAAGGTAAATACTTTTCAAGCACTCAAGGCAAGGACTCAGGTCAGATTTAGAAGTCTGTTTGGAGGCCACAGATCTAAGCCACTTCACTATCTTAGAATATATCTATGACAGGTAGTAACTGAGACAACCTGAAGAACTATTTTTTTTTAACTTACTTAAAATGGAATGAAAAGTTACTAAAAAGAATCCATCCAGATGAAGTTATGGACACTAAGCAGAGAAGAAATCACATTGCGTGGAAGAAAAAAAAATTAGACCAGTAGTTCAGTATATTCAAAAGAAAAGAAGGGTAAACCCCAAAATAAATAAAATATAAAAGATATAAACCCAAACCAAAACGAGAAATGAAACACTTAAAGAATGCTTTGGCACGGATTATGGTCAGCAAAGGACCTGGAAACATCAAAGAATAAGTAACCTGTCCCTCCATTTGCAAGGTAAGTTTTTCAGTCAAAGGCATGTGACCAAAACAGTACTGCTGCACAGACTAAACAGAAGAGCAAAATAAACCAACAAAAGTTTTCCAAGAGAAAGACAAAAATTTTACAGGTAATGGAGATTGGTGTTGGTGAGATTAGCTTTAGCCATTATGGAAGAAGTACTATTTTCTGCCAGATAAAATATACAGTTTCTTATGGATGAGAACAGTAAGGCTCTGGAAGTTAATTTAACTATTGATGCCTAAAAAAAGAAATAATAAAATTTGAGAATTATGGAAGTCTGCTTTGCAATATTGATTTGGAAGCCTGCGAGAAGGTATCTAGTCAACTTAATCAGGCAAAAATAACAACGGAAATTCAAATAAACAGTGAAACAGTGTAGTCATTACTACAAATGGAAATTCTGTAGAATACTGGTCTCTCTGTACCAGCAGAAGGTGGATTTAAAGAATGATCTCCATATCTCAGTGGAGAGGGGCCACTTAAATTGAAGCAATAACTGTAGGACATTGGCTTGAGTTATTTTCATTAAAAGTGCTAATTTCTAAACAAGTAAAATAATGTTCTCAACAACATCTGCCTTTTCTTCAAGACTTCTTGGAGAAGTGAAGAGCAGGCAACTCATTTCTAATACAAACACCTAGCAGATAATTAACCTTGTATGTCTACAAAAAAAAAGGAGGGGAAAGTTCTTATTTTAAAAACAAATCTTACTTAAAAAGTAATAAATTGGTAACTCATTAGATATGAAGGACAAATTTATTTTGTCCATAATATAAACGTCATTTATTAAAAAAAGAACAACTGTCTAGCTTTGCCACAGTCCACATCTAATAGTAAAAATGTTACATCGCAATAAAATGAAATATTGGTCACCTACGCATTGTTTTCTTTACTATGCTGTGCTTAGAAACGATTCCATTTATGGCTCATGTGCAAAGAAAGCTCAAAAAGGAAGAAAGACTCTAAATCCCTTTCAAAAGTCTGTCCAAATGCTGTTTCTTTTAATCCTTAAAAGAAACAGGAATCGCAATTTTCCTGTTTATGATTGATCTGAATTTCTGAAGATGTGTTCTGTGAACATGGCTAATTATTTCCGATTGGTTGTTATTTGAAGACTTTAGAAGGATAATGAAGGACTTGTGAAAATGTGTTTTCACTAATTTAAGTCTTAAAAAAAAAAAAGATGAGATTTCATTTCATGCCAAGCGCTGCCTTTTATTATAGTTTGCCAACAAAAAGAGGAGGTTTATTCATTCAAGATTTGGTTATACCAGTAGCACAGCAGGAAATCCAATTTGGTATCTCTATCATCACAGCTTTGTGAATGATACCCTAATATATAGTAACTTCTAAAACAGAGTTTGATTGTTTGATATATAGAGGTTATCTGCTTCATCTCCGCTGGTTATTTCACAGCCCAGTATACAAAATTTGCTGAGTGGGTACACACAGCAATGTTCATGTGGTCCACAAATGACTATACTTTCACTCAGCCTGTAAGTGCTGAGCTGAATGGGTAACGGACCATTACAACAAAAGGAAGAAACCAAGTCATGATGGCTAATGCTGGTTGTGGAGGGACAATGCTCTGCCCTACATGGGGCAGACAGCTACTTCCCCGTGTCTTCAGCTATGCTCAGGCTCTGCAAGAAAAAGCTGTGTTTGACCCTGCTCTGTTTGCTAAGGCAGACTTCTGTGATTGTGTAGCAGGCTACTGAGATTTTTAAAAAGATCAGTATAAACTCGAAAAATAAAAGAACAAAAGAGAAAAAATAAAAATGGACAGGTCAGGGACATTTTTCTTGGTGCCAACTTTTCCCAGGGGCTACATTTTTCAGGAAAGATATGGCGAGTTATCTCCAGGGTTGGCAAGGCCAGATAACGTGTCAGTTATTAGGAGGAAAATGATTAATAGACATCGACCAAAAATATCATGTTCAGTACACTGGTGATTCAGGGACAAGGGTGATTGAATTTGGAAGAAAATTTTTAAGGTATCTGAAAAGTTAATTTGAAATAGGAGGAGGTACCAGGCACTAGATCTTATCTGAAGGTTTATTTAAAGCAAGAGTGCAAAGCATTTGTCAGTTCTGCAGATGCTGTAACGTGTGATTAATCAGAATTGGAAATGGACAGAGATCGAGGGACACCACCAGAGCTGAGAACCAAGTTTAATTATACTGTCTGGAGTAATAAAAGTGGAATCTCTCTCCTATGCCTTTCAAAACTTCTGTACAAGGGGCAGACAGTTGGGTGAATAAACGAAATATGAATAGGCATCAGGAATACGGGAC
Source organism: Neopsephotus bourkii (assembly GCF_033783945.1). Taxonomy (NCBI): domain Eukaryota; kingdom Metazoa; phylum Chordata; class Aves; order Psittaciformes; family Psittacidae; genus Neopsephotus; species Neopsephotus bourkii. The sequence continues at coordinate 13,054,128 of NW_026902293.1, read as the reverse complement.
AAAGGGTGGCTGATGATATACCACTAATATATGAAAACAATTAAGGAAGGTGTCTTGATATGCACTGTACAATCTATTGCCAGAGAGTTCCCACAAGAGGTGAGCTAATAAATTCATACCCTAATTAAACCACATCCCTTTCATCCTGCTTTTCAAACCTTGTGGTATATAACAAACATAATATTTATATCCAATAGCTTGTACATTCTAGTCCTTTCAATACTATGGTTTGGTCAATTTGTCTAAACCTTCATTTATGCACAGTCTTTCTTCATATTAGCATTGAATTCAGCTAGCAATAGTGATTCAGCAATTTTGCTAGAAATACATTGTAACTTCTATACGTTACCTTTTTTCTAAAAAAAAAATAATATATATACTTTTTTGAGTTAGGTCATCCACTGCTTTCTTTAGCACCTTTAGCATTTTCTTTTATATCACCACCTCTACTTCTATTTTCTTCTCTGACTATGCTACTTTAACAAATTCTTGTCCCTTCTTTCTTACTCAACTTGAATGGGTTTATTATTATTATATTATATCATTTATTTATTGGTTTACCTCCAAAATGCATCACTTTTATCTCCTCTCTTTTCCTATAGAGCACATTCTCTAATCTTTTAAAGATTTTGCCTAGTCCGTGTCCTTTCTTCACTACCGAGTTCAAATGGAAATTTAGCGCTGTAGTTAGTTCTTAGCAAAGATGATGTAAAAAGACTGTGATGTTCCCTGTTTATAAAAATGCTAAAAACATAAAAACACAGGGAAAATATTAAAATTAATTTTATTAATGCATCCACTGAAATCTCTCAACTATGCACACAAGTATAGATATAGCTCATCACAAAGTTGCTTTTCTTTGAGTTTTCTCACATAATTTCCCCAAATCCCTTTAATCAGTTCTGATACCGTTAAACTCTTCTCAGTTCTCTGACACCTCCTAGTTCCTTCTGCCATTTGGATTTGTTGCCTCCCATGACTGCGTTCCATTTTAATCTGCCCTGAATTGACAGAGTGATAACTTTCTATATGAACTGCTTAGTTTATTTATGAAGTCAGGAAATAATACGGACTCATTATAAATCATTAAGGCTTGGCCTATTTCTTTGCAAAGTCTCCTGTCTGTGTTTATATTTCATCAAGTAGCTCTAGGATAGCCTGTTACCTGCATTACTGGAACACCTGAAAGATCCAGTTCAGAGCTGGTACAATACAGGCAAATTAGGAAATGCTATTCCCTGTAGCACAAAGCAGCATTTTTTATCTCATTATTGACCTCACAGCCAAGCTTATTATTGCCAGCACAGTAAATACTAAATGGAGTTGCCAGCAGTAAGAGGTCCTGGCATGGCAAGAAAAGTAATATTCAGTGAAAACTAACATAACTGACAGGTGAAAGAGCAGATCCTCGGGTGGACAGAAGAATAGGAAAATCATAAGCAGATAAAGCATGAAGTACTGTTAAAAAGACATTGTTCTGTCTTATAAATTAGATATTCAAAATAACAGGTTTGCTTTTGATGTTTACAGGTCAGAATTTGACAGTTGCAGTCTGGTGTAGTAGGATCTTAATCTAGTAATCACAGTGAAAGTACAGAGGTTTTTCAATGAATGCAACATTCAGTATGAATGAGGATATTCGCATCTGTCTCCAATTCTTTTCATTCACTGATTTACCTTAATTTAACATGGAATAATTCCAGTGAAAGATAGAAATATTGAACTTTGCAACAATCAAAAAATGGAAATTAATATTCAAAACTGCAAATTTGGGCCAATCTCGCATTAGAAAGCAACAAAAATTAAAGCAAAACAGAGACACTTCAGCAATGTTCTGAAAATGTTTTTCCTTCAGCAGCCAAGGAGATTATGAGCTAGATAGTGCAGAAAGCTGTGAGATTCTTGTTGTTGTTGTGTTTTATATTTTAAATAACAGATTAAGTATACAGTGACTTTTAAGAATCAAGGTGTGGTGGGATGCTATGACCCAAAACATCATCCAAAAAGCATGAAGCTGTACCTCCAGTATGATTTATGTTGGTCGACAGAAGATAACTGCTTCATGTCTGCTTTTATAGGGAGCACTTGATATACTTGAAGAATTTTACTAAAGCTTAAATTCCAGCTTTGGACAATGGCACATTGTTCCTGTTCTATTACTTGCAGGGTAGCTGTAATATATTACAGCAAATAACATTTCTCTGGTGTCCATTCACCTGAATCATTTTGGTTCTTATCCATTATGCACTTAGAGAAATGCAACAAGCACCTTTTTCTCTACACAGTCTGTAAATTATGAAACATTGTACAGCCAGCCAATGTGAATGATTAACTGAGATCAAGAGATATTTCACCGAAATGGGCTCATTCTTCTCGGTCAGAAACACAAGTTGGTATACCAGATCAGAAAATCATGTCAAATGGGAGTATTCTTATTCTGATCCCTGGTAAGAGGTATTGTAATTTCACATGTAAAAACAAAGGATAACTTTGTTAATAAATAAGACACATCCTTTACACAGAATTGTATTCTTTAGCATATATTATGTGGATGAAAACTTATAATAAGAAGCTTTCATAATGAAAATACAAAATTTTGTCAATATGAATCTTGTGGCAAACTTGATAATTGATCTTATTAATATCTAGCTTAATCAAATTTATCTATTATCCTAGATTTGAAAATAGTGAGGTATAACTTAAAAACATTTAGCAGCTTCAGCCAGTTACCACTTTTCTTTTTATCCTTTGCAGGCCTGGAAAACAGCATAATTTTTGCAATATTCCTCCCCTAATTCCAATGTTAGATATAATCTGCTTGTGACTGTATTATTTCCTGCACTAGAACAGAGGATTTATTTTCAAATTATTGTTCGCTATTCTTTGATTTATATTAGCCATTGTTTTGGAAGGAATTGCTGATAACTTATATGGATTTTATGTCAATTTCTGCTGCTAAGATTTTTTTTAAATCTAGTCTGTTCCATCTTCTGTAAACGTGAGCTTCATCTTCTGAATATTTGCAATCAATCTTAATTTTATTGATACAATTTTTGTCACTGAATTCCATAAAAATGCTCAGATACTAAAAGTCACTTTTTGTTGATTCAAGACCTAGCAAAATAAGCTTATAAGAGTTGCAGTGATCACTGCATGACATGATTTTGTGCAGCCTTTGACAATTAGCTCTCTTGATCCTTGATTAGGCTCTGTAATCCCACTGGGAAACAATTTATATCTGTAAAAAATAAATAAATTTCTCACCCAGAATCCAGTGTTTACAGTACCACATAGCCTATCCTTGACATGAAGGTAAACGTAATTAATGCAAATCTATATATGAAGACTTCTTATCAATATAGTTCCATTTTGCTTTTAAGATGAACTGCAATTCATCATGTACAAAAACCTCTGAAAGGGTGATGTTTTAAAAAATATAAACTTTTTTGTCTAATTTAAGTGTACTCAAATTTCAGCATTATGTTTAAGAAAAATTATTCTCAGATTAGAAAATGTTGAAGTTAAGCTTTTCTTGAATCATCTTTGGCATTGCTAGCAATTTATTACTTTATTTTATTTTGTCTTAATTTAGTTTAGTTTTAGTTTAGTTTATTTTATTTTTAAAAAACTCCATGAATTTACATAACTAAGCTTTCAAGGATGGTCTAGCTATTGTCTGTGAATTGATCTCAATGGTGAATTGCGAATGTTTTTTTCCCTTTTTTAGGCGATTTAATCCCTGGCTTTCTTGCCTGTTCACAGGTTTGAAGGGGCAAAATAAAACAAGTTATGATTGTTAACCATTGCAAAAGCCACACTTCTTCATCAAACAGTAGTTGGCAGTTATTTCCCGTCAGCCTTTGAAAGACGAAGGGCAAGAAACAGGAAAAAGGTGCAATAGAAGGCTATAAGATGCATGGCTAGAATAAATTAGAGCAAACGATATAAATTATGAGGAACAGATCATGCAAGGCCGTAAGTATTTCATGCCTGATCTCTCTTGGGTAATAAAAATGAGTGGCACATTACATGGCTCATCATGCTTTATTGTATTTACACCTTTTAGATTGTTTCCCTGTTTGGAGTAAGTTTCAACAACACTGCAGAAATTGTTTTGAGGGAAAAATAACACTTTTACTAATTACTTTCCTATTCATAACACACCATTGTCAAATATGTCCATCTACCTGATCAGATATGAGACAGTTGTCTAAGCACAGGTGTTCTAAGAACATGTTTTGGTCATGTTCCCATATCACTTAAAAGCTATTTCTTTATACTTTTTTTTCATCTGTACATATCACTGTATTGCTCAAAAGTCGCTCTGGTTTTGGGTTTTTTTTCTTTGTTTGTTTAATTTTAACTAAAATCCCCACACCATAAACCTGGGGGGGGGGGGGGGAAGTCTTTTATTTTGTTATTAAGAATGACCTTACAGAAGAAAAAGTTTTTTCCTGAGGAAAATTATTACTTTTAAATTCTTGAATCTCAAGAGTATCTATTCATCTTGATTTGAAACAGTCAGTCTAGTATTTTTGTTTAAAATAACTCACACACATTACATAGTGGCTCTGCTCAGACAGATGGCTTTATGGCCCATAGACATTTAGTAGCTCAACTGCAACTGATATGTCTGATGAACAGGACTTTTAACTACATCATGATTTTCGGAAGATCGTAAGTGGAAAGTAACTAATTGAATTGGCTTTTAAATTAGCAGGGGGGTTACCGATGTTTGACAGATAATGAAAACCAATTTAAATCACCTTTAACAGGAGAATTTCTTTGGTTCTGGCATTATCACCATGAATTCACATACTATCCCCTGGGTGCTAGCGGAAACCACACTTTTAATTGCCAGTATTACACATATGCGAATCATACTCTCAGCGGGATGTGTAGCAACCATGCAGGACCTGTACAGTGCTGTAAAAGCAGGCTGTTAAATTGGGAATGTCTTTGCTCCAGTTTAGAAGAAATAGCTAGACTTTGGCAAAGGAAAATTATCTCATCATTTATCTTAACTGAAACAAAATGTTTTTCAGGTGCACTGCATAATATTTGGTGCTCAGTAGGACAATCAGCCCTTTACATTTCTTGCTTTCTAAAATTTCTTTTTCTAAAACTCATGAATTTCTTGTTCAGAAAATATTAACTTTAAGGTGAATTTCTTGTTCTTCATGTTGAATAAGAATAAATCTTTATCAAAAGACCAGCTTGAAGCAGTTAATTCCAGTAGCAATTTTGGCAGAAGATAAGTGCTTAAAACCAAGATCAACTAAGTTGCTATGGCACCCATCTTTCTTTCTGGAGTTATATTATGTTCTCATGATCTCTGTGTATTTCATAAGTAAACACAGGAGATCTATTTCTTTCTTTCAGTCTTTCTTAAGATTGATCTGCTGCCCTTTTCTTTCTGCTAACTTAATGGTTGATTTTAAAATAACTAATCTTTATCATTCTCTGTGGTACTTCCATTCACTTTTATTGCATTTGTTTTGTCCTTTGTAATACTTCAGAAAATGTATTTATGCACAAAAGCACCTACTAAGTCTTTTGTATGTAAAACTGTTGGGCAGCCACACAGGGGAACTTTCACTCAGACATAAGTTTTACTTACACATGCTGTAATATTTAAGATAGAGCTCTCTTTTAAAGAAGCTACTACTATGTATTTTCAAATAGATTTTTAATATACACTGAATCCTCAAATGTGGGCAGCTATGGGAGCCCTTTTATATTCTACCCTTCTAATGTGTTTTTTAAGCGTAGTCCATACAGCATAGGTTATTGTTAAACTCTTCCAGTCTCTTTTATGTTGACATTGTCTTTTACTTAAAATTCCTCAATCTCCAAAATCACAGAAATAAAAGTTCCATTCTGTTTGTTAGTGTACATTTTTTTCAGCCTTTCAGCTGATACATTTTTCCAAAAGAATGTATGTGAGTTTGTGCCTTTCCTTAATGTCCCTATACAAACACAACTAGAAAATTATTTCATCATTGAAAAACATTGATTTTTGAGATACATTATTCCAGTGTAAGAACGAAACTTTGGCAAAAATACCCATGTTTCATGACAAAAAATTTAAAGAGGATTAGGTAAAAATAGCCTACAACTCATTTCCAAAATTACAACCCCAGGTATGAATCTGAGAGATTTGAACATGTATTTCCCACATATCAAATTCTTAAACTCCGGGTGAGATGCAGATTATTGCTGTTTACGTCCTTTTTCATCTTTAAAAACAAACAAACCTTCTAATACAGGGCATTGGTTTCAAAAAAATTTTTAAGGCCAAGTCCCAGATCAAGTGGTTTAGTAGGAAGACTTCAGGTGACATTAGAGGGATTTGGCTGAGGTTCTCTAGGACAAAAGACAGTCCACTGGTATACATATTCCAACTGCACTTGGTATAACACAATTTTGATCCTGACTGAGTAGTCTGACGTTCCTCTCAAAGTGACTATCACTAACACAACCTCAAATTAGCCATGACTTTTTCTAGCTGGACTTACAAAAACTTTGGGGATCTACATTTTACAGTTTCCCTGGCTATCCTGGGACACTGCTGCACTACTCTTCTGCTGAGGGTAATACAGCTCGTAGCCAAACAACTCCAGCGTTATGCATAGATGTGATACTCAAGTACCATAATAATACAAATAGTTTAATACATACTTAAATAATACCAAAGTAATTTTAGAAAAGAGGAAGGCAGAATTTCCCTTCACACAGCTGTGCCACTAACTTCCTGGCACTATGCATCGAGTTTTATAAGTAAACATATAGTGTGACCTAGAAGGACTGAAACTGAAACCTCCTCTTAAGGCTTTCTGTTGTGGGAAGTATCCAGCATATATATATAGCATGCACTAAGTGATCACAGGAGGTCAAGGCTTCTTTACTCTTATTTGGGATAAGTTTGCTGAAGACTCATTCTTTCAAAAAAGAAGGCAGACAGTGGTTCAGTTTGTTTCCTTCTGCAGCACTACAACAACTGTAACAGAGACAGAGTATCATACCATGGTTTAATATTAAACCATTTTTAGAAAAAAAAAAAAAAAAGACTCCTCAATATAGGTGATAGGCATATGAGACTTAAGAGGTTTTGTGACTCAGAAAAACTGCTCCAGGAGGAAGGTAACAATTGTCAAAGTAAGAAAATATGTAAATGTAAAAATTTACGGAAGGGGGAAAAGTAAGTTAATGAGGAAATTGCAATCAGTCTTCCCATCATCAACTAGGAATAATTAGCTCAGCATGCTACCATTCAGCTGTTGATTAAAGTATTTGCTTAATACATTTGAAATAATGATGCTCATTCATGAGGCACTGTCAGCACTTCTATTAGGAACTATGTCCCTCTGGGTTTGGTACACTTAAAATTTGTTCAGGGATGCATACAAGATTTCATTAGTTTGCATTATACCACTTTTAGTTAGATTTGATGAAAGTCATGTATGTATGTACTGTGGTATGCTGAAAACCCCAAAACTCCTTTCTTGTATTCTTTGCATATGCTTAGCCCCCAGTGAAGCAAAAGGAATTACAGAAGCACAAAACAATGCAAGAGTGCTCAGATGTGTGTATATATATATATATATATATATATGTGAACTTGCACAAGTCCATGGGTCCTGATGAAATCCATCTCCATGTCCTGAAGGAGCTGGCAAATGAAGTTGCTAAGCCGCTGGCCATCATATTTGAAAAGTCATGTCAGTCAGGTGAAGTTCCCAGTGACTGGGAAAAGGAAAATATAACCCTCATTTTCAAGAAGGGGAAAATGGATGACCCGGGGAATTACAGACCAGTCAGTCTCACCTCTGTGCCTGGCAAAATCTTGGAGCAGATTCTTCTGGAAGGCAGGCTAAGGCAAATGAAAATCAACAAGGTGATTGGTGACAGCCAGCATGGCTTCACTAAGGGGAAATCCTGCCTGACCAATTTGGTGGCCTTCTATGATGGGGCTACAGAACTGATGGACAGCAGTAGAGCAGTTGATGTCATCTACCTGGATTTGTGTAAAGCGTTTGATACTGTCCCACACAACATCCTTGTCTCTAGATTGGAGAGACAACAATTTGATGGATGGACCACTGGGTGGATAAAGAACTGGCTTTATGGCCACACACAAATTGTTTTGGTCAATGGCTCAATGTCTGGCTGGAGACCAGTAACAAGTGGTGTCCCTCAGGGATCGGTGTTGGGACCGGTCTTGTTTAACATCTTCGTTGCTGACATGGACAGTGGGATTGAGCGCGACCTCAGCAAGTTTGACGATGGCACCAAGCTGTGTGAAAATGGACATGATCCGGGAATGTGCACTAGCAACCCAGAAAGCCAACTCTATCCTGAGCTGCCTCTAAAGGAGTGTGACCAGTGACCAGCAGGTCAAACGAGGTGATCCTGCCCCTCTACTCTGCTCTCGTAAACCTCACTTGGAGTTCTGTGTACAGTTCTGGTGTCCTCAACAACAAAGGGACATGGAACTGTTGGAACAAGCCCAGGGGAAGGCCATGAGAATGATCAGGGGGCTGGAGCACCTCCTGTATGAAGACAGGGTGAGAAAGTTGGGTCTTTTCAGCCTGGAGAAGAGAAGGCTGCGTGGAGACCTCATAGCAGCCTTCCAGTATTTGAACGGAGCTTATAAAAGGATGCTGGGGAGGGACTCTTCATTAGGGACTGTAGTTGCAGGACAAGGAGCAATGAGTTCAAATTTTAAGAGGGGAAGTTTAGATTGGATATAAGGAGGAAGTTCTTTACTGTGAGGGTGATGAGGCACTGGAATGGGTTACCCAGGGGAGCTGCCAATGCTCCATCTCTGGCGGTGTTCAAGGCTGGGTTGGACAGACCTTTGGGTGACATGATTTAGTGTGATATGCCCCTCCCATGGCAGGAGTATTGGAACTAGATGAACTTAAGGTCCTTTCCGTCTGAATTAGTCTATGATTCTATGTGTCTATGATCACAGCTGTGGCTGGGCAATGTCTGTTTAGTCCTTTTCAACCAGCAGGATGCCAATGAAAAGAAATATTGAGAGGGACAGCAAGGAAGTTTTGCTTTGAATTTTCAAAAGGCAGATTTCATACTGCTTATTTGGACAGGATTTATAAACAGGATTTTTTTAGCACTGTTGGACTATTCATAATGGTATCTTTATTACATGGCTGTTAGTAGAATGTTAAAAGTGAACATCATATAACAGAAATACTTTCTCTCCATTTACAAGTGAAAACACAACCAGTAACAATGAAAAATTAAGGTACCAATCATGGTTCTAAATACTTTCCTGAGGTTTTCTGGCACATTCTGATCAATAATTGTAGATTATGGGAAAAAGCAAATGCTGTTAGCTATATTTTGACAATCAGTGATGTTTACATACCTAATCTAAAATTATTAACTTGTGTAGTTAATTTTTTTTTTATAAACTGTTTTTCCCCTTTCTTCTCCTCTGCTATCTTTGCTATGTTTGCACACAGGGCAAGTGGAACAGAACAGGAAACTGGAAACTACTTTCTATTGATCTAAAATTCTGAAGAAAATTTATGTCATTAAAACCAAATATCTATTGGTTTGTTGTTTCTTTGTTTTTACAGTGCATATTTACTTTTAACCAAGGTATTACATTTTTAATAAAATGTTGGAATCTTTGTCTGTGAGGCAGCTTAAAACCATCTTGATCATTAAGTCTTGTAATTGACTGGTTGAATATTGTCCTGGGTTCAGCAGTAGCAGTCATTTTTCTCCTTCTTAGTAGCTGGTGCAGTGCTGTGGTTTTGACTTTCAGCCTGAGAACAACGCTGATAACACTGGTGATTTTAATTGTTTCTCGGTGATGTTTACTCTGACCAAGGACTTTCTGAGTCTCATGCTCTGCCAGGGAGCAGGGGAAGCCAGGAAGAAGCAAAGATAGGACACCTAACCCAAACTAACCAAAGGGGTATTCCATACCACAGCACATCATGCCCACTATATAAACTGGGGGCAGTTACCCGGAAGGGCTAGATCACTGCTCTGGTCAGGCTGGGTACAGGTTGGCAGTTGGTAAGCGGTTGTATTCTCTGCCACTGTTATTTCCCTTATCATTATTATTATTGGTGGTAGCAGCAGTGGTTTTGTGTTATACCTTAGTTACTGCACTGCTCTTATCTTAGCCCGTGGAAGTTGCATTCTTTTGATTCTCCTCCCCATCCCTCCGGGAGCAGGGGGAGGAAGGTGGAGGGGGGTAGTGAGAGAGTGGCTGTGTAGCTGAGTTGCCAGCTGGGTTTAAAGCACAACAATATATGTCTGGGAATATATTGCTCATGGTATAATACTCTATGAATGAAAGATAGACTTCCCAGCAGGGAAAAACATGGTCAGTATCAGGACAACTGAATAACTTTGACTTTTTAAACATTGAACACATAAGACAAAAAGATGTAAGCAGTTATTCACACTGCAGGATCAGCAATTTTAGTGGAAATACCTCAGAGATGAGGGAGACCCAGGAATTTTAAATGTCATGAGTCTTCGGAGAAGTGTTATGTTTCTAAAATAACTAAATCTTTCACAGGCACCCTTGAAAATCTTTCACATGTACCATCTCCATGTTAAAAAAAATAAATAAATGGAAATAACACTCTTCTTCATGGCATTTCATCAGGGCTTAGATGTAGCAACCATGGTGAAGACAGTTCTGGCCTGTCAGTACTAAGTTGGACCTAGAAGACATACAGAGGAACTGCTCTTCAAAAATGCTCAGACACTGAATACCTGACATCCTCCTACTTTGTCCTTAGCTGTCGGCTACGGGTGCTTACCAAGTGAAATGTGTTGAGCATCTAAGAACTTACATTCAGTAGTCAGGTCAGCAGAAAAGCAGTTGTCCTAGACAAGACTAAAAGGCTAAAGAAAGCAGATAAATTTACTGTCCCATTGCTGTCCCATCAGTTTCTGTCTTTTCTGTCCAAAAAGACATCCTTTTCTATGTTAGATATTGAGGTATGGACAAACTCCTAGAAGTAAGTAAAGTAGCCTGCTCCTGAGAATGGTGAATAGGATGTTGGATAGCACACACTGGATATATTATCACATAGTAGAACTTCATGTCAATTTGCTCTTTCCCATCTCCCTGGATTATTGGTCTGCCTTTTTAATAGCTCAATTAATAATTATTTCAGTAGCCAATCAGAACCAATCACTAAAAAAACCCTACCTAACTAAAGCGTTCAGGACTTTAATCCAAAATGTGTAAAACTGAGGTCCAGGTCACTGAAAGGGCTACATACATTTGGAACAGAGTGGATGTGGATCTCATTTTTTCATTTAGTTGGTACTCAAATGTCTCAGAGATCAGGAAGGTAGGTGTCTGTTTTATGACCATGGTTTCAAGAGTCCATGCTTCAGCTTGACCTGAATTATAAATTGTAAAATAGTCTGTAAAATAAATATTTATATGAAAAAAGGTAATTTCTTACTTCTCATAAGAGGTTACTATATCACTTAAGTTCTTAGAAGTTTACAAAGTATGCAGACAAGGATGTCAGTAGATTATAAAGAGTCGTAGATGCTAAGTAGGGGGTGACTAAACATAAAAATAACTGAAGATCTTGTGCTATAATGACAGAATAGTTGATTCAATTAAGATAATTATATGTTTAAATCCCAACCCCCATTTGATGTATGTCCCATATGAAATACAGCTGTTACAGCCCATAGTCCTGAAGCTGTACAGATATAGTCTGCCTGTAATTGTTCTAGACAAGAAGCAACTAAAATACCTGCATCTGTTGCAATGCAGCCAAGAACAAGACTGCAATATCATCACTGTATATATTTCCTGAAGTGTAACATGATAAATATATGACACAAAGGCTGAATTCAGATTTCTGAACATGCGTTCCTATTGAACACTATTACTGATGATATCAACACTTGTTGATAAGTGTTGATAAGACTTAGCTTAGAGATAAGCCTTAGTTCTTTTTGTTTGCTTGTTTGTTTTCCTTGTTGACAACTGCAAACTAAAATAAAAACTGTCAAGCCATTCTGAAAAAAAAAATACAGAAAGAGCTCAATAATTTTTGCAGCTTAAAATGCAATATTAACTATTGTCAGCACTAGGAAATAAAGTTCTAGCTGATATTAAGTCTCCTCATGAAGAATGCAACTTTACTTACAGATGTTAATTATATTTCTGTGCAAAAAGTTAGTGCCAATGCTATCATTTAGCTTTTATAAAATCTTAAGATCTTCAAGCACAATAGAAAATTAATTCATAATCATTAATTCATAAATAATAATTGTATACCTTATATACAGTACATATATAGAATCATAGAATCATAGAATAGTTAGGGTTGGAAAGGACCTTAAGATCATCAAGTTCCAACCCCCCTGCCATGGGCAGGGACACCTCACTCTAAACCATATCACCCAAGGCCTCGTCCAACATGGCCTTGAATGCTCCCAGGGATGGAGCATTCACAACCTCCCTGGGAAACCTATTCCAGTGCCTCACCACCCTAACAGGAAAGAATCTCCTCCTTATATCCAACCTGAACTCCCCCTGTTTAAATTTTAACTCATTACCCCTTGTCCTATCACTACAGTCCCTAATGAATCCCCAGCATCCCTATAGGCCCCCCATTCAGATACTGGAAGGCTGCTATGAGGTCTCCACGCAGCCTTCTCTTCTCCAGACTAAACAGCCCCAACATTCTCAGCCTGTCTTCATATGGGAGGTGCTCCGGTCCCCTGATCATTCTCGTGGCCCTCCTCTGGACTTCTTCCAACAGATCTATGTCCTTTTTATGTTGAAGACACCAGAACTGCACACAATACTCCAAGTGAGGTCTCACGAGAGCAGAATAAAGGGGCAGGATCAGCTCCTTTGACCTGCTGGTCACACTCCTTTTGATGCAGCCCAGGATACGGTTGGCTTTCTGGGCTGCAAGCACACACTGCAGGCTCATGTTCATTTTCTCATCGACCAGCACCCCCAAGTCCTTCTCCGCAGGGCTGCTCTGAATCTCTTCTCTGCCCAGCCTGTAGCTGTGTCTGGGATTGCTCTGACCCAGGTGTAGGACCTTGCACTTGGCATGGTTAAACTTCATGAGGTTGACATCAGCCCACCTCACAAGCGTGTCAAGGTCCCTCTGAATGGCATTCCTTTCCTCCAGGGTATCAACCGAACCACACAGCTTGGTTTCATCAGCAAAATTGCTGAGGGCACACTCAACCCCACTGTCCATGTCAGTGACGAAGATGTTAAACAAGACCGGTCCCAATACCGATCCCTGAGGGACACCAATCGTTACTGGTCTCCAACTGGACATTGAGCCATTGACCACAACTCTTTGCATGCGGCCATCCAGCCAGTTCTTTATCCACCGAGTGGTCCACTCAACAGCTTGGTGTCATTGGCAAACTTGCTGAGCTCACAATCCCACTGTCCATGTCACCGACAAAGATGTTAAACAAGACCGGACCCCACAGATATTTTTCAAATATGATGGCCAGTGGCTTTGCAACTTCATTTGCCAGCTCCTTCAGGACATGGAGATGGATTTCATCAGGTCTCATGGACTTGTGTATGTTCAGGTTCTGAAGATGGTCTCGAACCAGATCCTCTCATAGAGTGGGCCTAAGGTCTTCATTCTCACAGTCCCTGTGTCTGCATTCCAAGACTTGGGTGGTGTGGTCAGAGCATTTGCCACTAAAGACTGAGGCAAAAAAGTCATTCAGAACCTCAGCCTTATCCAAATCCGGGGTAGCCAGTTCTACTGATAGCTTCTGGAGAGGGCCCACGTTGTCCCTAGTCTGTCTTTTCTACACCAAATACCTATAGAATCCCTTCCTGTTATCCTTAACATCCCTAGCCAAGTTTAATTCTAACTGGGCCTTAGCTTTCCTAAGCTGGTCCATAGCTTCCTGGACAACATCTCTGTATTCTTCCCAGACCACCTGTCCTTGCTTCCACCTTCTAAGAGCCTCCTTTTCTGTCGAATTTTCCTCAGCAACTCCTTATCCATCCAAGGAAGTCTCCCGATCCTCCTGCTGCACTTTCTTCTAGTTGGGATGCAACACTCCTGAGCTTGTAGCAGGTGATCCTTGAATATCAACCAACAGTCTTGGGCCCCACTGCCCTCTAGGGCTATATCCCATGAAGCCTTACTAAGCAGGTTCCTGCAGAGACCAAAGTGTGCTCTCTTGGAGTCCAGGGCAGTGAGCTTTCTGCACTCTCTTCTCACTGTCCCAAGGATCTAGAATTTGACCATCTCATGATCACTGCATCCAAGGCTGCCCTGGAGCGTCACATTTCCAACCACCCCACCCCCCCCCGTTGGTGAGCACGAGGTCAAGCATGGCACCTCATTGTCAGCTCCCCTGTTTCTTGCAGAACGAATTTGTCTTCCACAGAATCGAGGAACCTCCTGGATTACTTGTGTCGGGCCGTACCGTCCCTCCAGCAGTTATCAGGGTGGTTGAAGTCCCACATGAGCACAAGGGCCTGTGAGCGTGAGGCTTTTCCTATCTCTCTATACAGTGCTTGATCCACAGAATCCTCTTGATCAGGTGATCTGTAACAGACCCCCACAGTAATGTCTCCTATCACAGTTCTCCCTTTAACCCTGACCCACAAACTCTCTGTTGACTGATCACCTGTCCCCAGACAGAGTTCTATACTCTCCAGCCTATCCCTAACATAAATAGCAACCCCCATTTCCCCGTCTGCCAGGCCTGTCTTTTCTAAAGAGCCTGTAACCTTCCATTCCAGCACTCCAGTCACAGGAGCCATCCCACCATGTTTCTGTGATACTTATTATATCATACCCCCATAGACGTGCACACATCTTTAATACCTCTTGTTTGTTCCCCATACTATGGGCGTTTGTATAGAGGCATCTGAGCTGAGCTCCAAATGAAAGTGCCTCATTGGCTGGAGCAGCTAAAATATGTCTACATTGCTCTGAGCATTTATTTTTAGGTGTTGGCAACTGACTGGGAGTGTTGCTATGGAATGATGCCCCCCTCCCACAATACCTCGAGTTTAAAGCTTTCTTGACCAGCCTCACAAGCCTCCTACTAAAACAGCTCTTCCCCTTCCTTGATCATCTTGATACAGGCAAAATAAAGTTGGTTTATTTTCTGATCATTTTTCTATCTTCATGATAATGCAAATAAAACTACACTGGTGTTACTGCAGTCTGAGCAGTGCCTTGTGAAGTTTCAGAAAACCATTTTTGCTTTTAACATATTCATGTGGCCAGGTAACAAATATTCATAAACTGAATAAACCCAGCATGCTCATTTTAGGGCACGATTGCAGAGCTGCATTTAAATTTTAGAGAAATGAATGTTGAAACTGCTGTAAATCAGGAGAATCTTCTTTGTTATTACACAGATATGATCATAGCATTACTCTAACATTATTCTTTGGCACCTTCCCTTAGCCTTAGCTAAACTCTCCTCTTCTGAAAAGCCAAAGCAAAGGAAGAGGCTGAACTTGTTTCATCAAGCAACCTACTCTATCCATATCTGCAGCATTTCATACCTATATGTTAACACAGCTGTGTGCCAGTCACACAGTTATATGTTTCCAGAGAATCCTTTTTAAGCCTTTAAATGCTCTCCTATGTGATTATTTAAATGATAATTATGTTCCTTAAATGGGAGTTAAGTCCTGGTGTTCATGGTGCTCTGAGGATGCACTACATTGTTTATTTAGGATCTTATGTAAAAATTATTTGCACTATCATTCATTCTTGAGGATATTTTCCCCATATTGGGCTGCCTGTGTTTATTTCTGGGTGGCTATAACAAACTTCCCATAAGCGATATGCCTCTTTTGCTCATTCGTGATTCCTTGTGGACTCTATTCAGGTAGCCTATACAACGTATTAATGAAAATTATGTATTTCTTTTTAAGAATCTGTACAATGTTAATCTTTCTTTGCATGAATTACTCTAGTTCCATTGTTTCTTGCACTACAGGGCTAGTTATAAAAGAGAACACAATGACAAATCCTTTGGCTTCCATTCTTTATGTATCATAGAATCATAGAATAGTTTGGTTTGGAAGGAACCATCAAAAGTCACCTAGTCCAACCCCTATAATCCCATAGGGATTTCTTAAAAAAAAATTCCTTAATAATCCTATTAAATTGCAATTATTCATGTATTTTTCCACCTAAAGGATGTTGAGGAATTTTCATTTCATCTATTCAGGTCTTGTCCATATACATGTCACATATGAACTTCCAAAATTTGATTAATTATAAGTGAAACAAGAACAAGCATGAAAATATACTATACCATTCTGTTTTCACTCTGGGTCATCTATACTACATCATAATTTAAAGAGCCAAGATGTCCTGTTTGCCAGTGGCTTATCATGAGTTTCTCAGGTAAGAGGAAAAGAGCATGTATTTATCTTCTGTCAAACTGTTCATGTTTATATAAGAAGTAGTGTTACAGAGCTAGTCAATCATCAGTAAAACTTTGCCATTCCTATTTGCATTAAAATGTCAACTCCCAGTTTTAAAAGGTCCAGTAGAGAAGATTTTTTGTATAGACAGACTGATCTCTTTTCTGATACAACTATGCCATATAAGCCACTTTTGACAGATACTTTGTAGACTCCAAGCCTAAGTTTTAAGGTAGCTAGAACCAAATAGTGGTGTCATTTTTTAATTGTTGATATTGCATGTCACTCTCACACCTGTCTCATACTCTAAACTGATAGTGGATATTTTAGCTGAAATGAAGGCTGAAAGAAGTGGCTATCTGGTCTAACCTCTGCTTTCCAGAGAGGATTGACATGTTTGAGCTCCATCCATGACAAACAGTTTTATACTGATTTATACTCTATCTTTTCTATTTCCAGTAGATTGTCATAGACTTTCCACAGCTCAGCATGCTGACTACAATGAATTTTAGTTACGAATGCCTCAGGTTCCCTATGAATTGCATAGGAAATATATAGGCATATGATGCAAGTTTTAGATCATAGATAGAGAAACTATAAACAACTTGTTCTGATATGAAATTGTAAATATACTTGTAACTTTTTTGAGCATGCTGAATAATTAATTCTACTTTTTGGACATTATTATTAATGTGGAAATTTTAAAAAGCATGGAGCTCTTGAGTTACTTATATTTTTAAATGCTTTTTAATAGCAATCACAACTTTATAAAAGTTACTAGCAGAGTATTAGTATTTTATGTTGTATAGAAGGATAGTACATTTTTATGCAGTTTCCATAACAACCAGAGTATAAGGTAATCTTAAATAATTTGCACTTCACTGCAGCTTACATTATGGATGCCTAGTATTGTGTCAAATAGTAGATTCAAGAGGAGTACTTTCATCTTTTATTAAAACCTTATAAGGAGGTGTTATTTTTGTTAAAAGGCAGGTCTCTAGAAATAAATAACTCAATATTTACTTAAGCAGGTATCCAACTTGCTTTCAGGATATGTGAATATCTAAATACCTGCCATTAGGGGCACTCAACCTGCAATCATGTTGGCAGAGCAGAGTACCATGGACATACAACAAGCAAATTTGAAGTTGTAACTTTGGTTTTGTCTTTGGATTTTATTTAGTAGAAATCTCTCAGGCTTTTTGCTTCTGTGCATTTTTGAATAACCGAAGAAAAAAATTCTCATCATGTTGTATTTTTTACATACCTGAACACATATCACTTTCTTTGATAGAAAAAGATTTCTGTCTTGACTTCAGGTGAAATCAGTTATCTGCAGCCATCTACCCACTAGCTGGGTATATTTTTTACAACTGAAAGAAACACTCTGTCTAGTTTTGTTTTGTTGTTTGTTGTTGAGTTTTGTTTTTTTTTTATTAATTATAATATATCTTAAATCTGTAGTTTTGGCTTGTTCTGGTTTTAATCTACATTATTTTCTTTTTTCTATTAAATTCTTACAACTGAGTTGGTCTTTGAACCTATAGAAATCCTTTCCATTGAACTGAAGACAAGTCTTTCCCTCTGTGCTATAAGCAAAATTAAAAAAAAAAATTGCCAACATTAAGAAATATTTTGCAAGGCACTTTCACTATGCTCATGAATGCGAAGAGGATAATAATTCTACCTTCAGTCTGACACATCTGCTCATGCTGTTTATAATGGGCTTTCAGCAATAAGATTTACCATGAGGTCAGCTGCAGAGCTATTGCTCACTGTACTAGCAACAGTTCTGTTCAGCTATAATATCCAGACTCTTAGCACACACACATAGCATTACTGAAGACTGTAATAACTGTGTATTTAGCCTGATGTAAACGAAGAAGTTACAGTTTTGCATACCTGCATGAATTTTTTTTTTTATGTCTATAAAAATTCAGATCAAAAGCAGAAGAAATAAGAGTACTTATGTACTTAGTATGTTGGACTTTCTTAGTGTGTTGGCTCCAGACTTTCTTGGATGCATGATATCATTCATAGAATAGGCAAATTAATCACCAGCTCTGAACCTGGGTGAAGCAGGTAAGTGAACCTTCTTTGTTCCACTGTGTCTTAAAGCAATTGTTTCAAGAATGAGTGGCAGTTCCAAAATACCTCTTCATCATGTCTTTCTTAGTATGATGCGAAGATGATTTTTACATACAGTAGTAACACGGCCACCTTGCAGTTATAGGCTATCTCGACACTGATAGCTGTGAGACATAAACTGTATTTCTTTAGTTAAGTATTTGTGGTGAAACTGTAATTTCAATAGATTTCCATGCAGATAAGCAAAATCTTAAGGTCCTTTCCAACCCTAACTATTCTATAATTCTATGAAAGGATCATATAATGGGGATCAGTATAATTGTTTGCAATAGTGCATGTTATCTAACCACACAACAGCTCCATGCTACAGGAACCCAGTGGCTAGACTGCAGGGATTGTGTACAATCAAGCTGTGACCAGCACTTGCAGTTACCTGGAAATTTCTTCCTCTGGGGCTGTGCCAGCCATGCTGAGAAGGGAATCTATATAAGGTGGGTAGCATGAGGACTTCACTGTGTCTGTTCTGCACCTTGCACAAGCATCAGAGTTGAAGAGAGTTTAAAACCTAATGTATTTGACCGAAACACCCACTCCCGCCTTCATTTTCATCTAATCAGAATGCTAATTTTAGAAGACTGGCTTATGTTTCTTATCAGTTTAAGACGTGCTGTCTTCATGTGTATAAAACTATATTTATGGTATAGATGAGCACTATCCCTGGAGCAGGCATTATCTTCATTATAATAACATCAGCAATCAACCCTAAACAGGAAAAAGAAACCTGCAGCTATAGGGTAGAGAACTCAAGAGAAGGCAATAGTGGCTAAGCACCTGTTGCTGCTGAAGCTCTCATTCTTGACTCTGATATTAAGCAAGCAGAACCACAGATATTTAATGCATCAAATTAACCACATACCAAAGCACAGTCCTTTAGATTTGTTTCAGCTCATGGCAATGACAGAAACAGTGTTAACATGGAATAAATCATTAAAATGAAAGAAGACCAAAACACTACAGGAGTATTGTGAAGTGTTAAGAGTGGATGTATACTCTTAAAAAAGTGGATTTCCTTTAAAGTTTTAACTATAACAATCAACCCAATTTTAGATGCATTGCATTCATTACATGAAAAACAAAGATTGAAATATTTGACTGTAGCCTGCTGGGGTGGAGGCTCACCAGTGTAGCCCTGGTTAATATGAATATGGTCTATGCAAAAGTCCTCTTATGGAAATCAGTTTACTAAAGGAAGAGGTTTTATAACTCTTTGGGAAAATGATGAGCACTCATACAGCATCAGTCAGTCTACTTTTGATAGTGCAAAATGGCAAGGGATAGGCCACTACCACCTTACTGTGTATTTCCAGGTACAACCAAATCACATGAATAAGACCCTGTCTGGTCAGACATCAATCAGAATCGCATGCTAATGGAATTATCAGAGTTCAATATTTTAGTCATTCACTTCCCCATCTGTACCTAATTACTACCTGAAGTATTGTGCTTTTCCATAATACAGGTCAACATGCTGCAACCATAAAAACAGTTAAGCTATATCAAATATTTCCTTTTTAATATTGTAATAACAATAAACCACACTTTATTGGAAGCCTTAAATATTAAGGAAATTAGGTTTATTATTATTTTTCTTACTTGTAATTTCTACTCTCCAGGAATTAATGATATTCCATTTAGTTATTTCTTTACCACAATTTTTTTTTGTTGCCTCTTCAAATTCACATATTATTGAATCAGTTATCTTTCTATTATTATTTTCCAGATGCATTTAGAATCCACTTGTCTAAGCAGGGAAGATTTATTTAATATCTCAAATTAAAGTATTTTGCCTTGATGTTTATCTATGGTTTGGGTTTTAGTCATAAGTTGTGTTATAGGATAAAGAAAGGATAAAATATAGAGAACGTCTGGCAAATAACAATAATTAAAAAAACAACACAAAACCACAAAGCTCATTCTGATATCTATATTACTAGAAACCAGTCACTGGTGACCGCCTCAGGCCAAAATCTCAGTCATGGCTCTCGTAGCACAGGTACACATGTACATGCTCATACAAACCGTAAAATCTATGTTTGACATGTTTTCAGAATAATAAAGCATACTGCCTATATATTCTGATTTTTAATTGCTGTTTGTGTCCTACAGGCAGTCTTTGTAAAGGCTATAAAGACTCTAGATGAGCTAAGACTAAATTCAAGTTCTACCCTGTTTTATTCACCCAGATCTTTTGAATTTAGGTAGGAGCAGCACTTCTGCATGTGTGTGAATATCTGTGTGGATTAATATGAAAGAAAAAAATAATAAAAAAAATATATGAGAGGTTTTCATTGTGTCTTTCCCTCAGGATTTTTCAGTGGGATCTACTGAAGTTAGGGAACTTTGACATCTGTAGTCATTACGGCTAATAAGAAAACAGCAGAGTGGTTCATTGATTCACAACTCAAAGTGGCACACTCTCAGTTCTTATGCTGCTGCTGCAGTGTATTTCTATTAGAATACTTTTAGAAATGCTATCAGTAGAACTTAATAATCATTCTGAACTGTCATGTTCACTAAAACTACAGAAAGCTTGACCTTTAATCAAGAAGAATGAACATCACAAAACATCACTTTATTGCAGAGATAATGTGCAATTCACAGTATCACATATTACAGCTTCAGTTTGATGATTAAAAAAATTATTTTTCACTCAGTTACTTTCTGTCATAACATTTTCTATTTTTAGTTACTAATATATTGCTATCATATTTACAAAGAAAGAAAATGTGATACACTTACAAAAATTTGGAACTTAAAATTTCATTAACATCATGGCTGTCTTTTGAGAGGAATTCTTCAAGTATTCAGTTTCAGCCCTCTTATTAGGTTACAGATATCTCTTGTATTTTCTATATCAGTCATCTAATCTGGTGGGTTTAGTCATCCTGTAATTTATGGGAAAAATATGTGCCAGGCACTGTCCTCATTTTATGTTCATTCCCGAGTATCATTCATGTATCTTAGCATCAGAAGTCTCTAATTTCAGTTTTAAATGTCTTAACTTTTAGTTCTGAAAGTATCTTACTTCTAGATACATGAGAAAAAACTGTGTGTCAGGTAAGGCAAAGGACAATTTGCCAAGAGAGTATGAAATAAACTTGGTCCCTTTCTTGGTTATTGTTCTCAATTTCTTTTCTATGACTGACCTTATGTTAGTTCTGATCCTGAGTGAGTTCATAGTCACTGATGACTACATAAGTGTATGCAAACATAGTAACAGCCACAGACAAAAAAGTTGCATTGATAAATGAGGAATATTCTTTTAATTAACTATTTAATTGTTCTTTCCACTTTAATTTATAGTAGGGTTGTGGTTACATTTTTCCAGTTTCAGGAGAGGGGGGAAGGATAGGTTTTACTTGCTTTATGAATTAAAGAAGTCACATATACTGAAAATTTAAGTCACCTTTCAAAATATCTTTTCATGTCTATGCACAACTTAAGTCACTCTATTGGTCAAAGTCTATCTATCTTGATTTTCAGCTCTTGCTATAGAAGATAAACCAACATGATTAAGCCTTGTCTGAAAAATTACTTTCCAGGCATACCAGGGACACAAGAATCCAACATAGGAAGTTCTTCTGTCTACTACTCAGTTCCACTGACAGTTGGACTGGTTCCACTGCACCTATGAGAAGAATCCAAGAAAGATCTTCTGCATATACCAAATAAGTTGTGCCCAGTACAATATTTAAAATAAGTGATTGTATGAGCAAAATCTGATTGAAATTATTTTAGTGTTATTATCCTTTGCATGGAGTTCGTTCAGCATTACATTACAAAACCCTGAGCTTGCTGCTGGGGAGCAGCAGGAAGCGGCTGCTCCACTGAAGAGAGCAGAGAATTGCAAGCTGCAACGGGAGTGCAGGGCTGGCAGAACACTATCCCATTATGTCTAACAAGGAAAGCACAGCAGGATCAGTGGTGGTGAAGGTGTGGAGAGCCAGATGAAGACCAGGGATAGCCAGATGAGTCTATAGAGATGAATCATGTCTCAGGTCAAGCCCACAATATAAGGTTAGGATCAGCCAAATACAAGGTGAGGCACAACATAACTGCATTCAAGCTCCAGTCCTTCACCTTGGTCCTTTCCTGCACAGCTGCAGATATGCTGTGCCTGGCCCGCCTAGCTCATCCCTCAGCTCCTAGCTCACTTTCCTCTTTGCAAAGCAGCCCATACCTGTTGCTGTCTGACAGTTACCTTATTTAAAAAAATATTTCCTACTGGTTTTGTTCATTATATACTACTACTGTTCCAAAGAATAAACATCCAGAAAAGAAATTAAGTACTAGGACACTCAACCTGGGAGCAGAAAGAAGTTAGATTTTTCTCTTTACAAATATGGCCTCATACCAACTGATACTCATGCTTAGTCTTTCAGAAGTTCTTTCCATCTGTCTTCTGCTATTGAATATTTAATCACCTTCCTGTGAACCACTGAATGTTTAATTTTAGTATACATGTTTCACCAGTGATTGATGAAAGTTTAATACAGGAATAGTCCTCCTTACATGAAGTGCAACTCATGAATCTTGCTTTCTGTCTCTTGAGTCCTCAAGGTGAGATTTTTAACCTCCAGGTAACCCCATGATAGGGAGCATTTTGTGGGTCTACTTGGTGATGCAAGTCTGAATCTCCTCAGGAAGTAAAGGGAATTAAAACCATATAAATCAAAAGCTACGTGAGTGCTGTAGCCTAGGTTATTACATGAAATGGAGTGCTATAACCACTTCTGGAGGTGTTTTAAAAGAATGTTCCATCCACAGTCGCACTTTGGGAAAGGACTAAAATTTTGCCCTCTACTCTAAAAGTGCATTAAGAATGTCTATGAACTGGACATCCTGAAAGGTTTTTGGTAGAGCTGAACACAGTTTTTGTTATTAGATGTGCAAGTAAATGCATTACTTACTGATACAAGTGCATCTTGGAGAAGTGTAAAGCAGATTAAAGTATTTTTAGGGATAAGGAAAAGAGCATAAGCCAAGGAAATGAGGATCTGAAGGAACAGTTTTGATCCTTTTTGACTTTTCCCTCAGGCTTGTTGATGATTCATGTGAATGCAGCTGCTTTTCTTTCCCCTGCCCCATGTCACTGTTAAGAAAGGGAAGGATATGGTATGTAATAACTGGGGTCTGGTCTATGCAGCATCTCCTACATTAATCAGTCAGTAATAGATATCCAATCCAATGTGGTGCCCATGACACTGAAGAATAGCAATTAAGTTTGGTTGCCATGAGCAGGAAAAAAGTCTTTAAGCTGCTTGATTCCATTTTATTCTGATCCCTGATTTTTTTAAGTCTCTTTTGTCAAATAGATTTGTTCTGAAGCTTTTTCTGAAACAAAAGGGATAAGAAAGATTTGACTACCTGAGGACCTGAGCACTGGTCTTTGGTAAGCATTACAAAGAAACAAAAAATTCCCTTATTTCAGGCAGCTTCATATTCATATTTCTTACATCTTGCCTCCTTCTCTTCAATGGTATTATCAGGTAGGAATACAGAACACACTTCTATTACCATCCATACTGGCCCTTAGGATGATGATGAATCATAACTTCCACAATATTTATCAGGTAAGACCATCAAGGAAACAACATAGTTTCTAATTTTGGAATAGTTAACCTGATTAGAAAATTTTGCTTGGTTTTGTTCTGTTCTGTTCTGTTTTATTTTGATTTACTGAAGATGTGTTTATTAAATTAAACTGCATTTTTAAGTCCACAAAGAAAAGCATTTTCAGAGTCATTGTTCTAGTTTTTAAAAGCAATTAAAAATTTAAGTGCAAGGTCCTACACCTGGATTGGAGCAATCCCAGGCACAGCTACAGGTTGGGCAGAGGAGAGATTCAGAGCAGCCCTGTGGGGAAGGACGTGGGGGTGTTGGTCGATGAGAAAATGAACATGAGCCAGCATTGTGCACTGTCACAGTCCAGAAAGCCAACTGTATCCTGGGCTGCATCAAAAGGAGCATGACCAGAAGGTTGAAGGAAGTGATCCTGCCTCTCTACTCTTCTCTCTTGATGGGTTGCCCAGGGAAGTTGTGAATGATCCATCCCTGGCAGTGTTCAAGGCCAGGTTGGACAGAGCCTTGGGTGGCATGGTTTAGTGGGAGCTGTTCCTCCCTACGGCAAGGGGGTTGGAACTAGATAATCTTAAGGTCCTTTCCAACCCTAATTGTTCTATGTTTCTATGATTCTATGATTCTGTGACCTCACTTGCAGTATTGTGTGCAGTTCTGGTGTCCTCAGCATAAAAAGGACAAGGAACTGTTGGAACAAACTCAGAGGAGGGTCATGAGGATAATCGGGGGCTGGAGCACTGCCCATATGAAGACAGACAGAAAGTTGGGTCTTTTTGGTCTGAAGAAGAGAAGGCTGCATGGAGATCTCATAGCCTTCCAGTGTTTGAAGGGGGCTTATGAAAGGATGCTGGGAGGGACTCTTCATTAGAGACTGTAGTGGCAGGACAAGGAGTAATGAGTTCAGACTTAAAGAGGGGAAGCTTAGATTGGATATAAGGAGGAAGTTCTTTACTGTGAGTGTGGTGAGGCACTGGAATGGGTTGCTTAAGGAAGTTGTGAATGCTTCATCCCTGGCGGTGTTTACATCCAGGTTGGACAGAGCCTTTGGGTGACATGGTTTAATGTGAGGTGTCCCTGCCCATGGCAGGAGTGTTGGAACTAGGTGATCTTAAGGTCCTTTCCACCCCTAACTATTCTATGATTATATAAAAAAACAACTTAGTGTCACTTGTCTGCTGATGTATTTTTGTGTATGAATTTCTTTTACACTGTCTGTACTTTGACTATTACACCAATTTATGATCTCATTTCAGTTTTATTTCTTTCACCTGCCTTTAAAGAAAGTTTTTCAATTCAGTACTTTCAGTTATTGATACATTAATTCTCTTTCCCAGCAATATTTCATTAAAAAAAAACAATATAGTGAAATTCTTCTCTTAATATTCTGTAGAAAATAAGCCTGAAAAATAAATAAAACCGTAATATGTGTATAGGTAACCATAAGTTATTGTAAACTTGTCTTTATTGGATTTTAGGAATACTTACAATTATGATGCTGAGAATTATCTTATGATCCGTTTGTTACTAATGAAATATTCATTTTCATTAACTTGTACTTAATCTTCTGTTCCACAACAGACACTGAAAGTGTTGAAGAGAAGAATTAGACTTTACCTTGCAAATCCAGATGTAATTAAAGTCTGGGATTTTTTCCATAGTCTAGAAATCCATCTTGTTTCATCATGTTTTGGCACTCTGTATTCTGTTTGATATTACATAAAATCTGAAAGACACAGGTGTTGTTAAACTGTAAATCATAAAATATATGTGAGGAAATTTTAATGACATCAGAGGATTAAGATGATCTGTATATTGACCTATGGCAATTACCTGGAACTGACAGAGCAGAAATATTCCCTTCTATTGTTAAAAGAAATGGAGATACAGTTTGGGATGTTAGAAAATATAGATTTATGTATCACTTAGGATAATGAAGTGATGAAAGCTAATAAAGAAGCATCTTTGATACTCTTCTTCAAAACAAAAACACTTGAACAATTATATTTAAATATAATTATTACTTTAAATTGTTATTTATGGTGTGTGCTTTACATGTCTAATATTTTTATTTAAATGTAAGAAAAATATTAACCTGAAAAGTACATTATTTATTTCAGTTATCATTATTCCATTTCGTGAGCTAGACTTCTGTTTATTCCTGAAGAGATTAAAAAAGTTTAAGTTTCTTCTGTCGATCTCACATGATCTCACGTGTAAACGATCTCACATGTAAATCCAGTCATAGATAAAACTTTTTAACTACATGAATAAGGAAATATTTTACATACAATGTGGAACTAAGTGATCCAGCTAAAAAAGAAGATAATTTGAGAATACTCAGAATTCACACATGAAAGAAAGTCTGTGCTTTAGGAGAATATTGAGTTTAAAAGCCAAACACTCAAAAGTTATGAAAAGTCCAATTTGCATTTGTGTGTTGCATATACAGACTACAGTCAGGTCATGTCTTATCTTCTTTTTACTAGAGACTGATTTCACTTGGTGACATAATATTTATCATGTTTCCTCATTTTTTAATGATTCTTAGAACTTCTTTCTTTGCCCACTCTGTTATTGCAACTTCTTTCTCAAATGGAATTGAACAAAATATTGTAATATTGTGCACACAGCCCTCCTATTTAAGAATACCTTGTTTAAATGGTCTATGGCTGCATTAGCCTTTTTAGCTTTACGCTTAAACTGAAGCTTAATCACAGTATAAATTGTACCTGCTGACAAAGAAGCTCTTCCCTACACTTGTCTCCCAACAACATCTCGTGTTTCTTAGCACAATTTTTTGTAGAGCTGTGTTATGAATTTCCTTAACAAAGCAATCCTGGTAAAACAAAATAATTTGTTCTGAAGTAGACAACTGGCTTAAAGTGTATGCTTCCCAGAAAACCCACTGTTTAGTTCTGCTGATCTTTATTTAGGCAGAAGAATGGATAAATATAGGCATCCAGGTAGTATCAGAAATGAATGCTAGATCATTTCAAGAACAGCATTTGCTTGTCTTGACTTAAAGCTGATTTTATTTTTTGAGATATCTGAACCAATCTAATAGTTTGCTTCTGTCAGAAGAGATGGCTCCTCCTCCATTTTTTCCTGAGTTCTTCTGCTTGGCTGATTCTTTGGTGAGCTTTTCATGCCACTATACCATCACAGAAACATTCTGAGGAGGCAGATTATCTTTGTGCCTACTTAACATGTGATCGTGCTGAGCAGATAAGCACAGTCCAGGCAGTGCAAAGGAAGAGGCAGGGCTGTGCAGATATGGACACAGGCTCCTTGAGAATCTTCTAGCATCCTGGATATTTACATAAGTTCAGCCTTCACAGGAAACTTCACCCTTGCTGCTGTGCTGCTTGTTAGCATACGTGAATATTCTTCATAATCCAGCCTTCAGAGGGTTTTCCAGAGTCATTACTTCTCAAATAATGTTTATCATAGATGTCCTAATCCTTCTCACAGGACAGCAATAGAGTAACAGCACAAGCCAGAACAACAGACTCTGAAGTGCTAAAAGTACATTTGTATGGATATGACTTTTAAGTCAATTTAAAAAACCTCAAACCTTTTATTTCAGGAAATAAAAAAATGTGTCATTTTCCTGCTTTCAGCTTACTGACGCTATGTGTCAGTGGAACCTGATCTGTCAGCGATTTACTTCCTTCTACAATTTTCTGAGTAATGGTTTTTATGGCACTATCAGCTGCCTAAGAAAAGTTACCAATAATGTAGACCCAAGTACTAATTCTTGAATGACAGTAGTGGAAATACAAATGAGCATTTTCCATCCTAAAAGTAGCTTGGAGTTCAAGTTGGACAACTTTCAACAGAAGAATCTACTGCGGGAATGTGTAAAACCTGAAATATTTCCCCACAAAAACATCCCTATTTCAAAACTGGTCTGCCCAAATCTTCCTGGTGTTTTAGCTCTTTGCTGATCTCTCTATGTCTTCAGGTCAGTAAGCAGCCTACCAAACTATCCTATATAAGGATAATCAATGGTATTTGCATTCAGAAGACATTTTGGAGGGTGATACCTCATCATAAAACATTTCAGACTACTGAGTTCTGCCATAAGAAAGAGTTTCTTTTCTAAGCCTCAATTTTGAAATGTCGCAGTTGGCTAATCATATGTGCTATGTCTACTTTAATCAAAACAGAAGACATGACAATACTACTCAGAGCAATTTTAGTTCTCTTTTCAATAAAATACCTACAGCTACCCCTGTTAACCTCATTTTTTGTGGGGTTTTGTTGGTTGGTCTTTTTGGTCAGCTGAGGTTTTTGTTTCATTGTACACAGTTTTAAAATAATACTTTTCTTGACTAAAATTGAAAATTATTGTCGGACAGATCTTTTTACAATATCAATCTCCCTCATCTTTTGATTAGACAGGTCTTAGCCACATTAAAGAACATTTATTTCTTACTCAAAAGCACAGGAACTTCACTGGGGAAAATATATTTGCACATGAATAGAAAATATCAGGCACTTCTGTATTTTCTCTGTGACAGATTCAGTCTACCTGCTATGTCATGCTAATATAATACAAATAATATTTATTAGAACTTCTGAATCAGGGGAACTGCAATCTGCCTTGTTAGATACAGCTTTCTATGAAAGAATATGCAATGAATGATTTGTGGAGATTTTATTCTTCATGAGTTAAGTAAATAAGGAACACTGTGTTTTCTTCTCACAATTTGTAATGAGAACAAAAAGGCCAAATTGCTGAAAAAAAAAGTTTATGTTTTTAGATATATTACTGCAGCAATTTCTAGAGAGTATAAGTGTGAATAAATACAATAATTTAAGTTCACAGTGTTTACTGTGGCGTAATAACACTGACATTGAATGAATTTGGTAGGAGAGACAAAGGAAATAAATTGCTGAAAATGCAATTAAAAATGTGACATAGTGTTTAGAATAAGAAGCAAAAAACCCAGTAACATAGCGATTTTGTTTGTGATACCTTTTAACTTTAGATTATAGCATACTTGCGATTATGCTTTATTTATGAGATTCTTTTTTTTCTAAGATATAGTGACTTTGTCTTGTATCAAACTACATTACATCCATACACAGCTGATGTAGGCCTTCTGCACAATAAGCATGCATCCTAAATACACATTTCATTGATCTGATACTGAAAGAGAGTTAGTAAATTTAAAAACTCGTCAACTCTTTTATTTTCAATCTAAACCTCCCATTATTGGCACAAATATCAATTCAGTATAAGAAGTAACTTAGGAAATTATTTTTGGATTGCATCTCTCAAGTCATGATCTTTCACTTTCTTCACCT
This sequence comes from Neopsephotus bourkii, assembly GCF_033783945.1. Lineage (NCBI taxonomy): Eukaryota > Metazoa > Chordata > Aves > Psittaciformes > Psittacidae > Neopsephotus > Neopsephotus bourkii. Next base: position 13,024,667 of record NW_026902293.1, on the reverse strand, counting down.
ACTAAAACTTAAAATATAGCTTATTTTTCTGCAGAAGAAATGAAATAATGTATTGAATTTGATGTTGATTCATTATCTATACAGGCAAGAAGATTTTAAAAATTATTTCCATTAAAACTCTACCTTTATTTCAAAAGCTCTGTAAGTTTTAGCTCCTCAATTCATAAATATGCAAAATTGTCTTTGTGCATCTGTGTGCGTTTAAGCTGGGTGAATCCAGAGGAAGGGACAAAAATGGTACTTCTGAACAGATAATGTCTCTCTCAGATGCAGAAATACCTGTTAATTGCATTAATACATAATGCTTCATGGGATATGACAAGACAATTATTTTCGAACAATAATTTAACTTGGAAAAACAAAGCAGATTGAGGGAAGTGCATTTTTACATTAAGTAGACTATTCTGAGTAAGGCTATTCAGAGTTTTCTTGAAAAAAAAAATAGTTTCCTCAAAATTAGGTTGATTTTATTTTGGGAAATTTATTAATTTCCTTCAATTTTTCATCAGGATGGGTCTTTTTGGTACATAATTTTGACCAATAATAGCTAACACAGAAGTTCCTACAGCACAGAGGTTTGTCCTGGAATTTATTTTTTCATTCCAGGGAAAATTTAAATGTATGATGAAATCTCAGAAGCTATTATAGAATCATGCTTGCAGAGATTTATTTTTTAATATTTACCACTGAATATTTCTAACTGGTAGATCTCACTATGAAATTGAACAGAAGGGACATTACAGAACAACTGTTCAGAACTGTTACAGAAGGAGAGATACCATCTTCCATTCAGTCTTCATAATCACATTTATACTTAAAAATGAGACAAGAAGTGGTCCAGCAGGCCTTGGGAGTTAACAATTCCAGGAAACAGTGATGACAGTGGAATGAAGGAATGAACTAGCTCAGTTCAGGATGAAAGATGGGCTGCGCTAGTACATAAACTCACACCATGAGTTAGGACTGCTTTTATCAGTTTCTAGTTCTATATAAAAGCTATTTACTGAGAAATAGCAGGCTGAGATTTAGCAATATGAATTAGAAATGTTTTGGTCAAAGCACCACGAACACACAGGATTTAAACACAGGGATACAAAATTAGTATAGGTCAAGCTAGCATAAGTCATTTTTTTTTTTTGCAGAGCTTTGAACAGTAAAAGAAATTATTTGCAGTAGTTTTAGAATAAAAAAAAAAAACTTACCGGTGCTTCAGCATCTATTAATGTAAAGCAATCCAGAAGTTTTAGCACATGACAGAAAAACAGTTTTATACTTTTTTTTTTAATGCTAAATTTACAAAGCTTTTGTTCTGGAGCCCTGTAGGAAGACAAATTGCAATAGTGACAAGAAATGCTGAAAAATAATTTTGAGTGTCTGCAGCTCTGTCCACCCTTGGGTAAGACATTAAGTCTTTCATTACTTATAAATGCAGACCTTTGAGACAAACAAGTGGTATAGCACACCAGTAATGCTTCTGAAGCTGTGTGCAAGGTGGTATTACATGTATATATATACATGAGTAGGCTTTTTCAGGACATACTTGATAATAGGAATAAATCCCTTTTTCTCTCATTGCTTACACAGGTAAGATTTAATGAGAAAGAATAGCGACAACACACTGAAATAGGTAAACATATGCACCATGGAATGTGTCTTCTGATCCTTGCATTGAAAAAATTCCCACTGAAAGAAACTTGTGTATGACAAAGAGCTCAGCATGAGCCAGCAGTGTACACTTGCAGCCCAGGAAGCCAACCGTATCCTGGGCTGCATCAGAAGTGTGACCAGCAGGCTGAAGGAGGTGATCCTGCCCCTCTACTCTACTCTCATAAGATCCCACATGGAATACTATGTTCAGCTCTGCAACCCTGTCCTGGGTTCAGCAGTAGCAGTTATTTTTTTCTCCTTCTTAGTAGCTGGTGCAGTTCTGGGGTTTTGACTTTCGGCCTGGAAACAGTGCTGGTAACACCAATGTTTTTAGTTGTTGCTAAGTAATGTTTAGTCTGACCAAGGACTTTCTCAGTCTCATGCTCTGCCATGGAGAAGGGGAAGCCGGGAGGAAGCAGAGACAGGACACCTGACTCAAACTAACCAAAGAGGTATTCCATACCACAATAATATCCTCTGCTCCTGGAGGGATGGAGAGGAGAATCGAAAGAATGTAACTCCCACGGGCTGAGATAAGAACAGTCCAGTAACTAAGGTATAACACAAACCACTACTGCTACCACCAATAATAACAATGATAAAGGAAATAACAGAGGAGAGAATACAACAGCTCACCACCTGCCAACTTATACCCAACCAGACCGAGCACTGATCTAGCCCTTCTGGGTAACTACCCCCAGTTTATATACTGGGCATGACATGCTGTGGTATGGAATACCTCTTTGGTTAGTTTGGGTCAGGTGTCCTGTCTCTGCTTCCTCCCAGCTTCTCCTCCTCCCTGGCAGAGCATGAGACTGAGAAAGTCCTTGGTCAGAGTAAACATTACTGAGGAGCAACTAAAAACATTGGAGCTATCAGCGCTGTTCCCAGGCCAAAAGTCAAAACCCCAGCACTGCACCAGCTACTAAGGAGAAAAAAATGACTGCGACCGCTGAACCCAGGACAGACAGCCAACATAAAAAGGACACAGACTTGTTGAAGCGAGTCCAGAGGAGGGCCACAAAGGTGATCAGAGGGCTAGAATACCTCTGTTATGAAAGCAGGCTAAAAGAGTTGGGCCTGTTCGGATTGGAGAAGGGAAGGCTCCAGAGAGCAGCCTTAATATTGGAAGGGGCCTACAAGAAAGCTGGAGAGGCACATTTTACAGGGGCATGTAGTGATACGGTCAAATGGCTTTAATCTAGAAGAGGTAAATTTACATTAGATATTAGTAAGAAATACTTTACTGTGAGGGTGGTGAGGAACTGCCACTGGTTGCCCACAGAAGCTGTGGCTGCCCCATCCTCTGGAAAGCTCAAGGCCAGGTTGGATGGGGCTTTGAGGAACCTGGTCTAGTAGAAGGTGTCCCTGACCATATCAGGGGCATTGGAAGCAGATAATCTTTAAGTTTCCTTACAACCCAAACCGTTCCATGTTTCTATTCTAAATAACATGTATATCTAGCCAACAGCTTAAATTCTGTGAGCTGATGTTACAACCTTAGTGATAGGGATGGGCTTTTTTCTTGATCGTGCTGACAGGATAAATAGTTTCAGTATAGAGCGTGAGATTGTTAAAGCCTCCTCCAACTACCAATAAGTGAACATTTGGTGCTACAAACAGGCTTTATTTTTTCTTGAATTATAAGAGGATTTATAACAAGATAATAAATGACTGTATTTGACATTTAGACATATACTTTGAGCAACCAGTGACGTGAAGTAAGATTACACTGAAGATGGTTAATATGTCTTGTGTTGCAATAATGAAAACACAGTAAAAATTCTCCCTCCTTTAATGAGTTCTTTTCCTGTCTTTCAGTAAACAGCAGAGCAGAGTGGCAACATATAGCTCTCCTTTCTGACCTTACTGTTCAATAAGAACCGTTCAACAGGGATGATAATGATAGCACAGGTACAGAAAAGGAAAATAGTGAAAAATCATAAAGCAAAGGTAGCAAACGTCAAACTGACAAGACATTTATGTATCACAAAGCCCACAGAGGAAAAATGTCTTGTCTTACTAAATCTGCTTCTTCTGCTACAACATATATCTTTAAAGAGCATTGACTGCTGCTGCACACTAGACTAGCAAAGGAACTCAACTGTAACTGTGCAGTGTAACTGAAATTGTTCATTGCAAATGAAAATTACTTCAGTCAGAAAGAGTGATAGGTGTGCTGTTAAACAGTCTAATAAAATCTATGCCTTTCCTTCATCAGCCATGGTTTTCTGAGAAGCAGCTTCATAGAAGGCAAGCACAATCCTGTCTTCCATATTCAACTCAGAAATCAATGGTAGCTACTCATTATGCAAAACATGTTGTATTTTAACATACTCTGTCAGAAACAAGTGATATTATTTGATATACAAAATTAAATGCAAGAGAAAAAAGTGCAGTTGAAGTAGCACTGCTCTATAAACATCACAAAATGCAATTTGACCCTGATTGTCCTATACCACCAGCTTAATTTCAGATTTTTAAAATTCACAGTAACACAGATAACTATATAGTTTATAACATCAGAGACAGCATTTCCTGTTCTGGATTTTGTTGGAAAACTAACTTTACAGCAGGTACTCTCCACATTCACCTAAAAGAAATCTTTGTGTTCAGGGAAATATTTTGTTACATTATGTCATAACTAATATTCTTGATCTGATTATCTTTCAAATGTGAGCATGAGATGTATTTTCTAGAAATCAGCCCAATAACAATATAAGCAATAACTGAAAACTGCAAAGAATATTTATTTTCAATCTAAGACTCACCAAAACCTGACGTCTACTCAAATATGCAATGTCCTGGAAACCTTTAATTCATATTGCAAGATGATAAGTTACTACCAGCCAATAGCATGAGATTTCCCCTAGTCACAACCTCCTTTCTGAAGTTGGGAAAAGGTTGGAACCTGCTATGTACACCAGCTATCTGGAAAGTTATTGTATGCCTTTCACTCCTAGTGATTTCAGAAAAAAAAAAAAAAAAGAAAAAACCTAGGAGGCATTTTTACAATGGCTACAGTGAAGTGTAACTGTTTTTCCAGATATCCTTTACAGTTATTGGAAGCATTGTGGGGTTTGTGGGTTTTTTGAGAGCAAGAGTGATGCTGGGAAACCTTAATTCAGGTGCCCCGGGAAGAACCTCTTTTTCCCTCTCTAATGACCAGAGAAAAGCCTGAAGACGTTAGCATTTACAGTTCAAAAGTACTTCACAGAAAGTGCCTATCATTTCAAATTAGCAAATCTGACACTAATTTTCTTCAAGTTTGTTTATTTAGTTTGATGCCAATGGGAAACGTGGACAAAACCAACAACCTATAAACACGGTTTTGACTTAACAAACTTAAACACCTGCATATCTTCACTTGTACTTAGGCACAAAATCAAGAATTTAAGGTACAGTCTAGTTACTTAGCTGACAATTCTGTCAAGAAAAGCCTTATTCAGAACAGTCTAGCTTTTAATTATCATAAGCTAATAATCATATGTGGTTTTAGATTATTAGTGAATTAGTTCAAGATTAAAAGGATGTATATTCAGGGAGAGAAGGCTGGAGACTTCCTAGAGAGGGTGGTTGCTGCTCTGACTCCAATAGAAAAAAGAATGTTTGCTCTGTTGGGTGTCAGCAGAGAAAAATGTACACTGGAAACTTGCATGTCAGGGTCCCATATTTTGTTCTAGAAAATGTCACAAAATAAAAAGCATGTGCTGTCCTTAACATTTAAATTATATCAGGCTTGCTGAATGTTCAGGATATTTGGAACAATAGACAATGACCAGGCACCAGACAATATCAGGTATCTTGAGTCATTCCCAGTGCACAGTACGAACAAATGTCAGCCACCTTTGACCTCTCCATCCTAAAAATCCTGGAATGAAAACAGCACACAAAAAATAATAATTATATGTTACAGTTCCAGAAGCATCACATGTATCCTGGAAGGCCAAACGCAATGCAGTGTAGGCATAGTCAGACTCTTGCCCCCGGGATAACCAATAGCTTAACGCTCAGTCTCACACCCTAGCACTCTTTTATTCACCAGTAATTATATAGTCAAGGTGTCTTCATACAAATTACACACTGTCATAAATCTTCAAAATTCTCTTGCTCTTGAAATAATGAAAATTTTACATTCGTTTTCTGGTAGTAAAGGAATTGTGTTATGACCTGTACAGATATACATGGATTAAGAGGTGATTTAAGAAGTGCTCATATCTACAGTTAATTCCCATCTACACTGAATAGGATATATATAATTGCTATATTACTAACACATATGCTTTCTCCTATTTCCTATCTATCTAATACTTTTACTTTCAGTGCATCCTATATTGAAGGAATATCCGTTGTCAGTATTATTGATTTTTTTATGCAATGCAACGCAAAGGATCCAGCAAAATACTTCTGTCTGAAGGTCATCAGAAGAGTTCAGACCAAGGAATAGAACTGTCATTTGCTAATGTCAAGACAAACTCCAGTTTTCCAAAGGTTATTTTTTGTTTTGTTTTCTTCCCACCTATTATACAGGCTGAGTCTATTATTCCAGAAGTCATAGGAGCACATGATAAGCAGTTGTTGTCCTCATATGTTGTCCTTTACTGCCTCAGGTGTTACCCTGACAGGTTGTTTTCAGGTTGCAATTGGTAATACAGTTTAAGATTTAGCAGAGTGACAACAGCCCCTTGTTACTTAAGAGGATATTTCAAAAATTTTAAGTTTTAAAATTTCAAATACTTAATTTTATAACCTGTTTTAAGAGACAAGCTAGAGCTGAATTAACCAACAGAGAGTGTACGAAACATCCTTTTCTACTGCCGTGTTCTAAGATACTGAATCTAGCCTGGGGTAAACAAATAGACAATGTTTAGCTGCTGTTTTCAGCTGCTTTTTGATATTATGTATTGGATTAGCCCCTCAAAATGTATTCTTTTAAAGGATTAAAAAATAGAAAAAACACTATCAATTCAATTCAGGGAATATAATTATAAATAAAATAGAATTATATTATCTCTGCTGTAGAAACATTTATTTTTTTTTAATGAGATGTTGAGTAGCAGAATGTGACCAGTTTAGATGTTTATAAGCAGCAGAAACACCCAGGAAGATGACAAAAGACATAAAGGGAACATGACTGTTGATAACCTTAACAGGTTTCAAACATGCAGAAACTATCTTAAACAGGTTTTATGCAGATGAATCAAAGGTAAGTGAAACTACAGGCTACAGGTATATGTTTCAGATATGGAGAAGTTTGCCTATGATAGGACAAGGGGCAATGGGTACAAACTGGAACACAAGAGGTTCCACTTAAACTTGAGAAGAAACTTCTTCTCAGTGAGGGTGACGGAACACTGGAACAGGCTGCCCAGGGGGGTTGTGGAGTCTCCTTCTCTGGAGACATTCAAAACCAGCCTGGACACGTTCCTGTGTAACCTTATCTAGGTGTTCCTGCTTCGGCAGGGGGATTGGACTAGATGATCTTTTGAGGTCCCTTCCAATCTCTAACATACTGTGATACTGTGATATTGTGATACTGTATGAAAATAGGTGGATTATCAAATAAAAGTAACTCCCATTAGACACCATCATAGAGATGGTTCATGGAGAGTCAGATTCTGCTTTTTTAGAACAATATTTTTTGAAACTAGAAAGTTTGTAACACCGTTATCTTTCTCTGTCTTAGTATTTCTAAAGTAAATATATTTATGTCATAGAATCATCAAATGGTTCAGAGTGGAAACGACCTTAAAGATTATCTGCTTCCAATGCCCCTGATGTGGTCAGGGACACCTTCTACTAGACCAGGTTCCTCAAAGCCCCATCCAACCTGGCCTTGAGCTTTCCCGAGGATGGGGCAGCCACAGCTTCTCTGGGTAACTTGTGCCAGTGCCTCACCACCCTCACAGTAAAGAATTTCTTACTAATATCTAACGTAAATTTACCTCTTCTAGATTAAAGCCATTTGACCGTATCACTACATGCCCTTGTAAAATGTGCCTCTCCAGCTTTCTTGTAGGCCCCTTCCAATATTAAGGCTGCTCTCTGGAGCCTCCCCTTCTACAGTCTGAACAGGCCCAACTCTTTTAGCCTGCCTTCATAAGAGAGGTATTCTAGCCCTCTGATCACCTTTGTGGCCCTCCTCTGGACTCGCTTCAACAGTTCCATGTCCTTTTTATGTTGAGAACACCAGAACTGCACACAGTACTCCATGTGGAGTCTCACGAGCAGAGTAGAGGGGCAGGATCACCTTTTGACCTGATGGTCACGTTCTTTTTGATGCAGCCCAGGATATAGTTGGGTTTCTGGGCTGCGAGTGCACACTGCCAGATCATGTTCATTTTTTCATCAACCAACACCCCTAAGTCCTTGTCTGTAGGGCTGCTCTGAATCTCTTCTCCAACCAACCTCTAGCTGTGCCTGGGGTTGCCTTTACCCAGGTGTAGCACCTTGCACTTGGTCTTGTTGAACTTCATAAGGTTCACTCCCACTCACCTCTCAAGTGTGTCAATATCCATCTGGATGCCATCCCTTCCTTCCATTGTGCCGACCACACCACACAGCTTTGTTCTGTAGGCAAACTTGTGGACAGTATGCTCAATCCCCTGTCCATGTCACCAACAAAGATGTTAAACAGTGACATTCCCAACATCAGCCACTGAGGAATACCACTCTCCTGCAAGCACCTGCATAAACTCATAGGTGATTGTGTGTCTTTGTGTGTGTTGTCACAGCAACTTAATAAAAAGTATCTTGGGAAGACTGAACTTAGAAATATGTTTGGCCATAGAAATCTTCAAGAAAAAAACATCAACTATACTGATCATCTTTAGCTAGCATTAGATATAAATAAAGACAGTATAGAAACCCATAAAATACAATGCGGTACAGTGAAATGTTGCAGAGATCTTTTCTCCCATTTTTCGCACAACTAGGCTTGGTGGAAATCTTCTTTTGATTAAATGATTTTCTCTTGATTTGTGGAAAACACTGTGTTCCAGGGAGTAGATACAAGTTATATTCCCATTAAAACAAGTTTTTCACATATGGCTGAAAACTTTGAAGAGACGATTTTAGTCCTCTCCTTAAATTGCTATTTAAAAAGATATGTCTACTAATGACTAAATTATATTAATAAAATCAATTTTAATAGTATCTCTCTTGATCCAATGATATTAAGCCATCATAGGAAGATTTTTTTCTTATTTTCACATTTTATAGAATATTCCTAGTTTTCCAGTTCAACTCAACTTTTATGCCTAAATGGACCTGGACCAAGTCTGAGTATAATTGTGTTCCATCCTTTCCATATTTTCTTGGTTTCTGCTTTTCATATAAAACAATGTCAAAACAATACTACTCAGTAGTTTAAAAATATCACTCCTTGACTACTTTTCTTACAGCTCCAGCAGTACTTACCTTTGTGTTACGGTCCTGAAAAGGCAGCAAGCAGTGTAATTAGTACCACCTGAATTCTTTGTCAGGAGGGACAGCTGTTTTCTTCCAGCGTGAGAGGAAGGCTGTTGCTCACTGGGGTTCTCCTCTCCACGCACAGCAGGTGTAGCACATTTGGCACTCACTGTGCTCATTCACACACTGATGAACAGAAATGTTGATGACTTGCAGCTCTCCAGGACAGAGCCCAGCAAGGAGTCAGTTGGGGGATGGATAAACAATAAACTCAGAATACCTCCACTAATTCCTTTGGTCCACCAAAGAAGAATTTATATATGCAGTTATTTGTTTCCTATCTTTTGATCGTAAGGTTCTTTCCAACCCTAACTATTCTATGATTCTATTTAAGGCAATTTCTGTATTTCTTCAAAACAAGCTGTTTAAGCTTTCATGAGCTCAACATGTCATGCTGTTTGTGCTTATTCTAGGATATGAGATCTTCTACAAGGCACATCTTTACCCTAAAGCTCTTACTTCTTCATCCTGCTTCCAGAAAACAGAAGTTCCTATATAGTAGCTAATTTCTCACCGATTTTGCTTTTTCCAGTCTACTTTCTGTAGGATTTAAGCTATCTGGTTAAGAGATATAGGTAAATTAGACTCCTTTATGCAAAGATTGTTGCAAAAGTTTTCCTATTCCCCTGGAAAATACCATCCAGCTTGTATTTACATAAGATAATCATCAGACTTCTGCTTCCTCCTCAGTGTGATGGCATAGTAGGAAAATAGCTGACTAGTGTCAGGAGTGGAACATGGAGATCCTCACACATTCATCACCCAATTTTTCTCAGTCCCCTTATCTAGGAGAAAAGTAACAAAAAAAAAATGAAAGGGTGTGAAAAAATTGCACTAAAGGAATTATATACTCAAGTATTATACAGTTAAACTTACTCTGAGTTTCACAGAAAATAAGGGACAACAAGAGTGATTAGATCTTAGTTGGGAAAAAAAAATAAAATCCGGAACATTAGGAGTTAATATAAGCAAAATGTTTCATGTTTCAGTTCTTTAGAGTTACAGAACTCTTTCGAAGTAGAACAGATCATCCCAGGCTCACTCACACTGATTGTTATTATTCTTTTCTTGGAAGGATCTTATCAGAAGTTAATTAGGTCACTCAGAAGTTAATTAGGAATAACAAACATATTATTCCTCTTCTTAATATTAACCCATCATTTAGAGAAAGTAATCCACAACATGAAAAAGAAAAACTGCAAATAATTCCATCCCTGGTAAAGAAGTTCTACAATTTATGCCACAGTTTTCTTAACTTAGAATTGCATTAATATTCAAAGAAGGATTGCAAAATGAATACCATTTAGAGACAAGTCATTCTAAATTTCCTCTTGTGACTGGTTGCAATAAGGGTGAATAAGAGCTATACTGCATAAACTTTCTTAATTGCTTCAGGATCTTTCAAAATAGAGATACAAAATTGTCATTATCATCCTAACTACCCATTACCTGAACACAGACATGCTGGGACAGGTTGCAGTTCTGCTGGCTAGGAGGTTTGCTGCATATACTTACACGATAAGCAAGCAAGAAATTAACTTCCCCAGAACTGCCCACTATGATCCAAATATCTGTTATTGATGGGTGACAAGGAATAAACCTGGAATGCTTTCCAGCATGCAGATCCAAGGCATAATAATGGCCATGTGGAAAGTGGTGGTGAGCAGCAGAGAGTGAGCTGAGCAAGATAGTTTCTGAACTGAGCCAAACAAACACTAAAGCAGACATCAGAATTCATCTTTCCCTTCATTACCTTTTATTTTATAATAGAGTGGCTTGCTGTCTCTCAGTTTCCTTACTTGTTGCTGGTGAGGGGTTTTTTCTGTTCATAACTCCATACTAACAACGTGATATAAATGAAGATAATGATAAAATTAGCATTTATATTGAGAAAAATCACATGTGAAATTAGAAACAGCATCTAACAGATGTGAACACATTATAAAAAAAATATCTATAGTAAATTTTAAAACAAGCAAAGCTTTAGGTAGTCAAAGCTACTTCTCAGACACTAAATAATGTTCCACTTTTCTGGCAGTTTTATAGCTAATTTCTTTTAGATACACATAATAGGCGAGTAATTTAATCAGTTACTCAGCAGTGTTACTGCAAGTCTGGAAGAAGAAAACTAAACAGTAGAGTGCTGATTGAAAAAGATTTGGCCCTGCTTTCATTACTTTCCCATTGCAAAGTACAATTAGTTTCTTATTTATCCAGCTAGCTTGACTTGACTCTGTGATGCTGATTTCCTGACCACTGCTTTATAAACTGCAGCACAAAACAAAAAGCCACACATAGCCCTGAAAAGAGCTATCTTCATCTGCAAAAGAAGCTCCAAATGTTTATTCTTCTCCAAAACGAATCTTAGCTCTGTGTGTGTGATGTAAAAAAAGACTGAAGGCTACCTCATTCTTATGAATGAATGAAAACATATAAGGAAATGTCTATGGACATTTCCTGTAAAGGAAACATACAGAGAAAAAGTCTGCAAACAGTCAACGACCAAATTTTGTGTAGCAAAACCAATCTATTAAACTATTTGATTGTTTATGTAAGAAGCATTAGTGATTAATTGAAAATTGCTGTACCTAAATACATGTTTTAGATTCTTCACTCTAATAGTAATAATGCATTTGTCTGAAATGCCAAATTTGCCTAGATAACAAGTATGTCCAGATAGAACATTGTACTGTGGACCAAACTGCATTTGATTTTTTTTCCCCTGTTATGTATGTAGCTTAAACCATGACAGACATGTAAAGAAAAATCAATGTAGATCTACCGTATTCCAATCTAAGAAATGGGAAAGTGGTGATTGCAGCTGGTTTCAAGAATCATGAAAATCTTTGCTGATTACAAAATTATGTCTTATAAGTCAATAAGTGTTGAGACAGACTGAGAATTCCTAAAGTTCGATTGAGTTAAACTAGCAGCAGGCATTTAAATACATCATTGGAGTATATTCAGTCAGATGTATATAAAAAAAGACAGAAGGGGGAAGAAACCAGTTCCTATGAGGAAAGGAGAAGATTAAGGATAGCCTTAGCACTACCCCCAATTTAAGCAAATTCTTCAGCTCAGACTTTTACACTGTGACAGAAAAGTAAGACTGACAGCAGCAAGAAAGATATGAAAATTGAAATAATCACAATTAGGGGGGAAGCATGACACTCCTGAGGACTGAGGAGACCATGTTAGAATTCTTTAAAGAAAAAAAAAAAATGTTTTCCTGGAAATAAGTATTTTTAATAATTCTTCTTGGAGAAGGAGGATGTAATCAAACTGAAGAATAGTGAACGTCTACATAAAAGAGGGGAGTGGAGCAACTATCAGTTATTCCTGCATATCAGTGATGAGGGAAAGTCTGTAATTGTCCTTAAAGACTCCAGACAAGCATTTGATATACCAGTGAAAGAAAGCAGATATTAATCTGGAGATGAAAGAGTTAGGTAAAAGTCTAAGGTCGCACAAAGGGTAAGTTGGCAATGGAGACCTTTAAAAATTGAGATATTAGCATGTAAGGATGCTATTTTAGTGGATATCCTGAAGACTGGGCTTGGAAACTTGATATCTTAGTCCAAATTTTAATCAGGTTTTTTATCCAAAATATTAGGAGTGTAATAATAAAATTTAATAACAAAATGTTATTAAACATTCAAAGCAAAGGTGGCTCTGAATAGAGCACAGAAAGAGGTGAAAGATGTTTAGTTTTGGACTTGGAGCTATAGTAGTGATATGAATCTTAGTTTTACAAAGTGAAAGTTCATACTTTGGGAAATAAAATCCAAAGTATATTTCTACAAACTGGGCCTGATTAGTTTGGAATAAAGAGTCACCTTGCTGGGCAACAGCCCACTGTAAGTGTCAATGTGCTTTATAACTAATAAAAGGCAAGCAATATACCAAACTAAACTTTTCCTGCAGAGATAAAAAAAGTATTAGTGCCATTGTACACGCAAAAGGTTAGACCTCATTTGAAACTGGCTGTTTAATACCAGTTATATGTTCAAGAAAGATTAAATGAAAGCAGAAGACATACAAAGAGGTACACTTGACTGGAGGATATGGAAATATTTTAAGATTAAACTTAACAGTTTTGTATAAAGTAAATCATGTTTATAGTAGCCGGAAAACAGAACTTTGAGGATGCCTGGGGTCATTAATAATTCCTTCAAAATCAACTGTGTGAAACATTTCAGTGATGACAAGTTGGAAAGTTTAAGAAAAAAATCTAGAAAACAAATTTGCTGGCATTTCTTTATAATGAAAATTTGAAGACTTATAGAGAGGACAGTACATTTTTCTGGTAAAATGTAGATTTATATAATACTTTAAAGGTAAAACTCATCTGGATTGTGGAAAATGTGATAATAATATAATTAATATCTTGGCTTTATGCTTACCTGGGGATAGCAAAGATAAGTCTATTAACTGCGCATAGGGTTGTCTTGGGGTTTATATTGCATATAAACTACTAATTATTATTATTATTATAACTACCTAATAAATGAATAAATAAATATGTCTTAAGAGTATTAAAGAAAAAGAAAGGTCTGCAAGAACAAATCACAAGCAAAAATTAGGCTAATTATTAGTTGTTCTGTACAAACTACACTTACACAGTGTGCTGTACCAGTAATGGATTAATGACATTCATAAGGGGTTCTGTTATTGATGAAATAAAGAAACAAAAATCCTGTTGATTAATTAAGAACCTTAAAGAGGAATTTTCAGCTCCACAGAGGCACTGAGTTTGAGACTCAAAGCCAAATTCTATCTTTTCCTTCCTGAGGTTGCCACAGAATGCTGAGTCCAGTAACTGAAGACATGTAATAAAGGACAGAAAAAAAAAAATAAAATTAAAGAGAGCATTTCCCAGCTCTCTGGTCCCTCCTGTTGTAGGATATATTAAATTGAAAGTTCTCCACTGAAATATATTTGAAAGACTTTTATGACCCTGTCTGGCATCCCAGTGTGAGGAAGATGTTTTGTATACTAGTCATAAACATTATCACTGTAGGCAGTTATATAGACTTCCACAAGTGTCAGAACATTCTCTTCTATTTCTCACTGGGAAGAGCCCAGATCCAGTCCTTATTGTTTGGAAAGCAGAATTCAATTTTTCCTATATTGCTGAGGATCTTAGAGATAAGTAAGCAAAAAAAAAAAAAAAAAAAAAGGAGCAATTTGATCTTAGGAAAATATAGAGTGCTAAAATGTAGGTAAAGTAGATTGGAAATCCAGCTTCTGTCATGGAACTCTCAGTTTTTCACTACCTTTGCATGTATTGATATGATGCTCTGTTCTACACCTTTCAATTGATCTGCAAGAGATTTATCAGTCCTATATTTTATGGATTTTCTGTTGCTTTCCATTTGTTTATAATAGGGAAAATAATGACTGATCTCTGATTTAAAAGGGTTATTCAGTATTAGACTCATCTCATATCCAGATGTATCACTTTTTGTTATTAAATTCATTGGAATGTAAAGTTGTTACAGGCACTTTTATGGACTCTCTATATAATTATCTGCCTATTTAAAGTGGTTTTTACATTGCATTTATAAATATATATCAAATAAATACCTAATAACAAAATCAGCACATGGTTATGAAACATTTTGCTCTGCACAACTAAAAAGCAATTCAGCTCCAGAAAGATGAATGAGGCCTTTTAAAAGGCAGCACTTAGTGAACTATGAGATTCAATATAATGAGAATTTTGTGCAGAGAAAAATTATGATCTAATATCACTGTACTCTAGCTCTGTTATTTTGTATTGTGCTGTTAATCTAGGTCTCTATTATTTCACATTTTGCCCATACCTGCTTGAAATATATAAAAAAAATGAATAAGGACATTTTCCAGATAGATAAACATTTGTGCACTGAATTCATTCTATAGTTACTAGGATTTCATTACACTATCAGGAGAAGTGATAACTAACTTAATACAAGCAAAGATCTCTTTAGTATCTGTGTTATTATGTGCTATTATTTCTTACTCTGATGCATATCTGGATATTTGCATCACAATTGTTGAAAGTGTCTTTGACTGTGCAACTCTAAACTATGAGCTGAGTTGAACCAATGAGAAATCTCTCAGGTTGAAAGTACTTTTTGTATTTGTATTAATGGTTCAGTAATGTGCTGTGATAAAGCAAGGAAAAAATATAGGTATGGAAATAACCTCTTTTGTTGTCCCTCTCCCTCTCATCTTGGGATGCCAAAAATCTGTGGTCTAAAAATATCATCTGAAACTAGAGAGAATCAGTAGACTGAATACTTATTACTCTGGATACTGTGAACATGTCTGGGAGAAGAGATGCACAGTAAAGCTTTCTCCTGCTAGCACATTATTGAAGTGCCACCTGATGAAAAAGGCTAGATAAACCTATTGCTGCATATAATAAAGCTCCATCTGCCAACAATGACAACATTTGTTATCGGTACCTTTTCCTTGCACAAGTGTTTCCCAGCAGCTTTAACGTATTTATTATTCTATATACAGACTGAAACACAGGATGCTCCTCTTGTACATCAGGAAACATTTTGTTACTTTGAGGGTGACCGACCACTGGCACAGGTTGTGCAAAGCAGTTGTGGAGTCTCCATTCCTGGAGATGTTCAGAAGCCTGCCTAGGGCTGTTGTGTGGGCCCTGGCTGCCAGGCTCAGCCCTGTCTGCTGGATGGTCGTCTGTCGGTTAGCAGGTCACCACAGAGAATCAGAAACTAGCTCAAAATCTATGATCCTCTGTAATATAGATATTTATTCTTAGAGAACATGATGTCAAATGGCAGAAAGCCATTCCCTCCCCTTCTACCTGCAAGCGTGGGTAAAGCAGAATTTAGATTTTGGCAAGTGTCGTGGTTTAACCCCAGCCAGACAGCTTGTCCACTCACTCCCCCCCCACACACCCCCTTCTTGCCCTCCCCCTACTCCTGGAGGGACGGAGAGGAGAATCAGAAAGAATGCAACTCCCATGGGTTGAGATAAGAACAGTTTAGTAACTATGGTATAACACAAATCACTACTGCTACCACCAATAATAGTAATGATAAAGGAAATAACAAAGGAAGAGAATACAACACCCCATCACCAGGTGACCGATAACTTGCCCCCCCGCCCGATCAAGCACTGACTGATACTTCCTCCAACCCTGCAGTCCCCTTAGCCCTTCCGGGTAACTCCCATTTACCTCCTGGGCATGACGTGCTGTGGTATGGAATACCTCTTTGGTCTGTTTGGGTCAGGTGTCCTGTCTCTGCTTCCTCCCGGCTTCCCTCCTCCCTGGCAGAGCATGAGGCTCACAAAGCCCTTGGCCAAACCAAAACATCATTTTTATCAGCTCTGTTCCCAGCCCGAAAGTCAAAACACAGCACTGCACCAGCTACGAAGGAGAAAAATGACTGCTACTGCTAAACCCAGGACAGCAAGCTAACATATTCTAGCAGATTTGTAGACAACTAAGAGAGGCCTTGAACTTTTATTCAGCTGTATCTGCATTTGTATTTTTCTGTTCGGAGTGATAAATCTGATTGTTTCTAAATTTGAGGGTACTAAATCACTGTGACTGTCTTGTACTTTCTAATGCTTGCTCATCTACCAAAGGAAAAAAATGCCATTATTAATATTCCTTACCTATGAAACAGGTTTTTCTGTTCAGCTGTGAGATAGTTATGGAAAAGAAAGGAGATGAATCATAGTACATTCAATTGGTGTTTGAGAATTTGAAAGTGTCTCTGAAACCATATGATAGCAGGCAAGTTTCTTGGAGAAGATATGAACTGTAACTATTTTCCTAGCTTAAATATATGGCTGAATTAAAATAAGATATTATGATCCTGACTGAATTGCTTATTTTATCCAATGTCATTATTCTATTTTGCATTTTAATGAAACAGTAAACTTTATATTTGCTACAAATTTGTTCATACCACAATATAAAATACATACCACAGATGAAGGCTTCAAATGCTAGAGCAAAGACAATGAAATAAAATAAATGTTTGCCTCAAAAGTTGAGTAAGCAAAACCTGGACTTAAATTCGTCTTTTCAACATTTTTTATTCTTTCAAGACAGTGCAGTTCAGACATTTCTGAATACAAGATAAATAATCTGAAATATGTTATTAGGTAACATTAGTCCTAATTTTACATATTGTCACAGCTAATGAATATTAATGTATAAATGAATGCAAATGTTAAGTTTTATCATTGATGAACATACTACACTAAGTTCTGCAGCTAGAGGAGTTCCCTTTAGGTAGATGGGAATGAGATCTGCACTCAAGTATTAAAGCTTCAATTATATGGCTTCATGTGTACTGGCAAAAAAATATTCCTGTCTTTCATGCTGAACAATTTTTTGTCATCTCAGTCAGATAAAAGAGATAACTATTCTATTCATACTGCAGCATTTCCTTCAGTGACAGTACTGGATTGAACCTTACTCCAAGCTCCTTGTCATGGTTTAAACCCAGATGGTAACAGCACCACATAGCTGTTCTCTCACCCTTTCCCCTCAGGCAGGATGGGGAAGAGAACTGACAATGTAAAACATGCAGATTGATACAAGAATATTTTAATAATTAAAGTACAATATACTACTACTACTACTACTAGTAATAATAAGGAAAATAACAATGGGAGAAAATATAAAACTCAAGGGAATAACCCCCTCCAAAACCAAAAACCAACCAAACAATAAACAGTAGTGATATACAATGCAATTATTTGCCACCCACTGGCCGATAACCCAGCCCATTCTGAACAGTGAATGGTCCCTTCCAGGTAATTCCCCCCAGTTTATATACTGGGCATGACGTGCTGTGGTATGGAGTAAACCTTTAGCTAGTTTGGGTCAGGTGTCCTGTCTCTGCTCCTTCCTGACATAGCATGATAGACTCTATCAGAGCCAAAATGAAGACACCCTGCTGTCAACCGAATCTGTAGAAAGTTAAAAACTTTGGAGTGTTTAGAGTTTCATTAAAACTGGTCAGTAAGTTCAATCATTATGAAGAGGGATGGATGCACATCTATTAGTGAGATTACAGAGGACATATTTTTGTAGGAATTAAAAAATGAACCTGGTAAATTTAGGCTTATATGAATGAGACACCAAGCATCCTTTAAAAGTAGGGTACCTACCTATATTTTAGTGCTTCTGTAATAGTACTGAGGAGTCATATCTACAGGCATTATTCTAAATGTAGTCTCTTTGATGCCAGAAACAGAAGATCTATCATTTTCTTGGTCTATAATGATGCCTCTAATTATGAATGTGTTTCCCCAAATTGCATGTTTTTTTAGTGGTATCTTATCATGTCGCAAATTATCTCTAGTTTTATGTCTATTAGTGCCCTACAGATTGCATCAGTATTTCTGCCTCATGGTTTTTTAGGGGTTTTTTCCTTACTCCATAGCTGAATTTAGCACAATAATTTTTTAAGGCATATTAACTCTTGGGCTTTTTTTCATTATTTTTTCAGACTGAATCTCATTTTACTGTTGCTCACAATGCTAATCATTGAAAAAAAGAAAACTCTGATTCTTTAGCATATGAAATAGAATGAACACGGGTTAAAATGTTACATGTAACTGGACATATGTTGTATTGTATAAAATTAAAGTATTTTTTCAAGTAAGATTCTGTGAAGCTGTGGAAATACCAACTTGATTATAGTGCAGTTATATAACACCTATTTAATTTCCTTAATCCAATATTACTCAACTTCATATTTGTCTTGCATTTGGGAGTGTTTATAGGATACACTGAAATGGCTGTGCTACCCTCATGGAAGAAGTGACACAGAGGCAACAAATAAGCAAATTTTGAAGAAGTTACTGTACTGTTTGGATGGAAAGAATGTTAGATGTAATCTCCCAAGCGGAGAAACTTTCTAAACACATGATTTGTTCCCGTCTCTCCAATGTTCTTTATTAATCATAAGGAATATACCAACAGAGAAAGGATCTACTGTAACTCTCCAGTGATTTTTGCATGTAGCACTTGTTTTTTGGATAGTTTGCCCTGTAACTGACTATAAGACTGTACATACATGTGGATATATTTTTCACGGGAAGAATTCCCACTGGGAATTAAGGATTCTCTCCTCCTTTACTCCCTGTATATAACATTTATCATTTAGATTTTTTCATATTTTATTAGCAGATTGAAGTCTACTTAATGGTTGACTTTTCTTGAAGACCACTTTTATTGTGCAATCAAATTTTCACATTAATATAAATGACATGCATAATCCAAATAAACTATGTCATTATTACTTTCCCTTCCTTTTATCTTTTGTCTTCTCTGTCTATGGCTTATCACTTGAGAATTTTCCAAAGAGGAAGGAGTTACTTAAATCTCACCCTTTCTACTTGAGGACTTACCTAGTTCTAAACAAACACAGTAATTTTATTTAAAAGGTACACTGCAGAAATACAGAAATAAAGACTGACATAGAAAATAGCTTATTATCTTGGACTTATAAGTGTGTCCTTGGAACTATTTGCCACAAAAACAAAGCAGTGTTTTATGCTCATATCAACTACATTACGACACAGAATCATAGAATAGAATCATAGAATAGTTAGGGTTGGAAAGGAACTTAAGATCATCAAGTTCCAACCCCCCTGCCATGGGCAGGGGCACCTTGCACTAAACCATATCACCCAAGGCTTCGTCCAACCTGGCCTTGAATGCTGCCAGGGATGGAGCATTCACAACTCCCCTGGGCAACCCATTCCTCACCACCCTAACAGGAAAGAATTTCCTCCTTATATCCAATCTAAACTTCCCCTGTTTAAGTTTTAACCCATTACCCCTTGTCCTGTCACTAATGAAGAGTCCCTCCCCAGCATCCCTGTAGCCCCCCTTCAGATACTGGAAGGCTGCTATGAGGTCTCCACGCAGCCTTCTCTTCTTCAGGCTGAACAGCCCCAACGTTCTCAGCCTATCTTCATACGGGAGGTGCTCCAGTCCCCTAATCATCCTCATGGCCCTCCTCTGGACTTGTTCCAACAGATCCATGTCCTTTTTATGCTGAGGATACCAGAACTGCACACAATACTCCAGTTAAGGTCTCAAGAGAGCAGAGTAGAGGGGCAGGATCACCTCCTTCGAACTGCTGGTCACTGGTCAGACTCCTTTTGATGCAGCCCAGGATACAGTTGGCTTTCTGGGCTGCAAGTGCACACTGCTGTCTCATGTCCATTCTCTCATCGACCAGCACTCCAAAGTCCTTCTCTGAAAGACTGCTCTGAATTTCTTCTTTGCTGAACCTGTAGCTGTGCCTGGGATTGCTCCGACCCAGGTGTAGGACCTTGCACTTGGCATGGTTAAACTTCATGAAGTTGGCATCAGCCCACCTCACAAGCGTGTCAAGGTCCCTCTGGATGGCATTCCTTCCCTCCAGCGTATCAACCAAACCACACAGCTTGGTGTCATCGGAAAACTTGCTAAGGGCGCACTCAATCCCACTGTCCATG
Organism: Neopsephotus bourkii; assembly: GCF_033783945.1. Classification (NCBI taxonomy): domain Eukaryota; kingdom Metazoa; phylum Chordata; class Aves; order Psittaciformes; family Psittacidae; genus Neopsephotus; species Neopsephotus bourkii. Next base: position 13,004,057 of record NW_026902293.1, on the reverse strand, counting down.
TCACCAACAAATGTGTTGAACAAGACCGGTCCCAACACCGTTCCCTGAAGCAGACCACTCATTACTGGTCTCCAGCTGGACATTGAGTTGTTGTCCACAACTGTTTGTGTGTGGCCATCCAGCCAATGACATCTCATACGATTATTAAGGAAAGAAAATTTACTATACATGAAATGAACTCCCATAGAAAAGTGTTGAAAACCACGTGAAGTGATTCTAAATGCTTGTTGGTTGTTCTTTGTGAGTCTTTTTTAAGAGAAAACTTATCCTCTTGTACTTGGTTTTCAACACCCTTCATTCACTTTGACCACTTAGGGTAAATTCACTGAATAAAGCAACAGTGACTGCTCATACAGCTACTGTAGTACAGAAAAAAAAGTTGTGATTCTCCAAATCTGACATGTTTTATCATGTATTTTTATAAGATTTTGGTTTTTAACCAGTCATGTATTATTCATTATTTCCCACCTACTATTCATTATTATCTTATTAAATTTTTCATCCATCATATTAGAGAGCTGGAACAATAAATAAAAAATGCATGTGGGAAAATCAGAATTCATGTCTGACTGATGAATGGAGAATGGAGGAAAAAGGCATTCTAAAAATCACCAATGTCTCTTAAAGAACATTCATAAAATTATTGCCTTTCTTTTCTGAAAACCTCCCTTTCATCAAACTGGAATTTAAATAATCCGATAAACAGAAATGAAGGGTATCTGTAATAGATACTTTAAACATTGTACAGAATGTAAATAATGTAAATACTACACTGCATTATATAAAAACACATAAAAAGTTCTGAAATTATTCCTGGAATTATATTGCTTATTTTTAGTGTGGTCTATCCCTTCTGAACTTTCATATTAGTCTATCTGTCTCAGACACCTGCAGGGGGAATATCACTCATTCATATAACCTGTTAGTTGTACAGAGCATTCCACAAATTTAATTGTTTTTAAATCATGCTCTTTGATGAGTGCAAAAAGAAATGCAATTAGCTCAATACCTCCTGCAGTACATGCTAATGCGTTCCACAACTATATAATAAAATAAAATCATAAAATCATAGAATAGTTAGGGTTGGAAAGGACCTTAAGATCATCAGGTTCCAACCTCCCTGCCGTGGGCAGGGACACCTCGCACTAAACCATATCACCCAAGGCCTCATCCAGTCTGGCCTTGAACACTGACAGGGATGGAGCATTCACAACCTCCCCGGGCAACCTATTCCAGTGCCTCACCACCCTAACTGGAAAAAATTTCCTCCTTATATCCAATCACAGGAAAAATGTTCTTAATCTGTTTGTATAATTTAAACTGCTTACCAACTAGTCAATAAATACCATATTACAACACTCAGAAAATACAAAGAATGAAATACTCCTAGCTGAAAGCCCTTTCAGTAAAAATTTGAACTATTTTTTTCTGTTTTTAAAAACTAAAAGCAGGACCAGCACCTGAAGTTGGATGTACAACAGGCAACCATCAACTAAAGATAAAACTTTGTATTAAATAAGTACCCTCATAAACTGAATATCTGCAACATTGGTCAAGAGACTGGTTTTCTGAGTGAGTTTATTTGGATGCATTAGAATACGTCTTTGCAATATTTAAGTCTATGGAGTGGCTGCAAAAATTTGAAATTCAAGATCACACTTATTTGATTTTCTCAGACAATTCAAGTTCATACCCAGATGATCTCTGTACAAGTTTAACTGTCTAACTCATTTTCTTTGATGGTATCATCAGTGTGAGAAAAACTTGGATGGGATATTTGCAGAGGAGCTGAACAAAGGGTATCCATTTAAGAATCAATTAGCTTCCAGCACAAATTGTAAGTTGGACAATTAATTTAATGAATATTTTTACCTATCTGAGAGTATAATAGTTTTCCTAGTTAGAAATTGTCAGTAAAATCATGCATATCATTATGATACTGTTAAATCAACAGGGATAAAAACAGTAAAGCAACTGTACATTTACATTATAAATATAATAAAGTAGCTTTAAAATGAACAATTTTGAAATATTCTAGTCATGTTTTAAAGTTAGATTTGGATACTTTGTCTGCATAGAATGTTTCTAACAATAAAAAAGCCATGCACTTATTTTTATTAAAATTACACCTTCTTAGTATCTATTGAGAATTAGAGAAATTATGAAAAACTTTACTACATTGCTTGGTAATGTCTGAGATAAATTATTTTTCATTAAAATGTTGAAAATTAGTACCTGAAATATTCATGTGTAATCCTACTTAGGCTATTGAACCAGATCTGAAAATTCTCCTTGTGTGACATATTTGCCTTGGCATAAAATTTTGCATTTTGATTATTTTTTTTAAATTACAGCTATATTTCAGAAAAGTGAAGAGATACCAGGTAGGAGACTATGAATAAAAGAAAGCTAACAAATTATCACAGAAGATTTTTCCTCCATTTTTTATGAAGTCACCTTGCAAGCTCCACTATATGGTATCTAGGAAGCACACAGACGGTCTAACCAATGTCATAAACCTAGTCATCTGAACACCTTCACATTTTCTTTCTCCTTGTTCTTTAATAATAGCACTTGTTTGCAGATCATATCTAAAGTTCTAAACAGGAACTGTCTTGTAACCTGGAGTTGCAATGCAATTTAACATATCCTAAAAAGAACTGCATTTCAGAGAATTATACATTGAGAATCATAGAATGGTTTAGAAAGGACCTTATGACCATCTAATTCCAACCCCCCTGCCACAGGCAGGGACATGTCACACTAGAACATACTGGTCAAGGCCTCATCCAGCCTGGCCTTAAACACTTCCAAGGATGTAGCATTTACCACTCCTTTGGGCAACCTGTTTCAGTGCCTCACCATCCTCACAGTAGAGAATAGAGATGGTAGGGCATGGCACTGATTTGTTTGGGCCCCGTAAAAAAAAAAAATGTTTCAAAACCAAAGAAGCTGAAAATTTTACTTTCAAAGTTTATTAAGAAAGAAATGTAAATATTGTTGTCCACCTCTTCAGCACCTAACCTTATTCATCCTTCAGTGGTTCAAACCCACAGATTCACTTTTCTAAGTTCAGCTGACGCTTTTTGGGGTGGTATATCTGGTTTGACGTCTACTTATGATAATTTTTTACTTTTGGTAGGAATAAATATGTTTAAAAAATGTACAATATTTCATGTACCTTAAGTGCTTTTGTTTTGTATCACTGTAGTAGAAACATATATGTGGAGGGTGATCAGGGAAATTGGAGAATTTTGCCATTACCACAGACTTTACAGAATTCTTTCTGAAGGCTATCATCCTCTATGAGCAACTGCTCATTACTACTGATTTTGAACACGTGATGCAAAAAGTATAATAGTGAAGGAATGGGATAAGACAAAAAAAGTGGTTCATGCTGGTTAGGCACGTAACTTGGGTGTGATTCAGAGTGCTGAAAACGTACCTCTCTGTGTATGTAAGCAAAAAAGATACACAAAGTCAGGAGCACAAGTTCACATGCAACCTGCACAGGAATCCAGTGCCCTTGTGCTTGAAAAACCAGTGCCTGGCTCTTTCAAGCACAAGACACTGGCCCCTGACACCTCAGCTTCCTTCTTGAATTCAAGTCAGGACTGCAATTTTTTTTTGGAAACACTGCACCTTATACCTTAGCCTTTCTCTCAGTCAGTGAAATGTAAGCCATGTACTTACAGAAACAGTATATTTTCACACTATGAGCATAACTCAAAGTTAGGACATTTCAAAGTTATGTAGGGCGTGACTACATGTATACCGATATAAACATTGATCTACTTATTATATTTATTTTTGACAAGCTGAAGTGAAAATCCAATATCAAAGGCAGAATCAAACTCACCTATTTAAAATACGTCTACAATATTTCCTTAGGAAAAGTGATTTGTATTTGCATATGATGGTGAGTGTCCTCAGATACCCAATGCTGAATTATTGTTATTTTTTCTAGTCCTTCAAAGTATATATAGAAGAATCTGACAACTCTTTCAATACAAAAAAGAAAATCTGACAGATTTTGAAAACAACAGCTATAGTAGGAATGGCAGTATTAGGAAGCTCTAGTATAGTAACATTACAGAGTAAGTGTGGTCACTTTGTAATGCTAAATAATTAAACATAGTTAGATTCATATACTGGGCCCACACAAGTATATACAAGTACCACAGAGGTGGCAGATTTAAACCAGGCATCATCAATCACTGCCCGTCAATTGCTGAGGTGAATAGCTCGAGAGAAGACGCCTCCAACACCTGAGTGGGGGGAAGCTCAGCGTCAAGGAGCCTCAATTCAGAGTGGTAAGAGGCACCAAGGGAACCTCAAGTCCTCCACAGGACCTGCCCAGGAGCCAGGAGAAAAATGGAAATATAGCCCCCATTTTCAAGAAGGGGAAAATGGATGACCCGGGGAATTACAGACCAGTCAGTCTCACCTCTGTGCCTGGCAAAATTCTGCAGCAGATTTTCCTGGAAGGCATGCTAAGGCACATGAAAAACAACAAGGTGCTTGGTGACAGCCAGCATGGCTTCACTAAGGGGAAATCCTGCCTAACCAATTTGGTGGCTTTCTATGATGGGGCTACAGAACTGATGGACATCAGTCAAGCAGTTGATGTCATCTACCTGGATTTGTGCAAAACATTCGACACTGACCCGCATGACATCCTTTGTCTCTACATTTGCTGCACACAAAGAGTTGTGGTCAATGGCTCAATGTCCAGTTGGAGACCAGTAACAAGTGGTGTCCTTCAGGGATCGCTGCGGGGACCGGTCTTGTTCCACATCTTTGTCGCTGACATGGACAGTGGGATTGAGTGCGCCCTCAGCAAGTTTGCCAATGACACCAAGCTGTGTGGTTCGGTTGATATGCTGGAGGGAAGGAATGCCATTCAGAGGGACCTTGACACGCTTGTGAGGTGGGCTGATGCCAACCTCATGAAGTTTAACTATGCCAAGTGCAAGGTCCTACACCTGGGTCAGAGCAGTCTCAGGCACAGCTGCAGGTTGGGCAGAGAAGAGATTCAGAGCAGCCCTGCGGAGAAGGACTTGGGGGTGTTGGTAGATGAGAAAATGAACATGAGCCGGCAGTGTGCACTTGCAACCCAGAAAGCCAACCATATCCTGTGCTGCATCAAAAGGAGCGTGACCAGCAGGTCGAAGGAGGTGATCCTGCCACTTTATTCTGCTCTCGTGAAACCTCACTTGGAGTATTGTGTACAGTTCTGGTGTCCTCAACATCAAAAGGACATGGAACTGTTAGAACAAGTCCAGAGGAAGGCCATGAGGATGATCAGGGGGCTAGCGCACCTCCTGTATGAAGACAGGCTGAGAAAGTTTGGTCTTTTCATCCTGCAGAAGAGAAGGCTGCGTGGAGACCTCATAGCAGCCTTCCAGTGCTTGAAGGGGGCTTATATAAGGATGCTGGTGACGGACTCTTCATTAGGGACTGTAGTGGCAGGACAGGGAGTAATGAGTTCAAATTTTAAGAGGGGAAGTTGAAATTGGATATAAGGAGGAAGTTCTTTACTGTGAGGGTGGTGAGGCACTGGAATGGGTTACCCAGGGAAGCTGTGAATGCTCCATCTCTTGCAGTGTTCAAGGCTGGGTTGGACAGACCTTTGGGTGACATGATTTAGTGTGATGTGTCCCCAGCCATGGCAGGAGTGTTGGAACTAGATGAACTTAAGGTCCTTTCCAACTGAATTAGTCTATGATTCTATGAGTCTATGATCACAGCTGTGGCTGGGCAATGTCTGTTTAGTCCTTTTCAACCAGCAGGATGCCAATGAAAAGAAATATTGAGAGGGACAGCGAGGAATTTTTGCTTTGAATTTTCAAAAGGCATATTTCATACTGCTTATGTGGACAGGGTTTATAAACAGGAAATTTTTTATCACTGTTGGACTATTCATGATCATATAATGGTATCTTTATTACGTGGCTGTTATTAGAATGTTAAAAGTGAACATCATATAGCAGAAATACTTTCTCTCCATTTACAAGTTGTCCTGGGTTTAGCAGTGGCAGTCATTTTTCTCTTTCTTGCTAGCTGGTGCAGTGCTGTGTTTTGACTTTCAGCTGGGAACAGAGCTGAAAAACAATAATGTTTTGGTTTGGCCAAGGACTTTGTGAGCCTCATGCTCTGACAGGGAGGAGGGGAAGCCGGGAGGAAGCAGAGACAGGACACCTGACCCAAACAGACCAAAGAGGTATTCCATACCACAGCACGTCATGCCCAGGAGGTAACTGGGAGTGAGCCGGAAGGGCTAGGAGGGACTGCAGGGTTGGAGGAGGTATCTGTTGGTGCTTGATCGGGCTGGGGGGCAAGTTACCGGTTGCCTGGTGATGGGGTGTTGTATTCTCTTCCCTTGTTATTTCCTTTATCATTACTATTATTGGTGGTAGCAGTAGTGATTTGTGTTATACCTTAGTTACTAAACTGTTCTTATCTCAACCCATGGGAGTTGTATTTCTTTTTGATTCTCCTCTCTGTTCCCCCAGGAGTAGGGGGAGGGCAAGAAGGGGGGAGTGGGTAACAAGCTGTTTGTTTGGGTTAAACCACGACACAAGTGAAAACACAGCCAGTAACAATGAAAAATTAAGGTACCAATCATGGTTCTAAAAATTTTCCTGAGGTTCTCTGGCACATTCTGGTCAATAAGTGTAGATTATGGGAAAAGGCAAATGCTGTTAGCCATATTTTGACAATCGGTGATGTTTACATACCTAATTTAAAATTATTAACTTGTTTAATTAATTTTCTTTTTATAAATTGCTTTCTGATCAGAAAATGAACATGAGCCGGCAGTGTGTGTTTGCAGCCCAGAAAGCCAACCGTATCCTGGGCTGCATCAAAAGGAGTGTGAAAAGCAAGTCGAAGGAGGTGATCCTGCCCCTTTATTCTGCCCTCGTGAGACCTCACTTGTAGTATTGTGTACAGTTCTGGTGTCCTCAACATAAAAAGGACATGGATCTGTTGGAACAAGTTCAGAGGAGGGCCATGAGGATGATCAGGGGACTGGAGCACCTCCCATATGAAGATAGGCTGAGAAAGTTGGGGCTGTTCAGCCTGGAGAAGAGAAGGCTGCATGGAGACCTCATAGCAGCCTCCCAGTATCTGAAGGGGGGCAATAGGGATGCTGGGGAGGGACTCTTCATTAGGGACTGTAGTGGTAGGACAAGGGGTAACGGGTTAAAACTTAAACAGGGGAAGTTTAGATTGGATATAAGGAGGAAATTCTTTCTTGTTTGGTTGTGTCGTGGTTTAAACCCAGCCAGACAGCTTGTTTATTCAGTCCCCCGCTTCTTGCCCTCCCCCTACTCTTGGGGGGCAGAGAGGAGAATCGAAAAGAATGCAACTCCCACAGGTTGAGATAAGAACAGTTTAGTAACTAAGGTATAACACAAATCACTACTGCTACCACCAATAATAATAATGATAAAGGAAATAACAAGAGAGGAGAATACAACACCTCACCACCAACTGATCAATAACTCGTCCCGTCCCCCCCTAGCCCGACCAAGCACTGACCGATACCTCCTCCAACCCCACAGTCCTCCAGCCCTTCCAGGTCACCCCTTGTTACATCCAGGGCATGACGTGCTGTGGTATGGAATACCTCTTTGGTCTGTTTGGGTCAGGTGTCCTGTCTCTGCTTCCTCCTGGCTTCCTCCCCTCACTGGCAGGGCACAAGGCTCACAAAGTCCTTGGCCAAACCAAAACATCATTGCTGTAAGTTCTGTTCCCAGGCCAAAAGTCAAAACACAGCACTACACTAGCTACCAAGAAGGAGAAAAAGGACTGCTACTTCTGAACCCAGGACAGGTGACAAGGCACTGGAATGGGTTGCCCAGGGAAGTTGTGAATGCTCCACCCCTGGCAGTGTTCAAGGCCAGGTGGGACAGTGCCTTGGATGAGATGGTTTAGTGTGAGGTGTCTCTGCCCATGGTAGGGGGGTTGGGACTAGATGACCTTAAGGTCCTTTCCAACCCTAACTATTCTATGATTCTAGGTATATGTAGATAAGAGACTAAAGAAAATTTGCTCTTTGTTTTATGTAATGTGATCTAGGTTTTCTGTTCAGGTGTGTTTGTTGTTGAATCCAGGTGAAAGAGATGGAAAGCTGCAGAAAGGCTGAAAACAGTTTTATGCTAGAGCCTTTTCTGCAGAGTCACTCAGAAAGGGAAAAGGAAGATCTCAAGAATGTGCATACATCATAGGAGCATCTTTAGCTCATAATCTCATCAGAAATTTAAGTCGAAGATGTATTCCTGACCTAAATGCCAGCTGGAATCTGAACATAGGTTGTAATAGCCTTCTCCTTCCCACTGTGTCCTCTGTGACACAACTGGTCAGAGTGAACTCTGTGGGATAGCATCTATTCCTAGTGTCTTTCAGTGACAGACAAACGGAGTCAGAGATAACAGGGACACATGCTTTTTCTTCTTTAGCAGACAGGTGACTTTTTCTGCAATCAACTCTGAACATGTATATATAAGTGGTGTTAAGCCTAATGTATAATAACAGAAAATAGAACATTTTTCATTTAGAAAGCAAACAACTGGGGTGCTTCAGTGTCAACATCAGCCTAAGAACTTTTACTACTGTAGAAAATTAAACTTTCATTGTAGGTGGCAGCTGCTTATCCTGTAATATAATAAAAATTTTATCTTATGCTTATATGTTTAATAAAAGCATCCTCTGTGATCAAGACTGAGTAAACACCATCTTACACTGGTAAGAGAACATCTCTTTTGGAAAAATAAATGTATATCCAAAGTGAATCTCTTCACTGCTGTTTTGATACAAGAGTTCATCTAGCTGAATTTAGACTTTAGGCTGTAATTCAACCTTCTAAAAAGTTTTCTTTAGAACAAACAAGACTATCATACTGTATCTGAAGGAAAGCATTTGAGAGACAGAAATAACTTTTTAATCATAGCTAACTTTTCTATAGAATATATCTTTATCACAAAAGTTGAAAATGAAAGCACATTAATACTTCTCAAAAGTGAAAGATAACCACATCAAATTATTATATCAACTTTATTAAATATATTAAACAAAGGGGGATCCAGGTCAATTCAAGTCAGCCTAATCTCAGCCTCTGGAGCAAATTCCCTTACAAGCTTGTTCTGCAAAGGTGAGGCATAAGGTGGTAATATGAACAGCCAGCATGGATTTACTGAGGGCAAATCAGTTGGACTCGCCTAATGGGGTGGTTGGCTTTGTGGGCAAGGGAAGACCAGTGGTTGTTGCATATCTTGGCTTTAGCAGCCTTCTTGAGTCTCCTCAATGCCAAATTTGTGAGACAATGGTTGGTTAAGTAGACAATAAGGTGTTTTGGAAAATGAGCTTATCTCCTGGGTTTGATCTCTGTTGTCATCACTGGTGCAAAGTCCAGACAGCAGCCAGCAAATAGCAGCATGCCCCGGGGATCAGTATTGAGATCAGCACTGTTTAGTGTTTTCATTAAAGACATAGGTGAGCATTTTGAGGAAGTTTGCAGGTGACACAAAAATTAGTGGGGAGAGCAGACAGCATGCTGGAGGGCAGGGCTGCTACTCGGAGGGGTCAGGATAAGCTGAAGAAATAGATTGACATAAATCTCACAGAGTTCAACAGAAACAAGTGGAAAGGCTTGCAAATCTTGCATCCTGGGCTGCATTAATAAGGGTGGAGCCAGCAGGTCTAGAAGAGTTACCTTTCACTCTAATTGGCACTTGTGATGTCTCACCTGGAGTGCTGTATCCTGTCTAGGCAACTCCAGCACAAGAAAGAGTCCAGAGGAGGCCTGCCAAAATGTCTAGGGGGTTGGATCACATGATGTGATGACACTGATGGGGTTCCCAGCTGTCTCAGCCTTTCCTTCTTGGGGTGATGCTCCAGACCCTTCATCACATTTGTGGCACTTCACTGGACTCTCTCAAATATGTTTGTGTCTCTCTTGTGTCAGGGAGTACTGGAGTACTGGACACAGCACTCCAGGTATGGACTCACCAGGGATGAATACAATGAAAGGATCACCTCACCCAACGTGCTGGCAAAACTTTGTGTCATACATCCCAAGATACCATTAGTCTTCATTGCTGCAAGGCTACATTGCTGGTTCATCTTCATCTTGGTGTCCATGTGATTCTAGAATTCTGTGTTTCAGACACTTCACCTTCCATTCACCAATGGAAAGAAATCAGATGAAGAAGCCACAGAAACCAAGAGGGTTTTCCTGTGCACAAAGTATAGTTGTTACTGAGGACAGGCTTTTAGTGGAGTAACTCCTATGCCAGAAGACTGGATGAAGTCATCACAGCATCCCATAGCTTGGTATGAAGCTGTTATTACACATATCAGGAATTAAAATGCTAACAACCAAAGCTCACAGAAACAACTATAGGAACAATGTAACATAGCATATTTAGTTTCACGAGTCTTCAGAACTACTTCTAGATGTTCAGTGGCAATATTTCCTGTACATATTATTGCAACATACCAGGAATTAAATCCTTAAAACACAGTATTATAGACTGTACAATGAGATTATCTGCCCACTGCAATTCCAAGTTTGGAGATCACGAAAAAAATTAACAGAGATGATTTTCCTTCAGTAGGTCCCATAATATCTTAAAATTATTGTGAAAACAGGAGTTCTTATTTTGGATTAAACAAACTGGTAAATGAGTCTTAGCCTGAGAAAATTCGTTTTCTTATTTGTATGTTCATTATAGTCAGTGTCTGTTAAGTAGAAGTTGAATGAGCTGTAGTGTTGTAATCTGAAACTAAATCAATCTCCAAAAAAAAATATAATGAGAACTATAGTTTCCTAATTCCAAAGCTCACAGCCTGTTGTCAGTTATATTGATGTTAAACAAGAGAATCTCCCTCAGTGTAGCCCACTTTTACAGCAATGCAGTTTAGTGCAGAATGTAGATGGGTAGTTATGTGCTTTTTAACATAAAATTGAAGTTCACAGTTCACTATACACACACAAATAGTAACAGTTTGTTCCAGAAATATGAGAGATTATGTTGTGATCTGTGGCAATGCTGAAAATTAGGTACCCTGCTAACTATTGCTTCTATTTTCAAACAGACTTAGATTTGATGGTGCTGGAGTGAGGCATCACATTTCCTAAGCAACCATTTTAAATGGTTATAGAAGGTGAAATGTGAATTCTGCAGTATATATTTTTAGGAGTGAAGATCTCTTTAAAGTTCCTTCCTGACCTTACCTTCCAAATGCAGTGGACCACTTCCAGCGTGGTGAAAGACAAATCCTAACTATGCAATCCACAAGTATTTTCTTTGACCCAGCGAATGATTTTTGAGAGCATTTAAGCATCTCATTTTCACTGACTGGTAAGATCATTCATAAAACCTTCTGCTTACCTACTTGGCCTGATTTAATCAGATGCCTTTTCCTTAGACTGAACTTTGGAGAAATAAGGACACTAGAGAGGAAAATAATCTCTCATGTAAAGCCTCTGACTTTGCTAAGACATTGGCTCACATCTTTACAGCATCATTTTAGGTGTTAAGTAAATTAAAGGCATAACTATAAATATCACTCTTTACAAGTCAATGCAATATAAAAACATTTGAATATCAATGATGATATATCATATACATTCATTTCAGTTTTTAATTCAGTTATGATTAATAGGAAGTGCACAGAAGCATGAATCAGACTCCAGCTGAGTATACAGAAGTAGCTCAGCAGAGGAAGATCAGGATGTATTTATTCATAACAAATTGCAAATCTGGGAAAAGTGTTATACAGAGCTCTGGCTTCAACAGTGTCTAACATGGACAATGAATGTCTGGGGACTGAGTCAGCTTTAGAATTGTGGAGGCTTTGCCAGCACCTGTAGTATGCGTTTGTCCTCATCACCCCTCATGCTGCATGACTAGTGTTGTTACCTGCCTTGGCCTGCATCTACTCCTGGTTTCTGATTGCCCTGGCTGCTCATCCCTTAAGCTGTTTCTGCTTAGAAGATGCTGGAAATGGACATGAAGCTTAGAAGGACAGAGGATATTTCAGGAGAGACTGAACAACTGCCACCTTGTCCTGCATATATCTGAGTAGTCTAAGGTACATATATAAATACATGTGTTTTTAAAAGCATATAAAAAACATACATAAACCTTAATTAAAAAAAAACCAACCATATATAAGCTATTCTTCATCAATTGAATGTATCCAGGGCACAAGAAAGAGAGGTGCTACAGAATGTAAAGAAGTTGGTAACATGCTTTTTTCTTGAATAAAAATTTAGTTGTTTACTAAATAGAACAAAGGAATACATCTATGCAGGGAACAAAAATGCTCTGAAAGCAGTGATTTGATGCTTCAAAGTAGCATTTTGTTTGTTATGAGGAGGTGAATAAAAGGACTTGGAGGCTGTCTTTTCCAACTTGGTTTTTCTCTTGTTGTTTTTTCCTGCCCATCATGTAAATTTAAAAAGTTCACAGATTTTCCTTTTTTTTTTTTTTTAAATAAAAATAAAATGTTGGTTTGTACTTGCCATTACTTCGTGGAAATAGGAATTAATCATTTCAGTGTTTCGCAAGATCATATTAAAGATATTTTGGACATCCCAGGTTCAGTATCCTTACACACACAAACAGTTCAATAATGTGTAATCAAAGAAACTTCACATTACAGTAGGAGATAGTGAAGCGTGTTAATTACTACCCAAGCTCAGAAGTGCCTTCTTATTGTCCCTGGAAAATATTACTCTCACAGAGCCTCCTTCTATGTTTTCCAGCTGGGAAAGGAGTTTGCCCTTTCCTTGGGAAAAAATCTGGTGCCCAGAGCTTTAAGACCTTATTTTCTATCTCAGGGCTTTTAGCAAAAACACCTGCACAGTACCTGATACCTTTACCCAGTTTCTAAACTAAACGCTATCCCTGATCTCCCCTGTGGGAAATAATTTATCCACAGACAAAATTTGTATTTTGTCAGTATTATCCAGACATGCAATTTTTGTATTATTTCCATATTTCATATTATCTCCAGTATTTCCATATCTATGTTATGCAGAGGTTCATATATTAGCACTCTGCTCAGAATATGCAGACCTCTTTTTGTGCTCACCAAGTACATACATTATCAAGTTGTTTTCAGAAGTATCATAACAATTTCCTTGTGAAATACAGAAACATTGAATTTAGAAATCTAAGGAGGAAACACATAATTAAAATGTCAGTCAGTAATGACTTATCTTTTAAGGAAAAAAAGATAAATCTTTGTTTTTACAAACATATCATTGCATTTCACCGGTAGCTAGTTCTCCCAGGAGTAACTGGGTAATTAGAAAGATTTGCTGCATACGTAGGAAAATAACTTCTGTAGGTAAATTCCCTCAACAGGATTTATTTTAATAGAAGTATCAGACTGAACATAAACACTTTCATTTTATGACACAATTACTACCAATGACATATTACTGCAGTGAACTCTGATTTCCTTTTAGTCTAGCATTATATTTCACTGCCTGCCCCTTCCATTTAGTATGTACAGTACTGTAATGCTGCTCAGTAAAATTGCTCATTGTTTGTTACTAATCTACTAATCATTAATTTTGACTTTTTAATTACACTTAGATGGTCTTAAATTATGAAAATGAGTAAAGTGAAACTGAGGAAGAGATGTTTCATACAGAGGGAATGCAGGGGTAGCCTTACATGGCCAAGTACCTTCAGATATTTATGCCTGTTCTGATTGTTTTCCAGTCTGGTCATCTTTAAAGAAATTCTTGTCAGTAAGCCACACAGTCACATTAGGGCATTTCTGTTTAGACTTATGAGTGAAGGCTTCAGGTAAAACTGGGGCCTCTTTGCATTGCAATATCAGTTTCTACCAATGACTTCTTATAATATCATAAATTACAGCTGGAGTTCTACACTTAATGCTTTTAAGGCTCAATTCTGTCAATCAGCTTGACACAGTTGTGTAATGTGTCATGGTTTAAACATTTGAGATTTATTAGGAATTAAGTTAATGCTTTTATTTTTTCTTCTAAAAGTACTCATTATTAAAAATGAATGCTCTAGATGAAAACATTTTGTAATTATTTCTGTTCATTAATAGATGCTTAAACTAATGTAGTACCTGATAGCATTAAAATACAAAACTTCTCTAGTTTATTAAAGCTACTTTTATCCTGTTGTATGGAAGAAATGAGTGCTTCTATTGAAAATAAGGGCTCACTTGTTACACTCTCTGCCCTGAAACTCTGAAACATTATAGCTTTGTACCTTCTCTCCTAAATCCATTCCAGCTGCTCATTTCTGTATGACAGAGATTCACATAAAACTGGAGGCTGAATGGTATAATTTAGTGTATTGCATAACACAGGACATTTAGAGTTACGAGCATCTAAAGAGGCAGATAAACATTGAGCTTTTTTAATATCTCACTATACACTAACTCTAATGAGAGTCAGATGTTCCTCTGTGCCTTTGAAATTTACAGAAACCTATAAACAACTGCATATCCCTTTTCAGTGGCTTTTTCTTTGACAGTTTTAAAGATGGGTCAAACACTAGGTTGACCATGACCAGGAATGAGTTGTTCTAGATCACCCAAAGGAGGTTGTGAAGAGCTACAGCAACAGCAGTTAATCCTATTTCACTCACAATCAGGAAATGGAAATGGCTTGAGGAAGAGTGGGCAAGGGAGGGCAGTGCGTCTTATGTAAAAGATGGATGGAGACGAGATGCCCTGAGGAAATAAGGAAAGAACAGAAGGAACCTGAGTTCACCCTGTAGGAGGAGGAATGGCACAGTTATATCTTATTGCCTGCAGAGCAGTCCTTGTTTAAAGTCCAGGGACAGAGGCCTGAGAGCACTGAAGAGTTAAACCAACCTCATAGTGGTAATGACCCTGAATTTAGCTACAGACACAGGTCTAAGGAAGGTGAAAGTAGGAGGGCCAGTTTCCCTTCACTCCTACTCCCCAGTACATTGTTCTGGGCTCCGTGGGGAGAACAGAAATAACAGAGGTACAGTCTTGGCTGCTACATGCAGCTCTGCAGATCTGTCCTAAATGACATCATCTGTTTTCAATAAACTCTAGTCTGTTGTTACATGACAAAGAACGAAAGAACATTACCTTGAGGGACAGTTAAACAGAATATGAGCACATCCTTAATGGATCCCCAGGTCATCAGTAGATATTTTATTTTTTTAAATCTATATATGTCAAGAAAAAATCACAATTTGGATTTGATACAGAAATGTGTTCTTTTATGGGATTTACACATTTTAACTTAATGTATTAATTTATTGGGTCATTTTAACCACTAGGTATAGTCCAAAGAATGAATGTAATTTTGGGACCTTAGCAGTGAAGGAAGAATTATTTACAGGTGACTATGGTTTGTAAAAGGTACATCTGGGATTGTATTTTAGAGTAAGCGTCTGTCTCTGAAGTATTGAGTGGAAAAGAGTTAACTGATTATTGTGAGGACAATCAAGTATTACAAAGAGAGAATGAGACTTCTATTAGTTTTGGAATGAAGAACTAGAATTGCAGAAGAAATAGATATCAATGTACAGAGTAATTATTGGGATAAAAAATTTTTACACAACTCACAGCAAATCTAAGACAGACCTGATCTTTCGAAGCAAGGATGGCTTTATTTTTTCTGATTTCTGCTTTTTCACTTGACAAAAGGGCAGGTGTTTTCTTAACAGATAGACACCTAGGCAATATGAACATTTTTAACAAAGAACTTGGAAGAATAATGAAAAGGTAAAAAGCCAAATCCTAGGAAGAATATATAAACTACAGGAAAGAGAAAACTCTTAGAAATTCTGCAATCTTGGGAGAAGAATCAGAAATAGTCTGTAGCAACATTCAGGTCTGAAAACATTGACTAAAGAGGCTGTAGAATGGGGAAATTCTCTGTGATGGTCCAGAGTTCAGAAACACGGTTGCAGAACATTCCTTAGAATTATACCTGAAATGGTACTGCTATTTAAAGAAAAGAAAATATAGGGATGTCAGAGAAACACAGAACTCTGAAACATAATTTGAGAATAAACACATAACCTACTAAAACTTGAAGCTAGTCCATGTAATATGTGCCAAGTGTCAAGATGCACACCTGAGCTGGATAACTAACACAGCTTACCCAGACTCTTTCAAGAAGTACTAGAGATGCATAGTCGTAATTAGCCAGCTCTATGCTATTCTCTGTAGGCTGTGTCAGTTTTGTCTGCCTGGATTTGTACTGCAATATTTTCACCCAGTTTCAGATAATCTTAGGTACATAAAGATTCGCTCCAATGCAAATGATTATTTCAGGGAATAGTTGGACATCTTGTCTGTATATGGAATGTGTAAGTCTCGATGAATGATATGCTATTGCTCATATTAGAATCATAGAATCATAGAGCAGTTAGGATTGGAAAGGACCTTAAGATCATCTAGTTCCAACCCCCTCGCACTAAACAACACTCACACTAAACACCACCTCACACTAAACCATGTCACCCAAGACTCTCCAACCTGGCTTTGAATGCTGACAGGGATGGAGCATTCACAACCTCTTTGGGCAGCTCATTCCAGTGTGTCACCACCCTCACAGTAAAGAACTTCTTCCTTATATCTAAGCTAAACTCTCCCTGTTTAAGTTTTAACTCAAATAATTTTTTGCTGAAGATAAAATTAAAACCACCTAAGTAAAATACAGTACAAGTAATTTTCTAATCTGCTTTTTGCTCTCAGATTCTCCTTACTTCAATAAGTAAACTAAAATTCTGCTTCAGTTTAAGTATACTTTTGTTTGCTTTTCATTTGTTTAATAATTACTTAATGTTAAAACTGAAGAAATTAGCTTATGAGGGCTCCTGCAAAAAAAGGTATCCCAGGTTTTCCTCATATGGGTATACTCCTAGTATTTATTTTTTTTTTGTCTGTGTGTCTTTTTGTTTAAATAAGCTGTAAGAATAGAGTACAAGTTAGCTTCCACTAGACAATTTGGTTTGGGTTCCACTTAAAAACACCACACAGATCAATTTGCTTATGATTCATCACTACAGTACAGACTGAATGAAGATCACTTGATTCATAAACTCATTCAACCAAAGCTTTCCCAAAAGCTCCCCATGAACCTCAGTTCATAGTTTGGCCAAAGTCCTCAGATTTTAAGAAATATATTTTTACTTTTTTTAATTAAGACCCATGACATTAAAGTGGGATTTTCAAAAACACTCAGCAATAGTTTGGCTCTTCTTCAACTGAAATTATCTAAAACTTATACTGATATGAAAGAAATACAAGTTGTAGGTCAATATTAAAGAGGTTTTTTGCAAATTCTGTTATGTATTGATGCAAGTTGGTCTGATACTCTTGCCTTAAACATTATGCAATAGAGTACACACAAAAGTGCAAATATACAAGCAGCAGAACCAGCTACAAGCAAAGTCATCTGTTCCTTGGCACACCAGCTTGTCAAGGGTGGGCAATAAAAGAGCCATGGCTTTCTCTACTTGCTTTGTCCACACCACATCACAGGAGAGATGACTCTACTGTCAGGTATAAGGACAGTTGCCTCCATCCCAGCTTCCCATTCCTTTCTCTTTTATCTTCCCATGGCAAAACTGCTGTTCACAGGCCCTAAACTGTAGATGGCTGCAACATCACATATCAGGTGTCAAAACAACCTTCTTCCAATTGTTTGTTGGTTTGTTGGGGTTTTTTACAGTGTGTTTCTTTGCTGTTCTTACCATTCCAAGCATTATTTTCTTTCCTTAATTGCTTCTTATTTCAGCATTTTCTTTAAAAAATAAATGTTGAATGTTTATTTTTTTATCATAGTAGTCATTTAAACTTCAGAACATTTTTAGGTTGGGGTTTGGGTTGTTTGTTTTTTTTGTTGAGATATGTTTTGGTGGGTTTTTTTTTGGGGGGGGGGGAGGGGATTTGAGAACCATTATATCCTTCTGAGCAGCAGAAAAAAATAATCACCAAAACAATTCTTGACTAGAGTGCAAAATTTCCAGACTGAGAAGAGCAATTTTCTTAGGCACAGGGATAGGAAAAAAAAAAAAAAGAAAAAAGGAAGCTGTTGGACACACTTATAAACAGGTACTTATTAAACAAATATTTTTGTTGGGTTTTTATTCATTCAGGGAAAGGATTCTGAGGGAAGGAAAAATTTTCAATTAAATATGTGTATAAAGCTCATGGAATCTAATTCAGAGGCTCAAGTAATTCTAACCTCTAATCATGGGTAGTGAGGCAGTGATCTAAAGAAATTACATTCAATGTCACAAGCTTGAAACACCTTTCATCATTCTCAAAAAATGGGCACTAAAGTGAAGCTACAACATTACTGTTAAGAATTGCATCTCTGGATTCACCCATACATCTTTAGAAGAGACAAATGATGTCTTCATCTTCTCCTATCTTTCCACTTTCTGTATGAAGCAGAAACATGAAAGTGATTATTCTTTACAAGGGCCCATGTTACTAGTGTCCAGGGTTGACCCTGGACATCATCTAGGCACCCACACAACCACTCCCTCCCATCCCCCACTCAACTAACAGAGAGAAAAGAAATAGAAAAAGAAAAAGTGAGAACATTTGTTAAAAGACATTTTAATAGGTGATAAGGACAGTTTCATAGGTGAAGGAAAGTGGAAAGAAACGAGTGGTGGAAAAGCAATCACCACCTTCCACAAACAGACCAAAGCCCAGCCAGTCTAAAGGCAATGGGCCCCTTTGAAGCAATAATATACACCCCCACTTTTTCTTCTACCCTAGTCTTTATTTCTTAGCACGGCATAGAATAACTCTTTGGACTATTCAGTCCAGGTCTCCCAACTGTGTCCCCTCCCAGCTTCTTATGCATACCCAGCCTGTTCACTGCAGGACAGTGGGAGCAGGCTGGGAAACAGAAAACCTTAATGCTGTGCAAGCACTGCTCAACAATAGCCAAAGCATTTGTGTATTAACACTATCTTAGCCACAAATCCAAAACACAGAACCATATGTGCTTTCTACAAAGAAAGTTAACTCTATTGCAGCCAGACCCAGTACTATCTCCACCCCAGATTACCATATATTTTACATCATGTTCTGGTCTTATACTATCAACTACATCCTCATCAGATGCTAACCTTCTTTCTGTCCTTTGAGATGATACACACAGATATCAATCCCTTAGTTAACAGTCCATCTCCATCAAATATTCATCCAAAAAAGTCCACTGAAAAGCCTCCTCAGATGTCCATAACAGTTTGTTCAGTTCATTTAGTCCATGACTTGGGCTCCATCTGTTAGGGTAGTTGCTTAGGACGGGAGAGATAATGTGTTTTGTTGGATTATTAGGCACCAAAGAAAGCTTGGGTTGGATCATTGTTGTACTTGCCTGGTTTCTTGTGCTACTCGTCCTCAGTAAGTTCAGGCGGTTTCTGCTGTCATATTTCCTATCCTCATATTCCTTCAGCACTACAAATAAGAGCAAAGAAAACAGTGACGGAGAAGAGGTACAGACATGGTCTCTTAAAGTACGTGTAGTTTCATCTCTGCAAAACAAAAGCTTGGTGTTATTTCTTTCCCTCCCTCATTCCTCCCCTGACAATTTCCCTCTTCCCAGCCACACTCCCCTCTTTCTCTTCCTCCTTCCTTCCTTCTCTCACTTTCCTTTGCTCCCTTTATGTCTCGTCAGTTTATGGAGTTTACAATTTCTTCCATCTTCTAAAATCATTTGACATGTAAATTCCTTATGCAGTTTATGGAATTTACAGGCTCTTCAATCTTAGAGAAGCAAAGCTTGTAAATTTTTATAAACTAGTGAATACATATTTCATTATCCATATTTAGACATGCTTATACAGCTGCAGACATTTTCTGCAGTTGCAGAAGACAGAGGTGCAAGCAGAACTGTCTTTATCTGGTCATCCTTATTTTGATGAGTTGATCACTAAACATAAGGTCAGGTTGCAGATGAGTTCCTAGATAGCCCCTCTCCCAATATTTTTACACTTCATGCATTTCTCACAGTAATTTTATTTTTATTTTTACCTAACATCTGTATTCCTCAGAGATAAGATAATTCCATTTTGTATAGGAAAATTCTGGCATATAAACACCTGTGAGAGATTTATGGAGATGGAAAAAATACGCTGTCTTTTATTTTAGGCATAGTTGACTAGTTGATACCCGTCCTAAATTTGTTGAGACATACAAGATCTGCTACCAGTAACAGGTCCTGGGTTAGTGAATGCCTCCGTTTCTTGCCTGCTTGAGTTTCTTCTGTTTAGTTCTTTACTTCCTCTCACTGAACTGTTTTTTGGTTTGGTATTGTTCTTTATTTTTTTTTTCTTTTACTCGACATTACTCCTTATCTAAAAGCAACTGCTTAGTACAGGGTGTTAAAGAGCTTCTATCTGAGATTATTAGTTAAATAAAGTCATCTATTCTTCCTGTGGCAGTTTTGTTTGATCATTGGAAACAAGGACTCCAAAGAGGGAAAAGTGTGTCAGGTTTGTTTTCCGTCTCATAGGTTTGAAAGCATGATTATGGTAGGAGAAAAAAATGCAAATGCACTAATAACAGCTAACAGAATCATTTTTTTCTGAAGAAGAAGTTTAATCTACAATGTCTCCATTCCGCATTTTAAATTCTACCTTACTTGTCTAGAATCAGATACAGTAAAGAGAAAATTATGGATAAGAGAAAACATGGATCAATCCATACCCGTGCAGGGAAGGATGCATTACAAAAGCACCATTATTAGTAAAAGATCAGCCACCTAATATTGCAAATATAATAACTATTTCAAGTATACATCTCCCTGCAGTTGCTGATTTCAGTATGCCTCTACAGGGACTGATTGTTGTAGCTATACAAATCAAAGCTGGACTTCAGCAGCTGACCAAAGTGAGACTGACTCAGTTAATTTCAAAGTCTAGAAGTCAAAAAGGGGAAAAATATGGGGTTAAGTTTAATAGTTACCTATTAACCTATTTTACAGTAAAATCACAAATATACATTATACTACCTTTTCTCTGTCGTTGCATTCTGAAATATAGATGTAGTCTGAATCCCACTGACTTTCAGTACAATGTATTCTCCTGAGTGCATTAGGTTTTGCTGACCTGAGCTATGTGTTTATACAAGCCAATTTTTTTTAATTTTAATTTTTTTTAAAGAACAACTTTGAATTAATGCTATACAATCTACTTCACAGGAGACAAACTAGACAGAATACTGACATGTGGTAACAGTCCAGAGGAAGTCGAAATTTCCTTTCTTTAACCAAAATCCCTATATACCAGGTCAACCTGCTGCTATTAGGCAAAGTTATCTGGTACTCCTAGCCTACATCTGCTGAAAAGAAAACCATGTCACAGACAACATTATTTTCACAAAATTAGAAAACTGTGAGTCAGTATGGTGAAAAAAGAAAATATTAACTACAACTTGCATTAGGCATGGGAAACCAGATAACCAGCTGACAGCCAGTAAGGACAAAAATAACATCTCTGATACCCCACTATTTTTAACGTAATATTTCTGCACTGGTTATAAATACTTCCAGAGAAATCACAGAGTCTAGCTGTGTAACAAGCTAACTTTGCTCAATTTAGACAAGTTCTTAGAGGTTCAAATCATTCTGTTATTTCAATAAACTACTTACTTCTATCTTTTTTTTTCATTTTCCCGTATGTATGTATATGCATCTCCTGATATTTCTGTGTGTACCTTTGTAGAGAGCTATGAAGTAAGCATTCAGCAAAATCAAGATGTACCAACTTGAGATGCATTCACCACCTCTAATAAGATGTTTTGTAGTTTTCTGCTGAGAGTCTTAATTTATCACAAAAATTATATGTTAGTTTTTTAATTTTATTTTTCTTCCATAATGTTATTCATTGCAACGTATATATTCTTATTCTTTTTCATATTCTTAAAGTAAGCTCTTAAAATACAATAATAATGATAGTTCTTCCTATGTTGAAAATGTAGAAGCTTTAAAGGTTGTTCTCTTACTTAAAAAAAAAAAAAAAAAAGAAAAAAATCAGTGGCTTATAGAATTACTAAAAGTGTCAAAAAGACAAAGGACAGGCAAGGTGCTAAACTTCCACAAATAATTTTTAGTAACAAGTCTGGCAATATTCTTTTAACTCGCTAACATTAATGTTGTGTTTAAACTAGGGCCTATTATTTCTAAAACTCTAGTGCTACCTGCACAGTAGTAGTACATTTTAAAGTAATAATTCCTCCTTTATGTAAATATTAAAGGGAAAATAAAATCATAAACCTATATTATCCTCCCATATTAAAATAGCATACTGATTTTCAAGTCCAAGAAGAGGAGAAAAACATGCTAAATTTTTAACCAAACATTTTAACTGCATATTGAATTAATCTGCCCTGACAGAAAATCTATAACTGGAGTGGACACTTCCTCGATGAAATTTTCAATTCCTTCTCTTGCCCAAGAAATAAATTCCCTCAAATTTCTGTAGTGAGATCTTTGAGTCCATGGTTTAATAGGTTTTGACAGCAATTCAATAGCTGTATCTGAAAGGCCTGTTTGAAATTATTTCTTGGTGTGTGACAAGAGATTAATTTGGAATTCACTTGAAAGGACAAAACTCAGTCCCACCTCAGTGGCTGAATCACTTCTCTCACTGTACTTCCTCTGTAATTGTAGGTAGTCAATCAATGCCTGAATCAATGTCAAAAACAAGGTCAGAATGGTCACTGAATTATTTCAGGTATTCTTCAATGGCAAATAGCATAGAAAACATAAAATAGATAAACAATAATATAAATAAATAATTTTAAAGTTTCCATATTTGCCACTATATTGCCACAATATGGATATCCTGAAGTGTTTTAAAGGTAACTGAACGCTGAATAGTGTAGAATAGTGCGTATAACAGGCATTTCTGAGAACTTTTCCTATGACTTACAGATATCTGTTGTCTTCTGACTTACTGACTTATAGATAGATCATCTGTGCCCAAGCAGTTTTCTCCTGAAATATTTTGATTCAGTAATTGGGACAATATTGTTCAATTTCTATTTATAGTTAGACAACTATCTGCCCCATGATGCAGGCAAGAGTGCTATCTCAGAGCTACCCTGATACATTGTTTCTTTGTTCAGATAAAATGTTCCTCATCTTCTTCCTCTATTCCTCTGTATCTGCTGCACAGTTCAATCTGAAACACCATGTGATCACATTATGTGTATATTCCCATATGACATACAGACCAACTGAGGTATACAATATTCAGTTTAGCCTGACACACTCAGGAAGTGACATGCTACCATGACACAGAAGTTGAAAGTCTTAGCCTTCATAATTACAAATACTTCGAACTATATCCAGAGAATAGAAAATCCTAAAGAAAAGCATTTTGATTACTTAGTCTCAATCATGTAGTCAGTTAACATTGTGCACCTATTTGCAGTTGGTAGGATACAATGTCCAGCAAGGGTTTCTAAAACGTGGAAAGAGAATGATTAAGTTTGTTTTGCTATAGATATTGTTTCTCCATTTAAGGACACTGATTCAAGAAACTGATATTCACAATATTTCTGTGCACATTTATGTCTATGAATCAGATTACAACACTAATCGTCTTGGTTAGGAGACTGAAGTATCTGTTTAAAGGGATTCAGATTCTATGGTGTTTTGCTGTGCTGTGACAAATAAACTTGAAAATTGGAGATGACGTCACCTTTATAAGCCTTTGCTTATAAAATTAAGTAAAATAACATTTTGTTTCCAGAATTTAATTTCAATAAACTACATTTTTTCCAAGGATGTCTTGAAATGTTGGTCTATTTTGTATGCTTGGTTTTGGTTTGTTTGTTTTGTTGTTTTTTTTAGCTGGATGAATAGCTATATTTCTACATAAACAAACCCCCAAAACCAAAACAAGTTCACGAACCCAAGCTTCTGAAAACTGTTTCTCACGCTTATATTCAAGTTGAATAGAAAAATAACAGAAAAGTAAGTTTCTCTATGTAAAGTGTTCTCAAAATAAACATTTACAGTTCCGCACATTATACTCTGCATATTTCTGTTAAATGTAACTCTCTACAACCTTCATTTTTTTCACTTGAAGGAATTGCCAAGGAATAAAAGCCTCTTTAAGAATCTCCATGGAGACCTCTGACAATTGATAAAAATGGTACCTGTCAATCTCAGAATGATCATTTGTAAGAAAAACAATGGCAGAAATGTGTTTTAGAAGGTATAGTGGTGAAGTTGAAGAGCAAATA
Organism: Neopsephotus bourkii; assembly: GCF_033783945.1. Classification (NCBI taxonomy): domain Eukaryota; kingdom Metazoa; phylum Chordata; class Aves; order Psittaciformes; family Psittacidae; genus Neopsephotus; species Neopsephotus bourkii. The sequence goes on along the minus strand of NW_026902293.1, from coordinate 12,979,787 downwards.
TTTATTTGCCTTCTTAGCCACTGATAATGTGAATGTGCAGCAGAGACTCTAAAGCTTGATCAGCCAGAATAATTGTTAAACCAGAATACGTTCCAGTACCAGAAAAATGTTGCACAAAGAGACATAGAGGACTTTTCTGGGCTTTTTAAAATTTTTGTTTACATTGTATCTCTGTTTCCAATTTACTTTTTTTCTTAAAAGGCAACAGACAGCATAATCCCACAGATAAAACATGGAATTTGTAATCAAAAAATGTTAGTATCTTCATCTGCTATTAAGTAGAGCTGAATGACCTTTAGCGATTTTTTATCTAATTCACCTATCAGCTGAGTCACCAGAGGTAGTCTCACTGACTTGAACAGCATTGGATCAAGCCATTGCTTTTTATGTTTCAGCTTTCTTATCTCTGATGGGAATATATATTCAGTATCACAAATAATTAAAAAATCTATAGAATATAGCACTACAAAAGTCGAATATTAACGAAGAACCTAAATGCCAACAAATAAAATTACTAATTTTCTAACACAAATTAATAGTATCACCAACACTCCAGAACTTGCTCTTTTTTTTTTTTTATCTGAGGAATGGCTGAGGGAACTGGGGTTGTTTAGTTTGGAGAAAAGAAGTTTCAGGGTGGACTTTATCACTCTCTACAACTACCTGAAAGCATGTTGTAGTGAGGTGGGGGTTGAGCTCTTCTCCCAGGTGACATGCAATGGGACAAGAGTCCAAGATAGGACAGCCTCAAGCTCCACCAGAGGATGTTTAGATTGGATATTAGGAAAAATTCTTTCACAGAGAGGGTGAGCAGGTATTGGAACAGGGAAGTGGTGTAATCATTGTCCATGGAAGTGTTCAAAAACCATGTAGATGAGGCCCTCAGTAATATGGTTTAGTGGTGGTCTTGGCAGTCCTGGGGTAATGGTAGGACTTGATGATCTTAAGGATCTTTTCGAACCTACTTGGTCCTATGATTCTGTGATCCCTGAATTATCTACCAAGCTCTCTTCTATCTCTTTATTTCTTTACTTGCTATAGATTTAGTTGCAATAGCATAAGAGAATTCTAAAACATTTGAACAATTAAAAGCTTGTCTTCATCTGTGTTTAGCTGCAAGCAACATGAGTCAACTCAGTTCTTATGTAATTGATTTCCAGTGCGCTGCCTTGAAATGTTCCCTGGGATACTCATATACAGACCATAAAACAGTTTTCTTATTGATGAAATGCAGCCATCTCTCTGTTAGAAAGTGAAACTTCTTGAGTAACAAATGGTGAAACATGATCTCTTAGTAGATTTACCTCTCAAAACTGCAGGGCAAAAGTTTACAGAATAAGAAAACATAAGCAGCAAATTTGTGATAAAACATCAAAGAATCCTAGCTCCTTTCTTAACTCTTGGTCTTTCCTTCCTTTCTTTCTGATTGCAGTTGGTCATGAGTTCTTCCTGACTGTTAGGAGTGACTTATTTCTGTGAAAAGCCTATGTAATGAATGATGTAAGCACCTTCTTTTCTTTCTTATCATTAAGAAATTATACTCTTGCTATGCATGTCTACAAATTTTTCTCAGTCTCTTTCTTGCTTCACATTCACTCTATCTATCTTTTCAATCATAAGCAGAGGGCAAGGAGGGCTGAAGAACAGAAGCTGAGAAGCCTGTAGTCACCTGCATTCAATGCTGAGCAGGATGTCTGGTAGAGATGCTCTAAGAGGTGAAAAGAGAGGAGTTTAAATTGTTCAATTTCACTTTAGAATTTTGAAAGAAAGTATAATTGCCCCATATAGTTGTTAATTGTAGGCTTATCGGAAATAATCAACAAAAACAAAACACTGCAAATAAGTGCTTGACATTGCTTAGCACATTTGTTAGTTCCTTATATAACACACAGCTAGAGAAATAATATCATTTAAAATATAAGAGATTACTGGGATGTAGGATGATGAACCTGCAGCTTACTGTTATTGCAACGTGACACAAACTACTCAGGTTTAATCTGCAGGCTCTGTGTTTGCAAAATAAACAATATTCCTGATTCTGAAGAAATGGAAAATTAGTAGTACTGTAAAGACAAAATGTCTCATTGATCTCTAGGTAAGCTAGACTGGATTTAGTCTAGCTCTCCCTTGGTGAAGTGGAAAAGAAAAAAGGTCAGCAAGATAAAGACACAAAGTTACATAAATGTTTTAATTATGTTTCGTGTCTGCAAAAGGCCCAGCTGCAATAAAGAGCTGCTTGAAAAAACATCTGATATTGGCCACCATATGCATCATTTTTTAATGACAAGAATGGTGTCTTGCTTTTTCCCTTGATAGACTCACAATTAAAGTAATATATGTATTAAAAAAAAGTATTAACAGAATTTCCAATTGGTTATTTTTCTTTGGTGGTTAAAGAATACCTTTTTTACTCTTCTGAGTTACATCAGCTGTATCCTTTCATAGGGGAAAAGTTTCCTAGCCCTATTTTATTCCTTTTTGCTACTATATATTAAAGGACAGAACATATTCTCTCACTTCAGAGTATAGACAGTAGTAGCCACCTGTAAGCAGTATTTTAAAATATGCAAGGACTTGTGGATACTTTACCTCAACATTAGGACTTTTTTGTGCGTAAATGTTCATATTTGTATCACCAGCCTTAAAACTTCTCACAGCCTTATCTCCTCCAATAAAAATTTCTCCAGCACAGATGCTACAGAAACAGTTGAAAGGCTATCTTTGAGAATGTCTTTACAAATCCCATTTTATTTCCATATAAAATGCAAAATTGAAGGAAAGTGTACAGCAAAATGGCAGGGTCTCTTTCAGCAATACTGCAGTCCTGGTGGATTATACAGGTTATCATAGATAGACGGAGAAAATTTATGGTAACTCCCAGGCCTCTGTAAGTTATGCCAGTTGTTGGTCATCTACTGCCTGATCCTTTCTAATTGTTGATTCCTCAAAGTAACTTCTGAAAATGTGGTGAAATGTTTCAGAAATGCATTGATGTACTTGATGCTGAGAAACTAGACAATATGAAGAAACTTTAATATAATTAGCTGTAACAGATTGTCATCAGTATGTTCAGCTGTATATAAAATTATTGAGGTTAAGATTATAAATATAGTTGAGTATTAAAAAGCTGCTGGATACATATAGACTTTTTACACTATAGATCTATATTTACTGATCAACAAACAGTTCTGGAAAACATGTGAACATAGGCACAGCCTTTTCTAATTCATATTAAGTGATACGTCCTCTACACTGATCTACAGTCTCTTCAATATTTTGATGATTTATTCACTGGCCATGAATCCAATAATGAATCCAACCATTACAATAATCGCACTTCTAATAAATTCTTGAGCAGGCAGAATTATTCTGGATGGATTTAAAAACTTGAGTTAAGATATTTAATTTAAACTTCTTTGATAAGAAATTGTATAAATGTAATCAGTGAGTTTAAATGAGTTTTATTGATCATTAGGAAGCTTTTCTACTACTTGATGTCATCTGTAAATATGGAAGGAAACACTGAATATTGATTTGCCTGCTCACATAATTGAATCAGTTAAGATTATTTATAGCAATCAACACTAACTACTCTCTGTGAATAATGAAGACTCTGAGCTGATGTCAGAAGTTATTCTTATCTCTGGGCCCTATTTTCAGCTGCTGAACTTGGCCAAGACCTATCAAAGCCGTAAGAGCTACCAGAAAATAATCCAAATCACTAGCTCTCCAGCTTTTTATTTATTTTTTTTTTCCCAGTGTACAAGAACATTTGAATGAAGCCTTGTAAATCAGACTGCACCTTCCACTTAAGCTATTCAGATCATTAAGTGAAAACTGATCAGCCAAAGACTCTGACTACTTCTTGAATGAGAAATTATTCACCATCAAAAGCAATTAAAAAATGTGGACATAGACAAGGTAAATGTCTAGTGTAAAGAGAAAATCGTAGGTAAAGCTCTATGATCCAGATTCTCTCGTAACTCTGTAGCCTAGATATGCAAGTACTCTTGCAGTTACTAGTCCAGATTCCTTTTCAGTAAGAAAGTTCTGCTTTTGGTGTTATGATCTGCCATTGACTTGTAGAAAAGTATCTAGCAGTTATGGTGTTTTAATGCATAAACCACTTCTACATATTCTGGAAACAGTATTGAGCTAGGAATTAGAAGAATATTCCCAATCTGACCACTCAGTTCTGTCTATCATCACAAGCAATCAACTGAGATTCATTTTGTCTTGCTGAATTGGTAACATAGGTACAAGAAGCCTCCTACACTTGGATGACTGCCTTAAAGACATGTTTTTCATGATTCTGCTCCATGAACTGGAGAAAGCACAGTTTGCTTTTATGTGGAAAAGGACTTAGTATGTTAATAGGCCTCCACACACTCTCTAAGTATTGCTCACAATGCTTTGGCCAAAGTCTTAGCAAAAATCCGCATTTTACCTGATATCGCACTGAATCAATATACTGAATACATTCTGATAGGGGGAGATGATAAAGAAAAGGTGAAAGAAACAATGTAAAAAATCAGGGACATGCAAATTGGGACTGGAAGTTCCAGAAACAAAGTGCCAAGATTCAGCACAGGAGGTTAAATTCCTTGGAGTATGGTGGATTAAAGAGCTGCTTCTGTTCCTGCAGATACCCTGGAAAAGATGGAGCAAGGACAGGATCCCACCAGTGTGAAAGAGTTACAAGAGATTTGGGGAACTTTGGGCTTTTGGCACAAACATATTCCTGTTTTTACTTGTACCTTATATAATTTGTTTAAAAAATTGTTAAAAAAGGGAAAATCATGGGAATGGACTGAACAACATACAAACGCACTGGAGTTATTAATAACAAAAAGGAGACTATTCTAGCAGCTTAGTCCTATCCATTCGACTGATCCTGTCCATGTAGAATGGGGATTCAATGAACATGGCTTCCACTGCAACCTACAGCAGAATAGACAGAAAGGACAGAAAGGCCACTAGAATTTAGCTCTCACTCTTTCAACAATACTGAAATAAAGTAGTCATATCTTGAGAAAGGCTTGCTGTCCCTCGTGCAAGCATTAAGGCAAGCAGAAAAAATAAGGAGAAAACATAATGTGACTTCTGGGGGACATTTTTGGCTCCTAGATGTAGTCATCAAAGGTACAACTCCACATGCAGGTATTGCTCAGAAACCTACAGTCTGTAAATGGTATGCTTATTTGGAAGGCATTAATGAAATCATGCCAGTTGCTGAAGGTAGAATTAAGATATCTAAGCTACAAAAAGACATAGATTGCACACTGCTGTTTCAACCAACACCAAGTAAGCCGTCCTTGATTCAAGAGGCACCTTCACAGAAACAGGAGAGTGACCTCAAGGGAGTATGGTTTACTGATACATCATTTTACAGACAAGACAATGAATGCAATCTAAAGCATTGGAGGTGACGACAGGGGAAAGGTTAAGTGAAATATGCAAAGGGAGTACACAAGTAGGGAAACTCAGAGAAGTTCTACTAGCTGCACAACATAGAGCTAACCATGCTTACACCGAGTCATATGCTGTTTTCGGAGGAGACACTGAATAGATAGGCTTCTGGGCAGCCAATGACTGGCAGGCGAGCAGAGTCCCAGTCTGGCAAACTGACAAGTGGAAGCAATTGTTATGAATAGGAAAACAGAGGGCATTGGATACTGGCTGGGTTAAATGGCATGTGATTAGTCTAATTCAATCACTGCTCAATTTAACCAACAGCTAGACAGCCTTACACACCAGCAGAAGATTAATAATATAAATGATGACCAAGAATGGGAGCACGTACTTGAATGGTTACATGTTAAGCAAGGCCACAAGGGGTGAGCCGACTTATATAAGGAAGGCATTGCTCGAGGATGGCCTGTATCACTTAAATTATGTGAGTAAGTATTGACTGTCTGTTCACAACACTGACTGCAACTTGGCAGGGACCACCCCAGCAAAGCATTTCCTTTGCGTATTCAGGATAAGAAAACATTGTGGCACCTCCTGCCAAATTGTTTATATTGGTCCATTGCAGCCATCAGACGGAAAGAAATTTGTTCTGATGGGAGTAGAAGCTATCTCTGGTTTTACTATAGGAACTGAATTTACATCTGCAGCTGGAGAAAACACAGTGAGGGGACTTAAAGAGTGGTTCAGTACACTCCCCTTTCCAGAGAAAATACAGACTGACAATGGGACACACTTTACAGCTACTGTAGTACAAGAATGGGCCAAAGAGGAAGGGATCTAGTGGGTATTCCACATCCCATACTATCCTCACATTAGAATATATTATACTGACTTTACTAAGCCAAGTAACAATGAGAAATCCTGCCACAAATAGTACCTATGTCTGGCCTAAATTTGTCTGCAGTGGCACTGCACAACAGCATCACCTTTTATAGGCAGGAGGGAACCATCACAAATGATAGTAAGAATCAACACATTCTATCTCTAAATGGAATTAAAGGAGACATCATATTTATTGGATACCAAATCCAAAACAAGACTGAACGCATGATAGCAGTCTTCCACACTGTAGCAAGCTATGTTAAGGGAGAAGATGTTGTAAACTATGTGGAAGGGAAGAACTAACCAATGGCTTCTATCAGATATATTACCTCAGTGGGGAAAAAATATTGAAAAAAAACATAAGTGATCGTAGATGCACTTGGTGTAGTCCAAAACAATGTTTCATTAGCTCTGAGCTGTATCCAAGCTCAACTATGGATGTAGTCAATGTCAGCTGCAATCATAAGAGAATGTGGAGAGTGTACCTTACACAGTGAGGTCCAAAAAGTGATCTGGGATAGCACAGTTGAATTTGAAAAGAAATTCCAATCCTGGTGATATCTACTCAATTTTGTCAATGACCCTATCGACAGCACGGCCTCAGCTTTTTTTTTTTTTTTTTTCACTATACACATTGCTTTGGTATATACCATATACACAATTATTGCACTAAGACTAAATCATAATGGGACTATCATCTACCCCCTGGAACACAGAGTATGGGCCTGGAAGGATGGAAATAAATGGCAAAGTATTGATGTTGATGAATGTATTGTGCAACAAAAATGGATTCATTTCTGAAAGTGATACCATGCGGGTGGATTATGTGGGAAAATCTACTCGGGGTGAAATTAGAGAAAACTGGGGTCTAACAGAAGTTGTAGTATTATAGAAACCTTTTTAGGGTAAAATAGAGTTGCCACCTTCAGGGTGGTTGGTATGCACGGAATCTACTCCACCATGGTTCCTGAGACAACACAACCTGCTATTCTAGAGAAGCAATGGAGAGTAGACACTACAGCCAAGCTCTGTTGTAGTCCCTGCATCACTGGAAACTTGATGGTACTATACAGCTGCTAAACTGCATAGCAACTGTCAAATCGATAATGTAAAAGAAGATGACCATTGTTGAGGTAACAACTGTGGTGAAATCACTTTCCTTAGGTGAACCTTGATCATAATAATCTCATTATAATACTACCACACACCTCCACCCCAAAGTTACCTATCTCCAAGATATGAACACCCCTCACCGGGCATGTGCTTTATACTTTTTGTCAGCTATATCTTTAAATGAGAAGTGAAAGAATTTTACACCAATCAGTAATAAAACAATGTAAGACTGGAGTCACTCAGCTCCACCTGAGTAAAGAAAAGCATAAAAGTGAATGAGAGAGGGGGGAGATAGGGAAGACCCCATTATAACTCTGGGATCAGTCAGCGGGCTGAACCTGTCTTCTCCCCCATAAGGATGCCTACTGGGTAAGAACTTTATCTTAGCACCAAATAACTAACTCACACTAGCTGTTATTAGTGATTATAGTCTGATTATGTACCACTTCAAGCTTATTTTGCAGACAGCCCCCATCACTGGTAATTGTGAACTTTCATTTGTCATGATTTTACATTAATAAAAAAATGTTATTCTATATACCTTTGAGGATACTTGATTTTAGCTTTAATGTTTTAATAATTAGAAAGCAGTCTTCTTGTTGCACTCTGCTATCTCCTCATCAGTTTCTTATGTATATCAAATACTTTTCAGAAATAGTCTTCAAGCTTTTTGTTATGACCCTTTTCAGCTATTATCCTGGCAAAGAATTGGCCTTCTGAATGTGGGTTACAATGACTTTACTTTCCTTAGATATCAAACATTGATCTTTTACATCACTAAACACTTTAGGTCCACAGACTGACTCAGAGTACATGGGGCACTGACTGCAAAAAAGCACTGCTCAAAAAACTCAGTCCTTTTGTTGTAGTCATGATTAGTACTATAATAGGATTATTAAATTCATATTGAAATGGCTCAGTTGTATCATCTTACGTCTCTTGGTACCACTGTGTAATTGAAGTATGATTTTATTTTTAAGAGTTTATTAGTATAATTGAAAATTCAGCAGATTCTTTGGAACTTTATTTAAAGAATAAATATACATGGGGAGATTTAGGTAGAGGAACCTTCCTCTTGTGCAAGGGTGGGCTGAAACTGTTTTAATACCCCTCAACATGTTAGATGTTAGAGGAATGGCAAACTGTTCTGGGTCTTATGGTAAATCCACATCATAGACAGAGCCTTTATGAAAAGCAGATGTCTTTGACATCTCTAGTTTTGGTTTGGGGTCTTGGTTTTTTGTTGGGTTTTTTGTGTGTATGTGTGTGTGTTTTTTTTTCCTTTAAGCTCAAAATATTTGCAGTATGAGTCATTTTAATGAGATTCCCTGTTAGCTTTTGAATTCCTGTGTCCTTTCACGTAGTTGCTGTCTTTTAATCTAAAATACAGACTGCAGATTTCCTGTGATGCTGAATTTTTGTGAGCTAAGAACCACCACAACACTATTCAATGTGCACATTGTTGTGGATGTGTCTGGATTTACACTTGGTAAAGATAATGCTGCTGCTCTCCGTTAACTCTTCTGTATCAGAGACAGAATTTGCAAGACAAAAAAAGTTGAGTGAAATTTTCCATTGACTTAAAAACTGCTGAAGGGTGAGATGTTTAACCCCGAATAAATGAGATTTTTGCAATCACAAAGGTTCTCAGTTTCCTAATTCCTTTGAAGTCTGTCATTATATCTGTTATTCTTCATATCATTTTGGCAATTTTTTAACTTTTTTTTATCTATTCCTACCTTGCTACATGTCCTCCATTGTGCAGTCTCACCTTTTTTTTCTTTATGGGAAGACATATCCTTCCTTGCACTCCCTTTACTCAGTTTACTAAGGTAATTCTGTTGCCTCAAAAATGTTATGCACCCTCCTCTACCAATTGGATATTTTCTTTTAGCTTTCCCAGTATTTGCTCTTATAGTTGTTTTAACATACATTTTCCAATAGCCAGCTCTTAATGTATCCAGTCCTTGAAGCAGACAAGATGTTTATCATGATTCTTTCTCCCATGAAATATGCAGCAGAAACTTATGACTATGGAACTGAATAAAGTGTTCTGAATGTGGTGAAAGCACAAATAGTGCAGTGAATAGTGAGTAAATATCTGTTTTTCTGCTGATTGCTGGCAGAATGAAGTGGCTTTGTAGGTCAGCTCCAGTAGGATGGCCAAAGGAGATAAAATGAAAACTCATAAATAATGAGAAAGACTGAAGATGTCATGCCATGCAAACAAATTTGAACTCTATTTCCTTGTAAATATGTGTGTGTGCTACTGGATCAGAATTGAGACTGCAAAGATTCTTCTTCCACAGCTAGTGAAAGGGGCAAGTTAGCCGATATTAATATCAAGTCATTAGTAAGATGTAACATATAAAAATGAGAAGACATATATGATGAACGAGAAACCTGGAAGAAATTCTGCCATAAGTAACAGAGAGCCTTCTAATGAAAAGTATGCAAACAGGAAAATTATTCCTCTAGGCTATTTTAAATTTATCATAAAAGTTGATGGTTCCAACCCCTGTTTAAGAAAGGTACTGCTGCTACCCTGAGTGCACAATTTAAGGTTGTCTCTCTGAACCCAGCCTGGATGGGGAGCCTGCAAAATTATTTTGCCAATAAAAGGGACTGAATAACAGTTAGAAATTATTCCTGCAGGCAGGAATAGTGGGAGGAAGGCTAAACTATGAAAAGTAACAAATCAGAAGTGGATATTGCTTGAAGTCAGTTTCTGTTGTGCCAATTTTTCCTGGATGTGGAAAGATGATAAGCAAAATTGCTTTCCTCACAGATCACTGGGTGAACCTCGATGAGATGGACACGTGAAGGAACAAACAAAAAGCAAATTTTAATGATGGGCTTACCACATTTTATTTGAGCTAGCATGGAAGGTACACAGTAACTTCAGGGTAAGTAAATAGCATTTTATATAGAGTACTTTATTTAAGCAGATTCTGAAAGATGACTAAATGGTTTAGTAAAGCAGCAATAACAGATAATGGCATTTTTTTGCTAGGTTACAGGTCCAAAGCAACGTTTCACTGATACATATTGGAGTAGCACTTTATTTATTACATACCTTTTAGAGGTTGTCATCTTCCTCATTTCTTAGTAATGAAATACCAGCAGGCCAACTTTTCTAAGCAGCCTCAGTATCATTAGCAATGGCAGAATGAAGCTGGAAAGCAAATCACATTTGTTCTCCTTGTGGAATCCTTTGAGAACAGAACTGTGACAGAGAAGTATGACAATTTGTACACCACCTGTTTTATCCCACACAGGAATCAGGAAGGCTGTCAAATAGCTCCCTTCGTCTTCAGGGGAAGCATGTAGGAAAATTCTGTTTGTATATAAAGGAGAAAGATATGAGAAGACCTCAGAATATAATTGCAGACAGATTTTTTTATTATTATTATTAGATACTTGGATAGAAGAAATAACAGACACACGATGACTAAGAAAATTTCAGCATTCAAACAGTAACCATTTTTGTTCATATTCAAGTTAATTATGCATTTTTTCAATGGGCAAGCATTTTGATTTCAGAGTTACTGCATAGCCAAACACCCCATGAAGAAGGTACCAAGAGCTGCGTGAAGCACTGAAACATCTGTGTGTTGTCCTTGGGTAGCGTAAATCAAGCTCTAGCTTCTGAAATGCTAATTTATTAGTAGAAAACAGAAACAGAGTTATAACTGTTAAAAGTAATTATTAATTATAATCTCAGAGTAAAAACTTGAGTCATGCAGATCCTTTGTACACACAGCTTTAATCCCCTGATGTCAACGAGACCACTCAAATGCTTAATGTGAAGCCTGAACAGGGCAATAAATCAATTTGTTTATTTTAACATACCAAAACCCCAACGTATTCCACAAAATCTGATCAAATATAAACTAAGTCTAAAACTGCCAGTACTCTGGTTTACATGTCTTATATAAAACTCTTTTCCCATATTTAAGAATGCAAGCCACTGATCAAAATCACAAAAACTACAGTCATGTCCGTTGAGATTGCATAGTTTCTTTAGGATGCTTTAGGATTGTTTTTATCTTTGCTATGTAAACCTTAAGAGCCTTTAAATTCTAAAGATGCTGCAGACCTGGCCCAAAATAATTGAATAAGTATCTTCTAGAATAAAGGAATTTGATTTGTGGTGTTTCATTAAGCTGCAACATCAGATTCCTGGCTCTTGGTTTCCTGCATAGGTATTCTCATTACAGCTGAATGAAGCATTTCAGGGCCAGCACTTATTTGAAAGTGAATCCTCACCCAAAAAAAGAGATAATCCTTTAATTGATGTTCATTCGTTTGGCTTTCTATACACTGTGCTGTCACCACTAAGCATTGGATCCTTTCTCAATTTACATTGGGTGCTTATATTCTGGAATGTTCCTTTCAAACACCAAACTTGATGAGCCTCTATAAACTATTCATGTAGTAGCACAGGGACAATGCCAAGAATACATGATAACAATGGGGAAAAGAAGCAAAATGTAACTAAGGTTAATTTTACATTACAGAACAGTTTCTGTAGTGAAACTGAAATATTATAGCAGAGCAAAACTTAAGAAAATATAGCAGAATTTAAAGTAAGGATGGACATGGGATGTACATATTTTATCAGAGTTTAATAACAATGATTTATATGTGAATGAGGTTAATTTTATATCGTTGGAAGTCTGTATATCAAATTTAGATAGTTTCTTTAAATATATTCTGTAGCTTAGGATTAAAGTTATAGATTTATTCTTTCAATGAGTAGCTTGAAATTCCATAGCTAGACATCAGTCAAAATGATTATGGTGGTTTCTGCTGGCCTTAAGGATGCAAGAAATCTACAAAGTCATCTTGAAAAATAAAAATAGTCACTGTCAAATTATAATTTTCGACCACTGGCAAATACTGAAGACCTCCAATCTATGAAGAACAAAGTGATTATCTTGGAGAATATTAAATTCTATTATTATTTATTGCAACAAGCAAAGGGTTAAAGTTAAAAGTGAAATTTGTATTTAAATGCAAATTATTATGCATGGTAATTGTTGAGCTGTTTGCAACAGCATTAATATGCTTTTTTTTTTTATAGCATTTAAATTGAATAAAACCAGGTAGTCCTTTTCTGTTTTTTCTTCTGTTTATTCATTTTAGGCACCTAACAAATGATCCCCAATATTATTACCTTATGATTCTTAATTAGGTCTGTGTACAGCACCAAAGGTCTTTTTCTTGTGTGCAGCCTCAATGAAACTGTTCAGGTTCCTTTCACCTCACTTTGTAAGATTGAAGTCACATTACTTTGTTTTACATGGACATTCACTGAGAATCCAGAATTGGCTCATGGAGTTTCACCCCTGTGTGGTTAGAGTGTCTAATTTAAAAAAAAATGAGTTTTCAAGTAACATTTTATTGACAGCATAAGTTTATGGTGTGCAAAGGTTTTGGTATGGGCTTGTTCTAGATATATCTGGAGCCCCAGATGGAGTTTCAGATAGGAACGTTCCTTACCTTCCAGTAGGAAGATTTAATATAAAACAGTAGTATAAATACAATTTTAATTACAATTACTTCTCTGTAACTTCTAGTTAGCAATACAAGACAAGCAGGAAATGGCAACCGTTAACCCAAGTTGCTTTAGAAGTGATGCATGCTGAGAATAATGAAATCAGCATCACTCGCTGTTTTGTATTGAAAGTAGAAACACATCTTGAAAGTAAAAAAAATAAAAATAAAAAATTAGAAATTAGGTGAAGCAGGACCTCTCAAATTTAGGAGATCATTTTGTTTTCATGTCTGTCATTTATGTGAAATTACAATTGTGTGCTAAAGTTCATACCATGGTTCATTACCAATTCAAATATTTTTTTTTCAATTATGTATATTCTAGCTTTGCATAAAGTTACTCATCCTGATTAAATTCAAACCTTTTTTTATTTCACATTCATATGTGCAGACATTTAATTCATATATGTTGTTCTGATTTCTTAATGGCACAAGAAAATGCTGAGATCTACCTTATTCTCTCAAACTTGCAAGAAAAAAAGTCATGTGGCTTATTTATTAAGGTTCTTTATCTCTGGCATATCTACAATGTTGGTTTTCATATCAATCACACCTAATTCTTTTTTCACATCAAGGCCATTAAGTTTCCTAAATTGTGCTTGAGTCCTGAATCTACTTACATCAGGTAGTTTAAAAATGTGCTCTTGCTATGCAGTTTCTTCTGAAAGCATATTCTAACAAACTCATAAACTGCACAGAGTAAACCTTTCAAAACCACTCAGTTCACAGCTCTTCCATTAGTGTTACTGTCAAATATATGAAATGAAAACCACACAAATCCTTTCTGTTGCATTATCAGGTGTCAGATATTGTCCTGCTAGTTAATCTCTGAAAGTAAGAGGGAAGCTTAATAAAACTATAGCTAGAATCCTTTGACATGAATCCTGCTCTTACCTGTGGATTATAATGCAACCCCATTATGGTCTTTCAATATCCTTTATCTAACATGAAAGTGATGTCTTAAAAGCCTTCTCGTATTTGAGCAGTAGTGTGCATGATTTGGTTCTATTGTTACAGAATGCAACTTATCTCTATGCTGAAATGTAGAAAATCCTGAGACCAGGTTTTGTTGTTTGTTTGTTGTTTTTTTTTTATTAATACTATTTGCAATCTTTGGTTTGGAAAACATTTAGATTGCCATTCTCAAACAAGTATGGCCACATCTGCTTGAAGGTTCTCTCTTTGACAGCATAGCACTCAGCTTTTGGTGATCATAGGCTGAGTAAAATGTTGGTCAGTAGACAGATTGGCTAAGGGTACAGAGTCATCTTGTCCTGAGTGATGTCGTATCTGAAATGTCCTCCCTCTTGAGAGCACTCCCCTTTCCTCTGTCTTTTTGTATGAAAAGAGCAACTGTGGTATTTTGCTAGCTTTTTCTATGGAAATAATCTTTGCATATCCTGTGGGCTGTATGCAGGCATAATGAGAAAATAGGTAATAATATAAGACATAATTTTTATTCATTTCCAGTACCTTTTTTGTGCTGGTCATGAGTAGGGAAATACAAGTGACAGCTCTGAAATCAAAATTGGCCTTTAAGATTTGTCTTGAGTCTCATCAGGTAGGGATAAAGGGTGATATGAAATGATGATGCAAGAAAAGCATATTTACTGTTTTCCTGTAAAATTATCAGCCTTGTTGTTGCCCTTTACTTCATTCTGCCACATTCTTTGAAATGCTATAGAGAACTCAATGACTATATGAATCAAAAAATCAAGTACATATTTCAATTCACTCTTTCATTCATTATTTATTTTATATTTCTCCAGTCTTTCATCATTGTACTCCATAACGTGGACAAAATAAAAGTGTATATTTTCAAGCTAAAGTTGCTTAGAATAATGAATAATAATAAGAAAGCTTTCTGTACAACAGAAAATCAACTTCTAATAATTGCAGTGACTGGTGTCTGCCACTGCCCAAATATATCAGTTATAAGGCGTTTAGTCTCAAGAAGCCTGAGAGAAATCCCTTTCCAAATAATTCCGTATAATTATACCTCTCCCTCAAATATCTAATTCCTCAAGGATACCCAGTGTTAGCTTAAAAAATGAATTTCCAAACCTAGAGATATGCTTCTAAGTTATTTCTTCCATATTCTGAACCTCAACTTGGTTGCAGATACATATGTATCTTACATTCAAATAAGACATATTTTATATATATAGCACCAATTTCAATGATGATTGACTTATTGCATAAGCTTCATTTGTTTTATGTCGCCTGTCAGCCTACAGCAAGATCACGGCAGTCAGGGTAGAAGTGTCATAGTTTAATCAAGCAAAACAATTACCCTTTGCTTTTTCAAGCTGGTGAGGTTACAATAATAAGCTTTGGGGAAATTTACAATAAGCTTTAAAGGATTTAGTTTTGTTATCCTTTATTGGTTGTTCTTTTATTCTTTAGAAAGGGCTTTGCTTATTTCCTACTGTAGGCTGGACACTCAAACCTAAACATGCACTTACCTTCTGTTCAGAGAGAAACAGTGCTGCAAAAGAAGACAAAAAGGCAAAAAAGAAGAAAGATAAGAAAACCTTGTAATTCCCTTACCTTCAGCTTAGGAAAAAAGGAATGGAAACAAATAGGAAAATGGAGTGACCTCTGCTGCTTTGCCTCCTGACCTGGAAAGCCTCAAGAATCTGCGTAGCTTCAACTACTGACCCTTACAGGAGCTGGAACTAATGAGTGTGTCACTCTAGCAACTACTTCTCTGCCTTTCCATCCCAGGGTCAGAACTAGGCTTTCAGGGAGCATATCGTAATATCACACATATCACACACTTTCTGTTCCTTGAGATGAAGGAAAGGAGAGAGAAAGGGAAAGGGTGAGGACAGGGAGAAAATTCACCAGACTGTAAGTATTCCAGGCTTGTGCATGACCTTGGGAAATTAGCCAGTGGGACACTCCATGCAGATTTCTCTATTGCCTGTCAGCTGGCTAGGGCAGACATAGAAGTAAACACTGACCTTGCTTCTGTTGCCCCACCTATTATAGAGTAGTTGGGTCAGCAGATGTAGCTGTGAACAATATCTTGCAGGTTCAGATCCTGGGCTATGATGAGAGCATTAACAAGCACAATGACAGCCCCATCAGCTGCTGCCCTCATCAGGACAGTGTGAAGCTGCTCCAAGGCTTCACCTTCTGCCAGCTTTCACAATGTACACAGCTCCCAAGATGAACTTTCTTCAACTTGGGGAATGGAAGTCTTCCATGTCAGAATAAATCTTGATTTAATCTGAAACAGAACAAGCGAAATTGAAGTTGCATGGCTCAATGAATGACCTGGGTTAAAACAGTAATATTTGCAGGTATGTGTTGTAAAAGAGGTGATTACCCAATCCACTTCCCATTAAAAAAACAAAAGCAAACAAACAAACAAAAAACCACAAACAAAACAACAAAATAAACAACCTCCTCCCTGAAAAAAAACCAAAAACAAAAAACCCACCCCAAAACAAAAACAAACACAGAAAAAAACCCACAAAACAAAACCACAAAACCAGAGAAATGAGTTAAGAAGGCTGGTTTACAGTTTTCAAATATAAGAGTGAGACCTTTGATTCACTTCCAGTGCCAGGACAGACATCCCAAATGTTAATAAAGTTAAATAAGCTTCCTTCTGTTTCAAGTGTTGTTGTTTTTTTCTGTTGTTGTAGTATAGCTTCCCATGGTAACTGTAACCTTCCACTTATTTTTCTACTCTTACAACAAGAACAGAAGAAAAATAAATGCCAGATGAGAATAAGTTACAGAAACTTTATCATTGTGATGTAACTGGTTACTGCATCTGAAAAGGAGAAAATATCTTAGATGGAGTCTGCTGGGGATTACTCCAGTTTATATCTGCAAACAGTAGAGGATGTACTGAACTAATCCCAGTGTCTTCTGAGTTTCCAATTAAAAAATAGGCTTCCCATGTCCTCAAGATATTATTTCAGAAAATATGGCTCATTGGAGGGTCTATAAAATATGAGCTATTAAAGATACTGAAACAGCTGGGTTCCTATACTCTAGAGAAGACTGAAAGGACATTTGTTAACAACCTTCAAATATATTAAAATTGCTGCAGAGAGGAGAATAATAAACTGCTTTTCTGTGTTTTGGGGGGATAGAGCAAAGAGTAATTAGGAAAATTGAAGCAGGGAAGATTTAGCTTAGATATTGGAAACAAGTTTAATGATATTCAAATACTGAAATAAATCACATAAGAAAGTAGCAGAATCTTCATCACTGAATATTTTTAAAAGGTTTCTCATATATATGCCTGGTTATATTTGGCAGTTGATCAGCTTTTGAGCAAGAGATCAACTGAGTTATTCATAAAGATCTCTTCCAGCCCTATTTTCTATTATCCAAGCTATCTGTAGTGCTAGAAATAGACTGTAGAAGTCTGTAGATTAATTAGCTTCCTACATTTCCACTTGTAATTTCATAAAAAAAAACAAGTAACTCCATGTTGGACCAATATCAAGAGCTACAGTGGGATCCAACAATATTTGTTTCTTATCTGAGGGAATCTAAGTACTTACTGATTCTCCTAGTGCTACCCACTTTGGAACTGAGGCTATGTTTACACAGTGGATTTAGAGTTATGTCCTGATGTCTTGATTCATCTATGACGATGTCATAGGTAGTAGTGACTGCATACGTGACTGGTGGCTTCTGCTCCCCCCCCCCCCCGAGATGGAGAATTAGGGAGATGACATTTGATCAGGTCTTGTTCTAAAATTCTACAGCGTGCAAGCAGAGACTTGTATCTGAACCAGGAAAAGATCCGATTCCTGCAGTCTTGAACTGTCATATAGAAAAGCAGGGCTCAGTAAACAGACAAAAAAATGTTCTGAAACTATTTTAAAACTAGGATCCAGATTACTAATCTTTAAAATTGGGAGATCATTGCATGTACAGATAAGTAGGAAAAATATTAGATTCACTAAGAATTCTGCATCGTTTTGCTTCTTTTCTGCACTCTTTTTCCTAGCTGCTCCCTGTTTAGACTACTTAACAGACAGAATACATTCTAAGATATTAACCCACATTTTTATGTGTTTATAAACATGTTACAATTTATATTTTGGACGGCAATTGTATAATTCTGAATTTCCTGAGGAAACTAAGTCAAACTTTTTTTGTTGTTCAGATGAGGTGCACTGAATATGTCATTTTCATGTTTTGCTCATTTCACATCAAGCTGCTTCTGAAACAAGACTGATTTTTAATAAAAACTGTGCAAGAAGTCAATACCCTCGTTAGCCCAATCTTCTTTATGTTGCATATAATCGTGGTTTAAGTCCAGTCAGTAACTCAGAACCACGTAGTCACTCTCTCACTCTCCCCATTCCTCCTCCCTGCTCCCGGAGGCATGGGGAGGAGAATTGAAAGAATGTAACTCCCACTGGTTGAGATAAGAGCAGTCCAGTAACTAAGGTATAATACAAACCACTGCTGCTACCACCAATGATAATAATGATAAGGGAAATAACAAGGGAAGACAATACAACCGCTAACCACACACCGGCCAGTACCCAGCCTGACCCAAGCAGTGATGCCCTTCTGGGTAACTGCCCCCAGTTTATATAGTGGGCATGACATGCTGTGGTTTGGAATACCTCTTTGGCTAGTTTGGGTCAGGTGTCCTGTCTCTGCTTCCTCATGGCTTCCCCTCCTCCCCGGCAGAGCATGAGACTCACAAAGTCCTTGGCCAGAGTAAACATTACTTAGCAACAACTAAAAACATTGGTGTTTTCAGCGCTATTCCCAGGCTGAAAGTCAAAACCACAGCACTGCACCAGCTACTAAGAAAAATGACTGCTACTGCTGAACCCAGGACACATATTAAATAAGATTTGTTTATCAATATTTGTAGGTTCTAAACTGATCAAAAAGCATTAAAGTCTGAAATATATGTTCCCTTAAATATCTGTTAGACTCCACGATGTGGGTATTAAAATACAAATTTTTCTTTTCTCATTATATACTACACTTGGGTGGCCTTGGATAATTTTGCAATTTGAAGCAAAAACCTGAGTAAGGTATTCTTTTTCTTTGATATTTGCAGAGGTCATCCTTGCACAACAGCAGAAAAAGCTTCATGAGCAGCATTGCCACTGATAACTTTCTTTCCAAGTAAATGTAAGGGAAACACTGCTGTCCTGCTTTGCAAAGCAGCTGCTGGATTGTTTGTTTCTCCTGGTTGTTTTAGAAATCTAAATTGCTCAAAAGGCAAGTGCTGAATTCTTCCCCTCAGCTCTTGAAAGACTGTTTTATTTCTCTCAGCTTGTGGACTTGATTGACCCTTGGTGTATTTCTCTACCTTAGAACTCCCTGAGTCACAGTCTTCGAATATTTACCTGGATGTCTACTCTATTTTGAGCAGCACCTCTGTAGTCCAAAGGAACTTTTCAGGTTTGCCTGGCAGATAGCATAAGGTCTGAGTGACTCATTAAAGGTTTCTAACAAACTACTTAATTTCAGATTTTTTATTTTATGGCAATCATATGTGCATTTCTGTGACTACAACAGAGAGGACTAAGGAATCTTTAGACATAATTTATATTTTTAGAATAGGACTGCAGCAAAAATAATCAGGGGATGTAAAAAGTAGTAGAGTAGGAGAGTGGCAAAGAAAGAGTGAGAGGAAATTTTTATTGAGTCTAAATTCTCTATTTTGTAAGTCCTCCGTTAAACAGCTGAACACCTGATTCACCTTGCACCTAGAAACTTCACTTGTTTAGTAAAAGAGATGCACTTTCAAGGTACATTTAAAACAAGCTTACCTAAACACATTTTTTTGCAAAGGCATATGCCTTCTGTGGCCTCAAAATGCTAACACAGAAATTAGTGAACCCAGGACAGTCAAAAGAACCTATGAAAGAGCAAGCTCTCTTATTCCAGACATGACTCAGAATGTCACAGACATAGCATGAATGTTGCAGTAAATTTTGGCTGCATCCTACATCTCTGGCTTTCACACTGCAATGTTTCTCATCTTCTGAAGAAACAGGACATTGAGGTAGATTTCCAGTTTCCGTGCCAGCTAAAAATTTACAGAGGAAACCTCAACATTCCTGCTGCATTTTCTGTTGTCAAAGGCTTTTAGTTTAACAGTTAATCCTGCTACCTGACTCTCTGAAGGAGCCACAGACCAACAACTGTTTCTGCACAAAAGATTAAAGAAGCAGTTACAAAGCATTCAGATATTCCTCACACTGTTTTCTGTCACATATGCATACATACATCAATTTATCCAATTTTTATTCTTTCACTTTGTATAATTTCAGATGTATTTCATTGTCTGTGAGCTCTTGAAGCATTTTATGCTGGCAGGGAATTTGTTTTGATTTATATGTGAGACTGGTTCAGTATGATCCTATATTATGCTAATCTATCAGCAGACTCTTGTCTGACTAATGAAGTTATAAGTCAGTCTTATAGCAGCTGCTGACATCAATGTTTTTGACTGACTTTGTCTTTCTTTATAGAATACTATTAGATTATTTCAGGTAGTAACTACGTAATCTAGATATATGGAAAAAGATGGAAAAGAAACACTGTGCAAGCCTCTGTGTCTTCTGATATACATACTTGAAAAATTATTTTTCTCTGATTCCATACAGCAATTATTGCAGAAACACAGGTTTCATTTTTTAGATAAAAAATAGTTTTATTGACAAAATATGCCTCAAAGTTGAAGAAGAAAAAAAAGAGGAAATACTTAATAGGCAAGCCATGTTTGCATTTTATTTTTCTTATAGGAATCATGAAAATAAATCATTTTTCATATGTAAGTCACAAGCATATTCTTTGATATATCACAAATGAATGATTTTTCTCTTTTTTTTTTTTTTTTTTTGTGCTTCAATGTAAAAAAGGCAAACCCCAAAGTCATCTTCCCATACCTCTTCCTTACATGCCAATGTAGACATACTTGAAAGCAAGCAATCTGTGATGAGTTAGAGAAGAAATAATGGTCTATGTTCATTAATTTTTTTCCCTTTTCTCTTCCCTTCTTCACGTTTGTCCAAATATGAAACACTAATGAAAATCTAGGATTTTTTTTTAACTCTACTGCATATAAACTTTCTAAAATCAATTTCCCAAAGACTGCTTTGCATCAAACATTGCTGTAAATCTCTGTTTTTAACAAAAGTGGATAAGGCAATTTGCAGACTACAGTATCTTTACTGAAAGCATGTATACAGGAACACTACAGGAAAATTCTGAATTGGTGGTTTTCTTATTCAAGTAGGAATGCAGAAGTAATAGAAGCTTCAGTATTCTTGCAAGTTTTGGTCTCAAGGTATTTCTGACCAATGAGAATTAGATGAGTTTGAGCAAGCCCCACATGCAACCACAATGATAAATATTTAGTTTTGGGGGGTTTTCTTTAAGGTTCAAACATCAATAATCTGATACTACAGGTCTCAGATTGATACAGTCTTGTATGACTTGTCAAGGCAAATTGATAGAAAAGAGCACTTCTCTGTTAAAAGTTAGCATTGAAACATCAGGATACTTAAACAGGGAAAGTTTAGATTGTATATAATGAAGAAGTTCTTTACTGTAAGGGTGCTGAGGCACTGGAATGGGTTGCCCAAGGAAGTTGTGAATGCTCCATCCCTGGCAGTGTTCAAGGCCAGGTTGGACTGAGCCTTGGGTGACATGGTTTAGTGTGAGGTGTTCCTTCCCATGGCAGGGGGGTTAGAACTAGATGATATCAAGGTCCTTTCCAACCCTAACTGTTCTATGATTCTGTGATTCTATATATTAGGAAGTACTATACTGTGATAGAAGCAGGCTAGCAGAGCAGAAGACTTGATGCTAAGGGCTTGACATCAACACCACACATTTCATCTCTCCTCCTGTGTAGTGATTATGCTGGAGTAACTCTGGACCATTCTGAAGGACAGAATTCCAGTAACAGCTGGAGACTGCCTTAATGAAGCTCCTTTGATGAAGCTTCATCCAAAAGGAATACCTGCCTCAAGAGTGCTCTCCAGTGCAGATGAAGTGGGGTAAGTGAAAAGAATTGGGAGTTTAATTTCCAAAGCTTCCTTCTGATCAGAATTAAATTGCTAATGCAGATGCACACTCCACACAGTTGGCACATTTTTCAATATTTTCCTACCTTTGCTTCTTCATTTGAAATTCTAGAAGGATTAAAACACTGCAAACACTTTGGTTTTACTGGATCTTGGATTCAATGTTTATTTCATTTATTTTTCTATTAAGAATTAAAGTGCTTCAGTCCTAAATGAATAGATTAAAAAAATATAGATGCAAACAAATTACTTTGAAATGATTACCAGGTTTGTGCAAACAGTAGGCAGAAGTAGTATTATCACAGGATTTCTTAGTGGTGATTTCACTGTGAATATTGAATATCAACATAATCTCTTAAGAGACCAGTTATCCAATAGCAGAAACATTTAAGAGCCATACAGCACATCATATCAATGATTGGTTACCTACAAAGGTTATAAATATACTCTGTTTTGTCTAAAATCTGCTTACTAAAGGATATACCAGAGCCATAGACTGCAGCAAAGAAGTCCATAAATATGAATTTCTGTGATAGATGATGACTCTTTGGAATGAGTTCTTATCCTTTATTAGGACAACAATCTGCATTTTTAATATTCTCATCATTTTCCTAGCTAAATTTTGAACACCAATAGAGAATGTATTTCAAAACTGTTTAATTTTTTTTTTAAACCTAGAATATTATTAATTCCATTCTTTTGAAATTTCACATTGAATTTTATGGAAATGTACTGTAAAACAGATTTATTTAATTGCCAAATCATAAATTTTGGGTTCTGATTACCTTTACTTTCTCACATTTAAAGGACAAAGAAACAGACAGGACAACTCTAGAATTGCTATACTATGTCTGGATGACACTGTGGAACTTATCCAGACTTCCAAGGTGTTCTAACAGTTTCAACCTTGTTGAAAAAGTATTGCTGATAAGCCCAGGAGACCACTGTCAGGTCTAGCATCAACTAGGGAACATGCAATGAATCTAGTGAAGAAAATTTTTAGCAAAAAGGTGGTGCCCTGGTTTTGTCTGGGATACAGTTAATTTTCTTCCTAGTACCTGTTGCAGTGCTGTGTTTTGACTTAGTCTGAGAACAATGCTGATAGTACACCTCTGTTTTAGTTGTTGCTAAGTAGCACCCTGATCAAGGACTTTTCAGTCTCATGCTCTGCCAGTGAGGAGGGGCTCACCAAGCCAGGAAGAAGCAGAGACAGGACATATGACCCAGACTAGCCAAAGGGGTATTCCATACCACAGCACATCATGCCCAGTATATAAACTTGAGTGAGTTTACCCTGCTTCCAGATTCTCCTCCCCAGTCCTTTGGGGAGAGTGGGGGAGGAATGGCTGAGCAGCTGCGTGGTACTTAGTTGCCAGCTAGGGTTTAACCATGACAGTGGCAAAGCATGAATGAAACTATGACTTACTTCCTCTTTACAACCCCAGCTCTTGTCAGAATGAGAAAAACTGATTCCTAGAAATAATGCTCACTCTCAGCCTTTCTCTGTCCATCCTTAATATTTATTCAGATTAATGCTGGCAAATAATTTCTGCACTGAATTCCACTGGAATCAAGAGAGAACAAGGCAGAATACTTAAGCAGAAAAAAAGACAGTGGTTAGAATTAGATTTACACAGATTAATTTCCACATACTCTAAAAAAAATATAACCATAATTATTTCTTTATAGAGGGATAAATAGGTAGTTAACATATCCGTGAGAATTACAACCTTAGCAGGATGAGCACTTTGCTAATGAAACAAAGCATCTTTCTGCCTTGCTAATTCCAGCA
Source organism: Neopsephotus bourkii (assembly GCF_033783945.1). Taxonomy (NCBI): domain Eukaryota; kingdom Metazoa; phylum Chordata; class Aves; order Psittaciformes; family Psittacidae; genus Neopsephotus; species Neopsephotus bourkii. Next base: position 12,955,988 of record NW_026902293.1, on the reverse strand, counting down.
ATATAATAAATGTAATTTTAACTAATCTTTTATGATACTGTTTATGCTGCTTACCCAATGTACTCACTCTCTGGGCCCCAATCAGATGGTAAAATCCATGTACTCAAGTCAGTACTTGGTCCCTGTTTTCACAGAAGTATGACGAGCTACTGCGAGTCAACTCACAGTAGACAGTACCCACTTCATTAAACCAACTGGGACTCTGACATGTCAGGAAACTTTAATATAGTGGACCTTTGTGTAGCTGTGATTTCCCCTCCTCTTTTCAGTCTTAGGCATTATTTTTCCTGCATTGTAAGTCTTAAAGGGAAACAATAGTGATCCTGAAAATCTAAGAATCTAAGGGGCTTGTCTGATCATGTTTAAGTGATTCAGCAGTAGCAGTCATTTTTCTCTTTCTTCGTAGCTGGTGCAGTGCTGTGGTTTTGACTTTCAACCTGGGAACAGTGCTGGTAACACTGATTTTTTTAGTTGTTTCTCAGTAATGTTTACTCTGACCAAGGACTTTCTGAGTCTCATGCTCTGCCAGGGAGGAGGGGAAGCGGGGAGGAAGCAGAGACAGGACACCTGACCCAAACTAGCCATAAAGGTATTCCATACCACAGCACGTCATGCTCACTATATAAACTGGGGGCTGTTACCCAGAAGGGCTAGATCACTTCTTGGGTCAGGCTGGGTATCAGCCGGCAGGTGGTGAGCGGTTGTATTCTCTTCCCTTGTTATTTCCCTTATCATTATTATTATTGGTGGTAGCAGTAGTGGTTTGTGTTATACCTTAGTTACTAAACTGTTCTTATCTCAACCCATGGGAGTTGCATTCTTTCGATTTTCCTCCCCATCCCTCTGGGAGCAGGGGGAGGAAGGGGGGTAGTGAGCGAATGGCTGCATGGTTCTGCGTTTCCGGCTGTGTTTAAACCATGACAAAATCTCTAGTGAGCAATAATTTGCAGCTCAAGAAATGGACAATTTAGATTTATCAGGAGTGAGAGTGAAAGGTTATGCCAAAGGAAAACAATTTCAACAGAATCAGTACAACACCCTAGACAAAAAAGTACAGCGACAATAGATCCTTTCTCTTCCAGATAGCGTTATATTCTTATTAGCATTTTTTTTCCTGTTCCATTGAACCAAAGGGCTTTCAGTTCTGTTTGGACAGAAATGGAACTTGATGCAGCAATGGTTTTTCATTAAATTGAACTTACAGCAGCTCATGGTGATGGCCAACAAGGCATAAAAGGAGAATTAACTGAGGCCTTACTGTCATCACATAGCTTGAGCCAAGTATTCACTGGAGCTCGCTCAGGAGAAAACAAATGATATATTGGAATGATTTCATCCTAGCCTGTGAAGCAGAACTAAATGAGGACACTGAATCTCAGGGAACCTTAGAGAAAATATAGACAGGAATAAGCTTCAACATAATATAACTTTCAAAGAAAAATAGACTGCCATGGAAGAAATACAGTTTAGAAAGCAAGGCCTGTTTAGCTCCTCTGTTCCATAGTAAAAGACAAATATTTGTATCCACAATTTAGGACAATCATAAAAAAACATAAATGCTGGTAACTGCTTCTTTTCCAGCTGTTAGAACTGCTGAAAGTTATGCACATTTGCAAGACCCAGATAAATCAGAGAATGTCTAATTTTATTTCATGACTCTATCCTCCTCTTCTTTTTTAATGAGGCTCTTTTTTTCTCATCTCACTACTGAGCAGACAGTCTTACTTTTCAGTGTCGACAGAACAAGCTATAGTGGAGAGGAGTGAGCTATAGGCTAAAAATGTGAAACACAAAGTACGAGCAGGCATAGAAATTAGCATAACAGAAATATTATTACCAAAATACATATTACTATTTTTCTAGTAATGGAAAGAGACACAGGAGTCAACCAGGCACACTGTGCATTGTACGATCACCAGACATCAGAATTACAGGGAAAGCAGAAAAAACAGAGGCATTATCGACATAAATTACACAAGTAATAATTGTATTCATTGTGCTTCGGGAATCGTAGAGTTCATCTAGACAGTAATAAATAGTGTAAGAGAGGATACTTGAAGGAAAGTCACAGTGGTTGGAGCAGAGGAGGTAAACTGGTCGTGAAGCTAAAATTAAATAACTTGAAACTTTTCCTGCCCCTCTACTCTGCTGTCGTGAGACCTCACTTGGAGTATTGTGTGCACTTCTGGTGTCCTCAACATAAAAAGGACATGGAACTGTTGGAAGAAGTCCAGAGGAGGGCCACGAGAATGATCAGGGGACTGGAGCACCTCCTGTATGAAGATAGGCTGACAAAGTTGGGGCTGTTCAGCCTAGAGAAAAGAAGGCTGCGTGGAGACCTCATAGCAGCCTTCCAGTATCTGAAGGGGGCATATAGGGATGCTGGGGATGGACTCTTCATTAGGGACTGTAGTGACAAGACAAGGGGCAACGAATTAAAACTTAAACAGGGGAAGTTTAGATTGGATAGAAGGAGGAAATTCTTTCCTGTTAGGGTGGTGAGGCACTGGAATAGGTTGCCCAGGGAGGCTGTGAATGCTCCATCCCTGGCAGTGTTCAGGGCCAGGTTGGATGAAGCCTTGGGTGATATGGTTTAATGTGAGGTGTCCCTGCCCATGGCAGGGGGGTTGGAACTAGATGATCTTAAGGTCCTTTCTAACCCTAAGTATTCTATAATTCTATGATTCTATGAAACAGAAGAAGGGTAAAGCTAAGCAATCATGACAGGAAAGGTTTAGTGCAGTAATGCTTTGCTGAGATAACCAATCTCTGACAAGGCATGAGCAGAAAGACGAACCTAAGAACTTGTGATGCACTCTGCATTTGAGAACCAGGATTCTGGTAGCATGTGGAGAGGAATCTCAGCCCCTAGAATGTAATACTAATGTAAATGGTCCTTGCAGTATTAACATAAATACCACTGATGAAGCACAGGAAAACTCATGTTGTCTACTACTTCAAATATACAGATAGCTTCACCTATTTTTTTTTTTTTATTCAGAGGTATTAGTCAAGAAATTAAAGAACAGATGATGTATTTAGCATGAAAATATTGAAGGGCAACTAAATTTATTCTCTAAGAAAGAGAGACTGAGGCTATATTATTCTGTAAAATGACCAAGACATATGCTATGGAGCTGAAGGAATAGAAATATTCCTCCTTACTGAATCAGCATACTAATTTATACTAGGAGTTAATTAAGGGAGCTCTTGATTCCATAGACTATCTTAGGGAACTTGATGGAAATAGTGTACACATCTAAAGGAGTCCTCCTTGCTTCATCACCCTACTGGGGGGAAAAGAAAAAAAACATTTGAAAGGAAACAAGGCAGAGGGAAATTTGACCTTTAAATAGAAGCTTTTCTTGGAGCTGTTCAGATCTCCTCTTAAATCTCTCTAAGACCCTAAACATTCACCAGGTACAATCTGGTCCGTTAAGACTTCTTTATTTTTAGTGTTCTCTACATTGGCAATATTTTTTTCTTATTTTACTATTAGTGTTTTTTAAAATTGTCAAATAGGAGTTTATTTACCCTGCTTTGACTATCTTATCTGTGTGTAGTATTTTGCAAGAATCAAATCCTTCCAGACTCCTTTAATAATTCTCACTCAGGCACAATAGATCTAATTTTCAATTATATTCCTCTTTTCTGCACACATAAATGTACCTGTTGTTTTGACCAAGGCAATGTAGAAAAACCTTCTTTCTCTCACAGAGAAGGCTTCAGCATTTTAGTTGCTGCAAACCACTTTTCAGTTTTGAGACTGGTTCTCTTTAACCCTGGAGTCCTCATTCTCAAGTTGTGCTAGTGGAGGTTCAGATTAGGCATTAGGAAAAATTTCATTACTGAAAGAGTTATCAAGCACTGGAACAGGCTGCCCAGGGAAGTGGTTGTGTCCTTCTCCCTGGAGGTACTCAAAAGATGTGTAGATGTGACACTTAAGGGCATGATTTAGTGGTGGACTTGACAGTGCTGCCTTAACAGTTGAATTCAACGACTTCAAAGGTCTTTCCAACCTAAATGATTCTATGATTCTATGATTCAGTTGAGCTGGATCAGTAGACAGAACGTTCCTCATTCAGAAAGCTCTTTCTAAAGTCAGATTCATTTATAACCTTCTCTTGTAACCTTTTCCTTCTCCAGGAAGGAAGTTACGTTGATAAATCTTTTTATTCTAACTGACTTGAAAAAGAAGAGTAAAGATTATTTTTTTTTGCTGTAAGAACCTGTTTGTTTATACTATGTAACTGTTCATCTTTACATAGATTCACTCAGCAAAGTCCAGGTTTAGGACTTCAAGGTAGCATTAAAGAAATAAAAATAAAAAACCCAAAACTAAACCAAGACAACAGTAACTCCCCACATAAATCCATAAAACCATTGCCCAGGCTAAATTTGTGTTATAATTGTAATCAAGAGCTAGTTAATCTGTATTATAAACTCATTTAATCTTAATGTATGTGTATAACTCTCTTGTATTACTGCTGAATGTGTCTTCTAGGCAGTATTGTATAGAACCATAAACCAGCTTCTCATAAGAGCTAAAAAAGAGGCAGAAAGTCAAAAAGTAATAATTACCACACAAAATATGGGCTCTGCTCATGGTACCTAAATGCAGATTCCTTAAATCTAATTCTCAGTTTGTAAACTGAAGAAAACCCCAAAGCAGGAAAAGAAAATAATGCCTCAGCCAGTCTGGCAATAATATTTCAAAGTACTGTAAAATATTTGGACAGCAATTCGAAATATATCTAATGGCAGTTGGTGAAGAAAAGTGAACATGAAGGCATCAGTCTTTCCACGTTTTTCAGGAAAATCAATATTTAACATTTACAATAGTTATAGTTTCCAGGAGAAAATATAAACTTAAATATAATATTAAATATCTCACTCTTCAAAAAAGATCAACTTTGAAAATACCAGTTTCTGTATGTGTCTGAGCACACTGGGCAAACAGTAGATCAGATCGAAATAGAAGACACAGTCAAATGTATGCAGAGTGACTAATAAAATACAGTGATCAATGTAATTACAGAGATGCTAAGGGAGAGACTCTTTTGTTCAATAAACTCTTGCAGATACCATTGGAGAAATTATTAAGCAAACAAGACCAGATCTAGAAGAAAGTGTACTTTTGTACTAAATTATATAAAAAGAGGGAATTATATGAAAATGGGAAATATCCAAAGGTGAAATCTACACGAAAAAATGTTGAAATTAAATGCTTTTCAATCACAGAATTTAGTGTTATCTTCTACCTAGATTGAAAAGTCTGCCCTCACACAAGTAAAGAATACACAGCTGTATTGTCATGCTGATGAGCATAAAATGTACTAAAAATCTGCATTAAAATTAGCACCTAAAATGTAATATTTCTTAAATGCTTCCCAATTTCTGAAATTCATCATAGCTTATCAAATGGAAACAGTTATGTCAAAAATGTCAGATGCTGTAAAATCCTAAACTGTGGTTAAACATTAAGCTGTTATTAAGTGCTATAAAACCTACATTGTCAAAATTCTCTCAGGTTGCTTGAGCTTATTTTTTTTATTGCCTGTGTGATAGTTACACATTTTTACCTAGCCTTGGTGTTTCAGGAAACTGAAACTTTTGGAGGTACCCCTGCCCATGGCAGGGGGAGTTGGAACTAGATTATATTAAGGTCCTTTCCAACCCTAAACATTCTATGATTCTCTGATTCACAACGGATTTTTTTGCCCACTAGGTAGAAGCCAGCTCTCCCAGTGATATCCTATGAGTGCTCTGTTTCCCTTGGTTTGAGGACTAAGTCAACTGGGTTACTCAGACCACCATCAGCAACTGCAGTTAGTCCACTTGACTTTGCTTTGAAATGATAGCAGAATCTGTCTCCCTGTTTCATTCTCTCTCTCAAGAGATATCAGCAGAAAGCTGTGAGGAGAAGCCGAAGAAGAATATGGTCTTCAATATAAAAGAACTGGTAAAAGAAATGGTCTGCTGCTTGAAAGTGAAGATGTCCCTTTCATCTATTGTCTTAGTTTATACCGGCACAGGACTGTTACGGACATTGTTTAGATAACTTTTCTGATATCCTTTTTTTTGTCCTTGATTTCTAAGAAATGCCTATAAAAAGAGAGGCTATATTTGTTGGAAGATTAAAGAATGTGCATAAGTTACTATTAATCCAAAAGGAGCTTCTTTTGGGGAGGATTTATGCACAAAATATATTGTACAGAACATTAAACACATATGTTATGTAGCCTGTGATAACCTACCATACTTTTCCTAGAAAAAAAAAAAAACAAAACGTCAAAGCCAAACAAAAAAAACACTGAGAAGAAAAAACTAGAATATGTGTGGAAGCTAAAAAGGAATCCAAACATTCAAGTGTTTAGCTGGAAAAGTACTGTTCCATCTCAGTCATCAGTTCAAAGCTGATACAAAGGAGGGGTAAATGGGAATAGTCAGCTTCCCATCTCTAGGATTTGGCAGCTGTTTGTGTCCAAAGACAACTAAACAAAGACTCTACCTGGCTCCTGTACTCTTCATACTCTTGCCTTCAGTAAAAGGAAACTATTAATTCTTGCTATTATACTGGCAGTCAAATAGATGATATTAGTTGACTGTTTATAATTCGTTATGTTATTAATAAAATACAGTCTAAAAATATTGTGTGGGAGCATTATTAATGGATACCACTGAATATCCTTTTCACAGGCCTTATAGCATGTGGAAGTAAAAGGAAAATAATCAATAGATCTTAAGCTCATTTTTTTAGTTTCTAATATTTTTATCAAATATTCAAATAGATAATATTTTATCATAGCAAAAAAGGAGTTTTCTGTCCTTCATCAAAACTAGATTATCAGTGAAATTAGTTTAACTAGTTTTTAACAAATTCATATGTTGAGAATTTAAAATGTAAATGCAAACAATAATACACTATTCAAATAAGATGATTTTTATGGGAATACCGGATTTGCCCAGAAATTTTGCAGCAATATAATGACTAATATACAAGTTCTCAAATGCAAATTTCGAGACACAGATGATAAAACTGTTGTAATTTTTGATTTAAAATAATTTCCATTTGCTTAGAAATTTCTATTTCAGTGAAAATGTTTAAAGAATCTGATTTATTTAGGATATATAGTTTACATGAAGGATTAATTTTAGAATTCTAATTGTCAGTAATATAATTAAACAAAAGATATTCTGAAAGCAGCTTTGGAAACTGTTTAAAGTACAAATATATAATGATTCTTTTTTTTTCATTTTTCTGAGAATATATAGGCATATTTAATAGTTGCTTTTTGAATACGTAAGGTTAGTGCATTCATGTACATAGATGATATTCAAATAAGATGTGAAGTATGTTTAAAATACTAAATAGAAGAAAAAACAAATGCACGTTCCATGAATGCTCATGCACATTTTAAAATACCTTATTTTCAGTGATATTTCCTGCATGTTTTCATTGCACAAATATTTGCAAAATGTACATATGAATTGTAAAACCTGAATATTCACAAGTGAATTTCAAAAAGCCATATTAGCAGATGATAATACCAGTTGAACCTTTCACACACAACTCTTCAGCAATAAATTAAGAATAACTTTCAACTAGTTGTCTTGGGCACACTGAGAAAAAGTAAAAACATCACATAGCTTTCTAATTAGGAGGTTTGATTTTTTTTCTGCTCCAAGTATTTGTAAATTAATTAATTTCAAAGCACCAAATACACACCAAGTGGATTGGTAGAGCAAATACCTCTATGTTCCTTATAAAACTAATACTTTACCACTGCTAGTCCTCAGAGATACACCACCCAGAGCAGCTCCTTCTCCTACATCCTAGACCAGAATTCCTTCATTCTGCCTTCCTGGGGAAGCAGAGTGATGGAAATCCCAGTTCCCACCCCAAAGCTTAGATTCTGCCACCACATGCTTTGACCTTACACCTAGCAGTAAATGCAGCTTTTTATTAGTCCATCGTGTCCAAATACTCAGTAAGATATATACTGTTCACTGAAGAGATTGTCGGGGTGGGGGGGGGGCGGGGGGGCGTGGGGGGGGGGGGGAGAGAAGAAGGGAAAGTTGTTCATGAATATTTAATTATGTTAAATAAATTAATTTTTATCACTCAGTGCTAGTTATTATACAAGCCTTGTCCATTTTGTAAATTATAAATAATCTTTCCATACCTGAGATAAATTTGTCAATAGAATCATAGAATCACAGAATCATAGAATAGTTAGGGTTGGAAAGGAAATTAAGATCATCAAGTTCCAAACCCCCTGCCATGGGCAGGGACACCTCGCTCTAAACCATATCACCCAAGGTCTCAACCAAAACGGCCTTGAACACTGCCAGGGATGAAGCATTCACAACCTCCCTGGGCAACCTATTCCAGTGCCTCACCACCCTAACAGGAAAGGATTTCCTCCTTATATCCAATCTAAACTTCCCCTGTTTAAGCTGGAGCCCATTACCCCTTGTCCTACCACTACAGTCCCTAATGAAGAGTCCATCCCCAGCATCCCTATATGCCCCCTTCAGATACTGGAAGGCTGCTATGAGGTCGCCAAGCAGCCTTCTCTTCTCCATGCTGAAAAGACCCAACTTTGTCAGCCAATCTTCATATGGGAGGTGCTCCAGTCCCCTGATCATTCTCGTGGCCCTCCTCTGGACTTGTTCCAACAGATCCATGTCCTTTTTATGTTGAGGACACCAGAACTGCACACAATACTCCAAGTGAGGTCTCACGAGGGCAGAATAAAGGGGCAGGATCACCTCCTTCGAGCTGCTGGTCACACTCCTTTTGATGCAGCACAGGATACGGTTGGCTTTCTGAGCTGCAGGCGCACACTGCCGGCTCATGTTCATTTTCTCATTGACCAGCACCCCCAAGTCCTTCTCCACAGGGCTGCTCTGAATCTCTTCTCTGCCCAGCCTGTAGCTGTGTCTGGGATTGCTCCAACCCAGGTGTAGGACCTTGCACTTCTCATGGCTAAACTTCATAAGGTTGGCATCAGCCCACCTCACAAGCATGTCAAGGTCCCTCTGGATGGCATTCCTTCCCTCCAGCGTATCAACCAAACCACACAATTTGGTGTCATCGGCAAACTTGCTGAGGGCGCACTCAATCCCACTGTCCATGTCAGCAACGAAAATCTTAAAGAAGACCGGTATCAACATCGTTCCCTGAAGCAGACCACTCGTTACTGGTCTCCAGCTGGACATTGAGACATTGACCACAACTCTGTGTGCGGCCATCCAGCCAGTTCTTTATCCACCGAGTGGTCCATTCATCAAATTGATGTCTCTCCAATTTAGAGACAAGAATGTCGTGTGAGACAGTGTCGAACGCTTTGCACAGTTCCAGGTAGATGACATCAACTGCTTTACCACTGTCCATCAGTTCTGTAGCCCCATCATAGAAGGCCACCAAATTGGTCAGGCAGGATTTCCCCTTGGTGAAGCCCTGCTGGCTGTCACCAAGCACCTTGTTGTTTTTCATGTGCCTTAGCATTCCTTCCAGGAGAATCTGCTCGAAGATTTTGCCAGGCAGAGGTGAGACTGACTGGTCTGTAATTCCCTGCGTCATCCATTTTCCCCTTCTTGAAAATGAGGCTTATATTTCCCTTTTTCCAGTTCTCGGGAACTTCACCTGACTGCCATGATTTTTCAAATATGATGGCCAGCGGCATAGAAACTTCATTCGCCAGCTCCTTCAGGAGTATGGTGAATGTTTCTGGGACCAACATGTTTGCACAAATAATTAGATTCTTTCCATGCAAGCAATTTCATTCTCTAAGCTCCATTTTGTGGTCACCAACCTAATTTGATGTATCATTTCAATTTTCCTGAACTGTTGTTACCAATTAATTTAGAAAGAAAAAGTTGGAAATTTAAACTACTTTTTTTTTAGTAATAATGTATTTTAAAAATCAAGATGAATGACTTACCCGATTCATATCTGAAAAACTCTACAATACACAGCATGTAATGTAAAGATAAGGTGGAGCTATAAATATTGCAGCATTCTTTATGTAAATACATTAAAATAAATGTGTATTAATAACTTTTTAATAAAAACCTACATTATTCTCCCAATGACACTAATGCTTTGACATAATGGCTATAATGTCATCTACATAGTGTGATCAAATGATATTAAAAAGGAAATAGACAAGCAAATGCACTACTGAGAAGGACCCATATGTATTAAATCATGTCATCATTAAAACAATAATAAAACAAACCCATACATTAAATTATGTAAATTATAAAACCTGAAGTTCTTATTAGCTAGATATGTTTGACATTAATTTTAACTATATTGTGATGACTGTAAACAAAAATGACATGTTTGGATACCTTTCCCTTCCTTTTTTCAAAGTATATAATTCAAAGTTGATTAAGGAAAACCAAATTGTTCTTTCTGACTTATTTCTGAGTCATACTATTATCATCATCTTTATTTTCTATTTTCTTTTAAACTGTATGACTTTTAATATGTGGGTTCTATAACTGGGAAACAAATACAGTGAATGATAACTCCCTAGTTTTCAATTGTTTTTATAAGACATAAGAAATGCCCAAGCTGACCTTTTCTAGTAAAAACTGATTTGTTCAGGAATTATTCAAGAAAGAGCGAATCACACCAACATTGACTAATGTAAGATATAGGCCTGGTGTATTCTGATCATTTGATCATCTTTGCCAGCTGTGGCATCTTCACCTTGGTAAGCCTTTTCCAAGCTATGTCGTCTCTATAAATATCTTCATAATTTCTATTATATTACAGCTATACAGTTATACCATTCATTTTAAATATCCTCTGAGTTTTTCCATTATGGCCTTCTCTTCTTTCCATTTTATGTCAAACCTTAGCTGTATTGATTTTAGTATTCTACAAACCATCAAAAATAGTGAAGTTCTTTTGTATATCAAACACATCAGGTGTTCACTAGATTCGTAAGACTATATAAAGAAAGAACACACCCTAAACAGGAAACAGAATAAAAGCAGTCGCAGGCACTATTTTCTTGAGAATCCCTGACAGAAGACTATTTAAAAAAAAGATTGAAAAAGCAGAAAAATAATTGAGATGATCAGCCATATCCCTGATAATTTTTCTCTTTGTAGGTAGCATTAGTCATACTCACATATTCATTCATGCTGTAAGTCACGCACAGCTGAATGCCTGGGTTTTTTTTATTCTACAGCAATGAGGGAGTATATTGATTGTGATGGTTCCTTTAATTGCTATACAGTTCTCAGAGCAATGAAACCATCTATTTGGTTTTGGTATTTACATTTGGGAGGGGTTACATTCCAGTGTGTATAAGTCATGGTTTTATTTGCCTTACTTGGTCCTATGGGACTCTCTTCTGAAAAATGTGTGTCCAGTACTTACTTATCTGTCCTGCTGTCTAGTCAATTAAGTGCGTAAACTTTCTTGAGGATTCCAAAGACACAGTACAGCAACCTTAATAACCCATTCAGAATGAAAAATGGTCCAAATCAGTTTCTCCTGAATAATAAAAATGCAATAAATAACTTTCATTTGAATAAAACCATTGATTTTTAATTAAAAATAATCATTTGGAAAACAATTAATAAAAGTAAATGGATGTCATCCTTTTCGTAGCAGTTTTTTATTAATGAAATTTTCAAAACCAGCCATTACAGCACTTTTTACCAGTCTATCTTTAGATGAAGAAACCAAGTCATAGACAACAGTTTTTCTGAATGAGCTAATACACGCAGTTTTAACAAAACAAACCAAAAAGAACAAGCACATTTTTATGTGATCACAAAGTAATTTACCAGTATTTCAAAGTGCTTCACCCAGTGGTTATAGCCAATTTTTCTCCTCTAGGGCAGGCAAGCCCTCACTGTAATATTTTAGCTTTATTATTGGTAGCATCACTGTAAGATTTACTGATTGCCCACTTGATGTTATGAACATTTTCTTTGGAGTATCTTTTAAGTGGATAGTGACCTACTACCATTCTATTGTACTGTGTACAATTTATATGACACCAAAATATCTCCTATGTCAATGTTCACTATTGAGAATAATATAAATTATACCCATATGCTCTCTTTTCACTATTTAATAGCATAGAATAAGTTCAAAAAGAGAAAAAAAAAAACCAAAAAAATGGAAAGCAAATTCAATTCTATTATATTTCATTTGGAATTCAGTTTGGAAGACTATATATTTGGATGGGAACATCAAGACTTTGACTAGTGAAAAAAAAGATTTATCAAAACAAATACAGGTGATTAAAAACACAAATTAAATAAAATATACTACAATATCAGAGGATGTTTACCTGAACAGTTTCAGATATCTTCCATATTAAATTGCTTCAATTATTATTTTAATTAAATACAAATACTTTATAGAAATTAAAAAGGCTGCAGAGAAATGTTTTTCTTTTTTGTTAATGATTAAATTTTTAAATTAAATTATTTTCATTGAGTTTATAACACAAGTTTTAAAAGGCTTTTAGTAATACTTAACAACAGTTATAAAAAATAAAGTAAAATTGGACATCATGAAAATGTCTTAAATTTTAAAAAGTTTAGTTAAAGAAATCTTGAAACTTTGGCAGAATGTCCTTGAGAGCAAACTGATGGTACACATTTGATGGTAGGCAGGTAGAAAGACTCAGAAAATTAAAACAGGAAAGTGCTGAGATTGGCTAGCAATACATGTGCAGTCAAGAAAATCTTCAGCAACCCTGGGTAAGCACAGGGCAAAAGTTCATTTGATTCTTAACCAATATGATTATTACATCCTCCCTGTAACCCATGTGCTCAGGTAGGCCTGTGTTTATATTTCAGCTATGGCACCTGAAGAGGGGGTTTAAATTCACTTCTATTGAACTTGTTTCAGACAGCCAGAACACACTTTTTGGCTCTTTCATTGTCACAGCCATTTGTTTCAATGCACGAGTCATTCCTGTGGATACAAATGAGAGAATAACAAGCAATCAACCAAGTAATTTTAAATTAATGGTCTAAGAATCAGTATGGTAAATCCAAAGGTAACAACTGTAGCTTTTCAGATTATTTTACACTGATTCCTTATGATCTTTTGACCACAGCTGATTTGATTTAACATATTGATTTCATTGAAATAGAACAACTTGCTATGAAGACAAGATTACAGTTGTTAAACTCTGATTCCCATTGTAAATAAATTGCTTAAAAGTGCTTTAATTTTGATGAGTTGCAGACCTAGAACCCTAGACAATGATCCTAGTCATGCCATACATAACCCACTTTGCAGTATGCCTTCATCTTCTTCCTCTGAACTTTGACACCTGAGAATGAAGCTGCATGTTGAAGAACAGTGACAGACCACCTTAAAAAGTAGTTAAAAGTTTAGTGATCACAGTTGTCAAATTTCTCCTGAAAAAGTCGTGCTTCAAGCATCTTTCCCAAACTAGCTAGCCCTTAGTATAACCATCTAAGTGAACTAAAGGGTTTCAAGATGGAAATAGCTTCTGCAGAGCTAGACAAGTACCTTTCTTTTGTTTCTATAGAAGCTGTAGAATAAGAACCTATTCAGTCTTTCTTTTAAGTCAGAAGCGCCTTTTACCTTCATAGAAATTGTATTGAATTCCTGTTCTGGATTCACAGTTTCCAAAGACAGATGGAATATGAAGATCTCACACCGCAGCACATTTTACATCAAATACTGACATTGCTTTGGTTCAGTTCTGTGTTTGGAAAGGAAAACCAATTTTTTTCTTCCTTAAGATTGCCTTAGAAATATGAATTAGTACTCTAGTCAAGAAAAAGAATTTAAAAATTCCTCAACATTTTTCCTGTATCCTACTGCAAAACCAACCTTGCTGCAGAGTTGCCTTGCACATTTCTCTATCTTTTTATCAGGCTGTAGGTGAATCTTTTTTCTATGTTTTCTGAATAAATTCAAAGCAGACATCGACATCTCCAAACATTCTTCAGAAAACACTTTAATTCTCACCATGGTGTCTTGCTCCTGTGATGTGCTCTATAAATCAGCTTTTGTTGTCAGGGCACATGGAATTTGGTGGCTTCAGTATACACTAAGCTTAAGCAAGTCTTGCACATCCTACATAAATGCAGTTTACTTTAGTTCTTTTCCAAAATAATGACTGACCTGGTTTATGAACTTATGCCCAAATTACCTGAAACTCTGGTGTTTGAGATAACTTTTACTTTGAGGTATCACATTTTAATTAGGCATCTGAATTAAAGAAAAAAAAATTAATGCAGTGCAAAAATTATTTTAAATCCTTATTCTTTATGAAGGAAAAGGGTTTTTTTTATCATTTTTGTTTATTTTATCCAAACTGAGCCCTTGTAAACTTCCAACTTTAAGTATATGCCTTACTATCTGGCTATAAATATTCTGCGAACCTTAGATCATTAAAATCTTTCTTCATTTTCCTGCTGGTTTCATGAAAAATCTAATTTAGCTTGGAGATATGGTATATTCAGAAACAATCATTTGCATGGAAACTGTAATCAAAAAAAAGGGAATTCAGTAGCAATGCTGGGATTTAATGATCAGTTTAGCCTCTAGGGGAAGCTACCAATAATTTCCAGAAATTGTTATGGTCAAGTCCAGCAGGTGTATTTAGAAATTGCTCAGTAATTTTTGTGCACTTAGAATCTTAGAATCATTTAGGCTGGAAAAAAACCTTTAAGACCAGTGAATCCAATCATTAAACCAGCTCTGCCAAGTCCACCACTAAACCATGTCACTATCTTCCTGAAACCCTTTATAAAAGTCACACCAGGGCAACACAGAAGTGGAGTATAAATTGCCAGTTGAAGGTTTGAAGAAATGTTGTTTCCTTTAGCAAGTCAAGGAAAAGCTGAAAGTCTTGAAAGAGCTATGGGTAAACACTGTTGTCATTTACTCATAGTGGCTGCACTTGGCATCTAACTGCAGAGGTTATCAGAAAATTCCAGAGCCCTTCTAAAATAAAAAAAAAAAAACTTACAATTTTTTTTTAGCAATTGTCTTTTTCCTGAGCTTTAGTCTTGAGTTATTGAAATCTTACATGCATTACTTGACAATATACCGTATATGCAACCATTAAAAGGAAATAAGAAATACAAAATCTTTCTATGCCATTTGGAAAGACTTCTGATGCTTACTTATGTAGCTGGAAGGATGACGACTATATAATTTTACCATTAGCTCTCTGCCCTGGGTGACCTTGGTGCAGAACTAGTAATGCATGCAGTCTGCTATTGCACTCCAGATGACACCTGCTCCCCAGCTACCAAAATACAGAGAGGAAGCCAAGCACTCTTCCATCACTACAAGACAACATATGCTGTCCTGTCCTCTGAGCATGCTTCATGGCTGATCTCTCCCCTCCATGCTTCTAATAGCAGAGACCAACAGAGGAGCTGAGTGAGAATTTCATAGAATTTAAGGCTTGACCCTCCATCATCAGGTTGAGACTGGAACAGAACCCTTCACCAGAATGATTGTAGTCAAGGCATAAGTTTGTTCCAGCCTGGATGAGCTCTTCTATGTATTTATTAACATGAGCTTGGTAGCCTTACCAACTCCGCTATACAGGAATTTAGCAAAGACTGATTCTGATTTCCAGCTATACTGATTTCAGTGATTCTCAGTCCTTGCCTGTTGTTTGCATTAGGAAGCTAAGTTTTAGGACATAACCTGAAATGCACACTGTTTAAAGTGTGGTAAATAAGAAACTTTTTTTTTTTTTTTTTTTTGTCCCTGAGTTAATTATTAACACAGCAATTCATATTTAAAATAACAAAACCTTGGGTTTTGTTATTTTTCACAAATATGGACATAATTTAACCACTACCTCTAGGGAAATGCCAGCCCTTACGTTTTAAAATGTATTCTCTTGAATTCTTCCCTACAAAATAAAAATCAAGGGTTGTTCTGTGAGAATTTTCTTTTTTGTTGTTTTCCTGGAAAAGGAAAAGGGAAGGAGAGTAAAAGATATACGGATTAGTAGTTTAATACATTTTAATGACTGTGTGCTCAGATGGAAAATGTTCTTTCTGGAATGAACTGGTTCCTGGTGGATCACTCAAAGTTCACACAGCAATTAACATTAATTATTTCAAACATATGTTGGAACCTTTATAACAGATATTAGCTAACAAGGTTAATTTTTGAATGTGAAAGAAATGCACTGATGTAATAAATACCAAGACATTCAAATCTAAGGGGAATGGTGCCAGCAACTAGAAGAAACCATGCTCCATTCCCATAATAGCAAGTGCAAATGCAACATATCACTTTCAGAAATCCTTGCCCAGCTCTATTACCTCACATAACTGATTTGGGATCATATTCCTGTGGAGAAAATTCCTAACTTGCCATGCATATCTCATTCGTCTCCCACTCTTGAGACTAATGTCTGACACAAAAGACATCAGAAAGCATTTTTTCGTATTTCTACTTGGTCTTCACATTAAGTCAGAAGAAATAGAATTCAAGCAATGGTGGGGTTGGACTATTCTTCAAAATTAAGACTTACTGATTCATAAAAATTGTTTTCGATTTCTGCTTTTGTGCTAACAGATACTACATCGCTTCAAAACAGCAGTTCTAGATGAAAACATTTTATCACACAGAACTTATAAATAACTTCTTGACACCTGTTATTAAAATTATTAGACTTCAGTGATGCCACCTTTCTTTTCTCTGCTTTGATTCATTTAATTGTAATTGTTATTATTTAAAAAAAGGAAGGAAAATATTAAATATTTCTCACAGGCAACTGCTGACCTTCAGTAGTTATATTTTCCTGATGTTGTGCAGTGTAACATGATAGGAGTAATTGGTTCTGTGTGATTTCCTCAATTGGATGTCTTACAGCTGTCTCAGCTATTCTTCATCTCACATTGATTTTGAAACT
The DNA here is from genome assembly GCF_033783945.1 of Neopsephotus bourkii. Taxonomy (NCBI): domain Eukaryota; kingdom Metazoa; phylum Chordata; class Aves; order Psittaciformes; family Psittacidae; genus Neopsephotus; species Neopsephotus bourkii. The sequence continues at coordinate 12,939,075 of NW_026902293.1, read as the reverse complement.
TAGACAATATTTTGGGTTTTGTTGCTATGCAAACAATTGAAAAGTCTTTAAAGTTACTGATCCATTTCCAAGAAGGTTAAAAATTTCTTAGTGTCAGCTTTCACATATTATAACAAATTTATTAATTTAAGAAAGAGTTTTAGATAATTTTATAAACATATTTTATTTTTAACAAATAGGCACACCATAGACACATTGTCTTGCTCTTTTTTTTCAGTTCACTGTTTTAAATAAGAGCTAACTCGATTTTCAAAGACGTTCAGAAAATCAATTTCCTTTCTGAATGCACAAAAACTAATACCAGAAAAATCTGAAACAAAGCTCACAAAATTCAGTTCCATCTTGGATTTGAGGATCTTAAAGTGAGAGGGGTTTAATACAAAGATTTATTAATAGTGTGGATTTCAGTCTTTTATCTGTGGCTTCATACGTGCAGCAATTTTCTCTTGTTCTTTTAATGAGAAGTCTTACAAACGTTAATGAAGGCAACACTTGGCTTGAACTACAGCGAGAAAGTAATTGTGTACTTATCCAGATTGTTAAGAGGAACAAGGTTAACCTGCAAGTCATGGCACCACATTCTAATACAATTTTTGATATAAAAGTCAAGTTCTGTAGAAAGCATCTAAAAAGAAAGAGAGGAAGGGAAGCAGAAACATGAACGTGGATGAGAAAAAGAATAAACTCTCCTACCAGTCTATATTCCAGCTAACTTAATTTATGTTTGTCAGAGGGACCATAATGACCAGTGCTGCAGAAACCATGTTGTAGCATGTATTGCTTGACATCAAATGTAAGAAGACTCCATACTGACGTAGAGAGAGGCTGTGGTGCAGGGACAGGCCTGCAGAGCATGGAAAGGAACAGAAATAAAAATAAAATTGAAAAAAAAAAAAGTTTGATATTCTAGGAAGCTGACATAGAATTTTAGATGTGCATTAAAAGGAAATCGGCCAAAAGCAACCAAGACTAACACATTATTTACGGGACTAGATTTTAATACTATCATAATAACTTCCCTATGGGTTGGATTCAATAGAATAGGCTTCTTTCCAGGTTCCATTTAGACAAAGCCAGTGTCTTGCCAGGGCAGCTCAAGAGCTACTACAAAATCTGGGTTTGACCTGAAATACAAATGCTAGATTAACCCTCAGCCGGTTCCATATACTTTGCTTAGTCTACATCTAATGAAATACTTGTGTTTAATTATCTACTTAGTTCATACAAATGAGTCCTTCTCCACCTCCTAGTGTTCAGAGGATGCCTAACACAGGATGATATGAAAAGATCTTCAACCAGGGTAAGTTGGAATTGTGCCAGTTGAAATCAGCCATGGATCTGGGCAGTGGACAGCAGGTTGCTTAAGGGATGAGGAATAGAACTTTAATTTTACTGAACTTTTACATGAAGTTTCTTAATATGATGTTGATTTAATTTTCTGCTTTTAATAGTAGTACAATTTGCATTGATAGCATGCTATTATCTTGGAAATGTAACATAATCTCAAAATTCCTATATGAAAAACCATTAAGTTGACATATTATTGGATTTCCATAGGTTTTTTTACTGACATTTTTACCATTGTCTTGACATAGTAATGTCTCACAGCATAGCTGTTTTGAAATAATTTTTCTATCCGTTTGACATGAGATTGTCTCCATGGACTTATACTGACACTTAAAACAAACACAGAATTACTGTTGCCATTTTGCACAGAAAAAAAAAAAAAATTGCTGTATTCACAGAACAATTTTGTTTTCGCAATACAATGATCCATGTTAATAATGGCTTTCAATTTTAGATAGCTATTTTATTTCCTTAGCGCTTGGAACTATATCTCTATTAAAAAACAACTCTACAATGAAAGAATTTCATCTCTTCTCATCTTAAATGGCTTCACATATTGAAACCAATTTAGTTTTAAAATAAAAGTTAAATAAAGAAAAAAAATCCAGCTTTATATAACAGAGATATAAAACTGTTGATATAAAAATAGGAAAAATAATACTGAATTTTGAGTCTGGATGACTTGTGTATTTGTTCATCTTTTCTAAGAGATTTTTTTATATATGTCCATAAAGTTGTATAAAAAATCTGTGGGTTTGCAACTTCCTTTAATTTGCTGTTTGACTGACTGTAAACATACAGAAATAAACACTATTCTGAGGTGTTGTTTCTTCTAGATTTTTTAAAGAAACTCAGATAAAGTAGTATCCAGCCATTTAGAGAAAATTAGATGCAGAGCTACATGAAAATATTGCAGTTACAGTTTCTGTGATTTGCCATCACAACCACATTTCTGTTACTTTCATATTTTAAGCTAAGGTAAAGTTTGTGATACAATGGTCTAAAGGAAAGGTAATTGGAGTGAGATCATTTTCATATCTTGGTGTTTGTCTTTAAGATCCTTTTCATTAGTGATTCTGACATAAAAGCTGCCAGCTAAAAAAATTTGTCAATGGCTCAGATTTTGAAAGTACTGTCTAAACACATAAGGGTCAGACTATCAGCAAGCACTAGGTGACATTAAAAACTGGGAATGAGATGACATTTAATACTGCAAAAAAAATACTATGTCTCTGTAAAGGTTAACAAGTTTGCATGTTATAAACCTAGAGCTCAGCTCTGAACATAAGATCTGCTTATGTGATGTAATCATGAAAAACACCAAGGCTGTATCAGGGCAAATATTTCAAAAAGAAAAATGAATACCATTATACAGGGCACTGGAATACAGGACTATGGCTTTGGTGCTAATGTCCAGAGAGATTAATTCAAACTGGGCACGATGTGGTGTGGTATAGAATATCCGTTTGGCTAGTTCAGGTTAGCTGTCCTGGATGTCTTCCTGCTAGAGCATGAGACACTGAAAAGTCCTTGACTTAGATTAAGCATTACCTAGCAACAACTAAAACACCAGTGGGCCATCAACATTATTCTTAGACTAAAGCCAAAACACAGCTACTAGGAAAGAAACTAACTCTATCCCAACTGAAACCAGGATCCTCATCAAGATTCAGAGAGGATGAAATCATCTCTTCTCAGTGAGAAGCAGCAGTTCAGTTAATGAATAATGTTAACACAAGAACAAAGAGGTGTCTGCTAGTTGTAAACATGGTTAGGCTGATCCTAGAAAATGGTTTCTTCCTAATAAAAAGAGAGAACTGTCTTCTGTTGAAGCAGATTTAAGTCCAGATGATAGCGTGGCTAAACGGGTTTGGATATCAAATCACTTCATCACAGATGTGCCATTTTACTAACTGCATGATTTCTCCAACCTGTGGGAGACACAACACAGACAGGAGGAAGGTTGGGTGGGTCAGTGCAGTTGTTTCAGTGCTGCAGTGAATGGTTCAGGGCTGTGAGGTTCCCCAGGCTCCTCTGTGCTTCCTGGAAGTTAGAGAGAGGGCCTTGAGTCCCAGGGAGTGTCATGGGCTTCCTCACCATGGTGGGAGTTTTTATATTGTGGCTACCTCCACTATTCTTAGGTGTTCTCAGTTATACATTTGGGTATGAAATAACTCACCAAGGACTACTCTTCTCAAATTGTACTGCTGTTTTCTGTTGTGCTGTTTCCATTGTCAGTGCTCCTGTTCAGGTCATTTTTGGACATGTCAATGTTCAACAGACTGAATGCATATTTTCTTGAACACACAAAAACTATGCTGCCATTTGCAACCAGTTTTAGATCATATTTGATCTAGTTTTGTTACAGCAAAATGTCAATTAAAATTCATCACTTCATATAAACAACTTTTCTAACCACATCTAACTCATGCTGTTACAAGCCTTTAATGTGGACCTGCTTTTCACAGTTCTTTTCCATTTTTAGTGTAAGTGCCCATGGCCTGTCACATAAGCTGGAATAAAGCTCTGTGTTTTCTAGAGCTGGTCAGGTGCCATCACAAAGTGAATAAAGATTTGCAATGTTAGCAAGTGTGAGAACATAATTTCATTGGTAATTGATGATAGAGCAGTAGATCTCTTAATTTATGAACACTACAAGTTTCATAATGGTCAATGCTTGTGTGATTGCCTGTTGTTTACACATTTATGAGCAAAAAGAATTCAGGAGAAAATTCCTTTGAAAACTATCTGATGTATGTGCTTTAACACAAACCAGTTTGAATTGTCTTGGTAATAGCAGGTGCCTGAGTCATAATCCACAGTTTATGTCAGTCTGCTTCTGTTCATCAGGAACATGAGCCTGTATTTTAATGATGATGAAACCCAGGACCACTCTTTCAATAACATAAATTAATCTTACACAGGTTAAAGTGACAGCTGATGAAATCTAAGAACTTGCTTTCTTTTTTACAATATGGATCTACAAGTTATGAAAAGCATTTTAAGCACTCAAGCCAGAAACAAGAAAGGGGTATATTTAAATACAAACCTGAACAATTCAGTGCTTTAAAACATTACTCAAGTCTCCTTGAACCATACTGCTGTAACTGACTGAAGTAGCCTGAGAACTTGAAAATGAGTGTTGACACTTCAGGTTAACATTGATTTAACACATACTGGCCTAGATGAACTAATATTGAACATAACAGAATACAGCACGTTAGATATAACTGAAACAGAGCTGTCAGAAGGTAATTTCTCAAAAAAAAGTCCAAGTTGATTCTAGAATTTTTGTGTTCATTCCAATCCCTCTTCTGCAAAGATTTAATTACAGTGTCAGCAACTTGTAATTCCCAAGACCATGGCATTAAAAAAGAAATTTAGGTCAGCTGAGATCATAGCATTCACTAAGAACACAAATGGAAAATATTAAAAATGGTTATCTCTCAGTAGTATTTTGGTAGATTAAGCAGATCAATACATTTGTGAAACTTCTGACACCTGAAGATGTCATTATTATAAGGATACAAGTAATATATTAATTTAATTAGAAGCCATATAATTATGGCTTATTTATTTATGCTTCACAACAAAATTGTATTAGAAGCTCCATGAAGGTGGTCTTTTCAGAATTATTGGCTCTGATCTGTCCTTGAGATTGGAGAACTTTGGAACAGAATGTCTGGAAATAGCTAAAAATGTTATAAGAATGGGAGTAAGCTACCAAAAGCAGATAAAATATATTAAAAATTCAGAATAAGTACTCTTACTTTTTCAGGAAGGATAACTACTGGAACGGACAAACATGCTGGATGCCATGCTAAAAAAAAAAATCCAGGACAAATTAAAGGGCTTTTTGTCAAAATACTTTTAGAATCATAGAATGGTTTGGGTTGGAAAGGACCTTAAGATCATCAAGTTCCAGCCTCCCTGCCATGGGCAGGGACACCTCACACTAAACCATGTCACCTAAGGCTCTGTCCAACCTGGCCTTGAACACTGCCGGGTATGGAGCATTCACAGCTTCTTTGGGCAACTTGTACAAATGCCTCACCACCTTCATAGTGAAGAACTTCTTCCTTATATCCAATCTAAATTTCCCCTGTTTAAATTTGAACCCATTACCCCTTGTCCTATCACTACAGTCCCTAATGAAGAGTCCCTCCCCAGCATCAAGGCCCCCTTCAGATACTGGAAGGCTGCTATGAGGTCTCCACGCAGCCTTCTCCAGGCTGAACAGCCCCAAGTTTCTCAGCCTATCTTCACACAGGAGGTGCTCCAACCCCCTGATCACCCTTGCAGCCCTCCCACATACACCGAAGAGTGAACACAGTACAGAACTCTGAAAAATTTAGGACCCACTTCTCTTACAAAGCATTTATGAGAGGGATTTTAAGTAAATATTTATTGTCTGGCACACTGTTTGTGTGCCTACAGCTTAATACTCTGTAAGGCTTCTGTCTGCTGGATTCAAGCATATCTACATATTCAGATAATTGCTCTTATTAAAGGTATTATGTATGGAGTCTGACATTTTGCAAGGGCCTAATTTTTCCAGTATTCTAAAATAGTGAATGGAGTACTGAACAAGCTTGCAGTCAGTTCATTTTGACCTACAGCATGCTTACAAATTAACTGAAGGGAAAGTGGGCAGCAAGGCTAAGGGGATTAATTGATTACAGTGTCATGGTGAGGAGGTTAGCTCACACTGCAATGGGTTTAGTCTGTCATTGTAAATGCTAAAGGAGATAGATAGAAACAAACAAGCAAATATCAAAGCCAATCTGTTATAACATTCTGCCTTAATACGACCTTTTTAAAAAAAAAAAGAGGAAAAAAAAGGATGGTCTTCAGCAAAATATTTTCTTTTAATTTTTTTGGTTTTTTTCATCTTATCTTCCCACTGAGAACAGAAAATTCTTCTCTTTGTGGTTCAAGATGGGGGTTATTCTTTCTGTCTGGGACACAACAGAGGTCAGATGAGCTCACAATTCCCAAAGTAGTAACAAAAGCTGCTACCAGACTCCCTCATGATTTCACAGATAATCCTTATGCTCTATTGAAAACAGGTTATAGATAAATAAAGAAATACTTATTTTATTAGGATGTTTTCCCATATTATAATCTCATTATGGACACACTAGTCAATAACAGATTTTGAAGCTAAAAGCTGCAAAAAGAGTTGCCAGATTTTAACATTTCTTTTTTCTGAGCATGAGGATGAAGGCAGAGCAAAAGGAAAACAACAAACTACTGAAGCCAATGAAAAGAGAGTTAAAAATCATGTGAAGGTCAGCCCTTGCTTCACGCCACTCTGGAAATCAGTGTTATTTGTTGCAGATGTAGCACATTGAAGATGAGGTACAATCTCAAAGAAATATAAGCAAACCAAAGAAATATCAGTAATGTTTCAGGTAGTCTAGCTGGACAAGTTGAGAAAGAACTCTTCAAAAATTTTATGTTTAGTTAGTGCATACATTTTGCTTAGTATTAGTTGATCATCCAGAGACCAGATTTCCACTCTACTGTCTTTTATACCTCATGCTGACATTGGTTGTACTACAATAATGGATTAAGTCTAGTGTCAGAGACAGCCAGACTCATTCTCTCCTATCATGCTTAGCATACATCCATACTATAATACTATAAGTGGTAAATTATGCATCACTATTATAACTGTATTATAATGGCATCAGAAATATATAATTAATAATTAATAGCTTCTTATATATTTAATCAAAGGCACATTTTCACCCATTAATTGAATCTGAAGTGTTGATTTGTGGATGAAAGGGTGCAAATCCCCCTGCTAAACCCCAGATGCTAGCACATACTCTAATTTTCATTCCTTTCAAGCGTCAAATCCTCTTAAATACCACTTTATCTAATGACAGTTAAGAGATACTATCTTCATCAGTTTTTCTTATTACTCATAGCTTTCCGAATTAAATAGTTGGAAATACAAGCACATTTCCTTGACAGTTTTTCTTAGGAGCCATTCTGCTCAGAGAGCTTCTACAATGTTGTATTCTTTTTCTTAGGGGCATAAAGAAAACCTCCCATAAATCAGGATCTTTGTAGTAGCAATGGGTTCCATACTGTAAGCTCATGACATAACTTTCCGAAACACAATGCATCTTTTAAATCATACAGTTTCTATCTTACATCAGTTTCTGTTACAAATCATTTTTTAAAGAAATATCTCTGCAGATAGGATTTAACTGAGCTGTTTTACTATTTTTATTAAGTCCCCTCTTATCCACATGAAGTCAGAAATTAAAAGGAATTTAAGTCAAATTCTTGTAAATCAAGGAAATGCGTCTTTTCAAGTACATCATTTTGTACAAGAATTAACAGCTTTTTCATACCAGCTGCAATCCTCAGTGGGATTTGTATGATGATGCAGGCTTATTTCAGTTGCCTAAGCATAGGCACCTAGTTCTGCTTGAGACACTGTGCCTGAGGCTCTGCATAGGGCCAGCAAGTGCAACCTAAAACCTACAAAAGATCTTTGCCTACTTAGAACATCATAGCAGCCAGAGGCCAGGCAGGATGCTCTAGAACATAAGGAATTATATTAGGTGCTTTTATTTAGGGAAATAATTAATTTGGGGAATGTCTACCTATGCACTGAGTAAGCTTCTGAAACTAACATCCAATATGCAAACTTCAGAGCTGCCATGTAAGAAGGTATAGTACACCACATTTTTTGTTCTAAGTAATTAATTAATTAAAAATTAATTAAAATTAATTAAAAGTAATTTTAATTTTAGTAAGTAAGTGGGTTTTGTTTTATAATAACTCTGGAGTTAGTGTGTCATATGAACTTGATATTGTTTCATGCTTTTATAGGATTATGTCCTTTTATTATGAAGCTTCATCATTCTTCTGCTGTAAGATCTAAATATACTGAATGAAATTACAGTAACAACACTAAATATTCTGGAAATGTAAATATGTGTTACTTTGGACAAGTTACTTTTGTGCAAGAAAAACCGAAATCGGATTTATTTCAGTCATATGTTTAAGTATCAAGATTACTCTCACAGATCTTCAGACTATTCTCCTCTTGTATTCATTTTTGCATGAAAGAAAGTCAACAGCATCTATAGTCATTATTGTATAGAAATACCCCAAGTTGTAAAAATGTCTGCTGATAAAAGCAGAATCTGTAGAAACACAGGTCACTGTAATGGACTTACAGTTTTTACTACACTTTTTAAACTTTGCTAAGCAATCAAAGTAAAATTGACAGCAGTCATCTGGGTAACACCAATTTAACAGTTTAGATGACAGATAAATATCTTGTCACCTTTAGGCCTAATAAGTAAATTTATGGTAGGTCATCAGTCTCTGAGACAAAGTTTGGTGCTTTTCCATAAACTATTGCCTGAAGGGGAATTCCATATACACATATAGCTTTGATTTATTATTTATTGTTCTTTGATGCTCTTATCTAAAGAGATAAACATACATAAGTGCAGAAAGTCTTAATCTACTTTTGTCATGTTTTAAACCCAGCCAGACAGCTTGTTCACTCACTCCCCCCCTTCTTGCCCTCCCCCTACTCCCAGAGGGACAGAGAGGAGAATTGAAAAGAATGCAACTCCCACGGGTTTAGATAAGAACAGTTTAGTAACTAAGGTATAACACAAATCACCACCGCTACCACCAATAATAATGACGATAAAGGAAATAACAAGGGAAAAGAACACAATATCTCACCACCAGCTGACCGATAACTCGCCCCCACCGCCCAACCAAGCACCAACCGATATCTCCTCCAACCCAGCTGTCCCAGCCCTTCCTGTTAACTCCCAGTTACATCCAGGGCATGACGTGCTGTAGTATTCTTTGGTCAGTTTGGGTCAGGTGTCCTGTCTCTGCTTCCTCCCAGCTTCCCTCTTCCCTGGCAGAGCATGAGGCCCACAAAGTCCTTGGCCAAACCAAAACATCATTGTTATCAGCACTGCTCCCAGGCCGAAAGTCAAAACACAGCACTGCACCATTTTTTTTCTTGACTAACTGAAATGATGTCTATGTGCGTGTACTTGTGTGCATTTAAGAAAAAAAAAAAAAAAGATATAGTAGTTGATAGCATCTGTTTTGGGAAGGAGGAAGGGCATCTAATGTTTATTTTTGTTGGCCTGAATGATGGTATCAGCATATATAATTGGAGAATATGTAGAATACAGTTGTATATCTTAAGAGGTGCCAGTTTGGCTTTTTTGTAACTTTTTTACCTTCCCTAAAGATGTGACTCTTAAAATGACAAGTTATTGTCAAAATGTTTGGGTTTATATCACTTTTTCTCTATGTAGAGAAGCAGTTTAATAAGTAAGCAAGTGATTTAAAAAGAAACAGGACTCCTCACTGTCAATTTGCCAAATTCTATTCTTTATCAAGTGTCTTTTGAAACTCAGATCTTGTTAACTTAAATTTGTTGTTGCTGCTTATGCCACCGTATAAGATGGCCAAATGCAAGTTTTAGGTTAAGAAATATTGACTTTTTTTGAAAGCCACACAACAGTGACAAGATGAACACAATTCTACTGTAATGTTTCAAGTTCCACTTGTAGAACTAATATTTTCTAACTTTGTGATACTTAGAACTGTGCATCCCTAATATGTCATTAAACTATAATATAATTTCTTTTCACAGGGCATTGAATTACTTCACAAGAAAAACGCATGTCATCTTATTTCTTGGTCACTGAGGACTGCATATTGTCAACTTTAATTTCTATATCAAGTGTATTGTATAAGCAATTTTTTCCCGTAGTACTAGAACTGTAGTGCTAAGGACACTGCGCTTTTCCCTTCCAGTCTATTGTTCAGTTCAAGTATAACTCCATCATTAATATCCATACTCAGTTCTTATTCCAAGAATATTCCAGAATCCCTTTTTGTCTGCATGAAAGTTATCAGACTAATAGGATCTCATGAGAACTTATTGATTCTGGTGTGCATTACCTGGTATAATCCTTCTTTCATTTCCCAGCAGTCATGTCACAATCTCATTTAATTTAAGATAATTTATAGAATTATTCTGCCTAATAAGCACTCAGGAACTATTTTTTTTTTTTTCTTTTTTCTTAGACTGTACTGTCTTCATTGGAATATATTATTTTCATTAGAATATATTATTTTCATATTATTTATAATATATCAAAGTGTTGGGTTTGGGTGAGGTTTTTTTTGTTTGGTTGTGTTTCTTTGGGGGTTTTATTTTTTGTTTGGGTTTTTTTTTGTTGTTGTTGTTGTTGTTTTTGGGGGTGTCTGTTTGTTTGTGGAGGGTTTTTTTCTTTGCTTCGTTTTGTTTTTGTTTGGTTTTTTTTTCCTGTAAGGAATACTTCTCCATTGCATATATAGAAACTTCTTAGAAGAAAATAAATACACCTGCTGTTTTCTCATGGAAAATGATTGTATCAAGGGAGAGGGCTGTTATTTCCCATAGTACCAGCTGTTCTATCCTATAATTCATATTAAAAAATAGCACATTTTTTATGAGTTCCACTGCTGAAGGCTGTGATAGTGCTGACTGCAATGAAAATACATTTAGTTTCCATATGATTTATCATGAATTTACCACTCATTGTGGTGCACTCTTCAATATGATTCCTTGCTTCCACTGAGGTAAATGAAGAGAAGAATATTTGTGAAATGTTCATGTATTCTTTACCAAAATGCAGAACAAGAATACATATCTAGGTGGAGGAAAAATCAGACCTTAAATCCCAATTCTCTAACTGAAAATTTTCATAATTTATGAGTTATTGTTTGGTAGGTAGGTAAAATAGCTGAATATTGGTACAGAGAGCTAGGAGTTGCACTTAGCCGTCTGCCAACGTCTTGATACACTGGCATCCACATAATTAAAGAGATTTTTGTTCTGCTTAAAGAATGGTTGTGTCTACTGTGTTAGCTAGTGTTAAATCCATGATGAAAGTTCCCAAAGCCTGGGGACAGGAGACGCTATTTGCCTGGGGAAATGAGTAAGAGAAATGCAACAGCTATTGGAAAAGTTCAATAAACAGAAAGGATGGTTTGTCATTTGTTCAGTCTCTAAGACTGGCAGCCACTGCTCAAGTTGAAGACAGCTTTTATATATTCAACAGCTTAGTTCATATTCACTTAAAGTTTCAGCTGGAGATGGAAGAGCAAAGGATATCTAAGGGATATAGCAGGTTGAAACGGCTGGTTTGTAAAGTCAGATCTTTTTGTGATTGCCATTAGAATCTTGATATAGCTGCATTTTCCCAGGATCCGGGACACTATACAAAGTTTCAAGTTTAAACTACATGGAGACACTTAAAAACCAAAGGAAACACAGACATAGTTGCTGTCCACATGTCTATGCAATCTAATAGCATAATCCCATATTTACTTACTCACAACCTTGCCATGCAAGGGAAGAGAATACAATACCACCCACAGAAACAAGCCCGACTGAGCACTCAGTGCCCTTTCAGGGAGCTCCCAGTTGCATCCTGGGCATGATGTGTTGTGGTACGGAATACCTCTTTGGTGAGTTTGGGTCAGGTGTCCTGTTTCTGCTTCATCCTGGCTTCCCCTCCTCCCTGTAGAGCATGAGACTCACAAAGTCCTTGGTTAGACTAAACATCAATGTTACCAGCTCTGTTCCCAGGATTAAACTCAAAAACACAGCTCTGCACCAGCTACTAAGAAGGAGAAAAAATGACTGTTACTGCTAAACCCAGGACAGTGGTGCAGTTCGGATGCTTGAGGGCATGGACGCCATCCAGGTAGACCTCAACAGGTTTAAAGAATTGCCCACGTGAACCTCATGGGGTTCAACATTGCTAAGTACAAGGTCCTGTACCTGGGCTGGAGCAATCCCAGTATAAATAGAGACTGGGGAATCAATGGATTAGGAGAAGGCCTGTAGAGAATGACTTGGGGATACTGAGGAATGAAAAATTGGTCATGAACCAGCAATGTGCTCTTGCAGCCCGGCAAGCCAGTCATACACTGAGCTGCACCAAAAGAAACATGGACAGCAGGTCGAGGGAAGTGATTCTGACTCTCTGCTCTAGTGAGATCCCACCTGGAGTAGTATGTCCAATTCGAAGGTCCCCAGTGGTGAGGCACTAGAGAATCTTACTCAGAGAGTTTGTAGATGCCCCTATAAAAACAATCTTTATGTCAAGTTTTGGTCTACTAATGTGTGCCTGTTTCTTTTCATCCTATGGCTGTGCATCTCCTAGAGGTTAGACTAACAGTTTTACCATATAAAAATCCTCTACAGGAAAAAAATAAATAAATTTTGCTTTGATGTTCAAACTTATACAACAAAATAAATAACTTGCAATCAGACACAATTTCATTTGACTCATACTGCATAAATTCTTGCTCTTGTTCAAATACACATGATTAGTGATCAGGAAAAAAATCATCATCTTGATTGCAATAATTCACTGTTCTTTTAATTATGTGACTGCAAAATTGTGCATAGTGATCTGTTTCAGAGGTTGTAGAAATTTTCTTATTGCATCCTTTTCTCATTTGAACATTTATTGATGTGCTTTTCACAAATTAATTTAGTTCCATGTTGATTTTTGTGTATTTCTATTTGCATTAATGCTATGTTTTCTTTTGAGCCATTAAAAATGTATCAATATGAACTAATTTAAAAAAAAATACCTCTGAATATCAGGTAATGCTGAAGATAGGATGCAATCTTAAGTTAATTTATAAGTTCAAAAGGAAATAAGAGGAAATATTTATTAGACAATAAAAAAATGTTCTGACTAAAACTCAGTTATGTTCCAGGCTAGTATTAGCTGGGCAGTGGTAGCCATTCTCAAATGTTCAGAAGAATGCGTCTAGGGAAACATGCATGTGGGACAGTGTTGAACCTGCCTTATGGGTCTCTTTTTCACTGGCTGGTCCAGTTTGTTGCTCACTAGCAAACAGAGAGCACACACACTCATCCCACAGGCATTCCTGGGATCCAGGCATAGGTACTGGGCAGACAGAGGGACTGTGCTGGTACTGAGGGGATCCAAGAATATGCATGTGCTTGGGAATCTAGAGTGTGTACCTTCACTAGTGACCTTCTATCTTTCTCACAAAGAGGACACAGACTTGGCTGTCTGTGCTTATGATTTATGTTGGTCTTATATATATAGATTGCTGTTGGGAGACAGCACCTTGTCTGTGGCAATCTGTGAGCAGCCATGCCAGTGTCCTCTGTGTGTGCACATGTGTGAGTGTCTGTGGGGTCAACTCATTGAACCTGGAGATTGGAAAGTGGCATCTGCATCTCTCAGCCTGGGCAAAGAACCCAGGTCTTCAGGACCCTATTCCTCAGGACTCCAGTGTCTGTGAGTTGCTGGGGGAGACAACTGCTTCTTGCATCCTTCAAAAATACTAAAATGAGGGACAAACAAGGAAAATAGTGTAAGATCAGTTTAAAAGCAGTAAAATAAAAAAGGCTTTAGGTTTGGCATGGAGGATGCTGCACAGATGGTATAAAATTTCTCAACCTGATTGCCACTATAGTGACTGTCTAGAGAGTCTTAGCAGTTTTAGAGCCAACAGAGAAATTAATGAGAAATGGTCCATAAGGAAAAACTAAAAGGCTGGGAAGGAGCATGCCCACTCTCACCCATAAATACAATTGTGGATGCTGGAAGGGCTGGAATAGAAGAAAACACAAAGAGCAACAAGGCCCATGTACTCCCCTAAATCACATCTCTTACCAATACCATCTGAGACAAAATTTGGGTTAGACAGACTTTTTATCTATATGGTGTAATGAACTACAGGAAGAGGTTTAAAGAAACACTGCCTTTTGCTCTTTGAGCACAAATTCTCCCTGCAATTGTTGGCCATATTTCTTTATGATAGTGAACCTGGTTTAGAACAGTACTGCTCAGAAGGAACACATATAACACCATCAAGCTGCCTATTTCAGTTACTTGTTTCCAAAGAAACAAGAACGTGTAGTACAAAGACACTGAAAATCACCTCAGTAATTTAATTCCTTTATCTAATTTCTGGTTTAAGTAGTTGATAAATATGAACGATTTTTAGTATAAGAAAAAAACAAGCTGTGCAGAAAGTATGTGATGCAGTAAGTTTTCTGAATGTCAAGCAAAACCCCCCTATCACTGTCTTTGGCCATATAATAATTTTATTTTTTTTTCTGAACAAAATCTACTGTACCCATCATTGCTTTCTCTTTCAAAGAAAGCTGGTCTTAATCACAGAACAGGTAACTCTTTTTTAAAATTTTCTTTTTACTCAATGATTTATTCTGTTTTTATAACTGGAGAATATGAGTGCATAGTGTATCATAACCATTGCCAATAGATACTAACACTGGAAATTGCATCAGTAATACATACTTCAGACACTGAAACACTAAAGTAACTTGGTAAGTCATCATCAGTGTAAGCACGACAATTTACACTATTTAAGGATTTTAAATTGTGTCTAAATCATATTTTTGTTTCCTATTCAATTTTCTCCAGTTAACTCCCTTTGCAAACAGAGACATTTAACATTCTCTCCTGATTTCATAGAATCATAGAATCACAGAATGGCTAGGGTTGGAAAGGACCTTAAGATCACATAGTTCCAACCCCCCTGCCATGAGCAGGGACACCTCACACTAAACCATCTCACGCAAGGCTTCATCCAACCTGGCCTTGAACACTGCCAAAGATGGAGCATTCACAGCATCCCTGGGAAACCCATTCCAGTGCCTCACCACCCTAACAGGAAAGAATTTCCTCCTTATATCCAATCTAAACTTCCCCTGTTTAAGTTTTAACCCATTACCCCTTGTCCTGTCACTACAGTCCCTAATGAATAATCCCTCCCCAGCATCCCTATAGCCCCCCTTCAGATACTGGAAGGCTGCTATGAGGTCTCCATGCAGCCTTCTCCAGGCTGAACAGTCCCAACTTTCTCAGCCTATCTTCATATGGGAGGTGCTCCAGTCCGCTGATCATCCTCGTGGCCCTCCTCTGGACTTGTTCCAACAGTTCCATGTCCTTTTTATGTTGAGGACACCAGAACTGCGCACAATACTCCAGGTGAGGTCTTAAAAGAGCAGAATAAAAGGGCAGGATCACCTCCTTCAACCTGCTGGTCACACTTCTTTTGATGCAGCCCAGGATACAGTTGGCTTTCTGGGCTGCAAGCGCACACTGACGGCTCATGTTCATTTTCTCATCGACCAACACCCCCAAGTCCTTCTCCGCAGGGCTGCTCTGAATCTCTTCTCTGCCCAGCCTGTAGCTGTGCCTGGGATTGCTCCGACCCAGGTGTAGGACCTTGCACTTGGCATGGTTAAACTTCATAAGGTTGGCATCAGCCCACCTCACAAGCGTGTCAAGGTCCCTCTGGATGGCATTCCTTCCCTCCAGTGTATCAACCGAACCACACAGCTTGGTGTCATCAGCAAACTTGCTGAGGGCGCACTCAATCCCACTGTCCATGTCAGTGACGAAGATCTTAAACAAGACCGGTCCCAACACTGATCCGTGAGGGACACCACTCATTAACTGTCCCTATATTTCTCATTTCAGAACTCACTGTAGCATGCTTTCTGTCATAATTTGTACTCCCCAGTTCCCTACTGCAGTATCTCCATATATGTTATTAGCAAGCTGGGTCCTCCATCTTCTACATTATTAATGGCAACATTTATCCATTCACTGATTTGCATATTTTGCATGCAAGGACTAATCATAAATGCTGAAAAAACTCCACAAGCTTTCTTAGTCCTTTCAGTCTCTCTGATCCACAGAAACCTCAGGAT
The DNA here is from genome assembly GCF_033783945.1 of Neopsephotus bourkii. NCBI lineage: Eukaryota > Metazoa > Chordata > Aves > Psittaciformes > Psittacidae > Neopsephotus > Neopsephotus bourkii. The sequence goes on along the minus strand of NW_026902293.1, from coordinate 12,922,934 downwards.
ACTTTTCTCCAGTGGTAAAACTCAGGGACAGATACAAATACTTATTCAGTGAAATGTATTCTCAGTTTTAGAGATACTGTGTTTAAACTCTTGTCTTAACTTTAAAGCATGCTTATGGCAGCTACATATACAAGTCTGAAAGGATTCTTTAACCTTTTTTTTTTTTTTTATAATAATGGAAATACAAAAAAAGACCCCTTTTTTGTAACTTTTTTTTTTTACACCTGCTTTTCAATTCTAGTAAACCAGTGGTATTGTTCAGAGGTTTTACATTCACTTCCAAAATTTTCCATGTATCTCTCTCAATAATATGAAAAATTATATGGACTGAGCTAGATGTACCTTTTGAATAATATAAAATCTTAGGACAGTGTTAGTAGATACTTTTTCTCTATCTGAGGGAAAGAGGGAACATTTTTAAAATTATGACAGCAAAAAAAGAACCATAAATACTTTTTTTGGTGTAAATCTATCCAAGTATAGTGTGCTAACATGTTTTCTGACTGCTGTAGATAGTGTAAAAGGATAGAGTATAAGGCTGACCTACAGAAATAGAGAAAAGTTAAAAATATGCAACAGTAATATTTCTAATATATATATGTATATCACACCTAGTTTTTTAGAGTAGGTTACTGTAATGAGCCTATCAGCTATTTCAGAACTTTTTCTCAAGCCTTTAAGAAGATAAGATGCATCAATTACCTAAAAAAGATTCTGTGAGTAATATAAATAATTTTCCTAGTTGATAGTAAAAGTAACCAGTAAAATAGTGAAGCACATATGAATGAGAATAACACATACAAAAGACATGAACAATAAAAGACTTTTTTTTTTTTCTACTGTATGGTGACAACCTTAATGCAAATAAGCATATGGCTTCCAGAAAAGGCTTCAAAGATTTTTCTCACACAGAAAAAACCCTAAGCATCTTTCATGTAACCAAACCCAAAGGTCCCTTTTGTTGCTTTGATCATTAACTGAAAGACAGTCTTCATATGCTACTGCAATATAATTTAGAAAATGGTTTGTATTTTTATTTCTAGTTTAATACAACAGCAGAGTTGGAATTGAACATAATGAATGGAGGCTTCTGAAGTGTAATCCACAAGCCTGATATTACCTTTTTTTTTTTTTAAGTTTATTTTGGATTAAATGGAAATTAGAAGATTGCTGGAGCTGGACTAACAATATGATGGTAAAGTTTGGAATACCTATGACAGACAGCTGGAAATATTAGAAATGATATGTTTGAAAATCTGTGGCCCAAGGGAATTCAGAGCTGTGCTTGGGATGTGTCTATCTCTTTCTCATCAGTAGCACATCCCTGGAAAGTAGATAGAAAAACTCTAAGCCCATCTCAGCCTGAGAGTTTTAAATGGCAGCTTTTCCATGCCATCAGATGTTTTGCCACCTGTCCATCACTGCTGCATTCTCCAATTAAACTTGATTTTATATAAGTGAGTTAGTTTTCATGTTCTGAAGAAATGAAGATCTTTTGCTGATGTGACCGGTGTCTTTTTAGCTACCTTGAGCATTAGGCTCCTCAAATACTAAGGTAGTAAATACATCAAACAAAGCTAATATCATTGTTCAAATGACTCAAGAAGGTGTCTTTAGGGTTCTGATTACAACTCAAGTGAGATGTACTACCTAAAAACTTGGCTGACAGGCTTGCTGTCTAATGGGGCACTTGAAATTTCAGTGCCACTTTGCTGTTTTACCTAGAATCTATGATCAGTTCAGTGATTTAATCTTTAATCCCTTTACTTAAAGATTCTGAAGAGAGTGAGAAAAATCATAGATTTCTATTAAATGAAAATCCATCTGTAAAAAACAAATGCATAATTGTGCTATTTCATGTTGGTGAATGTATATTTATTTATGCACTCTGCCCATAGGATTCACTCATGAACAGTGGTGTGATTTGCAGTTTTGGTTTAATATAGTAGTTTAATGGGTGTGGCAGCTGCTATTTCCTAGCTAACGTCTTGAAGTAACATCTACATCAGAAAGCTAGAACTCTTAAACTCTCTTAATGCCTCTCAATTTACTATAATTTTCTAAATTTAAGTCTTTAACATACTCAGAGCACCACAAACAGACCTCTTTGGCATTTGTCCTACATTTTTCACGTTGCAAATATGGTTTCTAACCTACTTTACCACTGACCTAGTTCAGAAGGTCATTTAGTGCATTTTGCCGTTGGCAGGACTTCTGGAAGAAAGTTTAGGAGGCTGCTCCAGATTCTACCAATTTAGAATCTTTTGTTTTCTGCCTACATATATTCCAGAATATTAAAAGTCTATGCACAAACCAGATCAGGTGTCTTTTTCTGTTTTCTACCCATAATGTGCTTATAGACTGCTATCAGAATCATTGTTATGATTAAGCAAATTAAGCTCTTTAAATTTCATACTAAAACTCTGACTTGGAGAAATTCTAATAATCACCCTATATTTGGAGGTATTTTCCATTTCTCAAAGCCTACCTGATCTGGATCCCACCACACCAGATATAACTGCCCAGTCCCCCCAGGGTCTGCCACCCTGCCCACAGCCTACAACTCCATTTCAGCCAAGAGGTACCAGGGAGCCATCAGCCCCTCACATTGACACCATTGCAGCACAATTCATTCTAGTTTTCACCTTTATTCAGTTCTGTATCACCTTATGTAATGTTTATGGTAATGTAAGTAAAAAATTCATTAGTGACTAGTTATCAAATCATTTAAGAAAGAAGAGAGGAATTAAAGCTACTGCTGTTGTTTTACCAAAAAAAAAGTTATGTTACTAAGGAAATCCCACAATGACTATTTCATTTTTTTCTGTCTCCCATATATTCTGTATCATCGGCCTTTTTTTTTTTTTTTTTATACTCCATCCCAAATTAGAGAATTCTTTTCTCTATTATTACCACATACTATTCTATATTTAATTTTAAAACATCTGGCTAGTGGTAATGCAATTTCTTTAAACACTTCTATCCAAAGACTAAGGTAGGAATTACCTGGTTCTTCAAAATTTTGGGTTTGATATTTCCCAATGTTCTGCTACTAGTATTCTTATACAGCCATCACCTGAAACCATTCTAGTTTACCTGTTTTGCTCAGCATAAAAACTGTTAAAACTTTGAGATTTTTTATTACAGATAAGTTAAATTTCATCATTATGGAACTAAGGCATCACTCATCCTTGCCTATGTTCTGTCCTAATATCATTTTATAGCTAAAAGACATGCTTAGTACATTTTAAATAGCTTCATGTGACTGAGCACAACTTTTCTCAGGTTTCATTTTAATCCTATTCTCATTTTTCTGTTCTAAATGTGTTTCTCTTTCTGATCAATATTTTTTCCCTTGTTTTCTTTTTTTCTTTGTTTCTTTTTTTTGGGGGGAGGATTTTTTTTTCTTAGTTCCATTTTTAGGTGGTTATTTTTATCCTTCTTAGTTTCAAGACATTCCCTGCTCATTTGTCTTCTGTTATACAGGAGCTCCTGGTCATTATATAACTTTTGCATGCAGCTATGATGTTCCAAACAATCAAATCAGCACAAAAGTAAAATACAACAAGCTTCAGTTTTCAACTTATACATTGTGTGTGAGTGATAATGTTTGATATATTGTTTGGAATATGTAATAGGGTACTATTTTCAGAGTCACTGAATGCCATCAGACTGTACACAGCTCAATTCTTTTTCTGACCCTACATGTAGGCTCATTATAGCTTACTCATTTAGTAGTCAATGGATAGAGAGGGGTATCTGCAAATAAACATTTTCTGCTCTTATTTAACATTGATGCTGGTGAGGTTTAGCCTCACCACTAAGTCAGAGTGTCTGGCTCTTAGGATAGACATTTTTCAGGGCTTTTTAACATAGTCATAGAAAGTAATTATATATTTAATTAATGGACTTTTTAATTTGAGTGACAGTCTCTACCTATGTATTTAACTTAGTTTTCTAGTAATGACACAAACATTATAATTTAGGCCTGAAAGGGAACTTTACCATTTAATGAAGAAATATAATGATGACTTTAATTTTTTGAAGAGCATTTCTCTATATAATTTTTAAATATAACTTGAATTCAGGCAAAAGTCATTTTTATTCTAACATTAACTGCTATACAAACCTGAAAAGATAATTTTGTAATCCCTTTATCCATTTAAAACAAAGACTGCAGTGGTTAAGTTTAATTAAGGAAAAGTAAATTGCTTTCTCTTAGCCAAATTAATATGTATCTATGAACCATGACCCTTTTCTTTTATTTACACTAGAAAATTATTCAAAATTATATTCCTTTTCAAGCTATTTGTATAAAAAGGAAAAATGAATATCATTATATTAATCCAAGTTGGAATGCCAAATCATAACTTTTTTTATTATTATTATTTTCTACAGAATGTTATCTGAGAAATGGTGAGAATTAATTTGAAAATTACCTTTACTTTTATTCCTTCCATTTATCACTTCTGTATTTTTAGTCAGTCAAGATCAGATTCTCATCTGGTGCAAACTGGTGATCAAGGTCTACTTTTTTAACACTTCATTTTGATATAACATTATCAATCAGAAAATCTAGAGCCACATCATTGCTTTCATTGTATAAATGGAGCAACTGAAGCACAGTGAAATAATTGTGGCTTTTCCTCCACCATTTTGAGAACAATTATCCATAACAGATCTAAGAATGCAAGTGAGATTACCTGAAAGATGATTATGCCTCTATCCCTTGACAATTCATACTAGAAGTTCTACTTTACATCAGAAAATTTTAAGTAATGTTCATTCTAATATAATCAGCTTTAGCTTTCAAATCAAAGCTTGTAAACTGTATAATATATGAACTTCAAAAAATACAGTCCAATCTCATTTGTATTACCCTCAACTGAAGTATTCTGTTCTCAGTATCAGTGTTCTAACTACAAATTTACCATACAAAAATTATTTTTGTTTTCTGATATTTAGAACACAATTGTAGCACCAGAACCCTGGAATTATGTAGCTGTAATTCCAGGTCTAACTGGTTGGAGCTACATGGCTGTACTGTACAATCCTCAGGCAAGGCTCGAAATCAGACTTGCTATACATCTCAATTATCTATGAGCTTTGGTGTCAACATGGTCAGGTCTGGAGCAACCCCTCCAGCACTAGAGAAGAGAAGCCTTCAAAGGGCACTCCAGAAGACTCCACTTGCTGTTCGGAGGGCTTCACCAGTCTGCAGCAGACTTGGTTTTCTATTTGACACTAGTCTGCCTAAGCCATCACATTGCATCCTTGCTGCAGCACTATATCATCAGAATCAGGCTGTCAAAACAGCTTCTGGAGGAACCTTCATGTCAACTGTTGCAAAGATAAGTTGGGTTCTTAGGCAGCTTGAAGTGGTTCTAGGAGCAAAATCCAGAAATATCCTGACCTTTAGAAAAACACACATGAGGTAATCATAGAATCATAGAATGGTTTGGGTTGGAAAAGACCTTAAGATCATCGAGTTCCAACCCCGCTGCTGTGGTCAGGGACACATCACCCTAGACCATGTCACCCAAGTATCTGTCCAACTTGATCTTGAACACTGCCAGGGATGGAGCATTTATCACATTTTTGGCAACCTACTCCAGTGTCTCTACACCCTAACAGTAAAGAACTTCTTCCTTATTGAAGGAACTTCCCCTATTTAAGTTTAAACCCATCTCCCTTGTCCTGTTGCTAGAGTTCCAGACGAACAGTCCAACCCCAGCATCCCTATAGTCCCCCTTCAGACACTGGAAGGCTGTTATGAGGTCTACATGCAGCCTTCTCTTCTTGAAGTCCAACATCCCCAATTTTCTCAGCCTGTCTTCATGTGGGAGGTGCTCCAGCCCCCTGATCATTCTTGTGGCCCTCCTCTGGACTTGTTCTAACAGTTCCATGTCCTTTTTATACTGAAGACACCAGAACTGCACACAATACTCCAAGTGAGGTCTCACGAGAGCACAGTAATGGGGCAGGATCACCTCCTTCAACCCACTGGTCAAACTTATTTTGATGCAGCGCAGGATACGGTTGTCTTTCTGGACTGCAAGCACTGCCAGTCCATGTTCAGTTTCTCATCTACCAAAACTCAGAAATAAGAATGTATGTAGCTTTTATGCCACACTAAGAAGCAACCTTTGTGCAGAATAGCAGTAAGAATATACTTATGCAGAAGAGAAGTGGTCAGTTTAAAAGGAGTACAGCTTGCTTTCATAAAAATCACAATACACGTAGGAACAGCCTATACTCAAGGGTTCTTGCAGGGTAGGAGGTCAGTGGTGAAATTATAAAATCCCCCTTGTCAAACCATAGATTTCCATTAAAAAAATGACATGAATAACCCACAGAACTCTGCACTTTATTCTTTCACTGATTTTAATAGCATCATTCACACTATCTTACAGTTTAAAGCCAGTTAAACCAATATTGTACTCTCATTATCAAGGCAGGGTTTTTTTAGTCTACTTCATCTCTACTCTTTCCACCTATCTCTGTTTTAAAGGAGCTCCTTTATAGCTGTTATTTAAGCCTAGCATCATCTGTCACACTGCAGACCTTAACGGCCACTTTAGGCAACCCAGAAATTAAAAACACAGATCTCACATCTTAAAAACCCCAATGGGATTTTCAAACATGGTATCTCTCTGTTCATGGATAGGTCTGTGGGAAGATGACAAGTACTGCAGCCCCTTCTTTCTTTTCTACCCTTTAGCCCTCCTCAGTGCATCCCACATTTTCTGTCACAAGAGCTTTTTCAAACCTGTGTCTGGACATATGCTCGTTTCACCTAGTGCACAGGTCTAATTATTCCTAATGTCATAAAATGGGTTTCAGAAACACTGGTTCTGTTCTTCTTCAACCTGTAGATGCATAAATTAGTATGCCATTTGTAGCTGGTGCAGTCCAGTACACTATTAATACACAAAGCTATGTACTGATGTGCAAACTGGTGATTTGGGGTAACTTTTCTGAACTGTTTTGTTTTTTGGTTTGAGTTGGCTGGTTTGTTTTTTTTTTTTTCATATCTCTATCAGTAACTCATCCGTAACCCTACTTCTCGCTACTGTTTCCACCAGAAGCAACCCAGATTTCCTACTCTCTCTATCCAAATATGGAGACTAATTGAGTTTCAGGATGCTTTATTCAGCTGCTCTCATCATCATCCAGCTTTCAGCTATTTTTTGAAAATTTGGGAAGAATATTTTTCAGTTAATATAGAAGCAGAGTATATACGGGTGAAAATGTATTGCCTTTGTCCAAGGCAGCCTGTAATCTCATATTTTGGATACTCAACTGTTTAAAAATTAGTACTCAATTTATCATTACATAGATTTAAAAAATTAGACCTTTTTTTGCATGACAATTGTACATGGGCACTAGTAATTCCATCAGTCTTACTGCAATGAGAATAATGGATATGCAGCCATGTAAAAAATGACTATAGTTCCGTGGAGAGGTCCTTGAACTATCATAAACTATGCACATGGTAGTTAAGCATTTTGCATTTAATCCTTATTGGGTTATTTACTTCTCTTTGGTGTATTCTTATACCCTTGTATTTGTTTATATACTGCATTCATTAAAATAACCTTTCTCAAGTGACCTTGGTGTGATTTCATGTTCTCTTGTAATTTCTTACACTACTTGAATGAACTGAAGTCTGTGAGATTATATATTATATATGGAATTAGAATTTTCTTTCAACTTTTTAACATACTAACATCTACTCTTCTTTGAATCTAATCCCTTGCCTTCACACCCAAGATTGCATGAGGTTATGGTTTGTGAAGTTATGCTTATGAACTAGCAGTCTGTCACAGCTCGCTTATTTCATGTCTATTTTACCATTTTCTTTCTTCTACCCCCTTGTCTTGTCAGGTGAAACAAAACACTTTTTTTCTTCTTCTAATACACGTTTTTTTACATGGAATCCGACACTTAGATGTTTCAGGTGAGTCTGAGCAATAGTCCTGAGCTACAAGCTACCACCACTTATTCATGTCTATATTAGAAATTATTTTGCCAAAATTTGGAAGGACAATAACAATGCCCTCTAATTTTTTTTTCCTTCCTCCTATTATTCTTTCAAATATCAAACCTATTAAATGCTGTTCATCTTTCTATCATTTTGGAAGTTTCAAAATTACCTGAAGATCTTCTCCTCCAGAAATACTTGGGATGTTCACTGACAACTCCAAGGGGAGGAAGAAGGGAAGAACATTATTAAATGAAGTTGTTACAGCAGGAAAAGACTGAGACCAAACTGTTAAAATATTCACCAAATGTCTGGCATAAAAGTGAAGGTTATTTCATTCCAGATTATATCACAGTGCACTTCACTACATACAACATTCATCTAAGAGAAAGTGTCCATATCACTTAACCCCAGATACAACTATGCATTCAAAATCCATACGTTTATCACTTTTCAGGGCCAGGACATGAATAAACATTTCATGCAGCAACTTTTTTTCACTTGTTCTAATTGCCCTTTTTGGTAGCTTTTAACACCACGTTGTGTCAAAAAAAAAAGAAAAAGAAAAAGGCAGACGCAGTTGCTCTTTTACCAGCATAGAAAGTAAATTTTATGCAATGCCAAGCAGCACACACTATAAAAGTTACACATTTGCATAAAATATTGAAAAAAAAAATCTAGCCATAAGCTTCATCTTCTTATATAGCCTGTGGAATAGACCAAAATATTCACCTTGTGCTGAAAAAACAGGTTTTTCCAAAGGACAAGACATATTTTCTATATAAGAAGTCAATCTCTGTAGGTCTTTTTCACTGTAATGGAACTTATATGACTAAATTGAATTAGATGGGTAAGTGTTGGGATTATTTTAGGATGCAATTCAGCTGCCCATGCATTGATAATTCATACCATGCAAGTGCCCTAGGATGTGCAGTCACTCACATGGGGCTGGCAGATGAAATGCATATCTATGCTTTTCCGTAGCAACAGAAAATTTAGAGTATCTCAAAAAGTGCTAGACATCCCTGTCTTGGCATCATAAGCATTCCTTTAATGTACTAGTCATACAAATACTGCTCAGGCATACACTAATTCTATACTATTTGTATAATGACCAACTCAGTGATATACTGTTACATGTGGTATGTGAATGATTTAGGAAAAAATCTAACCTTTAATTTTGTAACTTTTTAATCAAACCAGAGGTTGCACAGAGTGTGTTTTGTCCTAACTGACTGAAACATGATGAACTTTCACATTCAGAACTTATGTACACAACAAACTAAGTTGAAACACCATCACATTTTCTCCTTTGAATCTTTAAAGGAAAGGATTCAAAGAGCCATAGGTGGCTTTCATAAAATACATTGCTTCTTTTTTATTTCTTTTGCTGTTAATTGAGATGTTGCTTTCATAAAATACATTGCCACTTTTTTTGCTTTTCATTGAGATGTTCATATGTTTCAGCAACATACTCCATACAGTCCTGGTAAGTTTCCTGATGAAGTTCTGACTGCCATGAAGCGTTGAGAGTTCTTGACTTCTGCTGGGGGATACAAAAGGCAAATTTTTAACATGAAACCCCAGAATAAGAGCAATGAAATTTCAAATAAACAGGATTTCCTTTTGCAGTAATGCCTATTCTATTTCATTTACATTGCTGTGCTATTCTTCGAAGTCAGCAGGGTGAATTTCATTGCCAGTTATGAAAATCCATTCTTTCTCCATTTGCTATTAAATGGCCTTCAGGCACAGTAGGTTCCAAGTGTATTTGTAAGCAAAAGAACAAGTCCTGGTCCAGTTATAAACACATTTTCTCTTGCATTATAGAGGGAATAACTTGTATTTACAGTACATACTTTTCTGAGTTATGGGTCTATCTTATTCAAAGTAAAATTTGTTCCTTTTGTAGTGCCTGAAAAAAATTTATATTGAATGATAAATCTTTTTTTAATAGAAATGAGTGAGCTAGTATATTCTGAAATGAACATGTTATGAAACCCTCTATACTGTGTTAGTAAATTACATTCATTCAAGAAACAAACATTTTATTGTGAGTTGAAGAAAATGGCACCATTGTGAGGGTAGCTTGGAAAAAACTTTCTTCCCTGGTTAATATTGTTCTGCAACACACCAAATCACTTGTTACTTTAGTGTTTAAAAAAACCTGAGGGATGCATATTGAACCTATGTGTACAGAGATATCCTAACATATATTAACTACTCCAAAGAGAAAATGAGAAAAATCTTTCAAAAGTCTTTCACTTTCTGGTTAACTTTTTTAAAAGAATTTGAATAGAATATTGCACATTTTTAGACTGAAAAAATTGACATTATATACTATACAGTTTCAGTACATACCTTACAACACAGCTTATTAATCAAGGTACAACTCTGGAAAAAATGAAATCTGCATTAAATGTCTAATTCCTTTTTTATTATTATCTCCACATAAAAGTCATATATTCAGATGCAGTGGTTGTCCTGCTCTGAATCATTCAGGTTTGGGAGAAGCCTTGTCTTAAGATTCTTTTTGATGTTTTCTTGATGTTGGACTAAAGGTGCTTCTATGAAAAAAACTTCAAAGGTATTGTTCCAGAGTAATTCAGTTGCAGCTGTTATCAGAAGAATTAATATCCCATAGAGTTTCTCAGCCATACCTTAATTTTCTTATATGGGATAAAAGGCCTTAGTATTGGTGCTTTCTTATGCACCTCCACATTTACACAGAAGTAATTTTTCCTGAATACAGGAATACTTGTTAATAAAACAAGTTCCAAAGGAATTTAACATAAAAATATTTACACAGTAGAACAAATCCATCTTGTTGTTATCATTTTAGCAAATCAATAACATAATAATAGTGAAGTTCTTTTGTCATTGCAAAGTTATAACATTACTTAATATTTATCTAGTATATTTACAAGTGAGTTAGTTACATTCCAAAACACTTCATAAACTTTAAACAATTAATGTCACTTGTACAAGGTAATAAAAACCTTTTTTTTTTTCCTTCATGACATTTGCAAATCAACATAGCAATTGTAGCGTACAGATGTCTCGTGCATTATAAAATAACCTCTTCTGATGTACTTATTCAGGTGTTTTTCAGATATAGACTTCCCTTTATCTTGTCTATTTAATTATACTAACAATAGTTTTTAAAGAATTTTAAAACATTTTGGTATTTTCTATACACTATGTGTATACTAGGGGTATATATATCTCCACATAGGTAAATCAGCTTTTTAGTTTATGGGTAGTGAATATCAAAGTCCTCTCTACTATTTTTTGCATGGTTTTTATGATTTTTCTGAGAAGTATATTCTGCTATTAATATGCAAGTTCACTAAACTGTTATAAAACCCCATCATAGAAGGCCACCAAATTGGTCAAGCAGGATTTCCCCTTAGTGAAGCCATGCTGGCTGTCACCAAGCACCTTGTTGTACTACATGTGCCTTAGCATGCCTTCCAGGAGAATCTGCTCCAAGATTTTGTCAGGCACGGAGGTGAGAGTGACTGGTCTGTTGTCCCCTGTGTTGTCCATTTTTCCTTTCTTGAAAATGGGGGTTATATTTCCCTTTTTCCATTCATTGGGAACTTCACCTGACTGCCGTAATTTTTCAAATATGGTGGACAGTGGCTTAGCAACTTCATTTCCAGTTCCTTCCAGACCCATGGATGGATTTGATCAGGTGTCATAGACTTGTGTGCGTTCAGGTTCTTAAGATGGTCTCTAACCAGATCTTCTATTACAGTGGGTCTAGGGTCTTCATTCTCAATTCTCATTTAAGGGACATTTCTTCACCTGTCCACAGGATTTATGTCTTACAGTGAATCGCTGTGGATCAATATGATATTCAGACCAGAAAGTCTTTGAGGATATCCATGTCAGCAAGAGGTTTAGAATTTAACAGTACTAAATAGTAATCCATAGAATTCTCTTGCTCTATAAAATTTAAAAGATAATGGTCTTTTACATATTTTCCCATATATTCTTTGGTTTATTTCCATCTTTTATAATTACTGAAAGAATTTATAATTCCTATTTTGATTCAAGGAAGTATTTCTAATATACATATGGAATTTCTTTCATACTGTTTAAATTAGATCACTGTTCTGGAGCATAACTTATTTAGATAACTATGACAGTGTTAAACTGCACTTTTACTAGTACACTTTAAGACAGTTAATAAAGTACCATTTTAGAAAAACATCTGTCAGTGATCAACTTCCTGAGTAATAAACAATGCAGAAAATCTGTCTTCGCGTTAATAAGACTAGCATATGAGTGGATTAAAATAAACTATTAGCTTCATCATTAGGCATCAGCCTGAGGATAGTATTTCACTGGCTTAAAGGTTTGTGTCTAGCTACATTTTTCATTTTTAAACAAGCTGTCAATGTAAAGATTTAGGAAATGCCTTAGTGTCTTAACCCACCTGGTTGTTATACATCAGAAACTGGCCAAGCCAGAAGCCATTATTATTCAAACAAAATAAATTACTGAAAAGTTATATTCTAGGTTTATATGTTTCCTAGAGAAAAAAATATATGCATTTCTTCAGCAAGCATGAAAAGATAGTCTGGCTTTTTCTTTGACATTTGAAGCCACTCTACCTGATCAAAACAAAGAGGTAAATATGCTAACAACCACAAAAAAAGGAACACAGTTTAACAGGCTCTGATGTGTGATTGCAAGATGCATTTCCTGTTTAGTAAGATAAGGAAGTGGTGCTGTTCCCAGAAGGAATATGAGGGGCTATACATGGTGCTGAAATCCAGGAGTGTGCAATGCATGAGGCATTTCTGGATGGATCCAAAATGAGAAATTGTGAGCATATCTTCATATCTGAAAAAGCAGCAAAAGTGTGCCCTACATGGACTTCTGCAATTAGGACATGAAAATGTACAGAATTGTTTCTGCATTTTTCTTGATATGCTTGCCTTAGCTAAGGCAAAATAAATAAAAACATAAATGCTTCCTGTCTATTAAATAAAATCAGCCATTTGCTTCCTTTTACACGTAGGTACTGGGTGGGTTTGGTTTTGGCATTGGGGTTTTATATCTATATATACTTGCATAAGTAAGTTACAACACATGAAAATGTCTTTCTTGATGAAATCATAGAGTCATAGAATAGTTAGGGTTGGAAAGGACCTTAGGATCACCTGGTTCCAAACCCTTGGCCTGGGCACGGACACCTAACAGTAACCCATCTCACCTAAGGCTCTGTCCAACCTGGCCTTGAACACCACCAGGGATGGGGAATTCACAGCTTCCTTGGGCAAACCATTCCAGTGCCTCACCATCCTTAAAGAGCTTCCTCCTTATATCCAGTCTAAACTTCCCCTGTTTAAGTTTTAACCCGTTACCCCTTGTCCTACTACTAGAGTCAATAACAAAAAGTCCCTCCCCAGCATCCTCTAAAGGCCCCCTGCAGATCTTGAAAGTCTACTATGAGGCCTCCATGCAGCCTTCTCTTCCCCAGGCTGAAAACTCCCAACTTGTGTAAAGTGCTCGACACTGTCCCACATGACATTCTTGTCTCCAAATTGGAGAGACATCTATTTGATAGATGGACCACTCGGTGGATAAAGAACTGGCTGGATGGCCACACGCAAAGAGTTGTGGTCAATGGCTCAATGTCCAGCTGGAGACCAGTAACGATTGGTGTCCCTCAGGGATCGCTACGGGGACCGGTCTTGTTTAACACCTTCATCGCTGACATGGACAGTGGGGTTGAGTGCGTCCTCAGCAAGTTTGCTGATGACACCAAGCTGTGTGGTTCACTTGATACACTGGAGGGAAGGAATGCCATCCAGAGGGACCTTGACATGCTTGTGAGGTGAGCTGATGTCAACCTCATGAAGTTTAACCATGCCAAGTGCAAGGTCCTACATGTGGGTCGGAGCAATCCCAGACACAGCTACAGGTTGGGCAGAGAAGAGATTCAGAGCAGCCCTGCGGAGAAGGACTTGGGGGTGCTGGTCGATGAGAAAATGAACATGAGCCAGCAGTGTGTGCTTGCAGCCCAGAAAGCCAACCGTATCCTGGGCTGCATCAAAAGAAGTGTGACCAGCAGGTTGAAGGAGATGATCCTGCCCCTTTATTCTGCTCTCATGAGACCTCACTTGGAGTTTTGTGTGCACTTCTGGTGTCCTCAACATAAAAAGGACATGGATCTGCTGGAACAAGTTCAGAGGAGGGCCACGTGAATGATCAGGGGACTGGAGCACCTCCTGTATGAAGATAGGCTGAGAAAGTTGGGACTGTTCAGCCTGGAGAAGGCTGCTTGGAGACCTCATAGCAGCCTTCCAGTATCTGAAGTGGGGTTACAGGGATGCTGGGGAGTGACTCTTCATTAGGGACTGTAGTGACAGGACAAGGGGTAATGGGTTAAAACTTAAACAGCGGAAGTTCAGATTGGATATAAGGAGGAAATTATTTCCTGTTAGGGTGGTGAAGCATTGGAATAGGTTGCCCAAGGAGGTTGTGAATGCTCCATCCCTGCCAGTGTTCAAGGCCAGGTTGGACGAGGCCTTGGGTGATATGGTTTAGAGCGAGGTGTCCCTGCCCATGGCAGGGGGTTGGAACTTGGTGATCTTAAAGTCCTTTCCAACCCTAACTATTCTGTGATTCTATGATTCTAACTTTCTCAGCCTATCTTCATATGGGAGGTGCTCCAGTCCGTTGATCATCCTCGTGGCCCTCTTCTGGACTTGTTCCAACAGATCCATGTCCTTTTTATGTTGAGGACATCATAACTGCACACAATACTCCAAGTAAGGTCTCACAAGAGCAGAGTAAAGGGACAGGATCATCTCCTTCAAACTTCTTTTGATGCAACCCAGGATACAGTTGGTTTTCTGGGCTGCAAGCACACACTGCCGGCTCATGTTCATTTTCTCATCGACCAACACCCCCAAGTCCTTCTCTGCAGGGCTGATCTGAATCTTTTCTCTGCCCAACCTGTAGCTGTGCCTGGGATTGCTCTGACCCAGGTGTAGGACCTTGCACTTGTCATGGTTAAACTTCATGAGGTGGACATCAGCCCACCTCACAAGCGTTTCAAGGTCCCTCTGCATGGCATTCCTTCCCTCCAGCGTATCAACCGAACCACACAGCTTGGTGTTATCCACAAACTTGCTGAGGGCGCACTCAACCCTACTGTCCATGTCAGCGACAAAGATATGGAACAAGACCACTCCCAACACCAATCCCTGAAAGACACCACTCATTACTGGCCTCCAGATGGACATTGAGCCGTTGACCACAACTCTTTGTGTGCGGCCATCCAGACAGTTCTTTAGCCACTGTGTGGTCCATCTATCAAATTGATGTCTTTCCAATTTAGAGACAAGGATGTTGTGTGGGACAGTGTCGTATGCTTTGCACAAGTCCAGGTAGATGACATCAGCTGGTCTACCCCTGTCCATCAGTTCCATAGCCCCATCATAGAAGGCCACCAAATTGGTCAAGCAGGATTACCCCTTAGTGAAGCCATGCTGGCTGTCACCAAGCACTTTGTTGTACTTCATGCCTTTAGCATGCCTTCCAGGAGAATCTGCTCGAAGATTTTGCCAGGCACAGAGGTGAGACTGACTGGTCTGTTGTCCCCTGGGTTATCCATTTTTCCTTTCTTGAAAATGGGGGTTATATTTCCCTTTTTCCAGTCATTGGGAACTTCACCTGACTGCTGTGACGGTGGCTTAGCAACTTCATTTGCCAGCTTGTTCAGGACCAGCAGATGGATTTTATCAGGTCCCGTGGACTTTTGTGTGTTCAGCTTCTTAAGATGGTCTTAAACCTAATCCTCTCCTACATTCTTCGTTCTCACAGTCCCTGTGTCTGCCTTCCAAGACCTGATGTGTGTGGTCAGATCTTTTGCTAGTGAAGACTGAGGCAAAAAAGTCATTAAGAACCTCAGCCTTCTCCAAATCCAGGGTAGCCAGTTCTCCCAATAGCTTCTTGTGGGGGCCCGCATTGTCCCTAGTCTGTCTTTTATTTGCAATATACCTATAGAAACCCTTTCTGTTATCTTTCTCATCCTTAGCCAAGTTTAATTCTAACTGGACCTTAGCTTTCCTAAGCTGGTCCCTAGCTTCCTGGACAACATCCCTGTATTCTTCCCAGACAGCCTGCCTTGCTTCCACCTTTTATAAGCCTCTTTTTTCCCTCAAAGTTTCCTCAGCAGCTCCTTATCAATCAGTGGAGGTCTTCAGCATGTTTTGCCTAGGATTATTTCCCTACTTTTATTATTATCCTTTGCAAATACATTAAGTAGAAGACAAAAAATACTGAATTATGTAGGTAGTTCAGAGCTCCAGCCTTCATTGAAATATCTATTTTATTAAGAAGTCACAGACCAGATGCTGCAGTCAATTAATTTTACTACCTTCTTTGCAGCCAAAACAACGCAGTATAACATTTGGCTTTTAATACCAACTATATGTTAAAAAAAATAAAAATAAAAATAATCTCAGTGCTGAAAATCACTTTGATTCAGGAATAATGAGATCTTAATGCCAACTGGATAGACAGACCCTGAAGTTATTGTTTCTATTTACTATTAATTTTTACAGACCTATACATATCACTAGACTACTATCGTACCAAGATAAATAGAAAGAACTTGGAAAAACATCCAATCCAATTCCATTTCATTTTCATTTTGTGGTTTTTTTTTTCTTAACAGTATCTTTGCTCTGCAAGTTCTCTGTGAATTTTGAAAATATAAATTTGCATTAATATTTGCTGTTTAATTTCAATGATCACTTCTCCTGTCTCCATAAGTTAACTGCTAAGAAAAATCCCTGAAAATAAATACTGATTATTCTGAAGTGACTGAATACATTTAACTTAAACTTCCATAAATGCACAGAATTAGAAAAACAAAAAGCTAAAAAAGAATAAACCCAACTTTGTTGAATATTACCTATAAAAATAGAAAATTATTGATCAGAAATATAATTCCGAAATAAAATTGAGCTATAGATTAATTGCTGATATCTTTTTCTTATGCACTCATTTTTTGAAATGTGTGCCATAAAAAGCAATGCACTTTACTTGAACAAGTCATGGTGCAAAGTGTCCACTTGCTTTTGTCAAACATGACTATTATTCTGCTAGTTCTGCAGTAAGTTTTAATATATTGTCGTGGTTTAGAATTTAATGAAATATATCCTGGGATGAAATCCTGCCTTTCCACTAGTTTTCAGAAGCTGGGACCTTTATTCCCGCCTTTCATCATAGGAATTGTTGGGTTTACAAACAAGATCTTCAAAAGCTAAGAGCTAGCTTTTTGCACTGATACTGTATAAACTCTGAAAACTCTGACTTCTGTAAAAAAATTAGAAAAAATGCACATTTCATTTAATTATTTTCTTTATAGTTTAGGATATCATTAATTGAAAGCATGTATGTAAATCTCAGAATGACCTGGAAAGCATCTCATTCTGAAAAATATGTCATCAAATCTAAAATAACGGCCTGATTGCATTGGTACCTTCCCCAGTCCTTGGCAAATACTGTTGAATTATGTTAAGAATTAGTTCTTTCCTGCCATTTTATCAGCTTGTTAGCTGCAGAGCAGTTATTCAGAATCTTTTTGTAGTAAATGTGGCAGCAAACACCGCTCTTGACAGTGATACATCCCAGAATTACGTAAATCCATGTATCCTTTAGAAGTCAATTTGAGATCTGCAGACTTAAACTGTTTAGACTATTTAGACTATTAACAGTTCAGGTGTCATTAAATGTGATCCTGCTTGGGACTTGTGCATTCTACTACAATAATAATCAGCGTTGTTGAATATGCTTCCTGTAGGTCTGATACTGACTTTAGTGACTTCACAGGATCGAAATGAGTCAACTCAACCCTTTTAGCTAGTTTACATTCTTCATAGATCTTTTAAATTATACAATATGCTCACATAACAAGAAAATGCAATTATTTATTTGTTTGTTCATATATTTTTACATGCATCATTAAATAAAGCATTGTGAATAAGCTGTTATTTCAAGGTTTATTTCAATCACACACAGTTATTCTATGTACTTAAAACATCACACAGTATTAATTTGTATGATCATGCATTTTTGTTATCAATAATTTATAGTATCACATTTACATTTCCCTTTCTGAATATGCTATATCTCAAGCCCTACAATCAGTCTACCCACAAATTTGCAAATTCCTGCAAGAGTTTAAACTCACACAACAAAACAGAAACAATGCAGTTTGTTCCCACAGTTCTGTCCAAAACTAAAGACAGGAGCACCAATGGACTTCTTGGGTTTTTTGTTGGGTTGTTTGGTTATTTTTGTTTGTTTCCTGGATCTATTTTATGTGTATTTATTTCCGAATCTAATGTTAATCAGTAATAAAGTGAATTCCTTTTGACAGCTCCTTAAAATTCTCAGGAATGTTCCTCCAAAATGAAACCATATTGCTTTCATAAAGTGAATTCTATCTGACAGCTTGCTGATTTTCTGTCAAGGAGCATACACTCACTTCTGAGGAGCTGAAATTTAAAAAACAAAAAAACAAAAGAACTGAGTTTTTCAAAATGTATATACTAATCTCAATTTGCCCAAGAACAAGATGATGCATTTACATACATGTACATATATAGAATTTGGGTGGTGAGGCACTGGAATGGGTTGCTCAGAGAGGTTGTGAATGCTCCATCCCTGGCAGTGCTCAAGGCTGGGTTGGACAAAGCCTTGGGTGGCGTGGTTTAGTGTGAGCTGTCCCTGCCCATGGCAGGGGGGTTGGAACTAGATAATCTTAAGGTCTTTTCCAACTCTAAATATTCTATGTTTCTATTATTCTATGTCATGTGATATTTCAAAATTCTGTGGGAATAACTATTTCGTAGCATGTGGAAATAAAATCCTGTCTATAGAAATTCATGGGCATGTGGGGAACCCCAAACTTTTTTTCACATTTAGCCTATTTAAGCAATTTCAGTGATTTATTTATCTTTTTTTTCTTGAAAGTGAGAGAAGAAGGGAGGGGAGAATGGAAGATTTCAGAAGTGCCCCTTGGTATCACAGCACCCAAGTAAAAACTTTCAGAAATTAGTTACAGTTCTGGGCTTTTTAATTTTAAAAGGAGAAAGTTGGTGTGAAAAGTGTGAAAATTATTCTATTTTCCTCCCAGGTCCCAGTTTCTCTGTATGTTAAGAAGATGACTAAAGTCTTTCAGCCAAAGGTTAAAATACTTTTTCTCCATAACAGTCTGAAGTTTCGTCCTCTATATGCTGTAAGTCAAATATTTTCAGCTTAGGCTTTTCACCTTTGCTCTAAGTATTACACAAAAGGCATTTTGCCTTGCCTTTTTGTAGGTCAGGAAAGGCATTGCCTTCAGCAAAGGAATTTCAGTCTCTTTGAAGAACTTCTTCAATTCTTTATACCTTCAATGTACAGTGATTCATCTTTTAGGCACTGAATCTTACTATATTTCAGTTTGTAACTTTTTTTTTAATAGATCAGTTATTATCTGAATGTTCTTAGATGTTTCCTAATGTTTCCCAGACCAGACTTCAGAGCATTCTAGTAACTCTTCTCTGAACCATATCCAATCTTTGCTTTTTTAAAACAGACTCCAGAAATAGGTACAGCAGTCTGACCACAATCTCAGAAACAGCAGACAAAAAAAAAAAAAAAAAAAAAAATCCTGCATATCAAGATGTAATAATTTCTAACAGAATATGAGCTATGGTGTGGATGTTAAGTATCAGCATTGTTCTTGTAGTAATTCTGCAAGATATAGCAAAGAGATTCACAAATCTTGAAATTCTACTCTTCTATGTGTACCTAGGGCCTGGTATTTCTACAAAGTGCAGCACACATCCAGGTGAAAGGAATGCTTGAAATACACGGTAGCATTCCATTTTGCAACTACGGCAGCGTTAAGAGAGTTTCACTGGTCTTTATACATTTTTGCATTAAAATGACACCTCCTGGTGAGATTTTATTGATTTTAATTTTCTGAAAGCAGCCTACAAATTGCCCCATTGCATTCTGTGTCACTGTAAACAGTGTGCTTCTTTGGCTGGCTTTACTGTAAGATTTGACTAAGAAATAGATTCCTGCAATAAGACCAAAAGGCTAGAATGGAAACCAGTTACTTCTGAATGCCAAGAGACTTGCTTTTTCTAGCATTAAAGTAATCTCCTTCTCTGTTTAAGCACTAAAAAATTTTGGAGCTCCTTGAGTTTGGGATTATTGTCTCATAAAATCAGTTATAAAATGAAGATCTAGACCTGTAATAAGCTTTTAACTATCACTAAAGCAAGTTTCCTTCATTTCTGGAGAGACAGAATATGTAATTTGCTTTACTTGGCTGCGGGAAAAAAAAAAAAAAGCATGGCAAAAATTTTGTCAAAATTTCGTAGCAGTACTGAAAGAAAACAAACTTGGTGGTTTGGTCTTTTTTTTTCTTTTTCTTTTTTGTTGTGTTGATTTTTTTTTTTTTTTGCTATATTGCTGATTTAATTTATCACATTCCATTTTCTTTAGGATGACAAAGCAGAATTTTCATCTGCAGAGGCAGCCCTGACTTTTATGCTTATCCAACTTCTATATCTTTGATGTGTATTTAAATTCTCTTCAAGAGACTTGAAAAAAGGCCTGAACGTAATACCATTTTGAGTGATTCTTTCATGGTACAGCAAACAGCTCCTTAATGTCACGTCTGAAATAGAAAGGTTTAAAAAAATGAAATCAGTTTACATAAAAAAATGTCAAGCAGTCAGCACCATAGGAAACATTTTGACTCAAAACTACAACACTTCTTCTTTTGAAGAAATTATCTCAATGTCCATAAGGTATTCTATCTGGTAAGACATTTATTTACGTTTGGATTGCAAATGCAACCATCCAAATAATTAAATAGCTGAAAATTATTGATCTGTTAGGCATAATGTGGTCTATGTCAGACATGTTACTAGAGTAAGGTTAATGTTGATACATACTTTTCCCTTGTAAAATTATTTGGTTAGGTTTTAAGACCACATCTCTTTCCAATAATCTTCAAAGATTCAATGAAATCTTCATTCTTTCTATTTGTTAGGCATGAGGCAACTTAAAAACGTTTAAGACAAGCTTGTTTTTCAAGCCTGTAAAAATACCCCTTGAGATATATTGAGCATGACATTGTAACATCTGTTACGACCACTCTGGTCACAGATTTTATCTGAAGTTTGAGAAAGATACAGTAGCATTAAAGCAAGAGTCTGTGGCCACAATGAACATTTAGAGCTATTAATACAGACAGACAAAAATAACTGTATGAAAATCTGTTTTTATACACTGTGCCATCTAAGATATTTTTAGTGCTAGTTTAAAGTGTCACAATAGTGATAGCACATTTTGACCACTAGAAATAAATTTGAAACTTCATGGTGAAGCTCGCCACTAAAAGCAAGGGCAAACATTCTTTTTTTGCAGCCCATGACTTTTCATTGCAAAATCAGATTACCAGTAATTTACAAAAACATTATTTAAAACCTGTTAATTCATTTAAGCCAGATAGACCAACCAGCTTTCCAAATTGATTTATTTTTGTTGTACATACATAATATTTCAATGCTATAATGAATGGTATGACATCAAGTACCATCATTCTGTATGTTTGTACCCAAATGGTTCTAGTTGTTTGAAATAAGGATTATGTTTAAACTTACTGAACTCTCTCAATAAAATCCCTAGTGATAATAAGAAGGCACAGGCTTATTAAGTATAAGAACTAAGGGGTGGTAAGGTGAGGGTTTAAAAGAATGACAAGGAAATTGTTCTTCATCTAGTTAAGCTGTGGAACACTTAGTCAAAGACTGCATGCTAAAAATCCACAGAGGCTCTATAAGTACCTGGCTTAAGTCATGTAAAAAGAGCTATGGTGGGCTGTTAAGTATGAAGAAACACCCCTTGAGTCAGAAAGTCCCTGAACTGTAATTTGTTTGAGATGAGCAGAATAGTCTGGGGGGTTATAACTACATACTTGTGCTTGCATTTTTTCCTAAACCTCCACTGTGGACCATTGTCAGAGAGTCATGATACTGAGCTAGATAAACTTCTACTGTGAACAAGAGGCCATTTTGGGTTTCTTATGTATCAGCAATAATCACCTGGCACCAATAGTTCCAGTTTTACTTCTACTTACTTGAAGTAAGACTACTTCCAGAAAGAATAAATCAAACTTCTTAAAATTTAATTATTTACATTACTTAAGATGTCAGATATTGGAATGTCCTTTAAAAGTATTACCACAAAATTTTTATTTGCATGTAGGTGGCTGAGGAACTACTTGTGACTATTTAATTTTATCCCATTTAATTTCAATTTTTCTTTTTAATTAATTTGTATAATTTCTTGCTGGCTATTTCTCTCAGATGCATAGATACCTTTCAAATTACTTTTTCCCCAACAATGGAGCTGTAGTTTTGCTTGCTTTGTGAGTCATTCCACAGAAGGCTCATGTCTGTGCAAAGGATAAAGATTTTATTTTAAAAAATATTTAACAACTAGAAATAACAGCTATGACAAATTTACCAGAACAAAAGCTTCTCTAGCCACCTTAGTCTGCAAACTTTCTATGGCTGGAATGTCTTTCTTCTATGTAAATGACTGTATTGACTTGGGATTTTTTCAAAGCCTTCGTTATTTTTGTTATGAGATATGAATTAGTCTAAATTTTAGTGAAATATTCAAGGCTTCAACTACGTTATGGGTTCATATATCCAAAATACAGACACAAGAAATGATCGTATCAATAATCTGATATTTAGCACTACAAGTTCCTGATTTCACTGTAGCTTACATTTTCTCTAGACCCTCTCCTCTCAATATTAGTATAGGATGTCTATTTTAAAGTCTGAAAAATTCAGCACCCAACGTAAGCGTCAGTCCTGTCTGTCATTCACAAACTAAACATCTCTTCTGCCTAACTCATGTCTAATGCCTGATCTGACAAGCATGCCCTGGACACATCTACTTCCACAGACATAAACAAGAAGAAAGTGACTTGGTTTTGTATGCCAGTACAACTTTGGGTATAGGAGACTTCAGTTTATATTTCTGGTCTGGAAAAGACTACTCCAACCATAGATTCCAAGATAATTGTTCTAAGTCCCATGACACAAAATGATGTGCATCAACATCATACAAAATGTAAGATCACTGCAACCACTCCTTCCTCTAGTCCTTTGTGATGCCAGGTACCAAACATCCTCTGAAAAGGGATATGTATGCCTGTCTCCTCTCTTCAACATTTCCCAATCATTACTAACTACCCACTGATGTGGATCAGCTCAGCACTTCATTGAGTCATATAATAGCCAGGGTTGGAAAGAACCTTAAGATCTTCTAGTTCCAACTCCCCCTGCCATGGGCAGGGATGCCTCACACTAGACCATGTTGCCCAAGGCTCTGTCAAACCTGGCCTTGAACACTTCCCTTGAAATCCGTTCTTTGACTCGTCTCTCTTCAGGTACTGGAGTTTATATTCTGCCTTCTGGAACAGCAGTTCTATGCTAGATATGGTGATGATTACATCCTCTTCATATATTCACACCTTACTGTCAAACATTACTTCTAGTGATGATCATGAACTTCATTTCCTGTTAAAAATTATAGCCCAGGTAGAATGTTTTGCATATTTGATTTTTACTCTTGAGGGTGCTTATTATTTTTCTTGGTCCTGATTCCAGTTTTACCACATAAAATGGTAAAATGGAGGCATCTCTGAATGAAGCAAAACCCATGTACCACAGAAGATAAGGAATAGCATGCACTGATTTGCAGTAATCTTTTTTAGTTTAATCAGTTACATTAGGATGCCTTGAGTGCTCTATAGTCAAGACAGATATAGAGCTGAGGTCTCCCACTTCATTAGGATGTTTCCCACTTCATTCTAGGCTGGTGAGGGGTCTAAAGCACATGTCTTATGAGGAACAGCTGAGGGAAGAGGGATTGTGTAGTCTGGAGAAGAGAAGGCTCGGGAGGGACTTCATTGCTGTCTACAATTACCTGAAAAGGAGGATAGAGCAAGGAAGTAGCTGGTCTCTTCTCCCAAGTAACAAGTGATAAAACATAAGAAAACAGCCTCAAGCTCTGCCAGGGAAGGTTTACACTGGACATTAGGAAAAATTTCTTTACTGAAAGGTTAGTCAGGAGTTGGGACAGGCTTCCCATGGAAATGGTGGAATCACTGTCCCTAGAAGTGTTAAAAAACTGTGTAGATGAGGCCTTCAGTGACATAGTTAAGTGGTAGATTTACCAGTCCTGGAGTAATGGTTGGACTTGATGGTCTTAAAAGTCTTTTCCAACCTAGCTGATTCTATGATTCTATGATTAGTAAAGCCAACCTATGACATGAAAAGCAAACAGAAGATGTACTATGAGAAGAATTTAAAAGTGGATTATCTAAAAAAAAAAAAAGTAAAATAGCATAGGAAGTAAAGGGGCGTGGGAAGATGTAACTTTTAAGTCTGCACAGTATACTTTTCTGAGCAAGAAGGCCTCACAGTCAGTATCTCAGCTAAATGATGTGTCATGCAGAAAATGTGACTACTATCAGTCCAGGCATGATGAAGAACCGTGTTTCCGGAAATGTTTTGTGGCTTGACTTTGTCATTACAGGGGTGATCTAAATACAATTTCATAGACCCCAGCACAGGAACCATAAGCTACCTGGGTAGCTGATGTGCAGTCTGATGTTTTTTGTTGTTTTCTTTTTTGCTGGAGAAAGTTATTACAGCGACCGGGTCTAGTCTGAGACCTTCAGTCTGGCTCTAAGCTTAATTGTGACTGATAAATAATGCCACACAATATGACAATCTTATACTGCAGAGAAAAAACCATGAAAGTTAAGAATCTACCATCTAGATGTAACCTGATTTATCGGTAAATTTAGTCAACAGACATTAGCTCATATTTGTCTGCTTAATAACTCTGCCCCTTTATTTTTCAACTACTATAAAAAATGTAAAAGCTAAACAGCTCAAAAGCTTTTATACTCTTTAGACTCATATCTCAGCCTCACTAGTCTCTGCATCAAATACTCCCATAAAGTTAAAAGAGGACTTTAGTGTTCTGTCTTCAGATGCTTGTTCTTTTGTACTCCCAGATGTGAGAGAATTGGTTCCTGGATGGATTTTCCCTAGCAGGCTTGTTTATCTTTGCTGTATTTTTGGCAAGAAATACACGGTGCTTGTTTTTAGCTAGCACCTGGAACACAACATTTCAGTGTCTTCAAACTCCTTCCTATCTTCATTTTCCTCAATGAAATTATTGTTTTATCAATATCCATGTTTACAAAAGAGGTATATACTTTAAAAAAAAACATTCCAATAATGAATTTGATCAAAACTGAAATAAAGGAGAATTTTGTATTGACTTTTCAACATGGATTTGTTTTTCTGAATCCTGCAAAGCAGCATTAAGAGATTTTTTTTTCTGTATTGTTGAATACATTCACAATTCATCTTTCCAAGGTATTATACATGGTCAGTGAAAGAGAATTTTCCATGGTATTCTTTCATGGTTTAAGCTCAGCCAGTAACTCAGAACCACACAGCTTCTTGCTCACATTCATTCTGTAGGGATAGTTAGGAGAATTGTAAGAATGTAACTCCCATGGGTTGAGATAAGAACAGTTCAGTAACTAAGGTATAACACAAAAACCACTGCTGCTACCACTGATATTAATAATGATAAAGGAAAGAACAAGGGGAGAGAATGCAATTGTTCACCACACCCTGACCGATACCCAGCCAGACTTGAGCAGCAATCTGCCCTTCCAGGTAACTCCCCTCAGCTTACATACACTGGGCACGACATGCTGTGGTATGGAATACCCCTTTGGCTAGTTTGGGTCAGGTGTCCTGTCTCTGCTTCCTCTCAGTTTCCCCTGACATTACTTAGGAACAACTAAAAACATCAGAGTTATCAGCACTGTTCCCAGACTAAAGTCAAAAACACAGCACTGCACCAGTTACTCAGAAGGAAAAAAATTACTGCTACTGCTGAACCCAGGACATATTTTCAGCATTTTAGAATAAATGTTAAAATCATTCAAGACAATTCTAGGAATAGAATAACGAAAAAATTGTTTGTGCTTGAGGAATTTATTGTTCAGGTTGTTGCTTGACAGAGATTTTTTTAAATGAAATATCTTCAGTCTTC
Organism: Neopsephotus bourkii; assembly: GCF_033783945.1. Lineage (NCBI taxonomy): Eukaryota > Metazoa > Chordata > Aves > Psittaciformes > Psittacidae > Neopsephotus > Neopsephotus bourkii. Next base: position 12,896,755 of record NW_026902293.1, on the reverse strand, counting down.
TACAACAACAAAAAAAAAAAAAATAAACAACATGGAGACTACTGGGAGATATTCCTGACAATGCAATGTTAAATTCATGTTCTTATTGCTATTACCAAACTATAGTAGAACCTGTAATATACAACTTAACAAATTATAGTATAATTTGTTTGATGGTGGACTCAAAAAGTGAAAATATATTTTCCCTCAGTATTTCTAGTGCCTATTCTTATATTTTAATGAAAAATTTCTCTCTTTCATAGAAAACAAGGTAGAAGAAATAACAATAGGGAAAGAATATCAGGCATATCTGTGGGCTATAAATTCCCTAAAGAATCAGAGTTTTTCCAGATTGGAATTTTTGCACACTATTTTGAAATGTCAGCAGTTGACTGCAGTTAAGAAACTGGGGGGGCAGCAGAGGTAGTAACTCATAGGTAAAGAAGACCATTTGCTTCACTGAAGTTCTGCTTGGAAGTAGAAAGCATTTCATTTTCTAGTTACTTTACTTTGGGGATATGCATAACAAGAGTAATATCCTGAACTACTTAACCACCTCTTTATTTCAGTTTCCCTGTGCTAGGTAAGCTATTCAAAAGTTTGATCTGCCCATTTCTATACAAAGATAGCTTTGGGGTTTATGTGTGTTTAGTCCAGAAGGGTTTTGGCCTACAACTAATACAAATTATTAGTTGTGGCATTAGTCAAACTCTTTATTTACGAAATAGATTTGTGATATTAAAATAATTTTTTAACTCAAGTTTAACATTTTAAGTACAAGTAGTCTATGGGGCGGAGTCTAGTTGGAGGCCTGTATCTAGTGGAGTGCCTCAAGGGTCGGTACTGGGACCAGTATTATTTAATATATTCATCAACGATTTAGATGAGGGAATTGAGTGTACTATCAGCAAGTTTGCTGATGACACTAAGCTGGGAGGGGTGGCCGACACGCCAGAAGGCTGTGCTGCCATCCAGAGGGACCTGCACAGGCTGGAGAGCTGGGCGGGGAATAACTTGATGAAATATAACAAGGGAAAGTGTAGAGTCCTGCACCTGGGCAGGAACAACCCCAGGTTCCAGTATAGGCTGGGGAACGACCTGTTAGAGAGCAGTGTAGGGGAGAGGGACCTGGGGGTCCTGGTGGACGACAGGGTGACCATGAGCCGACACTTTGCCCTTGGGGCCAAGAAGGCCAATGGCATCCTGGGTTGTATTAGAAGGGGGGTGGTTAGCAGGTCGAGAGAGGTCCTCCTTCCCCTCTACTCTGCCCTGGTGAGACCTCATCTGGAATATTGTGTCCAGTTCTGGGCCCCTCAGTTGAAGAAGGACAGGGACCTGCTGGAGAGAGTCCAGCGCAGGGCAACTAAGATGATTAAGGGAGTGGAGCATCTCCCTTATGAGGAAAGACTGAGGGAGCTGGGTCTCTATAGTTTGGAGAAGAGGAGATTGAGGGGTGACCTTATTAGTGTATATAAATATATAAAGGGGGGAGTGTCACGAGGATGGAGCCAGGCTCTTCTCAGTGGCAAACAATGATAGGACAAGGGGTAATGGGTACAAACTGGAACACAAGAGGTTCCACATACACTTGAGAAGAAAATTCTTCTCAGTGAAGGTGACGGAACACTGGAACAGGCTGCCCAGGGAGGTTGTGGAGTCTCCTTCTCTGGAGACATTCAAAACCCGCCTGGACATGTTCCTGTGTAACCTTATCTAGGTGTTCCTGCTCCGGCAGGGGGATTGGACTAGATGATCTTTTGAGGTCCCTTCCAATCTCTAACATACTGTGATACTGTGAAGTCTAATAGTTCAACCCCAAAGAATTTCAATTGTGTCTGTGAAAAATGAAATTAATCAAAAATTCATACCAAAACTAAAAACTTCGGAATATTAGATAAGACTGAACTTCTCAAATTTTTCATCAAGACAACTTTTATCATTTTTTTCAATATTTCCAAATTAATAATTGCAGCTGGCTGACCTGCTAAATTGAGTATTGCTAGCAATACCTACTATGATTTCACTGCCAAAGACTATAACTGTAAATGTTTGCAATGTTTTCCTATCAAGCTGCCAGATGACTGCTAGGAAACACACTGGGTTCATTTTCCACTCCTGTTATTTATTTGTTGTGTAAAGAATGATTCATGTCATGCCAGTCTGCATTCAGACTCAGTTTTGTGGTAGATTCTTCTGCAACAAGTATCATTGCTGTTTTCTGTCAGCTCTAAAACCAGCCTGAGCTAGCACAACATGAGACAACCTATGCAGCCAGTCAAATATATGGCACCTTGTGAAGGATGAAGGTAGAAGTGATTCTCCATCCTCAGCAGTATCTATGACATGCCTAGCTCAGACCAACAGGGACCATAGTATCATATGTCCCAGTAAGGTATCTTTCCTTATTCTCATTCTCTTTCTGCAAACATGACAGTTGTAGGAGACTGCTATATATTCAACAGATAATTGGTACAATGTTCTAAGTTGCCTTGATCTTGCACAGGCTTGGAGTTGTCAGCACATTGTCTCTGCATTCCAGCAGAGCTCTTCTTAGTTAACTATAGTTGACAGCACCTCAGAAACTGTGTATTTTAAGTTTAAGCAGCTTGACATGATAAAGGTTATAACTTTCTTTTCCTGGATAATTACTGTCAGCACTGATAAACATGTATTTTTTCTCCAGTCCATCAGAAGACTGACAGGAATAAATCAAGAACAAGTCTGTTTATAGCCTAATTTTTAAAGTTCCTGGCACTTTTCAAAATCTTTTATTATTTTAATATACACATATGTATATGTTTATATTCATCTTTATCTATTTAAGGCAAAGCTCAGCTTTCACAGTATGAATGAAGACATTTGATATGAAGAGGAAAAGGAAATTCCAAAGAGAAGCACCAGAATATTTTTTAACTTTCTGTGCTTTTGTTTGTTTGTTTTCTTTCTTTCTATCCATCCATCCATCCATCCATCCATCCATCCATTCATCCATCCATCCATCCATCTGCTTTGAACCTCAAACACTACAGTTCTTATCAGAAACAATCTGCAGAAATTTCTTCCTGTAATGACTGAAGCAGTATAGAAGGAAGAACTAGGCTTAAGCAAGGTGATTGACAATCTTATTTTGTGAGTTACCCTACTGTTTTCTATGTGCATTGTTCTATACCATAGAATGTTAAAGATCTTCTTCTGAATCAGCTACAGCTGTTCAGCAATTACAAGCAAAGGGGAACTCCTTAAAGTGGCATGTGGAAAAAATACAAGAATTAAACTAGCATGTCAGAGCAATCCCAGACATAGCTACAGGCTGGGCAGAGAAAAGATTCAGAGCAGCCCTGCGGAGAAGGACTGGGGACTTCCAGTGCCTCACCATCCTTGCAGTAAAGAACTTCTTCCTTATATCCAATCTAAACTTCCCCTGTTTAAGTTTGAACCCATTACTCCTTGTCCTAACACTACAGTCCCTAATGAAGAGTCCCTCCCCAGCATCCCTATAGGCCCCCTTGAGATACTAGAAGGCTACTATGAGGTCTTCAAGCGGCCTTCTCCAAGCTGAACAGCCCCAACTTTCTCAGCCGATCTTCATATGGGAGGTGCTCCAGTCCCCTGATCGTCCCCGTGGCCCTCCTCTGGACTTGTTCCAACAGTTCCATGTCATTTTGATGTTGAGGACACCAGAACTGCACACAATACTCCAAGTGAGGTCTCACAAGAGCAGAGTGGAGAGGCAGGATCACCTCCTTCGATCTGCTGGTCACACTCCTTTTGGTGCAGCCCAGGATACAGTTGGCTTCCTGGGCTGCTGGCTTATGTTAACTTTCTCATAGACCAACATCCCCAAGTCCTTCCCTGCAGGGGTGCATTATTATTATTGGTGGTAGCAGTAGTAGTTTTGTGTTATACCTTAGTTTCTGGACTGTTCTTATATCAGCCTGTGGGAGTTACATTCTTTCAATTTGCCTCTCCATCCCTCCAGGAGCAGAGGGAGGAAGAAGGGGTGCAGTGAGCAAGGAGTTGCATGGTTCTGAGTGGCCGGCTGAGCTTAAACCATGGCACATATTTTTAATAAAATTGGGGAAGGACTTTTTTTATTACTCTTGCACACACACTTTTATTTTTTAGGAACAATTTATAACGAGACATAAAAATCAGCCTCTGCAACTTCTAGAAAAAAAATATTTTAATATTTATGCAGTATCCAATCCGTTAGTTTTACCTGTTATGTTTTTACAGTAAACACTGGGTAATAAAGTAATAACTATTGTCTTTGCTCAGAAATGCTCTCTACAATCACAGAGGAATTAAAAACAAATAAAGATTGATAGTAGAATTTGCCTCTTAAACATAACAAAATTCATAGGATGCCGCATATATCAAATATTTCACAGCATATTAAGTACTTCTCATCTTCCATTATGAAGAAGCTTGTTCATAGCATATTTGACATTGTGGAAGGTGAAATTGAGTTCAGGGGCTTCCTTTCCTTTCATAAAATTGGCTATGTTAAAAAAAAGCTTAAAATTCAGAGACTTAATGCAAATCATCTAGCAGAACAATTTAACTAATTCTTTGTTCTGTTGACATGTACTGAAGACCATGAAGTTTTCTTGATAAAATAACTAAAATATCTCTGAAAAAAGCTGGCCATATATTTCAACTACATGAACACACAGTTCTCTGACAATTACATAACAGTATTTTAAATGAAATTGAAATTAGCTATTCCCCCTCTACTGTCTCATTTGTACATTTGTGTGATGGGGTTGAGCTGAGATAACCATTCTGAAAGATCTTCCTATTCCTTTGCCATGGCATATCTGCAACGATCATATAGTAACTGTTAGACTAGTAAACCTGAATGAAAATTATGAATAGATCTTGCAAACCAAAATATCTTAAATTTTAAGTCAAGAATTTTGGATTAAAAAAAAAAAAAAAAAACAAACCAACCAAACAAAACAAAAACAAAAAAGAAAATTTAAAAATAAATATTTTTCACCATTGCATATTCAGAAGAATGTGTTATTTTCCTCTTCTGTTTAGTTCCTAGTTTGTTTTGAAATCTTTATGCTTTTTCATTTATTTGCAGTATTTTATTTTTTTAGCTTCTTTTTCTGAACACAGCACAGTTGAATTTTGATTTATTTTTTTTCCGCTGTTATTGAAATGTATTTGAAATGGCAGATATCATATGACATGTATACAAAAAGGCCAAATCCAAGCCTTATTTTTTCCTATATATTCTCTTCAGCTTTTCACTTAAAGTTCATAAATTCCCATTTATAACAAACTTTACTGGGGCTTAATTCTTGGATAATTGAAAACAAACTTAAAATAATATATATAATTCAGAAATTCTGAGGCATACATTTCTTATTCCTAGTGGCAAGCTGTTATTCTAACATGTAACTCTTTCCAGTGGGATCACTCAAAAAAGTAAATGATCTGATATATACTTAATGGGTTTACAGTCTGGTTCTAACAGTGGAATAACAAATTAGAATTAATTAAGCAGACTTTTTAAAACCATTGTTTAACTAGCTCTATTCAAAAACAGAAATTATACTGGTTAAAAACAATTACATAGGACTGCAAATTGCAGAAACATTTCTCATAGCCTACTGTTGGTCCATTTCTCATAATTTATCATTTCACCACGGCTTGTTGGATTTGAGTAAAGCATCTTGAGATCCCATGATGCAAATTAACAGAGAAATCCCCAATATCAGTATAGACTGTGAGATGAATGGACTGCAAGCAGTTCTGTGGAGATGACTTCGTGACACTGGGAGTTGAAAAATTGGACATGAAACAACAGTGTCTGTTTCCAGCCCAGAAAATCAATTGCATACAAAATAGTGTGACCAGCAGGTCATGGGAGGTGATTCTTCCCCTCCACTCTGCTTTTCTGAACACTGCATCCATCCAGATGATGAACCTGTCAAAGCAGGTCCAGCAGAGGACTACAAAAATGGTCAGAGGAGTGGAGTACCTCTCGTGCAGATGGGCTGAGAGGGTTGGAGTTGTTCAACCTGGAGAAGAGAAGGCTTCAGGGAGACCTCATTGTGGCTTTTCAATACTTACAAGGGGCTTATGTATAAAGGGAAAGTTGTATCTAACTAATGTGATGCACTTCAATAATAAGGTCACTTGCCTAATGGATAAAGGGAAGACTGCATATCATTTTCTGGATTTTAGCAAGCCTCCTAGACAAGTTGTCCAACTGTGAGATTAGCAGGTACACAGTGCACTAGGTGAAGAACTAGCTGAAGGGCAGGGCAAAAAAGTATAGTGAATGGGGCTCATCTGCTAGTAAGATCCAACTACTTTGTCAATATTGGAATTCAAAGTAGGTTTTATTTTGACTCCTGGATACTGCTCGTTTGGGTACCAAATGTCATCTTAAGACACTTAATGGAATTAACCTGGATCTCTTGAGGTCCCTTCCAACCCTTGGGATTCTGTGGATTCTGTGGATATTCCAATTGCTATCTACCTTCTGGATAGCAAGAGCTGGGGGGTGGGGAAGAGAATAATCAAACAAAAGACTCACATGTGTCTTTACATTTGGCATCATCATTAGAAATCTTTGAAATTTCAGTTCAACCACCACAGTATGTACCCAATTTTGTGAGAACCAAAGACAAATTTGACATGAAATATTAAAAATATTCCCAAATTTGCCACTGGGCATAATGGAAACTCTTTCTTTACCAGCAATGTCTTATTGTATCCTGGCAAAGGTTTGACATTCGTTACTTTAAACCCGTCTCAATTACTCACTAAAAGTAATTAATTTAATTACATCATGTAAAGGACACTAGGGAGCTTTGTGTCAACTTTACAAAGTGTAATGGACAATGTCATATGTGACAATGCCTACCAGGAATGGACTCTCAGGGGTCCTGAATGCAATTTACTCATATTTTCAGTAAAAATTAAAAAATTACAGAGGAGTTAAAAATAACATGAAAGGAATTATCTAATTCAAATGGAAAAATAAAGGAAAGAGATCTGGTCAGAAACAGTTAACCTATCCAGTTATGTTTCTTGATAAACTCAGAAAACATTATAGGTGGAATATCCAAAAGAAATGTAGTTGTTCTATAACCTTCTTTTAGACAGATAAATGTTGTATTTCCAACTTAATATATCACCATCTTTACTAATGTCGGTTTGTTTTTTTTTTTAAACCCAGCCTTCTTTATGTTTAGTTTAATTCTATTTTTCCTGCTTTTAAGGCATTTCTGTGACACTCCCTGCATCTGGCTCTTTTATTTAAAGTAAAATGACTAAGCTGTGATAGGATGAGTTAAAATTATTTACATATTAGCTTGACAAGTAGAGAACAGCATTAGGTGTATAATTTCAACGTCTGCAGGAGCTCACTAAGGGAAGTAGATCAGCTGAGAAATGCACAGGGACTTGGACAATATGAAAAGAGAGAATTTATTAATTAACTGTTCTACTGGAAAAATAGGTCTAGAGAAGACTGTAAAGAAATGACTGACCAAAGGAAAGATGGCAGGTCTACTGGAAGGTTTCCATCAGTGACTGCTGGACCAACAGTGGTAAGGACAGCCATCAATGAAGGAATCATAATTAAAATTCAGCCTAAATCATTTCTAGGAAGTTTGAGCTCTAATTATGTGCAAAAATCTTTGCTTGAGTTCAGCATGCTCTCGTCACCCGAAGAGGGTATTTCGCAGTCAGAAACCTTTTTGTACTGGCTTTTTCTCATCCCAGGTGCTCACTTCAGGTTCTCATGCGCTCTTATCTCTATCCAGGTTTTGGTCAGCTATATACTCCAGCCTGTAATTAGGCTATTTACATCTAAATTTATCTTTTGAAAACTATAATCTCCAGAGCACTGCATGAAGGATTATGAACAATATTTAGAAAAATAAAAAAAGAACAACAAAAAAAAAAAACCCACCGAAAATGAAACAAAAAAAAAAATCAGGACTTCAAAAACTTCATTTAAAGGTGACATGAATGCATTTCCAGAGGCATGTTGAATTTAGTGACAGTTTAAACTGTTTAAGGAAGTTGCTTTTGAAAGGCAAGATATTTTATTTTTTTAGTCTAAACCATTTCTTTAGAAGTTTATTTATTTTATAGTAACAACAGATGATTTAAGAAACTTTTAAATAGAAATAATACTGGTTTAGATGGAATGAATTACATAGATCAAGGCCCCAGCTATGTTTTATTGTTTTCCCTAGCAGGAAAAAAGTGTTTGACATGGTACAAGAACAGTGTTTTTTTAGTGTGGTCAGGGATCAAAGAATGAATTTTTCATTCAGCTGCATAAGAAACTCTTAAACAATCTACCTATCTACTCCATCTGGCCTTGAAGAAGTAAATAGAGATATAGGACCTCTTAATTCTATTAGGAATATGTAGAAGGAATGAATCTATAATTCTTTAATATCCATTGATTGATACAGGATTGAGGATTCTACAAGTCACTGTAAAATTACTGCCACTGTTTTGCTGGCCATTTCAGTATAGGAGGTTTAGACAACCTTGTGCTAAATCATAATCATATTTGGAAAAAGGAGAACTATTTCAACACAAGATCATATTTAGCCTGGTAAACTATTGTTTCCTAAGCAAAATGTTTTGAATATGCGTATACACAACAACATAGCCAGCAGCCTATAAAATGGAAAGGGATTTTCATAGTGAAGTAAATTAAAAGGGAGGAGTGCTTTCCTTCTGGGATTCTTACTCCACACAAAACCCAGAAATGTAAGGACAGACAGATAAGTATGGCTTCTGTTGTTATTTCTCCCTAGAAAAGCCCAAGGCTTCTTCACATATAAGTGTTTATATTAGACCACAAGACAACATAATTCCAATATGTTATGATAAGAGCAGAAGGTCATCTAGTTATTGCTTTCTTTCTGACTGAGAATACATCAAAACTTGATGTTAGTGGCCTGCAGCAGGAAAGCAGATGTTGAAGTACTGCTAAGTGACATTGAAAAAGACTGTATTAACATGTAATTTTTTCTCAGTGCTGACATAAATTATATATAAATGATACAGTGTAAAAAGGAGATGCAAGGTTTGAGCACATTCATCCTTAAATTCAGTGTAATTTTGCTGTGCATTGACACACTGCAGCTTTCTTCAGTAATCTCTTTCATCGTAAAGAATTGGATATTAAATGAGCAAAACCAGATCAATTCAGTTCCCTCCATCTGTACTCTGACAATACCAGTGTTTCTGGGGAGCATTGAAAGAAAGCATAAAAAGACTCAGAGACACTCAGTCTCACCATTGCTCCTTTTCTGCCCTGTGATGTAAGTAGAAATTTGAACTCGGGTTGTGGGAATTGCTTTCGAGTTCTCAGTTCTTTATTCTTCCATGTCAGTGTTCACAAGGAGAGTAAAAACTGTATAGGCAAACCATAAAGCCCTTAATATCTGCAATCAGCTAATCAAATGACAGAGGGGCTCAGAATGGCCTGCAAGCTGAACAAAGAAGAGGCAAATTCCGATAACCCATTTCAGAAACAGATACACCACTAAGAAAGGAAAGGAATTTGTGTTCTGTTTTAAAGACACTAATTTTCTAAACTGATGTCAAAGAGCTAATTGGAGCTTGTAATTTCTGGGTGATTTGAAAAATAGACCCAATATTTTATGTGGTGTGGGGGTAAAAAGAAGGCAAAATATGTGAGCTGAAAGCATAGCTTTTATTAAAATGAAGTATGTTACTTCTCCCTGTTAATTCCACAGATAGCATGTTCATTCTCTGGAATTTAGATGGTTTCTTCCTGCTGGAACTTTATACTTTACTAATTGAAAAGGCTGCAAATGGTCTGTTTCCTGAACTGCAGAATTACACAAACATCAATGGATACTTAAATATAGTCTACATCAAATTCAAGAAGTATAATGCTTAGGGGATTGCGCTAGTTTAGGGCAAGCAGAGTGATTGTGTCCAGTTGTGAGTCCACCTCTTCTCTTCTGTGACTATAGCAAAGGCAGGGTAAGAAAGTGGCATCAAACTGAAGCAATTATGCCTGACCTGAGTTAATAGTGGCTGTTTTATTCCAGGGAGAACAGTTGTGCAGGTCTGGCAAGTAGGAGACAGAAACAAGAATTAGAAGATGCCTGAGGGAAAGAGTTAAAAATGCCTTGGGAGAGCTAAAAATGTCTCCCTACCATTCCAGTGACATTACCTAACATATGGAAAACACCCATATGTGCAAGCGTTCTGCATTACTCAATTACCACAGGATGCTAAACAAAGTCATACTGCAAACTCTGCTTTCATATTACCTCACCTTTTGTCCCTTTTAGCTCTGCAGCTTTGCCATTGTGTTGCTGTAGGTGTAGGCTGGACCGAGCATTTAGCTGCATGCAGAAAGAAAGTTCTCAGGGTTTCTGACAGTTTAAAGGATTTTAAATTGCTGTAAGAACAGTGCTGGAATGGTCTGCCAGTACTCATTTTCTTGGGTATATAAATATTTTTATGTTTATTTATAAGGAGATGGAGTTCACATTAGGGAGAAGATATCTGCCTACAGAATTTTTACTAAACCCCATTTTCTGTGTGTTGTTCATAATTTTATGATTCTATGACCTCATGTCTCAGTGTCTGTTGTCTATGGCCTGTCCAAGTGCCCACCAGGTGTATGCTCTTAAATGACACTAGGAAAAGATGATCCATGGTAATAGCTGATAACTGAGATTTCACATTTCCTGAAAATACTAGTTTATATAGAGTTATTTCCAAAATCAGATATGAGATGGATAGGGATAAACATGACATAGGAAGCTAACTAAACCACCACAGCAAGTATCTGTACATCTGCCCATATCTTCTAAGGACTGCAACAATTTGTTACAAATGTACCATACTGTAGAGGTTGCTTCTTCCCTGAGCACTGGATTGGTTTCAGAGCAGTAAATGCAAAACATTTAAAGACCATTAATACACCCTCTTAAAGGCTTTGTTCTTTTTTTGAAGAATTGTCTTATTTATGCATTGTTGCCAATTCTACAGTGTCAAGGACCATGCGCCAGGGTAACGAACTATGACTGGTTTTCTTTAACTTCATTATTTGTAAGCCAAGTAATAAATGTTGTGTCCTTTTAATTTCTTTCTGACCTTTGATACTTTTGCTATCATATCAGTCTCCAGAATATCTTGCAAGAAAATTTCAACTTTCAGCTTTTCATACTGCTTTTATTACTTACATATCCAAGTCATGAGAAGAAAATACAACATGGGCAATACAATACTAATATTTAGCAAAAGAAATCAATGGATGCTAACATTAGAATACCGAAAACACTGTTTCTTCAAATTAATACTCATCCAATTCTTCTGTTCAAGACACCAGGCTTCCAACTGTCATTGCAAAGCAAGCAGTGTATGATTTGTTCTAGAAAGTTGTGTTTGATCTATTTATAAATTGAACCCCATAATGCAGGAAGTCATAAGGCATTTATGTTGATTTCTCAGGGAATCCTTCCAGTTGTGATGGAAGAAAATCTGCTGTTTAGGTATGATGATATCATACATGATTGTAATAGCCTGCTACAATATCAAATGAGCTACTACTGAAGAAATACTGAGCAAAAATAGAATACACAAAACATATTAGAATTTTAAATTTAACTGACATTGCATGTCAAACTTTCTGTCAGAATAACTTATTTCAATTTTCTAAAACTTATAAGTTTTGCTTTGTAGATTTTTAATCTAAGGCAACATAGAAGCAATCCCACAAATGAGTTTGCCTTTGCCTGAAGTAGGAATAACCCAGACTGTATTCCCCAGCATTATTTTATGTGCACTACAGGAACTTTATTCCCTGCTACAGTAAATAAAAGTTCTGACTGGGTAGGACCAACCCTGTTGACAGATGCTGTAACATTGACTAACCAGGTGAATTTTGCTAAATGTGTATCTCAATATTTGAAGGTCCCACCACCCACTGCTATCAGTGTAGTCTTTAAAAGTCCATCATACTGTTCAGTTTTCTTGGAGGCTAGTGTAAGATAGGAGATAGCACTTGAAACAGTGCTCTTTGACCCTGGTATTTATGAGGTTGTTTCAAAAATGAGTCCTGTTGTCTGATTCAGATTTTTCTGTGGTACCATCATCATGAGACTTGCTTTCAGTCCCACGATAGTGTTCTAGATGGTGGCATAAGGCGCCAGATATGTTTCCAGTCATCTGGCGGTTGCTTCCACCATTGTAAAAGCTCAGCATTTGCCTTGGCAGGTTTATGGGAGTGTTATATGGTCAGTCTGTAAAGCATCCTTATGTTTATATTTCAGTCATTTTCTTACATACCTAAGAGGCTTTAATAGCTTGGCTTGCTTAATTTCAGTACATTTACATTCATGATTAAGTTGTGTAATAGTGGCCATGGTCAAGTCCACCCCTCAATCACAAGCCCACCTGTATGTTGCATCTCTTCCTTGATGGCTTGAGGTGTCATTAGCCAACCAAGCTATAACAGTCACCCTTATGTTGACAATCCAGATACACCTGAGCCATTTCATTCTTAGCAGACTGATCTATCCACTAGTTGTTTTGGTGTTCTTAACAGCCTGACTTTTGGGTACATGAGCATCTATGTGATGCACCTTCACAACTAGGTTCATCACAAGAGGAGCCAAAGAAAATGTTGTAAGACACAGTAAAAGTTGTCAAGGGTTGGTGGCTTCTGTTCTCTCTGATTCCTTTTGTAAAAACATCCCCGTTTCTTCTTGCCAGAGAAATAACATCTTAAATGCTCAAGTTCTGGTTAGCCTCATCCTAATCTTAGAATTTTTTGAATAAGAGAAGGGAAATTGAATTTGGTCAGAAGTAGAAGATATCCTTATGAAAAGCTGTAGGCATCCTGATAATTGTTTAAATGAATTATGTAAATAAATAAATGTGCAAAATACATTTTCAACATGAGATTGCTAGAACAGGTTTAGAAACTCAACTATCTGAAAAAAATAGATCTACAATTTTTATATTAAATCTCATTAAGCTCCATCACTATGTTAATTATCAATAAAATTTTACAATGCAGCATATCCTACATGTTTTATACAGCATCAGACCCTTCATTTCTTCTTACCTGACAGCTTCCAAATGCAGAGAAGCCAGGATGTTTCAGTGAGACATGCCCTTCTTGTGTAACTTGATATTCAGTATTGGATAATCATGAACTAATATTATTAAACAAAGTACGCCATAGATCTTGGCAAAGCTGGAGAGCTTCATCTGAATCCTTTGATTATACATACCCTTGTGTTTTTTCTCAAATGCACCAAATTAGAAAGCAAAGCATCACCATTTACATCACTGGCAGAACAGCTCTCCTTGACTCAGTCACAAAGACATTGAAGCCACAAAGTCACTTGAAGCAATTGAAGTCATGGTGATGACACAATTAGGTAATGATGTTTCAACACGCAGTCAACACAACTGTTAGTCACAGGATGCTACTAAAGCTTAATTTCCAGTAGCTAAAATAAAAAGCATATAGCTTTGAATATTCCCCTAAGAATTAAATTAATGTTTCTAAGGGAAAGTTTTCTGTTTGATGGTTTTGATCATTCTTTGTACTGTTATTTTGTTTTGATTTTAACCAACAGATACTCAGCATGTGCACATCTGCAGCTGCAGATTTTGTGCCTCATGCATATTTCATAAAGAACCAGCACTGAAATAAAGAAAAATTGTTTTTTCTGAGTCACTCTGAGGCCACATATTTGTTTAATTTTAGTACAATTCTCCTATTCAAGAAAGTACTCTCAATGAAAGCTAACAAGGATTTGAGAACATGAGTGAGGCATTTAGGTACAAATATATAAACAGATCATGAACTCACTGGCTCTTTTCTAATAAATTTAACAGATAGCAGTTATTTGAACATATGAAATTGTCATGACTCCTTATATTGGATCCCCTTTTAAACATAACATTTTTGTCATAGATCCAGTTTCCAGTCTTCTCATTCTAATAATCTCAGTTCAACAAAGTGATGAAATACATGAGTAACCTATGTTGTCATCTGGACATTAAGAAAGAAACGAAGCAGCCTGTGGATATCAGTCAGGATATTTCTAAAATACTTGAATCACCATCCCTGGAGGTATTTAAAAGAGGTTTAGACATTATTTATTTCTGGTGGGCCTTGACAGCAAATACATATGTAAGTACTCCACTGTTGTTAAGCAAAGAATGTTCACAGATAATGCAATTACTATTTAAAATTCCTGTAAAAATATAACAAGTGTATTAAGAACTGTAGCTAAAGCTGTTCAAAACTTGAAACCCAAATTTGATTCTTTCACTTTTCTGTTGTATAACACTTCTGATATCACACTTGGGAAAATACATTTGGTGGATGTGTTATGAGAATTTGAAAATTAATTACTGGAGAAAGAAAGCACCATACCTGAAATCATAGCAATAGGGGAATTCATAACCAGAAATCATTCTTTACTCCATTTTTTTTTTTTAATGTAGATTGTTCAGTGTATTTTAGTATACTTTTCAAATCTGAGAACTTTTCTCTGGGATAGAACTGAAAAATCTCCTATCTATCTGAATTCACTTATTTTAGTGTACTTGTTCAAAAAACAACCACTAAATTGAATGTGAAATTACTATCCTGGATCTAATTTGGGCAGTAGTCCAGGGAGATAAGAAGTAAGATTCTGGAAAAATATACTGTCCCTAATTAGTCAAAACTATCTGGTTTTGGAAACCTTCATTTTCGGAATGCCCTGCTCTTCCAGGAATATAGAGGAGGACCACTTTTTGCCATTCTTGTGCACAATTTCTGCTCCCACCCCACAGTCCCAGTGTCACACGTGCTTCCACAGCTCTGCCTGTCCCAGCGAAACCCCTGGTCCAGCTGCCCATGTCCATACTCTATCTGCCTACTGTGAAAGCTCAGGCACGGACCCAGATGAGTAAACCTCAGATTTCCCTATGCAAGAGACAGAGCTTGAAATACCAAGTAGGCAATGTGGACAGTCAGGAATTTTTTCATTACAAAATCTGTCAGGTCCTGATATGCTTAGGAATAGTGTTTGCTTCTTCATGGGTTAACATGCATTGATGTCATATTTTTAACAGGCCAGCTTTTTTTTTTTACTTCTACCTCTGTAATCAATATTTTTAATAACATACATGTTTAAGTGTTTTTTTCTTGCTCCATATATCAATATTTTTATTTATATATTTTTGTTCTGTTTTCTCAAAAAAATCCAAGTGAAAGGAAAAATTTCAATAAATACTGACCACCTAAAATGACATTTGCAGGAATAGGATTGAAATACAAACTGAACACATGAGATTAATACCTACGTTATAAACCCAAAGATCTGAAATTGCCCATGATGTAACTTAAAGAACTTTAAGAATGTGTAGAATGAGACTTAAAGAATTAATGAAAAAATATATATATATAAAAAATCTTTATGTTTTGTTGCAAGTTTTGGTAACCATTAGTTAAACAGTAAAAGATTGGTCAAATAGAAAGATGTCAGTAGCTTATGTATATAACAGGATAGCTGAACTATATCATGGATCTACTTGGGTAACTGTTCTGGGTTCAGCAGTAGCAGCTGTTTTTCTCCTTCTTAGTAGCTGGTGTAGTGCTGTGGTTTTGAATTTCAGCCTGCGAACAATGTTGATAACACCGATGTTTTTAGTTGGTGCTCAATAATGTTGTTGGGTTTGGTTTGTTGGGGGGGGGGGGGGGTGGTGGGGGTGTGTTGTGGTTTGGGTGTTGTGGTTTTTTTGAACACGTTAGTTACTGGAGCGTTCTTATCTCAACCCTTGGGAGTTATATTCTTTTGATTTTCCTCCCCATCCCTCCAGAGCTGGGAGGAAGGGGGGGCAGTGAGCGAGCAGCTGCGTGGTTCTGAGTTACGAGCTGGGCTTAAACCACAACAGTAACACAACACATAAACTTTTCTAATCCCCAGGACTGGTCATGGATATATAACACACTGAGATTTTAAGAATATTGTTTACTTTTGCTTAATTGATAAATAGCATAAAACGAGTTTGAGGCTGAAACTGGCATTTTAGTCACTGTTTCTCAATTTGGGATGTGGGATAAAGGGCCTAACAGAATGGGACATTGGATAGAGGGTCTACAGAACAGGAAGGAACTGAACATTGTCACACAAAGAGTCATCCTGGTATGGAGAGTATGGCACCTCTAAACTGATTCTTAGCTTCAGGATTCCCTAATCACTGCTGCCCCACCTTACCATGGCCCCTGCATTTCACTCTATGTCCTAGCTACACCTATATGCGTATGTATGTGAGCCTGGAAATGAAGACAAGAAACATGGCACAAAGAAATCTGGGCCATCTTAGGTTTTTTTGAGTCCATCTCATATGGCAGATTCTCTCTTTACTAGAAGAAGCTGCAGCTGCTCTGCAGATTCAGCAAAACAGTTGCAAAACAAATAAGAACAGCAGTCATGAAAACTGGACTTACACAGATTCCTGTTTCTATTCAGATAGGCCAGCAGCAGCACCAGTGGAAACTGCTGGCACCCTCAACTGGATAAACTCTGAAAAGTCTCTCAAAGGACACACTGAAATGCAGAGGAACCCATGACAGTCCTTCAGAAAAGTAAGATCTTCTGAAAATACTGAAAGTCGGGTTCTGACAAACGGCTCTCCTATTACCAAGAGCTCTTTTCTACTAACAGCTAAAATTTCAGACCTTGTATTCAGATGCATGCACAGAATCTAATAGAACAGACATGACAAGACAGGTGCAAACTTTTGATATCTTTCAGTAAAGATAGGAAAGCCTATGAATTACCTTGAAGAATGTCTCTGATTTAATATGCTGCTTGCTTTTAACAAGGAGCTAATATCCACACCCTGGCATAAATAAATACCATTATTTCAGTGAGCTCACTTTTCATTTTTAAGATTTTAATAATTTCAAATACATCTTTGGAGGTTGATTTTTCCTGTATTCATTTATTATCATAATTTTTAAGAAAAGTATTTAAGATGAAAATATGTCTCTCAGTTAGATGCATAGAATATGACAATATCTACTAATCTTATCTACAAATCATACAGTCTCTCAAATATACCTTCTTTATTTTGACAAATGGGAATACTATGTATTTCTGTAAATGCAGATGTCAAATACTGAGTACCATTTCTAGAGTTTAAAACCCATTTTGTTGTCACTAATAAGATCTTAGTTGCTAAAGTTTCTTTGTTTGGTGAAAACACTTTCCACTTTCTTCAAGTGCAAGAAAACACTATTTATGTTGTTCCATTTTAAAGTATTGTGTAGTATTTTATCTGGAAAAAAAACCTCAAAATCTGTTTCATATTTATGTAATTCACATTTTCAATGCTAACAATGTGCTACTCAGTCTCCCATGTTTCCCTTTTCTATAATAAAATCGTTGCAGTCTTGTTCTATTACTTCAGCAACATTTTTATTTAAAAAGAACACTTTTCCCATAAGTTCTCTTGGGGAAAAAAAAAAAAAAGAAGAAATAATGAAACAATTATGTATGCCAAGCCTCCACTACCCTGAACAGTGGCTTTCAAATATCGCAAGAAGCCTACAGTTTATTTTTTCTTCTATTCACTTGTTAATATATTTTTCAACATCAAACCTATTAATTTAATCTTTAAAGATATCATAGATAGGACTCAATTCACCTAGTTTTAGACATTTCTGTTGCAGATATCCATATGAAGTACTTAGTTCAAGTACTTTAAGCAAAGAGAAAGCAGCATATTTAGAATCATAGAATGGTTTGGGTTGGAAGGGGCCTTTAAAGTTTCTAGCTCCAATCCCTCTGCAGTGGACACGGATATCTTCCACTAAATCAGATCACTCAAAACACAAGTCAAACTGGCCTGGAACACTTCCAGTGATGGGAAAGCTGTGGATATGCAACTTCTCTGGGCAACCTGTTCTAGTGCCTCACAACCCTTATCCTTAGAAATGTTTTTACTTATATCCAATCTAAAGCTACCCTCTTTCAGTTTAAAAACATCTTGAGAAATGAAGCCCTAAGGGAAAAAAAATTGCAGAGAATCAGAAGATGGGAACTTTGCAAGGCTGAGGATCAGCCCTTTGCACAAAGCAAAGAAGTAGCATTTATGCAGATGACTGATGACTGCCTGGCCATCAGAGACTCATCTGGTGTCTCATCAGGGCCAGCGAGCAAGTTAATGCTAAGCCTAGAAGCATGACTTTACTATGAGCTGTGTATACGAGACAATAACTAATTGCTTTGAACATTTAAGTTGTATATCCTTCTTGAAGGATAGGAATGATGAATAGGAAAAGCTGTCTGAACAAAAATGATGCAGTTAAGGAGGTTGTGGTTCCACATTTTACACTAGGAAACAGCTTCTGAATGTGGAATATATCCCTCCTGAGCTTTTCTTTAACTTGCACATTTTGATACAGTCTGTGAATGAGCTCAGTGTACAGTAGAGTATTGAACTGACCAGGACTACATCAAGACTCTATTCGCTCTAAGAAGAAATGGAATAGACATTTCTGAATCTCTGAAAACTAGACAAAACTGATACCTAGGAAAATCACAACATGTATGCTTGCACTAACATTATTTCTTCCTGGTAGATTTTACCAAGTTGACATTCATTTCTGAGATAATTGCTGTGACTTCTAGAAGTTGGAATTAAGTCTTGAAGTCCTTATGATATTTTGCCAGATTGTGTGGATTGTTAATGCTCTACATGGTGGAGATGTTCATTTTCTTATGCCTCCTTCCTATTTTACTCTTTTACTCTTAAATTTCTTCAACATTTCAGCATTTTCCACTGTCACTAATGAGTTCAGATTTATATTTCCACCCCACCCAGGGAGATTCTAACTGTGAAGCATATCTCTCAGGTAACAAACAGACATGTCAACATCTTTTCTTTCCCCAAGTCTCTATACAATGAGAGTTAAAAATCTGGATCCTCCACGTATATAGTATTTTGGCAATTTTGTAGTAGAAGTCACTGTACACTCAACCAGTTACATGACAGCTTGCTGAAATAGTGGTAAAGGACCTGTAATAAACCTGTATTATTTCTTATGACTAAACCAATGCCCTTGACAGTAGTTAAGTATTTAAACTAAGTGTATACATGTGTTTATACATATTTTTCATTATATACACACAATTAAAGTCTTTCTTGACCTTTAAGAAAAGTACTGCAGCTTTGACAGTTAAAAATATTCTGCCAGTAGCCTTAAGCAACGTTGAGTTTTATCATTTACTAAACAGCTACAGTCACTGATCAATACAATAGCAGAGACACTCATTGTTAATCTCAATCTATTGTAGGTCAATATCCTGATACCTTCAACTCAGAATTTATAACACTTATTTAATATATTCTTTTCTTATTCCTTGGTATTGTATTTTTCTCACTCATCCCCTAACACAGGAGCTAAGCTCATTTCTGGTGACTTCTATCTGAACCCTAAAACAAAATTCAAGATTGTCAAGGGTTTGGGTTTTTTTCTTTTAACAAATCCATTATTAGCACAGCAGCAATTGTGCATTCTTACCACAATAGCAGTAAAATGCAGAGGGTCTGCTGGCACCCATTTGAATTCCCTTTTCTAATAGCTGTTAGTACTCCATGTTTTAGAGTGGTGTGAGGATTCTTGATCATAAACTGTAAAGCCATGTCTTGTAAAAAAACACACCAAAAAAACAAAAACCAGAAAACAACAGTTTTGGGAAGCTATTATAGATCTTAAGTGTTTTCTACTAGTGAGGAATTTTCCTGAACTCAGAAGCAACAGTAATACCTGAATAGCCAGCAGAATTTCTAGACCTTGCAAATGACATTCATGTAATGTAAGCTGTGTTAAAGACATCAAAACTAAAAGTTCCAGGATGTTGTTAGAGCCAACAGGGAGAGATCTGCTTCCAGATAGCAGTGCCTCCCTTTCTAAATTCAATATCCAGGATAAACTGCTGTATTATGTAAATATGACATATCAGATTGCTTATCCAACCTTACAAAATATGCTTAGCAGACAGCAGCCTTTCTTTTCTGCAGTCTCTGGTACTAGCACCAAGCGTTTAGATTCATCTCACATAACTTTTGCTGTTAAGAATAACTAATTAATGTGATCATAATATGGATTTCTGTGTGGAATTGATCATTCTTTGGCAGTACCTCTCTCATTTCCTTTCCAGTGATTACAAAAACAGATAACCAGAATCTCTCATAAGCTTAACATTTGGACAGCTAAAATTAAGGCACCTTCAAATCTTCTTGGGAAGCTGTTAAGGCTGTTCCTATAACGCAAGCTTTACATGGCTTAAAGCAAATAAGTAACAGATATTTCACATGTCAGTAATACACAGACACTTATTTCTTGTCTGTTCAAATAATTAATGTTAAATCTAATATCAGAGATTTTAAATAGAATCATAGAACCGTAAAATAGCTTGGGTTGGAAAGGACCTTTAAAGGTCTTGTCCAACCTTCCCTGCAATAATCAGAGCTCTCTCTTCAACTAGCTCAGGCTACTCAAAACTCCATGCAACCTGATCTTGATTGTTTCCAGAGGTGGGGCAACCACCACCTCTCTGGGCAATCTGTTCTAGTGTGTTGCCACCCTCACAGTAACAAATTCCTTCATTATATCCAATAACACAATAATATATTCTAATTCCTGAGCTGCTTCTACAAACTGAGTCCTATCCTCTGTCATATGGTGCATTTGGTACTATTGTCAGGCTGTTTTACCCAGACTGGCATTCCATTCCCCAGGTTTTCAGAAAGAAATGAAGTGGTGTCAGAATAATGAAAATGTTTAATAATTTGCTTGGTATAACATCAGCCAAATAGCATCCATGCAAAATATAATTTAAAACACTTTCCTTTTAGACATTAATTTAAAGTACAATTGATTATAATAAAAAGAATTCTTATAAAAAGAGCTATGATTTACTAAAACAGGAGACTTACTTAGGCATTAGTGTTGATAAAAAAATCCTAACGTACCAATAGATACAAGCAATTAATCAGCCATGATTTAAACAGCCAGAAAGTGATTAATTTTCAGTAATTGTGCTCATTTATTAGGCTTTTACTTAATTATCCCAGAAAGCAAAACAAAGAACAGTTTACACAGATGTGTGTGGCTGTATTGGGCTCCACTTGAACTGACCATGACAGAAGTCTGAAGTATCAGCATTTCAGATTAAGGGCAGATAGAGGCAACTCCTTCTGCCAGATTAGCATCAGAGACAATAATCCTGTGGGATGGAGACACTTGTTTTCCAGTAAATTTTAATGATGCCTAGCACATTGATGCCCTTGGATTTTTTGTTGTGTTGTTTTCAATCATACTGCAACTAAAAAATTTAAAATCTTCAAAACATACTGGATTCTGAGGCTTGAAAGGTTGCTAGAAAAAAAAAAAAAGAGCCCATAAGGTGATGACATTTCTTCTATTTGTCTCTCCTAAATGGTAGGGGATGTTTCTGTAAGTGTAGAAATGGTCTCCGAGAATTGTTCACAAAAATATGTACAAGTGCTCTCTTAACATCTTAAGGTTTGTCTAGTTCAGAGAAAGGAAAGCAAAGACACTCTGGAGATGCTACAGAATACATAGGAGCAGAACCTGTCCAGTAACCCAACAACCTGTACAGAAAATGCACTTTTCATTGTCCCCACCTCAGAACCACTTCCACCAGTCTTCCACACTAGGTATGTATCGTAATTTTATTCTGAAACTGGAATTAATTATTTTTTTTAGGAAATGTTGGAAAGATATATAGAGAATATATGTATATAAAGTATGCCTGCATCTTGCACACGTTCCTCAGCTAGAAACAAAACTATAATTATTGAAGTCTCCTAAACACAGTGCTCTATCAAAGTTAATTAACTACTACTGAAAAGAGGCAATTACCTTGGGAGCAACCTTCACTGACACTACTTTCTCTTTTCAGATATTAAAAGTTCTGAACCATGTTATTTTTATCATTATAATAGTACTGCATAACAAGGTAAGGTGTATTTTTAAGAGATGATATTGACTAGAACCCACAGAGACTTCTCTGGTGATGTAGTGGGCCTGTAGTTCTGCCATTCATTAAAAGTAAGGTGCAGAAAATGACAGCAGTGTTGTGTCTTGGTACTGTGGTTCTAGGAAGCTGAACAGACTACAGGTTTGACACCATTTCCTGAAGTCAGCATTGCCACATGCCTGCAAAGGAATAGGAAAGGGGAAAGGGCCTATAATGGTAAAGCTGGTGGAAGAGATAGAAGGTAAATGGGGAAAATGGCACAGAGTAAAAAGCAGAGCCATGAGGTCATCAAAGTCCAGGGACCTCAGTTTCAGAAAAGAAATGTCCTATGCTTTAATTATCAGGACTTCCAAGTTCATGTTTGTATTAGTGAATGCGTGCTTTGGGCAAGATACTTGTAAATTATTGTATTTGCAGTACAGGAAAATATTTATCTTCTGGCTCTGGCCATCTAATAGTACATGCCCCTGATTTTCACAGCATTAAAAAAATGAAGAAGACACGGAGATCTCACCATATATATAAAAAACAGATGCAAAGGAGTCAAGAAGAAAGAGACAGACTCTTCTAAGTAGTACCTGGTAACAGGCACAAACTAAATTATGGGAAATTCCATTTTAAAATAGCAATGAGGCTTGGGTTTCTTAACTGCAATGGTAATCAAACACTGCAAGAGGATACTAGAGTCTTCATCGTTGGAGATACTCAAACTTTGTCTGGACACAGTCCTGCTTAACCTGCTTTACCTGACTGTGCTGTGAACAAGGGCTAGACCAGACGGTCCCCAGAGGTGCCATCCAACCTCAGTTGCTCTATGTCTCCAAGAGGGTCAGGCATTCACACCCTCTACTCAGTACAGCAGGCACTAGTGTTTTTCATTCCTAGACCAGGCATACCTTTCCTAATGATGACATAACTAGGGGTTATGGAGGAGGGAATTCCTGAATAATATATCAGCTCAGTTTTAGATTAAACTTGCTGCAAAGTTTTCTTCATGTTTCAAATTAAGTTAAAGGTTAAAAACAAACAAACAAACAAAAGATTACATGAAGTACTTTATAAGAAAAAAGGTATTTGAGTGCAATCACTACAGGTCAATGCAGAGAAATCTAATAATTAGATGATACAGTTGATTTGGGATAATAGAAATAAACAGGGAATACAAGCAATTCGATTTATGTGTTTGATTTTGAGTTTCAACTGAAATAAATAAAGTAGAAAGATGGAAGGATATAATGTGGGGTAAAAAACATATGTAATTACATCCTGAGCTCCACTGCTCAGCATATGCTGTTGGACACAAGTGCTTATCTGGTATTCCCTCCTACCTTGTTTTTAAGTGAACATTCTGGACTCAGAGAAAATACCAGAAAAAATAGTTTCTTACCACGTGTTCAGGGAAAAAAATGTTAATCTCAAGAAGAGATATTATTTTACCTAATAAATATATATTTTAGAAAAGGGCTAAATGTTAAGTAATAAACAGTAGGATTTTTTTCTTTTCATCCAATTCTAAGGCTTTCTTGGTAAGTGCTTTCACTGCTTTTCTAGGAGTTGGATTCAGGAAAGCACTTGTGTTAGCAGTACTCCAAGTTGCAGATGCAGATTTCTAAGTACTGTTTATGGTGTCAGAATATGCAGTCCTTTTTAAGGCATCTATAAAATGGATAGAGGTAGATGTGCATATAAACTAGGGAAAAGAAAACAGTCTTAAATCTTTCCTAGAATTTACTGTTATAGAACTCTTCCTTTTACTTAAATATTTGCTGCACTTATGCCTATCATAGATTCAAGGCATAAAGTTACTTCTTTTCCATAAATTTCTTCCTGGTAGATTCATTACTTTGATGCAGCAAAAGGTTTGGTCTAGATCTAGAGTTTTTTCCTAATTTTTGTAAATCAAAAGTGGGATCCTACAACGACTTGTTTTCTGGGCTTGCAACGTCAGAAAGCCAACTGTATCTTGGGCCACATCAAAAGAAGTGTGATCAGCAGGTCAAGGGAGTTGATTCGCTCTACTCTGCTCCTATGAGACCTCACCTGGAGTACTGCATCCAGCTCTGCAGTCCTCGGTACAGGAAAGGCATGGACCTATTGGAGAAGCTCCAGAAGAGGACCACGAAAATGATCAGGGGGATGGAACCTTATTGTGACACTTAAATACTTAAAGAGGGCTTACAAGAAACATTGGGCCAGACACTTAGAGGGCCTGTGTCAGTAGGACAAGGCTTAATGGTTTTAAACCAAAAGAGGGGAGATTTAGACTAAATATAAGGAAGAGGGTTTTTATGAAGATGTGGAAACACAGGAAAAGGTTGCCCAGAGAGGCAGTAGATGTCCCATTCATGGAAGGTCAGGCTGGACAGGGCTCAAAGCAACCTGCTCTAGTTGCAGATGTTTGCAGGGGGTTTGGACTAAATTACCAAGCTATTCTAAGATTCTTCATTTCTATGAACAGTGCCAACAGTGGCACTGATCTGGGAAACCTGATTTTTACACTGTTATTCATTTCAGAAAGCTCTTGATTGTCCATTCAATGTGATGATACCCTAAGATGTTTTGATAGTGGAAACCCTACTTGTTCCCACTGAAAACTGGTGAATGTTCTGGAAGCTGAGAGGATAATGTTCATAAGCTTTACACATCAAAGTTACCTGCAAAACACATGGAAAAAGATGGTGTTTAGAGAACCAGAAAATAGCATGTTAATTACTCTGTGTCTGACCTGGTTGTTACCTTATGAATTGGATGTGAAAACGCTAATCTTAAAAATGCTTCTTTTTTAATCTCTTTCAACTAGAAAGAGATCAGAAGTAATGAAGTTGCTATGAGCACAGGTCATGCTGTATGTGGACTTTTTTTCTATACTTCCACTGATGATCAAGAAATGAGACAACATTCACTCTCAGCAAATTGCATGATACTAGAGGTAGTGGTTGACATGTCAGTTGACAGGGCTTCAGGGAGACCTTGAGAATCTTAAGGTCTAGTAGCAGCTCTGCAGAAATGTACTTGGGGATTACAGTTGATAACAAGCTGAGTATGAGTCAGCAGTGCTCTCTTATTGTAAGATACATGTCAGATACTGGGTTATAGCATGACCAAAGTGTGGACTGTAAGGAATTGTTAGCCTATTTTGCTTGCCATTGGTGACTAGACCTAGAATACTGTGTCCATTTTTCATGTCTACTTCACAGTATCAGGAGATATGACAAAGGTAGCAGGCACAAATCCCAGCTTGGGAGCTTTGAAAAGGATGTTAGGAAAATTTGGGGATTTTAAGATTTGGCTAGACAAAATCACTGCTAAACTGCTCTAGGGTGAACAACAGTCTCATTTAAAGAAAGAGGCAGGACTACGTGACCTCCATAAGTGCCTTCTAACTCATATTTTTATGACTTTGTAAAATACTGATTCAAAATATATTGTTTGGTTCCCACTCGTTTTGCTTGGCTGAACAATCAAATAACAGAGAAAACAGAAGAGTTAGGTCCTAGATGTTCTGTAATATATTGCATATTTCTGCCACAATAAACCAGGAAAAAAAGAAATGCTTCTGTATTCAGAAAGACTGAATTTAACTTTTTTTATTTTTGTTCTCCAGTATCCAAGAGAAAAAATAATGAAAGCATAATGAAACTAACAAATGAAAGATAGAGAAGTTATCAGATACATTGAAAGATGTTTCTTACCCTTTTATAAAAAAAAGGACTTAATAAACCAATCTTTACTACTAACAGAAAAAAATCATTACTTTAGTGATCATATAAGTAACACAAACTAAACTATTCTGTACTAGTGTACTATTCTGTACTAGTGTCAATTAAAAAAGATGTAGAAATCTATTTCAAGGGAAATTGAAGGGAAAAATAAAATAGATTAGTACTTAGCAGACATTACAAAACTTGGAAAAAGTAAATTGTCATATTGCAGACAAAGGATAAAAAGAATTTGCAGATAAAAGCAGTGAAAATTACATGGATATATTGCAATTTTTTTAAATACTTCTATTTAGTACAACTATCAAGGTATAAACTATGCCCTAATTTTATGACACAACCAAAAGAAAATACTATATATATTCACATAAGAAGTGGAATATATAATACATATGTTAAATTTAAACAACCGTTATAAAACAGTCCTGCTGGAGAGTACATGCAATCCTAGGAGAAACAAGTCTTCACTTGATTCTGTTGTGGTCATATGAAGCAATAAAAAACAGTCTGATACTCCTTCTAGAGCAAACATTGTAGCATGATTCCTTCTCTCAGTATTTTTGAATCGAGACATTCACAAGAAAAAAAAAAAAAGCTGAAGTATGATAATTCATAACTGTTGCTCGTCTCAACTGCGGAGCTGAGTGTACAAATATCTTCAGTTCTATGTTATACAGGCTTCTCTGAGCTATAAGCTACTGATATACCCATTCACTATGCCCTTGCTCAGATTTTTCCTCTGTGCTAAGTCCAAGATACATATCTTTACCTCCCTGGAACGAGTGCAACACAGGTATCAAAGGTAAGACTTTTTCAGAGATAAACTTTGCAGTTAAATGAATGAGGTTGTTTTTTTCTAAAATGATGTTTCAGTTAAAAAATAATGACTTTTCTGAACTAAAATTGTTGCCTAACACAAATTAGTTTTAAGAAATTTTTATCAATAATGTCAGGTGTACAGTGGTACATTTCAAAGAAAAAATTGTCATCCTATCACAGTCCGAGTGCTGAGAACTTCAAACCAAATAAAGTTGTGAACTCATGTTGCATCTCTTAACTATCCCAGCCAGAACCAGTGCACTATGGGGTTAATGTGCTTCTGTTTCTCCTGTTAAAATAAATTTTTAATTATTTGCACAAAATTTAGGTAGGTCATGAGAAGAGAAATCAGCCAATGTCAAACTTACTGACTAGGACATTTATGCACCTTGTGAATCCTTTGTTCAAATTAGCAAAGGAGAGGCTTTAAACTTCCTTTTCTTAACCTTGCCTGTGCCTATCCACATCACAGGTGACTATTTCAACAACTACTATTTTTTTTTTCCCCTGCACTCTCCTTCTTCCTTCTTTTCCACAAATTTTCAAAAGTTGCATGTTCTTATAAAACATTCCTCCTGACAGGAGGACTTCTGCTAATTTTCTTAATTTTTTGCATTACTTTTTTTTTTCCTTTTCAGCTAAGCATTAGTGGGTTCACAGTTCATTACTTCTAGTGCATGCATGGCAACTAGGCATAACTCAGCCCCTTCAAGACAGCAAATATCTGCTTTCATGGGGGGGGAATCTGCAAGAAATGCTAACATTTATTTGCAAGGATTGTTATCTCTCAGATCAGTTAGGTTCCCGCTAAACCGGAATATAACCTGAAATTTTTCAGTTTTCATTTGAGCATCCTAAAGTTCACATTATGTCTCACAGCACACCTGGATTAAAAAATCTAATCCTTCTGCAGAAGAAAAAGAGAAAATAGAGATATTTGAGAACTACTTCTAAGTTTTGCAAAATTAATTTCATTGTAATAAACAAGTTACCCATTGGCTAAAATATTGTTGATATCTAGGGATGTATGGACATACTTATGAGAAAAGAATCTGAGAACACTCTGACCCAGACTAATTTTAGATTGGAAATAGAAATAAAAGCTGAATTACTATGGACGATGTTATGGTATAACCCCAGCCAGCAATTAAGCACCACACAGCCACTCACTCTCTTGCTTCACAGTGGGATGTTGGTGACCATCGGAAGTTAGAAGTAAGAAAACTCATAAGTTGAGATAAAGACAGTAAAACAAAAGCTGTGAGTGCAAAATAAAACAAGGAATTCATTCACTACTTCCCATCGCAGACATCTCCAGGAAAACAGGGCTCTAGCACATATAACAGTTACTTGGGAAGACAAATGCCACCACTCCAAACATCTTCACCTTCGTTCTTCCCCCAGCTTTATATGTTAAACATGATGTCATATGGGATGCTACTAGCTTCTATAAAGGAAATTAACTATCTCAGCAGAAACTAGCACAGAATACCTGGGTTCATTATCATACCTAAAAGAGGCAAAATAAACTTATTACTTGTAAACTAAGTGCATGGAAAGCAAAAAAATAAATAAGAGTAAGCATTAACAGCATGGTCAGTATGTGAAGAAAAATATTATTCCCTCCTATCTGCCTTTATGAGTCCGCATCCAAAGCATTTTATCCACTTTGTAGCCATTCCAGTACAAAGCAAACAAACATGGGATTACCCCATGGGGGGACACCAAGTTAGACAGTATGCTGAAGCACAGGATGTATGAGAAGAGACTCGGCGAGTTGAGTTTGTTTAGCTGCAAGAAAAGGTTAATAAACCTATTGCTGTCTTCAGCTTCTTCAAGGCAACAATCATTTCTTCTAAATATTAAGAGCTAAAACTCACCAAGAAGGCAGTAAAATACTATAACAGCTTGCCCAGAGAGACTGCAGAACCTCCATTCCTGGAGATGTTGAAAAGGCAGCAACCCGAGCAACCTAACCAAACATTTAAGTTCACTCTGCTTTGAGTTGGACCAGATGATTTCAAGAGTCCCTTCCAACCTAAATAATTCTTCAGTTCTGCTAATTATCCTTTAACTGTGGAACGTGTCTTGGTATGTCTCAGTATTCTTGGGTCTACAACTCCACACCTGTCCTTGAGTCTACCTCTGCATAGAACAGATGTGCAACCACATGGTTTGTGTTGACATTCAGAAGTTTTTGGCTCGGCTAATAAAAAGCAATATTTGCTCTCTTTGAAGAATGCATCCCTTATTCCTGTGCGACCCATCTTAATGAGTCCACAGGAAACAATAACCCACAAACAGAATGGTCATATATCTCCTTCTAATATATGTTGGTAATCAATAAAAATTACCAATTAAGCCATTATTTCCAATAACAATGCACCTACTTTAATTACAAAGAAACTGATAGTGAATAAGATTCATTTCAGGCTGACAAATTCGGATAGGCATTCACTATACATGTTTATTCCTGTACATTTAAACAATGAAGAATTGTCAAATGAGATAAGGAGACACTGTATAACTGAAGTTATTGAATGATTCAGCAACTGTTGTCCATAAAAGCTTATTACAGGCCGTAAGACATTTTATGAAACCTGCAGAGACTAGATATTCCCTTTGAAGAAATGCATCAAACATAGGGTCTGAAATTGAAATCATAACTTTAATTTCCCAATTTTAGACAGTAGGACAGTGTTAAGCTTTCTGTTAAAAATACAATATTCTTCTTGGATTTGTCTGTAAGCCAGCAATTTTCAAGACAAGTAACTGCCGCTGTTGAACCAATAGAGATTTTATGTGTGACCACTGAATACAAATGAGCTGTTATTCTATTTTTCTGAATTAAACTGCTATTACACTAGCCAGTGTGAACATGCTGCTATGATATGTTGAAAAAAAACAAAACCCAAAAGCTTATCTTAGAAATCATACATTTCCATACCAAAAGTAAACGTTCCATACCTTAAGATACTGTCCCAGCCTCATTTAGTAAACTGTTTCTCTTTGCTTTTCAATAACTGTTTAGTGTTTGGAAATTACTTCAGAAATAGCTATGTTTTAATTAAAATAGAATGAGAATTCTCCTACATCTTTATAGCATCCCATTTAAAGGAGAATACAATTTGAACATGGCTGTTGAGAAGCTCCTGTGTCATGAATTAGTGAGAAAAACAAAACAAAACCAAACAAGCAAACAAACAAACAAACAAAACCACAACCCAACACAACTCTAGGAAACAGTCACATTTGTGGGAAAGTGCAAAAATCTCGTGTGAATTCTTCACATCAACTTTATTTGTCCATGGCAGGGGGGGTGGAACTAGATGATCTTAAGGTCCTTTCCAACCCTAACTATTCTATGATTCTATGATTTTGTTGGATATGTGTCAAGAGGGAATTTCTCTCTGAACGTGGAATTCTCCTCAAGACTGGTGAGAAACAACATGTTTATGGCACAGACTGAAATTTAATAATATAGTGCTTTAACAAAGTTATACAACCTGCAGTCTTCATATGTCCATCTAATAAAGGGATTCGCCTATATAAAATACTTCTTTAAATACCCAGAACAATTATTTACTTACAAGAAGCTTTTAGTCAATTGTTTTATAAGAAAGACAACTAGCTAGGAATATTGCCTTTCATTTTAGCTGCAAATAGTTTTTAGCTCACTTAGTTTTTAATCTGATTTTATCCTTTCAAAAAAATAATGATGTCGTAGCAGGACTCAGCATGGCACCTGGTAGATTGGAAGCTAAATCTGTGAGTCAGGAATGCAGAGACCTTGTATGACGGATCTCAGTGATTACTCCTGCCACACTAATTGGCCAGATTCATGTGTTTCTCAGTTTTCTTAGCTCACATCCAGGACTGTCTTTTGCAAGGCAGGAGCCTTGAGCCTGGGAAGAATTCAGTTTGTGTTTGAACTGGAGCTGAAGGAAGCCTT
Organism: Neopsephotus bourkii; assembly: GCF_033783945.1. Classification (NCBI taxonomy): domain Eukaryota; kingdom Metazoa; phylum Chordata; class Aves; order Psittaciformes; family Psittacidae; genus Neopsephotus; species Neopsephotus bourkii. Next base: position 12,866,225 of record NW_026902293.1, on the reverse strand, counting down.
CATTATACATTCTGACTAAAAGTGACTACACAAGACCTTTTCCTTGATCTAACCAAATACCACAGTGATCAGCATGTCATCTTTTGATATAGAAAAGAAGGTAGCTTTGTGCAGGAGGTCAATTAGTATTGAATATTTATCTATTATTCTGAACAAGCTCAGCGAAGAAAATTAACAGTTGGGAAAGTTCACAGCTTTGCAAAACATCTCACAGCAGCTCTGGTTCTAATTCATGTTAGAAACAAAAATGTAGAACCAGTACATAATGCATTGGTCTAATGACTGAGAAAAAAGTTAGTTAGTGGGCAGAAAAATCTGATGCAGGCCAGTGCTTTTAGTCTTAGTGTGCAATTGACTTTCACCTACAGATCATCTTTGCAAAAGCCACATTTGGATAAGAGGTTCAACTTTAGGTAGAAAATATCAATTAAAGAATGTTTTGCTCACAGAAAAAGTAATTGTTTACCAGAAGTAGGTAAGAAAGTAGTTTTGCATAGGTTAAAATAAGGTTTAAACAAATTTAGGAAATTTGCTCCAAAAGAAATAAGAAATATTCAGCCTTCTAAAATATTTATTATAGCACTAATGGTAAATAGAGCACTTTTTTTTGTTGTTCCCCCCCCCCGCCACAAATCATCCATCAGTGTGAACCTGAATTAGTCCATAAAATATTTAGCATACCAGAGAACCCATATGAATATACAGGATTGACAGGCGAATAAACATCATCTGGCCTTAAATGTATTTCTTATTCTACTTCCTTCAGATTCATGCCGTTTGTATTGATTTTTTTCCAGACAAAGTAATAACCACAGCATAATATTCCTCTCCAATGCACTGCCTGTTTTTCATTTAGAGAAGACTGAAATATTTTTCCTAATGACTTACAATATGTACACAATGAAAATTAGTCCAGTTTGTCAAACTGTTAATGTGGAATTCTGGATACACAGGGGTGGCTGGCAATGAGGGGTCTTTTGCCCATAAAATTCTGCAAACTAGCTTGGTCAATATACTCATGTTTAAATCTTTGGAAAAAAAACAGTAGCTTAGAAGGGCTGAGAAAGAAAAACATTTTAAAAATTACAGAACAGAGTACACCATTCTGTTAACTACTTCCTATCTCCAAAAGGTATCCAAATTTGGCCTCAAGAATTATCACAATTAGAATTACTGGCAAAACATTTCAACCTATGACAGAACTGTTAGGGGTTTTTTTTGTTTGTTTGGGTTTTTTTTTTTAATCTTTTAAATAAGTATGGTTTTTTTAAAGTTTAGTAGAATGTAAAAATTTTAGCAATTTAAATTAATTTGTAAATGGACATAAATGGTCGATTTAACGCACTGGTTAAGTTAAAACTTTAAACATTTATGTCCATATAGGACCTAAAATAGTCTCATGTTAGATCCATTAATATAACTCTGTTTGGAAGCTTGCATATCACCACCTGTTTTATAACAAATTAGTTAGTTGCCTAAATATCTTTTCCTGCATATTCCTATTTTTCTATCAACTCACAATTGTATATCCAATTGTGTTTGGGTTTGGGGTTTTGTTTGTTTTCTGTTTGAGGGTTTTTTTCCCTGAAACCCTGGGTATTTTTTTTTTCTTTTTTCTCTTTTTAGTTATGAAAATCCCACAATAACTCTAAAAGTATGTGCACGATTTTTTTTCCCCTCTAACCTAGTTCTTTTATATATTTAGAAGTAGACCTTGTGCTTGCTAAGGCTGATTTTATTGTCATTTGAACTAAGCACAATAATCTTCAGTTCTCCTTATAAGTACACAAAAGTTTTCCTAATCAAGGTCATCTTTCAGCACTGTTCATTTGCTCTAGCAAATCTGAAGCTTCTTTTTCTACAAAATCCACTAGAGCAGCTGACCTGTGAGGATCAAGGGGGTATAACAAACCTGTGATCTAGACTCTGGATATCAATATAGCTCAAAGTCCAGAAAATCATAGAGAAAGGGTATTGATTTAATGTCATTCTCGCAGCCATACCCTTATAGACAAACATGCAAAGACCAGATACTAGGTCTGAATTCCCCACTGTTTTAGGGGTTTGGGCTTTAATAACAAATAGAACTGTTAACCACTTCACTGTTCACTACTTAATTGTGGATATTAAGAAAAAAAGTTACATATTTAATTCCTAATACTCTCAGATGCTCAAATGATTTTATTTTATTGAACTGTCCTTGCTTGTATAAAATAAGGCACAGAAGAAAGTAATACACAATAAGTTGAAAATACACTGCCACTAATGGGTATGTATTTCTCTTGCAAGATAGGCATTACCTTACAGGTATTTTCCTGTCCTTCCCCTTAACTGCTTTACAGTTAAACTAAGAAGCACAAACTGAGCTTCAGGGTTGTTTTTTTAAGAACATCAGATTCAACATTATCTCCTTAATGTGTAAAATGCCCCAAAGAAATCAAATGTCAGTAGAAGTGCCCTAGAAGCACACACACCTGTACGCTTGCATTGCTGCTGCTAAGCAACCAGAACAAAAAGCTCCACACAAGTCAATTCTTATTTAAAGAACCGACACTAATTTCATTCTGGTTTTGAAAATAGAAAGGATATTAATGCAAAGTCAAAAAATACAGGAGGCTTTACTTTTTTTTTTTTAATTCTACTACCTCTCTCATAAGGTAATATCAACATAAGTATCAACAACTAGTCTAAGTGACAGGGAATAAAGATTTGCTGGTACATTTATTAGGTACATGGAACAGAAGTTCACATGATGATTAGTATAATGAAGTTTAAATCAGTAACCAGACTGAAATATTCCTATAGACAATAAAATTGTCACCTTATTAATCAAGAGTGCATTTCTCCTTTTCAGTTTTTAGTCTCGAGTTGTACCTCTGATAAGATCCAGCCAACTAGGCCTTTATGTACAAACCTTGGTTTACTGCTGATATTCTCTGCAGAAATGCAAGTGTGAACTTCCACCAAAGAGTTTAATGAATCTTTCAAGAAAATCAAATAGAGAGATCAAATACCCAATTTAAATATAAGAAGACAGCAATCGCCACGTTGTTCTAAACGTGTTTTCTCCCATACTCAGATAATTTTATTAATTATCTCACATAAGCAAAATACTTTTAGTTTTCTGAGTTTCAGCCACAAACTGTATCTTAGTGTAAAATTACCTGCCCCTGAGTAAAGCCCAAGTTTTCAGCCCTATGCATTTTTTAAAGTAATTGCCACAGACTCATTATTTAAAGTTCTAATATCTGTTTGATTGCTGTCATAAATTGATCATCTGTAAAAAAAATGCATACAGAATCCCATAGCACTGGCTTGATACACAGAGCTTGTTGCTGAGTTGTTGTTGTGCTGTTAGACTGCAGAAAAACATACATAACAAAATGCTACACGCTTTGCAGATAAATGCCTGTTTTGTCACATGGCAAGTACCCTTGCAGGGTGAACAGCAAAATAATAAATACCTGGCAATGCTTCAGCATCAAAAGCTAGTGGATACCCCCTAACTGCTGATAAATTCAAAGACATACTGGACTCTGGCAGCTTTTACTGCTGAAAGAAAATTTTCAGAGGTGCGCTATTCCAAAGTATTTTCATAGAGTCATAAAACCTTTCAGTGAAGAACATTTTTCTGAAGCTATCCTGGTGCAACTTGGTACAGAATTCAATGTAGGCAAGGTAATTTTAATAGTAAGGTCAGTATGCTGAAAGTATAATTGATATTTCAGGTACCTGTCAGCAAGTGAGTATGGAAGCTATCATGTGAAAGTAATCTGGTCTTTGAGAAAAAGTGCTGTTAAGAAATCTGCTTCCAAAAGTGGAAGCAATGTCAGAGGTAAGTTATACGAGACCTCTTTGCTACAGATGGGACTGGGTCAAATTTTTTTCTTGGCTTTATTTCATTGTCAGGAGGAACTGAAACACGTGCAACCAACATATTAAATTCAGGATTAGAAGAAATATCCTTAAAGCAACTTTGAAGCAGCACTTCACAACTAATGAAGAGACTCATAAGGACTGTACCTTAGTGGCCTACTGACTTTTACACCCCTTTTGGGTGATATTCACCCAAGTATTCACTTGGGTGATATTGACTGAAGGAGGAAAAAGGGCCTAAACACTAGTGAAAAGTGTTGGGGAAGGGAGGAGGCAGAGCTAATTTTTTTCATTAGGAGGAAACAAAATGAAGAAAACAGAGTAAAAATGTGTGTGATACCTTGTGAGTCATTGTCAGAGACCAAGAAAGAGTAGATAGTTCTCACCAGCTTGGACAAGAACAGAAGAGGCAAAGGCAAAGGTGATGTAACCCCAAATTCCCATTGCTAATCTCCCAATTACAGTTTGGGTTTTTTTATGTGATAAATAAGACTGGCTCATATATCTTTACGTTATGATGTGATTTAATGGAACTATCTGTATTTATAGAAAATGCAATGGATATATGTGTTCTTGGAAACTGAAGGTGAGTTTTACTACTCCAATGCCTTAAAGCACAATCTATTTATTTGTATAAATCAGTAAGATTTCCATATGGCATCCTCAATATATGCTTGCTTTTCTATAACATGGCATATCTACTTTTTCCTAGTGTAAAAATTAGTACCCAAAATGCCATAGTACTATTAAATGCTTCTTATTCAGCAGTTCTATGGTGTATTAAAGAAAAATTTTGAACACCCATTGTGAGATTTTGTGGCACTAAAGTCTAGTTTTAGCTTACTGGACATGACCTTGAATTTGGTATGCTGATTACCAAATCAGCATACCAAATTCAAGTTCTGCACTTCTGCAATGCAGAACACCTCTGTTACTGGAGGAATGCCAGTTCAGCCAGCCAGGTCTGCTGGCCAGCATATGGGTAAGGTCAAAGCCCTGTCTCTTTTAAAACCTCCTGGGCACCAAAGCTGAGACAGAACAACTCCTCATTATTCTTATAGTGAAGTCAGGGATTAGCCACAGGTTTAAATAAAACAGAGGAAGGGGTGTATTGCAACTTCTCCTCACACGCACATCTCCCTCCTTTATAAGAGAATTGCTGTTGGGAAGGTGAATCCTCTAGCTCATTAAGGGACATACAAAGATGAGAAAGGAATTAATACTCTAACAATAGAAAGTAGTTATTTGGTCTTTGCTGGAAAACATGGCTTTAGAGAAGTTCTTGTAGCAAGTATACTTAGATTTGGACTCTAGAAACCTGGGTTAAATAATGTCTAGGTAAGATTTGCTGCAGTTTCTGCAAAAATCTGTCTTATTAAAGACACCTGTGCCAGCTCTAAATTAGCTTTTCCATATATCTACAGCAGATGCTTTACACTTTCCAGACTACCTTTTTATTACGAACTGCATTTCTTTAGCAATGTATTTCCCACTGCATAAAGGAGGATGCAGAGAGTAATGGAGCAGGCGAAAATGGATATACAATAGAAGGGTATAGTCTTGTGCTGAGACTGGTAAGGAGGGATCGTATCTGCTCTGATTTAATCTTTATTCCTGAACAAATGTTCAAAATTGATATACCAGAAAGTTTAAGAGTCCAGGAAAATCTGGATGAGGAATAGCCCTACTGTGAATCATACATAAGAAGCAATCAGAGTGCCAGTTCTGCAGGTGAGACAGCTTAGCTTTGTATGGTCTTTAATTCGGAAAAAAAATCAAAACCACAGTTGTGCAGGCATCCAAAACCAGGCTGGAACTAGGAATCAGCCCACATTGTAGGACCACTTGCCAGCACTGCAGTTGGCCTGATGTGGATTGAACTGGTTATAGCTATGTAGCCAAAAGTGTGAATTTTTTCCTAGCCTTTTCCATAGTGTGAGCTCATAAATGAAGGATTTCAGAATTTTTAGGGAAAAAATCATTTAAATATTTAATTATATTTTACATTTGCAGACCTCTGAATGCCTGAGCTGGCTCCTTGGCATTTCTGTATGACAACATTTGTGTACTGTTCACACATTCTCTCAAACAATGTACCTTTAAGGTGACACGTGTTTTGTTTGCATTCAGTTTTTACTAACGAATTTCTCCGAATTTTTTCACTGGCCAGAAATTTAATGGTGTTATTTTATTTTTGTTTAGTTTTAAGTCTTAACACACTTGATGTTTTCAGAAGTATTTTAAAAGTGGTTTGGTACCCGAGCTGCCGTGCAGATAAATCAGTAGTTGCAGTGCATGGGTCATAGCATTTTTCTTGAACCGTAAAAATGGGATTTTAACCAAGAGTGCTAAACATCACAAGCCATTTATTCTGTGTTCACAGCACAGTGGGAAGAAACGTGACTATGTTACCTAATAACTAAATGCCGGAGAGCAAGATTTATTCTAGACTGCTGACAATAGAATCATGGCTTGATTATGCTGGTTTTAAAGGCCATTAAAGCATTTTTGAGGAAGAAAAAAGAGAAGGGCAATGTCATAATATGTCTTGAATTTCAACATGTTAACACTATTAATGTCAGACTATAAGAACGAATCTTTAGATCCAGATTTGCTGATAGACTTTATATTTTCATTTACAGGCTTTGCAAGCTTGATTTCTGCCTTGTCCTGTTTAAACAGGCATCTGTATTTCTACTGTCCAAATGCCACATGTTCATTTTATTACTGAAGAGATGCAGTGACATTTAAATTAGATGCTTACTACAGGAAGACTATGTGGTTTAAGGACTGTGGCTGCTTGCCTCTGACTGTCACAAACAACAAGATCTGCCTGCCTTATATTGTAGGCTGCTGATAATGTGTATCTGGATGTCCTCATAGCGCTGTCTCAAGACCAAAGTCAGGTGTATCTATACCTTCACATGATATATCAGTTTTGGAAGCAGCTTGTGGTTAGTCTCTGCATTGTATTGCACATTTTATTGGGCACTGCAGATGAAGATGACTCGGGGATCAAGGCTACTTTTCCCTTTGGCTGGGTTTTACAAAGTCGGGACAGACGCTGTCCATGTAGTGTGCCAGTGAGAGTAAAATACCACTATAACCCAACATCTGTTAAGTGTTACACTGGGAGTGCCTGCCACTGATACCTTATTTAATCAGCACAGCTACTTTCATGCCTTCCCTGTCCATCTTTCTTTGCTCTCCAAAGCATTAATAGAGTGGTCACTGACAGTGTTAATTGCAGCTGTGGGAAGAGCCTGGTTGTGACAGATTCAGACACGGGATTAATATGTTGCTTCTGCTTCTCCCAGGGGCTGTGTGGATATAAGCTGTATTACAAAGTTGCCCACTGACTTCAGACTATAAGATATGTGAAGTTGAACAAGTATAATAAATTACCTTAAGTTCATACAATTGGACTATGATTTAACTACTGTGATCCTAAAAATTTAGTTGGACCTGACGATCTCCAGGATAAGTATTTTTTAATAATCAGCAAACCAGGTGTGCATAAAAAATTACATTTGGAGCATTGCAGCTAATGTAATATCAAGAAATGGTTACAGAGGTGACCTGCCTGAGGGCCTGCAGAAATGTCACCCATGGGGCATGAACAGTAATGATCTGCTCCCAGTTTCTGCTGTGTTCATACTGAGACAAGTTGTCCTTAGACAGTGATACCTTTCCTTCTCCCGTGCTTACCTGCCTCCTTTCCCATATGCCACTACAGTTTGATTCACTAATTATTTGTAAAGAATCCAGGCTGTGATTATCTGTAAGGAAACCAGATGATTGTGTATTTCCTCTGCAAGCAAAGTACCTGCCAGGAAATGTTGTTCACAGAATTATTTAGAAAAAAGAAAAAATACTGATTTATATTAAAAATAAACAAACAAACAAACAAACAAACCCCAACAAACCAAAGTCATTAATAAAGCAAACATGCATAGTGTGAAAACATCACAACTACAGCAAGGTGTGTTTTATCCTATAAAGAAAACAAAAAACATACTGTAATAACACATGGAGATTGCATAAAATTAAAAAAAAATAAATAATTGTTGAGCAGTTAAAGTTCAGAGGACTAAATTTGGATATAATGATCCTTAAATTATTCTGGAGATGGCTTTTAGTATTTTGGCCCTTGCATGGGTTGTTTTTTTGTGTATTCTATGAGATTTTTCATATATTTGTATGCATGTGTATTTATATATATTGTATATTCATATATATATACAAATACATGTATGTCTATATATCTCTGTACCTGCATATGTGTATATTTACGTATACATTTTCTGTAATGGCGAGAATCACTGTTGCACTTGCCACACTGAACTAAGGTAGCCTGAATCAAGTTAACTTCAGTATGAAAAATAGGAAGCCACGGATTCCAGATATTAATTTAAAGTGATTGAAGAGGAGAAATTCTGCTTTGTCGTTGCCCTTGTCATCCTCAATAGATAGATGTAACCCAGTTGGTGCGTCTGAAGCTGTGGTGTTCACCCATGTGATTACATTGTAAACATGCTCTGAAGTCAGGTATTTTCAAGGGAAGAGCCATTAAATTGCTTCACAACATCTGAGCAAAAGGGGCTCTGGTGTGGAGGCGCAAGGATGAGGGGATAAGAGCAGAAAAATAGGGCTCACATGCGTATGCATGCACACACAGAACTGGAAGCAGCAGCTCTTAGTTGCAGAACATTAGGCTAAATTGACTGGATGATTAACCAATTATTTTCTCCATGACACCTGGAAAATAATTAGTCATCTGTGGTACTGCAGAAGAAGCATAAACACCAGATGCTTACACCCACTGAATACCTTAGCATTGTTTTATGAATTATTTAATAAAATAACTAAGAATACAATTTCCTTAAAACACTCAGTTAATTGCATTTACCATTTTTTTAGAAAAGCAGGGTTTTGTTTTCATAACTGTAAGAATGCTTTGAATTAATATGCACAGATGCATTGGCTGATTTGCATCATTAAGTCTTGAAAAGACTATTAAACTTTTATATCTTGCTATCTATTCTTATTATATTTCTTAGTAAGAAAAATTTACTGTTAATGGATGAAGTATTTCAACACAATTATGGAAGCAACTCTGACACTGTAGAATAAAATTAAAATATATAAATAATAATACTTAACAGAATATCAGAAAATCATTCCTGTGAATCTGGCATATAACATGTGAAGACAAATTTCACAAGTGAAATAAGAAAATATGGACCACATATTCTTGTAACTGTGCTTTTAAATGAATACATTTATTCAGTATATCTTCCGGCTGACCGGAAAAACATACAGATTGACACACTATAATGAATCTGTTTGACTCAGTTTAGTGATTAATTAAATTGCAAAATTCAGTCTGAATACGAAGTTAGATTCAGATTCTTTTCTTTCTTGGATCCTGAGCAATGTGGCAGTGCTCCATGAGGACAGTCTTTCCTCAACTTTCCTCAGTTATAACATTACATTAGAGGAAAAAAGAAGCGTTATCCATGGTCAGTCTTAAAATTGGTATGTATTACTGTAAATGTTTAACCCAAACTTATTTTTAAATGGCAGTTATGTTTCCCAAGAACTAAATTAAGAAAATACATTTTAAAAAGAAAATGTATTTTTTAAGAATACCTTCAAACTGTTTAGGAGATCTCCATAGTTTAAAAACTTCCTGTCCTAATGTTAGTCTTTTTCCTGGAGTTTAACAGCTCATGTGCCTGTAGCTTTTCTACTTGCATGATTGTACCCCTTCCAGAGAATTCACTTGCTAAAACCAGATCCTAAAGAATTCTACATCATCTCATGTGACAGATAGCTACTGAAGATGCAGTAAGCACGTTTATACAGGAATTTAATTTAAAGGTTAACTCCCAGTATTTTAATCTTTTGAAAGACTGTGGCTTTACTCAGTATTTGTCACTCTACTAGTGGATAAATCTACCCAGGGAGTAAATTTTTTATCACCTTGCTGAATAATTTTATTTTGTAAAGATTACATCTCACTTTTTCATAGAAAATGCTGTTTTAGAAAAAGATACCTGTAAATGATTCCCAAAACACATCATCTCAATGTTGGGGTACAGCATATTTTTCACTATTGCTGCAATAACACAGAAATAACTACATTATAGAAATGGAATAACTTTTTTTTGCTTGCTTTTGCTTTAGACAGCAATTCAGCCACTGCGTAGGTTCATTTTGTGACTGTTCAACACAGTAGGTTAGATGAAGTATAAGCAGTTTAAAACAGACAAGTACACTTCCAATTTCAGTGCAGCCCAACGATTTTTTCCTATCTTGTCTGTTGGCACCATTATATAATCAAAACAATGCTTTCAACATTAACCTCCTTGGAAGTTTTGTTTTGGCTCAAGGACATGTTGAGTGGCTAAACCTTGATCCTGTTCCCATTAAAATCAAAGCTTCATTTGATTTCAATGGCATAGGAAGAGGTCTTAATGAAACAGCAGGCTCTGTCTGGTAAATTACAACAATAACAAGTAAGGATACATCTGTGAGATTACAAATGTCTTCTGTGCTGTGTTATGAATGCTTTGAAAGTATATTACTCACAAAATATAATGACCTTACATAGATGAATTGACCCACTGTTTTGTTCAAACAGTAGAGTAATTCTTTTCTGAACTATTTGCTCTAAGTATAATTATATTACTCACTCATTCAGCATTTTGCATTCACTGTTTCTGTCCATATTTGATCTACAAACACAAGTAATCACTTCACCTTTTATAAGTGTTTCCCTCCCACTGAAACAAGAACTGAATAATTCATAGCAATTACCTTTTTTTCCATATATGTTGGGGAATAAAATTTTGAAATTTTCAGATTTCCTGAAGAAATAATAAACCAAAACTCTTGTTTTGCAGATTTTGAATGTTCACAATTTGCACAGTGATAGATTGCATTAAATTCTTTCTTTCCACTGAGTTAAGAAACTGAATAACAGCATGAACTCTGCATCGTGCAATCAAATGCCACAATTAAAAAAAAAAGAAAAACCTCATAATAATTATTCAGGCTTTTAAGTTTTAAACCTGTTTTCTAGGAAGTGTTCTTGCAAGCAAAGCATGATTGTGCTAATGTCTAGAACCAAAATTGAAAGAATATGAATACATATAAGTCACATGCACACACACACAAAAGAAATAAGAGATCATTTTAGAAAATGGCCTGTTCAGTCAGATTCTGTTCACTCCACTGTTCACTCCAAGGTAACCCTTCTTCTTTCTCTTAATCTTTCAGCTCAGCAGGTTCCTGGTCCATGCAATGCTGCTTTTCCTCCCTTAGAGAGTAAAATCAGCTAGAGTTCTCTTTTTCTTTGCTAGTCACCAGCTACTGCTTGCCACTGTCTGCCTGAAAAGAAGACAAGACATGGAAATATAGTCTTTCCACTACACTAACAGCCCAAAATTCAGGGATCAACCAAAGGGAATAACTTCACTTTTTCAAATGAACCTGCAGCTGTGTCCTTGCAAATAAGACCCCTGAGTGTAGTCAGCAGGGATGTTTATAGCTGCTGGCAATATCACCCTACCTGTACATAGAGAAAAGGACTAATGGGCTCTGTCAATAAAATATCTAATAGATTCTTGAACATCACCTTCACTTTAGTACATAGGCTTCCTCTCAGTTTCAAACATGTTTCTTTTCTTCAGGCAGCTTATGTTTCTGAGGATTGGACCCTCAGTAAATGTAAGGTAATTGTAATTATAATATAATGAATGTAATAGATGTTGCTGTCATACAGTGTTAAGTGACAGAAAATTGCTAAGTACTAAAGATACATTTTTGCTTTTAATTAGAGAGAAGCAACCATCTCATTTATTTTAGTTAAATCAGAGATGTAATTTTTGAAAATAACATCAAAGACCTCATGATTTAACCTTACCAAGAACACTACTAATAATAATTTTAAGTGTACTTAGATCAAGCAATAATAGTGCCTTTTCATTTTATTACAAGATAATAATTTGGTCTTAGGGTAGATAAACCAGGAGATGGAAGGCCAAACCAGTGAACTGCAGAGTAACACGATACTGTTATTAACCCTCTGATACTACAACCATCCTTGAAACTGATGCCATTGAGCAGAAAAACTTGTACCTGAAGAGTTTTAAGCATTTTTGAAGCTTAAGAAAGTGGCAGCTGAGGTCCTAGTGAAGATTTCAACATGCAGTACTAAATCATCCTGATCACCTGAAAAAGCTATTGCTACTGCAACTAGTAGGCACTTGAATGCACTGAATAATTTTCTAAAGTCAAAGCATGTTTAGGGGAAGTTTAGGTTAGATATAAAGAAGTTCTTTACTATGAGGGTGGTGAGGCACTAGAACAGGTTGCTCAAGGAAGCTGTGAATTCCCCATCCCTGACAGTGTTAATGCTTTAGTGTGTGGTGTCCCTGACCATGGTAAGGGGGTTGTAGCTAGATGATCTTAAGATGCTTTCCAACCCTAACTATTCTATGATTCCATGATTCTAAGATTCTAAACAAATAAATTAAGCATTACGTACTTTATTGGTTTTTCTGATGATGCCACTAAGAGTCTCATGGGAGTAAAACGAGGGAATTCAGCATTTTTCCACTTTTTTCTTGCAGTTTTAAAAACAATGTAATTATTTCTTTCTTTACTCATTAGAAATGGCAATGGAGACATAAAAATCCATTTAATGTTGTCTTTCAATTTCCAACTTTGTGCAATGGTATAATGATGCTTCTTCTGGTAAATCCATTTTGAAATCACTCAAGCAATGGAGATTCTGAAGTAAATCATGTCACAACATATTAGACCTCACCCCTCTCCATTACTAATGATGAGGTTTTGCTTGGTTTATATGGTATTGCCCTTTTTGGAACTACCCTTATTCTCATCCTGCCACCTCCTTAGAAATATTTATTCTAATGACATCAGTCCAGCTTTTGCATCTAACTTTTAATTAAAGCTTTATCCCAGGCTACAACTGACGTAAAATTTTACAACAAATTGTGATTTATTGCCAATGTGTTGGGTGACTTCCACGTTGCAACTGATTAAGAACCTCAGAAGTACATTTAGCAGATTTCTTGCTGTAAAGCTTCTCAGCAAAGCACTCAGATACGTTTTCTTTTGGCATATTCTCATCACAAACTTACTTCAGGTACCTACACCTTACCATTTCAGAAACCAAAAACTTTCTTGGAAAACAACAGTCACTTGGAAAACATCACGGGTAGCAACATTCATAGAAACAGAATCATCTAGATTGGAAAAGACCTTTAAAATGATCAAGTCTAACCCTTACCCCAGGACTGCCAAAACCACCACTAAACCATACTATTGAGGTTATATGGTCTCATCTACAAAGTTTTTGAACACTTCCAGGGATGGTGATTCCACCAGTTTCCTGAGGAGCCTGTTCTGATACCTGACCACCCTCTCTCTGAAGAAAATTTTCCTAATATCCAATCTAAACCTCCCTTCATCATTTTGCGAATCAGCTGCAAGAAATGGTCATCCAAACTATTGGAAAAGAGGGAAAATTTTCCTGAGTCATGCTTTTATTTTGATTGCTTTTTTTCTTCACAGTAAATGTTTCAATCTGACAAGCATCCTTCATTTCATCTTGAAAACAGATTCTTTTATGCAGTTTCATTATTTTCTTAGGAGTAAAGGTGCAGGAAGGGAAAAAAGTTAACTTCACAGTAATAGAACCCTTGCAAATAATGAAGAGAAAAAGTGGTTTGAGAAAAAAGAAATATATTTCCATTGAAATGTTTAGATTTCTCTGAAATGCAGCCTTGCCTCAGAAAATAAAGCATATGTAGTTTCCAGAAACAGTAGAAGGAAAAAAAAAAGAAGTTACAAGACAGATGTCAGCCAAGCATGACTCTTTACTTCCCTGAGATAAAATGGAGATGTCACATACCATTGTTATCCTAGATCATGGAACAGTTTAGGTTAGACCTTTAAGGTTATTGAGTCCAACTATTAAAACAAAAAGATGCATCCATGTAACTCTTAGAAGAAAGGCATTCCAATAAGGAGGCAGACCTACACAAAATGCAGGTAACTCACCTGAATTGTCCACACAGCTATGCAAAGCCAGCTTGCTTGCTCTGCCAGTATGCCACCTGGCCCAGGCCCCAAACCAGAAAGCTGCAGGTCATCTCTCTATCCAGTGTTGATATATGTAACAGTTCTCCAGGCTCCACTGATTCTGTTAACTAGATCTCCATTAAATATAATGAGAGCTTAGACATTCATATGGATATGTAGATGAGCACATTTTGGTGTGTTATTCCCAAAATAAATCCCATACAGAAACAAACTCAGCAGAAATAAAGATGTCAGTTTTCTTCACAACCAAATGATGTCCAGTGGTTTCAGGCTTCTTTTTATTGCTCCTCTTCTCTCAGTTTTCTTGCCACAGTTCTACATCTTTCTAGGTTTCCCTGCCCTCCTACTTGGTTCCTATGCTGCCTTGAATTGTTATTCTGTTTAGTTAATTGTTTAGCTCCTAAACCAAGCAATAGATGCCAGAAGAACTTGCTAACCTTCATGGCAAGGGTACTACCTGATTGCATGCTCTTACTAGTATCCCAGTATACATATAAACTGCAGCATTAGGAGCATTTACCTGCTGCCTCATTCACAAATTCACTGTGCACTGAACTCATTTGGGGTGGGACATCCTGTTTCCATAGATTTCTGTAGAAGCTGCTCATCATGTAACATACACAATCAATAAATGTGGTGAACCAAATCATTCAGAGGGCAATCTTGAAAGGTACTTCTTTTTAGACATTTATCAGTAGTCTTGCATTCATTCATACCCTTCTTAAAAATCACTTTGCCAAGTTTTAAACCCAGAAGGAGCCTTGCCATGCTATATATCTTTTCTGAAACAGTACATAAGAAGCCACGCTTCTTGTATGCACAGATGCCATCTACCCTAGTGTGCAAGGTTTTGAAATCCGAGAATCAGAAACAAGAAAAATACAGTTTTCATGCTATTTATATTCCTTTTAAAAGAAGATACAATATATATCAAATTCCACTCCATTACTTTGAAAGCAGTGAGTCTATGAAATCTGCACTGGTGAGCTGGTAAATTAAAAAATCAGAACACAACTTTTTTGTCTCATACTCCAACTGCAATAAATGAACTTGAGGATTGAAAAGCTAAACTAGCAAGAATGGCTGAAATAATGAGATCCATTCCTGCCATGCAAATTCTCAGGTGTTATTGCAGGGTGGTTTTTTTATTCTAAACTACAAGCCTCATTAATTTTCATTTTCTTTCAGAAGTAAAATACAACTATCAAATGCAAGGAACAAAAGGACAGGTTTTTTAATCAAAATCGCTTAAGTGATTTAGGACCTGAAATGGCATTTAAAATCAATAGCACCAAGACTTAAATCTCCACATAATTCAGGCACTTTTGAAACTGTAATGTATATTTCCCATTTAGAAGGGATGAGAGGACGAATTTTGAAAGTAATCTCTGCTAAAGCTATCCACATAAGTGTATTGTGTGAGTTCCAGTCCAGTAGAAGGAGTTCTATGTGGCCTTCTTTATTTGCACTCACATTACATATATAGTGCAAATGTTAATAATAATTTTATAATATTTTATGAATTGAATAAGATAAAGTCATAATAACTGAATAATCCAAATATTAAATAAAGTGTTCTATCAAACTGTTGTTGCCCTTTCTGTGGGCAATGTGAGAGGGCATAGCTTGTTGCTAGTGTTCCCCTAGTTGATGAGGAAGAGCAGCCATAATCTGCCAGAAATGCAATAAAGTAACAATTTCTCATGGCAGAAATAAATGAACTATCTCTTGCTCAGCTAACATTAATAGAACAGAGGATATCTATTTAAAAACATGAGTTGATAATAATTGTCATATTCCAAAGCCTGCATATACAATCAGGTTAAATTAAAAAAAAGCGGTGAGCATAGCTATAGCTGTACTATGAAGGGATTGGGATTTTTTATCTTGGTCTCCCTCAGATTCTCTTTTGCTCATACTTTTTCTCTCTTGCCTTATAACAGCATGCCTCTTAACTTTTTCTGAACATTCCTTGGCACTACATCTGAGGTTTCTTTTTTGTTTGTTTGTTTTTGAACACTAAATATGGCCAAAATTTATTTCCTGTACAAGAAAACTACTTTTTTAATTCAGATTGAATTTATTCAATATTTTTATCTCCAGAAAAATATAAATATAAGGAAGGAACATAGGAAAAGATGGTGTTAGTAGGTTGTATTCAGTGCCTCAGCAGTGAACTGGTTACAGAGGCTTGGGTTAAAAGACACCCTTACTGTGAGAATCTTCAATCCCACGTTTCAACTCTGTAGAAACTAGAATGGTGCAAATGAAAAAGATAGCAAATGGTGCAGTCCTAGAAACTGGATAGTTTGCTGAACAGAAATTTACAGGGGAAAAAAAAAAAAGAAATAAAATAACCCAAAGAGCTCAAAGTGTCTGCTTGATACAGGACCAGAATTTTAACTCATATACTTTACTTCTTGCATGAATGTCTTAATCACTGGCTATTTAGACATTCTGAGGCAGAGCTTTCACAGTCTCTGCTTATACGTTTCCTCTTTGTATGAAAATGCTTAAACAGTCATTACGCCAGACCGCATAAATGATTCCAGCATGGCTGTTAGACCATTTGCCTTGTTGGTGGATTCCACCCAATGCACCAGCAAATATCCAGCAATTTATTCAGAGTGTGACAGAGTCCCCTCCCAGGAAGGACTGGAAGTACTTCCCCAGTATGTCCCTATAGCTTAGAAAGCTATAGCACCCCCTCAGGAGAGTAATCTTCTCACTCTCCTTTTTTTTTGTTATTCTTACTAATGTTTCCAGTGTTTTATTTTGTGTCAGATAGAACTCTTCTGAAGAAAACAAAACACCTTGATTCAATTTTGTAATGCAGAAAGTAATACAGCATTTTAAAACTTTGGATATATATTTACAGCTGGTTTATTTTCAGAGCGCAGTTCAAGGAAAGCAGGAACTTGTACAACCACGCTCAGCACCATGGTATCCTATTTCCCATCCCTGAGTGGTGAAAATAAATATAGGCTGGGAAAGAGCAGAGAGGAGTATTTGCTGGAAAAGATGTCTTCACAGCAGAGAGTTGATCTCAAACAGAAAATCTGAAAACTCACTAAACTTGTTGTGGAAGAAAAAGACAAAGCAACAAAAGACATCAATTGCCTTGGCTGAAGTAAGATTTTAGAAATGCGTAGCATCTTCCTGAATTAATAAATGTTTTAACAGTTTGAAAAGCCTTGGTTTATAAAGGCTTTGCACATTATCTGCAGCAACAGCAACTTTATGCATGCATGAACTTAATGAACCAACCAACAAAAACAAAGAAGATTATTAATGAGACATTTGCTCAAAGCAAGCTAAATGAGTTGCGTCTGAGAACATCAGAGAGTTCACTAATGATAGTCAGAAAGTCACAGCTGCTTGTTTTTGTACAAAAAAAAAAAAAAAAGTGGTCAGTGGATTTATTGCTAGGTGACAAAAAAAAAATAGATTTGGTAGGACTGTGGGTACAGGTTCCATCTCTTTTTTTTACTTTCTTTTTATGCTTTTCCCTTTCTTTTTCCTTTAATTGTTCTTACGATTTTTCTTGATTTTTTTTTTTTACCTTTTTTTTTTTCTTTTATTCATTCTCTCTGAAATGATTTAACTTGCTTCTTAAAAACTACCTGACCAGTGTAATCAGGACTGAGCTTGAAATCCTTTTGAAACTAAATTATTATTTTTGGCCACTTTTTCCAATGTTGTGCTTTGGTTTTACTGTGGTTACGGGGATATTAGTCCTGTAGCTGAAATGAAGCTCCCTTCGTCAGAGATAAGTAGCAAAAGACCAGAATTTAACCTTTGGGTCAAGGGGTTTCATAGCAACCTTCATCTTCTGTGAGGCACCATTTCTTTGCAAGGCCTGGGTGTCTGTGAACTTCTTGCTTTTGAAGCCTGCTGACAGTCTTGTCTTCATCTACAGAGGTCTTGTAAATAACTAAATTTAAAGGAATTATTTGCTTTCTTTCTCAAAATCTTAACTGTATAGAACAGTAATCTTTCAGTGCTGTACAATCAATTTTATAGTGGAGCACAAGTAGATTATAAATGAGATATACCCCACACCTAGAACTTGGAACAGAAATATTCTTCACTATAGGTCAAAATTATTTATGTGAAATGTAAAATATTGCTGGTCTTTCATTTTGTTCCAGCCTGGAATCAGAAGTACTGATACATTATCACTTATCAAAAGCATTGAAAAGACTCCTGAGAGGATGTTTTCCTTAGCTCTCTAGCTCACTTACTGAACTAGACAGGACTGTTGACCTTAGAACAGAAAAGAACAGCCACACACACATCCTATTACCAAATCCCTTGTATACTTCATCTGAAGCAGATATTTGGAAGTTAGTCTCTGCAAAGGCTCTTTAAATGGTTTCTTAACATCTAAAAAGAGATGGCTGTCAAGGAAGGACTCTTCCCCAGATGCTTTAAAGAAGACAAATCTAAAGTGAAAAGTAAACTGAGGAAATTCAAAAGAAGATATTGTAGATAGTTCATGCAGATGTTTACAGAAAACACTATGTTAATAAGAAAAGTCACAATGAAATTCTCACCTATGATATCCCTGGAATCAGCAGCTGATTGGAAACTTCAAATTTGCTGTGGATTGTGTATTATTTCAAAATCTCATGTAAATATAAGCCATTACAAAAGCTTAGTTTCATATAGTGGAAATAGAAACCTATTTGCCTCATGACATGCCTGATCTTCTTCTTATCACTAAGTTCTGCAGTGTCTCTGTAGGTGGATTGAACAAGTAGTTTCATGGCTGCTGTTTAGGGGGTTTCTCAAACACAATAAGCTTATGTTTTTTCCACAATTCTCTCTCTCTACTGTGGTTTTCACTGTATGGAAGCCTGGCTACTCAAAACAAGATCTGGCTTTGTACTTTACTGTTTCTTCAACCTAATAGCATATCTCCATAGTATGATTCCACCTGTGATTTACATCAGCAGAGCTAAACCTTAACAGTCCGTGAAATTTATCACATATTGTTTGATTCATTTGTATTGAGCCATACAGAACACAAGCTAAATCATAAATTTATCTCATACTGTTTTCAGAGTGAATGATTGGTCATAGTTCACATGCAAATCTGGAGCTGCAGTGAGAATTTTAACTGCTTCATAAAAGTTAATGTCAGAGGGTTTCTTCTTCAATTGCCTTATTTATTTATTTATTTTTCCAGAACAAGCTTGATGCAAGTCACTCTCACATTTTCTGTAGTCTTAAAGCAGCAGTCTACTTTTAGAACTCTTTATTCTGCTAAGTAGCATGATAAACTACTAATAAAACCAAAATAGTTCCTTCCATTTACTACATTAAATTCCATGATTCAGTTTTCTGACCATTTTCCCTCTGTCTAAAACCTTATGCAATTCAGGAATGTGTTTCTTGATGAATACTTTCCCCTCTGTCTTATTTGAAATTGTCACACTATTCAGGTTGAGATAAATTTAGATCTGTCTTAGTCAAAATGCTGGGATGTTCTTAGGAATGTGCATGTATGTGTCAAGGGGAGGGCAAGAAAAGGGAAAAGGGGGAATAAAAAGGAGAAAGGGAAAGTGATGGAAAGAGAAGTCATTTAGGTTTTATTATTGAGTACTACCAAGACCAAGTGAATTGCTTGATGAAACTTTATGTATTTGATATTGAGATATTAGAGGATGGAGCTCTTGCTAATAGTGTCAGCAAACACTAGTCCTTCCATCCTAACATTGACCCTAATGGGCCAAAATGAATCAGTCATTCTCAGTCTTTTGGACTGAGAATTAAAACATTTTTAAAAAGATATATTTACCTTAAAGATATTTGCATCAATGCAAACATTATCCCTCAGGCAATTACTGCTGAATTAACACTGGAAATATGAAGAAAGAGCCTGGCATGAGTAGAAGGAATTAGCTGAGCTGGGCTGAGCTTTTACTCCCCACACATTCTTCACAGCCTTGTGAATGTTACTTAGGGCAAGATGCAGGAAGTCTATTTTAGCACCTAAAAGGAGAATTCTGTCCAATTTTGATCTCTAGGCATAAGGGGCAGCTAATTCAGTTACCCATATTTCTTGTGCCCTGGCTGCTGCCAACAAATCGTAGAGGCCTCAAAACACACTAGATCTGGAAGATCCTTAGGAATCATATTCTGGAGACATTCATAACTAGTCCCTAAATATAATCTGTAGCAATCATATGCAGAAAGGATATAAGGCTATACTGTGCTCAAAGGCTAAGTGGTATCTGTTAGGTGTGCTCTCAGCACACCTTAGGCCCATTTACAGCATAAGGAGATGGCACAAGTATATTAATTCCAAAATCGCAGGATCGCTGCAATTTGTCTTCTGCACAATAGGTTTTGTTAAATATCATTTAAATAAGACATAGAACACTGATGTTATAGGAGCCTGAACAGCAATACTAACCATATACTGCCAAAAATATCATCCAAAAAATAACAGTCATGGGTCTGGAAGAAAATCAATGGGCCAACTCTGTAACAAGTTGTCAGGATTTTACTAAGGGCCAGGAAAAGTGTTGTACTACCTGTAATTTAGACGATTCAGGAAATAATGATCACAAAAGGTATTTTTCTACACTGATGAGTTCAAATTAGTAACACTGCCAAATTTTATGTTTGTCAGAATGGTGCAGAAAAAGAACTTCAAAATAGGCAAAATAGGTTATTGCAGACTATTGCAGATTTATAATATTTTCAGAAAAGTAACATCAGATTTGTTACTGAAAAGAAAATCTGTCTTCTTAAAGAAAGCGTTTAAAATATGTGACTCTCCCCTTTCACACATCTGTTTGGCATGATGAACTTTCTTTCTAAATTAAGTAGTGGACGTCACCAAATTATCTACTAGCTTCCTTTCTTTGTATTGATACTAAAACAGGAAAGAAGATATTCTGATGTTTCATCTTTTAAAATAGTTTTTCTGAAAATAATAATATACTTCAGCAACATCAAGTGACTGTGACTAATTTACAGCTTTTCAATGCTTTCAATACATTTATTGCAGGAAGTGGGAGGACTGAGTAATACTAAAGCTATTTCTTTTCTGTGAGGTGTAGTAGAATTTTAACTAACCTCACTACTTCTTGGCACAATCACTAAAATAAATGTGTGACATATAAGCACATTTTCAGTTAACTCAGCACTTGAAATAACACATCAGCTCTCAGGAGAGCAATTCACCCACCACGATGAATATTCAGCAACTTGCTAATCTTTGCCTACTGAATACAACTTTCGGAAACTTTGATTCCTTAAGATTCATGTTCATTTTCTGCAAAGGATGGGAGAGTGTTGCATCCTAAAGCTATCAAAATTTGATAAAAATCTGATTTATTGCTTACAGGTAGAGACATTGAAAAATCATTGGACTACATAGGTATTATTTTACTAAAAAACATAGTTTAGATCAAAGACTAATAATAATATCGACAATAATATCTAAAAATAATAACGTAACACTTGAATGATTTAACTACCAAGAGCTATGCTTACCTTCCTTATATTTATATGAGCTAGGTTCATCAAATGTAAACTCTCTTGCATCATTAAGTCGAACACGGGGTTTTGGTACAAACTTAATTTATATGTTTAAGATTATCTGGAAATTTATTAAAAATAATCACCATCAGGGCAACTTTAATTTTAAATTTAATAATCAGAAGTTTTGAAGAGCACATGAAAATTTTAGATTGAGATTCCTTTCTACCACTCACTACCACTGTGGACACAAGTACTTTACAGGATATTGCTAAGTATTTTGGGTTTGTTCTGTGCTAATATTTTATTATCCTTTCTTTTTTATTCCTCAATTTAACTTGTAAATGAGTAGTCAACAAACATCATAAAAGGATTTCCTTAAGTATAAAGTTTCAAGATGCTTAAAAAAAAAGGTAAATTAAAAAAAAAAAAGTTCTAAGAAAAAAATACCCTCTTTGAGAAAAAAAAAAAACAAAAAAACAAAAAAACAAAGCAATGAGGAAGCCTTAGACCAACACTGACAATGTACTCATGCTCAGAAACATAGACATATCTTAAATGAATTAGACTAGCTGTGCCATTCCCAGGTTCTCTCCACACATCCTCAAGAGCAAAAAATCTGGACATTTCTGCAACTGCTCCAGTCACATTATTGACATCCGTAAATCACAGGCGAGTGTCTCAAGCAATTTCTAATAACTCATTTTTATTTTATTTTATTTTTTCCACAGGGAAAACAGCAAATCTGTGGATGTGTTTTACAAGGCAGAACATGTGGAAAACCTCACACATCTTGGTGAAAGCCTGGTCTCTAAGCTTTGGGTTTTTTTTAAAAGGAGTGTTCCCTCAGAAAAATAATAGGAGAGTTGTTACCCCACACTTCAATATTAAATAAGGAGGCTATATAGAGCATATCACAGACAGAACATCTTGGTTATTTTAACTATTTAAAAATCTGTACAACTTGCTTCCCAGTTATTGTTTGCTTGATATTCCTTATTTCAAAAAAATATTTGATTCAAGAATTTTCTAGAAACATAAAATGTGCCTGATGAGAAATTTTTTTCCCAGACCTTTTTGTTCATTATAGACAGAGAAATTTCACTAGGTTTGTTTAGTGCTTTCATGCCTTTTGTTCATAACTGAGATCTTTTGGCATTTAACAACATTAGAATACATAGGAAAAGCAGTATATGTCTCCAAAATAATAACAGGCACTCTTAATTTAATCAATAAACTTACCTACTTCAATATACTATTTCAATTAATTTTTCATAGTATGTGATTTATAATTTTAAGGAAAAAAATATATTAGACAGATTATTCCAGACAAAGAACATTATTTTATTTTACAAATGAGAATCTTTCTAAGGAGCAAAAATTGCTTATCTATTGATGTTATATATGGAAATCCTAGGTAATAATAATGTCTGTGGAAGCACATGAAAGTCTTTTCAGTACTTTGTCAAATGTTTTTTAATGCAAAGGTTTGAATAAGCCCACGTTTTTATAACATGATTTTAAAACTTTGATTATTTGACACTAGATTGAACCACAGAGACTTTGTTATATTTCAACATTTCATTTGAGGGTAACAGAGATTAAGAGTCAGCAGGGTACCAATAAGGAAAACATTTAATTTAAGATTATTGATGTCTAATGGGATTTTTTTGTGTCCATGAAAAAATTGGATTGAGAAAACAAAATTCTCAAACATGTTTCTCCCAGAGCTCATTCACAACTAATTTATGAAGCAAAATCAAATTGGCAACTAATGTTTGTAGTATTATTTAGTGCAAATTACATTATTATTTCATTTCAATTAAAGCAGATTAATATATTCAAGTAAACATAAACTCATTTACTTTCACTATCATGGAAGAAAAGTTTAAGACAACACAACTCATTAAGCAAATAATTGCAACAGTCTGGTATATCTCACATAAAATCTACTTTTTGACCTCTGACTGAAAGTAGAGTTGCATTACAAAAGCCTCCTTTCAAATTTTCATTTTGTGTTGGAGCAAAGAGGGATGAATGGCATATGTCTAATAAAATGATTATAATTATTTTTAAATGTGCAAAATTTAAAATAATTTACCATTGCTTTAGAAAAAAAAAAAAAAGAAAAAAAGAAGTTAGAAATGCTGAGAAAATTCATGTTCATGAACCTAGTTCTGAGACATGAAACTTCCTGAAACAAAACAAAGGTACTAGGGAAGCAGTAGAACTGTAATGCGAGGCAGTTCAAGGCATGAAGAAATATATTAACAGTAACTTTATTTAAGAATCTTTAAGGATGAGAAACAGCAAAATACCTACATTACTCCATTTTTCAGAGTAACAGAGCTCTAAGAACGAAAGACATCTCTGTACACTAAACAAGTCAAAAGAAGCTTGGTTATTCCAGATGAGATGAAAAAGAGAGTACTCTTTGCTCTATTTGCTCTGTCTTCTAGACAGAGTGAAGGACATAGCTGAGCCCATTTAGAGGGGAAAACATTCCAGTTTTAGCTAAAGAATTATGCCAGGCAAATATAAAAAGGTAACTTCACCCCTGGACCTGATAGCTACATACCTGCATACATACATGCATACATGTATACATAGACAGGCAGAGCACACAACTAGCTGCTTTTGACAATATATTTGTACCTCTTTTCATTATAGCTGTCACAATACTCTTGATCTGTATTTATCATTTGTCAATCAAATAACTGACACAGAAATAGAAATTCCAGTATTTCTTTTAGGCTACATCCATGAAGCTCAAACAGTGCAGTATTTGCAACTGAAGTTGTCACTTCCCTGCTTCTACAAAATTCCCAGTATTTACAACCAGAAAGGCATAATTTTTCAGGCAAGCAGAGGATGAAATGCCATACAAGTGCCTCAGAAACCAATGCCTCCATCAAAAGCATATGTGTTGTTTTTCTCTTTTTGTGAACTATTTGCAGTATACAGTTAGCCCCTAGCCATTTCTACAGAATGGTTTGATTTTTTTGGCCAGACTACTTCATTTTTTTGACCTCAAAAGCTGAATCTGCCCAAGATATTCTTCAAGCAGTGTGGTGAGCTCTTCAACACACACATGTATCTTTCATGCCTTGCTGGTGGTCTGCCACTGTTTGTTGTGTCTCTGCTTCTTAAAAACTATTTTGAAATTGATCATTTATTAAAAGTGTATCTCTAGAAACAGAATACAAATTGGCTGAAGCTTGCATTATACACTAAGGTCTGTGGAACTTGTGGCTTTGTTTATTTAGAAAAACACTGATCTTGATTTGCAACAACAGCTTCAAAAAATACTTTATTATTCATTCAAATTCTTCTGCATTTTAAATACCCTCCATGTAGCCACGACCTAATATGACCTAATGAATACTTGTATTTTCCAGACTGAATGCCCATTCTATTTCATGATGCAGTTTTGTATTTTATCCCCTTTGTTATTCAAATGAACTTCTGATAAGTGATAAATATGAGCCAGCATTTAGTGTTAATTAATTGCATGGGGTAATCAGATATGACCAAATGACTGTGGTGTCTACAAAGCTTATATATTTATCTCGGGTTTTGTATCTTTTAGATTTAAATATGCATATAATACACAGAAAAGGACTCAATTCAAGTATACAGCAATGTTAATAGAGAACTCAGTAATGACCTGGTACAGAAAATGAGGCATTTAGTATTCTGTAGCCACCCGCAGCTGGATCTTTTACTTCTGAATGCAGCATTCTGAAGCCAGCTTTAGAGTTAATATAGCAAATTGACATAGATCTACTCTCACTTACTACATTTTAGTAAGTGAGAACAGATCTATAGAAATTCTTCACATATCTAATTAGATTTGCTTTTGGCAATGTCTGTGGCATGTATCTAGAACATTAAATGAATTATTGACATCAGGTTTCATTAACAGGAGACCAGTGCTTTATCTGATGCATTTTCATGTTCACATTTCAACTTCAGATTAGATTGAGTTCCCGTATAAACAGGTTCAGCTTAATTTAGCTTAGCAGAATTGTACCCAATAACATCAGCTTTGAATGTGGCCTATTGTGTTATTTGAGGTTAGATACTCTATTATAAAGTCCAAGTAGAATTTTCACGAAATGATCTTTGCAATGAATGCTTTAAGATATTAACTCTAGTTTATAACAAATCCTTACATTTGATCTAAATACAAAGAGACAGGATTGTTGATGGATTGTGTGAAGTTCTGTGAGAAAAGAAATTAGTCTCATGGCAATGAGCAGTATGAAATAATAATAACAAGATCTCTCAGTAGCATTTGACTATACATTAATGAAAGTGCAAAGATCTGGAGAAAATTGTCTTTAAAACTCTGGAGTACATGTGGAAATACAAAGAGAGCTGATGAATGAAGGGATAACAGGAATAGAAAATGAGGAAACTTGAAAAGAACTGAAAAATACATAGATGTGAAACACAGTAAAATCAATTAAAAAGATGTAACCCAAGGAAGAATAAGTTTTTCAGTGATAATATTCAAAGTTTAGCTGAGATGGAAGTGTCCTGAGCTGGATAGTGACTGAGTTAGAATAATTGTTTTTATCTTAGCTGGTAAAAAAAAAAAAAACAACACACCCAAACCATGTGGAAAGTTTCATTTGGATTCAAAGTGATAAAATGTCTCAGTAGAACAGATTATAAAAGCAGCCTTGTAATTAATGTGAGCTGATACCAAGCTACAGGATTATAGATTTACCTATTCCTTATTTCCTCTATTCCCTGATCTATCCCACAGAAAAAAAAAAAAAAGACGTAAAGGAGTCTCTAAAGGTAGCACCTAAAAGTGCCCTCTGAGAAGGCTGTGTCCATTTGGCAGATAAGAAATTTCTTAAAGGACCTGATACCACTTGACCTGATGAACTGATGTTTAGGACAAGTGTGTTCCAATACAATGAGCATGGCGCACAGGAAATAGGTTCTTTGCCCTGTTTCCACAGCTAGCTGGTACTTTTGTACCAGAAGCAGGTAAAAACCTCTGTTCGTGAATAAAGTTAACTATAACTGACAGTCTGTAGTTTGGGGGATAACAGGTATCTCTTCACAGTAGAATTTTTAGCATCCCCATTATAATTAGCACTTATGTGTATTTGCTGGGATGAAGACTTTACGATTCAGAATCTGTACAATGGGGCTCTCCTTGAAATGGTTTCTTAGCTAGGTTACTCAATCAAATTTAGTTCATCTCATGACATGCTGTCTGGAGGCTCACAAGACCTGAGCTAGTTACCTCAGTTTCATCTTTAATAAGCAAATGCATACATGGATTGCAAATACATCCTGTTACACTATCCTTCTTGAAAACAGTCTAAACACAGAGAATTAAAAGCAATAAGCTACAAAGAGGAAATATTTTTCTATTCCCCTCCTCTTTTTTTTAGCAATGCACCTTTAGAGGTCCACTGCTGAAAAAGTGATACAGGAAATATAACTGGAGATTCCCTTTGATGATAGCAAAGAGAATATTTTTATTGCCTTAAACTGTAAAGGTGACATTACATTAAATTGAATATTCAAAAAATATATGCAATTACTAATAAATCATAGATTTTATTTTTATATTTTGCATGAGGACAAAGCACATTTGAAACAGCATTTAGCTCTTTCTCTGAGCAAAAATGAGCAAGAACAAAAGTTTTTTCAGTTGAAAAAGATCTTTTGACATTAAATACTTCTGCAATATTCCTAGATAAACTGTATTTGAAAAACATTAGGGTATATACAGAGTAATGTGTCTACAAGGGTTAATTGTTATTGATGATCATTTTATGTCTGGAGACAATGTTACTTCATAACAGATTTGAATAGTGGAGGATTGGGGTTTTTTATTATCTTGAGTGGTCACAGCGGTTTTCTCAAGTGCATTCACTGAACAGTGGAATCCTTTTTAACTGAAAGTGAGAAACCACAATTATACCTAGACTGGAGTCCACTGTAGGATGTTAAATGATTGATGTTGAGTAATATAGCTACAGAACAAGATGTGTTGTCAGGGTTGGCCATAGCACCTTTTTTCATTTCCCTGTAAGGCAGGACTATTATTTAAGGAAATAAATGGACAACGGAACAGCGAGGTTATGCACCTCAATTAATAGTAGCTTGCAGGTCCCTTGGCTCTTTGTGTTACATGCTTTTAGTTTTCAGAACTTTGTAAGAAAGAAAAAACACTTATAATTGCAAGGCATGCTATAAGAAAAGGCAATGTTTTTGGAAATATTGAATGTGTTTCTCAACTGTTGATATGAATAGTTTTCTGAAACATAACTAAAACTCCTCATTAGCTAAAAATACTGCAAAAAAATAAGTACAAAAATTATGCAATTTGGCAGGCTGCCACAATATCAGTTGAAATTACCAGAGTATTTGACAGTTGTTCTTTGACCATTGGAAATTAAATTGTCTCCATTGTTCTGATATTTGAATATCATTCAGGGCTTTAGGTGTTTATCTTCTCAACTGTCCTAAGACTCGAGTATGTATTTTCATATTCCTTTTAGAAAATTAGACACTGGTAATTGAAGACTCATTCAATTATCCAAGGTCACAGAGAGAAGCAGAATTAGACCTTAGGTTTCTACTTGTCCAGACACTCTCTGGTTGTTAGACTCATTCTTCCTTCTTTTAAACGTCAAAACAACTAAACAAAAATACTTTTATGTATATCCATAAATGGTATTTATTTATTTTATTTATAATTAATGGTATGACATAAGATTGTTATATGATAAAAGCTCATCTGCACACTCACAAAGGAACAAAAAAGACAGTAGGGAAGGTGAGGAGAGCCCAAACAATACCCTGCCCCAGCTACTTCCAGGCCCACCACCATAGCCTTCAACTTGTCAACCACCCATCTCAACAAGCCCAGAGGGGCACAGGGGCACAACGGCAGGTGGGAGCCCACAATAAGGACCTCCAAAGAATGAATACCTTGTGCTGTCTCTTTTCAGAGCTGCCTCAGAAAATCCTCAGCTGCAGCGTCCAAGAGTGAAACACATTGCCACATCATTGGGAGCAGCTATACAGATCACATTTTGGACTAATAGGGGTTGCTGCCTGCAGGTGGGACACATGTGATGAAGTGACTGCACCAGTGGGCAGGAGAAGAGCAAGTGATGCAATCTATGTGATCCTGTCTAAGGCCTTTGATATAGTTCATTGCAAAATTTCTACTTCTAAAGCAGAGAGATATGGGTTTGATGGATAGACCTTTAAATGGGTAAGAAACTGGATGGATGACCACATCCAAAGAGTTACAGTCACTGGCTCAACGTCCAGGTGGAAACCAGAATCAGCTGGTGTCCCTCAGGGGTCTGTACTGGGACAAATACTGTTCAATATCTTCATCAATGACATAGTGGAATTGGTGCATTTGAGGGAAGGAGTGTCATCTAGAGAGACCTGGAGAGGCTTGAGGGTGCAGACAAACCCATGAAGCTCAAAAAGGTTGAGCAGTCCCCAATATTAATAGTCTGTGGGATGAATTGACTGACAGCTTCCCTGCAGAGAAGGACTTAGGGATACTGGGGGATGAAGTATTGAATATGAGCCAGCAATGTGTGCTTGCAGCCCAAAAAGTCAACCGTATCCCAGGCTGTATGCAAAGTGTGACCAGCAGGTCGAAGAAGGTGATTCTCCCCCTCTACTATGCTCTCGTGACACTTCACTGGAGTACTGTGTCCAGCTCTGGGGGCCCCAGCAAAAGACAGACATGGACCTGGTAGAGTGGGTTCAGGAGAGAATGATGAAAATGTTCAGAGGGCTGGAACATGCTCTGATGAGAAAGGCTGAGAGAGTTGTATCTCCAGCGAAATCTTACTGGCTGCCAGGTGCCCACCAAGCCAATCTAGCATTTCCTCTCCTCAACTGCACATAGGGAGAAAATACGACAAAAGGCTTATAGGTCAAGATTAGGATAGAAGGATCACTTAGCAATTATCACCATGGGCAAAAAAAGGAAATTAAT
This sequence comes from Neopsephotus bourkii, assembly GCF_033783945.1. Classification (NCBI taxonomy): domain Eukaryota; kingdom Metazoa; phylum Chordata; class Aves; order Psittaciformes; family Psittacidae; genus Neopsephotus; species Neopsephotus bourkii. The sequence continues at coordinate 12,836,716 of NW_026902293.1, read as the reverse complement.
TTAATTTATTGTCAAACAAATCAGAGCAGGATAATGAGAAATGTGAATAAATCTTAAAACCCATTCCCCCCACCTCTCCCATCTTTCCAGACTTAACTTCACTCCTGACTTCGCTATGTCCTCCCCATGAGCAACCCAGGAGGCAGGGAATGGAGGCAATTAATCACATATTGTCTCTGCTGCTCTTTCTTACTCATGCTCTTCCCCTGTTCCAGTATGGTGTCCCAGCTCCCAGAGGAGTTCTCCACTTCTCTAGCATGGGTCCTTCCCACATATCTTGGTTTAAGCCCAGCCAGCAATCCAGAACCATGCAGTTGCTTTCTCACTCCCCCTCTTCCTCCCCCCACTCCCAGAGGGATGGGGAGGAGAACTGAAAGAATGTAACTCCCACGGGTTGAGATAAGAACAGTCCAGTAACTAACGTATAACACAGACCACTGCTGCTACCACCAATAACAGTAATTATAAGGGAAATAAGGGGAGAGAATACAACCGCTCACCACCCGCCAACTGATACCCAGCCCAACTGAGCAGTGATCTAGCCCTTTCAAGTAACTGCCCCCAGTTTATATAGTGAGCATGACGTGCTGTGGTATGGAATACCTCTTTGGTTAGTTTGGGTCAGGTGTACTGTCTCCACTTCATCCCAGCTTCCCCTCCTCCCTGGCAGAGCATGAGACTCAGAAAGTCCTTGGTCAGAGTAAACATGACTGAGGAACAACTAAAAATATTGGTGTTATCAGCACTGTTCCCAGGCTGAAAATCAAAACCACAGCACTGCACTAGCTCCTAAGAAGGAGAAAAATGACTGCTACTGCTGAACCCAGGACAGCACAGGGTGCAGTACTTCAAGCACAGACTGCTCCAGCAAGGGTTCCATGCAGGGCCACAGCTCCTACTGGAAAAAATCGGCTCTATTGTGGGCTCCTCTTCACAGGCTGCAGGTCCTGCCAGGGGCCTGCTGCAGCACAGGCTGTCCGTGGGCTTTCAGTTGCTTTCAGCACACATCCCCCTACCTTTCTGTTGACTTCTCCCCAGGCTGCATGGGGAGATCTACTCCACCATGGACCTCCATGTGCGTCAGGGGCACAGCCTGCATCACCATGGGCTGCACCACAGGCTGCAGGGAAACCTCTGCTCTGGTGTCTGGAGCACCTCCTCCCCTCCTCCACTGGCCTTGGTGTCTGAGAGCTGTTTCTCTCACATGTCCCCACACCTCTCTCTCAGCTGCTGTTGTACAGAAGTTTTTTTCCCCTTCTTCAACATGTTACCCCAGGGGTCCTACAATCTTTGCTGATTGACTCAGCCTTGGCCAGTGGCAAGTCCATCTTGGAGATGGGTGGAACTGGCTCCATCCAACATGGGGACAGCTTCACACAGTGCCACCCATGAGGCCCACCCACTACCAAAACCACACCATGTAAACACAGTACTTGGGCTTATAAGAAAGACGAAGAGAGACTTTTTACAATGGCCTGTAGCAATAGGTCAAGGGGAAAAATCTTAAACTGAAAATGGGGGGGGGGGGGGTTAGATTGGATAGTGAGACATGGGAACAGGCTGCCTAGAGAAGTTCTGGAGACCCTATCATTGGAAGTGATCAAGGTCAGGATGGATAGGGGTTTGAGCAATCTGGTCTAGTGAAAGATGTCTGCTCACAGCAGTGGTTGGAGTAGATGGTTTTTAAAAGTCTGTTCCAACTTAAACCTTTCTATGATCCTATGTTCTGTGAATAAGCACATCTGCAGCTGGGTGAGATGGAGTTTCCCAGGTAACCAAAGACTATGAAAAATACTAGTCACAGAAGTTGATATAAGAACTCTTAGTCTCTTACTAGACTAAACTTTGCAGTCTTAAAGTATGGATTGACTGACGTCTCAGTCAAAAGAGACTTCATTATAGCTATGCTATATCAGATATTTAAATAAGCCACAGTTTTTCAGTTTAGAGGGTAAAACCATTGTAGCATACAAAGGCAGACATAAAAGGGTATCGTGAAATGGTTTCTCAAGTGAAAATAAGTTTCATGCCTGAAACTGAGACAATTGAAATGAGCTGCATTATTAAAGCAAAAACTAATGTCAGCTAGGATCAGAATGACATCCACAATCTTCATATAAACATTAAACAATAAGGCAGAGAGTATTCAAATGTCCACTTGTCCACTCAGCACTTTCATTCACCATTACAGTATCACACTATGCTAGAGATTGGAAGGGGCCTCAAAAGATCATCTAGTCCAATCCCCCTGCCGGAGCAGGAACACCTAGATAAGGTTACACAGGAACGTGTCCAGGCAGGTTTTGAATGCCTCCAGAGAAGGAGACTCCACAACCTCCCTGGGCAGCCTGTTCCAGTGTTCCATCACCCTCACTGAGAAGAAGTTTCTTCTCAAGTTGAAGTGGAACCTCTTGTGTTCCAGTTTGTACCCATTACCCCTTGTCCTTTCATTGTTTGCCACTGAGTAGAGCCTGGCTCCATCCTCGTGACACTCCCCCTTTATATATTTATATACACTAATAAAGTCACCCCTCAATCTCCTCTTCTCCAAACTATAGAGACCCAGCTCCCTCAGTCTTTCCTCATAAGGGAGATGCTCCACTCCCTTAATCATCTTAGTTGCCCTGCGCTGGACTCTCTCCAGCAGGTCCCTGTCCTTCTTCAACTGAGGGGCCCAGAACTGGACACAATATTCCAGATGAGGTCTCACCAGGGCAGAGTAGAGGGGAAGGAGGACCTCTCTCGACCTACTAACCACCCCCCTTCTAATACACCCCAGGATGCCATTGGCCTTCTTGGCCACAAGGGCACAGTGTCGGCTCATGGTCGCCCTGTCGTCCACTAGGACCCCCAGGTCCCTCTCCCCTACACTGCTCTCTAACAGGTTGTTCCCCAACCTGTACTGGAACCTGGGGTTGTTGCTGCCCAGATGCAGGACTCTACACTTTCCCTTGTTATATTTCATCAAGTTCTTCCCTGCCCAACTCTCCAGCCTGTCCAGGTCTCGCTGGATGGCAGCACAGCCTTCTGACGTCTCAGTCACTCCTCCCAGCTTAGTGTTATCAGCAAATTTGCTGATAGTACACTAAATTCCCTCATCTAAATAGTTGATGAATATATTAAATAATACTGGTCCCGGTACCGATCCTTGAGTCACTCTACTAGATACAGGCCTCCAACTAGACTCCGCCCCATAGACTACAACTCTCTGGCTTCTCTCCTTCAGCCAGTTCACAGATATAAATCAGATGAGAATTATGGAGTCTCCTCCCTACTGAGATCACCATTCTGAGATCAGAGATAGGAAGCATTAGTTTCATATAGAGGAGCATTAGCTAAGATTTTCATTTTTAAAAAGCCCTAATAGATTGAAATAGCTAATAGTGTGATCAATATTACCCTATGCTAATTGGTCATATTTCCATATCACGAAGGAAATCGTGTGTGGCGAAATGTTATGCAGACTAAAGCCTGTGTTTATATAACAGTGAATTATACAAACCACAACACAACTGTCACTTACAGTTTCATCAGCAAAGGCAACTGCAAAATGTTTTTTTCTTTAAAATTGTCAAGTTATCTAAGTAGTCCAGGCAACAACATTTAAACAGGAAAAGCAAGGACATTAAGCTTTATTATTCATGCAGACAAAGCAGTACAGCCATCTTTGGGGAAATTCTCTAAATAGCCCTGAGACTGGATGCTACAGCAGATAAGCCAAGGTTAACAAAAATAACTAGTGTATGCATAAAAGAAGATGCCAGGATTCATATTAATTAACCATTTCACAAACACTGAAGACATAAATGTTTGATATGTATTGCAATGAGCAGCCTTGAACTACAAGCAGTACTGCATAGAGTTGCAGAGACACTGCAGTAAATCAAGACAGCTTGATGTCGTAAAAACTAGGAGGTATATTTATAGCTTTGCCCAGAGTTTTTATTCTTACAAGGTAAATTACATTAATTCTGTGAGCTAGTTCTTCTTTAATCTAAAATAATAGATACTTGAGGTCAAGGTGGGGGGAAATCCCAACATTAAATCATGAAGCCGGTGTCAATGTCAGCACAAGATTTTTTTTCTGCCATGTATCCTCCAGAGTCTGGATTCTAGTGCTGGGTCTCTTGGTCTCTTACTGTTTCCCTGTAAAGGTTATTGCTTCTGATAATAGATCTTGCATTTAGAAAATATTTTCTGGAATCCTTTTGACTTCTTTCTTTCCATTGCTTCAGGCCTGCTTTTCTGCAAAATAAAACACAAAAAAAACCCTAACACAAACAACCCCCCCCCATAACTTCTATATATACAGGTGTTGGTGTACAAAATTCTCTGGAAACAGTGCTATTAATTACTGTCTGGTATGGTACTTTGATATCTTTTTTGTCAGCCTTAATAACCCTTTGCATTTTTTCATGGTTATACTGGTCAAGTACTTGGTGCCTGTTACCCTGCTAGGTTATCTGGCCATGGTATCAACATTCAGCTCCTTGAACAACTCCCTGTAAGTGAATCACTCTACCCCTCTGTATGCTTTCCAGCTCCTGATCTCTATTAGGCATCTGAGAGCACAGAGTAGGGATTCAGAGGTTTGCTTTTATACATGCTTTAAAACATGTTCCATCTTTATATTCAAGCTTTATTCAACCATGAATTTCAGACTTAACAACAAATCTGTCTTTAACTGTCAAACCACGTTATAATTCATTTGGGAAGATTCAGACTGTCTGGGGTAATCAGTGATTTCATGTTTTGATTGTACACTTCAAGAGATACTCAGTCTTGATGTTGATGTTACCAAACTCTTCCCAAACCTGGTCTCTCCTTTAAGCTGAGCTGCTAAGGCAGACACAGAATTCCAAGAAGCACAACACCAGAGGTTTATGTTTCTTTTCCAAGGATATTATCTCCTTCAGCTACCCAGCAAACTCAAAGGTTCTTTCTTTTTCTGTTTCTTTTAGTTCAAGGGTAAAAGCAATGGTCTAAGGTACTAAATTATTTCATTGGTCATATGTCAAGTTACACCAGCAAAGGATGTGTCCTCATTGCTACTGACGCATACCCTGGTAGGGTCAAAGCAAGAGCTCTTACATCATTGCCAAAATGCATACATAAATGAATGAGCAGTATGTGAGCCTGCAAGACAAAGGAAAGGTAATGAGTTGCAGAACATATGCCAAGAGAGAAAGTGCTTCTCTTCTGGTTTTGCACCATAAGGTGGTTCAAACACCTTGTCAGTTAACACTAGGAGCAATAGACTTATAAACATTAGAATCTGTTCACTTTGGAAGAGCTAATAATGATGAAGAGATGGATCTATTACTACCAAGCACTTAGAACAGTACTCTACCTTGCATATTTCTTTGTGAACAAAATTAACTCCTCTATAATTTTTGTGAATTACATCAAGTAGCAAGCCACCTCAGCAGAGGAAGGAGACTGGAAGCCTATGGTCAGCAAATCTGAGATGGAACTTTTACCTAAATATAGTCATCTAGTATCATTTGAGCTGCCATAGGGCAATCAACATGGCCAGCTGTTGCCAGTCTAGGAGGCACAGGTCCTATTAAGTCCTGTGACGCATGTAAAAGCCCTGTTCAGATGTTTCTGATACCACAGAACCTTTTAAATACCACTAGACAACAATAAGTAGTCAATTGAATTATCAAACAGAAGGAAAACAGGGTTGCAAACAGGTTTGAAACTTGTGAATATTCATGTTGCATAGAGGAATATACACATTCATTTAGGCAAATCAGACCATAAGCGCTCCTATTGCAGACAATGGCACTGTTCCCACTGGTTAAACCGGAGAAGAACCTTGCCCTTAGCTTTGCTATGAATATTTAATCAAACAAATTGCACAACAGTGAACACCTTTCTGCATTTTGACCCACTCAGGGTAGCTCTTCAGCTAAAGACAGCTTCCATTTTCTGTGAACTAGCAAAAGAAGGCTGGCTTTCTACGAGATCTATTTATCTCTATTGTCTTTTCCTTTCATTTCAGTTCATGGCATTTTCTTCTCTTACCCTTTTCATGAGTTTTACTGGCCCTTAAACTAAAAGCACATACTGTAGATGTTGAGTCCCATTTTCCTTAGCTGCCTGCCAGCAAAACAGCAAAAGACTTTTTAAATCTCATGATTTTTTTTTTTTTTCCTGATGGTTCTGGTTAAGAAAAACATAATATTTGGAAGCAGTGGTCTTTAGGATTCTCTGTTATTTTCCTCCTCTCTGTTATTGTGTGTGCAAGAGTAACTTAAAAATTCAGAAATAGTAGTTATAGTAAGTAGGAGTAGGAGTAGTAGAAGTAGTAATGTAATGTAGTTCTGTCTGCTTCTGGAATGCTGAAGAGTAAATTTGGACACTGTATTTAAAGAAAGCAATAGATGGTGAACAAATGTAAGAGGGAGAAATTATTGTCTTCCTTTTTAAGGACTTCATTGGAACACGTTAGAACAGTTTGGAAATACAGAGATCATTTCAGTGGCTAGCACTGATAAATGGGACTCAGAGTCAAAACCAATCAAAGACGACTAGCAGTGTTTAAATTGGAGTTGTGCTGACCTTTATTTTGATGTGTTATGCTCTGCTGACTTTGTGGAGGAAGGGCATTTCAGACAGAATTTTCAGCAGGTTCACTGGTTCATATTTGTTTGCTGGGCTGATATATTACTGGCTATATAAATTGTTTAGTGCCACAAGTATGATTATTAGCAGCAAGAAAGAGAAGGTGACCACACATAGACTGGCAAATCATTCTTTATCTTGAGGCTTAGCAAAATAAAATGTTAGACAATTTATTTCAGCCCTCACAAGACCATCTTTTTTTGACTCATGTCTCCTGTTATTCTGAAGACACAAAGCACAGGGAATATTTGCTTTCATAGGAAAAAGCCATTGTTCATGTCTCAGACCAAAATGACAGCATACAGAGTTACGAGCAATGACATTGAGACAGTCTGATGGAACTGGCAGTACTCACCATGTATTGAACATGCATCAGTTGTCAGCGCCCGACAGTGGATAATCAGTGGGTTATTTTATTACCATTACTCAAATTTTGTCTTAGTCACTTTCCAATATCTTGTTATCAGAAACTCATTCTGTAATTGTTTCTTAACCTTCCAAGCCTGGAAGCACAGAAACCTGCACAAGGAGAGACACAGAACAAAGAGTAGAAAAAGCATTTTGGTTGAGTTCATTTAACAGACAGAAATGCTGGACTCTAAAGGTGAAGGTGTCGGAATCTTTCTGTTGCAAAATCTTGTTTATGGGATAAACAGTGAAATAAAACTATAACTGAAAGAATAACTAATCCTGAAATGTCCTGCATGGAAAAATTCTGTCTATTTTGGAAAATTCCATATTTTGGAACCAGTCCTTATTACATCTGTGCCATTTTGAAATCCATGGAACAGTTCAGGAAATTTACAGTAAATTTAACACTGTATACTAGATTGAATCCATAAGTACAATCACATCTGCAAAAGTCTATATGTTTGCAACAGAGAATTTAATCCATATTAAATTGCATAGATGTGTTAAAGCCCAACTAATTACCTGATGCCTTTCCCTTTGTTTCTAAAATGAACCCAAATTGCTCAAGTAATTTTACTAACAACTAGACTGGTAACTGCTTTTGCAACATTTGACTATGACAGAATTAAAATGAAAATATATAAGATTTATTTAGTCTAAAAGCTGAATCATACATGAGCATCAATGTTAAAGGAGATCTCAGTTCAACAGTAAAGACAAATTCTGCAGCTATCTATCATAAGCCAAATGGAAAGTTCACATTATTCACATTAAATTTCTAATTGTCTAATATAAATGCATTTCAGAACTTCTATAGCTACAGACTTAAAGTCATATTCAAGCACTAGAAAGAAAAAAGACTTTCAGAAGGAGATGTGGAACACAAAGATAGACGTTTAAAGGTAGGCAGTGTAAATGCTCCTCACAGAATTTCTTTTTTTCCTTATTTTCCTTTCCTAAACCTGACAGAATACAGAATAACCTTACAGCGAGGACTCCAATAAGTAGGGCCAAAAATGATGCAATCTCACTGTATCACTGCAGCCAAATAAGTACTAGAAAAGCCCAGCATCTGATGCAAGATTTAGCCTCTGGCATCCCTAGATAGCAGACCTGGACCAACACTAGTGAGATTGTCCATGCTGAGTGAGAGACCTTCTTGCTTGCAGGCATGGAAGTAGCCTCGCATTTTGGTGTGAAACCTGGCCAAGACTATAACTGCAGTGATCAGGAAAGACAATCACAAAATGGAATCACCCCCATGAAAACATTTCCTTATCATTTATAAAAAGGCAGTACAACAAATTCTAAATTATAAACAAAAGTGAAAACTAACTTTTACTGGAATTAAGCTGTCCTTTTGTAATTCAAAATTGCAACACTGATACTAAGTATATACAGGAATATAATGACACAGAAATGCAAAAGATCACAACTGCAGGCGTTTTGTTTGGTTTATTTTCTCAGAATTTCCTACAAAAATGTTAGAATAAGGTTCTGCACTTTAACTTGGGCTGCATGAGTTATATGTGAATTGAGGAGAATGACAGACATCCTTGCCTAAAAGCAGAAGAAAATAAAATCTTTTTAGGGGTACAGTTTAGCTAATAGTATCACACACGACAAAGGGGGCTCAGAAAAGGAAAAGAGATACAAAGTTGGCAGACACCTTTACTCTTTTTTGTGTACTATCAATCCTAAACAGATTTAACCCAGGGAATTAAGATCCTTTTGGCTTCTAGACCTTTTTTTTTTTTTTTGCTTGTTTTTTTCCTGGGTTATACTTAGTCAAGATATTCAAAACCTGTGATGTGAACCAAACAGTGAAGATCCTATTTCAAAATTAGGACACACATATACTGGTGGAAGGATTATGTGTGATCAGCTCATAAAAGATCTATCCGCAAATGCAGTAGCTCTAATAGAAGTATTTGTAGTCTGATCATGGATATTGCCTCAGTGCAAAACTAATGTTCAAGGAGCAAATTACATTCTGCAAATTGCTTATCCATTTTTACTCTGTAACTAGTGTCACATGGATTTTAAAGAGCTGGTTCAAATGACCTATTCACCTATTAGTCTACAATACTTTTGTAATAAGAAAATTTTCTTCTCTAAAGTGCCTCTTCCTTTCCTATCTTTTTTTTTTTCTGTCGAGGTTTTTATTTTCCCCTTAGCTCAAGGATGTTTTAAAAATAGAAATTAGATAAAGATATGTATTTTGTTTCTTTATTGTCCAGGAAGGCATTTTAATTTGATCAGCTGTTTATGCCAACAGCCTACAGTTTTAGATCTGAAAGCTGATATAACCAAATTAAATGAGGGCATCTATTGCAACTGTCTGAGATGCAAGCAGCACCCCATCCCAACCAATTCTCATCTTATGTCATAATAGAGCAATACAACAGCAGCAAAAAGTTTTTCTAAAGTGGAAAAAGCTAGCTGCAAAAATATTCTCAGAACATTGAGCACGTCCTTTCACATTGACTGCATTTTCTTATCATATTATAAATGTACTTTACTCTTTTTCTTATAGAACACAATTGGGATGAAAGGTAATATTTAAAAAGTAGAAAATGCTTTGTCTCCCTATATAGAAAGAAATACTAAAGCTTTCTTATAGCTTTAAGGTATTAAGAAGGAAGACAGTAAAAATTCCTAAAGTCTGTCATGTGTCATTAAGATTTTGAATAATATTTTTATCTGCTTCTTAGAGAACTGCAGGTAAGAGGCAATTGCATTTAAAGGAAAGACTTTACAGGTCATCAGTTCTGAATTTCATTTTTTGTTATTCGTTTCCAAAAATCTATTTATTTTTTGAATAAGCACTGGGAAATTAAGCAGAGTAGATTGTCCTATTCCTTGCTATTTTAGCCTGTAACACAGGACATTCCTTTCATGTGCAATATTAAGACCGCCTTACTTAATCTGCAGGTCAGGTCTTTAATTGGGTTTTAAAAAGCTCATTGCTGTATTTGCATAATACACATTGCTAAGTCATAACTAATGTGACAAACTGAGCTAGGGACCCCAATTATTTTTTTTATCCCAAACTTTTCTCATTTTTGCCTTCTCTGCAATTTAAAAGTTGTTTAAAACTGCATTTTTAAGAAAAACTTAAATTTTAAACCCTAATAAAATAACTACATTTTACTGCTTTTGTTATTAAAGGATTTATGTTTTTTTCTGAATTCCTAATGCATTTTTGTAGATCTGACTATTGAAAAAAAATCCTTTTCAACAGCAGTAGCGATACCTTTCAATAAGAAATTAAACATCTACATCTTTTTGCTCAGCACTTGCTTCATATTATTTTACACACTTTACTGTGACAGCCAACATTTTACTGGCCATCCTTGATACAGATGTCAATTCATAATACAATAAAGATTAGCCTCAAAGCATTACCACCACACAGAGAAATAAACAAAAACAAAAACCATCCCACTCATTCTGCCTTGAAAGCCTTGCCCTGCTGTTAACCCCAGAGGAGCTGGAAGACGTGATGCTTTCATTCTTCTCAACACTTTTCTTTGCATTTGCTTGGGTGGGGAGGCCCTCAGAGAAGGCAAATGACAAGCTCAGGTTAACAGGCGATGTGCTCCCCCACCCCAACCCCTACTTCCCTATTTCTGGTTTGCAGAAGGCAGGTGGCGGCACCACCACGGGACACCGGCTGCTGTTAAGCAGATACTCGGCATTGAGCCCTGTCCTCAATGCAGAGGACAGCAACTTCTCCTCAATGCTCAGAGTTGGAGGTTCACCCCCCACAGTAAGGATTTCCAAGTATCTGCTATAATTGTGTGACCATTCAGAGGAACTCAGGCCACCTGATGGTGAGCACAAGGCATCTGTCTTCCTTGCCTAGGATTCTGTATTGTACTGTGACTGCCATGTAAACCAAGGATTGGTTCTGCAGCTCTGAAAGTATTTTCTGAGCTGTATTCTTAACATCTTCATACCTCCATTTCCCACTGCAAAATAGAAATCATAACTTCCAGCATACTTGAATTATTTCCAACAACACATAGGAAAAGAAAGAAATAGGTCTTCAAGGTGAGCTGCTGTGATAGCTTTCATAAGGAAAAAAATTACTCTTATTTGTTTTGGAGGATCTAGTTGTGATTTATGGTAAAATTTATGAAAAAATTCCAACCCTACTACCCATAAAAATAAATGTTTCTGTTGTTACCTGGGAAAAGATTAAATGAAGACAATAATATTTCAAAAAATAATTATTGCATTACATTCTGCATTTCAGCTGCTGGTTTTGAACATGCAGAGAGCGGTCACAAGCACAGCTCAGGGGAGCTTTGTCAGCCTGCATTTCAAGTGATGTAACTGGTCCCTTGAACACAAGGAATAAGAATCCAGGTCACCCTTCTGGCCCTGAGACAGCTAATGTAGAGTCAATCTCACAGTCAAAGGAGCTATAAGAGTTTCCTGCCTCCATCTGATCACTGATTCTTTTGTCAGGTATCACAGCTCCTATTATAGTGGAGGCTGAATAAGCCTCTTTTTCAACTCTGACTTGCCACAATCCATACCTTGCAGTATCTATACAGATAATGAGTGGGTTCAGTTTGTTTGCAATCCTAAGTTTAGCAATACAGGGCAGAACCTTGATTCACAGTTCCTTGATGGAGTTTGCTGAGGTGGTTGAAGGGGGTACTTCCCCCAGAGAAGAGGACAGCAAAAACTGAAGTCTGTTGCAAGTAAACTCAGCAGAAGCTATGAATCCAACCTACTTCTCCATACCAGGTGATTTTTAGCCTGAAGTACTTCTAAAGCAGCAAAATAAGCAAAAGGATGAAATAGTTCACTGGAAGTCTGACCAGAATACCAACAATACCAGTCTAGAATACCAGCAATTTTTCCATCTAAAGCAAAATTTCATTTTTAATTCAGTTTGGCACTGATTACCCCAAATTTGTAAGTTGGCTTAGGACCCAGCAATTGCCCAGGTGCACTATGAAACCTTGCTGGTTGAATGTTTAGAAAACTAGTCAAGATGTTTCAAAATTCCCAAGTGCAGAGGTGTTGTGAGTGAGCTCATCTATTTTTGAAGCAAACACATGATAATTGTGATGTTTAGAAAATATACTTGCAATAACATAAAGCAAATTGGCATGCAGATGGACCACATTCCTGTGGAACTTTACATGTCAAGGCGCAAGAAGGCTGTGAACTTTACCTTGACTGTGGTTTCTCTATGTTTATAGCTATGCTTTGTTAGCTGTGATAATTGCCTTTGATTAATCAAAGGTAACACTCCAAGGTGCTTTATAGAAAAACAATTTCTATCAATTTGGTATTACTGCAAATTGCACTCCAGGGTCCACATTCAGCTGAAGTGGTTTGAGAGCCATCTAATTTAAGGGATTCTGTCAAAGCTCAGTATACTTCACTAGATTTATCTTTCAGGGTTTTTCTTCACCTTGGTTCTTATTACTTATCCTATTCAATCTCTCTTTTTGCAACTTTTTATTAAGTTCTTTTCAGGCTATCATCAGATTCCATAGGAGCTTTTGAGTGAAACCAGCCAGAAAATTATTACTTTAGTGTCCTCTTTTCCTCGTTTCCAGGAATGTACAGGAATGAAAAAATATTTCCCTCTGGTTGCCATGCAGTACAAACAATGCCATATTGCAAAATATGCACATACTGCCTGCAATAATGGAAAGACTGGTTGCTTGCCAGATTATGCACAGACCATAAGACATTTAATTTGAATAGTCATGATTGCAGAGTATAAATAATTATTGATAATTTGTGCCATTCTAACTAACTGAATCCTATCTGAAAAACAATAGGTGTATTCCAAAATTGGACTCTGGCTACAATTGTAAACGCTAGAAGTATACAGTGAATGTATGGAAGCTGAAAACACACAGGCGACAGTTCTGTGCTTCACTTGGTAGAGCACCTGAGCATAGACCAAAAGATTACTTTCATATGGCATGTATATCTGATTCTTATTCTAGTGGTCTGTATTCTTGACCTTAATATGGACATTAAATAGTGTATATACAACTTCCCTATAACTGGAAAATGCACCATAATAGAAAACATGTGAGTGCTTATAGTGTTAACTATGAGCAGCTGATACATTTTCTAATATGATGTATTTTCATCAAATGTAAAAGAGATTCCTGCCATATAGGACCATACTGCTCTAGGAAAGCTCATATCAGGGTAATAGTTTAGACCATAAAATATTTGCAACCCATCAAGTAGCACTGCCAAAATAATTCTTTTTAACCATGCACCATCATCCACCATGCTACGGAAAATGTGCTCAGTAACAACAATAATGTGTGGTCATATAAAATCCCAAAACAACTAAAGATAACACTATAACAGCAGTATGAATATACCATCTGAAGACCTTTTGAGGGTGGACATAGACTGTGGCTGAGGAGTGAGAAATAAATATTGTTTTCATGTAATTCAAAAGAACTTTTGAGGTTGAAAGCAGTTTACTCAATGGATACACTTACAGGAATGGATTCTTTGGGAAAACACAGATTAGATACTGCCATAGGCTTCAATCTCCATTGAGAGAAGTATTTTATTAGTCAGAGTAATTTACAGAAAAACTACAGGAATTGTGAATTTGAAATCTATGCTTGTTCTGCATGTACATGTTTGACTATCTGCATAGGTTCATGTCTATTTCATGTTTTTCTAGAGCTTTATGATTCAAGTAGTAACCTTCATCTTTAGGCTGATAAACTATAAAACATTTCACTTTTTAAATATCTTGCAGTCACCTTGACATCAAGAGACTGCTGAACTATTTGTGATTCTACATGCAGGGAAGTGGGAACTTGGCACAAGGGCAATGTACAATACAAGGCGAGAAAAGAAACGTAGCTGAAAATAAAGCAGTTTTCTCAGTAAGTTTTGAAATAAAATATGGAATGTTTGATTAAAAAATAAAAACTTGGAGAAACATCATAACATCAAAAATCAATTTGTTAAAAAAGCTAAAATTGAAAAAGTTATTGCAAATTTTGCTGCTTGGAAGTAGGAGCAGATCAAAAGTATTGAAAATCTTAATGGACCCAGAACACAAGGGTCATTTCTAATAAGAAGCCATTTGTACAGGAACTTAGGAAGGAGAAATTCTAAGATGTGTTTAAGTTACTTTCTCTTGATTTTGCACTCAATACCAAACTGGAAGGAAACATCACTTCAAGGCTTGCCCACCTGCGACAATAGTGGATTTTACCCAAAGCATAGATCTTGAAGGTAAATGCAAGCAGCTTTGTGGCTTGCCTTCTGTCTGAAAGACAGATTATATCCATAGGTTTAGCTCAATCAGTCTCAATCTTAACATCTCAATTCGTGTGAGAAGGGTTTTGCTCTGAGATTCTAAAGCAGGTGCTTTCTGGATCACATCTGCAGGTGAGTGGAGGCACCTACCTGTCTGTATTAATTGAATAAGGACCTTAGGTTCTTAAATGCATGATGCCAAAGGAGTTGGTGTCTGTCGTGGTTTAAGCCCAGCCAGTAACTCAGAACCACACAGCCAGTTGCTCACTCTCCTCCTTCTTCCCCACCCCTGCTCCCAGAGGTATGGGGAGAATGGAAAGAATGTAACTCCCACAGGTTGAGATAAGAACAGTCCCCTAACTGAGGTATAACACAAAACCACTACTGCTGTCACCAATAATAATAATGATAAGGGGAATAACAAGAGGAGAGAATATAAAACTAAAAGCGGAAAAGGAAAACAATAAACACAAATGATAAACACAATGCAATTGCTCACCACCCGCTAACTGATACCCAGCCCAACCTGAGCAGTGATCTGCCCCTGAGGGTAACTCCCCCCAGTTCATATACTGGGCAAAATGTGCTGCAGTATGGAATACCCCTTTGGCTAGTTTGAGTCAGGTGTCCTGCCTCTGTTTCCTGTGCTCCTCCTCATGGGCAGAGCATGAGACTGAGAAAGTCCTTGATCAGGGTAAACGTTACTTATCAACAACTAAAAACATCAGTCTGTTATCAGCATTGTTCCCAGACTAAAGTCGAAAACAGAGCACTTCACCAGCTACTAAAAGGAGAAAAATAACTGCTACAGCTGAACTCAGGACAGTGTCTCATCTGTGATTCTTGACTGGAAGGAGTGAATAAGAAGTGGAATCCCATCTTATGGGATGTGGTAAATTACAATTGGGTCCTTGTTATTCTTCCTTTCTGATGTAGTAGAAATAAGAAAGAGCTAGACATCTGGACAGGGTTGATATCTGGGTACACATGAAGCTCAGCTTTAGTTTCATCGGGACTACATAGAAGTAACAGTAGTTCTTGGACTGATACCTTGAAAAATGCAGTTCATGTCCTGATTTCCTGTTCTTCCCTCGAAAGGACAAACCTAGTCAACAGGTCAGACAGATTTCTGAACAAAATATATTAAATAACCAATTATGTAAGTTTAAAATTTCTCCCAGAAAAGACCAGTTCCAAGGCTTAGATACTGTCATAGAAATTGTATACACAAATAGTAGCAAAAAAGTTTTAGTTGAATTTTTCAACTCTCTGGAAGTCTTAAAACCTATGGGGGCATTCATTTTGGTAATCTGTAATTTTTACAGCAAAACTTTTAAATTCTCTTGCCAAATTAAGCAGTGGTACAATTCAAATCTGAAGAACCAACTTACCAGTTTTATTACGTTTTGTTTGGCTGGGGTTTTTTTTTAGGAAAACAGAAGGTTATGTATATTAAAGATTTAAAAGGAGATAATGTGAAATTCTTGCAGATCTGCATAAAACTATTCTGCTGCACTGAGATAACTGAAATTTAATCATGTGGAAAGAGCTGAAGAACCATTTTATGAAGTACTAATATGCAGGAAGTTTGGGAATAGGAAAGCAGGAGCAATCTCTATAATCTGCATTCTGTTGGTTTTCTGGGGTGTGTATGTTCTTTATGGCTGCTTTCCTCTTGCATCAGTAACCTGTCCTTGTACAGTCCATTTTGATGATTACTATTCAGTGCCTGCAAAAGGATGTGCTTTTTTATTTTTATTTTTGTGTATACTCTTGTACTGCATGCCCTCTACACTATTGTCCATGCTAAACTAATTTACCTGCTTAGATTAACATTGCACGTAGTGCTTGACATGCCAAATGTTTAATTACATCCCTACTCAGATGCTTTTCTTCATAGAGCAGCAGAAGCTATGAAGAATCTATTTTTCCAGTGTGGATTCTGACAGCAATAAACCCTTGCTTATGATATGCTGTGATAGTTATTTCAATCTGTCAGAAATAATTCCAGAGCTGGACTGGTACTTTAAAACCAAGCCCACAATGGGTTCTGCTCCAGAAAAAAGTCATAATCCAAACAACATCTTAAGAAGCAGGTCTGAGGCAGTGACTTTCATGCCCTGTGCAAGATTTCCTTTGCTTTTATTCCATTTGCTGCTTAGTAGGTAGTATTTCTTTTCATCAGATGGATTCTTTTGTTCAATTGGTTTTTGTTTAAACATTGGGCGGTTTTTTGATTATGTAAATCAAGCAGTTTATGTTGCAGAATAAAGGTGGGAGTCATTTGTTCTCACATTCGTCTGCTTATAGGTTATGAGGCTTTCAACTTCTGAGTTGCCATGAAATCTGAAGAGCCCTTGTGATGCCCATGTTGTCTATTGATTTCCTAGCTCATCTAGTTCTTGCCTTCCTGCTTGTGTCTCCATTATATGCTCAGATCAGATCTCACTTATGAACAGCTCAGAATTTGTTTTTGAGGGAAGTACATGGTAGGTATTACCTCCTACTCTGGGGTTTTGTTCAGACAAACTGGTCAAGACAGTGAGAAAATAAACCTAAGTCCCTAATCTTTATATAATTTTTTTTTAATATGAAACAGCACCACTTTGACAATATTTTTAAAATAATGGTAGTTGAGAATTTAATTAATTTACCCATATCTCTCTTTTTTACTATAGGGCTCACAATGGAAACCCTTAAAAAAAAAACAAACAAAAAATAAAACAACCCGCCCCACATATTTTTAACCTCATAAAACAGGTGGTTTTCCTTCTGCTTTATAAAGCATTTAGATTCCTCTTGTGATTGACAAAAACACCCATGAAGTCAGCAGTATTTCAGGGTGAATTAAATACCTTCCATGTGAATTTATTTAGATGACATTTTTGACAACATATTTCTGATGGTGACAAAAAACAGCAGAAATTAATATGAAGTGCACTTATGTAAAAGGTTTTTTCTTCTATTTCAGTTTTATTTGTCAGGAAGAAAATATAAGTAACTGCTTCTGAACTAAAAGAGAAATTCCATTTTCCTATCAGATAGACATCATAAAGGTATAGTAACAACAGGGTCATGTTGCCTCCCAAAGTCCAAAATGATTGCAATAAATTCTGCATTTTTTTACTGCAACTTAGCAAGCTTCCTCCTAGACTGCAAGTATTACTGGTAAGCATTCATGGAATCAGTTTTTATTTGTATTGTAAAATCTACATTGTCTAGCACACAGCTTGGCTATAACCTCTTTCTGCATACCCAGCAATATATCTGTATCATATTTCTCCAAATAGACTTAAAATGCCTGCAAGTCTGCATAATAATATGCCCTTTACTGCTCTTTTGAATGTCTGCATCTTAGAAATAAACAGCCTTAATACAGACTATGCATGTCTTTCTGTATTTTGTGATATGCAGCACCCAGCTAGGACTGTGGCATGTGTCACTAATAAATTCAGTGGCAAACTGTACATTTCCTACAGTCTCATCAGCTACAAAATCATTCTGAAGCATATGGCTTTAATAGGAAAATGTATTATTCAACCAAATCGCATATGTAGGAGCTAACCTTTGCCCTGGGAAAGTACTAAACAGCACCATATTTGTAAAGTTTTCACATCCTTCTGGTTGCAAAAGGCTATCACCTGCTTCACCTGGTGTACAAGAAAGATGTATTACTGTTCTCTACCTTCCAGGCAGAGCAGCAGGATATGCAGAAAGTCTTCTTTGTCAACTCAGTCCTAGCACCTGAAATGAAAATCGTAGGTTTTTTACAATCCATTTACCAAAGAAGGAGGAATGACAGAGGGAAAAAAAAAAAAAAAACAGTAACATTGATGCACACCTCACATCAGGAAAACGCATGTTATTGCCAGAGTAGAAACATAGAAAAAGAACAATCAGATTTATAAGAACATAGTAAAGCAGTAAAAATCTGGGAAAAGTCCCACACAAGGCAATCCTTCTGAGACATATAATAAAGGGAGTAAGGAAAAATATGCAGACAGCAACAAAATGGAAAACTAATGGCTGTAAGCGAATGCTTTTATAGGTCTAAACACATTAAAAAAAATAATATTGTCCAATTTTCATTAACTATGTCTACAGTTGTAACCATACAGGAGAAAGCAAGGGAAAAGTAAGAAAGACATGTCTGGGCTACATGGGGTGAAATACCAGGGACAGATTTGTAGTTTAATCAGATTTTGCTAACCTGGGTCACTTGGATCATAAATTATTTGAAAAAGAAACCTTTTCACAAGTCCTTTAATTATTTCCAATGGATCTGTCCTTAATCTACAGCCTCCTGGCTATAGTTTTGTTACCATTTTTCCCACCACTGTTAGAGCCTAGGAAAATTAGGTTGTTGCTTTACAATGCTTTAGTAACATTAGGACTCCCAGCCTTATTCCCAGCTTCTTCAAGAATCCCCTCTGTCTTCCCATTCACAGCAATCAGACCCCCATAGAAAGAGTATTTGTATTCAACAGCTGTCATTGAAAGAGGAATGGTTACCTTATCTGTCTTACCACCACTGCTAATGCTCACATTCACAGATCTTCAGTATTTCCTAAGTCCACTGAAATCTATTTTTAAACCCCAATCCCCAAATATTTTATTTTTCAGTTTAGTCTTCCTTTAATGTCTTCATTTTTAAAGCATGCTATTCAGCCTTTCAATACGATATGTACACTGACGAATAAAAGCCTAAGTGGAGTCACCTCTGCTCCCAGGTGAGGCCAGGTAGATGTTTTGCACCTCGTCAGCTGCAACGTATGTGCTGCTTCATCTGAGCTGCAACTGGGCAAAGGTCATATTGTCTCATCTTACTCAACTTTACTCTCTGATATTTGGAAAACTGGCAATGTTCAGTTCTAGTTTAATCAGTTACCTACAGGTAGGTAATACTACTGGGAAAATAAGAGTTCCTTTAGGATGTGTCTACATTCCTTCTTATGTGCAGTAAGTATGACCTCCCTTAGTAAAACTGAGCTACTGTATTCCCTGATATATATCAGTAGGGTTTCAGTTTTGGTCAGCTTTCAGTTCCAGCTCTGTCGTAGCAATTATGAACTAGATGATTTTTTCAGGAACTTGGTGTCGTGGTCTAAGCCCAGTCATGCAGCTAGCTCGCTCACCCCCCCGCCTCCCCCCCCTTCCTCCCCCTGCTCCCAGAGGGATGGGGAAGAGAATTGAAAAAATGTAACTCCCACGGGTTGAGGTAAGAACAGTCCAGTAACTAAGGCATAACACAAAACCACTACTGCTACCACCAATAGTAATAATAAAGGACATAACAGGGGAAGAGAATACAAACGCTTATCGCCTGCCAACCAATACCCAGCCCGACCGAGCAGTGATCTAGCCCTTTTGGGTAACTGCCCCTAGTTTACATACTGGACATGACATGCTGTGGTATGGAATACCTCTTTGTCTAGTTTGGGTCAGGTGTCCTGTCTCTGCTTCCTCCCAGCTTCCCCTCCTCCCTGGCAGAACATGAGACTCAGAAAGTCCTTGGTCAGACTAAACATTACTGAGCAGCAACTAAAAATATCAGTGTTATCAGCGCTGTTCCCAGGCTGAAAGTCAAAATTACAGCACTGCACCAGCTACTAAGAAGGATTAAAAATCACTGCTACTGCTGAACCCAGGCCACTTGGCATGTTTTCATTATATCTCATCTGGAGAATAACTCCATGATTTCAGAAATTCTAAATGAAGAAGTTAGTGAACAAGCATCCTTTCCTTTTCTTGTTGAATATTTGTCTTTCAAGGTGTGACCTAAATTGCAATGATATACTTAGAAACTTATATATTGGCTTCCATAGATTTTAATCTCTGTTAGAAGTATCTACCTAAGAGGTAAGTAACAAATGTAATTATTGCTTAGGTTTATTCTGTAGTCAACAAAAATCCATAATGTGTATAGATAGCAGCTCACTAGTGCTGTCACCAAACCCTCATTTGGCTCAATATTTAAAGTTTGCCATCTCCCTCCAGGGAAAATGTTCCCTTTTTTTTTAATTAGTCCTTATTGCAACATTTAACTGATGAATCATAGAATTATAGAATCACAGAATAGTTAGGGTTGGATAGGACCTTAAGATCATTTAGTTCCAACTCCCCTGCCATGGGCAGGTACACCTCGCTCTAAACCGTATCACCCGAAGGCCTCGTCCAACCTAACCTTGAACACTGCCAGGGATGGAGCGTTCACAAACTCCCTGGGCAACCTATTCCAGTGCCTCACCACCCTAACAGGAAAGAATTTCCTCCTTATATCCAATCACGTGTCACTTTTGTAGAAAAACACACCACAAAGGAAACTTGTGGGAAAATTTCTGACCCTCATACAGAATAATCAGAAGTTTTCCATGCCATTTCTAAGCAATAACATTCAGTAACCATGATTCAAAAGATAATGGGAATTTTAAGTTAGATTTTGCAGGTATCTACTCTCTGAGGATATAATTCCCAGAACAACATATAGAAGAGTCAGGCAATTGAATATGTGAGGCATTTCCTATCTCTCACTGTAAATTCAGAGGATTCTTCAGAGGACACAGAAGTTAAAGTCATTCAAACATATTTCAGTCCTAAACACCTTCATCAGGAGATCAGTGTGTGTCAGTGGGGTCTTCTTTAACCATGGTGGAGCACTTCACCTACAGCAGGTGTAATTAGATGAGTCTTAGACCACCTGTACTCTCTTCAGTGTTCTAAGTGTAAGTACAGTCTATGGATACTTTATCGTGGAAGATTATATACAGTTTCCATAAACACTCTATCTGCTGTCATTTCAAGTTCAAGGAGTCTTATCAGAATACTGACTTCCAGAGATATAGACACTCTTTACAATTGGAGAGAAAAGCTGTATTACTTTTGCACTCACTGTTTTATATTAACAGGAGCAGTTTAGGAAATGATGGACTCTCTTGCTAGACCACTAGAGCTGTCCATTTAATAGGAAATCACATTTCAAAAAGGTGAGTTCTCAGACAAATGGGGTAGAACGGAAAACATTGCAGGCAAAGTCACTGTACGAGCAAGTGTTTCAGAGTTGCAATATGATCTGAAATACCTTGATTTTACTGTAAAAAAAAAAAAAAAGAAAGGGACACTGTGGAATAAAAGTGGGTTGAAAAAAGAAAGTGATAGTAGTGGTTAAAGGCACAAAAACATAAACAACTTCTCTGAGGAGGACTGAAAAGACTGTGATTTTTTTTTTTCCTTGGAAAGAGAAAGCATAAAAAGAACATATAAAAAGACCTAAAATAATTAAAGTATGTCGTAAAGGTCTCTCCCTAATTCTTTTCTCCATCACTAAAATAGGGTAAATATAGTCTTTATCTGGAGTTTCAGAATGAAAAATAGAGCATGACTAAAAACATGAAAGCCTTTACAAATATGCCTTCTAAAAAAGATTATGGCTCCATCAGAGCACTTACATTCATAATGAAGTTCTGATAACCTTTGAAATACCCCATAGATACTGTAAGTTAGTATATGTCTGAGTGACACAGTAATCAGGACCAGGGAAGATCTGTCCATTTCTATCCACAGCGTTTACTTGCACTGCTGTTAACACAGTCATTTGCCCTGATCACCTAGTTGCAGATTATCTTCGGCCAGTGAAGTGATTGCCCTTCAGAATTACACTCATATGCCACATTAATTCCAAAGGACTTCACTATTATTAATGTTGTTATCATGGGAATGAGGAAAAGGCTGTTGTCAGTGGAGTCTGCCACACATGCAGTGGTTGTACCAGTACTATTTCTGATGGAAATGTGATTTTTTACAGAAAAATTTATGCTACTACCTTCCTCAGTGTGTGCACAGCTGTAATACATCTGCTTACGTGTGTATACTGGAGAACAGTGTAGTGTCCTTCCCTGTAGGGAAATAGATACACTGAGATAGGACCTTTATCCTTTTGTATCTACATCTCCCCAGAAATGTTATTAAGCAATGCAATCTTTCTGTAATGAATTGTACATCAATGTATGAACATGTTAGCTATTGCAGAACTGGAGAGGTATTGCTATTACCCAACACAGGTTCATAGGCACAAACATATTTCAACTAGAAAAAAAAATTAATACTATGTCACTCTGATTTATAAGAGTTTGGCATCAGAATTAGTGAGAACATGGCACCTAATGGCATTGATTATACCATTTAGAAAGGACTCTGATGACTTAAATAGGATTTGCATATAACATTCACATTTCATGTCTAGTATAGTAAAAAAAAAGAAGTATGTATTAATCTCTAAGATAATTTGTTTCCCCAAGCAATCAAAGTGGTTCATTTCCTACTAGGTATTTCCAGGTATTCCCTTGCTGCTGTCAGCAATAGGCAAATAAGTTGCTCAGCATTTTAGTTTGTACCATTTTTATTACTTTTTTCCAAGGTGTGCTGGCACTGCTGACCCACATTTTCATGCACTTATTTTGGAAAGAATATTTACCTTTATCTCAGGTGCATAGGTGCCCTTAACTAGTAATTAGCAGCGCAATTTGGTAGAGACGTAGCTAAAAAAAAACAACCCAAAAACAAAAACAACAAAAAAAAAACCCTATCAACTTTTTAATTAAGCAGAAAAGTTTCAGAAAGTAAAATACGGCCTTATGATGGCCACACTGAGACTCAAGACATTGGAGATCAGTTCCTTGGGTTTGTTACATTTGTTTTGCATGACCTTCAGAAAACCATCAGATCAATTTTGTAGTTTGGTGGTCAGCCTTAGTAGTACTTCCCTAACAGTTACATGGTTCTAACATTTACTGTGCACATATAATTTCCTGAGTTGGAAGGAGCATAGAGGATCATGAAGTCCAATCCCTTGATATCTGCAATTAATCACGTTAGACTGGTCATGAGGGAGAAGCTCAACCCTCAAACGGGATTTACCTATTCTGCCTGGAGGATTTCATAGCCACTTTCCATTGTTTTCCAACTTTTCCTAACATTTGCTTGACTTCATTAGGCATTCTTCATTCCAAGATGCGTTGTTTAAGATAACCAAGATGATAACTGAGAATCTCAGTAGATTCTGAATTGTGTAAAGCAGAACTGATGGGAAAACAAATTTTCATTTTGAAATAAGCTTTCATTTAGCAGATAATTTTCACTTTAAAGGAACATAAAACAAATAAATAAATAAATTAACCACTACCATGGGACTGAAATTCTGCAGCATTTTATTCCAGAGGGAAAGAAAAATTATATATATATATATATAAAATATATATAGTAGTGTTGCCTCCCACATCATCTCAAAATCTGAAGGCTCCAGTGCTGTGGCACAGAACCACAAGCTGCCTGACTCAGCAAGCCCCACCTCTCACCTGAGCTGGGCCTCTCTGGGTTGCTAACCTCCCTGCCCCATATCAGAGAGCAGTGTTTCATCACATACCCTTCACGTTTCATTAGTGTTTCTCTTTTTATTTCATACCAGTCAGGAATTCTTTAGATACAAACAAAAATGCAGTTATCTGAACAGTACTTTAAAAACCCATAGTGATCTAACAGAAATATAATTGTGTAGGAGGAAAAAAAAGTTAATTGATATAATGTTATAGTCAAAGGATTACCATAGGAACAAGGATCAAGGTCAAAGATATTTCTTGGGCAATTAGCAGTCTGGCTATATTAACCAACTTTTCCAGGTGATCAGAAAAACATAAATCCTGAATTAGGATTGCTGCTTTTCCACAGGAATGTCTTTGGATAATTTTCAATATAAATAGTAAAATAAAAAATTGTCCAAAAGACTGTGTCCATCACGTTGTTTTGTGGCTTTAACTTCTGACGGCTTGTAGTAACACGAGCATTAAACCACCTCATTTCATATATGAATTTGAGATGACTACATAGCTACAAATGAAAGTCTGTTTTGCATGTTACCCAATGGATTGTACAATTGCATATGGTCTTCAATAAATATTTTTTCCATATTTTAATGGCTATTTAAAATCTTCAAAAATATCAGGCATCAGATTACCTGTACTGCAAGTAAAATATTTAAGTCCTGAGATGTTTTACATCTGAGTGTACAGACTGATAATGAATGTGGAATTACTCATTCTACAGTTATAGGTAATTATGATGTAAGGTCCAGTTGTAGTAAACAGTATTTTGTGTGCAAAGCTAAAAGTACAGCCTGCTTGTTGACTGGCAGAGATTTTCCTGTCACTGCAGGCTCATTAAAAAAGCTATTGATTACTTTAAACTGTAGTAGAACACTAAAAAATTTCCTGGTGTAACAGAATTGGGAGAGATTGAAAACACAACATCAACATTAAATAAAAATAAAAACCTGGCTTATGCCTCATTTGGAGTATGATTTGGGATATTTTATTCATAATTTTTAAAAAAAGTATTCAAAGAACTAATGAAAAGAGCAAAGTAAATTAGCTTGAATACAGAGAAGCATTTCATGCATTTGGACTTGGCTATCAAAAATGTCTTCTCTTTTGTCCCTTGCTGCATTGTGGATTCAAGCTGGAGCCTCTCCAAGCAGGTGACGTCTTCTTGCTTGCAAGGCAGCAAATGTAATTTAGGCTGCTATGTAAATAATAACAGCTGAAGGATTACCCAGCAGAGAAAAAGGTAAATAATTTGATGGTGGCTGTCTCAGATTCATCGGGAAATTAAGCTATTTCAGATAGCAACAGCTTCAGTACTGAACTGTCTATGGAAGAGAGCTATTATTAAAATTAGTAAACATTTCTCCTTCACTTCTTTTTTTTTTCTTTTCTGTTCTACCATATTTCCATCAAGTTTTTTGTTGTCTTTTTTTCTAAGGAAGAAAAGTCCAGTCTGCTACTGAACAGCACATACAAACTTAATCACTTGCAGAGGGCATGTACACAGGAGCGTCCATGGTAATCCATTTACAGAAAATACCACAGTCACTGCATTCAAATGCCATTTCAAGGAGGGACAAAGTTCACATCACAGTTACAGTTGTCTTTTTCCTTTCCTTCCCTTTCAAGCCACTGGCATAGCTTCTCAGGTGTCTCTTGGGTTTTTATTGCTCCTTCTGATATCACAAGAGATTCTGAATAGCGATGAGACTAAACTATTTTTAGATTGTTAAGTAGATCAGTTATTTCATCTTGCAGGGTTTCATGCAGTCTTTTGGCTTTTGATTTATTTGATCTCACAGACCTGAGTTAGGCTTTGAAATTCATGTTCAGTTAAATCCAAAAATTCAAAGCAAAATACATCTGAAAATGCCAACACCCTCCTGCCATTGCAGTCAGGCTGCATGAAAGAGGTAGTTGTAACTGACTTCAGTATTTGCACACAAAAGCATAGTTCAGACCTAGTTCACTATAAAATTTCAAAAAGCATTACTTTTACCTAAAATTTGAGGGTTTAGCTCCAGGACATACTAGCCACTGCACTCAAGATACAATGTATAACATTTTTGCTTACCCTAAAACTTACTGAGCTTTATCATGAAAATCCTACATGATTTAAATTTTTAAATGAGATGAAATGAAGATCACAGTTTTCACTTTTTAAGGTTAAGCAGATACTTAGAAGCACAATTATGGAGGAGATCCACATGGCTTAACTAGAAATAATGAAAATGTCATCTTTATAGAATCATAGAATAGTTAGGGTTGGAAAGGACCTTAAGATCATCTAGTTCTAACCCCCCTGCCATGGACAGGGACACCTCACACTAAACCATGTCACCCAAGGCTCTGTTCAACCTGGACTTGGACACCACCAGGGATGGAGCATTCACAGCTTCCCTGGGAAACCCATTCCAGTGCCTCACCACCCTTACAGTAAAGAACTTCTTCCTTATATCCAATCTAAACTTCCCCTGTTTAAGTTTTAACCCATTACCCCTTATCCTGTCACTACAGTCCCCACTGAAGAGTCCCTTCCCAGCATCTCTATAGCCCCCCTTCAGATACTGGAAGGCTGCTATGAGGTCCCCACGCAGCCTTCTCTTCTCCAGGCTGAACAGCCCCAACTTTCTCAGCCTGTCTTCATATGGGAGGTGCTCCAGTCCTCTGATCATTCTGGTGCCCATATTCTGGACTTGCTCCAATAGTTCCATGTCCTTTTTATGTTGAGGACACCAGAACTGCACACAATACTTCAGGTGAGGTCTCACAAGAGCAGAGTAGAGGGGCAGGATCACCTCCTTCGACCTCCTGGTCACGCTCCTTTTGATACAGCCCAGGATACGGTTGGCTTTCTGGGCTGCAAGCACACACTGCCAACTCATGTCCATTTTCTCATCAACCAACACTCGCAAGTCCTTTTCTGCAGGGCTGCTCTGAGTCTGTTCTCTGCCCAGTCTGTAGCTGTGCCTGGGATTGTTCCCACCCAGTCTGAAGATTCTCTTTGTGCCCTACATGGAAACCTTCCCCTTTCCTTATTTTGCGAGATCTACTGCTGTATTTTTTCTTAAGTCTGTAAGGTCTTTGAAGAAGGGATCATCTTTTTGTTAGTTTATCACTGCAATGTTTCCTGTAAAGGGTTCAGCATGAAGGCAGCCTTCAGCTTTCGTACCACAAAATAACAGGCATAGACTCCACTCTACAAACACGTGGCAGGGCTGGACCTTTCAGATACATCACGTTTAAAAGGAAAGTATTCAAACCTGAAAAGAATTCCCCATTTTCCTATGGCATCTTTCACTTAACCACGATGTGGCAAAACCTGTCTCTCTGTCATCTGTATTGGCATTTCTGCATGTTGTTCCTGGCATTATGTTAAATTCAAACTATGTCACTCGCTATTCATCCTAAGAAAAATCCTGAAGCAGCAAAATTACCCTTTTTGGTTTCTCTAAGCAGCTCCTTAAACTGAGTGCCCCATTTTCCTTCCAGACACCACAACTATTCTATGTCTTTGCCTGCAAAGAATTCATTGATTTTTTTCTCATGCATGATTGCAAGTGGGTGAGCTCCAGCTATCCTAATGCCTTTCAATGACTCTTTCAGTGCTGCAGCTCCTACTTTGCTCTTCCCCATGCTGTATTCTCCCTCTTCAGACCTGTTGAGTTTAAATGCATGCACTTTATTCATCTGGGGACAGCACATGCTCTCCATCTCTCTGCCCAAGTTCAGTGGTACACGGATGCCAGGGGTCTCAAATGCTTCTGGAATTCACTCTTGGCTCTAGAGACATATTTCTAATAGCATACTTGTCACAAAATGGGTTTCAATAAGTCTGAGTACTCTGTCGCAGCAGGCAGTCGCTCAGTATAGGGTATGGTGAATAACAGCAGCAGTTATTAAGCACATTTTTCAGAGTGACCTCCATTTACCAGGTCAGAGCATCAACAAATGAATAAAAATAACAGCTATGAAGTAAATGTTTTTGTTTGGAAGGCTGAGGTAATGCTCAATTCAGCTTTCTACTTTACAGTAGATATTGTTATTTAAGAGCATAATCCAGATTTACTTTGGAAAGGATGATCTTAGCAAATAATCTTCTTCAGCATAGCTGCCTGGGAGGCTTGGAGAGTTCAGCTGAGTTTGACTCCATTATGTTCCTGGCAGCCAGTGTTCTCTAGCAGCTGCACAGCAAATGTATATTGTCTACAGCTTGGTACCCTATGACTCCTAATGAAAATACCCAATCTACTTAAGCCTGTACAAACTTTCTGCAAATCAAAGAGAAAATTCTTCTAGCATAAGGATTGATGATATAACATTTTTTAATAGAAAACATTGACTTTAATGAAAATTCTATGCTCTTGAGAAATAAAAACTTTAAGATCGTGCACACAACCACTCAGTATTCAAAAAGTCACAATCATGAACGGTCCTCAGATACTGCGTTATTTGTTTCAACCTGTAAAGATGCACTGGTCATCTGTTTCATTTATCCTGCTGTAAATTCTTTTTGCTCAGCAAACACTGCCATATGGAGCGCCATAAAAATGTAGAAAACTCTAGCCTAATATCAAAGCTGTGAACCTCTATTGCTTTCCAAAAATTTAGAAATAGCATGCTAGATTCTTTAAAGATAAATTAAAAATAAAGTAGACAACCCTTTGAAAGTATGCATGCTTACACATAATGTGTCACTTTAACCTTACACTTATAGAAATATCAGCCTTCTGGTATCTACTCTTTGCACAGGGAAAACATTACAGAAACAGAGGTCCATTTCCTTTACAACATGACTTAGCAGTCCTCTTGGCTTGTAAAGAAATTTCATGAAAGCACCTCCAACAAAGTCTAAGGCACATGTATTATGCAGTAAATAACACTATTGTATCTACCATACTCTACACACATATATATTTAGGATTC
Source organism: Neopsephotus bourkii (assembly GCF_033783945.1). Classification (NCBI taxonomy): domain Eukaryota; kingdom Metazoa; phylum Chordata; class Aves; order Psittaciformes; family Psittacidae; genus Neopsephotus; species Neopsephotus bourkii. Next base: position 12,808,100 of record NW_026902293.1, on the reverse strand, counting down.
TAGGAGTTTTCTGTGTTTTGATTGCCATAGGCCAAAGTAAAAAACCGCATCTGAGGAGGCCGCTATATTCTGCACCTAACTGGAGATAACCACAGTTATGATGCCAAGTGCTAAGCATGAAATTACAGGCTTTAAATGCAGCAAAAATTATGTATTGGCACTCTGGCATTCACAGACACATCTGCACCAGATCCTGCATTTGTGTACTAAGAACAGACTGTTTAAAAGATAAGGTGACTGACATTCTTAATTACAGATGCATACCTCTAGATAAAAGAAGATTATTATTTGCATAACCTGATTCCTTATTCAAATATTATACAGTGCAGAGATAATAAAAATGCTCTAAAAACTTTGAGCCCAAAGGGGATTTTTTTTTCATTTTGGTCTGTTTTAAGGGTATTTGTGAAAGGCACATGATATAGTTTCTTGCAAGAGAGACCTCTCCCAGTCTCACTATAGATACATAATTTTACATTAACTGGATACACACCCACACTCCTGAAAAGTAGAAACTTCAAGACATACTCATGTATAGAACTTGAAGCAGAAAGGATTCTCAGAATTTTTCCCATCATTTGAGAGAGAGATTATCATGCTGTAATTTAACACAGGTTTGTTATCACTTATAAATTACTTCTTTGAATGTGAAAATTCTAAAAGGAAAACTAAAAAAAGAGTAGGAGTAGAGAGATAAGATGAGGACTGGTTTAAGTTCTTTTACCTAATTCTTTCCTGCAGCATTTTGCTAATGAGATACACAGTAAAATTACATCACTCATGCATTATTTAACAACATGCCCTGTGGAATTTCTACAGCTTGAGCTTAGATGACTCATGAGCTTGAAATCAGGGCAGCTGTAGGCATTTTAAGTTTCAGAACATGCATAAACCATATACATGTTTTTCTATATCCATTATTTTTCAATAACGAGATACCTTTTTTAGTTGAACTAGTTGGGGGAATTAACATGTCCTTGGACTGACAGTTGCAGAAAAGTGATCTGAACATGATGATTGATTTTCTACACTAAGATGTGATGTTCCAGTAAATTCCTGAAAGTTAGATGCAGGTATCTTCTTACTGGCAAAATTCATTATCATTTCATGAATAAGAAAATTTGACAGTGTAAGAGAGAAAATTTGCCCAACTAGATTAGAAAATAAGTGTCAAACATGTATGTAACTGTGTTTACAGAGTCAGAATTTCTTTTATTAATGCCCATCGTCCCAAACATAGACGTATCAGTAGCATGTTACTAGCAGCTAGCAGACAAACAGCAGTGAGTTTGCTACCCTTAGCAGCCTCTAAGCTGTTGTTTTCCTTTAGGTATGCTCTCCCGGGCAAGGTTGGGTGCTTTATCAACTAAACTATGAAGGACACGTCTAAAGTAAATGGCAAAATTAGATTCCCCAGCTGTCAGTCTTTAAGCTTGTAATCTAACATAACTGATGGTAAAATGCAACATAGCATTCAGTGAGGTCTCTGCCTCATAGTCACATCTCAGATGATTCACCCTCAAGCAGGAGGGCTGCTTGATAAAGGTTAGTGATACATGAAGAAAGAAAAAAAACCTTTACAAAAATTAAGCACCACAGATTGCCCTTGCTGAGTGTAGTGCCAGAGTGCATTTTAGGGCCACACTTTCCCATCACTAAGGGGCCTGCAAAAAGGTGGTTGATGCACTACAGGGAAATTTCTTTCTTGTAGTTCTGGCCATTGGGAAGCACACCTCAAGAAACCATGCAAATGCAGGCTGCTATTAACTGCAATGGGCAAACACCCTTATGGGAGCAGGGCCAGCTTCTAATGGGCACAGCTTCTTTCTGTTTGAAGCCTGAGTGTGCAATGGATGAGGGAATTGTGTAGCCTCTATTAGCCACTGCTCATGTGCCCCAAGAGCTGTAAAAAGCAGCAATAAAATTGTCACGAACCAGTTTGACGGTTTGTTCATCCTTCTGCTCAGCTGAGACTGCAAGCATGTCCTTTGGCTGTGCCCAGAATAAAAACTAAAGTTGGTCATGATATGTAATACATAAACACATGCATTTCTAATATTAGTGAGCACCCGTACAATCACACCCACACAGCAACACCATTTGTGGTATCAAGTACTGGCTATAGCCCTTTGCTTTCAGGCACAATGATGTGGCATGGAATCCACCACAGGAAGCCAGTCGTCAGATGCTGGCCTCAAGACAGCTCAATCCAGAGACTGCTCCCTTGGCAGGCTATCTCAGTGGCTGTAGTGTCACACAGGGAAGAAAGTGTGTCTTCTCAGGTAACTATGACCTAAATCAGATGGATATATTTTCTCTACAAACTTGAAGTGAAAGGAAAGCAGAGAAGTTACAAAACTAATATAACTTTTTTTCTTGTGTTCCAAAGGCCCACTGACAGGGGCAAATGTGAGCTGCACATTTGGTTTTGGAGTAATCTTCAAAGTCATGGAACACAGCAACCATGCAACCTAGAAGGCCCGAATGTACACATGCAGGATTTTCATGGTGATATTTTTCTTCCTGCGAAGAAATAATATATATATATTAGCCCTCTCCAGTGATTTCACATTTACTTACTAAAAGACAGCCATCTCAGCCAAAGGGGTTACAGTGCCAAGGTTGTCTTCCTGGGGCAGCTAGAAGACATGCCCAGGGACAAGACACTGTGTCACAGCCAATCCCTTGTAGTTCTGTGCTCCTATAATGAGGCAATGTTAAAAATCTACCTTATTTTCCCTTCTGAAGTTCATTAAAATTATCTTCGTAACCTCTTACTGCTTCACTATATCATAATTGGCTTTGTCTTTATTATAATAAAACCAATGGGACTTTATCCTGCCATTTGTTTGTGTAGGATAGCTCATCCTATTTACCTGTTCTGACACTTGTTTTTCTGGCAGACTGTTCTCTTGAGTTTATCCATCCAGCTGGACATTCATACAGGGTCCAGCTCTCTGACTGAATTGTCATCCCCATGAGGCATTACTGCAATGTAAACAATACATAATCATTCATCCTACTCAAGGCGAACGGGTGACTGCAAATACAAAATCAATATGACAAAGAAGGAGCAGTGGAGAGTAAAGCTGCAAAGATACATGTAAATAACTGCCAGACTCTTAAACCTCAATGAAATGCTTTCTCATGAGGCACTGAAGCTGTGTGTATATAGGATGACAGAAGAATGTAGACTAAGAGCAATAGAAACCCCACAGTAGTGGCAGATCAACAAGAAATAATTAGAGAGAAATATGCAAGTTAAATGAAAACCATCTCCATATTACTCCAAGCTGTGTTCATGGAGAGGAATGCATATGCTTTCAGAATATTAAATAGGCGCATAAAAATATGTTTCCCTACAACAAAGTACAAAAAAAAAAAAAATGGAAGGCGTTTCTATCTTCTTATGTTTCTGGAATCTTTGACAGTCAGCCCCAGACTAGTGACACACCTGAGTGGATACAAAGAACTCGAATTGCTGCCATCCTAGCCTTGCCAAGTCTAACACCAATAGTAGGTATTGCCCAGGATGCATGCTGTACTACAAACTTTCCCCAAGGCTACAACAGCACAGTGAGATTATAGAGCAGAATAGACGAGCTTTTCATGTAATTGTCACAAAGGAAGACACATTTCTGACAGAAGCAGAACTAGTGCGCCAGTTCTGCCTTCCTTCTCAGGGGGCACTGCCTTAGGCATGTCAGATGCAAACAGCAAACAGGATTTGTTGCCCACAGTGTGTAGGTTAGGGGCACATGCAAGAATTTAAATACTGCCATCTTTTTTCGGTCCTCCTGTAGCCATAGTTTCTGTTCTGGTGTACCTTCACTATCTTTCTGGACTTCTCAAGACATTTTACAATGACATAATACGTAGTCAGACTCTCAGTAACCCTTGATTAGGTTCTTTCATAAGGATATTCATAGATTTTCTATTAGTACAAAAGAGAACACCTTTATTATTCAGCAGTGTGCATTATCTGCAGACATAGACAAATATAAGTTTACTTCAAATTTTTCATTTACTGAATATGTTGCTGAATACTGCTACTGCACTCTCACTCTCCCACAGCAATTCACATCACCGACAATCACATCACTGACAAGGACCTGGGAATATTAGCAGAGGAATTTTCTGGATTTAGAGCCAGCTTGGAAGGCAACACACACACTAGGATTATCTGTGGATTTCTTTTTAGGAATGCTATTCTAACAGGGAATATGTAATACAAACATGTCAGGGATAACTCAAAACTCAGCAACTTCATGTTGCCAAAATATACCTTTCTCAGCGCAATTTAAGTGGGATAAACACACAGTCTGTTGGATCACAACCTTGTCTTCCTTTTTGCTCTTATCATGGCTATCTTCATTTACCAGCTCCATATCCTGTCTCCTCTTCTGGATAACTTCACCACAAGTAGCCCCAAAATTAAGCTCTCTTGCATCTTTCATATAGCATATCTTAAAAGCTATCTTCTCCTTCTGGCAAGTTCTTTTCTCAGACACAATCATCTTACTCCTTATTCAGCTTATTGTTCATCATGTTTCCTCTTTCCAGCCTCTTTGATTCTCAAGAAGCCAGCCAAGGTCCAAGCACCGGAGGATCTTGGTTTTCCTCCAATCTACATGTGTCATGTTTTTCATGTGAACTCCAGATCACTCTTGCTTGGGCCTGCATGGGTCTGCTCCTGCCTTTTTCTTCTTAATCTGAATGTTGCTAGAGCATCGCATGAGATTCAGAGGTTGAGACTTAAACTCTCTCAAATGCAACTATAAATAAGAGGTCCTGAGAGAAAATGGAGTTCTGCTAGTACAACATAGTGGATACAAATCATCTATGTCCAGTTTCTTGTTTGGCAGAGGAAGTCCCAGACTTTCCCAGGTTGTACGAACAATATTACACCTGGCTATCTATACTGGATGTGTGTGTTCATTCTAAATGGGAAGAGAGTAATCACAGAGGGAGGGGGTATGGAAAACACTGGAGGGAGATTGCCTGCGGTGAAAGAGTGATAAGGGGAAATTTTGGAAGAAGACTATAAAAATCATATTTCTAACAGAGTGAGACATTTTTAAACTATGTCACAGGATCACTACTAAGTGGTTTTTCTGCCTTTTCTTTTTTTTTTTTTTCCTCCCTCTCTTTTCTTCTACTTGTTTACTTTTATTCCATCCTTCAAAGTCACTGGTAATTATAAGGCCTATTTATGTATTTATTTGTTTATATCAAATTCTTGACATGGAACAAAACGTTGCTGGACAAACACATAAAATGATTGTACCTGTCTTCAGAATTATCATGGTTTAAGCCTGGCCGGCAGCCCAGAACCACGCAGCCACTCTCTTATTCCCCCCTTTATCCGCCCAACTCCCAGAGGGATGGGGAGGAGAATCGAAAGAATGTAACTCCCCCAGATTGAGATAAGAACAGTTTAGTAACTAAGGTGTAACACAAACCACTGCTGCTACCACCAGTAATAATAATGATAAGGGAAATAAGACGGGGAAAAAATACAACCACGCACCACGACCAACTGATACCCAGCCCAACTGTGCAGTGATCTAGCCCTTCTGGGTAATTGCCCCAGTTTATAGAGTGGGCATGACGTGATGTGGTATGGAATACCTCTTTGGTTAGTTTGGGTCAGGTGTCCTGTCTCGGCTTCCTCCTGCCTTCCCCTCTTCCCTGGCAGAGCATGAGACTCAGAAAGTCCTTCGTCAGAGTAAACATTACTGAGCAACAACTAAAACATTGTTGTTATCAATGCTGTTCCCAGGCTGAAAGTCAAAACCACAGCACTGCCCAGCTACTAAGAAGGAGAAAAATGACTGCTACTGCTGAGCCCAGGACAAGAATCTTATCATCTTCTGCAAGTTTACTGAAAAAAAGCCAATAGATACCAAAAAAAGCAAGACATCTGTTGTCAACATTGTAAGTAAAATCTCATGTCAGAAGCAGACACATTTTTTTACAATGTTTGCCACGGCATCATTGCCAGGTACCATTTGAAGAGACATTTAAAGGAAAACCTCTTTACCTATGTTCATATGGAGCTCTTCCAAGTAACACGTAACAAAGGAGAGAGTCAAATAATGCTGAAATCTGAAAATATAACTAGTCAATGACAGTACCTGATATCTTAGGCCAGTGAAAGGTAGGAGCTGACCTCCCAGTATGCCTAGGGGATGATAGATTAGATGTGGATAGGCCATGGAGGCTTTTGGTTTTGAAGATTCATGTGACATCCATCAACTAGTAATAAAGCATCTTCCCTCTTCAGCTCTGACTGTATACTTGATCAGTTATACTGTTGTATCTGTATAAATTAGGTTGTTAGCTCCTGCAGATTCTTCCATGTTTGCAAAGCTTTATGGACACCTTTGATACCATATAAATTACAAATGCTAATAAAATATCAAGCTGTTTATTTTTTTTATTGCTTTAAGTGCTTCCTTTAGGTCGTATTATGGGTACCTGCATTCCACAATGCTTAATCTTGATTTTATAGGAAATCAATAAATAAAAATATTACCTTGAATAATTTTCAGTTGAGAAAGTTATCAACATGATTAAAGCAGTAAACAGATATTTTCTGGCTTTCATGGTTCTGAGATGTGTTTCTTAAAAACTGACCTACCTTTCTTAAAAAATAACAAACATGCTCTCACCTCCAAAAAAAATTATTTTCTTGATCCCAGTTACATGAGGGAAAAGGAAAAGAAAGGGAAAGGAAAGGGAAAGGCAAGGAAAGGAAAGGAAGGCAAGGAAAAGCAAGGCAAGGCAAGGCAAGAGGAAAGGGAAAAGAAAAGGGATAAAAAAAAAAAGGAAAGGGAAAGAAAAGGGGAAAGATATTTTGTACAAGAGTTTTTTTCCCATCCTCTCTCACAGCAAGTAATTGATTGTTCATCATAATATATTGTTCTGAATTCAGTTATGGAGTTGAGAGACTTTTGGTCCCTTATAACACTGGACTGAGCTTTTTTCTTTTTTCTTCTTAGTACGCCCCAGTGAGTCTTATACCTAACATACACATATATTGATTATAAACAAATCAAAAGACTTTCAGTTTTTATGGGGAAATATTTGCTAACCAATCAATGCAGGCTTTCAGATTTATGATTCTGTTTTATACAGTAATAAAATTTTTAATGTTTGGGTTAGATAGATTCCTCTATTGGTGTTATATACTGTACCTTAAAGTTGACTAGCAGAACAGCATTTTCTCAAATACAGAGCTAAAAAAGCTCATGACAAAATGGAAAATAGTGACCAGAATTTTGTTTCCTTTAATCTGCTCTGGTTTGAAGAAGTTTGTGTACAGCATTCAACCAACAGATTGACTAAAATGTATTAACAAAATAATCAGAAAGCGTGTGTTACTCAAATTGGTATGTAATTAAATCCAAATAGTTATAAGTCAAAACACATGGACTTTCAATAAATAATTTTAAAGCAACCTTATCTACTGGGAATGGTTTTTAATTTCTTTCACCAGTTACCTAAGATTATTACACATATAAGACTACAGAAGAACTCTTCAGTTTTTCAAAATATATTTAATGCATCATGTCTAAATATTTTAAACAGTGCCACAAATGCACTTTAATCCCCAATAACCTGATGTTTAATTTTCATCTCCCTTCCAATGATATAAATCAGGAGAAAATCAAATGGAGTCAGAATGAACTTGCACACAAGCATACAATATCTGTCAGGGTCGCTTATAAGACTGCAAAAAAATCAGACACATCAAGGTGATAGTCCAAAATTCTACTGGGGGCAATTTAATAGAAATATTTCAGAGACATGTATTCCTCTGGAATTTTACTCTCTGCTGTATTCAGACAAGTTTAGACTTGGAACCTGTTCTCCACTAAAAAAAAAACGAAAAAAAGTAAAAGAATGAGAATGTTGTCTCTCTTGTCGTTTAGGTCAATCAATACCAAAAGTGACCAAAGCAGACTGGCAGGCAGCCATCTACTGCAAACATGAAACACTACACACAGCTGTCTGGGTGTTGCAGATGAAAGCTATCCAAACTGCAGACCAATAGGAACACCAGCAGCGCCCTTGCTGGTCTTCAAAACGTAAACAATAGCACTGCAATAGTAAAAAGTTTTGGGGATAGAGTACAGGGACTGATTTGCCACATAGGTTTTGTTTGGCTATTCCAGCATGAATTATTAGGTAGCTCCTTATTTCATCCAAACCCTTAGCACTCACATAGCATGGAATTTTTGCAGTACAAGTATGGATCTTTCTAAGGAGTATCCCATGGTGCTCCATCCTGGTGGTGCAGCGATGACTTGTGGGATGTTCTGTTAGCATTCTGCTTCCATTCATAGTGGCATCTTCCTAAAACTGCAAGAATGAAGTGATTTATTCCCAAGAGTCATCTCTTTCTGAGCATGATGACAAAAGTGATCCATCCTTTAATACTAGCAGTTATTGATCCATGCAGGATACACAACTGTTTCAACACTGATCGCTCTCCTTTTGGTGGCATATTCTGGCAGGTATGAAGGATCCCCAAAATAAAGAGCCCATTGCAATGAATACATAGGGGGGGCTAAAGGAAAAGACGGGCAAGATGCAGGAGAGCTTGCAGTGGACAGGTTAGCAGTTGTCTTTATATGTCTGCCAGAAAATGGTTCTTCAGTTGGTTCATCAGGCTGAGTCAGGACTCCAGGAAGCAAGGGAAAGTCTTATCAAGAAAGGCTAAAGATAGATCAGGAATTATCTGGAGATGAGTACTGCTATAAGTTGAAAGAACAGATAAACTGTAATGCCTGTGTAGCCATCATTCTGTTTCAGGAAGCCAAGTCCTACCAAGCACTCTGAGCCTGACTTGTATTTATGCCTCCCTGTTATAAATACACCTGGCTAGAGCTACAGCTGGCATAAATCAGCTTGACTTCAATGGAGCAATACCAGCAAGTGAGGATCTAGTCCCATGGAAATACTGTATGACCCTTTTGTGGCATTCTGCTGGTTGTGAAATCAATATTTCATTTATCATCTGTCCCTGGTACAATACTACTCCTGCTGTAATTGTCTTGCTTTGAGCCTACTGGACATAGCAGTGCTATGCAACTGAGGCATACTTTCATTTAACAGCGAGCACTCATTTTTCGAAGCAGTTTTCCAAAGCCTTGTATTTGTTCCATGCTCCACCTAGTATTCTTCCAGTTTTCTCTCATGAGCAAGTTGGTCCCATTAAGGGTAGCAGAGGTCTGAGACCTGACCCTGATCCATTCCCTAGCTGACACATCTTAATTTTCACACGCAGTGTCTAATTTCAAATAGCTCTTTATCCATCCCCATGTCCTACCCTGTGTCACTGATTCAATAGGCAAAGTCAATGGCTGTCACTTATTCTTTGCATTTATTCTGTACTAATGAGAAAGGGGATATGTACAGGATTCAGTTTGTCAATAAATAAAAAGCAAAATACAATCACATACAAAAATAATTAATAATGTTTAGAGCTAGGAGCACATTTACTCTTTGGGCTACGCTGAAATCACTGGTGATGAAACTGAGCAGAGAATCCAGTAAAGAGAACTGGGAAGATAAAAGACCTAAGTAAATATTAGTACAGTTAAAAATATAGGAACAAATTAATACAGATGAATGAACTGACTGTATAATAATGGAGGAACTGATAATATATCATGTCAGGAAAAGTGTCCCCACTACCACCTTTGAGAGACACTTTAACACTGAATAAAGAATAACTTCTTATGACTTCTCTGAGAATAACTCACTTACAAGCTCTGATTTTCCTTCCATAATGCATCAACCTCCAACCACCATTTTTTAAAGGATACTAGAATTCTACCTTTTTCAGCCTGGAGAAGTCTCCAGGGAGACCTTAGAGCAGCCTTCCAGTACGTAAAGGGACCAACAAGAAATCTGAGGAGTTTTTACAAGGACATGTAGTGACAGGACAAATGGGAATGGCTTTAAACTGAAAGAGGGTAGATTCAGTTTAGATAATAGGAAAAAATTCTTCACTATGGGGGTGGCAAGGCACAAGAACGGGTTGCCCAGAGAAGTTGTGGATGTCCCATTCCTGGAAGTGTTCAAGGTAAGGCCGGACAGGGCTTTGAGCAATCTGGTCTAGTGGAAGATGTCCCTGCCCATAATCTTTTAAGGTCCCTTCCAATCCAAACCATTCTATGATTCATCATACCTGTACATAAGTTTAGGTGCCACCTGAATATCCAATTGCAATGCTAAGACTTTTAGCCATTGAAAGCTTTGTGTATTCCTATTCCTTTTCTGAATTTTTTAATTCTTCTTATCATGAGTAGAGCCAAAAAGGGCAATAATTTAGGCAAATTGGGAAAGAATAAGATCTTTAGTTCTTCTGTAAATTTACCACAGTTCTAAATGTTGTATAGATATACGAAATAAAATTTAACCACTAGAAATAGAAATAAAATTTAACCACTAGAAATGCTAGTTATATGACTATCAATAGATAGCTGTATAAGTATCTACATAATTTTATATATCACAGGTAAAATTAAATTAGCCAGAAAGGGATCTGAATGTCTGATTAAGAGCTACAACTACAGTGATGATCTATATTTTGCAATGTCTGTCACTATGATGACACAGAATTACAGATTAATAAATTCAACATATCTGATGCACTTTTCATGAGCTACAATAGAATCATAGAATCATAGCATAGTTAGGGTTGGAAAGGACCTTAAGTTCCAATGCCCCTACCATGGCCAGGGACACCACACACTAAACCATGTCACCCAAGGCTCCATTCACTGTTAATGAAAGTTGGGGGAAGTGTTTCCTGTTCCATAGAATACCTAAAGGGAGCTCCTTTTAGGGCTCTGCAAGCAGTGTTATTAACCTGAAAATATCCCGGTGCCCTGAAGCACCACTCACTGGAACTATCAATAAATGTTTGCCTTGTGCCAGTCCAAAATAGCTTTTCAGAAGGTTTTGTTCACTTTGTGAAAGCATCTCCAGATCTCAGATATTTTAGACAATATTAGACTGAGTTGTCTTAGGTTCAAGTACCCTAAATTTTTGCCATAATGACTTCCATCACACGTGATTTTTTCAGTTAATAATTTCAAACATGTACATGCTGCAGACAACAGATTCTATATGCTTTCTGATGTCAGTAGCTATACTAGTTTGCCTTTTCTATAGCCCAGAATTTCTGTCCGAGGTATCATTAACCTAGTAGGCCATCTTGATAGATGTGACAGCTGGTGTTGACTTTTTATTGAAGATGATATATGTTAAAATTCTGCTGATGATACAAATTTACACATTAGTGCTAGTCAATATAAACATCCTTTATTGTTACTAAAGATATTGGGTATTCCATGCTAAAAAAAACCCTCATTTTGAAGCATTTGCAAAATCTTTGTGTGTGTGTGTGTGATGTTTCCTTACAGTCCATACACAAACAACTATTATGAAATATTTTCTTCCTTGTAATTCCTAGTTAGACTATGCCTGCATCTTTCCAAGGTCAAGCACCACAGATTCATTGGGAAGTCCTGTTGACTCTGTCCTAGCTTATGAACTTTAACACATACTGGAGAATACATTAAATCTGGTCCATGTTTTATCATTAATACAGTTTGAATGTACATGGTTTACTGTTTCACAATCTGTAGGTTCTGGTACTCTTTTTTCTTTCCTGATAAAAACACTGGTTTAAATATTCATTCTTGGCCTATGCACACAATGTTCATAATCAGAGATGTTCAAAGTGTACTCTGAAGAAAAAAACAAACTGAAAATACTGGATTGAGCAGTAAAACTGTTATTGATATTATTTGATTAATAGTATCAGGCAGAAAATAGAGGGATCAGAAATGGAAAAAAACAAAATATCTCATTTCAGTTTTGACAAACAAAAATATGTGAGTGCATTTTAAAAAGAAAATAAAGATTGACTATGCTCAGTAGACCCCAAGAAACTTTATGTATATACATTTCTGAAAGGCCACTGAACCAGAAGATCTATTATTTACACAAATCTACTCATGAATACTAATTGCCAAATCTTCCTTTTTATTTTACCCTTTCTTTCCTTCCAATGTTTGAAGTAAGACATCTTCTTGGGTATGTCTGTCAGTCTATATCAGAATATTTCTGCCTAACATATTAAAGTATCTGCTATTTTTCTTGTTGCTATACTCTGAGGATTTCATAAAAAGGACTTTCAGTGGACGCTGCTACCCTAGACAAAGAGACTACCAATGACGCGAGATATCCTCATCTGTATTATGCAGCCAAGTGGTGGTTTGGGAACTTCAATAATATCACATAACCTTTTTGAAACTAAGAACGAGTACATTTTGAAACCAGATTTGATAGATTTGTTGTCTATATGAGCTGTAAGTCAAACCTAGTGTTCAAAAAGGCTACACAAAGGCTACATAAACAGAGTTTTGCTTTACTGAAATGCCTAAAGGCAAATGCTTAAGGCTTGCTAGCTGGTAAAATGTTTCTCCCCCTACCTATGCATCATTGATGGTTGATTCTGTTTATACCATAGAGAGAAAATGTCTAAAATCACCCTAATTCTCTAAATGTCTCACTGATATATCCATTTGTTAGAAGCTAACTTGTATAAAGACTCACATAGAGACAGTGCCTTCTTTTGCCTTTTGACATTTAAAAGTCCTTTATAAGAGTCTACTGAGAAGTAATATTGTATGTGATACATGTGGGTTTTGATGTAGTTAGAATCAAGATGTTCAAAGAAATCTCCAATATTGAGATGTTACCTGCAATTACCCTAGCAACTTCAAATACATTGTATTGCTAATATTCTCAGAGTCTGGAAAAAATGCTGAAAGCCATCTATATATACTTTTTAATGTCCTATCACAGAGACAATTACATTTTTTTCCTTCAAATTTTACCTGCCAGATACTTCTTTGTCTAGATCTTTTCTTTCATGTCCCTGAAGATATCAAACTGTGAGGTGCTGTTCCCTTTCTCGAGGGACATGAGTCCTTGCAGTGATCTAGGTCATTGAAGCATTGGGCAAGATTAATGGGATGAAATATAACAAGACCTAATGCTGGATTCTGCACCAAGACTGAGTAATGTTCAGCAGAAGTATGAACTGGGAGAGGAGTGGCTGGAGAGCAGCCCTGCAGAAAGGGATCTGAGGGTCCTGATCATCAGCAAGGTCAGTGGGAGTCAGCAGTGTGTCCTGGCAGCCAAGAGGGCAAATCAAACCCTGAGGTGCATCAAACACAGGATAACCAGCAGGTCAAAGGGTGTGATTGTCCCACTTGTATTCAGTTTTGGTGAGGCCTTACCTTGAGCAATGTGTACAGTTCTGGGCACGATGATTTAAAAAAGATGTGAAGGTCCTTGAATGCATCCAGAGGAGGGCAATGAAGATGAAGAAAGGGCTGGAAAGACTGTCCTATCAGGAGTAGCTAAGGGCCTGGGCTTGTTTAGTTTAAAGGAAAGAAGGCTGAGGGTCAACCCCATAGCTCTCTACAGCTTCATGGAGAGGGGAAATGAAGGGAGGTGTGATCTCTTCTCCCTGATATCCAGCAATACGATACATGGGAATAGTTCAAAGCTGCGCCAGGGGAGGTTTAGATGAACATTAGGTATCATTTCTTTACTAAGAGGCTAGTCAGATACTGGTACAGGCTTCCTAGAGAACTGGTTGATGTCCCAAACCTGTCAGTGTTTAAGAGGCATTTGGACAATGCCTTTAACAATATGCTTTAACTTTTGGTCAGCTCTGAGTTGTCCCTGCAGTTGGACTAGATAGATGATCTTTATAGGTCCCTTTCAACGAAATTATTCTATTCTGTTTTGCTCTGCTGTATTCTATTCTTCTCTATTTTGTTCTGCTCTATTCTACATAGTAAAAATCTATCAATTCATAAAATGTGATGTAAGAAGGCTTTTTTTCAGTTCACTTTCTTTTTTCTTGCTAACACACTAAGAAAACATTCTTAATGTTAATGGAAAAAACATCCTAATTAAGTAAAAAACATGGAGATCAAACACAAAGTATCAAGTACTTCAAGTGTTCTATTCCATGCTCAACATAACATATATGTAGCAAATATCTGCCTATGTATGAACACTAATGAGGAAATTTAAACAACTTAAGTAAGCTTCCTGATAGTTGGCAGAGAGTGAAGTTGAAGGTTTATATTTCCTCATATTTGACAGGTTTTTCTGTGAGTTTCAGTTCAATGAGTTAAAGGGAAATCTGAGACCTATTATATAAGAAGAAAAAACTCAAAAGGTTTCTGGGCTGCCTGGTGTTTTTGGGTTGCTGCACTTTGAGTGATTTCCATCTCCCCCATGAATATATATATTCTTAGCCCTCCTTCAGGTCAGCACTGACTACTCAAATGAGCTTTGTTTTACGCTATAGAAAATCTTCAAAATTCTGTGTCAGAACTTCAGGGAAAAACTTGTAAAAGGATATTAAGCTAAGCAGATCCTTTAAATTACTTGCTCAGGAAGAAAATCTCAAGTGAAGCAAAGGCTCAATCAGAAATATAGAATCATAGAATAGTTAGGGTTGGAAAGGACCTCAAGATCATCAAGCTCCAACCCCCCCTGCCATGGGCAGGGACACCTCACACTAAACCATATCACCCAAGGCCTTGTCCAACCTGGCCTTGAACACTGCCAGGGATGAAGCACTCACAACCTCCCTGGCCAACCTATTCCAGTGCCTCACCACCCTAACAGGAAAGAATTTCCTCCTTATATCCAATCTAAACTTCCCCTGTCTAAGTTTTAACCCATTACCCCTTGTCCTATCACTACAGTCCCTAATGAAGAGCCCCTCCCCAGCATCCCTATAGCCCCCTTTCAGATACTGGAATGCTGCTATGAGGTCTCCATGCAGCCTTCTCTTCTCCAGGCTGAACAGCCCCAACTTTCTCAACCCACCTTCATATGGGAGGTGCTCCAGTACCCTGATCATCCTTGTGGCCCTCCTCTGGACTTGTTCCAACAGATCCATGTTCTTTTTATGTTGAGGACACCAGAACTGTGCACAATACTCCAAGTGAGGTCTCACGAGAGCAGAATAAAGGGGCAGGATCACCTCCTTCGACCTGCTGGTCACACTCCTTTTGATGCAGCCCAGGATACGGTTGGCTTTCTGGGCTGCAAGGGCACACTGAAGCCGGCTCATGCTCATTTTCTCATCGACCAGCATCCCCAAGTCCTCCGCAGGGCTGCTCTGAATCTCTTCTCTGCCTAACCTGTAGCTGTGTCTGGGATTGCTCTGACCCAGGTGTAGGACCTTGCACTTGGCATGGTTAAACTTCATGAGGTTGGCATCAGCCCACCTCACAAGCGTGTCAAGTTCCCTCTGGATGGCATTCCTTCCCTCCAGCGTATCAACCGGACCACACAGCTTGGTGTCATCGGCAAACTTGCTGAGGGCGCACTCAATCCCACTGTCCATGTCAGCGACAAAGATGTTAAACAAGACTGGTCCTAGCACTGATCCCTGAGAGACACCACTCGTTACTGGTCTCCAGCCAGACATTGAGCCATTGACCACATTTGTGTGCGGCCATCCAGCCAGTTCTTTATCCACCGAGTGGTCCATTCATCAAATTGATGTCTCTCCAATTTATAGACAAGAATGTTGTGTGGGACAGTGTCGAACGCTTTACACAAATCCAGATAGATGACACCAACTGCTTTACCGCTGTCCATCAGTTCTGTAGCCCCATCATAGAAGGCTACCAAATTGGTCAGGCAGGATTTCCCCTTGGTGAAGCCATGCTGGCTGTCACCAAGCACCTTGTTGTTTTTCACATGCCTTAGCATACCTTCCAGGAGAATCTGCTCCAAGATTTTGCCAGGCACAGAGGTGAGACTGACTGGTCTGTAATTGCCCGGGTCACCCATTTTCCCTTTCTTGAAAATTAGGGTTCTATTTCCCTTTTTCCAGTCGTCAGGAACTTCACCTGACTTCCATGATTTTTCAAATATGATGGACAGTGGCTTAGCAACTTCATTTGCCAGCTCCTTCAGGACCCACGGATGGATTTCATCAGGACCCATGGACTTGTGCACGTTCAGATTTTTAAGATGGCCTCGAACCAATTCCTCTCCTACAGTGGGCCCAAGGTCTTCATTCTCACAATCCCTGTGTCTGCCTTCCAAGACTTGGGTGGTGCGGTCAGAGCCTTTGCTAGAGAAGACAGAGGCAAAGAAGTCATTCAGAACCTCAGCCTTCTCCAAATCCTGTGTAGCTAGTTCTCCTGAGAGCTTCCTGAGGGGGCCTACGTTCTCCCTAATCTGTTTTTTTATTTGCTATGTACCTGTAGAATCCCTTCCTGTTATCCTTAATATCCCTAGCCAAGTTTAATTCTAACTGGGCCTTAGCTTTCCTAACCTGGTCTCTAGCTTCCCAAACAATAACCCTGTACTCTTCCCAGGCCATCTGTCCTTGCTTCCACTTTTATAAAGCTCTTTTTTCATTTGAATTTTCCTCAGGAACTCCTTATCCATCCAAGGAGGTCTCCTGGCCCTCCTGCTGTACTTCCTTCCAGTTGGGATGCAACACTCCTGAGCTTGTAGCAGGTGATCCTTGAAGACCAGCCAAGAGTCTTGAGTCCCCCTGGGACTAGGGCTATATCCCATGGAACCTTACTAAGCAGGTTCCTGAAGAGGCCAAAGTCTGCTTTTTTGAAGTCTAGGGCAGTGAGCTTGCTGCACCCTGTTCTCACTGTCCTAAGGATCTCAAATTCAACCATCTTGTGGTCACTGCATCCAAGGCTGCCCTGCAGTGCCACATTTCCAACAAGCCCTTCCCTGTTGGTGAGCACGAGGTCAAGCATGGCACCTCTCCTTGTGGGCTCCTCTAGTACTTGCAGAAGGAAGTTGTCTTCCACACAATCGAGGAACCTCCTGGATTGCTTGTGCTGGGCCGTACCGTCATTCCAACAGATGTCAGGGTGGTTGAAGTCACCCATTAGAACGAGGGCCTGTGAGCGTGAGGCTTTTCCTATCTGCCGATGGAGTGCTTCATCTGCTGATTCCTCTTGATCAGGCGGTCAGTAACATATCCCCACAGTAATGTCTCCCATCGCTGTTTTCCCTTTAACCCTGACCCACAAGCTCTCTGTTATCTGCTCACCTGTCCCCAGACAGAGTTCCATACACTCCAGTCTATCCCTAACATAAAGGGCAACTCCCCCTCCGAGCCTGCCAGGCCTGTCTTTTCTAAAGAGTCTGTAACCTTTCATTCCAACACTCCAGTCATAGGAGCCATCCCACCATGTTTCTGTGATTCCTATAATGTCATACCCCCGTAGACGAGCACACATCTCTAATTCCTCTTGTTTGTTCCCCATGCTACGGGCATTTGTATAGAGGCATCTGAGCCGAGCTCCAAACGAAGCCAGCTCATTGGCTGAAGCAGCTGGAATATCTCTGCATTGGTCCAAGCATTTATTATAGGTGCTGGCAACTGACTGGGAGTGTTGGGATGGAATGATGCCTCCCTCCCCCAACACATCTAGTTTAAAGCCTCCTTAACCAGTCTGGCAAGCCTCCTACCAAAACTGTTCTTCCCCTTTTTTATCGGACCAAGTCCACCAGCCCCCGCTAGACCTGGCCTACAAACTTGGGTCCCATGTTCAAGACACCCAAACCCCTGACTGTGACACCACCCTTTTACCATTTATTAACCTGGCTAAACCTCCTAGCTTTTTTTAATTCCTCCCCTGTATCCTGGAGAATAGATGAGAAGACAACCTGAGCTCCAGAGCCCTTAACCACCTCTCCCAGGGCTCTGTAGTCCTTCTTTATGGTCCCCAGGCTACTACTACCTATATCCCTAGCACCCACATGTATCACCAGAAGTGGGTAATAGTCCGTGGGGCTTACCAGAGCAGGCAGCCTCTCTGCCACATCCCTGATCCGTGCCCCTGGTAGGCAACACACCTCCCTTGAGAGTGGGTCAGGCCGACAGACGAGTGATTCTGTCCCTTTCAAAGTAGAATCCCCCACCACTAGGACTCGCCACTTTTTCCTGGCAGCACCAGTTGAGATCTTATTTACTAGTGCATCAGCCGGCTGTTTCTGGCGCAATTGCGTTTCCTCATGAGCCCCCTGCAGGACAGCAAAGCGGTTCTGCGTGGGGGCAACAGGTTCAGGAGGAAGTCCCTTGCTTTTAATTGTCCTCTTCCTCCTTTTTTTGTTGTTTGTTTTTTTTTTTGTCACCAATTCCCATCATCGAGGGTTAACAACCTCCTTCTTTTCTTCACGAGCTAGAGGGGAAGCTTGAGGCCCCTGCACATTTTGGGCCTGGAGCAAGCATTCCTGCTTCCTCTCAGCTACCCTGACATCTTGTAGCCTATTAATAGCTTCCTGCAGCTCAGTCACCTCCTTCAGGAGAACCTCCACCAGGGAGCATCCAGTGCAGCCCTGCCCATTGTGTACCTTTCCCTCACCAGAGCAGTGCAGGCACTCAATACACCCTAAGCTCTGCACTGCATCCTCCCCTCTCATTGGCTCTGTCTGGGTGCCTACGGTGGCCACCGCTGGGGCAGCCAGAGCAGAGCTCCCAGACCGGGCCCTGGTCATGCGGCGACTGCTCGCCTACCCGCTCACCTACCCGCTCGCCTGCCCGCGCCTACTGCCGCACCCCGCTCCTGGTTGCTCGCGCTCCCTGGGGCAGGTTTTCAACCAATCAGGGCTGGCGCCGTTCCTCCTGGCTCCGCCCCCGGGAGTCAGCAGGTCGCGTCAGCTGAGCTGCCGGCTCCTGGGCAGGTCCTGTCGAGGACTCGAGGCTCCCTCAGTGGCTCTTGTCGCTCTGAGTTGAGGCTCCTGGACGCTGATCTCCCCCGCTCCGGTGTTCCAGGCGTCCTCTCTCGAGCTACTCACCTCAGCAATTGACCACATTTAAAATGAAAATGGAAAACAGCCATTTTAAATTACCAGTTAATTAGTGATGTCAGAAGAATTTTCCTAGTATTGTTTAAAGAACACCTGTTGCCCCTGGTTAGTTTAGATAGGCCAGAATAACAATGTTTTCAGTGCACTCAACTACAGTCCAGGTAGAATTTGTGGACTGTTTACAGCAGAGAAAAGGTAACCGTCTTGCAAGGACTGGACATGCAAGGGTCTGGAGACTTAAAGCAACAGAGTGGAGTGCTCTTTTGAGATATCAAATACAAAACAAGGAAGGTAAACAGAATACTACAAGATTTTTCCATTAAAGATTTTATGTTAGCAGAGGCATTCAGGAATTATATTTAGCTGAAAGAGGCTGAAAATGTGCATCTCATTCCTTATGGTTAATTCTACTTCTAGGCAGTCTTGCGGTACTGTTTGTGCAGTTTGGTTTAGAAATGAGGCAAAGCTGCAGTGTATACAACAAAGAAACAAGCGTGCACATGGCATATATGAACCAGTCCACTCTCCCCACCTTTAGGAAAGAGAACTGAGCAGAGTGAATATCATTATTACCTGAACCCTCCTCAGAGACCTGGGGTTTATTGTAAGGATATGTGTGGAAGCATGACTAAGGTACTGGATACAGGTAAATGGTCCCAGCTGAGGCAGGGGAGACTATCCATGCCATTTCTACAGTCTGGCACCTGGGGACAGGCCAGTGCACTCCTTCTTGTTACCTTGTGAGGCTAAGACCTTGTAAGAGTTTCAGGTAGCACTAAGAAGACTGTCACATTTTAGAGTAAGTCCCATAATTTTCCCCAATGCAGATAAAAGAGTCTGTAACTGAATTTGCAGGTTGCAGCAGACAGTGGTGGGGGAGACAATTGACAAATGTAAAACTAAGAGGCCACTAAACTTGCTTCCAATTGCAATGAGTCAGTACCAGTGGGTGCAAATGGAAAAGAGGCTGAAGATATCCCACTTTAAATAGGTTGTAGAGAGTGAAACGGGCATGATAACCTATACTGCACAACTCACTGCCAGACAGCTCCCAGATGAATGAAGTTAATAAAGTTTTAGGCTAATTAAGCCATATCCCCTGTGCTTTGTCATTCTTTCTGCATGCCTAGCACAATGAATAATTTAAAATGAGACTGCAAAACAGAGCTGTACAACTAGCCTTTTAATCCTTTCTCAAATTAGTAGCAAAAATAGCTTTTTCATTTATCTTTATTTCCTTTCCAGCATTATTTAAAGCATATTTGTGGTTTCCAGGTAGGTTTGCAATTCCTGGCCAAATGGGACTGCCAATTACCTAATACAGTCCTAATATCTTTTCCTAGCAGTCTGTCTTTTGATATGTGTAGTCAGCCGGATGGTGATTAAGGACCATATTTGAATGAATACTGCTCCACTGTATATATATATCAAGCTATATTTGATTTTCTATCCTGTGTAGAATTCCCTCCACTCATTTTAGATGCTTCTCTTTCTAATAAGAGAACAAGATACACTAAATGAACATAAAAGTCATTCATCTTACTGAAAAGAGGAGAAAGACTTGGGGATGTTGATTGATGAAAAGCTCAACATGACCCAGAAATGTGCGCATGCAGCCCAGAAACCCAATCATATGCTGGTGCTGCATCAAAAGGAACATGGCCAGCAGGTTGAGGGAGGTGATTCTCCCCCTCTACTCACTCTTGAGACCACACCTGCAGTACTGTGTTTAGCTCTGGGGACTCAGCACAAGAGGGATGTGGACCTGTTGGAGGAAGCCCAGAAGAGGCCACAAAGATGATCCAAGGGTTTGGAGCACCTCTCCTGTGAAGACAGGCTGAGAGAGTTGGGCTTGTTCAGTCTGGAGAGAAGAAGGGTCCAGGGAGACCTTATTGCAGCCTTCTAATAACAAAAGATGGCCTTTATGGGTCCACTATACAATGATAAGACAAGGCATAATGGCTTTTAACTAAGAGTACATTTACTGTAGATATTAGGAAGAAGTTCCAGTGTTGAGACAGTGGAACAGGTTGCTCAGAGTTGTGGATGCCCCATCCCTGGAAGCACTCAAGGCCAGGTTGGATGGGGCTTTGAGCAACCTGGTCTAGTGGAAGTTGTCCCTGTCTGTGACAGGGGGTTGGAACTGGATGATCTTTAAGGTCCCTTCCAACACAAGCCATTCTATGAATCAATGAAAACACAGTTTAAAGATGGAGATATTTGAGCAGATTTCATGTCCAGGAGAAATATCTGTACATAGAAATATTTTTATCTCCAGAACCTGTACAAGGCAGATAACAGCAGTGAGAAATTCATGTCTGTAGACAGCTGAGTCAGAACATTTAATGTATTTAAAGTTGGTTTTAACCTGTGGCCCAAAGACCTCTGCGAGACTGTGAACAATTTTTAATGAATCCATAAAGGTAAGCAAAGAAGAGAAAGTTCCTCCTGTCAGAAGGCTTCGATTCAGTTCACATATCTGTGCTTCTGCTGGAAAATGTTTGGGAAACTGCAAATACAGAAGATAAAAAGACCTACTCTAGTATAATTTAGTTTGTGTCACTTGCTTGGCAGAATGATCAAGAAAGGTGATGCTGGTGACTGCTATTGAAATATGGACACATCCTCTGAGAAAAAAAAAAGGTGTCTTTTTCTCACAGGATGTATCCCAGAGCCCACTGATCCGTCTCATCTGCAGCACAAAATTACTGTTGGGTCTGAATAATCGCTGTCATTGTTACCACTCATTATCAATATGAATGAATCTGGGATAAAGGAAATAATATTAGCTTTATTCCTACAAATAAGAAAACGTAAAATGGAAGAACAGAATCCAAACCGTGAACTAGGTCAGGATTTTTCAGAGCAATTTAATATTATATAGGATGTTTAAATGTTCAAACTGTAGTTCACATTACTTTCAATTGCCCTGGAGATATTGGGCACTTGTGTAGATAAATCCTTGAGATATAGAGTCAAACATCTAGAAACAAAAGACTAGACAGTACATGAAAAGAGGGGGTTTAATATCTTGACTACTTGTAAGTGTGAATTGACAAAGCTGGGAGCGAAACTCCAGATTTTTCAGAACACCATTCAATTGATTTAACTAACTGCTATTCCTTCTTTTACTATGTTTTCTAATTTTGAAGGCCTAAATGGGCGTAAAATGACCATATGACAGTATAGCATTAGATTGTTGTATAATGTTCAAGAACCACAGAATCATAGAATGGTTTGTGCTGGAAAGGACCTTAAAGATCATTCAGTTCCAGCAACCCCTGCCATGGGCAAGGACACCTTCCACTAGATCAGGCTGCTCAAAGTCCATCCAACCTTGCCTTGAACATCAATACAGAGAGAGGCCTTAGAGTACTTGCTTATCAAGGGTTTTCTTTTTAATAGTATCTCTTATTTTCTTATTTTTATTGTAAAGAGTTTTTACAATGAAAATTTTCTGCTTGATCAATTTACAGAAATACTATCCTTCACTGGGAAAAAAAGAAAAAATAATATCTTATTTCTGGAAGGAAGGACAACAAAAAACACACACTGAACAGGAAAGAAGAGGGGAAAAAATGTTTTCAGTTCGAGCTGCAGACTGTTACTTGCAAACTCACTGCTAAAGAAAAGCAAACGCATCACACACCCTTATCAGCCCCTTCAAGACCTGGCAGATGTCAGAGTCAGGTTCTTTAAGGCAGTGCTGTTGGCTGCCCTTCTGGTCACGGGTCACAGTACTGTTACAAAAGATGAAATCTTAGCTAGTTAAATCAGTCTCTGTATTTAAACAGGAGGACAGAAGGCAAAAGAGTAAATTAGAAAAGAGGAAAACAAACCTGAGAAGGCAAAAGAAGCAGAAGAGGAACTGTAAAAAGAAAAGAAAAAATCCTCTCTGTTCTCGTTCATAATTAAGTCTAATTAGCATATTACAATTTCTTTAGATTGATTCCTAACCCCACCTTCATTTGAACACCACTTCTAATTTACCTCAGGCTCTGGATGACATCAGGAGGCACAGTTTGTTTTCACTGTTACATTAACTTGTTTTGACTGAAGAACATTTGGATTGCAAGATTCTGTACAGTTTGTGTGGCATTTTTGACCCTTTCCAGCTTATGCAAAATAAATACACAAATAAAGCGGGAAGTTTAGCATCCTGCAAACAAGACTCTACCGAACAGAATTTCATGGAAAGACACCTTGTGTAGAGTGAATGACACTGTAATGCCATGGAAAAGCAGTGAGCGATCACACAGTGAAACCCCATGAGACAGCACATGTGCTGAATTCCAGTTGCCATGATCCCAGCCCTATAGTGCGTCTCTCAAGACCCCTCAGGCTGTTCCTATCTATCTGAGGATCCTTGCCTAAATACCCTGCTCCTCCAAGCTGCCTGTCTCCAAATACTCACTTGGGCAATCCCAGCTCTGTTTGTTCCAGGTCCCTCTCAGATCTGTCACACTGGCTTTTCTCTTTCTTTGGTCCAGCTTCACACACACACGCATTCCTTGGCCATCTTCCTGACAGCCCGATACACCTTCCCCAGTCTTCCAATATCTGGGTCTCTGTCCTCAATCTTTGGTCCAGCAGATTTTTATGGGAAGCAAAAGACACATATCTCATATTTTTGCAGTCTTTCTGCTTCTTACTCATCTCTTCATATCATTCAAAGAATAGGGATTTGTGTATTTCAAAGGAAAGCTTCTGCGTCATATGGACTTTTCCCCCTAGCATCATTCTCAGAAAAGCTTGAAACATTACAATGCAAAGATTCAGCTGGAGGCAGAAATTGGCATGGAAAAAATTCATCACAACAGCTAGAGTCTAGCTAAGTTAAAGTAAATGAAAAAAGGCATGTATCAAGGAAAATGCTTGGCAACCTCAGTAACAGGTAGTGCTATATAGTTTTACCTAAAATATCAATGCTCCTGACAAAGAAAGAAAAAATGGTAAAGCATAACTAAGAAATGCTAAAGATCTCATCATACAAATATGGAGGAGAAGAGAGATTGGAAACAGAAGCTTCTGTACATTAATCTGCAAAGCCACTTCTAAAATATTCAATGTACAAAAGCAAAAAACCCGCCTGTGGTTACTTGCAACTTTGCACACTGGAGCCACAGGTGTGCTCGAACTTAGATGGCCAGGGGCCTGCAGAGCGTGGATGTCAGGCATGCCCCTCACTATCCAGCTCCAGATATATCTTCCTTTCAGGTCAGGACATGACCTGCATGCAGCAATCTCCTCCCCACCAATCCATGCTTCCATTGGGCAGAAGGCTGAAAGGGGGTTGCCATTCCATTCTCTCCAATGTAGATGACAGACATATCAGCATGGGTAAATACTGCCATAGGGTATGTCTGCACATCACACTTCTTTTTTTCTAGCTGCTGCCCCCTAAATTGGCCCAAATTTCTGCAATATTATCACAAGCAAGTTTTGAGGGCAGGTGATGAGCAGGAAGATCAGAACTGTCACCTGTCAATGAACCGGATCTCTCCCTTTCCTAGGTGTTCAGCTGTCTGAGTCCCAAAGCCCATTTTGTTGTGATCCCACTATGCCTTGGTCTCAACCCTAAGGAGGCTGCTAAACTGTGAGGAAGACATGTGGAGGTACCTCATGCATGGGGATGGGCCTGTCCCAGCTGCCCCACACCAGCCCTGTTTTTTGGCTGGGGTGGAGGGAGCCACTGGTCCCATAGCACTATGACAAGCCCAAGAGTTCAAGAGCTGAAGAAGTAAAGAAGTGATGTGAAAAGGCAACAAATCCTAAAGAAAAACATCAGGGAATTTTAGATGGTGACTCAAGAAAGCTATTTCAGGGAGCAGTAGGCATGAACCCCTCTGATCACCTGGCTGATAACCTGGCCAGCAAAAAGATGTAACAGCCCTTACGCAGGATGTTGATGCACAGCCTAACAGCTCACTAACTCCAGCTCTCCATTATGTGTGTTATCTGTAGTATCTCCTTTATTCTTATAAACTGCACAGAATTTCTCTGTACAAGACAAAAAGTGCCCAAAAAAAAGCAATCCAAGGAGGAACAGTGATAGTACAAGTATGAAAGCATAAACAAGAACTCATAAATCAAAATTCAGGAAAGTTTTCAGTTTTAGATACTTTGATGGTGCAGAGAAAACCTAAAATATTAATGTAAACAATGGTTTAGAGATGAGACTTTAAGACAGAATTTTATGGTTACTAAAATATTTAGTCTTCTTTTCCCATCTTTTTTCCTAGCATGCCTTAGTAACTTGGTCCTTGAAAAATGGCATCCCAAAGAAACCCTGATTTGAATTGTAGTATTTGAGCAGAGAGAAATAAAACAACGCAATGTAGAGGTCCACATGATTTTTCCAGGTTAAACATAATCAACAGTCAGTTCATAGCACAGAAAACAGTAGCAAGACCCAACAGCATATAATCATTTCAAGTCTGACTGTGCATTCTCTACGCAACTACTTGTACAGAAGTCATTAGACATCTTGGTGCATAAAGAAATTGGGATTAGGTCTTTTACGAACTCCACAGGAGGATGAGTAATTAAAATTTATGAATTCGCAATCTGGCTATTCAGATAGCTGATCCAAAAACTCACATTTCGAGCAAAAACTTTTTGTCCAATCTCTGAACCAATTAACCTTACCGATTCCTCTCTATTTCTGCAACAGCAATGGTACATTTAGGATATCAAAAACTGCCATTGGATCCAAAAGCCATTGCTGGTTCATCTCTGCATGTATTTAATTCCTTATTCAAATTAAGTTCACACACATATATCCCAATAATCTTCTCAACTGTCTAATAATACTTGGCCATAAGCACTGTAGTTACACAATTTGTTACTCAAAGGCATGAAAACACCCTGTAAGTGTCTCCTTTTCCCCTAAAAAAAAAAGAGTAAGGAATTCAAGCTCCCTGAACCTCTCTTCATCTGGGTCTTCATTAAGCTCCGTCACTCCTATGATATTATCTAGTCCAGATTAATTGCCAGATAACGAAGAATATCTTTTTCACTGGCAGCACAGTCATTGCGTCTTCTTTTCTAACCTGTGGCAAAACATTGTGGTGCTATGTTGTTCAAACATCAGCCTCTGAGTTCCTTACTTGCAAATATTCATCACTGCGTCCTTAGTAGACATGGTAATACGTCTGAATAAAACCCTACACTTTATCCCGGTAAATAGGGAAACCAGGACTACCATAAAATTTACAGCATTCTCATGGTGACTGCTGTTCCAAAAGTGGTCCAGTGCCACATGTGAAATGGCAATATGAAATCTAAAAATGAAGCTAAAACCTCTCTGAAATAGCTTCTTTCTTCACATTTTACATAGGAAACCCTTTCAGACAACATCAGTAAAGACATTTCATTGCAGCTGAAGGTTTGATTCTTTGCATTTTTTATTTTTTTTTTTTTTGCATGGATCAAAGTCTCTTCCATCATTTAAATAATTAGTGATCCTCTTATTTTATTTATGTACTATCCATGCAGCAATTTGTATGCATTTGTAACATGTCCAGATCACCTACATTTTCTCCATATACTTTGGCATAAAACTTACCTTCAGTATTCACCACCTTTATGAATTAACAGCAAGTCTCTGATTCAGAGAAACTGCTCCCTGAATGGCAAACTTGTGTTTCACTTCTTTTATTAACATACTGCATTCTGACAGGTGTTATATAACCAGCATCCTAATTCACAATGTAATATCAATGACAGATCACAAGTAGAAGATAGCAAAGGAAACATAAGCCTCTGCCTCACATGAGGCAGAAAATAAAAGTAAAGAAGCTTCTCAGAGATACTTCTGTGAAAATGTTTATGAGCTTTTCATAGGTTTTTAAATCAGTCCCTTTATGATAGAGAAGAAATGTCTTAAGTGCAGGTCATTTGTCAGCAGGAAATACAGGTATATATCCATATATCAGAGATACTTCATGATATGTTATTACACATATGTAAATGAGACACAAGATAAAGCTTTTCCAAATCAAGCATTGGCAGCAACTATAATAACAGTGACATCGGTTTAGACAAATTCCTTTGCTATCACTGAAAACAAAAACTGAAAAAGATTACAAAAAAAACCCAAACAACTCAAAGCAGGCAGAATAACATAAACCAAGGAAGTAGCAGAACATAACACATTTGTGCTCTGGGGTTAAAAACTTCATTTAATTCTAAGCAAGTTTTAAATTATGGTTTTCAATAGCCTGAACTAGAATGCATTTTAAATTGGAATAGGAATGTCTGTTTAAAATACAGCTGAAACCTAAACACTAAGCGCAAACTGTTCTTTACAAAACAGCTGTTGGAATCATTTATAGAGGACATTATACTCTTTTATATATTTGGTTACAGAAAAAGGTACACTAATGTCAGTAATAGATTACAATAGGATATGTCATAACATAGGTGGAAATAATTTGAAGTTTTGTCTGAGGACTGCTCCACAGTATATGGAGGTACCTGAAAATCACTCATTGTTGCATCAGCTGTGGGATCTGCTTATCCTCCTTATCTAGACCTGAAAATGGCTTAATTGCTAACAGAGACAGGAGTAAATCCACTATCAGCATTGCTGAAAGAATTGTGATAGACGTGGTTTTCCACCAAATCTCCAATGAATTTTCTGTGTCAGGGTTGCAAGTGGTCTATTACAGTTTCCACTGGGGTAAAATCAATTTTGGTGCTATCATCTGACTTGGCTCTAAGATTAATTTCTGACAAATATCACCACTCAGTCATATTTTTAGTATATCATCTCAATATTTTTCACTGTTTCTTTGCACTTCCTATTATCCTGGTACTAAGATCTCTTCAATCTGTCATATTTGCCTTCATTGTTTCTGTTTTCTCCCTGCTTTGTTAAGATCACATGCAGTCTGAAGATCCTTACTGTCCCAGACTCACTAGGAAAATCAGAATAGTAAACGGATGCAAGAAAAAGAAATCAGACAGCTCCAATCAGGAAAGATAGAATAAAAAAGATACAAGGAGAAAAGAAATTGAAAGCAAAGGAAATCCAAAAAGATTAATAGCTGGCAGAATAAGATTTGGAACCTGAATCATCAGAGAGTATTAAGCTTAATTTTCTGGACTGCAGAAGATTGAAACCTGACAGGATTTTCAGCACTGCCAATAGAGTAGTACCCAGGTTTAAGAAAGTAAAAGACACTGGGGGAGACATTATGAGGCCAACAAGGACTGGAGTCCTCTGTTTGGGAAGCATGGATTTCCAAAGCCAAGTCTATGAAAATTTAGAGGGGAAGAAGAGTTTTCACCAGGGACACTCCCAGGAATAACTTGTAGAAAGTGCATCATTCTGTCCTGGATTCAGCACTACCAGTCATCTCCTTCTGAGTAGCTGGTGCAGTGCTGTGGGTTTGACTTTCAGTCTGGGAACAATGCTGGTAACACCAATATTTTTAGTTGCTCCTCAGTCATGTTTACGCTGACCAAGAGTCTCATGCTTTGCCAGGGAGGAGGGGAAGCTGGGAGGAAGCAGAGACAGGACACCTGACCCAAACTAGACAAAGAGGTATTCCATACCACAGCACGTCATGACCACTATATAAACTGCGGACAATTACCTGGAAGGTCTAGATCACTTCTCAGTCAGGCTGGGTATCGGTCGGAGGGTGGTGAGTGGTTGTACTCTCTTCCCTTGTTATTTCCCTTATCATTATTATTATTATTGGTAGTAGCAGTAGTGGTTTGTGTTATACCTTACTTACTGGACTGTTCTTATCTCAACCCATGGGAGTTACATTCTTTCAATTCTACTCCTCATGCCTCCAGGATTGGGGGGGGGAAAGGGGAGAATGAGAGAGGGTCTGCGCGGGTCTGAGTTACCGGATGGGCTTAAACCATGACACACTCCCAAAAGACAACCACTACCACAGGGAACAGGACTTCTTGATGGCAACATTTAAAGAAGTGGCAGAAAAGTGAACAATTAGTTCTATCAGCTTCACCTAAGAATGATGGAGATTGGAATAGGTACAGAAGAAACAGAAACAGCTGATACACTTGAGAAAACAAATGGCAAGAAATGAGGAGAGTAAGAATGGGGGGGGGGGGGGGGGGAATCAAAATTTGAGGGATTTATTTTATCTCACAACCTTTCTGTAGATTGTCTTAGTTTTAGACAGGTCTGCTGCCTATTCCTTGACACTGACCAATACTACTTATTGAAAACGTCAACTGAATATTAAGCCGATTATTGCTGAAAGGGTGAATACACATTTTCTTCCACATAAATTATTTCTAGAATCATAAAATCACAGAATGGTTTGGGTTGGAAAGGACCTTAAGATCATCAAGTTCCAACCCCCCTGCCATGGACAGGACACCTCACACTAGACCATGTCACCCAAGGCTGTGTTCAACCTGGCCTTGAACACTGCCAGGGATAGATCATTCACCACTTCTTTGGCCAACCTGTTCCAATGCCTCACCACCCTCAGAGTGAAGAACTTCTTCCTTATATCCAACCCAAACTTATCTTGTTTTAGTTTAAACCCATTACCCCTTGTCCTATTGCTACAGTCCCTAATGAAAAGTCCCTCTCCAGCATCTCTGCAAGGCACAGAGGTGAGACTGACTGGTTTGTAGTTTCTCAGGTCTTCCATTTTCCCCTTCTTGAAAATGGGGGTTATAGTTCCCTCTTTCCAGTCATTGGGGACTTCACCTGATGGCCATGATTTTTCAAATATGATGGACAAACCTCTATATTATATATAACACATATATAGTATATATATTGTGTGTATATATATATGAAAGGGTGCCTGCAGGCATACTGCATATTTAAATAGTCACCATTTACAGATGAACTTTCAAATTTTCTGAGGAAACTTTATTTCCCATTTAGAACTGAGTTCTGAAATGCTACCATTAGCTTTACCATTTAATGGTATTGATGACATCATAATGGTATTTGATAAATTTCTGTTTGGCTTTGGACTGGAATAAAGCAAAATTACTTGTGAATTACTTGTTGTGAATAGCCCATCCCTGGCAGTGTTCAAGGCCAGGTTGGACAAGGCCTTGGGTGATATGGTTTAAAGCGAGGTGTCCCTGCCCATGGCAGGGGGGTTGGAATGTAATGATCTTAAGGTCCTTTCCAACCCTAACTATTCTATGATTCTATGATTCTACTTTGGTTAACTACTCCAACAACCTACTTAATGTGTCTTCCCCTTGTTACTAGTACTTGCAGGCATACCTGTAAGGGTAAACTGCTTAGATTTAAAAATTAAGCCAATCTTGTTTTTATTTTTTTTCCAGAAATCCTTATTTATGCAAGCCTGCTTCTTGTTAAAATTTATTTTTCTAAGAATAGAGAATAAAAAAAAAGCCTACTAATTTTGCAAGCAATTTTTCATTCTTAACGCTTGGTTTTTATTTTAAAATATTTATTTAAAAGAAACATCATAAATAGCAATGTCCTATAAAGCTGCATTTCTTGACAATTTCAAATGAAAGTAAACACAATATTAATGTTTTACTAGTATAGTTCCAATTGAATTTCCCAAAGTTTAAATTTTTTAATAGAAAATGTTCAGGCATCATGGAATTCGTTGTAACCTCAGGATGTAACCCATACCAATAGCCATTCACTTTTTATAACCAAAATGCACTGCAGCTTCTTTCTTTTCTTAGCCTAAGCCTATCTCGAATGTTCTACCACACTGCCAGTCTCTACCTATCCCTTAGGTTCATTGTGGTCTCTGTTCTACCTCTGCTTCCCCAAGTGTTACTGCAGGATCACTTAACTAATAGCCCAGAAAGACAAAACTAAATGTGCTAAAATTTGGCCTGGCTTTTCAAGCTTGAGTTCTGCTCTATACCTATATGTCTGTCGTGGTTTAACCCACAGCCAGACAGCTTGTTACCCACTCCCCCCCACTGCTGCCACCAATAATAGTAATGATAAAAGAAATAGCAAGGGAAGAGAATGCAACACCCCATCACCAGACGACCGATAACTCGCCCCCCCAGCCCGACCAAGCACCGACCGATACCTCCTCCAACCCTCCAGTCCACTCTCACCCCTTCCAGGTAACTCCCAGTTACATCCTGGGCATGACGTGCTGTGGTATGGAATACCTCTTTGGTCAGTTTTGGTCAGGTGTCCTGTCTCTGCTTCCTCCCGGCTTCCCCTCCTCCCTGGCAGAGCATGAGGCCCACAAAGTCCTTGGCCAAACCAAAACATCATTTTTATCAGCTTTGTTCCCAGCCCGAAAGTCAAAACACAGCACTGCACCAGCTACCAAGAAGGAGAAAAAATGACTGCTGCTGCTAAACCCAGGACAATGTCATTTTAGGGAGTAAGTTTCCTTTTCATGTCTCTTCTCCCAGATATACAACCAACTGGGGGACATCTACACAGCCTGTCTTTTCAAACCTGTTTATAGTAGCAGATTCCACAATCTTCCTAGTCAAATTATTTTAGTATTTAACTAGCTTTACCATTTCATAGTTCATAACCTAAGGGTTTTTTTCTTCAAACTGACTATTACATGCCCAGTGTCCTGCATATGAAAACCATTTTTTTTCCACTTTCATTTATTCTGCAGCTACATTTGGAAATTCATTACTCTGCCTTCGTGACATGTTCTCTGAAATGAACAATCCAATTTCTTCCAATATTTCTTCACACACAGTTTTTTTTGAGACCGCGGATCATTATTTTGTGTCTTGCCTAAATGGCCCATGTCTTGTGGAAAAATGTGCTAAAACTGGAGACAGTACTTCAGCTATAGTTGTAATACAGCTGAAAAAAAGCAGAATTATTGTTCAAGTTTTGCACACACATGCCTGCCCCTATGCCCCTACATGAAGAATGATTGATAACTGGCACTTGCCAATGGTGGTAGAATTGTTTCTCATGTGAACTGTGGGAGCGATTCAGACTTCACCTTAAAACCATACACTCATGCCTTGAAGCTCTGGAACCTTGACATACATAAATTTTTACCAAATCAAGGTGCCAGTATGGCATGATTTTATTGGTTTTTACAATAAATGTGTACTGAGGCTTTGATTCTGTAGCATAAAGCTGTGAATTCTGAAAGGTAAACATGTAGTTACATGGTTTTTTTAGCTGAGGTACCTTGTATTTAACATAACAAGGACTGGAGCAGAGCTCCCCTGTGTTTATAAGAGAAAAGCCTTCACAGCCACAGTGATGATGTTAGTGATCAGCTGCCAAATGTATGTAAAGAGGGATTCCTCCATTTAACCTCAGCAGTATTTGATGGATTGTGGAATACAAATACTTACAAAACCCTATTGCTATGTCTCCTCTCAACAGATGCTACAGACATTGCCTCCTATGAAAAATCCTAATTTTGAACTACACTTTGATTTCTCCTTTATTACAATAACTGCAATCCCAGCACTAGCCAAAAAAATGTTGAAGTCAAAGACACCAAATCCTGGAGTCCTGTTTTTGGTTGGGATAGAGTTAATTTTCTTCCTAGTAGCTGTTACAGTTACCACAATATCCCGCAGGTACGGTAAACCAGGACTCCTGCATCATCTTTGTCACTGGTGACTGCAATTTAGTAGTCTCAGTAAAACTCACAAGGTGCTGGTCTCTTTAATTCAAATCCTCAAAATTGCTATAATATTTCCCATCCCCTCCATTTAAAACCGGGACATCATGCTGGTCTTTGAGCTCTAATATAAAGCAAATTTTGTTCTGCTTTGAGATGGTTTTGGCTGGGATAAAGTTAATTTTCTTCCTGGTAGCTATTCGGAGACCTTGTTTTGGATTTGTGCTGGAAACAGTGTTGATAGCAGGGATGTTTCTGTTGTTGCTGAGCAGTGCTTACAGAGAGCTGAGGCCTTTTCTGCTCCTCACACCACACCACCAGCGAGCAGACTGGGGGTGCACAAGGAGTTGTAAGGGGGCATAGCAAGGACAGCTGACCCCAACTGATATGGTGTCCCATACCCTATGACATTATGCTCAACATAAAAAGATGGGGAAAGAAGGACAAAGAGAGCATGTTCGGAGTTACATTTCTTGTCTTCCAAATAACCATTACAGATGATGGAGCCCTACTGTCCTGGATTGGCTGATCACATGCCTGGTAATAGGAAGCTGTGAAAAGCTTGCTTTGCTTGTGTATGCAGATTTTGCCTTATCTATTAAACTGTCTGTATCTCAACCCATGAGTTTTCTCTCTAAGCCTTTCCGGTTCTCACCCTCATCACACCCAGAGGGATTGTGTGGCTATGTGGTGCTTAGTCGCCAGCTGGGGTTAAACCGCATGTCTATAGTGTAATTTTCTTTTATTAGGGTCACATACAGACTATCTATAAATAATATTCTGCTCTGTGATTAATTTTCAGGATAAATTTAATCTCCATTAGATGGTGTCCTCAACATCAAAAGGACATGGAACGGCTGGAACAAGTCCAGAGAAGGGCCACGAGGATGATCAGGGGACTGGAGCACCTCCCATATGAAGACAGGCTGAGAAAGTTGGGGCTGTTCAGCCTGGAGAAGAGAAGGCTGCATGGAGGCCTCATAGCAGCCTTCCAGTATCTGAAGGGGGCTTATAAGGATGCTGGGGAGGGGCTCTTCATTAGGGACTGTAGTGATAGGACAAGGGGCAATGGGTTAAAACTTAAACAGGGGAAGTTTAGATTGGATATAAGGAAGAAGTTCTTTACTGTAAGGGTGGTGAGGCACTGGAATGGGCTGCCCAAGGAAGCTGTGAGTGCTCCATGCCTGGCGGTGTTCAAGGCCAGGTTGGACAGAGCCTTGGGAGACATGGTTTAGTGTGAGGTGTCCCTGTCCATGGCAGGGGGGTTGGAACTAGATGATCTTAAGGTCCTTTCCAATCCTACCTATTCTATGATTCTATGATTCTATAATTCTATAATGTAGATCTCCTTTTCTGAATTTCTCCCTACACTGTAGATTTGCATCATGGTGGAACATGGATTTGAGGAACAGGATAACTTGATGTAAATTCAAATACTGTGGTCAGCACAAACCATTTGCATCACCCTAGGAGATAATTACAATAAAATTTTCTGTGCTTTACCCAAATTATCATTTTCTCTATGTTGAGCACAATGAAAACCATTCCATAATTTAATTTCTAATTACCTTTTGCTTTATTCGCAGTATCTGCTATGCTTTGCTTTAAACACCGACACAGGTCTCATGGTTTCCTGACTCACAGGTTAGGAAAATATCAGGTTTTGCTTAAAAGCATTATTTATATTATCCCTAGACAGCAGATCTCTGTCAGCTACATCACCCTTAGAGTTCACTGTTGCTGAACATTGAATCCAGCTCAGATATCTGTGATACTGAGGAAGTGTCTTTCCTCAGATATCTAAAGCAGTGGTTTAGAGGGGTGGCCCTAGAGAAACTGGATAAGACAATGCACATACTAGTCCCAGGCTTTGATAAATGTCTACATGAAATGTTCGCCTCCAGCCTTTAACTCACGGCTTCCTTCAGCATTAATTTTCTTCCTTGACACTACAAAGAACATAATGAAGATAATCAGCACAGAGCAGAGCCCCGTCCTACCTGAAGAGGTGGTAACTGTAGTGCTTCTCCACAGGTACACTGAGGTTTCAGAAACTGAAGGGTTTCCATCTAGTCAGTGACCTACTCCTGTTCATTAGGGATATGGAAGTAGAGTTTGTCTCTTTTTGAAAGGAAACAAAGAAAAAATTAAATATAAGAATCTCTAAAAAAAAGCTGTGGTCACCAACTCTTTCCTCTGTGTACTGAATTATGTATATCTCTGTACGGTCAGAAATAGAATTATGAAAAAAAAAAAAATTTTCTCCAATGCTGGAGAAAAAGACCAGAGTGATCTGCTGGAGTTTTGTGTGTCTCCACAGGGTAAGGATGAAGACTTCCCAATCATAGCCTTAGTCTATTCACCAGTCTTTAAAAAATATTCTCAGGCAGGCCACAACTGGGAGAGAGGGGGAAGTGAAATATGAGTTCTGTTGTTTTTATTTAAAATGTTCTTTAAAGTCCCATGCAGCAGAAAAATATTTAAAACAGCTTTAAAAAAATTAACAAGGATTTCCTACATAGCGTCAAAGAAAATATAGTAAGGTATAAGAAGCCAAATAAAAGCTGATGTGTACTGTACTGTAAATGTAGTGCACATTTTAAATTTTATGTAATTAAATGCTCCTGAGGCAGAAAAAGATGAAAGAAAAGGAAAAAAAGAAAAGAATTTGAAGTTAAAAAATATAAAAACCAGAACTACTGAGCTGATTGCTCTACAAAAATACTAAAATACCTGGGAAAAAAAACTGCTTTGTTTTAATAAATATGAAACCAATCTAAAATGATTTTATGCAGTATCTGATAAAGCTTTCAGTATCACCAATGTTAATAGGATAGAAAGAGTAAAGGCTGAGGTGCAATATGAGCTATGATCTTCTAAAAGCTTAGTGGCAGAAAAAATAGGTAACTACTAAAAGAAAAAAAATGCAACATGCAGTCTAGTTCTGTTTAATGTCTTTAGGTGTCTAGAGGACATACTGATATCTGCACCATCAAAACAGTTTAGTCCCTGGTGCAGTTGCATATCTTCACAAAATATACTGGGACTTCCTTGTCAACAGGATGATATGTCCTCAGTTTCTACAGGATTTATCTCTAAAATCAACAAGAAAAAATGATGGGGGAAAGCTTTTTGATGAGGGGATTCTTATTCAATACCCAATGGTGGAAACTTACAGCATATAATAACAAGATTTGTATACAATATATACCCAAAAGGAAAGGGCTGCTGCAGGACAGTGAGACAAAATAAAGGTCCGGTCATGAGAAGACATACTTAAATTTAATAAAGTAACCAAAACTATCATACTGTGCAACTTATAAATTGATAAACATTATTACCAAACAGGCTGGTGGAGTTTTAAATGAACTGATTGTGAGGGAATTCTAGCTTTCCTTTCAACTGGGTGCTGCTATGTTCCCAGGTTTTACTGTTTTCTATTAGCTCAGCAATTTTCATGCATAAGTGAGCTGCAGAGCTCTCAGACTATGCACAAGCGAAAGCATTCCAGCAGGAGAGCAAGTAGAACATAAAATGGCGTTGTTTCAAGAACTAAAATGGTGACATGGATGCTGTTGGAATGCATTAATAACTTGTTGGCTGATATATGATACACTAATAAAAAGGAAAAATATTAATCATAGCCTTTGTATAAAAATAAAATTTAAAAAAAAAGAAAAGACTGTTTTGAAACAAAAATTCCATGGGAAAGCAAATCTTTCAATTTGGACATTTCTGTGAGCAGCAACAGAAGCCTTGAACTGCTGTTTCATTTTGAACACAATATGAAAACACAATGTAGCTTTTCCCATTGATAGGTATCAGATCCAACCTTTTTGTTTTCCAGGGCAATATATCATCTTACAGAAAATTCCTGACCAAAATCTGATTAATTTTATTGGGTCAAGACTGTCCGCATTCTCTGTGTCTGCTTTTAAATTCAGTATCTAAAAGCCTCTTTGTTTGGTGTATCTTTTGAGAGATACATTCACTACTGCAAAGCTCTTTGAAGAAGCACAGCAGACATAGTGAATTCATCATCAAGAAAATAGTCTGATTTTTTTTTTTTTGAAAGAGCTGCACAGGAAATTGAGAAAGGGTGAAAGGAAAGAAAGTCCAACATGGAATAAAAATATCCTGACATTCATTTTAGAAAGGAGCAGACTGGAAAGAAAATCAGAAAGTAAAACAGTGACATTGACTTTTAATGATCTATCAAAAGACAAGAAAGTGAAAGAGTAAGAAATATCATATATAAATTCAGTGTACTATAAATTCGTAGCAAATACCCAGCTAAAACCCTTATATTAAAGGATCTGGATAAATAGTATGTCAAGATGGAAGTGGAAAGTGGTTTCACTCATAGTAATTGTTCAATGACTTACAGGACACTCCACTTGGTGGTAGCAACAAATCTGCCTCTCTGGCAAGTGTCGCCCTGGGAATCTCAGCTTGATGACTTACATGGATCAAAATACTCCATTGCTCCATTTCCTTAGTCCTTCCTTGGTGTATATATCTGAAAAGAATATATTGTCTATTGAGTGGCAGAGTGGGACACTGGCAAAGGGTGAGGGAAGTGAGATAAGGGGAGAGAGGCAGAAAATCTCCTGGGGAGCTGGATGGCAAGAGTAGGATCGTTAGCTAACACAAAGCAGGATCTGACTATCCTTTACCAATTACGACACCCTTAGGAACCCTTATCTTTTGCACACTGGTTTATGTCAGGGTCAGATATAGAAAGAGGGAGGCATAACCCATTCTGTGATAAAGCCTCGCTGTGTCAAGGGCAATCTACCATGGCCAGCATGCAATACTTCTCTCTCAAATGGGTGTGCCATTGCGCATGGGTTAGCAGAAGCTAGTAAACACTTCTTAAGATGTAGACATTTGATTCTTTTGTAAGTTTTTGATTTATAAGACTTTGATTCCAGCCCATCATATCCCACTTTTGCAAGGCTACAAATGACACCTTTGTCCCATTATAACCATGGGAGGGGGGGTTGAAACTAGATGATCTTTAAGTCACTTCCAACTGAAACCATTCTATGATTTGCAAGAGGGGTAATAGGTCCATTAAGAGGAATACACATACCACAAATTCAGGCTAAAAAAATTCTTACTACTAGATCACAGTAAAGCACATTAAACAACCATACAATAGATATTCAGAAGTGACATGAGATTTTGAAGCAACATTGTTTGAGGTGCATTCACACTACCTACTTCAACTGCTTTGCAACAATCTGGATGAGATAACTGAAGTGATTCAGCCACAGCAGCATAGCATTCACAGCTAGATGCAAAGCTGACAGGGGGCAAGGTAAATCCACTGCAAACTGGTCATCTCCCATGGCTCATCTGCTATCAGTGCTGAAGACTGCAGTCAGAGTATCAAGAAGAGAGAGTGAAATCTAAGTTATATATACATCAACTAGGAATTGCATTATATGTTTTCATAAACTCTAAATGTTGATGGAAATAATAAACCTCACTGTGTTTTTCAGACTTACAGGCTCATACAAAATGTGTCTGTGTTCCCAGCAAACTAGAACAGATATAGATAACATAATTTAACATAAAATTAACACATTTGTCCCCATGAGCCCATCTCAAAAACGTTAGAGTACCTCTAGGTCTTCAAGTACTCTGAAGTTATCAAAAAAGCTGATCGATTGTACCTTATGTTCATTCTGCCCACAGGATATTTCTATAACACTAACCAGAACAGATTATTTTTCCACATAGCCAGCATTTCTGAACAGTTTATTTGAAACTTTTGAAAATAATAAGGGTTGAAGCTCAAAGTACACTTATGAATTATAATTTATGGGTAACACATTACCCAGGTGTTTTGGACAAGATAGTGAAAGGGTAAATCAGGAAATATGACATACTGCTTTCCATTAACCCCCTGGCACTTGCAAATTGAAGCTCCCCTTACTAAAGGCTAATCCATTCTGCTGTGGTGCTTAGAATTTTAAAATCTTCACTCCTCATGTTAAAATATCTATGTGAATTTAGGTATTAGAAAGGCAGGTAGCAGTTCTGATTCCCTTACTGTTTTGAGCATTGTCATATCGAATTAAAACAAACAGCAATGCAAAACATACTTACTGAAAAATACAGCTCTTTAGTCTGTAAGAATGAACTATTTCAACCCCAACTTACAGACAAATGCTTTTGTCCATTCTCCAGAGTTCTGTAACAAATAGTAAGTCCTCACAGCGAGGCTAAAGTTTAATACGTCTACTGCTAATAATAATTTTACTTGTGAAAATGACTTTTCGTTGTTCTTTGGGAAATAGGTTTGGTCTTACCAGAAGCAGCCTACCTATTCCTTAATGCTGAAACAGGAAACATCCTGTCTATGACATTTTGCAACATATATTCTTTTTCTGAATGAAATTTAAGTGGTTTAAGAAATTAAATACTCTGTTAGGAAAATGTCTATTAGCTCAGTGAGTTCAGCACCTCTTATATTTCATTTCCATAATAAATTATTCTGAGGAACAAAGAAAGAGTTTATCATTTGGATTGTTATATCTATTTACCTCTCACTGAGCAAAATAAGGGAACCCTACAGTCATTAGGAAAATAAAGACTATTATTGAAAAATGCCCTCCATAATTTAGACAAAATTGCCATTGCTTCCAGAATACTATCACTCTTCCCTGTACAAGCAAGAAACAGACAAGCATAGAATCATAGAATCACAGAATGGTTTCGGTTGGAAAGGACCTTAAGATTATCTAGTTCCAGCCCCTCTGCCATGGGCAGGGACACCTCACACTAGATTAGATTGCCCAAGGAGCTGTCCAGCCTGGCCTTGGAGCACTGACAGGGACGGGGCATTCACAGCTTCCCTGGCCAGCCCATTCCAGTGCCTCACTACTCTCACAGTAAAGAACTTCTTCCTTATATCTAACCTGAACTTTTCCTGCTTAAATTTAAACCCATTACACCTTGTCCTACTGATATAGTCTCTATGCCATGATAATATTTGTTTCCCTTGGACTGGATGTTTTGACATCTCCCATGTAAGCTTTAGAAAAATTTCATAAGACTGAAAATTCCCCAGTTAATATGGATTACAATCACCTGCCTAGGATGAAGCCGTTCTTATGATGAGTTTATACTGGAGCCTACAGAAATTGCATTAATTATTAGAAAATTGAAGTGTCATTTTAGTCACTGATATGGAGAGCAGGTGCGGCCTTCAAGAGAATGCACTCATGCTTGGAGCTTAAACAGAGCTGAAGCAGTTGTCTATATTGTCTTGAAGGAGATTCTTATGTTTAATGTTGTAGAATTCCTTTCAGTCAGTTAACATCTGTATGACTTCCAGGTAGAGCAGAGGGAAACAGAAGTGTCTCTGATTCTGTCTACATAAAGCATAAAACTTTCAGAACCACTTTTGCAAAAAGGAGTACTACATTGGTGTCAACACTGCTGTGCAACATGTCTACGTGGCATGTAGCAATAGCGGTCAACAGTCCTATGTCCAATGAACACGCTTATTGTCCTACAAAATATAGCCAATCAGTGCTTTCTCAGAAACATTTAAAAGTTTGCATGTTTATTGTATGTCAGCTTTTCTAAAACTAAACAACCTACCCATTTGTATTTTGGGCTGGTTTTTACATCATGTTGTGGGAGAACAGTGGCACTATTGTAAGGAAGCAGAAATACTGGTTAGCAACTTGCTTCTTCAAGGTGCACTCAGAGGATCTCAGTTTTACCTGGTCTTTCTCAACAAATTTACAAACAGCATAAAGAGAATGAAAGACAGCTAAGTGTCAAACTTTATGAAACCTCTCTGCCAAAATAACATGGTGAAACCAGCTGATACCTTCAGGTTTCTTTTTTTAAGAGAAAAGTTGGCAGACTCAAAAACAAGCAGCAAAATCATGTGTCTGAGGACATAGCTGGGATCCTGCATACTAAGAGTCCCATAACAAGATTTGTAACACCTGCTCTAAGACACAAAGAGCAGGTCTAATGCTCTTTGACATCAAATTGCACATAGCATTGTATGAAGTTTTCATAGTGTACTTTTGCATTGAATTTCCAAGCAAAGGGAACTTAATGAGAACAGAAGAGACAACTGTAAAAGTGGAAAGCATCAAAGAACAAAACCATTAATGATGGCACATGGTAAAAAAGGTCTCTGAAACCTTTATGACAGACAATAAAAATAGAAAATCATGCAGATAGTATATATGTTCATTTTTATACCTAAATACGAAAAAAAAATCTGATCATGGGTAAATGTTGCAAAACCCCATAATAAAATGCAATATAATGTACATACCTATTAAAAAATACGCTGCTTCTGTGGATGTATGTTTTGGGGTTTTTTTACATTGTGCGTTTTCATACATTAAATTAAGGCAATTGGGAAAGAATAATGTACCTAGTAAACCCAAAAGGAAATATAGGCCAAATGTAATTACCTAAGCTAGAATTCACGACATCATAAACAAAAAAAGTAAAAATGCAGATTTAAAAATATACAACACACTTGCTCTGTTAGAAGTTCCTTGACACATTTGTATTCAAGAGTAGCATCAGGAAATAGATTAGGAAGGTATTAAGAAGAGATTTCAGAGCAAGTGAAAATTTCACAACTGAACACAAATATCACAAAAGTCTAGATATGTGATACTTAAATTTGATCACTGATTTGATTTGAATGAATAATTTTGAAACTATACCAAAAGAAGGGAAGGGAAGGGAAGGGAAGGGAAGGGAAGGGAAGGGAAGGGAAGGGAAGGGAAGGGAAGGGAAGGGAAGGGAAGGGAAGGGAAGGGAAGGGAAGGGAAGGGAAGGGAAGGGAAGGGAAGGAAGGAATTTGGTCTTTTAATAAAGATATGAGATTATTACACTTCCTATGTAAAATGATGTCTTTCTGTAAGGCATATATTCAAAAAGCATTTTATTGCATTTTTCTTTATTTGTATGCAAGTTGGAGT
This sequence comes from Neopsephotus bourkii, assembly GCF_033783945.1. Lineage (NCBI taxonomy): Eukaryota > Metazoa > Chordata > Aves > Psittaciformes > Psittacidae > Neopsephotus > Neopsephotus bourkii. Next base: position 12,766,636 of record NW_026902293.1, on the reverse strand, counting down.
TTTTAAAATCTTCTTAAACTCTATGTTTTCCAGCTTCTTTCTTTTTCTTTTTTAACCTTAAAATTTCAATATGAATGCAAAGGTGTGTACTTTTACATTCATAAGACAGAGTGCACCTGAGAAAGAAAGATTTGTGGATGTCAAAGAATCAGAAAAATTTTCCAGAAAGAACTTTAAGGCCATGGAATATTTTTCCAACAGAAACAGTTTACATCCTGTCAGTGGGAAGCCTCAAAATTAGATCTGGAAAACCCTTGTAACTGCCAACTTACTTAAAATTATTATCTTGCTCTCACAAAGAAACAGAATAGATCACTCAAACGCATTTTTCTTCTCTGATGCCTATATTCTGTAATTATGTAAAGACTGAATATTTCACTCCATGTTTGAAATATTAATCAGGAACACAGTCAGGGATTCTAGTCCTTAATCAACTTCTGGACTTTAAGTTTAAAACTCAATCTAGAATTCGAGATCTCTCTGCAGTGGGTGACATTATTAGCTAAAGCTTTTGTTGTCTCTCAGCTTCACTAAGAAACAGTTGGGTACATTTTTGGGGGGAAAATAAACCCACTAAACCGAATTATTTTAGATGTTTTTAAAAGAAAAAAATCTGGGTTTATGTGCTTTTTTAAAGAAATTTGGTTTATGTCATTTAACCAAACTGGACTACCATTTTCTCTTGGCTAGATTTTCAGGTTTTAATCATACACATATTTGTACATTTATGCATATGTATACATATGTCAGTTAAATGTAAATTAATCCTTTAGAAGCTGCTAAAACTTGAAAGGTTCATTTGCAAGCATATAACTCTAGATAATCTAAATCCTTATGATCCAGTCTTGTTTTCCTCAAGTACTATGCAAAATTAGTTAGGAAAAAAAATTGCAACCTTGATCTAATCCTCCCTCTGTTTTATTTCAGCGCTTTTACCCACACTGAGTATGTGGTTTATTCCTTATTGCATATGACATGCCATTAATATAAATCCTTTAGAGTAAGGTCTCTAGTACCAGCATTTATAAGAGGTCTCATGTAAATAATTTCTTCTTCCCTTCTCTGACTCTTACCATTAATCTCTCACTAATCCAAGCAAAAATTATCTTTTTCCCCCAAAACAATGAACAAACAAAACCCCTTAGTTTGTACTGTGCTTAAATAGAATGCTGGGGAAGATCTTTTAAATAATATTTTTTTTAAGAATATTTTGTTGACATTAATTGGAAAACAAAAGCTTAGGTAATAAAGTCCTTTCCTAGGAGTTCCTTATTAGATGGATTTTTAATTTTCTTTTTCCAATAGGAAACCAAGAATTTCTCACAAACCATCTTTTTTCAGATGGTGTTTAGTAGGGAAATTTACTCTTCCCTTCCTGGAAAAATCCTACAGAATGTAGAAAAAGTGGCTAGCCTTTCTGTAACAGTGTGATGCAATAAAATGTTAGAATCTTACTGAATTTAAAAATATTTGAAAGTCCTACACTTCATTCAACACTCCTTAATTACAAACTTCCTTGGAAAATGATTGCCTTTGTTTCAGAGCTGTCATAAATCAGTTCAGCTTTATAGTTTAGTCATAAAATATTCATTTTGGGAAAACTAGAAGCAGCCTGGTCAGACCTGAGCAATCTCTTTATAGGCTTTCCTGTCATTGATTTCTTGTTGATTTATGTAACTGAGAAAGGCTCTGAATTATACAGCTCTGGAAACAAATATGCATTCAAGAGTGTCATCAAAATACGTGCTTGAAACATCAAAGTACATCGACAATGACACAAGCCAGACTAGGGCAGCACAATAGCTTCCCAGGAGATATGCTTCCCAGGAGATTCAAAGCATGGTCCTGACACTGCTGACTCTAAGATCCCTGCAGCTCTTGAAGCAGGGGAGAGCAGATGGGAGGAACAGGCAAGATCAAGAAGAGTTGGGAAGGCACAAACAGGTTTGCAGAGGAGCAAATGAGGATTTTAAAATTTGGATTGACACTGACAGAATTAAAACCAAAGGTCTCACTTAGATTGCTGGAAAATAAGAGATAGGCACTATTCCAATGAGTTTGCTACCTATATAACTAAGACATAAAACCAGGCAGGAAGAGCAGCCAGGGAGTGACACACTAAGGATCACAAAGACAATGGATAGAAGGCTCCAACACAAACCTTAGGTTTTGCAAGTATTTACTCAATGCCCCGTTTACTGAAAAGACAGTCTTTCTGATAAGAACATCTTATAGGCATCATCAGTTGCTGCACAGCTGTCTTGGACTAAGCTTCTTATGATTTTTAACATTATGATGAGTTATGCTTTTGCCAACTTGATGATAGAATTCAAAATAGATTCCCTTTGTCCTAAATAAAGTAATACCCAGTTTTGGTAACACTCCATTTAGCTCAAGCTTGCTATGTACTATATCAAATCTGTTTCGATACATTTTAATTTTAGACTTTGTTGCACTTTTTTTTTTTTCTTTGAGGTTATCAATTTTTCTCCCATTCAGTTTCAGTAATTTTCAGTTACAACATCCTTTTGGAAACAATGGAAAAGAGATTATTCCTCCACTTATGCATGTTCTAGCAGCTTCTGAGCTTTGAAGTAGCACACTTAATCAACCTGGCCATGATGAATGGTAATGCGACTATATCCTTTCAAGAACTGTTACATGGTGCAAGAAGATATTAGAGCACACTAAACTTTCTCTCAAATACCTTTGCATGGTATCTTTGCATACTTTGTTTTATGTATACATACTCTACAAGTTCCCAGCTCAGGTAATAGAACCTCAAAATATAAATTTGCTCTTAGTATCATATCATGTTCTGAAAGTGCGCATGTACACAAGGAAGGTTACTTTTTCCTCTCTTCACAGTTTTATACCATTTACGGGCATATGTCGGCTGTCTAAATAACCACACCCTTTATTACCTATTTAGTGATTAGCACATAACTCATTTCATGCGTTCTTCAGGAACTGGATATAAGTCTTTCAAAGTCCTTGCATCTAGCATGATGGGAGTCACAGTTCTGATTAGTAGCTCAGCTCATGTGAAAAAAATAATACTAATAATAGACTGTAATAAACTACATTTATAGTGAATTGGAATGTCAGATTTTCTTTGAAAAAAGAAAATGCAGTGGGACATTCTGAAGTGAGGATTTTGAAGGACATTCTTCTTGTCGAACACTTAACATGTTTTTATGTTAACTTTTTATTCAGAAACAAAACACATATAAAACCAAAGAGAAATCATATTTTCATAGGCAAAGGACTAGAGTTTAGCACAAAAGCAAAGTGTCACAGCAGAGAGAGTATCTTAGATGGTAAATAAATTCAAAAATTTCAATTCAAAACACATTAAAAATAGAAGAAGGGCATAAAATTTGAGATGTGATGCTGATTTAACCTGACAGTGTCCTTTAATCTAAAGAAATCACATAGTATTTTAAGATAGTGTTGTAAATTCCACAGCCCGCAATCCTTATGACAGCTTCTGTAAGAGATAACCAGCTGACATCTCAGAGTAACAACTACTCCCATGCTTAAACACTGAATAAGGATATATGCCTGTGCTGCACACTGTCATGCCGTGTGTACATCCTCAGGCCAGCCATAAATACACAAGCATGAATGCCAAAAGCTGCCAAGAAGCCTGAAAGCTAGACAAATTAATTCATCGTGTTCAATTCTACTGCAGCCAGACTCCTGGGGGAGTGCAAACAAGTTCACTTACAGCTAGCCTCATCTGCCTTATCATTTGCAGAATATGTACATATTCTTTCCAGATATACCTGGTTTTAATACCTACTTGCACAAGCAAAATGTTGATCCTTTACAGCTGTTTGTAGATGTTAAACATCTATAGTGCTTTTCAAAACACTCAGGGAGGATATTGGACATTTTAGTACTTGAAGTTAAACAGAAGATGGCCATAAGAAATCTAGACTTAATCCTTGTTATTTCAGGTCAATATTTTGATACAAAATACTGTTTCTGTTTTGCTTTATTTTCATCTAAAATGAAGCAAAGCTCTATATGAAGCTAAATTAAGATTGTCATTCCATTTCCAATATCACTTCAAAGCTGAACTGTTTGTTCTTACATTTCTTGTTGAAACAAGCTGCATTTTTATTGGATTTGACATATTCTTGCAAGACTTCTAGTTTCAGCAAAACATTATTCTTTAGCAGAAAAATCTTCAGCACACAAAGTCCACCAAACATCTATGGTAGTAACAATAAAGCCACTTCTATTCTGAGGAACCACTCATGTGATGCATTATTAAGTGGATCCAGAGGTAAATTAGGTTATATCAATAGTTAAGGTCATTAAAAAGCCTTTATACTTCTGTTAATTAGTCAATCAATGTGATATACAGAAAAATTTGTAAGACGTTCTGTTCATAGCTTCATATGATTTTCTGCATGGTTTTCTGATTTTCATATGGTTTTCTGCATGGTTCTTCTCCACATACTCCTGCCTAATCAATTGCTAGCAAACACTCTGAAATTTAGGATGGTTTCTTTTGTAGTAGTTATTATTTGATGAAGATTTGTCTGTACAAAGTCTGTCAGTAGTCTACAAACAAATGCCCATCTTATGTCTCAATGTGGTTTACCTCTTAACCTGCATTTATTTTTCTTTTCTTTTTTTTCTGTTACCACCACATATCCACTCCTCAATCAGATGCTTATTTTTGCTTTGAACATGGACTCCTTATCAAGGTCAACTGTCAAGCTTATGGGAGAATCTGTTTCCCTCAGGTTGGAAATTGCCTACTTTCCAAGGAGCACATGGAGCTCTATGAATGCAGAAAGCAGCAGGAGGCTTGGGCATTTATACATAACAGAGCTTGAGAAGTTCTTTTGCTGTCGACTGAAAAAAGAGTAAATTTTTCTTCACATGGTACCAATTTCTGTGAAGCCCCAAACCTTCAAACAAATGGACCTGAGCTATTTTTGTGCCAGGAATGCACAAAATGGTGTGTCGGTTTATTTTCAGGACCCTTTCAATTAAGTAAAGGAGGGCTAAAAGCTTCAAAGACAGCTCACATGGAAAATACCAACCCCTTATCTACTTATTCAAGTAAGAAATTGTTTGTGGGTTTAGTGATTCAAAAGGAAATAAAACTGTTACTGGTTTTAATAATTTTTTAAAAGCCTCGTGGTTCTTTCATGTAGAAGCCAAGTGATTAGAGAGGTCTTACATGAATGGACACATTGATCTTGTTCCTTCCTCAGCCACACAAGGTTCAAAATATTTATTGAAGACAGGTTGCTAGACAGTAGCCCAGGTAAACCCAGCAATTAGCATGTAGTGGTAGCAAGTAATTAGTCTGTCTTGCTCAGAGAGGACAGATGCAAATTGCTTCTGTAGGCGGCTGTCTGGTCTGCAGGTAATGCTAGCTGAATGTAAAACACAGATACAATCCTGAAAATAGACACCAAAAATCAGAATCCTCTTTTCATAGAAGGCAGCACAACAGCACATGAACCTCCACACTCCATTCATGTCCTCCTTCTTGTGCTTATTCCTCAAGAGTCCCATTTGACCCCTTATAGCTCCTACAGCCCAATGACATGGCCACAAGCATCAGGGGAGGGACACGGCCCTCACCCTGACACTGGTTAATCTCATGAAGTGTGCAGAAGACTCCAGAAACAATTCCAGGTTTTAGGTGTATTAACAGTTCAGAAAGCACAGATATAAGCATTAGCACCTGACTTTCAAGTCTCTTAGCCATGAATGCTTCTTTCCTTTTTAATGGACTCTAGGCATCTGTAAAATATAGGAAGTCTATATATTTTCATCATCATGATAAGCTTCACAAGATCCAGTGGTTTGAGTAAATTCTAAACTGTGAATAACTGTAAATCCTGACATCTTTCATAAAGTCCTTTAAGACATTTCTATTCAGGCAAGACTTAGTGTAGAAGAGCCTGGCTTATTTTTTTAAGTACTGATTTTTTTCCCTGGAAAGGTGACACACCTTTCATTGCATGCTGTTTAACTCTTCATGCTCTCTCTCTGGCGCAGCCACAGAGAACTCTGGAGGTTGGAGAAAAGTAGTAAAACCAGTGCTTTCAAGTTATTCATACCCTTAAAAAAAGAGTAGGGATGGTTTATCCTTAAGGGATCCACATAATAGATAAGAAGTAGATTATATTTAGTCTGTTTCTCTACCACAGGCATACTGGGCAATTAAATGTCTGCTTATTGGGATCACTGCCAAAAGAACAGATTCAATTAGATGAATTGCAGTAACTCCAAATAATAGTTAACTGGCCTACCTAATCCATTTAAATACCACATCTGGTCTTGTCTGCTCACTATTCATGGTTCATGCATACAGCATTTGTTAACATAAGCAGCCTGCAGTGAAATCCTTTTGTTGATTCTTTATTGATGTATTCTGGCCACTGAATATAGTAGACCTAACTTGGGTTGGGGCTGGTGACATCTTTTAATACTTGCCTGCTTCTACCTTTGTCATCTACTGTTAGACAGTTTTGGGGGAAAAGTGAAGGAACAGAAAAAACACAAGCTACAGAGAATGAATAGCAAAACATTATTTCAAGAAATACAAGCAGTGTCAGAACAGAATGAATAGTCTCAGAGGGGAAGGAAAAATCAACCAATTAAGAAAATATGCTGAGTGTAGCAGGTTTATTAAACTTCACATATCTGAGATCAAGACATGTAAGAAAATCACCAAAAATCAAACATCTAAACGTTGTAATATTTTTAAAACATAATTTGAGAATTCCTTGCCACTGAAATTGTATGATGAAACAGGCCATGAATGCAGTCCATAAATTCTCAAAGTTAAGAAACTAAAAAAAAATAAACAAAATGCATTTACTGAGAAATAAAATTAAATCCATAAGCCTGAAATTTATTTTGGAGTGCTGGTTTCAGAGAGTTTTTCAAAATCTACTTTTTTTTCTAGTTCTACTGGTCATGACAATGAGGAAAAACAGCTCCTAAATATGCAAAATCAAGCTCATTCTAAAATTAGCACTGCTGACAATAAACTATCTTTTGTCTCCTATATGGGAGTGCTTGGGTGAAATTATATTTTATACAGCAGAATTTATGGAATGAGCTTAGAATTCGTCATTCTGTGCAGCTAAACTATGCTTACACACGATCTTAAAAATTCCTAATTATCCTAATTCCTAATTCTCATACGGGGCTGTATCGAGGGCCTCAAGATGCTCTAGCAACACAAATCATTTGGAATGCTTGCTAGCAAAATCACCTAGCTGGAACAGGCTTATAGCAAGGATCTTCTGGGAGCAGTTAACAGGAGCACAGTGGTAGCTGATGCCCACCCCACACCAAAGTCCCTGCTACTGAATGGGACCCACTAAAAAGCCTGCACACCCATGCAGCTGGCCCTGGCTCTGCTTTTAAGCTGTGTTCTTACCTTGAAAAAAATGTCGATGGAACCAGGTTACCTTATGAAAAATTGTGCCATTAGATAGAGTGCTCATGAGAACTTACAGAGAGGAATGAGCAGAAAGAATGTGAAAACCCCCAAAGCTACTTGGTCATAATACAGTTACCAGTCTTTCTCCAGCAGTTTTCTTTGGCAGAAGAAATTTAAGTGAAAAGTTATAAATCATTAAAGTACTCACTTTTACAATTCACAATGTGTTATCTTTGTAGAAATGTCCTCCCGTTTTATTTAATTTTCAGTCTAGTATATATTGGTCTATGTGAATTGCTTGTTAGCAAGTACATTCTGAGAAAAAGAAGTACTAAAATTTTCAGCAAGGGTACAATCAGACAATTGCCATACAAAATTACTGCATAAAAACCTCATAGATACAATCACAAACAATTACCATACAATTACAATATGAAAATGTACCAAGTACAGATACAATCACAAAGACAAGTACAGCTGATGGCAAATCTAGAAGCAATTACACAAAGCCTTTGAAGAATTATGCACATTTATTTTAACTTGACAAATGTGTGTGTCTTAACAGTACCATAATTGAGCAGGATTATTATAGCCAGTGAGATGGGACAATTTCATTTGTATAAGTAGTTTTGCAAATTTCTAATATTTAAAAATTGATTAAAAAATGAAGTTGTAGTTATTAACATTCAGGTTGTTCACATTTCTATCTTGCAATCATCCATCATTTTAGAACGAGGAATTTGAAAAATACTTCACATACATGAGGAACTTTCAGAAAAGCTCTTGATATGTAATCTTGGCCACAGTTTACAATCAAGAGGTAACAAGGCAGGTAGTAAAAAGACAGGGAGCTGTAGAAATTGCTAGCTTCTTGAGTCTGCACACTTACACCACTGATCCAAAATTCTGCAAGTCAAAAGATGCATTGCAGTAACTTGCAGGAATGTTGGATGAAGTCCTTTCCTATGTGTCCTGGGTTCAGCAGTAGCAGTCATTTTTCTCCGAGTAGCTGGGGCAGTGCTGTGTTTTCAACTTTAGTCTGGGAACAGTGCAGATAACACCGAAGTTTTTAGCTGCTGCTCAGTAATGTTCACTCTGACCAAGGACTTTCTGAGTTTCATGCTCTACCAGGGAGGAGGGGAAGCCGGGAGGAAGCAGAGACAGGACACCTGACCCAAACTGACCAAAGAGGTATTCCATACCACAGCACATCATGCCCACTATATAAACTGGGGGCAGTTACTCAGAAGGGCTAGATCACTGCTCAGGTCGGGCTGGGTACTGGTCGGAGGGTGATGAGCTGTTGTATTCTCTTCCCTTATTATTTCCCTTATCATTGTTATTACTGGTGGTAGCCATAGTGGTTTGTGTTATACCTTAGTTACTGGACTGTTCTTATCTCAGCCCATGGGAGTTACATTCTTTCAATTCTCCTCCCTATCCATCTGGGAGCAGGGGGAGGAACAAGGGGGTAAGTGAGTGAGCAGCTGTGTGGTTCTGAATTGCTGGCTGGGCTTAAACCATGACACTAGGGAATGACTTTTATTTTGCTGATCACAGTCACCAGTTAAAAAAATGAGTCTTATTTTGTCTTGTATTTTGCAGTGCTTGGAGTGGAAATAAATCTGAGACTGATTTGAATGACAAGAGGATAATCATGAAGTCTATTTCTCAGCCAGCTGTTCAAACCAATAAACCCAAGTTGTTCAACTTCAAATTTGTTCAAATTCAATCAGAATAGCTAGCAGCTCATCTTTAAATATATCATGAACAATAACGCATCTCTGAAATCATAATGATAAGTATTTTAGATTGCTAGAAACAGAATCATGCACACAGAAGAAAGGTAAACCAAGATAATGATACACCAGTGTTGTCAAAAGGGGAATACTGAAACATGATTTTACTTGATAAAAGACTGATACTCTATGGCATGGATATCAGAGAAAAGATTGTCTCTGGCATCAAAAACAAATCAAAGACTCATGAATAATTTTAGGCTGCAGACTCCAATCTACACGTGACATATTTTTTCATGGATCTTGCTCCTGGATCAGGGACATTCCTCCAAAGAAGCCCTGCAACATTTTTCCACCCAAAAAAGTCAGCCTCTTCAGTTGCTGAACATTTGATTGCTTAAAATCAAAACCAGACTTGCCAAAGTTTAGGTATTGCCCAGCAATGGTTCTGCCAGATTTTGCTTTTGATGAAATCAGTGACTGTAGCATTTTGCTATAGCAAAAGGTATAAAAACTAATTTAACAATGTTATTGATGAACTATAAGCTTATGAAGTCTTTACTGCAATTTATGCTCTAAGAAATGTTCTGTGCCAGGTATTATGTAAAAACTGTGTGCATCTTGATTTTTGAAATATCAAAAGATTGTAATTCCATTCTAAATGTCCACCTTAAAAGTGTCGTTTCTGTGTGTTACTTTGTACTTTCAGCTTTTAAATAAAAGAGTCCTGAAGGGTCACATTCCTTTGTATTTCACTAAAATGGAGGTTTTAACAATAGTTTACTGCGTTTGCATAACCCCGTTCTGTCTGATTCCTCTATGAAACGTCGTACAGAATTTAATGACAGATTGGTAGTATTAAGCTACATACTTGCTTAGAAGGGTTGCCCAGCTGGAAAGTAAGGCAGGAAGATAGGCATTTTGGGAGTTGTCTTTTGCTACTAGGCCCTAAGAACAAAATTCTGAGGCCCTTAACTGAGCCAAATTCTAATTGACAAGTGCAAATATTCCAATTTGATTCACAGTTATACAACAGTATATTCATACCATAAGCTATTAGTACTTTAATCATGCAACTATGAACCTTGTTGAGTCATCTGTTCTCATGTCAGTCTTTTCATCATCTGTTCTCCGGTCAGTCTTTTCATTACAGATTATTTGCATCTGCAATAATGAATTCTGACCAATTAATTTATTCTCCTATTGCTAGGGAAGATGACCTTAACTTTATGGAATTAGTAAATATCAGGTTTCCTCAGGATGTAATTGTACTTTTTCCGCTCTCAGTATATATTACAAAATAAACAAGATCATGAAACAAAGCAGGGAACTCAACAGTTGGTAAATCTACATAATACATTCTACTCAGTATGCATGCTACAGCAGTTGAATGAGCAGAAAAGGAACTGAAACAAAATTGCTTGACCTATTTTAATATTTGATGAAGAAATGCTAAGCCTAGAAATATCATGTCTTCAGGGACCTTGTAGTTGATATTATTAAAAAACATTTTTAAAAGTGGCTCCTAAAGTCTATCATAATAAGCTTTGGGTAATACTTTAAGAGTCCATTAACTTATGCTCAACTAATCTTGAATTACAATAGAAATCCTTTGAAAGCATGTATGATAGTCACACAAATACCACATAAATTAATTTCCATCCTTTTACGGATGTTTTCCCCTAGATACACTACATAATGAAGGGATTAAATTTTTTATCTTTTTGTGTAATAGTCCAGAATCTGATATTTTAACATCAATGGAAGGAAGTTTGAACAGTTCTGTCTCTAAAAGAAAGCTGACTCTATGCACCTTTGAAGAATTCAAATATATCAAAACTGCTTGTGAAACAAATACAATGGCTTTTTTATTTATAGAATCATAGAATCATAGAATAGTTAGGGTTGGAAAGGGCCTTAAGATCATCAAATTCCAACCCCTCTGCCATGGGCAGGGACACTTCACAATAAACCATCTCAGCCAAAGCTCTGTCCAACCTGGTCTTGAACACTGCCAGGGATGGAGCATTCACAACCTCCCTGGGCAACCTATTCCAGTACCTCACCACCCTAACAGGAAGAATTTCCTCCTTATATCCAATCTAAACTTCCCCTGTTAATCCATAACTTTGAAACCACAGTAGAGTAAAAGAGTTTTTCTTATACAAGTAGTATGCTTGTAAGATTTATTATTTCCGATTAATTTTATTTTGTGGTTTAAATTATCTGTGTTACCAATACAAGTTAACATTGTCTAGAGAATCACTATCTGAACTGCAGCCTGGAAAGCATCAAAGTCTTTCAAACTTGTGTGAATGAAGCAAAAACTCATGAAAAATATCAGCCATGCAAGGCTGAACTATTGAACTGAGAGGGGAAGAAAAATGTTTAGATGGAAAACATCTTTGTGAGAAAATAAGACTTTGGACTGAAACTTAGGAGACTTTATTCCATTTTTCCCAGTTTTTCCAAGAGCCTTCAAACCTCTGCACTTCCTTTAAGTTTCTGTATTCGAGAGGGTTTTTTTTCATCAAAATGACACACGTACTTGAAGTCTAAATATTTGTGGTGGCATCTTGCTATTGACAAGTTCCAGTCATTTCAAAAGACAGACAGATGTGGAAAGCTGGATGGTTTCAATATAAGAAATTAAACACTTCTAAATAATTCCCACTGTAAAAGTCTTTGAATACATTGGAAGGCAAACTAATGATGAAGTCATGGTCATGACAAGACATAACTATAGTTCTTCAGTGGCTCTCCACTAGCACATCTTTTTTTATTACTGCTGAGATTTTAAGTTTTTTGAAGGGAGAGGTTCCCACTAAAGGTTAGTTCACTACAAAGAGACAATCTTCATCCATATTCTACCAAAGCCTCATATACTACAGTGGTATAAATTCCTGCATCTTGTTCCTTTGGAACAAGAGTTTTCAATGGTTTGTGCAGTTAGTACAGCTATTAGGCTTGGTGGAACCAGAGATCAGAAATGGAGACCCATTTTTGGGTTAGATATAGGGAAGAAATTCTTTACTGTGAGGATAGTGAAGCACTGGAACAGGTGGTCCTGAGAAGCTGTGGCTGTCCACCCCTGGCAGTGCTCAAGGCCAGGCTGGACAGGACTTTAAGCAATCTGGTCTAGTGGAAGGTGTCCCTGCCATGACAGGGAGTTTGGAACTAGATGATCTTTAAGGTCCTTTCAAACCCTCACCATTCTGTGATTCTATGATCCACACCATTCTTGTGATGTGACCTTGCAAAACACATCCTGCAGAGGATCTTGGGCAGAGTAATTGGAGCCTTTCAATGCCCTTGAAAGCACCCTGCTCCTCTTGCTGGGAAGCAGCTTGTTGCTGCATATGCTCTCTGTGTTTTGCCAACGGCCGCACCATCTTGAGAATGCCCGATCTTGTCTGATCGTGGAAGCTAAGCAGGCTCCGACTCAGGTCTTGTCTAGGGTTAGATGACGATATAGGAGCACCACAAAGAGATTTTCCCCGAGGCTGGACAGTTATGAGTGGCAGGGTGTGTGAGATCGCATGGGCAATTATCTAGTCCAGTAGGCCCCTCCAGTGCTTTGGAAGCATTGGAGATGGAAGGCAGCTGTATGGAGTCCTTGACGACAAGTTGCAGAAACTGCTGAAAGAGAGGCTGAATTGAGTCAGTTTACAGAGGTGAAAACCATCCAGCTGGCCTTGGACATTGCTGAACGAGAAAAGTGGCCAGTGCTTTATATCTATACTGACTCATGGATGGTGGCAAATGCCCTGTGAGGGTGGTTGCAGCAATGGAAGAAGAGCAACTGGCAACGTAGAGGTAAACCTATCTGGGCTGCTTCACTCTGGCAAGATATTGCTGCCCGGGTGCAGAACCTGGTGGTGAAGGTACATCATGTAGATGCTCATGTACCCAAGAGTCAGGCCACTGAGGAACCCCAGAACAACCAACAAGTGAATAAAGCTGCTAAGATTGAAGTGGCTCAGATGGACTTAGACTGGCAACATAAGGGTGAATTATTTTTGGCCTGGTGAGCCCATGACACTTCAGGCCATCAGGGCAGAGATGCAACATATAGATGGGCCCGTGATCGAGGGGTGGACTTAACAATGGACACTATTGCCCAGGTTATTCATGAGTGTGAACATGTGCTGCAATTAAGCAAGCTAAATGGTTAAAGCCTCTTTGGCATGGAGGATGATGGCTGCATAAATATGGGGAGGCCTGGCAGATTTATTATGTCACAATCCCACCAACCCTCCAAGGCAAGCGCCATGTGCTTACCATGGTGGAAGCAATCACTGGATGGCTGCAAACATCCGCTGTGCCCCACACCACTGCCCAGAACACTGTCCTGGGCATTGAGAAACAAATCTTCTGGCGACACGGCACCCCAGAGAGAACTGAGACAGACAATGGGACTCATTTCCAGAATAACCTTATAGACACTTGGGCCAAAGAGCATGGCATTGAGTGGGTATATCACATCCCCTACCATGCACCAGCCTCTGGGAAAATCGAACAGTACAATGGGCTGTTAAAAACTACACTGAGAGCAATGGGTGGTGGGACTTTCAAACATTGGGATACACATTTACCAAAGGCCACCTGGTTGGTCAACACCAGAGAATCTGGCAACAGGGCTGGCCCGGCCCAGTCAGAACTTTTACATACTGTAGAGGGGGATAAAGTTCTTGTGGTGCACATAAAGAATTTGCTGGGGAAGACAGTCTGGGTTATTCCTGCTTCAGGTAAAGGCAAGTCCACTTGTGAGATTGCTTTTGCTCAGGGACCTGGATATACTTGGTGGGTAATGCAGGAAGATGGGGAATTCCGATGTATACTTCAAGGGGATTTGATTTTAGGGGAAAACAGGCAATGAACTCAATTGTATGCTGTTGCCTGCTATGTAGCACTTTTAGAGCCCACCAACTAAATGTCTTCAGGTCACCAACAACTGGCTCTGACTTCCCTCCAACCATCATCCCAACAAAGAACAAACTTTGACAAAACCAGATGAGCTCAGCAGTGACCAGATGAGTTCCATGGTGTCATCAGCAGGCAACAATCCAACACTGCACACAGCCTGTCCTGCTCTGAGACTGTTACAAGAGATGGAGCTCAACATCATGGACTGGATGAACTCAGCAGCTTTATAGGGATTGGTCCACACAATAAGGAATAATATCTGTGTGTGTGTGTGTGTATGAATATATATTTATATATGAGACAAGAGTGATGGTATATTAAAAAATGTAGGATCCGAACATGACGTGAATGGTATGGAATAAGGGGTGGATACTGTATTGGGTTCAGCAGTAGCAGTGGTTTTTTTTCCTTCTTAGTAGCTGGGGCAGTGCTGTGGGTAGTGCTTTCCTTCTTAGTAGCTGGGGCAGTGCTGGGAACAGCGTTGATAACACTGATGTTTTTAGTTGCTGCTCAGTCATGTTTACTCTAACCGAAGACTTTCTGAGTCTCATGCTCTGCCAGGGAGGAGGGGAAGCCAGGAGGAAGCCAAGACAGGACACCTGACCCAAACTAACCAAAGAGGTATTCCATGCCACAGCACGTCATGCCCAGTACATAAACTGGGGGCAGTCACCCAGAAGGGCTAGATACTGTTCGGGTCAGGCTGGGTATCAGTTGGTGGGCGGTGAGTGGTTGTATTCTCTTCCCTTGTTATTTCCCTTATCATTATTATTATTGGTGGTAGCAGTAATGGTTTGTGTTATACCTTAGTTACTGGGCTGTTCTTATCTCAACCAGTGGGAGTTACACTCTTTCAGTTCTCCTCCCCATCCCTCTGGGAGTGGGGGGAGTAAGAGGGGGAGTGAGAGAGCAGCTGCATGGTTCTGAGTTACCAGCTGGACCTAAACCGCGACAACTGGAGATGTCCCTTGGTGGCCATGAGGTCCAACCACAGGAACCATTAGGGACTGGCTCAGGCACACAGACACTGGCTTCCCAGTAAGCACATTCATTAGTGGTCCTACTGACATTTTTAATTCTAAATCGACTGTTTCATTTTCCTTTCCAGTGTTTGAGAACACCTTACTTTACATCACTTATACATCACTTATTTTAGAAGAATGAACGGCTTCATACACATTAAGGAGCAGAGATCATCACATCCTCTCATCAGCCTGTGATTTACAGCCAGCCCTGAGCAGTTTGAGCTACCCTCTATGTACCTGACAGTCCAGAACCTTGACTTATCCATGTGGCAAAAGGTCGTGCTGACATTGTTAATTTAAAAATAAATAGCTTCCTGTAATGTGATAGAATTACTGTAGCAATCAGACACATAAAGATAAAAGCTCATATAGATAAAGGCATATTAATTAGTTCATAAAGCCTTATTAAACAAGGTTGTAATGGTAGCAGTTTGAAGCTATAAAAGAAAGGTGTAAGATATTTGTCTGCAGGCTTAAAAGAGAGAAAAGAATGAAAACCCATCCAGACAGCACAATGTGACATTAGCACCCTGCTACTGGGAAAAGGACTATAGTCTAAGAACAGAATCTTCTCTACAGTATGTGAATGATTTAATACATTTAATACATACACTCATATATATTAATCTACTAAAGTAGCTTGATTCATTGTTCATGGAAGTCAGTGGGACTCTGAGAGTGGGATCCTATGATGTTAGTTTGTAAAGGACTCTTACCCAAACTGAAGTCAGTGGTTACTGACTTCAAAACACAGGATGCCAGAGTGTTTCCTGAAGGTCCTAAACAGGCAAATTTCCTACTTAGATTTGAGATTCAAGGATTCTAAAAGAAAAATATTTTTCAGGTTTGCTGTTGCTGTTGCTGGTTGGTTGTTTTTTTGTTGTTGTTGTTTGGAGGGGAGGGTCTTGGGGTTTGGGAATTTTTTTGGGTTTTTTTATAAAATGCTCTTTTTCCTTTTTTATTCAGCATTTGATGCTTCCAACAAAGGCAGCCACTCTAAGCCACTGAATTGTCAAAAAAACCCTTAAGATCAGACACATTTAGAAAATTGTACACTCTCTTATTCATCTGTCACACCCTACTAGTCCTACAAGTTTGTGACAAATCTGTCTTCTAAGGAAGACTCCTGGCACACAGTACAGGCAGATGTCCCATTTTCTTATAAATAACTGGGGCAATTGCAGCAATTTACAATTATGAAAATGCCCTCCCTAATCACTAAATCTCCATTATTTTTATATATTTCCAGAAGGCAGACTGTTTGCTGTGCAAGAGACTGCAAAGGAACAAAGGTATGATTTTTCCCTTCCTTCTTTTGCTCCCAATTTTGTAACAAATGCATAAAAGATTTTCTTGGAAAAGTAAACTCCATTCCTTTCCCAAGCAGCTATGAGAAGCAATGGTAGTGCATGGTCCTTGACATTTGCCCACTTCCTCCTCACACATTGCACCACTGCATCTGACTCACACACTCTGATAGGGCCACATCAGGGCAAAGAAGAGTCATATACCTTTTAAAGTCCTTCTAAAGGAATCCATTTCAGGACACCAGAAAAGCTAATTTTCACCTAGGAAGAAATGTATAGGTTTTTTCCTTTTTACCTAATATTAAACTGAAGTAAACTTTATTTTACATACTCAGTTGTTCATCTCTTACACTAAAATAATGGTATTTCTTAGATTGCCAGTGTATTCAGCCTTGTACATTGTAAGAAACATAAGATGGTGACAATTATACCATTTTCATTTGTTGCTTTGTCATATAACATTGTTTATATTATTGCAAAACAACAGTGACATCCAGAGGCACAAAAATCTTATGAGAAGTATTCATTATCCATGATAATGTGTTCAAAAGCTGAGTTACTCAGGATTTCAACAACTTCGAGTCTCTGCAACTCTATGAATTTTAGAAGCATGTATAGCATATAATGAACACATGTATAATTTTTATTGTAAATCTGTGCCCACACAGCCTTACACTGGGCAATATTTGTTGGAATATGGTTGATTGAGAGCTACTGGGATACTGGCATACAGGACCATTATGTCATGTCATTGATAGTTGTCACTGATAAGACTGTGTCAAACCTACGAGATACAGTTTTGCAGTATTTTTGTTGAAAAGAGGTAAGGTCAAAATAAATTTACATACTTCCAAATGAGTACTTAAAAGTTATTAGTTTATTATTAAAAATATAAGAGTACTTTAAAATTATATACAGTTAGACACCTTTTTGGAGAATCAATGCTGTTAATGTACATTAGCTTGCTAAAATCACACCTATCAATCAGGTCAGCATGAAATAAGCAGACTTCAGTGCACTTTTTCACTTCTGGCTTGTGAAAGTGAAATTTTGAGTCCAACTCGGCTCAGTAGGAGTGACCAGCTTCACCGCACATTTACACACACAGCAAACGGCTCATTTCCACACAGTGTGTAACAAGGCTGAAGGTTCACTGAAGTCTGAGTGCTGAGAGCTTTGCCTGAAAAAAGGAATCAAGGTCTAACAGATTAGAAAGCTTTAAGATTTTTCTTTTTATATTACAAGACACCAAGTGGGTTGCAGAAGATATAAATACATATGTAATCCTGAAGAAAAAAATAAAATATCCAGAGCACTTAAAATTACTGTAATATTAGAAAAGCTCCAGTCTCAAAGCAATGCACTTACTGACCAGCTCCTCTGCTGGCATGAATCATAATAGTTCCATTTATTTCAACGGAGCAATGTCAGGTTACATCAAGAGAGGACTGGGTCCTATCAGTCTCCTTCTTAATGTTCCTGTCATTCCCAAATGGATGTAAGCGCTATATCATTTTTCAGCTCTTTAGGTCCTCATATGCTGAGCTCATGTTTGCAACATGAAGATAATTGCATATATTTACCATTTCTGTTTACAACATTGGAGGAAAATGCAGGTCTATTCCTTTGTCAAGGAAGAGTGTTTTAAAAGATGCCTTTTAAACTATCTTTTCATACAGCTACTGAAGGAAATGGCTATTGTACTAAACATGGTAACATTTTAGCTTTCAATAGTAATTTTCTCCTAGCAGAGCTTCTGATTGCAAATAATGCCTGTGAGTAGTCCATTTTAGGGTGTTATCTTCCTTCTCTATCAATACAGCTCCCACATAATATTTTGCCCAGGCTTTCACTCAAGGGAACAAACTTTTTTGAGGAAAATACAGTTCAGTTCTTCCCATGTCAGACTAAGCAGTTGACATACTGGTGAATTCTTCACAAAAACAAACGATGCATCCTATATCCAGCTGATGGACTCCTGTAGCTGGTAATTTATTAGTTATTCTTGCTATGGAAGAACATGTATGTGATGTCTTTGTTGCACTTATTTTTGTAAGAGAGACAATAATTCAGAAGATTATAGAATTCCTTTATTTGTGATCACATGACTAACATAATTTTAGTCATATAATATAAAAACAATTTACCAATAATCATGTGAAATGCTCCTGTATAAAAAAAACCCTTCTCTTTAACCAGTGAATGATCAGTTGTCTTAAATGAATCTTTTTTGTTATTTATGACAGTATGCCTGCTTCTGAATTCAGAAATTCTGAATTTCTGGAACTAGAAGAAAATTATTTTTAAAAACTAAGTAAATGGACTCACAGTATTAGTTACATATCATGGTTGAGGAGGAAGACAAAATGGAGTAGAAAAATTCTTAAATACATTTACCAGTGATAAAGTGTTTTATGGGTAAATATTTTCTACCTCAGGAAACATATGTTCAGCTAGCATAAATCAGCAGTGGCACATCCATTATTTTCCTGAACTAAGGATTTAGCCCATATGCTGTACGACCACATAAAAATGGGGTTTATCCTGATGCAAGAAAGAAACAATATTTGCACTCATTTTATAGATTGAAATAACAGGGAGGGAGTGTTAAATAATATGGTTAAGGTTGCACAAAATGATACGTTACGAGGTCAAGGCTTTCTGCACAGTTTGTTTGTCTCTATAACAATATTTTCTTCAACAAATTTACTGTATCCAAATTTTCAAAATAGGATGAACTTGGATTAGGCACTAAGGACTAACCTCTCAATATCACATACCTTCCATTAATTATTTAGCATGCACCACAACTAAAAACGAAAGGAATCCATCTCCTCATACTTGGGGACAAAAAACATGTTTCCTTGAAAAAATATCAAGGGGAACTTATACTGTGATTACCATCACATCACAGATGGGCAGAGAGGGCACAAAAAAGGGAAGGGTTTTTTCAAAATTGCACAACAGATAATATATCATCATGGACCTTTCCGGTTTAAGGTCTGTATTCCTGTGAATCTATGGCACAGATACTATTATAAAGAAGGGTTCATGTGATGCTGTGCACACCTGCAGCCTATACTTTACCTAGCAATCATGCCTTCCGTGTATGTTAATCATAAAGGAAGCTGATGCCTTGCAAATATAGCAACTTGCTACTTTGACTTCTGTCCATAAATAGGCACGTGGATAGGGATGCATAAGTCATAACTAGAGAAGATGTGGGGCCTGGCAAAGGCACAACCATCCAGTCCCAGACAGGGCACATGCGCCAGAGTTTCAGATCATCAACGGCCTGGGCAGATGAATGCACTGTACGCCCCACTTTAGCCGTGGCCCTCAGAGATCCTGCAGTCTTTTATAGGCCCTACTGGGAAAGTCATCTTTGGGAATACTTTTTAACCTCCTCTACATAGAAAATGAGTATGTAACAAAACCCCTCACTTTGTAAATGGTTTTACTGATTTAATTAGCAGAGAAGTCAAGGCTTCTTTGGTCTATCTATCTTCCCAACTCTGAGGTCTTCTTTTTAAGAAGGATTCACACCAAAAGACTAATTTGGAATTAAAGTTGAAGATACATGAAAGCTTTACACCATATTCCTCATAGGCACTGAAGTCAGTTGTAATCTATTAATCTCCAATTTTCTTGTGATTAAGCTTCAAGAGTATTCCCTGTCTGCCTATGCTGTATCTCTTTCTCCACTGCTTACTGCCAGGCATTTTTCAGAACCGATAGTGACTTATCACTATCACAAAGCAGCTCAAAGTCCTTAGGAACATCTTCAGCTTAGCAACCATCCTTTTAAAACTGTAAATAGTACCTGTTCTCCTTCATCTTTACTGCTATTAATAGGTATACTTATCATGACAACAGGATTTGTTTGTGGGGTTATGAGAGATCATCTGTTCCTTCTCTTTCCTCAACTCTTAAGCTGTAATTTTCTGTCATATCATAACAGGTCATCCTGGAAATAGGTTGTCACAAAATGCAAGATTTGTTGTTACCGAAAGAGCAGAAACAGCTGTAAAAGAGCAGAAGTTAGATTTCAGCCAAATGTTCTTTAAACCAATGAGTAGGGAAAAAGGAAACTTTAAACAAAGCTTACTTAAGCTGTTTCGTTTCTCCATAGAGTCTTTGCAGAGGCTGGGAAGATAATAAGAGTCCCAGAAATGGTGGTAGCTTCAAATAGATTATGTGGGAGGATAAATATAGTGAGTAATGGAAATAGGATGGGCTTGGATCTGTACTCAGAAGAAAAAGATTCATTTTCTAGCAGACAGCAATAAATAAATAGGACGGATCATCGTTACCTACTTTAAGCACGATTAGGCTAAATATAATTCCAACAGTCAAAACAAAACAAACAAACTAACTAAAAGATATCTAAGTTAAATTTTCCTTTTCTCTGAAAAGACTTTGCTGCACTCGGTGTCAGGAATGAGGATGGGAGGGGGCCACGGTCTAGCTACCACTCTTTAATGTTCGTTCTCTCTTTAAACCACAGTGAAGGGAAGAGAAATATGGCAGCTATTTCCACGGATGCTGTAATCCCCAGGGTTATTCTGCCACCAGGACAGACCAGAAGGCTCTGTGATATAGCTGTGGTTAGTGATCAGATATCCCAGTGTGTGCCTTTTATTGGTCCCCTCAGGAGGACCGGCAGGCCCACAGCCCACCAGCTCTGTGTTCGTCAGTGTATACGTGTCCACAAGACTCTCATGGGCTAGGGGCATCCCCAAAACATCAGTGACTGACAGCCCCTCTTTCTTTTGTACTACATGAGCAGAGCAATGGGCCAAGATCAGAGCTTGCTGTATGCAGCACACAGAGGGTTAAGTCTATTCAGATTTTTGCAGTTGAGCACCTCAGGGGACAAACCAACCCATTTTTCTGTTACCCAGAAATAAAGTGATTGTAGCCAGTGAAATTAGAAGCATAGTCAAATCCTGCTAGCAGAAGGACAACTGAAGTCTGCAAATATTCCCAAGAAGGTGCATTTTTAATCAATATACTGTGTACGACTGTATTTGGTTTTCCAGTAATATTTACTCAACTTTACACAGGAAAGTAAACTCAATCAATAAAAAACAACAAACAGCTGCTGTTTCAACACTTACACTGTTGATGTTAAAACTCAGTCTTACTCATTACCTACTGTAAAAGGCTATATTTTTTAATCCTCTGAATAATTATTACTATTGTATCTATGCTGGTAGTGGC
This sequence comes from Neopsephotus bourkii, assembly GCF_033783945.1. Classification (NCBI taxonomy): domain Eukaryota; kingdom Metazoa; phylum Chordata; class Aves; order Psittaciformes; family Psittacidae; genus Neopsephotus; species Neopsephotus bourkii. The sequence goes on along the minus strand of NW_026902293.1, from coordinate 12,744,987 downwards.
TTTTTGACCCACCCATGAAAGCCATTGTTATGCATAGCAAATATATGCTAAAATATTCTACCAGATGATGAGAAGGAAAAAAATATATATATAATTTTGATTTGCTTATTCTAAAGTAAACACCTGTAAACTAATTACAAGATACACCTTTTTTACAGATTCTGCGAACGGAAAAGACTCACTGATTACCAGTTTTGTCTTCAGTTCTATTTGATGAATCACATTTAATTATAACATAATTAGGTAGCACCTCTGGAAAAATATGCCATGTAATGGTTATAAAGAATGAAAAGAAGTGATCATTCTGTAATTTTGAAACACTTCACAGTAAACCTTTTCATTAACTTTCTGTGCAAAGGATGTCACTTATCATAATTGTCAGTGTCAATAACAGTCCTAATATTACAGTTTCCAAAAAACTAATTTCAATCTGAAAGTATAGTCTGTGTTTACTTAAGAAATCATTCCAGACCCATTTAACTTCAAACACTCAAGGAATCTTATTAGACTGCTAAATATAAGAAAATTAGAATTCTGTGCTTTCTAGAAGCTTTAGACAACATCAGAGTCCCCTAGCTTAATTCTTACTTAAAACAACATATCACACAGGTTTGAAGATATGTTTAGTGAATATAAATACTGCTAAAAAACCCTACATTTACACTGTTGTAGCTTCCAGGGACTTGAGGCAGAATCATTTAAAGAAAAGAAAAAAAAAAACAAACCAGCTAGGGCCACCCCTAGCTATAAAATCTCTTGCATATGGGCAGTGCACATGTTCTGCTGACAGGTGAGCTGCCTTTTCATTTGGGATGCATTAAGCAGGCAGGCCACCATCAGCCTGGTGCCACACATGCTGAGATCTGCTGTAGAGACTCATGTTACACAGTGTGTAAGTGGAGTGTCTGGGGTGCTGTGGCCATTCCTAAGAATCTAGATATGGGGATCAGCCATTCTTTTGTTACTCAAATTTTACCCCGTTTTACTTTACATGAGCTAATTAGAAGCAAAGGCTGTCTATAGACTTTTCAGGTCCCACTGCATCCTTCAGCAACATCCAGAATGCTGGGTCATGCTGAAGGAATCATCAAGAAAATATCCCCAGATATCCCCAGACTTTAGTAAGCCCTTCTTTTGCATACTGCTGTAATGGACTACCTGCCAACACTGAATTTCTATGTATTGGCTTAAAACCCAGTGAGTCTAAAACTGTATATTGAGCCTCAGTTTGTTTGCCTGCTGGATTTCTAACCTATGGAATTCACATCTTTACATGTTTCTCTAGCGCAGAAGGCTAAACATATGGGAACTCAAGGCCAGAAATTGCACTTAAACGTGAAGCTGCTCCTCAAGCTGTAACCTAAGAAGAAAACTTAAGAAATGCAAGGATTTGTTTTTTAATTTTCTTTTCTCTCCATGAAATTTGCAGTACAAACTGGTGCCAGGAGGTTACCCAGTGCTGAGGACCATGAGCAGCCCTCTGCAAACTGAGCTAGGTGTCTCTCACAAGGGCTCATGCACATTATTTTCCCTGAACTCCAAGGTCCTGAAAAAATGCCTAAGGATTGTCTATGTGTCACAAGGAGCATAAAATAATGTTATGGACTTTCAGATAGCTCTAAATACATTAAAATTGTACAGGTTATTACTCATAAAAACAGTAAGAGAAAAACCAGAAATGTATAATACTGAAATTTTTAATGCATTACAAGAAACTCAGTAGCAGGTTGACTGTAAGTACCTTGGGCTCAAGTGAACATAAATGTGTGGTTTATCTTTTGCAATTGCCTGCGGGTTTAGTACTGTTTCGTTTAAAACATTTTGTCGTTAAAGTCCTGTCTGAGAAATCCTATCCAAAAATCAAAAAAATGTTAAAACAAGGTGTTCTGTTCAACTGAGACCATAACAGAGTCAGTTATGAACATGAGATTGTATTTTTCAAGTTTTTAACACAGATAAATAATGCTAGCAAGGAAGAGAAAATATAGAATTGTTGATTTTTTTCATTAAAAATATTTTTTTCTTTCTTTTTCATGTTCCAAATCAATGGAAATTTTCTGACACGATCACAGAAATCCTTCTGGAAAGAAATAATGAAGAAATTATTCTCGAGGGTAACTCCCAGATAAAATACTGAGATCTATATAGCATGGAATATAATTATGGCAGGGGAAGCAAATGATCACAGCCATGAAAAAGAAATATAAGCTACTTTGGAGAATTAAGTAACTTCATCCCTAGTAAGCTCAGTACATTTCTCATCAGCATTAATAGGAGTTATAACTGCTCGGAGTGTAAGTAAGTTTAAACAAGTTAATTTTATTCTTCTCAATACAGGAAGAAGATTTTTGGAAATAAAGGATGAAGATTGCTAAGGTATATCCTAGGATGCAGCTGGCTAAGTTTTAGAAGGCAATACAGTGTCATTTTGGAAAGACCAGCCACACTGATCTTAGGAGACTGGCCTTAAGAAGTATCTTGCATTTCAATTTTTGAACCACCTCCAGGTTTATATTCAATAGGCCTCTGTCCTTCATTAACAGCTTTTCAGGATCTTGGTCTGAGTTCTTGTCGTGGTTTCAACCCAGCCAGACAGCTTTTTCACTCACTCCCCCCCTTTTGCCCTCCCCTACTCCCGGAGGGACCGAGATAAGAACCGAAAAGAATGCAACTCCCACAGGTTGAGATAAGAACAGTTTAGTAACTAAGGTATAACACAAATCACTGCTGCTACCACCAATAATAACAATGCTAAAGGAAATAACAAGGGAAGAGAATACAACACCTCACCACCAGCTGACCGATAACTCGCCCCCTCCAGCCCAACCAAGCACCGACCGATACCTCCTCCAACCCTGCAGTCCACTTAGCCCTTCCGGGTAACTCTCAGTTACATCCTGGGCATGACGTGCTGTGGTATGGAATACCTCTTTGGCCAGTTTGGGTCAGGTGTCCTGTCTCTGCTTCTTCCTGGTCACCCCTCCTTCCCTGGCAGAGTATGAGGCTCACAAAGTCCTTGGTCAGACCAAAACATCATTGTTATCAGCTCTGTTCCCAGGCTGAAAGTCAAACCACAGCACTGCACCAGCTACCAAGAAGGAGAAAAATGACTGCCACTGCTGAACCCAGGACAGTTCTCTCTCATCCAGCCAGATGTACTGCAGCTGGGAAAACAAGAAGTATTCAGAGCTCATAATCATGCTGGTGACACCCAAGCCTTTCAGTCCATTTAAGTGATATTTCTTTTCCCATGATTAGTACTGCAAATAACCTAAAAAAAAAAAAAGAATAGAATAATCCATTTGTTGGCAAAATTTTCAGAAATCATAAGAGTTTCAAACTATGTTACCAGAGACTCTTATTCTCTCTTTCATTTTATCAAGTTCAGCATGTTAAACACCATACACATCATACTTGAGAACTCAGAGGTAAATACAGAGTTCTGGGTCATATTTCTCCCAGGTGAAAGAAAAGCAGTGCCAGTGTTTTAGCTTTGTGGCTGTGTACTTCAAAAGCTTTCTTTTCTGAAACATCAGCTCTTTATGAGTCATATTAATACCTGCTGCAACTTCTGTATAAATACAAAGAAAAATCCCTCATAATGTCATGCAAAACAACCACATGCCATCAGATTATATTCTGCAGGTGTTAAATATACAATATGATGTAAATCAGTAGCAACCTATGTAGAGCAATACGTGATCCCAGGGTGAGAATTTTAAAATAAAGATATTCTGGTTTAAATTCAGATAAGTAGCAAGTGTAACAAGAAATAAAATGGCCAGAGAGTGTTTAACAGCATGTACTCTGAAGAACTGCTTACAACTTAGAATGAAATTTTAATGAGGTAAAGGTTAATTGGAAAATATACTTTTTCTATCTAACCTTCCAAATTTAATTAAATATCACAAAACCAGCAAAGCCTCAGTATGCTTTGTTAAAGCAACACTAGTCTGATAAAAATGAATAGTTGCTGAGCTCAGTTCTGCTTTCATTTCTCTGAAGTAACTCTTTTGTAGCCAGTTATCTCTCACTACCAATAAAATCTCTTCCTTTCTCTGAAAGCTCCCAGGTATATCACCCAACTTGTCTTTACAAGAGTTGAGCCTGCCTCAAGCTGGGAGTTCAAACCTGCCTATCTGCATCCAGAAGTCATCTGGAATGGGAATTGTCTTTGCAATATGCCTTAGGACCGAAGAGGAGAGAACAGTATTTTTCGCCACCAAAGCTTCAGTATTCCCAGTCTCTGTAAGATGAGGGAAATTAAAGAACTTGTAGAATCTAGGAGACAAATCTTTCTTTCAGTCTTTATTTGTCTGTAAGTTAATAATGCCATGCTGAAGATTGAAGTTCTGTGATTTGGGGCATTTAGAGGTTTGAAACTGTATTTTTTAAATACTTTATTTAAGTACATAATGATATAACACAGAAAGTTTCAGTAACAGTCATGTCAAAATTAAAAAAAAAAAAAAATCAAAACATTAATTCCAAAATAGTGAATAGTGAATGTTTCAACACTGCATTAATATTTTAGTTTGTTAAACTCTTCAAAACAAAAAATCTGTTGGGTATTGCAGTGTGTTCCACAGAGCATTTTAATTTACCAGAGCTTTGGTTTTAAACAAAGAAGGTTCCATCAAAGTCTTTACCACCCAGCTTCAGCTTTTTCTTGGAGATAAATTGTAATTTTTCTACAGCCAAATAAAGCACATCGGGATTTTTACCTGCCTCTAGTATTATCCTTGCAAATGTTTCTGTGCAGCTTTTACAGTCACATTCCAATTTCCAGCTCTCTCCTTTTTAAAGCTCTGGAGAAGTAACTTAAAGGAATTGTTTATACCAGGGCAGAGCAATGTCAGTTTTCTGTGATGACTGTGAAGTCAGAAGAAGGTCTGAGGCAAAGGTCTAGTCCAATCCTCAGTCCATTCTGCTTCTATTCTACCAGACTTGGAAAGTAACTGCAGCAGAAACTATGCTCAATTGCACCCTACCATTTTAAAAGACAGTTTTTACTGTCTTTTACCAAATTACCAAATAGGGACTATCGTATTTCTTTACTCTGTTCCGCTGACTGTGAACAAGAGTCACACTTTGATCCCCAGAACTGTGGAGGATAAAAAGCCAGAGCAGCAGTTTACCAGTAGGTATAGAAAAACTTGGTATCTACAGTAAAAGTAAACTAAACATACAATACCACTCTCTAACACCAAAAACAAATGCTATGGACTACACTACTAAATTCCTTTCCCAAACAGGATGGCCTCACCCAGATTGCCTGTTAGGACTGCTCCCTCCCTTTTGTTAACATCTGAGCAAGGCCCCAGAAGGGGCTGAGATAGCTGTCAAGGGCAAAACCACCCCAGGGACTAGCTACTGTGACAAGTCACCAGTGCAGCTGGTCAAGCTCCAGGCCCCAGGAACATTTCCTGCTACCATTTAACTACCGGTATGGATACAGAAATAGCAGCAACCAAAGGCAGGGACAGTTTCAAACAGCCAAGCAGGCAGCCAGACATCTGTTTTGATAAAAATGTTAAGCAAAATGCAATAACAGCAAGTTCTGGAACCATTATGCTGTTGCAGGTCCACCGCCAAATTGCAGCATGGGACAAATTTATTGTAAGATGTCCATAAAAGGTAGTTTAGATGAATCCTCACTGTTTTGGTTTTCCCCATGTTCTTTGTAAATTACAGAAATTGCATGCTTTAAATAATTCAGGAACTACCTTTTTCACTTTAAAAAGGAATTGTTATGCTTAGCTGCTCACTCATTTCACCAAGATTCTCACCACTGAAAAACTGTAGAGAAAAAAAAAAAAGTAAACTATATTGTGAATACAAGGAGTCCTAGCAGTATGTAAGAGCCTTTTCCTCTGCCATCCCATCTCTATTCACACTTTCACCCATATACTTAATGAGACTGAGATTCACCTCAAAAATTCTCCTCAAAGCTGTCAAGCATTCCTTACTCCTTAAACTCATCTGAATTCTCCAAGTAGCACCCTTTCTGCCATGAATTTCGCCCATGACATGCTGACTCTCTGATTGACAGGCAACACACACACACCAAGCAGAATGTCAAGGAACATGACATGATAAAACCAAACATAGCTTAATACAGTTATGATAATGCCAAACCACTTAAAATTCTCTGTACCTTTGACAGACTAGCCATATATGGTATGTCTTTCAAAGCTGTGCTTAGAAAAAGATTATTTCTCTGACCCTTGAAGATGATAAATACCATTTGCATTTTAGACCATGTTTAAACTAAACTAAGTAAACTGCTTTTTGCTGACCAAATTGAGATGTTTGTTGTGATCCTTCAGACTTAGAAGCTTGTATTTTATTGCATATCTAATATGTGATGTGAAGGCTAACTGACTGAAATAGCATTTTCATTAAAGCCTGGTAAACAGTAAAGACCTGACTTCTTACAAGTATTTTCACAGTTGAAAACTGCAATACAAGGTTACCTGTACTTATATTTCCAGACAATAACAAAAAACCACAAAAATCGTTATAGATGCTGCATTTTGAGCAAAAGGCAGTAGAACAGCACCTCTGAATAAAAATAATCTCACAGCCTACTACTTGAGGATTATATTTGCAACCCAAAATCTTGTTTTTTGCCTTTAAAGAACTGAATACAGTAGTTTTCAGTCAAGCCAAACTGAACTTTTTTACATCATTTGCCCAAATGTAAACTTTTAGTTTTGAAACAGTACAGGATTCTGCTATTTTTTTCTATGATGTCTCAACATTGGTCTCCAAAATCCTGTCATCCAAGCCAGCTGACAGGACAAGATCTTATGTGGGTGCACAGCACTGATCTTCACTGTCTTCTCACAGCACCTCATGCAACATGAAGTCTGAGCTAGTCTCTCCCCAAGAAGCAACTGAGTAAAAGGCTCTGTAAGAGTTCTAGTAAAATATCAGAGGGCCTTTTGAATACTGAGACAAGCCAAAAAGAAACAATCTTCTTGGGAATTAAAAAGATCATTGACACATCAAAACACTTGTTTACTTAGACTTTTCTACATCTGCTAAAAGCAAATCACAGGTGCATTTTTTTATGGGATTTCTTTACTTGTTTTACTAAATGTGACTTTAACTGAACATGACTTTAACCCTGCAAAATTCTGCTGAATCAAAAAAGAACAAGTCTTTGTTGCTAACACTCTGTGAAAAATTGGGCACCCCAGTACACAGCAGTCTGCAGTATTGTTTAAGTATCATCCATTTCCCTCCCCCTGAGTCTATGGTTATTTTCTCATTCCTCCCACCGTACTTGCTGATTACAGCTGCTTTTACCTTAGAAACATTTAGAAGATTCATCTTTTTTGTTTACAAGGCTGCGTCAGTTACTCAACACAGCCATTTCCACAGCTATTCCATAATTACGCTCATTGGAAAAATAATGGCTTAATTTGACAAATACCTTTAATTTGAAACTTTAATGCGTCTATATCTGCACCAAGAGTAAAATGCTGAATTCCCACTGACAACCAAGGAAGAAACAAGTCTAACAATAATCTCTGCAACAAGATTTTTTTTCTGTCTTTGTTCATTACTATGCCTTAATTTCTACTTTGGGATCTGCTGTTTCTCTGGTGAAAGAAAAGCAAAATAATGCAGAGAGAGGTGAAATACATAGGCATGGTGTGAAGGCACAGACTCTGTTTGCTATATAATAGGAACATTTCGAGATGAAGAAGTAAAATGATGTGGACAACAAGAGCATCCCTTCCAGATTCATTGTAGAAATAGCAACCAGCATTTTATTCAAATGAAGATCAAGTTCAGCACAAGAAAACTGCTGCCTAAGAGACCTAGTGAAGATTAAAGCAGATCAGCTAATGCTAGCTGAAACTGCAGTATTTTGAATTCAGTTGGGTTATTCTTGACTTGTGTCTTTAACAGGTTATGTTCATATTTGTTCTTTCTTGCAATCTGAATTACATAAATTGCTATGCAAGCACAAGATACTGTTCTCAGATTGACTCATTGGCACATTAATCTATAGCATTATAATCGGCCTAAAGATCGGATTTTTTTTTTTTTCATTAAGCAGTGAATGTCAGCTCCTTTGGGCATACAAGGTGTCATCAACTTTATGCCAGCTTTGCTGACTCATAAAACATCTACACTTGTAAGCATTCATTTTCTTAGAGCTACAGCACATTATGTACTAAAGGGGATCAGAAGTAAGCAAAATCATCTGGAAAATATAGTCTAAATTTATACTGCTTCTGCTGAGAGGATTAATTTAACTGGCTGGAGATGGAATATATATTAAGCCATTAATGTTTATAACTCTAGAGACACAAAATAACTCATTTTACGCCAGCTATCATTACCATGCTCATTTTGTTTGTGTGTGCTCAAAATGTTCTGTTGCCTCAGTATTGAGAATACCCTGAAATTATTTGTATTCAAGGGCAAATGCACCTTATGAGTTTGAACTTTTTTGAAGATTTGAGAATCTTCAAACAGCACACTGACTGCAAACAAACTCCAGCCTCCTCTTCTAAAGAGGTGTGCTCTTACCTTTTTTTGGTGTCAAGGTAGACAGATGGGAGTATCTGAACCTAAGCTACCACTTACTGAATGCCTCCCAAGGGTATCAAAGGACAACTGCCCTTTCACTGCAGTGTAGCACCAGGGGCAGAGAGTGCATCACACTGGAAGCCCCCACTCTTTCCCAAGACATGCAGGCATCAAAGAAACATAAGAAGGGACAGCAAAACTGCACGATGGTGAAAAGATTGGAAAAAACCCCAAACTTACTTAGTCTTGAGGAGAGCTTTAAAATACTGAACTAGATCATTTTAAAAATAATAATTATTCTATTTCTTTGACTTGAAAAATTGACATAGACAAAACTTGATACACAGATTTTCCTCTGTGTGGGAGAGGGGAAAGGCTGAACTCCATGTAAATTAACAGATAGCTGGGTTTAGCATGTATGTGTAAAATTACTGATGTGGTTTTACGATGCTTTCACCACTCCTGAAATAAAATTCCACTAAGTCTTGAAAGCAAAGCTTTTGAATTACATACCACCTAGTGCTGCACAAAAACCAGAATATAGGCCTAGTTAGTTAAGTACTGAAGACAAGGAGTTATTCATCGCGCCCTGTCACATGCAGAACAGGTCATGACTTTATTTATGTTTGTTATTGCACTGACTTCAATCATATCTATCATCTAAAATTACGTTTAAAAAAAATTAAGTGCATTTAGGTGGTTTTGGGAAATGGTAATGGGATACTAAGACATCTCTTTTTAAGGTCATCAGAACAAAATTGGCATGGGTTAGCCTTTATTCCTCACAGCTATATAAATTAAACTGACAGCCTTCATCTTTTATAAGTGGACTTCCTTCTGTGAGAACAAGCAGTGAAGAGAAACATCTGGTAAGTATGAACACTGTGTCACCTGAATTACAGCTTTTCTGGTGTTATTTCAATAGTTCTTGATTTGATAGCTCACTATAAGTTTTTATATTTTCATGGTTTTATGATTATAATAGGTAAAAAATATCCAGATTCTCACTGCCAAGAACATTTAAACTGGCATTACTTGTTCTTTGCATGCTCCTAATGACAAGCTGACTGGAAGAGCAACCATCATATGTATGCTTGTTTAAAACCCAGCAGCTATTTTAGCAGCACAGAAGTATCTACTAAATATCCATTAAATCAGTTAAATACAATTTTGAATATTTTCTAAAGGAGGATTCTTAAGAGTACACAAGTTCTGTAAATTGCCATAACTTACAAGAAATACATTTTAAACTTTAAGCAGTGGACTGATAGTAAATTTCACTGCATCTGTACACCAAACAAACAAAAATGAAACTATAAACACTGTAGAAACATCTTTGCCATTTTCTTCTCTGAATGAAGGAGCTTTAATAATTTTTGAGCCTATTTGGTGTCTGTATCAACTCTATTGGTGTTTGTAAACCCATACAGTGAGAAAGATACTAGAACAACATTAGAATCCCAGTGTTTGCTCCAAGAAAAATCAGCCTAGTCTTGGAAACTTTCCATTAGGAATTTGGCAGTACAGTATGCTGGGATTCAGAGAATAACAGGAGCATCGTTCCCCTAACAACATCTTGAAACAGAGGTGGTATGTCCATTCTGTCACCAATTACAGATTTGCTCTTCTCAGGGAAACAGGGACCAAATGGTCACACAGAAAACACAGCTTAAGCTGAAATGCCTTATAGTCTCAGTTTTACAGCTAAGCAAGGCTGAATGCTGTTTTGAGACCCAGTACTACCCCATTGCTGTCTTATGACCCAAGTAGTCCTTTTAGAATCCAGAGGAGAAACACTGAGAGTGAATTCCTGTGACCACATTAAATGTTTCCTTCCTAAGATGAGACACACACAAACATAAGTGCCACAAACTCAGCTTTGTAATATTGAAAGGTGTTTATGCTTAGGTGCTTATATAGAGCATTTAAGAAGCCTATTCAAAACAGAAACTTATAAGATGGGGGGAAAAAAAGGCTGATGCCCACAATTTATGAGTATTTTCATCCAGAGATGTGACAGATCAGAGAACATCAAAGGATCCCAGCTGTGGGAAGGTCTGAGTAATGTATCTTGTGTGGGTTCTCAAAGCGGTGTGCTATCGGGTGGGCAAAGGAAGACACCACTTCCTTCTTCATTAGTCTTCAAAGCCATGCTGCAAACTGTCAGCTTGCCAGGTCACATAAAGAAGGCAGGAGAGTGGGTGCACAGTTAATGAAGCCTAATACAGACCCACCAAGGTACAAACATGAAATACTCAACACTCTTAAGATTAGGCTGCTGGGGAACAGTGCTGGCAGAAATGCAGCCACAGCCCCCACATGCTCTGAGGATTAGGCAGTGACTGACTACGGCTTTTGAAAGTCTAGCTGTGAGACTACAATGACAAGCGTAGCACTTAGACACTAAATCCCTGTTTACCCCTGCTTAGACGTGCTGCTGGTGATGGGCCAGGTAGGAAGTTTACAGACTGCAATTCCTAAAAAGCTGTAATGTTGACTACATGGATGAACATGTTTGAAAATAATCTTCCACAGCCACAAGCAAATGCAGCATAGATGCACCTTTTTCAGTTCATACACTCATTTTATTGAGGAATATTAGCCAATTTACAACAAAGTCTGCAAATCAGGAACCATACCAGAGACCAGTACAAAGGGCTAAATCGATCTGAGCTCACCTTAGGGATAAACTCAGTTATCTCTGATTTACATCAGTACCATAAGAGGGTTAGGTTTCCAGAATACCTGTGTTAACCTTGAATACACGTTAATCATAAGAAGTAGAACACTGTAGTAAGTCATTCTGAAGGAAAGAGAACATTTCTCCAGGCACTTTGCTGACTGACTGTGGAATTTGTTTCTGCAGGGATTGTGGTGTCTTACATTGGACTTTGAAAAGAAGTGATCATTTTCAAAATAAAAAAAAAATATTTCTGATGGAACAAATGTGGGTAACGGGCAGGAGCTGATGACATATGATTAAAAATGAAATTTTGCCCTTATGGAGACCTTCATACTGTTGGCAAGTTATGTCCTCTCCTTTCTGCTGAAGCATTAAATAAAGCAACTGCTGGAAGCAGAGTAATGGACCTGAAGAACCAAAACCCCAATCTGGTGGAGCAGATTGAGTTTTTGTATTCAGAGCTATTTAACAAACCACGTTGTGAATTGAGTCTGCAAAATCAGTACCTTGATAACCTTTAAACATGATTTTGTATTGGCCAGATGGATCATGGCAGAGCCTAGTCAAGTCTGGGGTCTCATTCTGCTAGGTAATCAACATACATGGGAAATTAAGGCTGGAAGGAAAACAAACATGGCACTTACAGTCTGCTGTTAAACTCTGTGCACAAGCACCTGAACAAGCAGAGAGAAATTATCCCTGTAACTTGAACCAGAGCAGCCACCTCTGCAACCTAACGAGAAATTATGCCTGCAGATCTCTAATCTGTAAGGCCCAGCTCAGCTTGGGCTCTCAGACTGCTATTATAATACATAAAAACGCTAATGGACACAAGAGATTGCCAAAGCTTATATTCCTGAGCACCTACCACAAATAGATTTCTTACTATTTCTATATCCTTGCTTCCTTCTTCACTGGGCATTCATGATACTCTCCCAAGGCCTTTCTAGAGCAGGTCCCTGGAATAGCCAGCCAAGTGCTTTGCCAGCCCTGGCCAACAACTTGAAGGTCCATTTGTAACATGCCTAGTCTCTTCATTTGTTGTTTTGGACATAGATATTGAGATATTGCTGTGTTCCCTGCCTTGTTGCTTGCTATGGCCAGCAGATCTCACAAAAATTATAGACTAGAATATCAGACGGGTTTGCCAATGCAATCATAAAAAATCAACATAAAAAATATGAAAAGCATTTAGAACCTCAGTAGGAGAAAGAAACTTTAGCAATAAAAATTAACAATGTATCAGTTTACTGCCTTATGGTCCATTGCTTATTGAGTTAGCTCAGTTTCCTCTTCAATGGAATCATAACAGCTTCCAGTAGAAAAACAGTTTGAAAGACATACTTGTTTATGATCTTTCACTACCAAGAAAGAAATCAAATCCATGGTTTAGAAATAATCTTTCAGAAAGAAGTACAGTGCAGAAAACAAGCTCCCTTCACTCAGCAGGGTATGCTAAGTGTACAGGAGCATTGCGAAGAAACTCCTCAGAACATGCAGTTTTTCAAGGTGAAAGAAAATTCTTGTCAAATCCTAGCAGTGAAAGCAAACAAGAAAGCATGATTAATAGCACCATTGAAAGTAACAAAATAAATCATGAAAGCTAAACAATCTAGTATCATGCAGGGAGCCTATGAATATGAGGAATCCATTTAAATGACGTATGGTTTAGTGGTTTGCTATGTTTCTAAATTCTAAAGGGTATGTTAATCCACTCCCATCTTGACTGAGCAAGGTTTCCAACACTGGACCACACCAATATCCACCATCTCCCTTTACCTTCCTACTGGTACAAATGTTGCATTCTGTAGCTAATTAGGAGTTGTCAGTCCCTGTTGCTCAGGTATCTGGGGGTTTTGGCTCCAGTTTGTATGAGAGAGCAATGCTGATTTCAAGCTCCTGAAGGAAATACACATAGTTTAAAGAAGAAACAACCTACATATAATGTTTTTTACTTTTGTTAGATCAAATTAGCTGTTTCTTCTAGTGTTTTCTTTTAGGAACAGCAACACACAGGTATATAAAGAAAATCAAAATAAATCCCTTGAGAAATGGGTTTATTCCATGATCCAAATAATTGATAAAACCCCTAAGAATGTGTGCCTTTTGCCTGAATTTGAACAAATACATTTAATTTTTTTCATATTAAATATTCGTTTCATATTGATGATCCTGCTTGAGTTGCAACATATGAAATAGAGACAAACAGCACTCACCGGTAGCTCTACATAACCTTCATACACTAGGCCGGAAAAAGCCACATTAAGGATGTTCATTCTATTGCTTTTCTCACATAAAAGTGATAAATCTAGGTAAATATCTTAACTCCAAGAACATTCCAAAGACCTACATTAGATTAATGCTACTTTGTTCTGCACCCACAACAAGTACTTACAAATTTCAAACCAAAACACTATATATCTATAACTAGACTCCTTCAAGCATACATTCCTCTACCTCTGACTCAGCTCCATTTCCCACCATAAAATTCATGTTTGAAATTTGTTTTAATTTACATAATAAGAAGGGACCCAAAACATTGTTTTATAAATGTTCTTTGTCCAGCGAAGACAAAGGAGGAAAAGGTAGGTCCAGGCAACCAAATCAGTCAAATTAAGATTCTGTTCTTCTCTTAAAATTCATTTCCTGACACACAGATTCTTGCCAGTCATCATTCCATGGAGGGAATGCTTGACAAAACATTGGCTGTATCTTCTAACACAGGGAAGACCCAGACAACCCACAGCTTCTCATTTAAATTTTACACCTTTTTAATTTCTTGATTCTGGTAATATCACAGATTTCTCTTACTACTAACTCATAAGTCACTTTTTATTTGCCATCATGCTGTCATGACAAACCTGATTTTCTTCTACCTAATAACTGCATGCAGTACTTTCCCTCTCCACAGCCCATTCTTTTCCACCTCTATTTTCTGCTGGTTTCTTCACTGATCTCCTGGAATTTATTGCTTCCTTTCAGCATCCTTTCTTCTTACCTCTGAAATGACATTATTATAATTCATAAATGTCTATTTTATAGTTCATTATAAAAAAGACCAAAAAAAACGCAACCAAAACCAACCACCCAAACAAACACCAAACCACAGATTTTAATAAAGAAGTCTTACAACCTCATTGTTATAGAATGGAAAAGTCTAACTTCTATGAATTGTTGGCTTTAGCACTGAGGCTGATTGCACTAGTGCCACCTACATGGTGGCTGTTTAAGATGATCAGGTAGTGTACTGCACTAGGTCAGCAGATCAGGTAATTGGAAGCTTCAGAGTGAACAATGAAGTCAGTATTTTAGCAACAAATTTGGAGAATTTTTTAATACTTTAAAGTATTGTTACCATGTAACTTCTTTTATCAAGTAGGCTTTAAATTTATGTCAATTAGCAAAGATTAGCTGATATGACTTGGAGCACTTTGAGTTTAAATAAACAGATCTTGTCCCAAGTAGAGGCTTATCTGAGTGCTAGAATTAAAGACGCAATCATAACAAGCATAGTTTCTTTGGGGTTTTGTTGCTGCTTTTATCATTTTGCCATAAGCACTTGGAAGAAAAATAGATCTGCTAACCATATAACTTCTGCTTATGCTGCATCTCGGAAGTATCATACTTGAAAGGCTGGCACATTTTTCAGTCTACCGACTATTCTCACATCCCTTACATTAACCAGCTACTGTGATTCTCACATGTACCACATTGTGTGTTTATCCTTAAATATTTGAATTTTTTCTCTTAGTACAAACTTCATCAGTTATTTTAACACCCTGAAGTTGAAAATTAATAGTTCATGGTTCTCCTTACCAAATCTGTCCTGAGACTACACTGGATAATTAAGATGTAGAAGAGGATTTTAGAAAAATTAAAGGAATTATGTCCAGACTGGCTAAAAAATTATGCATACCTGCTTGGTTGTTGTGAGCAACCGTGTTTCCTTACCCACTACTCTGTCTACTAGCAACACTCTTTGTGAGCCAGGTGAGCACAGAAACATTGTAAATACTTTGTCAGTCTCTTTAAAATTTATAAAAGGTGGCTGAAATTACAGATCCTTACAAAACTAGTAAGTCAATTAGGATATTATTTAACTAACTGACTCCTGATATATAACTTGAAAATCAGGCTTTTCATTTAAGTCTTGTGTCAGTCCTTTGTGACAGGTTGGGAGCACAAACTGGTGGGGTTTTCCACAGGCTGGCTACAGAACACCTCAGCTTGACTTCTGCTGAATTTAATGGGAATATGATCATGAAATTCCCATGACAGCAAGCTTAGCTAGCTGTCCATGAACACTATAAATAATACTACTTTAGCTTCTGAAACTAAAAAGGCTATTAACAGTGCTCCTGAAGCTGTGGTTAATGTTTTGTAACAAATATTTAGATAGCTTCAGCCTGTTCCCTGGCAGACTAGCACACACCATTGATGCCACATCCTGGTTGTGGAAAGTACTCTCTTGGCTGAATAAAAGCAACTGATCCTTTGTCAAATCATCCCTAAGCAAATGAATTCGCCATTCCTCTGCCAGAACCTGCAGAAAAGGGGTCATGTAGTGTCTGGCAGAAAAAGACTTATGTCTGCTGCTGTTACTTCAAAACTACTGTCACAAGGTGGCTTGATCCCATTCCCTGTTCAAGCTGAGTAGCTGGCCTTCCTTTGGGACATAAGTGGATCTCTGGCCCCATAAGTGTCAGCACTTGGTGTCCCACAGGGGCTGAAGACTACAGGATGTGCAGAACCAGCTCCATCATGCCTCTCACAGTGCTGCACCTAAAAAAATGGATGTAAGGCAATATATGGATTTGTATATGCATCTGACTGAAGCAAAATACAGGTTGCAAAAAATAAACCCCCTGTACATAATACTACTGAAGGAGGCAAAATCCACTGCGAATGTTAGATCTGTTTTCTCCTAGAAATAAACCTTTTGTTTTACACAAAGCTGTAATGATTTTTCATTTTTGTTTTAAACTACTGGAAACAAACTTTGTGCTGATTTCACTGAGATAAACCACATCTGTATTCAGTCAGGTGTTCCCACATCTTTAACTTACCCCTCACCCTTTAGTGCCAAAGAACACAGCTTTATTCTTCATACTTTGACCCTTGTAATGACCCATTTGTGGAAGGTGCACACAGTGTATCAGCATGCTACAGCCCATTAAACAAATACTGGGAGTGGGGTGTAGTACTTCATTTGGTCTAAAATGCATGAATCTATTAAACACACATTTTAAGTCATTTTCTAAGGTCCAAAGAAGAGTAAAAGAAATGAATCAGTTTACAAGCATTAATTTTTTTTAATTAATTACAAGTTAATTAACTTAAAACACATAATTAACTTAAAACACACAATTAACTTAAAACACTTTTAACTACTATTTTTGCAGAGTAAATCTGCATTCCAGAAGTATTTAACACATGTACCTATTTGACACACACTGCCAAATGTCATTTTCAACTGCATGAAACGCCTGTATCGACTGATAATACTTATATATCAAGTGTTGGTAAAGACAACATTTAAAGCTACTAAACTCAGAAAAAAAAATATGTTTTAAATCCATAAATCCCTAAATTCATCATCAGACAACAGGTAGATAACAGAACATGTTCCATTGCATTCAGAGTTGTTGATGACATCCAAATGGATGATAGAAGTCTGTGTCACTTTTAAGGCCTGGGGCATTATTGTGTTAACAGCCCATTAAGTCACATCATCATCATTTGTACTACTACAACAATAAACATAAATGTACCTCAAATATAAAAGCTGTTTTGTAGAATTTGTATTTGGCAGGCTATAAACTTCCTTTTTTCCTTTGTTTCATTTAAAGCTCTTTCTTCATTGGTAAGTGAACTCTCAAGGCTTGGTTGAAACGAAGTTGTATTAACAATGTGATCTTATTTCTTGCAATATAGTGTTCAAAAGAATAGCTTCCATCATGGCCAAATACGTTGTTTTTGCTTTAGGTGAAGGTTTAATGTAATGGCGCATATGTAGCTAATAGAGACAGTAGGGTCACACACAGTTGCTGAAAAACATCAATCAACTTCAAATCACAAATACCAAGGTATTTAAGTACTTCTGAAAAAACTGCTCCATAATTTCTTTATCAGGAGGAATTAACCGATAATAGCCACCTCCCTGATTCAGAAAGATATCACAAGACCTAACTTCACAGACTGCATCAAAGCAGATTTCACAGGATTA
Source organism: Neopsephotus bourkii (assembly GCF_033783945.1). Lineage (NCBI taxonomy): Eukaryota > Metazoa > Chordata > Aves > Psittaciformes > Psittacidae > Neopsephotus > Neopsephotus bourkii. Next base: position 12,727,528 of record NW_026902293.1, on the reverse strand, counting down.
GTCTGTGCTGTTACTCAGATGCAATGCTGATGTCCCTCTGGACAGATTATTTATCACAATATATTACAGCTGATTCATGGGAACTGAATACAAATAGCTACACTGATGTTAACGATGTCACAAAACTAATAATGACAGCTATGAATCCTGGTTTACCATCACTGCTCTGCAAGCATGTAATTCATTTCAGGAAGGTGAGAAAGCTATTAAATGTAGCATAATGTGACTCATTCTGTCAGCCAGTATAAATAACATAGGAGAATCAGAGTTTGTCAGCATCTCTCCACCTGTTTTGGATGTCTCTGAAGGGTAGTTTTCTTCCCCTCCAGGCTGGGTGGATGTCTTGCTGCCTGCTCCTTAGTTACCTAATAAAAGCAAACTTAGTTGCCTTAAGGGAAACTACCTGTTATTTTGCCAGTGATGGAAAGTTTTGGTTCTTTCAGCTTTTACTGTCTCATAGCAGAGGGACCAAACTTGAAAGCTGTTTTACTACTAAAATAATAATAAAAAAAAAAAAAATTAAAAAAAAACCCAACAACCAAACCAAACAAACAAACAAAGAAAAAGGAACAAAACCAAAAACCCAAAATAACAATAAACCCACACCTGACTCATCTGCTCAGGATTTAGTCACAGGAACAGTAAACAGGACTAAATCCCTCAGACAGTATTCAGAATAAATGCTTTACCCAGCCTCAGCAGTACATGTGAGTTTTTACATACTGTCTGCTGTTAAATTGCACTCTATCCAGGTTACAATTACAAGGCAGAAAAGCTGTCTTTTTTAAGTGGGTAGAACTGAATTAAGGCAAAGGCACTAGAGACCTGCTGGTGGTGTTCACCATACCTGCAGAACATGCTCAATAGTCTCAAACTGTCTGAGCTTCCTTTCGTACCCTTTGTCATATGCTGTGGGCCATATTGTACTTCTCACTGGAAGGCACCCCTCAAGATACATTCACCTGGATTAGGCTGCAATTCTGGCCAAAGCAGAAACCAATGACTTGCCCAGCCCTGAACACAGTAACAGTAAATCACAGTCTCAGTTTCCATTAAGAGAAAATATTTATAGCCTGCAGAAAGAAAAAAAAAAAATTAAATATGTGAGTCCAGGGGAATAAATACCTATGTGAGCCTGCCTGAAACAACTGATTCCATCTGAACCCTGAAGACTATTATTGTCCAAAGGAGTAAAAAATCTGTAAAGATGGGTGAATCCCTGTAGGAGCCTTTTTTGCCTTTAGCCTGACCAAAGCCCAATGCTGCCCCAGTCCTGTGTACTCTGCTAAATTCTCAATTCAGAACTCCTACTAAGTTACTCAAAATCTTGTAAATGGACCATAGAAATAGTAAAAAAAATAGCACACCTATTCTTCCATACTGTCTCATACTCCTTAGCTGGAAATCAGCCCTAGGCTGATGTCCTCCCCATCTGAAGATCACAAAAAGATAGGTTTCCTTCCTGTTTTAAATGGGCTTTGTCAGTTCTTAAGAAAATGCAAATAACAGTCAGGAGGAGAAGAAATGATGGTAGATGATAACATTCTGTAATAAAATGTGTAAAATTAAATCTAAATTAATTCTAGTATATTCATTTTCAGTAAGAAATAATTATTTCCAGTGGTTAAAAAAATTCTTCCACATTTCTGACACAATAGTTATTAAATCTTTTCAGAAATTGTCAGTGGATTTTTAAAGCTATAATATAAGAGGCCTTTACCTTAGGAAGTATATTCAGTCTGAAATAGAATCTGTAAATGGATTTTTCTTATCACCTGTGAAGAAGTGTAAACTTAATCTAGTTGCTGGTTCTTTATCTCAATTCCTTTCTAATTGACATTCTGCTTAAACTAATGAAAAAAACACCTCTCTAAGTCACTGCCATTACTACCTTATTCTGGCCTTGTCAGGAATGACTGGCAGAGAGGTGAAGCTTAAACACTGATAGCTGGAAATCTTTCTGTTAATCCAAAGTCAGTAAAATCTTCAGACTCCTCAGACTGAACATATGGCTATTATTCTTTGTAACTAACCTCAAGAGGATTTGAAATGGTAGATAACGTGATTCAGTAAGACCTCAATATACTCTTAAAACTCCACTTAAAAAGCCTCACTGGGTTATTAGATATTGTGATTTATTCCAGAAAATGATTTCAAAGAAAGCTCAGGGAAAAAAATTAAGCAAGCTCTCTATTTGAAACATAATCTTTTCTACCTTCCTGCAATTCAAGCTGCCAATTCTTGAATACAGCTGTTAGTCAGACCCAGATCCAGCAGATAAACATGACTGAGAGGTAGAAAGGTAGAAAGGACCAGTCAAGCAGGCCCAACCTACAGTAAGTCTCTCTCTATTCCCTTGACCTATGGCAAATGTATGTTTGCTGAAAAGAAGTGCAACTTTGTGACACAGTACGTTATATCTGTTAGAAGCACATTATTCACTTTACACTAACACTGGTTACTAGACCACTGGGTTGGAGGACAATTTTCCAGTGAAACACACAGAGTAGAGTGATCCCTTCTAATGATAGGCAAGGGTTTTGAGTAATTGGACAAAATGATTCGTGTTTACAAAATTTTGCAGCAAGAAATTAAAAAAAATAGTTTAATTCCTTTATACTAAGGTTTTAGTTTGAGAAAAAAAATACATGTGAATACATGTGAGGGAAAAAATACATGTGAGGGAAAAAAATGTGCTGCAATATACTCATTCTCTATCCAACTCTATTCATCATTCAACTAAATAAGCTCAACATTGTTAATAAATTAAATACCAGCTGAGCAGATCAGCATTTTTCTTTTCGTGAAAGTCCTGGGTGTTTACATGCATTTGTTTTCAATATGGATATTTTGCTCTTCAAGCCATCCTGGATTGTTTGTGGGTTTTTTTGTAATCATTTGAACTACAACTATGAGTACACTTCTTGGAAACCAGGACTGTAATTCATTCTTGTCAGAAACAGATGGCTGAGAAAATGAAAGCAACAACAGCAGTGAAAGACAAGGCCACCTGGGTCCATCAAGCTGATGAGAAAAGCTTGTGAAGTTAATGCCAGTGGTATCTGGAGCCAACAAAAGTAGGCTTTCAAAACAAGATCTAGGAAGCAGTTAATAACAAATGAAAAAATAAAATAAAATAAGAAAACCCATATGAAGCTGTAGAAGGAGCAGCCCTGTGGATTTTGGGCATAGTCAGCATCATGAAACATCATGAAACTTTAAAATTAACTAAAAGGTGGAAAAAAATGGACAGTCAAGCCCTAAGCCATGGGGTTCATCTGAGACCATATTTCTGAGTAAGATCAACTCAATATGATATTTTTCATGTAAATTAAAACTCCTGTTAAGTTGCTTAGCCTACCTCACCTGACAATGCAGGGTAATTTCTCCACTCCAGAGATCCTTTAATTATTTCATAAACCATCATGGACATTCCCTGGACATAGTCAGATAGCCCTGGACATAGTCAGATAGCCACATAAAGTTAAATTTCTTCCTCCTTTTGCTACTTCAAGCTCTTGAACTGAGTGACACTATTTCTACCAGACCGGGTCCCTGTTTGTAGGTTAAGCTGGAAGAAACTGAATAACCTATAATTTAGATTATATCCAATCTAATTCTCCCCACTGTCAGTTTAAAGCCATTCTCCCTTGTCCTATCACTACACGCCCTTATAAAAAAAGTCCCTCTCCAGCCTTGTTGTCCTTCTCCGCAGGGCTGCTCTGAATCACTTCTCCACCCAACCTATAGGTGTGCCTGGTATGACCCCAACCCAGGTGTAAGACCATGTACTTCGCTTTGTTGAACTTCATGAAATTTGCACCGGCCCATCTCTCGAGCCTATCCAGGTCCTTTCCCTCCAGTGTGTCGACCACACCACACAGCTTGGTGCCATCAGCAAACCTGTGGACAGTGCACTCAATCCCACTGTACATGTCACTGACAAAGGAGTTAAACAGTGCTGGTCCCAGTACTGATCCCTGAGGAACACCACTTGTCACCAGTAATAGCAACACGTCTTTTCTTCCTGCAGTGGTTGTATTGTCATATCTCGGCACATGCCCTTTTGGCTGGGACTGAAGCACAGCTGGCCCTTTAGTGACGTTCAGTGATGGTCCAGGCTTTATTATTCTCAGAGCTTCTGTGCAGGACCAGTAAACACCAGCTAGCAATCTCTAAATTTTTTCCCTTGCTAAAAACTTCAACGTCACCAGCTGTTTCTTTATTTTCTTTCTGGTTTATTGTGATTTTAATTACTTCTCTAGACCTATAGTTACCTCCTGCCACACAAAAGTGAATTCTAGGTTGAACTAGGCAAAAGCAATCCGTTAGTAATGCAGCAAATCTTAAAATTACTCTGATTTGCTCACGGTCATGTCCCATGCGTGCACCTGCCATACCAATGGAAACAAGCACTACTTTCTATGAAGTTCTGTACCAAAAGCAGAACATTAAAAGTTTCAGTGATTCCTCTGAGGAACATTAATAGTATCAGGTACTTTCATGTCTTTTACACTTCTCTTTCGTTACATCTGTGGATAACCCCTGAAGTCAGATATCATGATGTACAAGATCTAACTCATGAATTTTCTCATCGACCTTTCTGAAGAAAAAAAAAGCAACATATATAGAGCATAAATTGTTACATAAAATTAACCCATCAAGCAGGCCTAAAGGTGTTTAGCTGGAAAAAAAAACTTTGAAGTTTGTTGCTTTCTCTTTTCACTTACATATAAAATCACACAAAGTCACTGGGAAATCAACTGTCTGTAACAAACAGAACTTGTTATTGCTGTTACTTCTGCTTACACATATAACCTGTGGCATGATGCTGAGGGGCATATATGCATAGCAACCTTAGGAGACTTGAGTCCCTGTGCTGCACTCAGTTAAATCTGCAAGGATTACCATCTTGCATATGCAAATGACAGCTCCGTAAGACTTAAAGGTACAGTACCTCTGAGAGATGTGGAGGTACAATCATAAACCACAATATTTACTAGAGTGAAACAAAAGCTTTGTTCAAATAGAGTTGATAGTCATGGGTTGCAGTAGCAGTTATCTGCAAGTGCAGCCACTTTGAGCTTTTGAGTTTTATTTAAAAAGCTTAATTGGAATTTTTATTACTCCCAATTAAGATTTTTAATTAAAAACAAAGTTGAAAGAGGCTGAAGGCAAGTACTGCTGAAACTCATATCTGCATAGACTCTGAGGGGGAAAAAAAGGAGTTTTGTAAAATTGCAACTGTCAGCCAGCTGCAGCTTTCAGTAACGCTTACTGCTGATCCCATTTACCTTGCCAGTGGCACACTGCAAATGCAGATACACACATTTAATTGGAAAAACAGCTTTTGGCTTTAAATAGAACTGTAAGAATATGAATTCCACTTCAGTCCTGTGAAGGACACAGCACATGAGTAAAAAATCCTACCTACTCCTCCATCTCTGCTTTATTCTATTAGCAATTTGAGCCTCGTAGATAATTTCCTATTGCAAAACCAGGGTAGATTCACCACGTAATGACTGTAATGACATTCTAGCAACCATGGGGCTAACTACACATTTCTCTCCAGACATCCACATATACAGACAGGACCAACAGGCAACATGTTCATAAAACAGGGATCCTTCTGACCCTTCCCTATAGAATCCAATCAATATTTTTGGTCTAAAATTAATTTCAACTTTTCCTCCAAACTCAGTTGTAGCTTTTAACACTTTATTTGGATTAAGGAAAAAGCAGTGGTTTAAAGAAGGAGTGAGATCTATTATGGAGAGATCTGCAACATTCAGCTGGCAAAGCAGAGAGTGTGAAACCTTCACATATCCAGACGACTTTAACTTTTTCTAGATAATTAATGTCTTAGACCAAGTCTCAAAAAAAAACCCCACATGATTCATTCTTTCATTACATGTTAATTTCTCCACTCTTTGGAAGCAAAGATACGTCATATTTAGCCCTACTTGAGTTTTGTTCATAGAGTACAATAATATTCTAACAGGGGTGTTTTATTAGCCCTTGGAACTCATTTTTCCTAGAGAATATTTGTTGAAATTATTTTCAAAATATACTCCATGTCAAATCATTTATTTTTATTTAAATGTATGTACAAAGTGCAGCACAGCTAGACAATGGGTTCTTAGTGAACTGATTCTGAAAGTGTAATTCTAGATACATTTCCCAGATATAAATCTCAACAGAGATCCTTTTAACCCCACCTTTGTCTTAAGTAAAAATCTTACTGTGAATTGCTCTGAGAGAATAGATATGCTTAAAGGACAAAGTCGTAGAAGGGAATGCAGATTAGTACTGTATGCTTTTTTTTTTTTTAATATAGTTAAAAGAGAAAAAAAGTGAAGGGATTATTAAACCTGCAAGCTGAAACATTTTTCTCAAGAGAAAGAGGCATTTAATTCCATGGGAAATTAAGGATTCAAGAAAGGTTGATTTCCAGCTTGTTATTGTTGATTTCCAGTTACAAAAAGCTGTGTTTTGAGCAAAGACTAGAAGGTGAAGCACCTTCTGGTCTTAAATATGTATCCATTCTGTTTATGCACCATTCTGGTAGACAAACTTATACCAAGTTTTTCTTAGAATGACATAAAACAAAGATATAGGATGTTCACTTGCTTAGATACAATCCAGACTGCATTTTGGCATTTTTAATAGGAATTATAAATCATGCTGGATAACTCCTGAAACAAGTAATAGAATCATCTCAGTACATAAATCTAACAACTTCTATGCCTTCTGTGTTCTTTATCTTTCCATCTCTTCAATACTTAATTCTGAGCATTTGCCTCTTTGTACATCAAGGTCATTACCAAAAAGCTTACTAATTTAAAGGGAATATGCTTCACAGATATTAGTAGTCTGAGGACAAGAGGTTAAATTATAACGCTTAATGCTTCAGTTTTAAAAATCTTAGGACTGATCTTGTTTACATCAGAGCACAATGATTAACCCCATACAATACCACTGGATATCAAAAACTCTGTACTGAAAATATTCTGTGTTTTCTTCTCTTTGTGGACTGACGACACAAAGGGCTTCTTCAGCCATTCTAGAAAGGGCACTACTGGTACATCCAATGCTGCAAGTTGTGAATGATGGTGAATTCAGCAGACTGCTTGCCCCAAGGTCCCCACGGAAGCCATGAGAGAAAGATGTAACCTCAAAGTATCATTCTCCTTTGCTCTCTTTGCCCAAAGGCAAGAAAAGGGGGGAGTGTTGGCTCTTCCTCCCAAGCATAAATTAGTACAGCTGATGTACAGGGTGAGCCCCAGAGAGGAAAAGAGCTCTGATACTGATCTATAACAGGGACAGATATCTACACTAGTTTGATCCTGGGCCATACAGCTGTAATACTGACTATAAATCAGTAAAGACTGTGATTTTGCAATTTACATTAAACGCTCTAATAGTAGCCACTCCAGACTGCATAAAGATACCAGTAATTTTACAGATTCTGATCTTTTAGAAAAGATACCAACGAAAAGCATTATTTCTCCATTGTTCAGTGCTTCATTAACAAGATTTTCTTTCAAAAAACCACTGCTGGCAATATTGTAAATACAGTTACTCTGATTCATTGGTAAGCCCTGGGATATTTTTTCATGTTTATGGATATGTATTTGCTCATGAATATAATTCTTAAATATAGGCTGTTAACATTTTTATATGAACCATTAAATATATTTTAGCAGGGATGACAATGAGTTTATTTGAGTTTGTTTCCATACAGAAATAAGGTTATGTTGTTTGTTTTGCAAAATGTTACTACTACTGAGAATCTGCTGTGGCCATACTGACAAGATGGGAATAAAGGTTTCAAAGCCAATTTAATTTGTTTTAAATGGGTCGTGTCATCTGACATACATCGGCAAATGTCTTCGGCAAGTGAGAAACCAAGGCAAATTAATCAGGCATAAATCTAAATCACAGCTTTATTGTGAGAATTGTATTATGTTCTCTGAGAAACCTGGTAGAATTTCTTCTTTAAGAAGATAGCCCTCCTGCGGGATGTGATACCAGGTGAAGGAGTGATACCAGCAGGGCTCCAGCACCATTCAGGAGTGGCTGGAGGGATGCTCACCTCTGCTCCAACTGAAAAAGCTTGGCTGCAACCTAAATACATAACTCTGGATAACATTCAAGATGCATCCTCAATACAGGGTGGGGAGAGAAAAAGACAAACAAACAAACAAACAACAACAACAAAAAAAAAACAACAACCCAACACTTATTTAAATTGCTGTACATTTTTCCTTTCTTCTTACCAGGTTGGCTATAAATCTCTGCCTTGCCTAATCTTTCAATCAGTCAATCTCAGTCTGGGAAGTCAGGGCACTTAAGAGCTGCTGCAGTTCCGAGTAATTACCTGAACAAAAAAACGTCTGGGATTGGACTAACTATTTGCTTATCTTTATTCAGCAGCGTTTCCAGATCATGAAAGAAGAAAGCTGGAACATATAAGGGAGGAGGCTCAAAGAACAATACAAACAAAAAGAGAAAAAATATGCTGTAAATGTACACCATAAGAATAAAAGATACAGAACTGTTGTTTTATCAAAGCAAAGACTTTTTGAGAATACAAAAGTTTCAGGTAAATTAAAAACCAAAACCCAATTAAAAAGGCTTATTTGCTTCAGCACTAAATTTCTGCTATAAATAAGGAATAAAGACAATGGACATTTGAACTACAAATAACTAAACACTCATTTGTGCTATCTGAAACCCTGCTGCTTTTTCAAATCATGATGGAAACTTAATCTTTGGTCTCAACAAGCCTTTTAATAACCTGCAGCATTTCTTCTTTCTTTCCCCTAAACCACTCTGAAAAGCACTGACTCACTCTGATGTGAGGTGGAAAATATTATAAGATAAATTCAGAAAGTTTTGTGTGATCAGAAAATTGTTTGCTATTCAGCTCTAGCTGAAGCTGAACCCTGAGACAAATTCAGTGCACACACTGAGCTTAGTGCTTCACTGAGGAAAACTCCAGTGGGCAGTGACCTTGTATTATAAGTTTTGGTAGGGACTGTAAAGACAATGATTTTTATGAATATTCTCAGGTGGAAACATTTTCATTTTATTATATAAGTACATAATATATATTTCATTCCATAAGACAATGAACTTCTTTAAGGAGAAGTTTTTTTGAGGGATTCTTAAAATGTACCATTACGTCATCTAACCTAAATATTTCAGAAGCCATAGAAGCTTTTCCAATTATGCTGCTTTTTAGCTTCATGTCTTTTCTGCATTTTTGTTTGGTTTGAATCACTTTTTATTACTTTGAGAACTACAATGCCAGGTCCTAAATTTGTTAGTGGGCTCATGACAGGCATCAATGGGAAGCCTTAATCACAGCCTCAGACTATAGGCCGAGTATTGATTGAAGATGGAGTCAGAGAGCTCATACACCTCCATTAGCTAAGCAGGTGGTCTTCTCAGAAGAAGATTTGCATGAGTGTCCCAGAAGATACAAGCTCACAAATGTGAATAACCAGCATTTTGAACTTATCCATGTAACACCTTTGCTAATGATAACCTTGTAATAGAAAGCCAGAGATCTTGCTTTTTAGCCCAGGTTTTGTTACGGGGATTAAGATATTCATATGATGCCAGTCTCCATCACTCCTGGAGTTTTAACTCTTTGATGATGCTGCCTAAACAGATTTTAACTGCACAGAAATCCAAATGTCCAAAGATCGGTTGAGTTACTCCAAAGAGAGTCAATGTGCAGAATAGGAGGTTATTAACCCAGTGAATAATAGAACTTGCCTGCAATTGGAATGATTACCAAAGCAGCAGTGGTATCACTTGTGCATGCCCCTGGCAGTTATGAAAGACGTTTTAGACGTATATATGTAGCAGTGCATAATATGCAAATTCTTTAAGACAGACAAATCCAGGTTCCTAGTATTAAAAAACAATTGCTTTAGAATTATAAAAAAATAATAGCCATAAGAAAAGGAAGAACAATGATGGTGACCCACAGCCCCTTTCATAGTACATGGCATAGAGTAAAGCGGAAAAGATATTGTCAGCTTCATGAAAACTCTGGAGACAAAGCAGCTAGATGAAGATGAAGGACAGTATGGGCAGAACCTACTTATTGCTGCAAACCAGGAACTTTCCTAGAAATCGCTTATGGTACTCAGGAAAACACCATGCTAAAGACCTTTTCTTTGCTATGTTTTATATTTTTGTAACTAAAGCAATGAGTAACTTACTTGGAAAGTCTCAAAAATCTTCATATATGTCTAAACAAAGATTCAGAACCATATGTTTTAAAATCTTTCATCATTTTCTCCATACGTAGACCCTGCAGATTGTATTAGATTGTATTATTTTAGTCCTAAACCAAGAGATTATCAGTCTTAAATGCCAGGAGAAATTGCTGCCAATAACCACCATCAATGGTTCTCAGACAGCTTTGGAAACGTGCTGTGGGGTAGAGGCTCATAATTAAAGTATGCATGTCTGTAAAATGAATAAATACTTGCCAAAAGCTAAAAAGATTTCTGCTGGCTGTGGAGTCACTTTGATACTATCCTGATAATCCCCTTAATTGAGAAGGCCACAACTGGACCAGAACTCAGTTGACATGCATGCCCACCAGCATAGAGGGTGCCTAGTTATCACTTTATAATATTCTGACATTTCCTAGCGCAGTTTAAGATTCTTCAGGCACATTACTTTTCCTGCCTTCATTTTAATTCCTGCCAAAAATTAAGGCCACGAAGTGTTTATGCAGATCCACTGATACCTTGAGTTTGGGTTTGCATTTCAAAAACAAGCCTGATTTACAAGGAAGAAGTGATACAGGACACAAAGCTGGATCATTCCTCTCATTATAGCAGATGAATATCACAAAATGCAGGACAAACATAGTACAGACTACTGCAGTATCTTAATGATAGCAAAACAGAGAGGAACCTCTATTCTGAATGACAGAATAGCCAGTGCAGGCACACGATGTGCTTCGTTCAGTGCTGCAAATGAGTATTCAGGATTTGGAGGATTATAGCACAGGCTGAGATTGCAGAGAAAGAAGAACCTTCAAAACCATCAGACTGGGACTCAAAAAAAACCCCAAAATAATACCATCTTTCTCTTGATTTGTCCTGTAAAAACTAAGAGATAATAGTTTCCATAGTCAGACACTGAAATAACTGGAAATGTAAGCATAACCCTCCATTCCCACCCACCCCCTGATAATTACAGGTCTGTACCAGTTGTGGCATATGCAAGGGTAAAAGTATGTCAGTCAGGAAATCTGTAGCTTTAAAGGACCGAGCTAGATGCACCCCTGCCAGCACAGAGGCCTGCAAATAATTTGAATAATTGCTGCAGAGAGCAGATGGTGGCAATACTCCATTAGAAGAGTTTCAAATATAGCTTATTTCAGCAAGGGTGAGAAAAGTAGAGAAAGAGTTCAAAATATATCTGGCAAAATTATAATCAAATTAATATTCATAATTAATAGCAATAATAATAATTATTCTTATACAACTGGATGGGAACGGAATGGGGGAAAAGGATGCCAAAATTGCTATTTGGGCTGTTGGGCTTTAATGGATGCCACCAGCAAGAGCAGCCTGATTTGCACCACCACTCATTTCTGAGACTACCACTACAGCTAGATACCATCAGTCTGGTGCCACAGTATATTATTTCTAGCTTTGGCCAGAGCACTGAATCAAGAGATCTCCTGAGTTTCCCAACTGTTTACTGTCTTTGAACATCATTAATGGATGCATGGGTGCCTCTTAAGGATGAGAAATTCGCAGCTCCTCCAAGTGCTGGAACCTCCTCATTCAATGCCTTGCCGCAGGGCAAAGATCCATGAAACTCAGGGTTGAACTGAGTTGCTCATCTTTATGCTCCTCTTTTTCCAATGGTAAAACTGCAAGACAGCATGCCCTGCAATGCTTGGGAATCCTAGACAGATCACACCAGCAGAAAGGGGTCTCAGAATCAGTGCTATAAACTAATAAATCATCAAGGCTGCTGTTCTCAGGTGGAACTTTCCTGTTGTAAAATCAGGGATCTGAACTGGAGTGAATCTTGCTGAATGCCCTTCCTCAGTGCTACTGTGAACGTTCATCATACTTTTCAGATTAATAAATTATGGTAAGAATTCAGAAGAACCCACATCTCAGAGGGACACCATTTTGATACAGGTGATAAAAACATGCATGATGAAGAGTAATTTAGTTAAATTCTTTATAGACTAGTGATGATTAATTTGAACATCTTTCCACTGTTCTAAAAATAAATGTGAAAAGGAGAGATACATAGTTTAGTCAATTAGTCACTTCATATGATCTTGAAAGAAACGTAGAAATCTGATCCAAATGTGGCAAAGGATGCTGACAGTGGCTAAAATATGTGATAACTTGCAAAAGTAAAAGTCAGAAAAACAAGGCTTTGTACAAAAGTATAAAGGGAAAGACATAAAATGATATAAAACCCATGAATTTTGAAGATTGCCTCAAATTCTGGGGTTCACTATCCCAAGTATATTACCACGTAAAACTCTAAAATAACTCACTATAATTTACATTGCAGTTTGCTTTAGATACTATAAAGGCAATAATGGGAATAATGTGTACAGTGTACATTTATTTGGCAGAAAATAAAAATCAATAAATCGGAAATGTTGCTATCTACATTAGAAAACATTTGAACTTTCCACTTATATCTGCAAAATTTGAATCATACTCTCAGCTTTCCACTCAGACATGCTAATTACAGCATTTATAGTAGCAAACCTGCCTTGTTTGCATTTGTTTCTTGTTGGAAATAATAACTTTGCACATGTAGCCTTTTCATTTGTATACACAGATGGTATTGCACAAGGCATCATTTTAGACAGTTTGTGCTACAAGAGCCATGCATATGCATCACCGTAGCACGCACTACCATCTCTTGCCTTACTAATGTTTTTAAGATCCATAGACAAAAAACAGCAGAAAACAATACAGGCTAAAAATTCCAAGGGTTTTCTGTATTTCCTTAGGCACTGAAGAAGGCTTAAAGAAAATCAAGCACTTGAAATACTGCAACTTGCTTCACTGGAACTATTTCTAATCAAATAAAACATGAACAGGGTAAAATTATATGAAGAGCAATGAAGTCTATGATAAAGATTGCTTGATTTCAGTGAATGATCTGCTACAGTTTCTCTAATTTCTCTTTCATAAATGTCACTATTAGCTGCAAAAGAAGCTCAATTAGAAAAAAAAAAAAAAGATGAGAGAAATGTCAGTGTTTAAAGCTGAAGATAGTCATATTTTGCAAAGAAAGTACATTGCAGAATATTCTTACTGTACTGAAAATGTAAGTGTAAACCCCAACACTATGTTGAAGGGAACTTCGAATATGAAATACTGTGGTTACAGACTGGAAAATGTGGTTGGTGTTTGAGTGAAAGAGCTGGAATGATTTGGCAGTGAAATGTCCACAAGAACCAGCAGGAAGTGCACAAGGAAAAAAACCCCCTGAGGCACCTACAGAAACAGAAGCTATAAATTGGCTTGCAGGTATTTTACAGCCTCCCTCTTGTACATAGCACAAACAAAGGCAGAAAATATGACACATGGAAAAACGGAGGGAATACGATACTAAATGCCCATTCCTGACCGAGCTGAGAGCAAACACACAGCAATCCCAACGATGATTTCAGTACTTGTTTCCACATGGACTCGGATTTATTCGTGGTGCTCCCAAAAGCAGCCGGGTGCACCAGTCAGAAGCACAAGGAGGCATTTTTACACACATTTATGAAACAAGCTAATTTTAACTTTGCATTCCGTCTGCCGAGCTGTCTCCTTGCTGTGCATCGCCACCTGCAGGAGAGCCAGCCACGGCGAGCAGCGCTGCTACTGCTTCCCAAAAAAGGCCCCAAATGCAGCTCACCTCACAGCTTTTAACAATCACTTGTCTTCATGAAGCAGTTAAAATCATAACGCCAAGCGCACATACATTTCTGTAACCGTAAACGTGTACATATAGTGCTGAGAGGAGTCAGCACTGTTATCTCCCGGCCTAAAAAGCCACAGAGGCAAATGTTTATGGTCAATACAACTTCCCTGCCTGTAACACTGAGAAGTTCCAGGCAAAGCTTGGTACATCAAGCATTCGAGTAATTAAAATTCTCCCTTTCACTTAATGACTGTGAAAGGCAAGAGAGAAAGATGAGATATTTGTATTTAAAAATAGTGACAGGAAATACAGGATTTAAAGGAAATAGTGTATTAGATGGCTTTCAAAAGGTCTAATTCCCCAGGATGGCTTCACTGCCAATCGGCTTCATGTCACCTGGAGACACCAGACACCTTTTCAGTGCTGGCTTAGGACGGAGGGAAGGAGAATCAGTGAATACAGAAAAAAAACTTCACGGTACACCATGTGGAATCCCAGCTGTATTGATCACCAAAGCAAAGCATTCACTGATCCATATGACTATCCTGTTATATCCACAGTCTGGATATAATGACTATGTGAGATTTTTTCCCTAAGTGAGGAGGAACTGTCTGCACACATTCTCCAGAGAATTGCTCCTTTCAGCTAACAATTGTTAACTACTGGAAACAGAAGGAGGTTTAATACAGTCTATTCAAAATATAAGGAAGTTGAGCTTCAAATAGTAGATGAGACAGAGACTCAGCTGAGTTGAGTAAGCTATAAGCACTGTACGGCAAGGAACTGTCTCACCTTCCTCAGGAGCACATCGCTGCTGGGGAGAAGGCAGGAGGGTTTGCCTGGAGGTAGAACTGCCTGGTGTGCTCTGCTTGTACAGCACCTCTGCCAGTCAGGTCCTGTTCTTGACAAAAGGCCAGAGATACCTCACATGCACCACCATCATCAACACCAACTGGAAAAAAAAACAACCCTAATGAAAGAGGACAGGGAAGCTATAAACTGCACTGAAGCCACTTGTGCAATGCTGACGCAAAAAAAGGCAAATGCAAATCTAGGATGTACAGGTGCGGGTGCAGTTCATCAGACACAGATGTGGCAATTTAGGAAATTAAGTTCAGCAGAAATCAACAAGACTGGTAAACACTATATATCAGGGAGAGTATAGACCAGTGGGACTGGTTTTGTTTCAAACAGAGAAGAGGTGTAATGAAAGTATGTGAAATACTGTCGTAAACATGGCAGTGATTAATTGTTTTCTGTGTACCCTCTGTATACAAGAAATTTGCAACATTGGTAAAAAGGAAGATTTATGCAAGTTGTAGGGAAAATCTGTCTGTTTATAGGGTGAGTTAGGTCCTGAAGCAGCTGGGGAAGTTAAGAAATCCTTACATTCAGTGGTTTTTAAGAACAGATGAAGCATTATTTGGTCTCTTGCCATTTGGACTTTTTCTTATAGTCTCTGCTCAAGACATAAAATGATACCACAGATTTCTCTTATTTCTTATCAGTATGTCTTTATTCACGGGCAGATAAAAAACCCATGACAATAATGCAATTATAAATGGAATACAGAAGGAGAACACATGCATTATTTCTTTTTCACAAGAAATGAAGCCAAAGCTACTGCCACAACTTCCAATTTGACTCATGATTTTTAACAGAGAGGCTAAACACACTGAAATCAAGATAAATAATAAAGAGCAAGACCTAGAAATGCTCAACTTTTTTTTTTTTAATAGGCAAACATGCATGAAACCAAGACATCTGTACTGTTAACATCTTTACACCTGTATATTTCATAGAACCATAGACTCATAGAATCATAGAACAACTAGGGCTTGAAAGTACCTTAAGATCATCTTGTTCAACCCTCCTGCCACGGGCAGAGAAATCTGCTGTAGCCAGATTTCAAATCTGAGTAATGCAGTAATGTACTTCTATAAATTCTCAAGGACATCCAGACTACTAGGTACATTTTAATATAATCTTATAGCTTGAAATTTGCAATTTCATAGAAAATATCTGATTTACAAGATGAAACAAGAGAGGCCAGGAAAGGTATCAAAAACAGGAAACACGGCATATCTGGATTCATTCTGAATTGTGTACAGCTGGTCACAGATGTCTTCTGCATTGGAGACCTTAAATTTCACATGACTACAGAAAACAGATGTGCCACATGTTTAAATCATGAAATCCAGTATTTGTGCTATTTGGAAAACTCAGACAGTGGGCTTCAGGCTATTGAAAAGGTACTCGGGAATACCTGACTACGAACCAGTATACTGTATAAGAGTTGTCACAATTTATGTCCAGAAATGGGGAAGGTACTCTAAAGGTAGAAAAGGTATTCAAGAAATAGGTAACTGTCGCAAAAGATTAGCAAGTCATCCATGTATGAAGTCCGTACTTTGGACATTTTACCTTCTATGCAAATTCTGCCTGGGTCAAGGCTCCAACTCAAATTAGCCCTTTTTCTTTGAAAATAGGAATTCATTTTTCCTGACTTGAGTGATCTGCAAGTCAGATGTATAGTTTAAGCGAGTCATCTAAATGGCCTGTTGAGACAATGAAAACAGTCATTTGCAGTCACCAGTTCATCTTACCTTAAACTATTACCTTATGGTTAATTTTAATATTATACCAAAATTATCCATGTCCTGGAGAAGCTTACTGGTCTGCTTGGGTTATAGAAGCATCACAACAATGGAGATTCCAGTTCCAGCTCATCTCTGCTCCTACACAGGCAGTTGGTTGAAATGCCAAAAATTTTCTGTGTTTGTTTCCTGGACCTGAGTGACAGCATGGGGCATTTAGACATCCTGAGAGGTAATTGCTCTCCCTTTGGGAACATCACTGCCTCTTCATTGCTTTCCTATAGAACTGGCTATTCAGAAAATGGAGGATGTATTTCTAATTTAAAACTGATTTTTAGGGCCTGATGTGGTGATGCATATTTATATAGCTTAGTGCCATTTGAGACATACTAGAGTATCTGGCAAATGCCTGCAGTGCTGATACATATATACTTCAGAAGATCTCGGCAAGACCCATTATCTTCTGAAGGCTGCTGGAAAGATCCCCTTGGAATAGTTCAGACACCACTAGATGTTCACACATCAGCAAACACATCAAACCCAAGGACACTAAATTTGGACTTCAAC
Source organism: Neopsephotus bourkii (assembly GCF_033783945.1). Taxonomy (NCBI): domain Eukaryota; kingdom Metazoa; phylum Chordata; class Aves; order Psittaciformes; family Psittacidae; genus Neopsephotus; species Neopsephotus bourkii. The sequence continues at coordinate 12,710,429 of NW_026902293.1, read as the reverse complement.
CCTCTCAACTTATCCACTAGTCTGAAATGTTCAAACCATAATAGGTGATGCTGCCATAAAGAGCTCTGTACCTCCTTGCTAATCCTCTGGCGGAGCAGGAAGAGGCATGAAGTAAGGTCAGGGGTGGTGGAGACAAGTCGACATTGTTTGACTCCAGGGACAGGCAGCGCAGAATCTGCTACTTCGGGTAAAAAATACACAACATCCTGTCATCATATTTTGTCTGAATGACACAACACAACATATAACATAACATAATAAAGCATAACAAAACATGGGCCTCCTGCTGTCAGGCCTCTTTAGGATAATAATGTGATCACCTTTAGCTTATCATTATACTCGGTTATTACAGCCCTGACTCCTCTAACCTCTATAGCAGTATTACTCCACTAAGAAAATAATAACCCAGTGGTAAATTATATTAATTCTACAAATAGTGTGAGAAATTATGGATAACCAGAAAGGTTAATCCCTGTTTAAGCTTCAGTTGATGTGCTACTGTGGTATAAATCTGATGGAAAATGGGGGGCAGGAGAACAGAAGAGGGCCTTTGTCTCCATGCATAGAATCATAGAATAGTTAGGGTTGGAAAGGACCTTAAGATCATCTAGTCCCAACCCCCCTGCCATGGGCAGGGACACCTCACACTAAACCATGTCACCCAAGGCCTCATCCAACATGGCCTTGAACACTGCCAGGGATGGAGCATTCGCAACTTCCCTGGGCAACCTGTTCCAGTGCCTCACCACCCTAACAGGAAACAATTTCCTCCTTATATCCAATCTAAACTTCCCCTGTTTAAGTTTTAACCCATTACCCCTTGTCCTATCACTACAGTCCCTAATGAAGAGTCCCTCCCCAGCATCCCTATAGTTCCCCTTCAGATACTGGAAGGCTGCTATGAGGTCTCCACACAGCCTTCTCTTCTTCAGGCTGAACAGACCCAACTTTCTCAGCCAATCTTCATATGGGAGGTGCTCCAGTACCCTGATGGGACTCCCTCATGCCCCTCCTCTGGTCTTGTTCCAACAATTCCATGTCCTTTTGATGCCGAGGACACGAGAACTGCACACAGTACTCCAAGTGAGGTCTCATAAGAGGAGAGTAGAGGGGCAGGATCACCTCCTTCGACCTGCTGGTCACGCTCCTTTTGATGCAGCCCAGGATACAGTTGGCTTTCTGCGCTGTGAGAGCACACTGCTGGCTCACATTAAGTTTCTCATCGACCAGCACCCCCAAGTCCTTCTCCGCAGGGCTGCTCTGAATCTCTTCTCTGCCCAACCTGTAGCTGTGCCTGGGACTGCTCTGACCCAGGTGTAGAACCTTGCCCTTGCTGAGGTTAAACTTCATGAGGTTGGCATCAGCCCACCTCACAAGCGTGTCAAGGTCCCTCTGGATGGCATTCCTTCCCTCCAGCGTATCAACCGAACCACACAGCTTGGTGTCATCGGCAAACTTGCTGAGGGCGCACTCAATCCCACTGTCCATGTCAGCGACAAAGATGTTAAACAAGACTGGTCCCAACACCGATCCCTGAGGGACACCACTCGTTACTGGTCTCCAGCTGGACATTGAGCTATTGACTACAATACCCTTTGCATGTGGCCATCCAGCCACTTCTTTGTCCACCTAGTGGTCCATCTACCAAATTGATATCTCTCCAATTTAGAGACAAGGATGTCGTGTGGGACTGTGTCAAACGCTTTTCACAAATCCAGGTAGATGACATCAACTGCTTGACTGCTGTCCATCAGTTCCATAGCCCCATCATAGAAGGCCACCAAATTGGTCAGGCAGGATTTCCCCTTAATGAAGCCATGCTGGTTGTCACCAGCCACCTTGTTTTTCATGTGCGTTAGCATGCCTTCCAGCATACAGTACATAGAAAATCTGCCTCCTTGCTTTAGCACTATAATGTCTAATAAAAGGCTTGTGAACTAACAGTAATTGGAAAAGAACTACTAAAAAGAATTGCATTTATCTGCCCTTTCTGGCATGTTCACTTTGGATGCAAGAGCCTAGGGAAAGAAATAAATAAATACTGCAGCTGAAATGCACAAACCATTTGTTTTCAGTACATCAAAAAATGTTGCTCAAGGGGTGGCTAAAATACTCAAAGGATATATCTTCTATACATCCTAACTACCCTTAGATAACTCTGTCTGTACAACTGCACCACCAGGTAAGGAAGCTACTGAAAATAAGTATTTATACTCTGCATGGTATTTTTTGTCCCTACCTGCTGCTAGCATTATTCTTATGACACCAGTCACTGCATAATTTGACATTTTAAATGTATGGCACCGTCACAATGATGTATGAGGAAACATTTGCAGAGCCTGGCACAAGAAGCGAAATTAGTACTGAAAAGCAAATGAATTGCTTAGATTGACTGCTATTTCTTAGTTTGCAGGGTAAATATTCAGTGTAACAGTTAAACTTAGAAATGCAAATAATGGATAGCTTTCAAGCAATAACTGCAGATATTTACAGCCTACCTGCTTAACTACCTGTTTCCTGCCAGCACCAATGTCATTTTGCTGCAGGCATGTCTGAATATATAACCAAATATGGCTAAAAAGGATCATACAGTACTAATTCATTATGTTCTTTATATAATGAAATTATCTCTAAGATTTCAAAAACAAAAGGTTGCAAAAATACAACTGAAGAAAACAGCCCACAGAGGTCACACAACCAAAATTCAAAAGAATTGAAATTAATAAAGTAGTGCTCCACGTCGAAAGTATTTGGTCTTCTGGACAATTTTGAAAACAATTTGTGAAAGGAAAATTAAGGAAAATACTGAATTTTTCTGCTAAGCTCCCTTCCCCCTCCTATCTCCCCCCTCTCTTGGGTAGCACCTCCTGCTCATTCAGAACACATCCTCATGTTCAGTTTGCTTTGAGCTCAATCATCTTAAGAGTTTTCCTGAAGGTCAAGAAGAAACAAAGAGCATATATCAACATGAAGGAAGAGGAATAATCTAAGTGTGGGTGCCAAGAAGGGATCAGAAAGAAACCTATCATGTCCTGGGTAGCAGAAGGACCAAGAAAAGAAAAGCATTGCTCTCTAAATTCCAGCCCCCCAACCCATCACTTTGTTATAATATAAATTGGCAGAACAGACTATGCAACAATTATGAAACCACCAATAATGTCTAATGATTTCACCACAGCTAATGTTAGACAAGAAAAGTTTTGGTCTACATTTTCAAGTGGGTAGCTAAAATGGATAGCTGTGTTGCTAAGTACCAAATAGGTCTTTCCCAGATCTGTTTTCTACTGTCAAAAGACAAAAGCAGGACTCCTATGGCCTTGAGCACTGCCAGATTAACTGTTTGCAGGTGATAAAATGCCTGTAATCGTCACAGAATACCGCTGACTCAGCACCACTAGAACACATTGCTGCCTCATACAATCATAGTGAGGACCTTGAAATGGCTAGAAGGTTATCAAGCAAGATCCTGATCAAGTCTTGATACACTTCCAGCCTTTCTGAACTAAAATTCCTCTTGTTCACAGGTGCTAGTATAAATATCTGGTTGTAAAAAACTTTGAGAAGCTTTTGCTGATGTACAATTCTGAATGCAGACTTCTCCAGGTGAAAGTGGCCAGAAAGGAAGGTTTTCCTTAGTTTAAAAACAAACAGAAAGAAAAAAGAAAAGAAAAAAAAAGAAAAAAAAAGGAAAGGAAAGGAAAGGAAAGGAAAGGAAAGGAAAGGAAAGGAAAGGAAAGGAAAGGAAAGGAAAGGAAAGGGGAAAGGAAGGAAAGGAAGGAAGGAAGGAAAGGAAAGGAAAGGAAGGAAAGGAAGGAAAGGAAAGGAAGGAAGGAAGGAAAGGAAGGAAAAGAAGAAAGAAAAGAAAAGAAAGGAAAGGAAAAGAAAAGAAAGAAAGAAAAGAAAAGAAAAGAAAAGAAAAGAAAAGAAAAGAAAAGAAAAGAAAAGAAAAGAAAAGAAAAGAAAAGAAAAGAAAAGAAAAGAAAAGAAAAGAAAAGAAAAGAAAAGAAAAGAAAAGAAAAGAAAAGAAAAGAAAAGAAAAGAAAAGAAAAGAAAAAAGAAAAAAAAGAAAAAACAAAAAAAGAAAAAACAAAAAAAGAAAACCCACAAAGACCTCTCAAACAATACTGGAATAAACATTTTTTGTCATTCTCTACACACACTGAAATCTGCCATCAAATATCAGACTGGCTTCTGAAATTTCGATAACAAAGAAAACAATCTTTTCTTTAAATCAAGTCCTTTATGTCCTTTACTAAATTCTACAATATCTTAATTTATATTTTTAGTAACTCCTGAAGAGCTTATTAACTGATCAGTTCATTACATAATGACAGTAACATAATTTATTTCTAAAGTGGAAGCTGGAAGCAGAGTAAATCTTACCCAAAATTCCTATTAAGCCCTAGCCCTGAAAATCAAATCACATGGAGAAAAACTAGATTTAGGTAAAGAAGAAAGGGAAAGTCAGTTTATACTCCAGACTGGAGGAACACAGCTACTTCTCCTGGTCCTGAAGAGCCTTTTGTGAAGTGTCTACATAAATTCTTTTTCCTCTTATTAAGGGAATGATCAATAAATATCAATTTGCTTTAGAAAAATTCTGTCTATAAGCAATTTCTCATGAAGTTGACAGCCTTTATTTTAAAAGTCCCAGATCACAGCTATTAGGCTGTATGTTGGTGAGAGTGTCCTCCCCATTGGTGAGAATGTCCTTGACTTTCAAAGTCAAGTGGTTTCTCACCTCTAATTTGCATCTAGGACTGGCACTGAAGGGATTTAAGTTGGTTGCAAAGGCTAGCATCCCCAGTTACTTCCTGCAGCATGGATGGCTCCAATGAGTTCTTCCCTGAACCCTTTACTGAGACCAGGTGTCAAGACAGTATCTGTTCTCAACTCCAACAGCTTCCACATCACCTTATCAGCAGGTCAGATTCCAGCTCAGAACCTTGAGACTGACAGGTCTTTTGGGATAATCAAGAGAAGCAGATGAATAAAAGTACTACCAATGTTTATTTTCGCAGATTGACAGTGTTTGGCACTAAAAAACATAAATGTTGCAGGAGGGAAAAATAAGACTTGCTTTCCTTTGCTTTTAAAACCCTATGTTGCCTTGTGGGACCGCATCACGAGTTATGATTCATTGGACTAAAAAGACTATCCTGGATAAACAAGATTAATGATGCCAAATATACACCTATCTGGACCAAACAGTGAGAATGAAAAAAATTACACTAAGTTTTACATTATTATACAAGAAAACACTTCAAAAATGCTGTTACTCAATGTGTGACATATTGCAGTCCTGTTCAGAGCCAAGTAGTATGGTGTTCCTTCTGACAGTCATGTTGCCCAGCACCAGTCAATTCCAGCCATATACCACAATGAACTACATTAGAGAGTGCTGGAAGTACAGAGAAAGAGGTTGAAAAAGGGATCTCCTCAGGACAGGGAGATGATAAGTTTGGGAGAGAGTGGGAACATGAATCAAGATCATGTTTTCTGCATGGCATATCCTAAAACATTTATCATAACTCAAACTTATGTTTTCGGTACAAAATTGCCTGATCTAAGTGAACAGCTTGTACTTTGCTGAGGGATAGATCATTTCATCGTAATGGTCTCTTCCCGACATGGAAAGCAAAGCAGCAGTCAGCAACAGAAGTAAGAAATTAGTATTGTTCACTTTGAAAGAATTCAGAAGTTGCCAGGAGAGAAGTGATGTGCTCCCATTCCTAGCTCTGATATGAGAAGGTGAAACTCTAGTTTCCGAGGTAAATATTGAGGTCCTAATGTTTTGCATGTCTTTTGTGAGTCACTTCCTTAAAAAAATGCACAATAACTATGTAAGTGAATACAGGCAAAAGTGTGCAGTTGGAATCATAACAATTAATATCTTCCATCATAATCTGAAATAATAATAAACTTTTTAACAACAGACATGAAGAAAGAGTGGTTTGTTCAGCTTAACTTGCTTGATGCTGTGAAAGCCAAGCTGCATTAAAAAAAAGAGATATATGTAGTCTTCAGTATGACAAATGTCAGAAAGTATTGGGAAAAAAAACTATGTTCAGTCTCTCAGGAAAATGATTCACCACCTACCACTTGTAGTCAGTGAAGTCAGACACATTCATTATCCGTTATGCTGAGAACTTTTTCCCCTTTTGGTGAATAAGCACTGAATTACCCATATCACTGGCCCATCTCACTAAATGTGGTGGCTGCTGCTCACAAAATAACCATAAAAAGTTTATCTGTGTGGGATTCCAGACATTTAAATATCTGGAAGCTGACTCTGCTAATAACAGAGTATATGCTAATATTGCATTCTGAGAGGGGTGTACACAAATTCTAAAACTCACCACTTGATACTACATGCAAATATACATGCTCAGTGTATGCTTGTGGTTTAAGACTCTTCCTTTCATAGAAGAGGAGCATTTAGCAATCTTCAGGGGGCAGGGTCAATGAATATGTGAAAAGAAATCACTAGATGAGTACTTACAATGTTCTAAATATTCAAGGCCCCATTTTCCATATGGATTGGATTTTGAATTAATATCAAGATGCTGTTCTAAACATCAAATTTGCCGGTTTTCTGCAAAATTCAATTTCAATTTTTCTCTAATTTCACCTTATTCTTATCAACTTTTTTCTTTTAATTAATTTACTCAACAGTAGTAGAATACAACTGATTGATAGGCTCAATTTTCACCACTTTATGTCTTTGGATGTAGCTAGCCTGATTCTTCCTAAGTATTATTGTGTTCCTGTTATGAAATCTACTTAGAATAAATAATAACTTCATTAAAACATGGTGCTGCTGTCACTGAACTGTATACTCCACAGAGATCACTTTATTACTATATCTGTGGTGCTTGTGAATAAACAAATTTATATTGCATTGGTGTTATAGCACTGCACAAAAGAATCCTCCAAGCTACTATATAAAAGTTTTTTCATTTATTTTATTTGCTGCTTATATGTGAAGTTAACTGCTTAAGTGTTTGCAGAAACAGGGACAATGAAGCAGGTTTAGTCATGATATTAAAAATAATGGAGTAAGAACCAGTTTGTCACCAAATTTAACCTGTTCCGGATTTTCAGTTACTGGATGTGCAATTGACTGTCTTCCCGTCTATTTTTGAACAAAAAAAAAAATGATTAATCATGTGTGTTTAAGGTCTGATAAACAGACAAGAAAGACAACAACCAATTCAAAGTTTTTTCAATTGTCCTTCACATTTTTGACCAACTATTTTAAATCATCATAAGAATTATAATACTAGATTTCCTGTTTCATAATCTGTTTTTCCTGCCCTCTAGCGATCTGCATAACACTGTCATTTTTTCTCAGCATTTCCCAAAATATCAGCTCTCAATGTACACAAAAAATGTTCAAAAAGGGTCTGTTTGGCAGCTGAAGCCAAACAGAACCTACTCTTGTCAGAGCACACTGTGGCTCCTACCTGCTCCGTACAATCACTTCAGGAGATACCTGACAAATGCAGGACTATATATTCACTTGAGTTCAGTAGCCCAAAACCATCACTTTGTCATGGCCAAAGTGTGCACTGAAGAATTCAGTTCAACAGCCCAGACATGGTCTGTGGGGGCATTTCAAGTCACTAATGCTTCTAGCTCCTAAACCAAGTTTTTATTTCACTTTAATCTAGCTTCTGAGGAAAACGTGCTTTATAGTGCTCTCTTTGAAATGATGGACATAACTTTAATCTAAAAAAAATGACCAAGAAAAACCCTGTTCTCTTCTTCTTTTCTTTTTATTCCTTGGTGTTGTGAATAAGCATTTCTAATCAGCTTGATCTCAAAATAAAATCAACCGTTCAACAATACTCGGCACAAATTAGCTATGATGACAAAATCAGCACTATTGCATGCATTAGAATTATATTGAACTTTCTGAGTGAAAAGAAGACATTTTAAGGTCCTCTTTGATTCACATGTACAATCTCTGAGAAAAAAAAAAAGAAAAAAAATACTGTCTGAACTGCTGCTATCTATTGGAAATTTAACAGAAAGCCATTCATTATATATATGGCTTGATTAGGAGCCAAACCAAGGAAAATAAAGCAGCATACTCCCTAGAACACTAGCCATAAAACATGCCTCTCCTTTTGAGGCAACCTACAAAATCAGTCCAGAACTGATAGTTAATTTTACTGACATTTTCAGTTAAATGAGATGAATCCCACCCTTACTGCCTAGGGCTGTACCTAATTACCAGGAAAAAAACAGAGCATGCTCCAGGATATTGATTGCCCAGCTGGGATCCTGCTGGAGTTAGCCTGGCTTTCCTTTCTGCTGAAATCAGACCAATGGCATGCAATGAGGAAGCAGCCTTGTGCTCTCCAGGCTCATAGCCTGAAAAGGAGCCAGGATACCGTCTCAAACAGCACCTCAGTAAGATTAGTAATGGCAGCTTACAGCTGTACAGCCTTCCATTGCTGGAGATGTGCCTGCTCCACATGATGCAGCACTGCAGAGAGATCTCAGAGGCTCCTTGGAAAAAGCTAGTCCACAAGCCTTGACCAAGCCCTACATATCACCTTTTGATTACAACTAATTAGCTACTCTAAGTTAGTACACTATCCTTGTTACATGCACGCTGCATGGTTCAAAGCAAGTTTGGTTATATCTTCATTTTAGATACAGACAGAATGTCTGGAAACTGACACAAACTTTACTAGCTTGTACTTTAGAAGTTGCCTTTGCAACTAAATGATTGGCAATATATTTTCCTCACATGAAAACTTATTTTCTGGAGTAAAGTTCAGGCTCAGGTGAGACAGGGGAAGAGAACTGTGCAAGGACAAGCCCTGAACTACAGGAGACAGCCTATCAAACCACAACAAACAAAAGATATTTCCAGATTAAGGTACATACGTGACTCCAAGGTCAACCTCTTCCCAGTGCCTATATGCTCAGGCAAGCTTACAAAGCAGAAAACAAGTGTCCGTTTCTAGCCCTTCAGAAATTCTGAATACTAAAATTTTATAACCTGGTATTATGCAAACACTTGTAATTTTTGATCTATGTTTCAATTAAGGGGTTTTGACAGGGCAGTCCTTTTGTGACCTCCAGACAGACAGAGCTGCCCCTGGGGACAGCCCCACACTCGGGTCTGGGATAGCTGAGGCATAGGCACAGCATCTCCAGACTGCGACTGCCCCATTCCACACTGCTTGATTTCTTCCAAAAAATGGTATAAATGGTAAAATTAACTATGACCTCATCTGAGGGTTGGTGAATACAGTGCTCACTGGTGAGCAGGCTGAAGCCTGCAGCAACACCTGATCCACCATCAGTGAGAGACTGCTTGCTCCCACCTGAAGGATTACTTTACTTTTGTAAAAATACCATTAGTCTCTGACTACCTCAACATCTTTATTTATACCTGAGATTAAAGCAGCAGGCAAGCAAGGAGCTGAAAATAATGTATCTTCCTCATCTTTGCGGCATTTAACTACTTTTCTTGGGTCCACATGTACTGGAGAGCAATGACCTTGGTCTCCCTGGAGGATCACGGCCAGAGTGAGGAACTGCCACTGCAAAGTCCTTTCCTTAGAGCCACATGCATATACCACAGCCTTCAGTCCTGCCACGAAGCACTGAGCTCACACCTCTGTCACAGCAACAGTTTGGTTTAACAGCAACTGCAAGAAGAGCAAGCTCAAGTAGCTGAAAGCCTTAGTGGGACAGCAAGCAAAGACGGGTTTCCGAATACGGAGATCTAATGGAGGAATGTGTTTCCATATTGCATGCACCTACTGGAAAAACACTTAAAATTAGCTGCCATTTGTTTTCTTGAGGTCTGAAGACTGGGAAGTGTGAAGTAACACATACTTACTCAAGCAGTACCAATGAAGTGTGGAAACTAACATCAGCACATGTCTACTACTGTCTGCCTTTCCTGCATATCTTCATCTCTTTCTTCTGTCTGATTTAGCCTATATGTTATTCAGGGAAGAGACTAAGTCTTTCTGCACATCTGCACATCTCCATGTGAGGTTATTACCATAAAATCATTAGCAGCAAAGGCAGGGAGAGTCACTCAGGAGACTACTGACTCACACTTTACACTTAAAGTCAACCATGTAATGACTTTTTGTGCTGGTTTTGGCTGGGATAGAGTTAACTGTCTTCATAGTACCCAGTATGGGGATATGTTTTGGGTTTGTGCTGAAAGTGGTGTTGGTAATTCAGGGATCGCTAAGCAACACTTACACAGACCCAAGGCCTTTCCTGCTCCTCACACCACCCCACCAGCGAACAGGCTAGGGGTGCACAAGGGGTTGGGAGGTGGCACAGCCAGGACAGCTGACCCAGGATATTCCACACATACGACACCATGCTGAAAACATAAAGAGAGAAGAGGGGTGGGGGTAGTGTTCAGAGTGATGGATTTTGTTTCCCCAAGTAACCATTATGTGTGATGGGTCCCTGCTGTCCTGGAGGTGCTGATCACCTGCCTGTGGTGGGAAGTGGTGAATCAATTTTTTGGTTTGTTTTGCATTGCTTGCATGCACACCTTTTGCTTTACCTGTTAAGCTGACTTTATCTCAACCCATGAGTTTTCTCACTTCTACCCTTCTGATTTCCACCGGGGAAAAGTGAGCAAGTGGCTGGGTGGTGCTTAGCTGCCGGCTGGGGTTGAACCACAACACTTTTTCAGGGTATTTACAAGCAGACGTCGGAATGCCATGGAGCTTAACTTTGATATACATTTTGGAAGCATCTGAGTGCAAGGAGAGGCTTAATACAACTACAGAACAGAAGGCAAAATGCTCTACTTCCTTAGTGCTGTTCATGGTGTGCAGTTAAGACCATTAATGAGTTCTATATTCCCCTTCTGGTAATTCCACAGGCACAGGGAGCTCTCAAGAGAAACAGACCCTCAGCGTCACCTTTCCAAAAACCTCTGGAAACAGTGATGGGAATAGACAGGGGCACAATGCTTTCTGGCAGTCTCCAGCTGGAATGGAAGCTATCGCAAACTGGTAAAATTCTCATCTTAGTTTTAGCCTTCATATTGCATCACCATGAATAATGGCAGACGAGCAATCCTCTTTATTTCCCTTTCTCCATACCAGAAAGATTTGATCCTTCATCCACCAGGAACAATAACAAAATTTGCTAGAAGTAGATGTGGGCTTCTGATGGTTCACTGACATTACAGCTGTGCAATAAAACTAACTAACTTTGATTTTTGTATTCTAAAGATGATTTGGTATGATATAAAAAAGACCCAGTAGTGTTTTATGGGCTTCTGAGCAAAGCAACTCCATGACATGTGCTAAAATGTTCCATTTTCACCATCACAATAAATATGTTAGTCCAGTCACTGGCATCCATTACTGAATATGGATAAGGCCTTAACAAAATTTACCTTGCTGAAGCCTGATACACTACGTCAATGAAATCCCAGTGCATTTTATTCAGGATCTGTAAGAAAGGATTCTGTGGTGCATTAATATGTTGCTGCCTCTCAGAATGAATAGAAAACTCAGCTGCTGAATAGAATTGCCTTGTCTCATAACAATCTTGGAAATAAATGTCAGGCATCCTTTCATCTGTACTCAAATTTGAATCAATTCATCTAAAGGGGCAATATACCCTTTCACTTACACATTCACCTAGAATAAAACACTTTCTATATGGTACATGAGACTGGGGAAAAAACATGAAGGAATTAATTCATTAATTTATGAATATGCACACATTAATCTTCCTGCCTTGTTTTAAACATCTAATAGAAACAGGCTTCACAGTTGGTGCCACATCTTGGTCTCATGTGACATAAGGAGAGAACAGCTTGATGTACAAATGGAAGTGCAATTAAAGTTAGTTTTATTATACTTTAATTTTCAGTAACATGGGAGGATGAATCACACACAATTTACGCTGGAAAAGAAACAACATTGAATACAGGTGAAAAATAATGCAACTAAGAAGAAATAAAATGAAGCCTCAGTATCTTTCTAACCAGTTAGGGGTGGGGGGATGATTCTCAATCAGATATATACAGTAGGCTTTTGCGTTGTCTTCCAGAAGGATGACTAGCTACACATTGTGTTGATTTGAATCAGATTTGTCACACATGACCCCTGAAGCAAACACTCAGCTACATCAGCTATGACTCAAATTTTTTAAAAGACAAATAATAAGATTTTATTTTTTTCTGAAGAGATAGACAGTTGGATAGAATCTTCCTTGTATAACTAATGCACTAGCAGATTTTTCTTTTTAATTCTTTTGCTACTTGCTACTGATTCTAATCCTCACTAGCCTCATACAGCTCCTACCAATCATGTTTTAAGGGAAAATATATCCTTAGCAATTCATTCAATTTATCAATGTATTTCTTATAAAATTATATGAATGCTAGCTCCTCAAGATTCAGGAGAAATGCCTAACAGCAAGCACTTTGTTTATACACAACATGATTAAAACTAAACATAATGCAACTGCTCATAGGTGATCCGATAGCTAAAACAATCTCCACCTCCCTTATGAGAACTGAGAGGCGAATGAGGATTCAAAATGTAAAATGAGTTTCAGACTTACAAATGAAATTATGTGAACTGTTGAGACCTAGTGTAAATGCCACTGAATGTTAAGCCAAACAGATAATCTTCCCCCAAGGAAACAAAAAAACAAAATAAAAACAAGCAAACAACCAAACAAAAAAAAAAAAGTTTTAAATTAATCTCCAAGCATGGGATTAATTCAATAAAATTACAGCCTAGCCTCCCTTCCACCAACTTCTATTATAAACTGCCCAATTCTGCAAAAGACCAACTATCCTCCTTTCACAATGATTACCAATAACGCCAACAGTACTTGCCAGGAGTGCATCTAGGGTTGTTATTTATACCATGTTTTGCAGTAAGGAAATAATCATACTCATAACCAAATACAGAATCAAAATACATTTATTTTGAATTTCAGGGCTAAACACAATAAAACTATTTTTTCAGCACAGCTTTTTCTACCATTGTGAGAATCTCAGCTAAATAATAGCTCTTCTCACAGCATTCTTGGTCAGTACTGACAGCCAAAGAGACCAGATCTGACTCCTAACTGGACTGTTCATTTTACCATTATCTTATCAAGATGGAAATAGCCAAGAACTTACTGTTCCAGTTTCTCACACAGCCAGACAGTAGCTGCTGACTCCTCTGCAGGACAGTGAGACAAAGTCATTCCCATTTTAATAGGATTGCAGAGCAGTTTCACAGGCAGCCCTAGTACAACTGTGCTGAAATCAAAGAAATAGACCATAAGTGTGAAATAGAAGCCTCAGCCCATCCTCCAGACACACTGTGCTAGCAGAACTAATGCAAGTCCAGTGTGCAAAGGAACAGTCCGAAGAGTGACACCAATGTGTGAAAGCATTTGTGTAGGCATCAAGAAAAGTCCTTTCTCTGAAGAGAGCCGAAGCCAAAACAGAATGTTCTCACTGTATGGTGATTATCCAAGTGGCCTTATGCAAAGCACCCTTTACAACCATTTGTACCACTCAAGCCTGCTGAGCTGTCCTTCCCTGACAGATGCCCCTACATAATGCAAAAACGCAGGCACACTCTAGAGGATGCTTCTTACCTTGAACAAGCTTCCGTCCACGATCCCAATTCAGGAAAGAATTTAATGGCACATATCTATGCTTTTTTAAGCAAAGATGGAAACATGTCCTTGAACTACTGATACAGCAGCGTCTAAGTTATGTTTAAACACTCTCCAGAATAAGTTTCTTCCAGAAGAAAAAAAAGGAGAAAGAACAAATCATCAACCCTCCTCCATCCTTCCTTTAACAGACAGGGAAGGAGGCTCAAGAGAGATCAAGCAATTTGCCAAAGACCACTCAAGAAGCCTCTGGCAGAGCTGGGCACTAACACTAGATTTGCTGTTAATCGGTTTAGTACTTTAACTCCAAAACATTTTGTTTTATTAGAATAGTAATCAAAAATTACACAGATTATTTAGTACATAACTAAATCTAAATGTTTTACTATGTTTCCTATGGCATTCCCATTTTATAATGTTTGGCCCACTGATCACATGGAAAAAAACTACTACAAAATCATTCAAATTAGAGCAAGACTACGAATTCAAAATCATCACTACAATCTGCAAAGTATTACTAAAAATATTGCTATTTAAAAATTTCTAAAGTATAATAGTAAACATCTGTGCTACCATTGTGTCAAGAATCTGAAACATTCTTATCTGTATAGCATCTCAAGTAAACAGAGAACCACATCAAAGGAAATAACTGACAAAACCTTCCAAGTATAAAATTTAGTCCACAGATGTGCTTTTACTACTTTTTTTTTATTCCTTGCAACTTGTTAGTAAGTTTTTTACTTTAAAATTAATTGCTTCAGAACTTGACTCCATCCTTTCTCTTCAAGAAAAATAGAAAAGAATGGTTTCAGAAAAAAAATCTTTGCATCTGTAAAATATACCTTTCCCTTCAGCTGGAACCTGTAAAAAGACATTTCCTTTTGCCAGATTTTGCCACAAAAATGTAAATCTGGCTCAGTTTCAACAAGTTCAAATTATACAACTGACAAAACTGAGAGTCCTGTTATCTGAACTGCATCTCAACTATTTCAAAGGCAGCTGGGAAAAATAGGCATCTTCTAGAACATGTCCAGAGAATCAGAGAAACCTTCATGTTTTGCTGTGGAAAGTCAGTCTGCCAAAGTTTCAGAGAGAATTAAAACGGGCAGGAATAATGTTCCATTTCATCAGATGCATTCAACATTTTTAAACTGAATGGCAGAGATGCTAGCTCAGGATTTCTTCCTTGCTGCCTGCCAAGCAAGTCAGACCTTCCAGCCCTTTCTTTTACTTCAGTCTACTTAATGAATGGCAACACGCTACAAAATCTCTGATTCAGCTCTGAGTCTATTTACAACCATCAGCCCAAGAAACATTAGATCCTGAGGTTTTTGCTAATAAGCAAAATAAGCCCATCCTTGTCTTTGACACACAGATGTTAGCAGAGAGGCACCATTTTCCCAGGGTAAATACAATGGAAGTTTTTTTACATAACTGGTGAAGCTGAAATGATCTCCTACCTACTACAGCAGCAAGTTGACATCCATACTAAAACTTCCAACTTTTAAAATCACAAGTTATAACTTTTTCATCTCCAAAGAATTATTAGATGTCTAGCACAAAATTCAATCGATTTGAAGACACAGATCAGAGAGCTGGCTGAAAATCAGGCCAGGCCATATTCTCAAGTAAAGAGATGTACTAAAGAGCTAAGTGAAAAATTGTTAAGCTTAACATAATTTCTGACAAAAGTTCATTTCATGCAAAACTTCCAGAATGAGGCATTCTTAACTTCTGTTCTGGAAACATGCCTCAGATCTGTTTGCCATTTCAGAGGACAGGTGAAGAATGATCTTACAAGAGCGCCAAATGGCAAATTATGTTGTTTTGGCCTCTAAACAGAGGGACAACTAAGTCCTTGTTCCAAGCCAGAGAAAGCAGAGATTCAGACCTTTATTTACCATGATGTACTTTTAGTGTCCTAAATACCTGAATAGTTTCTAAGACAGCAGGTTTCCATTTTTGCTCTCATTATTTTTATGAAATTTCAAAACATCTGAAGTTTTCCCTATGCTAGATCAAGACCAAGATAAGCTCAGTTCAAATGATATTTTGTGCACCCAGAAACCTTTTCAAACTAGCTCGTAGCTCATTATGCTACACTTAGACCTGGCATTAAGTGATTCCATCAACTTGCGCAGATTTGTGCCGAGTTTTACAAAGTTTGATTTAACCTTGATCTCTGAACTACTGTTGGATAGACCTCAGAGCTGCTTTCATTTATTATTTTGTAGCACCAGCAACTATTTCGCCATTCAGCATCAATTTAAAATCAATTGCACAGCACCAGTCAGCCACTTATCTAAATATACCTCAGATAAGCAAGGTTCAATTACACTGGAGGAGTGAAGAATACACAGAAAAGATTCATCACCAACCAGATAGGTATCAATAAAAGATGAAATCAGCAAGGGACTGCATGAAATGTAAGAATGTGACACATTATGTGAGTTAATTCTGTTGTATTTCATTAAAACCAACTCTTCACCTTTTTTTATTGATGAATTGCATGGAGTCGACAAGACAAAATTTTTTAAGTAGTATAAGCCTGTGCACAGAGCCCACTATCTAGCCCATAATAATCAGTGAGTGTTTTAGACTTGTTCTTGGCCAGATTGTTGTAATGAGAGACACTAGCCAACATTCAGACCACTGGAAAATGTTGTCTTGGCCAGCACCTACATGTGGATTTCAGGGTGAACTTCTCCGCATGGATTTCTCTTCCCCCCTCCCTGGCCCACCAGAGCAGCCTCAGCAGCACTGCAGGTCTCAGGCACAGGTTAGCAGATTGTGTGGCTGGCATGGCAGACCCAGATGTGGCATACAGCCTCCCACAGACCAGACACTGGTCAAACCACCCGGCAGGTCACCAAGAATGAATTGAGGAGCATCAGAATAAGGAGATTTTTGTGTGAGCAAAAAAATGGGGTTGAAACTCAGATATTTTTTTTTCTCAAGCCAAGTACTGTGACAGCACACTTAGAGATGTTGTGTAATACAGCAGGAATCTTGACTGGATCTTGGCAACTCACTGGGTATATGATACACCTATCAGATACTAAGAGCAGCTCAAGAGCAATGGAAGAAACATGCTGAAGGAAGACTCCTCATGGTGAAGAACAACCCAATGGAAACAAAAAGGAGATTAACAGAAAAGCCGAGGACAGGAATAGGTAGAATGGGTATAGGTACCATTATACCCCTTTCGTCTTACTTCAACGTCCTTCCAGGAGAATTTTCTTCAGTTTTAGAAGTGTTCAGTATATTTATTGCCCCTATTTGATAGATGCAAAGACAACTGGAGTTGCAAATCTTTCTTATACTCGAATTTCAACTCTGTGCCACACACACAAATGTAGAAAAGAAAGTAAAAACTTCTGGATTATCTATTGTCAGTCAAAGCCTCAAATCCACTGTATTTCTACAGTGGCTTGATTTGGGTTTGGTTTTGTTTATTTGTTTGTTTTGAATTTAAGAGCGATAGAAAAGCTTTTCTTCTAGTATCAAATATATGGAAAGCTTTGGAGCTCTGTATTCAAGCAAGTCTTAGCAGTGCAAGCATACATTCATCTTTTATTATTACTATTATTACTACCACTGTTACTATTACAGCTTTTTTTCCAACACTGTTACCTGTGTGAGCTCTAGATTTATCTGCCCCCTACCTGTGGGAAAAGGAGAGGTTTCCTTTTCTTCTTCTTGAATGCTATCTGCTCCAAGACAAAGTATAACACCTGCTGTTTTCTATCAATTACTTATGAATAGAAAAAAGTAATACTATCTTTTATTTCGTATCTCTCTGTGAATAAGTCAGCTAGTTATATTTTTTCCATGGAATATAAATTTAGTGTGTACACAATAAAACCTAAACAAAATAAGGACCAAGCTAAATCTGATTTTGTAAGCAAAAGGAGTAGCAAGTATAAAAATAGGTCACTCTACAGAGTCTCCTGGCCCTAGAGATATGCAGACAGGCTTCTGAGAGGTGCTGGAAGCTCTGCTGGGGCAACAGGCAGAGGCAGGGACCGCTGGTGTGATGGTGTGATGGAACCCAGCCCTGCGGCACCTCCACAAAAGCCAGACGTTGAGCTAATACACCCTCTGGACTGTTCACTGCATGGGGTGCTCGCCTCCCTACATGGGGGATTACACAGTGCCCAGCACCCTCTACCAGGAAGGAGTAAAAGCAACAGACATTTAATAAGCACACTGCAGGAAGACCAGTCATTCACGGGCTGCAAAAGAAGTCTGACTCATTCTGTACCCCATTTTGTCAAAGGAAATGTGCTAGGCCCAGCTGTGGATGCAAGCCTGTATCTCTGCACACATTCCGCTTTCTTCAGCATGCACAAACACACTCTGGTGTCCTACTGACATTTGTTGCCACTGAGTCCTTGTGACTGACAAATCAGTGCCAGTGAGGTCCTTCTACTGATGCATTTATTACAGAAAAATCGCACTTTTGCAGAGAGCTCAGGGCATTCCATAATTTTCCTGTTATAAATTGTAGCCTTGATAGCAGAGACCAGCACAACCACAGCATATCTATACCAACACTGTATCAGGCCTAAGGTCCTTCTGCTCAACCCCTCTTTCCTCTTCAGCTTTTACTTGTCTGGATCACAACCTTTCACTTGCTCTTATAGCTTCCTACTTCAACCCTGGTCATAATTCCCCTGCTGCACAAGCACAGTAACATGCACAAAGATTTGTTGTGCATGTTCCAGGATCCACTGATGATGACACACATGGACCCTAAGAAAGTAATTTGTGTGGAAAAGCAAAAATAAAACCAGAGGAGAAGGACAGATAAAAGAGGACAGAAGAGGAGAAAATGCAGAGAGGAGAAGGAAAAACTGCCCAGAGATCAGCCACTAAGGGCAGCCGTGGGGTCCCAGGTGAGTGTCATCCTCTGAACAGTATCGTTACTGGTGACACTGATGAAGAGGAGAAGGGGACTTTTCTCCTCATCTCAAATGTTTTACTTGAGATCAAATTCCCTATGTATTGCTCCTGCTTATGATGCTTTTTGCACTGACCAGAGTATGCTATTCAGATACAAATACTGTACATTGACTGATTGTTAGGCTTTTGTCCACATATTTTATTAGATAATGTTTATTCAGCATTTGGATGACTTTTTTTTTTTTTGTGCACAGTGCTTGGTTTCTCTAACTCAAACTAAAATTGACAAAACAAGAAAGAAAGAGAGGAAAGAGGGTGATTCTCCAACCAGTGGTGGCTACTTCCACAAAGCCTGCTGTAACAACACTATCAGGATCTGAAGGTACAAGTCCACAAAAATAATACAAGAATAACAGCATGAAAGCAATAATGGAAAAATGTTGGCACAGAGGCTCCAGCTAACAGTTCAATGGCTTCAAGGGAGCTTACAGAGCTGCAAGGAGCAGGCTCTTGCTAAGGCTAAGGTACATCGGTACCTACAGCACTGTGCAACACCCCAACAGCGCAGCACAGCTTTGAAATCCCAACACATCTCCCAGATTTTTTTTCTTATGTGGAGTCAAACCAGACCTATTTTCAGTGTAATCAATATGAATCTATTAGTATTTTGGTGATTATAACTATCTCATTGTCTTTCCTAACATAACTTTCAACTCATACAGAGGTAGCAACACAAGAACTAGGCATGGGTCTGCAGAATAAAACAGAATTGAACTTTCTGAATTCTGAAGACTGCAAACAGAATGTGTACCATCCTATCCTTGAATTAAACTAGTAGGCTCACTATGTTTCTGATTATTACAGGTAGGGCAGGTTTATATCAGAAAACAGAATCCAAAACAGTGGGGAAATCTCAGCAAGGAAACAAAGGATTGAATGCACATGGTGACTAAATTATCCTTTCATTCTCTGAACTGTACCCTCTGGATTGCATTAATGACATGCATTAGTCATGTGCACCAGCACAGAAAAAATTGAGCCATGTAAATGATCTCTTTATAAAGAAGAGATAGTTGTGTTATATAGACAGCAGCAGCTACACAAATAAACTAAACTGTCAAATAAACAATTTGTGAACTTCATTTTATTTCCAAGGACAAATTCTAATCTCTCCATTTGGATTCTGTCCTCAGCTTCTGTTATAGGCAAGGTAAAATTAAAAGTGCTTATGGTATGTGTAGCCTTGCTGGGCCACTGCACATGTTTCTCTGAATAGAGAAGGGATTTCAATTATTAGCATTACAGGGTTAACAGGAGAAGAAAGAGGACAGGAAAATATTCAGAAAGTTCTAGAAAACCCACTGAATGTTCAAGACAACAATCCAAGCATTTACTTTCTAGCAGAATCTATGATTAAGTGGCTAAGTACATCTATCAACATTGTAAGCTGCTAACTACACTGGGAACCCACCACAGAACCTGGAAGTGAAGATACAGGGCAAGACAAGACAAAGCAGACAAGCCTGAGGACTCTACTTCAGTTATTGAAAAAGTTACAAGTGATTTACTACCACTGCCATGGGAAGGAAGACAGGCCTGCTGCCCTGTGTCAGAGAGGTGGGCCAGCCTGTAGGGTCTGTCCCAGGAAGGTTGAGCCCTGGTGCCAGGCAGCAGGATTTCCTAGGTGCCCACTCACCCCACAGAAGAAAGGAAGAGGGGTCAATGAAGCCCATTCACTGGGAATCATGTCTGTGTTTATCTGTTCCATGCAAAGCACATGCCATCCCCTGGCAGCAGGGGCCGTAATGTCAGTTTTTCCCCAGGGTGCTCCTTGACTCTTCCGTAGAAGTTAGGTGGCAATGCCAACACCAGACTGGTGATTAGGATCACCCTGTGTGTCCTACGGGTTTCCTATATTCCCAGCTGTAGGGTCCCAGTGTAACTGAATTCCTTCCAGCACACTACTGGGCTGGAGGAGCTGCCAGTGGAGAGAGAAAGACGCACACATTAGGAAGGCTAGATCCTCACTGAATGCTGATGGATTTTCTTTTACCAGTTTCAAGACATTTCCAGATATATTTGAAATATTTAATGTTCATTTCCAAGATGGTGATACTTGTAAATATTAGTCTCCTGGGTTTCTTCTAAACAACCCTAACTAAACCTGCTAAAATGGTATTCTAGCAGATGAAAATGTTTAACTGCTGATAGCTTTTTATCTTCATGAACAATGTATGAACTTCATTTGGAAAAGGAATGAAAAGAAAAAAAAATAGGGCAGAAGAGTAATTTCAGAAAATTGGTAACAAAGAGCAATTTTTTATCTCCCACAAAACCCCTTATATACAAAAGCATTAGTTCACACACTATGGTAATGCACTAATTTGCCCTTTCCATTTTTACCACTGGTTAATAACTATTTCAGGTACTTTTTAAAACTTTTTCTTTTAAAAAATTCAAAAATACAATATGCTGATAACTCAGATGACTTATGTGGCAACTCTGGCAAAAAAAAAAAACACAAACAAACAAACCCAAACAAACCAGTCATTCATTAGAACAAAAATATAGAGAAGGTGACAACAGATTTATATTCAATGAGGCTGTAGCTGCAGTTATGGACAGGACAACCATCCAGCACTCTAAATTTCACCATTACAAAAGTTTGGTATAAACTAGAAAGTATCACCCAATTAGAAACTTTTATAAAGGAAGTCTTGAAAAAGAAAAAAACATAAAACCATTTGCAGCAAGCCTCCAGGTCTTACTTAGATGTGCACTCAACTTTGAAGAATCAACCTACACATAGTTCTTGGCCAAACTGTGCTAGTGCTTAAAACGAACAGACTTCTGCTAAAACTGCTTTAAATTGTCCTGAGTTATCTTCAACTTTTCTGCCTCTCACTGCACAGCACCACAGGAGTGAATTAGTTTAAAGCACATGACATCCTCCAAGAAGTACAAAGTTACTACTAGAGCCTTGTTTCTGACCCAGAAACTGAGGCTGCCTTTATGTTACACAACAGATGGTAGCAGAATCAACATTAAAGCATGCATCTTACAAAGCATGCATCTTACAATTGGCATTTAGCACTGTTTCCAGTTTTTAAACGTTTTTCCTCTAAAAAATAGAATCAAAGCATCGTAAGAATTGTATTTTTGTATTCTCTTATGGATTTTCAGGTTCAATATCTCAATATACCTGTAAAAGGGTTTTTTTCTTCTAAATATCAGGCCTACAAATTCACCCTGGGGAACTGAAAGTCAAGCTGGGCTGTTTCCATCTTAAACGTTAGTACCAGAAATAAATGCTTCAGAAGGCAAATCTAACTCTCAGTTGTGCTTCTGCAAATTCCTTACTTTTAAATCAAGCTTTTAGTTTTGAACATCACATCAGGTTAATTGTCTTAAACAATTCTCAGACCCAATATTTAAAGTTGTTGGAGCTCAGATTGGAGGGCTAAAAGGTTTAACTGCTGATGCAGGGGCTTTGGGACATCCTCAAGCACATTCTTGCTTGAGTCTTGAGCAGGAACTGCTGCCATGTCTGCTTAATAGCCTCCAAACTCCTTTGGCCCTCAGACTGCTGACTCAGACGTCTCTTCCTCCTCTTCTTCACATTTTCCCCTGCAGAATAACAGGGATGATGTCTTTAATAAATAAGATTTCCCCTGAAGACAGGCTGCAATTGAGTAAGTGGGGAACCGAATTACTTTTCCAGCCCAGAGATAAGTACCAGTGCTTCTGTCCCTCATATACCAATACACACTTGTGGCAAGACAGCATAGCAAATCCCTCCAGCCATGCCTGTCCTGCTAAGTGTTCACTGAACCAAAGAGTGAGCTAAAGCACAGCACATTCCCCAAGCCATGCTCCGCATGGTTATACCTAGGTCACTTGTGCCACAGTAATCTATTTCCCTGAGGGCATGCTGACAATAACACCAGTCCTTCTGATCCACATATGGCCATATTACATGACTGCAAGTCATTGTGGCACTTATGGCAGGGGACGAAAGTTAAGCAAGAGCAGGCACGCCTACACTTAGCTCTCCTTCCTGATACTAAGCACACACTTTGCTCATGCTAAAAATTTGCAGAGGCTCAGTTATTATTCTCCTGCACTCCTCAATGCTTGCAGAAGGCTGCTTCTGCCTTGGCATTGGTTCAGAGAATTTGGACAAGTCTAGGAACAAGTGCAAGCTCAGGCCCTCACTGGCAACCCAGTCTAACCCCTGCATACAGCTTTGTAAAAAATGGATTCATTTCACAGGTAAGCAAAGGAAAGTATTGCCAGACCTGCCCATCAGGGACATTTCATCAAAACTAATTTCACCTTTAAGTCTTAGCACTAAGTCTTTTGTAAGGCCATTGTTTTCAGAGCAGCTCTAAAACACTGCAGCAGGAATTCCAGAAAGCCCAGAATTCTCTACAACATAGAAGAAAAAAAACTGTTTGTGAAATACCTACTAGTAAAGCAGACAATGTCTTGACTGAAGGAAGCCTCAGAGAAATCTAGTAGATCTCCCTGCATATTTGGATGCACAAAGCTCCACAGCAATACTGGTATGTGTCTGAAACAGCTGATGGCGAGCCATGCTTATTTATTTGTTCAGGTCTACAGATTCAAATTGCCTCAGCTAACTTACTTGGAACTAATGCCATTATAAATGTTTGCAAATGTCAGAGATTATCCTCTTGGTTGATTTTATATTACTTACTCTTCAGTGCTTTAAAATGATACAGTGCTGTCCTATTTAAAAGTAGACTTTTTCCAAGTACATGCAAATGCACCAAATTCAAGATTTTCCTATTGTTTTGAAGTTTCTTGAATGGCAGAAATAACCCACATTATCCTGCTTCTAGAAAGGAAGCTTCATTGTACTTCCACTGCATGTACTTAGAGAAAAAAATCTGCAACAAATAATAACTTTAGATTGAAGATCTTGGAATATTAAAGCTCTTACCTATCTATCAGAAACAGGCATCATTAAATATAGAAGCTGTAGTATGCACTGAAATTTACTGCAATTTAACCTCTCTTCCCCAAACGTATTAAGAAAGGAAGACAAAGAGACCAGTAGCACTTCCTAGGAGTGAAGAGTGAGTGTTTGCTATGAAAAGAAAACATTCCCCCCGCTATTTCATCTCTAAACTCCCTTTCAGCAGAATACTTACAAATGGAAAACTTATGAAAATGAATGCAGAAATTATACAAAAAGAAGTCCAGGTCAGGTAATAATACAATCACTCTTGTTATAAGCAACACCTACCATTACATAATGAATTCAGACTCAGAGCATATTATGCTCTATTTTTATTTCTGAATTTTAGGTACATTTATGCTTTGCTTGAAGTGTAAAGCAATATATAAGAAAAAATAGGGTCCAGTACTGTCAAAAGGCACAAACCCAAATCTTACTTTAAGCACTAAAATATACACAGCTCTTCTGTACTTGGAATCAGCATGAGCCTTACTATTTAAAGAATAAGGCTGTATCCAAGATATAACAATAGGCATTCATGTAATCAAAGTTCATGCATTTTTCTGCTTCTCCTTCCTTTTATGTTTAAAAAAAAAAACAACCAAACAAAAAACCTTACTTTTCACCCTAATAATTAAGGATGTATATCACTATAAATTCTCAGTAACACACTGCAGGACAACAACCCAATTTTTAATCCTAAAATAATGTGAGCAATAATCTAAACAGCAGCACATGTATTTTTCTGTCAGACAACTTAAAGAAAACCGGGTTGTACAAAAGCAAAAAGTAGCACTGAAACAAAAGAGCAAAGAAATTACTTTGAAAGAAAAGCACTTCTATAATTTTCAATGTCCAAGAACTTTCCTTAATATTTGGATTTATCAGCTAAGGACTAATGTTTGTGATGACACTAGATATAATCTAGGAATAGCAGCCTCACTGTTTGGAGTGGGGAAATGAGGTTAACAGACAATCAGGGGCACAAAATCTGAAATTATGCATTTGCTGAGAGCATCGAGTGTTCCTGTATGTGAGCAAAACATCCTACCAAACCAATCTCACTGCAAAACATACTTTTTCCAAACTAGGCACAGCTTATGAAAATCTTAAGACAGATATGCTTAATTACATTGAGTAAGCCACAACATTGTCCAGACTAATTCCATATTTATAACATTTTCCCATATGGAAACTCTGTTTACAATGGCGACACTCCTAATCTAGATACCCAGGTATTAAAAACAGTCCTTTGTAAATACAGTTAATTCCATTATAATATACTGCTTCTATTATGATAGCCAAAGAACCCTTTTTCCACTATAATACCCATCTTCCTTGGAAGGCGTCCACCAGAAAATCTTTTTAGGTGATGACAGAAAGCAATACTTCTGACATCCAAAAATGATAAATATGCAAGACACAAACTCTTTATTGTTGCCTCATAAATGAATGAGAACATGAGGGTTTTTACATGCTGGATGAGTTCATAATCTCTTATGGTTTATTTGAACTTTTCCAGAGAAGAGCTATTTGCCTGGCCACATTTTATTACTTATAGGAAAGATTAGAGGGAATCTTCCTTCCTCCCTGAGACATATTGCAGGTCTCCGAAAATGTCTCCTGAACACCCTTCTTTTGCAGGAGTCTTTCTTCAAAAATGGCAAAGGTGACCCCATGTAGATGAGGGATGAGATGCAACAAAAAACCTTAAGCATCATTAGCTATGGAAATCACACTGTTTTAGGCAAACTACCAAAGATGAGCGAGCAGTCTGCTGGAATGTTCAATGTACTCTCACCAAATATGAGAGTGAGTCAGGGATATGCCTTTGAGAAATGCACATTGCAGGATCAGCACAAATGCATGCCCGGCATACCAATTTAAAATGCCTTCCTAAATTCATGGAAAAGCAATTTCCTCATTTGTTTCTCTGAAAAAGAATTGTTCTATACAGACAATAATGGATATTAAGAGCTTTCCTAGGGCTGCTAGATTCAACATATTATGCAAATGACAGAATTCATAAATTTGCTCCATCTAAAATGTAACTGTAACTCTTCTCTGTGATACAGTAATAGACAATCCTTCTCTGCAAGGTGCAAGGGGAAGATCCTAATCAGGTTAACCTGAATTTTGACATTGATTTGCATAGGAAAAATATTGCGACCCTGATTACTTATGCATGAAACAGCAGTTACCTGCCTCCAAGACATTTCCTACATTGGCACTGATCTGACACCTTGCATGACTCTCTCAGCTTCCAAATTCAGGTTCTAAGTGGTCTGATTTTCACATCACTGTTCCAAAGTCATCAGCTATTACCCATAACAAATATAACATGACAACACTGCTCAATGTCTCACTCTTCAAATGCCCTTAGTAATTGCCATCATTCAATATTTAGAATTATGCATGCTGGGAAAATGTAGTTCAAAGTATAGAGTCTGTTAGGCACAGGGGTTCTTCTTAAAACTTTATTCTTCAGTTCACAGAGGTAATATGAGCTCTGTGGATGTAAGTGCTTCAAATCAAATACATTTCAAAGCAACGTCTTCTTTTACAGAAAACATCCTTGAAAATATAATAGAAGAAATTTTGACCTAACTGCCTTCTGTTTGCCTGCTACTGGTAAAAGCAGATCATACTCAGTCCCCATTACTTAAGCCATTCAGGTATGCCAACATCCCATTAGAGTTACTCCCCAGCTCTTTTGCTAACTTTGCCAACACTGCTCTAGATTACAGATGAGAAATACTGACAAATAATTACATGTAATCACCATTTGTGTTCTTCAAGGTGTGTTATCCTGCCAACCTGTTTTTTCCTTTCCAGCTTCAAATATTTCTTTTAAGACAGCTTTTCTTCTACAACATAATTAGTTAAGCCCTATTTCCTATCGGGCTTAAATGCAAGCAGCCTGATTTTGCTGCCCTTTCTCACATAAATAACACTTTTTCACATAAACAGAGCCACTGAACCTAGTAATAGTTGTACAGTAAGGTATTACGTGAATTGAGCCAAGGTGAGAGAACCGAGCCCTTTCTGTTCAAATAGGGCTTAATTCTTAGGTACGCACAACTACTGCCTGTTTACACTGCTCCAGCATCATAAAGGGATCTTGAAATCACAGAATCATAGAATAGTTAGGGTTGGAAAGGACCTTAAGATCATCAAGTTCCAACACCCCTGCCATGGGCAGGGACACCTCACACTAAACCATATCACCCAAGGCCTCGTCCAATCTGGCCTTGAACACTGCCGGGGGGGAGCATTCACAACCTCCTTGGGCAACCCATTCCAGTGCCTCACTACCCTAACAGGAAAGAATTTCCTCCTTATATCCAATCTAAACTTCCCCTGTTTAAGTTTTAACCCATTACCCCTTGTCCTATCACTACAGTCCCTAACGAAGAGCCCATCCCCAGCATCCCTATAGCCCCCCTTTCAGATACTGGAAGGCTGCTACGAGATCTCCACACAGCCTTCTCTTCTCCAGGCTGAACAGCCACAACTTTCTCAGCCGATCTTCATATGGGAGGTGCTCCAGTCCCCTGATCATTCTCGTGGCACCTCCTCTGGACTTGTTCCAACAGATCCATGTCCTTTTTATGTTGAGGACACCAGAACTGTACACAATACTCCAAGTGAGGTCTCATAAGAGCAGAATAGAGGGGCAGGATCACCTCCTTCAACCTGCTGGTCACACTCCTTTTGATGCAGCCCAGGATACAGTTGGCTTTCTGGGCTGCAAGCGCACACTGCTGGCTCATGTTCATTTTCTCATCGACCAGTACTCCCAAGTCCTTCTCCGCAGGGCTGCTCTCAATCTCTTCTCTGCCCAGCCTGTAGCTGTGCCTGGGATTGCTCCAATCCAGGTGTAGGACCTTCCACTTGGCATGGTTAAACTGCATGAGGTTGGCATCAGCCCACCTCACAAGCGTGTCAAGGTCCCTCTGGATGGCATTCCTTCCCTCCAGCGTATCAACCGAACCACACAGCTTGGTGTCATCGGCAAACTTGCTGAGGGCGCACTCAATCCCACTGTCCATGTCAGCGATGAAGATGTTGAACAAGACCGGTCCCAACACTGATCCATGAGGGACACCACTTGTTACTGGTCTCCAGCTGGACATTGAGCCATTGACCACAACTTTTTCTGTGCGGCCCTCCAGCCAGTTCTTTATCCACCGAGTGGTCCATTCATCAAATTGATGTCTCTCCAATTTATAGACAAGAATGTCGTGTGGGACAGTGTCGAACACTTTACACAAATCCAGGTAGATCACATCAACTGCTTGACTGCTGTCCATCAGTTCAGTAGCCCCATCATAAAAGGCCACCAAATTGGTCAGGCAGGATTTCCCCTTAGTGAAGCCATGCTGGCTGTCACCAAGCACCTTGTTGTTTTTCATGTGCCTTAGCATGCCTTCCAGGAGAATCTGCTCCAAGATTTTGCCAGGCACAGAGGTGAGACTGACTGGTCTGTAATTCCCTGGGTCATCCATTTTCCCCTTCTTGAAAATGGGGGTTATATTTCCCTTTTTCCAGTCGTCGGGAACTTCACCTGACTGCCATGATTTTTCAAATATGATGGCCAGCGGCTTAGCAACTTCATTTGCCAGCTCCTTCAGGACCCACGGATGGATTTCATCAGGACCCATGGACTTGTGCACGTTCAGATTTTTAAGATGGTCTCGAACCAATTCCTCTCCTACAGTGGGCCCAAGGTCTTCATTCTCACAGTCCCTGCGTCTGCCTTCCAAGTCTTGGGTGGTGCGGTCAGAGCCTTTGCTAGAGAAGACCGAGGCAAAGAAATCATTCAGAACCTCAGCCTTCTCCAAATCCTGTGTAGCTAGTTCTCCTGAGAGCTTCCTGAGGGGGCCTACGTTCTCCCTAATCTGTTTTTTATTTGCTATGTACCTGTAGGATCCCTTCCTGTTATCCTTAATATCTCTAGCCAAGTTTAATTCTAACTGGGCCTTAGCTTTCCTGACCTGGTCCCTAGCTTCCCGGACAACATCCTTGTACTCTTCCCAGGCCGCCTGTCCTTGCTTCCACTTTCTATAAAACTCTTTTTTCATTTGAATTTTCCTCAGGAACTCCTTATCCATCCAAGGAGGTCTCCTGGCCCTCCTGCTGCACTTCCTTCTGGTTGGGATGCAACACTCCTGAGCTTGTAGCAGGTGATCCTCAAAGACCAACCAAGAGCCTTGAGCCCCCCTGCCCTCTAGGGCTATATCCCATGGAACCTTACTAAGCAGGGTGCTGAAGAGGCCAAAGTCTGCTTTTTTGAAGTCTAGGGCAGTGAGCTTGCTGCACCCTGTTCTCACTGTCCTAAGGATCTCAAATTCAACCATCTCATGATCGCTGCATACGAGGCTGCCCTGCAGTGCCACATTTCCAACAAGTCCTTCCCTGTTGGTGAGCACAAGGTCAAGCATGGCACTTCTCCTTGTCGGTTCCTCTATTACTTGCAGAAGGAAGTAATGGGTGCAAATATGGGAAGAAATGGGTGCAAATATGACTGCAAATATGACTGTCAGATCAAAACACAGCCCATTCAACACATATTTCTGTGTACCCATACTGCGAAGCCCTTAGCACAATGCGAGTACGGAGACACAGGTTGTGTTCCTGTGCACAGAAGACAGACAATGAGTGATCAAATGGGTATGCATGACCTGATGTCATCAGGAGTAAAAACGATACAACAGTCAGTGCTCACTCCTTTATCAGAGGTTCAAATGGGCAGCCACAGATCCTTGCACAGAAAAGGGCAGAAAGTCATATTGGTCTATCACAAATGTTGAGACATGACTGATCAAAGAACCATGGCTCAAAACTTAGGAAGAGAAAAGCATCACCAAAAAAAAAGAAGCATCATCTGAGAAGGTAGCTCTGAAGGAAATTAATTCATTTTCTATCAATGATACACAATGGTTATTTAGATCAAGGCAAAAAAGAGTTAAATACAAACCAAGTATAAGGTAGAAATGTGAAAGTGACTTTTTGGCAAGCCTCTCTCCTAAAAAGAGTGATTTCACATCACCTGACTGTTCAGCACCTTTTGGTGAAAGAAAGCATTAACAAAAGCAACATTTTAGCCTGTACCCTGAAATCTTGAGACTGTGGCTTGGACAGTCACCTGAATGATCAACTCACCATCCCTCCACTATCAAATATTTGACAAAGTGTTATTTTACCAGTGCTGAGAAGCTGATGTCTCAATTCATTACAGAGAGGTTCCAAGGTAGAAATCTTTTCAGACAGCAGACAACATGAACAAAAATATCTAAAGAAATCTTTATGGATTATTAAAAAGGAAGCTAGACGTTTCCATGCATTTGACTGGAGCTAAGTTTTTACTGTCGCCATCCTTGAAAGAGTCCTCTCTTTGCATGGAGGAAAAAAGTAGAGGGTATTTAGTTGTATTAAATACAAATTTATATATATCAGTGCCTTTACTCTGCATTAAACCATGGGGTTTTTATATTCTCCAATGGAAGTTATTTAATGGGCAGAAACATATCACAGAATCATAGAATAAGTATTGAACTATTATTCAATTATTACTATTGAAGTAAGTTAAATAGGAATGGAAGAGAGTTTTGTCAGAAATAACATGTAGCCATTTATTATGTCTCTTTCCTTTTCGGATATTAACATATCTGAAGATCAGGTTAATTTTAGTTTGCTTTAGTTTTTAAGGGTTATAAAAGAAACAAAATAAGGTAGGCAAAAAGAGAAATGGATAATTTTTCAGATGATACTTAATTGGAAGCATAGCCAATGATGATAGAGAATGCAGTCAAGTACAGAAGAGTTTTAAACGAGATCCCCAAGCAAACAGACAGCACATGCAGTTAGATGAGGATAAATTTAGAATGAGACTAACAGAAAAAAAAAACAACACAAAACAAAACAAAAAAAACAACCAAACAATCTGTAAAGCCTCAAAACTTTCTTTATTGAACAGAAAAAAGTAACACTAAGTTAAGAGAATATGGAGAGATGAAAGAGAGCAACGTACATTGCTAACAGCTAACATGACCACACGTTTTCTGTTGCAAAAAGAATCTTGCTCTGAAAGTGGGACTAGTTATTAAAGATTCAAATTCTTGCCTACATAAACTTAGAGTTCATAAAGGAAGGTGTAGTTGCTGGTCTTTAGGGAAAAAATAATTTTGAAGAAGAGTGGACATACTACAGATAAGACAGAAATCTAAAAAGTGTTACGGTAGAATAGCTATGAACAGGATCTAAATGTCTTGAAAAACAGCCAAATTTTCCCAGCATGTTTAGATCCAATTAGTGCTAAGCTTTCATTAGAAACCCGTTTTTAAAATAAATGATAGGTAATTTATCACACACTGCCCCTTTATTACGGTGCCTTTATAGAACAGCTGGATGCTTTAAATTTATTGCCCTTTATTAAAAAAATCCTATTGAAAATATATGAGCTAGCTTGTTGCACCTTTCAGCACTAACTCAGCTACAGGAAGAGAGCAATTTTGTCACCAGGAGAAGTGCTTGAATTATTGCTCTGCTCTCAGTGTGGCTGACCCTGCATCTAAGTAAATCTCACTGGATTCATCAGCAAATCACCCAGCATGCTTTATTCAGTACCTACCACTAAATTATACTTTTAAATTAACTTTTTATAGTTACATTTGAGATTCCTTGAATCTTACTTTCCTTTATGGGGATTCTCGAACTCAGACATGAGACCTAAAGGAAAGCTCAAGTGCATGTGTGGAAAACCTGAAGGGAGATGACAGATTTTTTTGGACCACCCAGAAAGCTAGGATGCTTCATCCTTTTCTTTAATGATACCAACTATAATTGTACATAACAAGAGGGAGTTAGCACAGAAAAAGCTAGTCTTCTAATGTAGCACAGCTTTGTGAGAGCATTATTCTTCCACTGCTGGAAAGCAAAGGGAAATGGTAGCCGCACTGTATTTTTTCCTTAAGAGGTTGCTGAGATATCTGTAGAGATTCACACAATGAGACTGATGTTGTAAATTACAAAACAGTACCTAATTGAAAAACATAAAGAGGTATTTCTGGAAGCCAAAGTGAGAACAGACAGTCTTTCAGTGCATTTATCTAAGCAATTGCAATTCACGGTTCCAGTCAACACAACCAGTAAAATAAGTATAATCGAAGAAAGTCACTTGCTGCTTGCTTAGATGCATTTAATAAATAACAGGGGGTGGGAGAGATGTCCTAAAGCAAGAATGTTTATATGTTGTTTTTCACCAACATATTTTCTTTCATAAATCCTGGCAGTGGACAGGCTACATAATATTCTCTGCAATACAGAAAATACACACACCCGCTGGGGTTAGAGGAAAAGATGGGCCTTCACCCAGAAATCAATCATGTTATGGTTAGCTACCCCTTTTTTCATTAGCAGAACTGGCTGTAGAGCAAACATCTGGTCCAGGCACATGTCTTTAATAAGACATGGCAATAATTTGTTTTCCAGTTTTACGTAACATCCAAATATACCACAAAGAGCACAGGTCAGAGTAACCATTTGGCTCTGTATTTTTCTTCTGGGAAAAATAAAAAAAAAGAAAGAATTTAAAGCCACAACCAGAAATAAAGCACAAGGGAGGGCTTGAAAGATACAGCTGAAAAATTTATGTACAGCTTATAACTGTTTGCTGACAGAAATGAGATAGTTAGATAGCTAAGTTGACTCTGTACCATCTACTTCAAGAGATCTTGGTGGTAATCTGGGCACATGAAGAACATACCTACTACTGTTCACCTATAATTCAACACTGAATTCTTAAGTGACATTTTTTTGAGGGGAAAAAGTACTGGTATTCCTAATTTGTTGACTTAGAAACTGAAATAGAGAGCTAACTAATTTGAGGCCCCCAGAAAAGAAATTACCTGCATGAATTTGTGGAAAGTCTGTGCTCTCAGTAGCAGGTAACACTGCCTTTTGACTTCAGAGTTAACCTCTATCACTAACCTTTTAAGCATGAATATCTAACACCAACTAAAATGTTATATTCTCCTCCTTTGTTTTTTTCACAGCACAAATAACCCAGAACACATAAGACTTTGTCTTACGTTTATCTCTGCTCTTATCTTACTTAGTGTTTTTACATTAATTTCCTCTCTGGCCACATGAATAAAACCCAGAACCAGCCATTTCTGCACAAGGGCATCACCTGGAGCTCAGTATTTTTGTACATGGATAATCTGTGTGAAGTGATCCAAAAAAACCTCTGAAAAGGTTATCTCAGAGAAAATGAAGTCCTCTGAAAATGCTTTTGTCTTCATCCAGGCTATGAGAGATCCTAGACAACCACCTCAAACATAACTTTAGAAGGCTAAACATCAAAAAGCCTTGTCTCCAAGTGGGTATGGAAAGACACTCCACTGAAGTGAGACTAGACTAGGGCACACGAGAATCTAGTCAGAAAAAAAGGGTAAGTTTCCCTGCCACTCTACATCACTCACTTAACCCTTTCTTAAAAGGATTGTCTATCACGTTAACTACAGTTTTTCTCTTGGTAGTGATTCCTCAACCACTGCTTGGTCTATAGTATCAGTTGGGTATTATCAACTTTGGGAATCTTTGTGAGGTAGATATCTACCGGGAATGAGAATGAGATAATCAATTCATTTCATATAGGTCACTGAATAAACTTCCAGCAAGAACGACTTCAGCCCACTATTGGCTGTAAAAGGACTAATGACTTAGGCAAGAAAGATTATAACATTGGAAATCCTTTTGCCCTCTACTTGCCCCCACTACAATCTTTCTAAAACTTTAATCAGGGAAGGAGGTTAAGGAAAGATGGCTTGTAATACACTATCAGACAATGCTTCAAAAACCTCAGCTTTTAACGACATTTAATTTTTAATAGTCATATTCTGAATTATTTATTTTTCAGACAGCAACTTAAGTCATTTGAACAACTTTGTGAGCAATTTCCTTTACCCCATTTCTTCAGACATTTGCAGTAATTTCATAGGTACCAGCTCTTTACATTATTTCTAGCCCATCACTTCTACTATCATTTTAACTCAGAGCTCATTTTGTTGATGTATAATAATTTGTTGTGAGAACATAGGCTATCAAAGAACAGGAATATCTTCATCATCTAATGTGCAGCATGATCTATATGTCAGAAAGAAATGGTATGTTTATTATTTATGCTTCATCTCAACAATTTCTCTTCTACAAAAGTCAGATTGCTGCCATTCAAATTAACACACACAATTCATTTCACACCAAAGAAACTCCATTTAATACCAGGCAAGGAGAATGTATACACTGAGCTTTGTCATGTACAATCCTGTATTCTACATTGTACAAAGCAAAAGATGTCCACCTCCCTTTGTAATATAGAATCATAGAATAGTTAGGATTGGAAAGGACCTTAAAATCATCCAGTTCCAACCCCCTATGATTGTTCACTGCTCTTTAATCTGTAGCATCATCCAGAACATAAATTTTGGGTCCTACATGCAACATTTCTCCTGTTTCTCTTTTTCTTGCTCTGGTTTATATTTGCTCTTTCCTAAGTCTCTTTTACCCTTTGGTGTGATTCTTTCACATTTGATATGGCCAACCAAGACATTTCATTGTCAACCCACAACCTGAAAGAAAGATGGCTGTTGGAGGTTTGCTGAATCTTGGGCTGGATGGCAAGTTGGCATAGTATGCCTGTCATTCCAACTTGTGAAGCTCCAAGCTGAAAATAAGCATCAACAATAAAAAGTACAATGTCATAATTTGTTGTTGTCTCCCCTTTTGTCTGTTTACCTTATTTTATTCCCAGCAAAGCCACATATACTTAGGAAAAGCAATAGCTTGGATCCACCTCAAATACATTTTTCTTTTTCAGAAAAAAAAGATATTTTATAAAGTCTTTAATACTAGCTATCATATAGTTTAACAGGAGGAAAAGATTCCTTCCAAAATCTTTTTATATACAAATGAAAACAAGGGATGCTGTTGAAATGAAAACTTCTTACCTCTTATTCTATTACATATTTTTATAGTTATAGGTTTTATTTTAAAATGTATATTTAAAAACCTCACTTAATAAATTACACTTAAAATTCTCTAACTACTTTTCTTCTTTTTTTCCTGTATCTTTGTCAAAATATTAAACCAATTTTCAGGGGCAATTGAGAATTCAGTAAGCCAAAGACTTCCTGCTGAAACTTCATGTCCTTAGTATCTGTCCTGGGTTTAGCAGTAGCAGTCATTTTTTCTCCTTCTTGGTAGCTGGTGCAGTGCTGTGTTTTGACTTTCGGGCTGGGAACAGAGCTGATAAAAATGATGTTTTGGTTTGGCCAAGGACTTTGTGAGTCTCATGCTCTGCCAGGGAGGAGGGGAAGCCGGGAGGAAGCAGAGACAGGACACCTGACCCAAACTGACCAAAGAGGTATTCCATACCACAGCACGTCATGCCCGGGGGGGGAACTGGGAGGTACCCGGAAGGAGAGGGGGTCGGCCGGGTCGGACTGGTGGTTCGGCGCGTGGTATTGTACTCCTTTCCTTTGCTATTTTCTCTTATCATTGTTGTCGTTGGTGGTAGCGGTGGTGATTCGTATTGTACATTAGTTGCTAGACTGTTCTTATCTCAGCCCGTGGGAGTTGCATTCCTTCGATTCTCCTCCCCACCCCTCTGGGAGCAGGGAAAGGGGGCGGCAGCCCGTGGGGAAGGGGGGGGGCGGACTAACGTGCGCCTCGATTGCTTCCAGCCTGGCACCACTCACTGGGAGTAAGTGCACAAGCTGTCTTGGTTGGGTTAAACCACGACAGTTTTTGGTAGCTGGAGTAACTGTACTGGCTGTTGCTTTGCCCTCAGATCCAGCGACATTTTTTTCCTTTTGAAGGTGCTGGAAAGCATTGAACATGGCCTTGTAAGCATAGGCCAAGCCCCAGCACGTTGCCATGATTTGTCCGTCTCTGGTATGGCCAGACTGACCACACACCTCATTTAAGTGTTTTACTAATTCTTCTGGATTTTGCAGTTGTTCGGTGGTGAAATTCCAAAGTACTGGAGGGGCCCACTGACGTAGATACTTGCCCATACTGTCCCACACACCCTGCCACTCATGGCTGTCCAGCCTCAGAGAAAATCTCTTGGTTCTCCTACTTCGTCATTTAACCCCAGACAAGACCCAAACCTGACTCTTCTTAACTTTTGAAAACAGATGAAATAGTTGTGGCCAAAATACACTCTGTATACGTGCCAACATGGTGATCCCCATCACAATCAGCAAACGAGTCTCAATAGCATTAAAAGGCCATTCAAAACTCTCAAATGATGCTGTAAATGCTCCGGGGGGAGGACTGGGAGGGTAAAAGAATGCCTCCTTCACAGGTTGACCACCCGAGAAGGAGAAAGAATATGTGTAATTGCTAAGCACTTCTATTATATACCTCCCAAAGTATAAAGGTGGTGACCATACTGGGAACATAAGCCAGATAAGTTTCATGATCAATAATTCTATTGTGTTACAAGTCATCATCATAAAGTACACTGAGACAAGAACTTTAGCCCAAGCCCCACACTTGAAAAACACTAATACAGCAAATACCAGATCTAAGTAAGTTACAACATTCTGAAGCTGTGAGATCAAGAGGAACAACTTTGAGAGCCAATAAATCAGCATTGTGACGAGTGACTATTAATCCGGTCAGATCTGTTGTTATCTCAACCCCTTCGTGCCCCACGTTGGGCGCCAAAAAGAACTGTCGTGGTTTAACCCAACCAAGACAGCTTGTTCACTTACTCCCAGTGAGTGGTGCCAGGCTGGAAGCAATCGAGGCCCACGTTAGTCCGCCCCCCCCCTTCCCCAGGGGCTGCCGCCCCCTTTCCCCGCTCCCAGAGGGGTGGGGAGGAGAATCGAAGGAATGCAACTCCCACGGGCTGAGATAAGAACAGTCTAGCAACTAATGTACAATACGAATCACCACCGCTACCACCAACGACAACAATGATAAGAGAAAATAGCAAAGGAAAGGAGTACAATACCACGCGCCGAACCACCAGTCCGACCCGGCCGACCCCCTCTCCTTCCGGGTACCTCCCAGTTCCCCGGGCATGACGTGCTGTGGTATGGAATACCTCTTTGGTCAGTTTGGGTCAGGTGTCCTGTCTCTGCTTCCTCCCGGCTTCCCCTCCTCCCTGGCAGAGCATGAGACTCACAAAGTCCTTGGCCAAACCAAAACATCATTTTTATCAGCTTTGTTCCCAGCCCGAAAGTCAAAACACAGCACTGCACCAGCTACCAAGAAGGAGAAAAAATGACTGCTGCTGCTAAACCCAGGACAGTATCATACAGTGAGAGTGTCAGACTAACACATGAGACCATTCAGGAACACTTATTCCATTGAAAACAATACAATCAGAATCAAGTTTGTTTTTAAATTATGCATGTATTATGCATTTGTGGGGATGTGAGCGTTCATGCCTGTAGTGATGCAAGTAGTATTGATTTCTTATTAAAACATGACCATTTTAATATTGACTTTGTTCCATCACATACTATATATCTCCTTAGAAATGTCTGTGACAGTTCCAATAGCAAATCTCCATTTAATATTGCTAACCTTTCTTATAACCACCCTTATGCTTTTTGTCATCTCACCCTACACCTGCAATGTCTGCCATTTCCATTACATCCAGCCATAGTGATGTTTTCGTTCAAAAGGCATCCTAAACATTGCCTTTGCCTCAGCACATAAACAACATTATTCACTTGTACAACTGTCTAATTTTCCCCTTCATTTAAAATTATTGACTTTGGTGATTGTTGTAATATGCTAGTGATTAGTTGTGTCCAGGTTTCTAGATGAAAAGACATTTTGGCTACCTGTTACTACCCCTAAGCTGTTGTACTGGGAGCTCTTTCCCTGTTTTGGGTGAGGGTGTGAGCCATGGCGGTGTCCTGCTGGCATGCTGGGATCACCCCACCCTCTGTCTCCTTCCCGTACTCTTACATTCACTGGGAATTAAGAAATGCAGGCAGTTCAGAAGGCAGGGTGGGCATTCCAGCTGCTGGGACCAGATGACAGTGACCAAGTTGTGCAGAGTACACCATGCAGTCAACTTGCCTCTCAGTTCTTGCGATCTGGGGACTTCCTACTATTCTCACTCTGAAACTTGCTGCTGCTGAAATTGTCTGAGACATTCCACTAGAGCTCATCTCACTTCAAGGAGTCTCTGATCTATGTAATCATCCATCATGATAAATACATTTTGATAATAATAATAATAATAATAATGTCTCTATGTCAAGACCTCAAATGATTGATCTTCATGTGATAAACCCTGTTCAATTTCTGCCCAAAATATTTGTTATCATTGCTTGTTTCATCCTGCTCAATATAAAGCTACAAATCCATCCAGAAAATTATGTTTTCCCTAAGCATCTGCAAATGTTTAGCACACTTCTGGGCTCTGCAAGATAGCAATAATAATAATAACTAAACAGTAGCCTCCAGCCCTAGAATAGCCTGCAAATGTTTATGCTAAATTAAAATGTCAGTGTGCAACTCTTGAATTGCAATTCACAAGGTAGTGTTGAAATAGAAAGAAGACTAAGGGCTAAATAAACAGAAGGCAAAACATGGAGTCCTTCTGAAGGGCAGAGATATTTTTCTTCTTCAAAGCCAAAACTCCACATTATCTGCTGGCTTCTACCTTAAACAAGATACATTATTGTGTATTACTCATCTAAAAATAACTAACTACATGTTGCTACTTCGCAAGAAAAGCATAAGGGTATGATGCTATCCAACTTTACATGCAAGGATGTCAAGTATAGCAGTATTTCACAGTCTGCTGACAGAAGGAAACAGTGCTAGAATTTCAGCTAACTGAACACAAGCTGAGCACAATGCAGAAGCTCACTTAAGTGTGGCAGTACTGAACATTGCCACCCTGGCACTTACTAAAGTACAGGGTGTGCTCATTTCCATATCAATGCAACACATGTTTCTCCGAGACAAAGCTATTTCACACCACTGCTGCTATTTGAACTTTGGAAATAAATGGAAAGGTTTCTGTATTGTTACAAAACAAAGAAACACACATCCTTTGTGCACAGGATACAGTTGAGAATATTGCCCTTCTTCACAGAGCAGTATTAGAGACTGGGTGTAGAAGGAGCTTATTGTAACAGGGCTGTGTTGTGCAGGAAAGACAAGCATCACTTTAAATTCAGAACACACAGCTGTGCATCACAGTAATAGTGATGCTTTCTAGATCAACTATATTCACCGCAACTTTGTTACCTTGATTAATGAGCCTAAGGTAAAACCTGGGAATCAACAGTGAAGTAAAATTGAAGTGACTTGTCCAAGGTCCCACATAATCTTGTGAAATAGTCAAGAGAATTAGTCCCTCTTGTGTGTCTGCATGTTCTAACAAGACCAAGTTTCATCTTTATCCCACAGCGGAAGAAGCACTTTTGAGACCTCTCACAAATCAATACTAAAACACATTATGCTATACAAAACAGTAAGCTGTAGAGCATTAGGAGGGAAAACCAAAACATCTTACAAAGGCTGTATCAAAAGACCAGAGGCTTTGCCACGTGCAATTACAACCCAGGGTACCATCATGTCAAAACAGTTATTAGCAGGAAAGAACCACCTCTTCCCCACAAGGAAAGTGAGTGAATGTTTCAATGATGTCAAACAAATAACATTTAAAACCACTTCTAACTCGGAGCAAACTCACCATTTTTAAACTTGAAGCTTTAAATGCATGTAATGAAGTCATTATCGCACAAGAATATGACTCCTCAATCAAAATGCCTGAAATCTCTGCCATAATAACTGTATTTAGATTGAAAAGAAACCATGTAGTCTACTATTCAATTAACAGTAATTTTTATTCTCTGCTCTCTGGTTTTTTCTTACAATATTCTATTCTTTTTACATTGATTACAGGGAAGAAAAAGGAGGAGAAAAAAAAACCCACACTTATTCAGAAAATAAGTATTAGAAAGTACATTCAAAGATTACCTGTCAACTTGCCATGAGTTCAATTTTATTTCATCACATGACAGCAAATGAGGAGATCAATTTTTTCTCCCATACTCTTTCAAGAGCAGATGC
This sequence comes from Neopsephotus bourkii, assembly GCF_033783945.1. Lineage (NCBI taxonomy): Eukaryota > Metazoa > Chordata > Aves > Psittaciformes > Psittacidae > Neopsephotus > Neopsephotus bourkii. Next base: position 12,670,783 of record NW_026902293.1, on the reverse strand, counting down.
TTTTAGATGCTTTTAAGAAAATAGAAATAGAAACAGAGTCTGATATCTTTTTGTTCTTCAGCAACAGCAGGACAGCAGGCCTCTAAGCTCACAGAATAACAGAACGGTTGAGGTTGCAAGGGACCTCTCAAGATCACCTAGCCATCCGTCTGCTTAAACCAGGGTCAACTACAGCAGCTTACACAGGGTTGTGTTCAGTCAGGTTTTAAATATCATTAAGCAACTACCTTTCTGGGCAGCCTATTCCAGTGTTTGATCACTCTCACAGTAAAATGTACTTTCTTATATTCAGGTGGAATTTTGTGCCCCTTGCCCATGATTGGGAACCACCGAGAAAATCCTGGCTCCTTCCAGGCTTTCTATGCAACTTCCCATCTCGTATATCTGCACAAGGATGAGACACCCCTGAACTTTCTCTTCTCCAGGCTGAATAATCCCAGCTCTCCCAGCTTCTCCTCATTGTCAGATGCTTCAAGCCCAGTCATCATTATAGCCCCTTGCTGTACTTGCTTCATTATGTCCATATTTATCTCTCTTGTACTGGAGTGCCCAGAACTGGACACAGTGCTCCAGATGTCATTTACCAGTGCTAAGCAGAGGGCAAGGATCACTTCCCTCAGCCTGCTGGCAGTATTTGTTGTAATGCAGCCCAGGACACTGTTAGCCTTCTTTGCCACAAGGGAACAATGCTGGTTCATGTTCAGGTTGGTGTCCAGCAGTACCCCCAGGGACCATTTCTGCAAAGTTGCTCTGCAGCTGGCCAGTTCCCAGCCTCTACTGGTTATCCCATGGGACAATATTTTGCATTTCCCTTTATTGAACTTTATGAGACTCCTAACAGTCTATTCCTCTAGCCTATTGAGGCCCCTCTGAATGGCAGCACAATTACCTGGTATATCAGCCACTCCTCACAGTTTTTAATTGTCCACAAACCTGACAGTGTACTCTGTATCAGAAGATAATATACCAGGCTGAAGAGTAATTAGCCAGGAGACAAAGGGACAATCAGTCTTCCACACCTGAGTGTTTTCGACAAAGGCCAAGTTTGAAGTCCAAAACCTGAGTGAGAAGAAAGTCCTAGGAGCCATAAAGATCTAGACCTAACAAAGAACTGGACTTTGTTGGAGAGTCTAGTCCTCAGCATGATACTACGAACAAGAAGTGCAGGCTTCCAGAAGCCTACACTGCATAAGTGAGATGCCTCATGATGGTTTCAAAGTAAACTTGAACACTGCCAGTCACAGAGCACCAAATCAGTGAAAATCAGACGAAACCTGCAAAAAAGCCAGACAGTGATGGAGTTTAAAACCCACCTGTTACCTTTCCCTCAGTCCTTTGTGACTACTGGGTAGTCAAAAAAGTACTCCTCCTACAAGGACAGGAGCTCCCAAAAGGTATGTATAAAAGGTCAATTTTTTTCAGTACTTTAAAAGCCAAGATACTTCTGAACATGTGCTGAAGTAGCACTGCACAGACACAGGAAGTATTTAAATATGACATGTTCACATGCTAATACCATATCTATGAAGTGGAGACACATCAGAATGGCATGGCAACTCCTTAAAGTATTACAGGATTACAGCTCAGGATCTAGATGCCCTCATTTATGAAATTCCAAGTTCAAATGTTTACGTCTACTTTAAAAATATTCAGCTGTACTTCTTTAAAGTTGTGTAGGTTTTGCACCTGGGAGGAATTACAGAAAGAATTGCCTTTAGGAGAAACTCCGTCATTTCTAATGCTCAAGACTGTGCAGCTGAGAAAGAAAATTTGTGGTTCTGTCATAAAACAAATATCCTCTAAGTCAGATTTCCCTGTACCCTGAGAAAGGCTCAAATCCCATTGAAATAAAATGGGATTGAATACCTAAATTCTTCAAAAAAAGATCAGAATTTGAGTGCCCACATCCAATTGAAAAGTAATGAGATTTGAGTACCTAAAGCACTTAACATGATTGAAAAAAATCTACCCTTGCTGTTTCACATGATCATGAGGGCAGGTGTGACTTCAAAAACATATGGTGTTATGCCTCAGCTAACACAGCAGAAACTGCATTTAATTCAATAGCAGATTATTGCAGAGTTCTCACCTACATGATTATGTATTTTTTACAACAGAAGGTTGAGTTGATGAACCACTAGTTACATGATTAGCAGTTTCTGTATTCATCTTCCCAGCAGAGGAAGTGATGGGAAGTTCACAGAGGCTGCATAAAGTTATTTGACGTTAATTGTTTTTTCTGATTCTGCAAGTCCTACTCCCTAAACAACGTTAAATCAAGCAAGCTAACCAGTTAGCACTAGCAAAAATCATGTCTTTGGCACGAGGGATTATGATGGCCTGACAGATTTTGATGGCCTGACAGATTTTGATCAGGCCTAGAATATACATGCCAATCCTGTGGAGAGACAAATAACTAATGGATGGAGGCAGGACATGGATGGCACCTGGTAAGAGTATGTGCAGAAAAAAAGCAGCTAATAGTTTCCACTCCCTAAACACACGCAGTAACTAGTTCTGCTGTCCTTTCGACTCAATAAAGGTGAAATGCACGGTATTGCCACAGGGTGGCTCATCTAGCCTGCAGTGGAAGCACCAGATTTTCTACTTAATACAAGAAGCTGAAGAAAGAGTCTCAAAGAATTTTATGGATTGCTACAGCCAGAGTACACAGGGAAGGATTACTGTAAAGAGAAAACAAGGAGGGGCACAGACCCAATTTTAATTCACCTTAATCCTGCACAGTTTCTCTCACACCAGTAAAGCAACAGCCATTCCTGACAACCTTGTGGGTGGATAGTGCCTTGTGACGTGAAGGCAGAGAGCCCACATTCCCCAGCAGCCAAAAATCCCACTAACTTCCTTGGAATTTCCAAATGACCAAAGTAATGCAGCCTCATGCCTTGTTCCTATACCTGCTCACTGTGCCGAAAAACATCCTGTTCTCTTCAAAGGGTTTGGGATAGGACTCTTGGTTGATTAACAGTCACAGTGAGAACTGACCTCACTATTGCTGGGGGGGGGGCATCAAACATTTTAACCTCTACATCATGTCACAAGCTGTTAGGATAGCTGACTAGCAAACTAAAAAAATGTGTTTATAGCTATCAGATATTTCTAGAGGTGAAAAATATCTATTTTTTTAAGTAGTTTGGTGGAAGTAGCAAACTTCAAAATAAGTATTTACAGTAGAAACACCCATAGAATATACTACTGCTCAGCCATGATCAACTATAGAACAAAAAAAAGGAATTTTCTAAGACTCTATGAACATAATTACCAATGCAGAAGAATTACACTCTGAGGGTAACAGTAGCCCCCAGAGCAGAACATACTGACATGGCTAACGCAACAGGCCTGTACTACTGTTCGCAATCACAGATCAGATCACCTTACCAGCACAGTTTTGCTATGCTATTACCTCTGTGCCCGTGCCCTGCAGAAAGTATCAAGTTTATCATAAACAGGCAGATCAGTTGCACAGTATTTGAACAAGAGGTGCAATATTTTCCTGGAAGCATCTAATGGCATCCAGACTCATGAACAGGAGATACCAGGCAGTGGGCACAGCTGCTGTTCCCTAAAATACCAAACTACTTTCCAAATAAAAGATCAAAAATGGGGGGCCGGGGGGAAAGGGACACAGTCCCAGAGAAGCAGATATGTGGTAACCTCTGGATGAAAACTCAACAGAACTTTATAGGTGGTAGGTGTTACGCTTTTATGTGATGTAGAAAGAACATAAAAAGTACTTTTTAAGATAAATTGTGCTGTGTTTCTCCAGAATATCATATTTCTGTTCACATACGTAGGTCACTACGAGACAGCAAGACACTGTTTATTTCCCACCACTATTTAAGAACAGCGATCTGCCCCTCACTAATCACGTTTATCCTGACTTTTCACATGGAGCTCCACTACTACATCTGTTACACTGCCATATGATGGCGCTAAGCCACGTTAGCACCCTGAGTTTCCTCTCCGGAGCCGGCAGGCCCCATCCCTCCCAGCTCCGTCCTGCCTTTCACGGCGGGGGCCCGCTCGAGCGAGGAGCGGCTGACCCTGCCGGCGGCTTCGGAACTCCGCCTCGCTCTCCCCGCGCGGAGACGGCCGGTGCCCCACTCCCCACAGCAGCGCACCGGGACTACAAGTCCCAGAAGGCACCGCGACACCGAGAAACTACAGCACCCGAAATACACCACAACCAACCCCAGCCAAGAACGACACCGCGCTGCCTGCCGGGAAGGGCAGACTTTACCGGTGTGCCCCTCCCGCCCCTGCTCCTGACCCCGCCCCCTGCCGCCACGCGCCCCAGGTATTAGCCCTTTTCCCCGCCTTCCTGCCCCCCTCCGGCGCCGCGCACCTCCCTTTCGGCGCGCGGAGGGGCGGGACCGGGCCAGGCCGGCCGAGCGGGAGGGGTTGCTCCTGCGTTACGCGGCAGAAGGAGACGAGCGCGGCGGTCAGTAGGTGAGCAGGGGCAAGCGGGAGCGGGCGAGTGGGGCAGGAGGCACCAACGTTGCTGTTGGAGGGAGGCGGGCGGTGCGGTGCGAGAGGGGCTCCGTCTGGGAGAGGAGTTCTTACTCCGCCCGCCCCGAGCCGGGCACGGCCGGCCTCGCCCCTGCCGCGCCACTCCGGCCGGTGGCGCAGCTCCCGCATCTGTGTGGAGGCGGCTGCGGCGGCCCCTGCCGATGGGGGGCGCCGCGGGGGGTAGGGGCGCCGCGCGGGCGGCGGGACGGCACAGCGAGGACGGAGCTCTCTTACCCGGGCGAGGCAGGGGAGCCTCAGCTCAGCGATGAGTCCTCAGCCTGCGCCGTGGTGAAACCCACCGGTTCCCGGAGCCTTGCGGCCGTGCAGGGCGTATCGTGCAGCTGCGGTGCGGTACGGTACTGCACGTCACGGCGGGCCCGGTGACCGCTCCCGAAGTTACGTAAAGCGGCTCGAGCTGCATCCGATGAGCGTGACAGACCCGCGGTGTCGGACGGCAGCGGACAGCGGCGTAACCTCCGCGTTTTGCCCGCCTCGGGCTGTGCCCGCGCCGGCGGCGAGCCGTGAGGTTAACTGCCGGGCCTGTTGGGTTTTCTTCTGTCAAATACCACTAAATCACAGGCAGAAGTAGGCACTGTAAGCACGTCCTGCCCTGGAGCTGGGTGAGGGGACGGCGCAGTTCACCTTCTGTTGGTTCTAATTTGGTAGCAGGCTCTTCAGGGCTGCCTCCTTTGTGTGAGAGGTGAGGTCAGTAGGCCCCAAACTTGAGATCATGAACAGGTGAAATACCTTGTGAAGTAACTTGATTGAATTCGGCACAAAATGATTGTTTTTAAAATAGATACATATAAACCTAACTCGGAAAGTTGCCTCTTTAAATATGCCACTAGTTCTTCAGCTGACATTCCATGGTAACACTTAAATCCTAAGCAGCAGAGGCCAACCTGACTGCTTTACCTTAATATATGTAACCAGATCACAAATAGTATTGCATAGTTAGGTCTTATAAATCCAATTAGACCTGTTAAGTAAGGATTGTTTTGTTTCTAATCTGCTATCCTTGAATCGCATGACTTATGTGTTTCTCACTGAACATACAAACCATTAGCTTAAAAGGGTTTGGAATTGCAAGAGCTGCAAGCTGGAGGTAAACCCTTAAGTGTTTTTATTATAGCCTGTTTGCTTCACCCGCAAGAAGGGAGGTGGCTGTTGTAAACACCAGCTGGGGTGAGTTGGTGTCAGGCTGGTACCTGGGACTCCATCCTGCCCTATTGCAGCTCTAGCAGTTCAGTACTTCCAGCAGCTGTTCTTTAATTTCATTTTTAACTTACGGTTGGGAATCAGGCTAAACCAAATACAGGTTCTGAGCAGGAAACGATATTCTTACAAAAAGTGGAATAAGTAAACACCTAGATAAGAGAGTGCAGTTGCTGAGTTATCTCTTAGAAGTTACAAGTGATCTGTTTGTTCTGAAAGTTGCTGTGATGCAATGATTCTGCTGCTTCAGTGCAGTGATATGTGAGGCCAGTCCATGGTGAAGCTTGGGCAACAGCAGGCTGTGCGCTTACATCTTCACTCCTCACTGCACCAGCGTAAGCAAGGAGTAATACAGTTTGTCTAAAAGTGGGGGGTTTATCAAATTATTTTCTGTTCCTTATTATGGCATGAATTGGCAAAAAGCTTCCATATTCATAGCAAAGGCTTGAGTCCTAAGGTTGTGACCCTCATTTGATCATTGTATTATTTTTCTAATGTTTACCCTTCATAAAGTGCAAATTAATGGGATTTTTAAATGCTGTTGTGATTCAAATCATGTAAATATCTTAGGTACTTCAAAACTGGGATACTTTTTCAGTTTAAGAGTGGTTTACACACATGCATATACATATACATGTATTTATGAGTCTGGTAAGCTCTAATGTAAATCTTTGTAATGTTTCTTTTTCTATTTTCTTGATCCCTCAAAAAACATAAAAATCAAGTGACACGGTGTGCCCTTTGCTCACTTGACCTGATATTTCTGTTGCTCAAAGAATACTCTTCTGTTACTCTTCTGAGTTACAGGAATCTGAGTGTGACACTGGTCATATCAGCACCTTCTATTTATTTATATGTTACTCTGTCAGATTGAGTCAAGATTGTCATTTAGAAGCAAATATTGTGACTACCACCATTTAATACACTTTGACTCACAATTTGGAATGGTCTTGCAGAGCACAGGCGAAACTAAACCAGAAAATGTGCCCTGGGAGCAGACCTAATGCAGCTGTTAATAAGCTTTCAGTCAGTGGCACCAAATTACAGATAGTTTGTTATAAAAGCTGCTGAAGCATGCAGTTTAGATGTTGGATTCTTAACACCAAGTGCCTTATTCTGCAAGGTTGAGCTGTCTTCCTTGCCGGTATAGGTATAGCCTTTCAGTAATGCATGTGCATTTAAGAGCAGTAGTAAGTTCAAGATAGTAAGTTATTAACTGGCATTTCACTTTGAAGAAAGAAGTCATTCTAGAAACTGCACTGTTCATAGGATGACAAAATGGTTTTGGTTGGAAGGAACCTTAAATATCATCTAGTTCCTAACCACCTGCCATGGGCAGGGACACCTTCCACTGGACCAGGTTGCTCAAAGCCCCATCCAGCCTGGCCTTGAACATTTCCAGGGATGGGACAGCCACAACTTCTCTGGCAGCCTGTTCCAGCATCTCAGCATCCTCATGGTTCATAAGTATTGTAACTGCTGAAAATGTCATCGTGGCTTGTGATTGGTTTTTGGGTTGGTTTGTTTTCCCAAAAAGTGCTGAAAAGCACAGGCTTTTTTTTTAATTTTTGAAATTCCATGAACTCCTGGATGAACAGCATCAGATGCCCTGAGGTGTGGCCTTATTTTCCCTCCTGGTTTAGATTGAGTCATACAGCAGAAGCTCATAATCACTTTTTTTTTCATTTCAGATCCTTTGATTTGTTGCAAATCTGGGCTCAGTTGGATTCTTCTATTAGGGATTTAATCCCACACCTCCCAGAACCACGATTGGGTGGGGCATTCCTTATGATGGTAACATGAGAGAGTCACTGAAGTGGCAAGTGAAAGGAGTTACCTTATTCAGTGTTTTATACAGATGAGAGTATTGTTAGAGAAAAATCTACCAGAGAATACTTCATGCCTTAACACTTATATCTCTGTTAGAAAAAATACATTTCAAAGTTTATTGAGCCAGAAAACAGATTTACTTGCTGAGATACAGGTGGAAAAAGGGATTTAGATCTTGGTGTAGCTCCAAGAGGATGTCTTGTCCCAGTCACAGTAGTGACTTGCTTCTTTCAAACTGTGAGGCTGAAGTGGATCACCTGTCTGACATCTGGTGTTAAGTGACACAACCAAGCACAGGACTACTCTGCAACAGAAGCTGCTGGGTAGTCCAGATCCTGTACCACACCAGCAAAGTCAGCAGAGGTTTATGATACCAGCATTTCTATTCTGGTGCTGCTGAGTCTCCAGCCTCATCCCACAGCGAAGAAGAATTGCTCTAAAGGACTCGCTACTCGTTTTATGCTGATTTTGTTGGTTAACTTCCCTGATGTTTCTGCTGTTCACAGTGTGTGAAGATTTCCCTGTGTAGCTGAAAGAACACAAAGTTTGTTCTTCATTCACAGAATTCTTTCATGAGCATTTTTCAGCCTTTCTTGTTGACGCTGGTCCATTTCATGTTTACTTCCTTATTTATGTTCTGTAAGATTTATTTAGAGCAAGAGAATGAAAGAATCACTTCACCTTGGCAATTAGGAAGCTCATTTGTTTTTGTTTCAGTAGGTGATTTGATTCTGTATATGATGTGAATCAGGTTGATGGTTACCCATTTCAGAGCCTCCAGCAGCCTTGTACTCTTAGGTGAAATGGGTGATGACTCAAATCCTATTAATTCAAAGTGGCATCTAATTTGTATCTTGTAAGACCTCTTCTTTGGGTACTTTGTTAAAATGAGGAGATGGTGCTTTTTTGGCAGTTTGATATGGCTGTCTTAATTTTATTTTGCCTTTTTTTTTTTTTTTTTTTTAGAAATGTACACGCATGCAAAAGATTAATTTTGGCTTGTAATTGTTTCCTTGAAGAAAAAAATTTATTTTTTTCCTTTTTTCCCTGAACTTGTTTGTTTGGGGTTTTTGATATTTTAAACTGCTGGAAGAGGAAACTACCTGCTATTCCAACACTGCATTTAATGTGCATGCTTGTGAAACTTAATTGCTCCAATTCAAGCTACAGAAAATGTGTCCAGTTAACATTGTTACAAATGTCTGCAGCATATGCAACAGTTGTTTTGAAAAAGTATTTGGCTTTGGAAATTGGTCCATTATACTTCAGTGAATATGTAACATACTCAGATATGTTTCTCATCTAAATTGTTTACTGTGTTGTCTTTTGATTCATGTCCTGTGTATTGTCGCATGTATGTTTGGCTTGTGTAGTTTGCTCCCGATATCTTACAGAAGCAATTCTGAGAGAAGTTTTGTGCTATTTGTACTGAACAGCCACTAAAACTACACCAGCTTCTTAAGTGCCTCAAAATTGCTGACTTTTTCAATACAACAAAAAATAGTATGTGAATTATGAAGGCCAAAACCATTTTTCTCATTTGCAATCTTTAACATTCTGTCGTTTTTATTCTAGTAGCTCTGAAAGTCAGAACTGTAAAGCTGTCTGCCAAGCTGCAGAAGTACAGTTAAAAGCAGCATTTTTATATGCCAAATTCCTTATGAAAATGTTTAAGCATCAGTACTCCTACAGAATCTTCCAAAGCAGTATTTTAGTGTTGCTTTCACTTGAAAATTCCAGCAATATTTTCTGTCCTTCCCTGCAGATACTGCTCTTGAAAAGAAAACATGACTTATACAGTGAATGAACCTTAAACTCCTGGGCCAAAAACTGAATCTTTTCTTCATGAAGGATGGCAACACCATACGTTCCTGTCCCTATTCCTATTGGAAGCTCCTCATCCAGCTTTACAAACAGAAACCAAAGAAGTTCTTCTTTTGGGAGCATCTCAACAAGTTCCAGCTCCTCAAAAGGACAGTTGGAGGACTCTACAATTGGTAGTTTTAAAAAGATGAGTGTGCCTGACCAGATTGGTTCTACATCATCTGCGTGTAGTAGTCCACTTGTTAGGACTAAATTTACAGGTATGGACACATCCATAGAATACTGTACGCAGCCTTCAGAAGAAATAGAGCAGAATACAGATTCCAGGAGCTGGGAAGATCGACCGTCCACACCTACTATACTGGGTTATGAGGTGATGGAGGAAAGGGCAAAATTCACTGTAAGTTTTGGGGATAGTTCATCATGTAATGACAAGATAACAACTGAATGTACTTTGCATTTTCTTTCAGTAATTAATCCCACAGTTCAGGTACTTTACAAATACCAGTTTAGCTTCGAAGTATTGCTGTCTAACAGGAAAATGTAATTCCTGTTATACAAGTGGGAGAACATGCACTTGTAAGCAGTGTTTCCTGTAATTGTGTATGTGGAGTAGGAGGAATTTATTCTACTTCAAATTTCTGCTGTAATAGTCAGGAATTCTTTGCAAAATTTACAATTCCTTGTGAGACTGAACTTGTAGAAATTCTGGATAGTTAAACATCTTAAAATGTAGTCTTTCATTTGAAATAGATGATAAGACACCCTGATACTTGCCTTTTACAGTTATTAGTAACAGAATATTTTTCATTAAAGTGTAAACACATAGGTTTCAGCTTCTTGCATTGGTAGGTCTAGTTTTTGATAAGGGGAAATCTGTGCTGGAAACATCAGTGGGATGCCACATATGTGGTATCTCATGACAGAACACTAGCTTAACTGATTTGTTTTGATTTTTTTATTTTTTTTTAATTTTTTTTTTAGCAAAATGTATTGTAGTTGGCAATTCAGTATGCTTTACATGCCATAAATATGTTAACAAGTTTGTTTTTGTGGGAGGCCTTGGGTGATACGGTTTAGAGCGAGGTGTCCCTGCCCATGGCAGGGGGGTTGGAACTTGATCTTATGGTCCTTTCCAACCCTAACTATTCTATGATTCTATTCTGTGTGGTTGGAACATTTTGAACTACTTCAGCAAGGCGTGTGGGACTGATGGAAATTGTTACTTATTATTTATCAATTATGTTACTTCAGGAGAGCAACATTAATGACAGCTGAGGAGGAGGAAATAGCAGACAAACTTTTTTCTCCCATTTTCTCTTAGATTAGAAAAACATGGAATCTAATGCCCTTATGACAGTTGAATATTAATAAAATAATCAAGTGGGGGGTTTTTTGACAAGAATGCTACTTTTTAATTATTTGAGAATAATGGTTTGTCTTTTAAGTTTTTCAGTTTCTTGCATCTTCATTCATGGTAGCATGATTAGTATTGTTACATTGACAAGGGCTAGTCTGAAAATATGGGCAGGAAGATTTCAGTGTGCATGTAAGATGTTCTTCAGCTGTAGTTAAAATGGCAACTTGAACTCCTCATTTTTTGGAAGACCAAGTTCAGTGCAAATGAAACATTCTTCATTGTTAAAATGTTTAAATGCATTTTTGTTGTTTCTGAAATCACTTCTGTGCTTGTTCCTGAAAGCACATAATTAGCTGTTTTCAGCTGTATATTGAAAATAAGCTTGCTATTGTGCATTAAAATCAGCAATTTTAATTGCTGGAAATTTTGGTTGCTTCTGTAGTGGAAAATCAATGAGATAGAAGACAATGGAAATTACCTTGACATCACCTGTAAAAGAGAGGAGACTCAACTGCTGAAGTTTTTCTGGTTCGGGTTGCTTGTTTTTGTTTTTTGGGGTTTTTTTTTCAGTTTCACATCTCATAGTTCTGAAAATATGAATCTGAATGAGTTAAGCTGGTTCATCTATTAACTTCAGGAGTTAAATGGTAGTGGATATTGGAGAACATGGCTGCTGAAGCTTAGAGAAAACCCAGGTTTGAAAAAGTCTCTGTTCATAAACAATTGGTCTCTGAGCAGTGCTGGAATGTTCAATTACACCTTATGGTCTGAAGCATTTTTAGCCAACTAGAAACTATAATGACATGCCAAATGAGCCAGAGATTGTTACTAAATATTGGCATATCTTCATTGAATGTTTTATATTTGCAGAATAAGGCAATTCAGGGTTGACTGGAATTGTGTGAATTAGTTTTAATTTTTTGTTTGGGGGATTTTTGCAAGATCTTGTGTGAAGGAGCTGACAGTTGTTTTTGTAACAGTCTAGTTTTTCTTGTTTATTAATGAAAAATCTAAATAAAAAAAAAAAAAGAAACCACCACGAAAAAAATCCCAAACAAGAAAACTGCAAAATTTTATTCAATTTTGTCAAGAAAACGGTGTTCAGGTTGGGGCAGTAATCACAAGTGCATTGTACTCTTTAAGTTGGCCATAATTTGTGAAGACTTTATCTAATATTTGCTTGGAAACCATTCGGAGTGAGGATCAGACTAACTGGATATTGTTGGGGTTTGTGTTTTTTAAGCAATGCCTTTAGTAGAATAAAACAGTAGAATAGAAAACAGGTTAGCATGTAAATCCTCAAGCATGTTCCACAGCTTCTTATTTTGTGTTTGACTGTACTGGCAAAGTTTTCACAGTTTTATATAGCAGTTCTGCTTTATGAAGTTTACATACTTCCAGTATGACAACAAAGTTAAAACACTTGGACAAATATTTATACACAAAATGGAAGACAGAAGAATTGTATTTTAACGCTGACTTCACAGGCATGTTTTGCGGCTTGAATTTTAAAAGCTAATAGCTTTTAGTTAATGTCTGAAATATTGCCTCTGTTGCAGTCTATGACTTCCGCAGATGATGTTACTTAAAAGTGGAATACTGTGTTTAAAAAGTAGATAAGAGAAATACATGTTGAAAAACTGCTTTTAATTTGCACGGTAGTTATCTGTACCTTGTGTAGCTGTTTGGCACTTAATATATTATGGAATGCAAAAATGCTAAAAACAGTTTCACACATGTCCAGAAGTTGGCTAGCATGGGGGTTATCACATGCTGGGATTCCAACAAGAAAATATATCTGTCAGCTAAGACAACCTGCTTTGAAAACATGATTATACTGGGAAAGATTTTACTATGCAACACATGAGGAAATGTTTTCGATAGAATTGGGTTAAATACCCATAAGGGAATGTTTATTATTATGATTTCAAAAATACCTTTTTCTTCCCCTATTTTGAAGACATTTTTACTTATGGTTGGAGGGGGGTGGGAAATTTAACTAGAGAACACCTAGACTGGTAGGACTAACCCAGTACCAGTGCAGAGTCTTTTTCCTTACATCAGAAAAAGTAAGGTTGTGACATGAGAACCCCTCTTTTCTAGACACTGTTTAATATTTTGTAGTTGAAGTTGCTTGTTGTTAGATTCATTGCGTTCAGGCATTTGAGTATTTGTCCTCCTAAAAGGTAATTCTATAATTGTTTTTATCATTGTTTTATTTAATTATCCATTTGCTTTTAAATAGGAGAATGGTACTGCTGTGCTCTTGTCTGGCCAAATCTGTTTCAAATTATATTACTTCAGTCCTACAATCTTAACATAATCATTCTGATGCAGTTATCCAGGGAAATGGTCATATTTTGCCTGGAAAGACAAAACCTCATGTTCAAGATAGACGGAACAAAAGGAGGATGTTATTTTTATCCTACATCGCCTTTCCTTGTGAAGCAGGTCACATAAGACATTGTAAAACAATACAACATGCAGTACCTGCTTGTTACAGTCATCTGAAGAACATATTGGACTCAGGGTTTAATGACAGAACTATAATTTGGCAACTGTTAAAATAGGTCATTAAAACATACCTCACCACTTTCATAGCTGAGACTTGGGGGTTTTTGGTTTTTTTTCTGGGGAAGAACCCTGGGTGAAATTTAACAAGCCCTTTTTACAGACAGAAAATAGCTAAGTGTATTTATGAATTATAGAAATTCCTTCCTTAAATTCTGAAATGAATTTATGCTGTTTGTCTGATAATTAAGTTGCTTGTTTGTTTGGGAGGATTTTTTTAATCCAATTCTGGATAAAAAGAAATAAAATCCTTAAGTTTTATTTCATTAAGAAAAAGAGAATAATTTCAGCCTTCCAGCTAATGCAGTGTGAAATCCTGCACATTTTTCTGATATTCGTATTTTTCCACATAGGTATACAAAATACTGGTAAAAAGAAGTCCAGATGAAAGTTGGGTGGTCTTCAGACGGTACACTGACTTCTCCAGGCTTAATGACAAGGTGAGAATTTTACACCGATAAGTTCTCAGCTAACTTAACTCACTCTTCTTTCATATTTCATTTTCTTTGTGTCTGACATTTTTGTCACTTGTTTTCTTGCTTTCTTTTTTCACTACCTATACAACACATACTGTATTAATGAATGGAAAACATGATTCCTCATATTTTCAAAGACAAATACAGCTAGTATAAAAGAAGGTAGTTCTCACTCTGTGAGCATCATACATTATATTTATTTCTAGTCTGTGTGGTAAAGGGAATTAACTCTTTAAGCTGTATCTGCTGCATAGAAAAAGAATTATGGGCTTGTATTCTGATAGAGTAATTATTCAGTCATTTCAGTGCAACAAGCTGCTTTTTTCATGATATAACTTAAGTTTCATGAACATAAGGTCCTTGTGTGTTGGTCAATCTTCTGTTGTTTTCAGTGTCTTTTGAAGTTAATTGTGAAATATCAGAGTTTTAAAGCTGAGGACAGAGACCCCAAGTAAACAAGATTTCTGTGTCAGCAATTTAATATTTTTAGGACACTTGAAAGCAAAAAAAAGTTTGTCCTAAAAAGCACAAGTTTTATTAATTGGTAATTAGCATTTGGCTATCCCATTTAGCATTATTCATATAGAATCATAAATGTACAAAACAAGGTAAGGGTTGGGGGTTTTTTATACTTTTTCTCCTTGGATCTGTGTGCCTAACCAACAAAGAACTTGAGTCTGCTGAAATTTGGAATATGGACTTCAACTTAACACATTTCTCTGGGTTCTTGGTTTGACCTGTTTGGATATCTTTTAGGCTAGGAATGCCTTGGTGTTGGCAAAAGCCTAACTTCTTTTGAGTTGATGATGTTCTGGGGATTTCAACTCGAATTTCAGAAGTCAAGCCATCAACAATTTGTATTTTGGTGAACTATGTCAGATACAGGTCAAGAACTGGCTTATATGCACTGACTTATAATGTGGTTATCACTAGTTAAAAAAATTAAAATGCCACAGGTTATCACTTTACAATAGGTATTTAGGTTTTACAAATGAAGTCCTTACCAAATCTTTGACAAAAAATTTTTATCTTCTGGCATGATTTATAGGTATTAGGATTTCTGTTTGAAAGGAAGAACTTTATTTTTCCCGTGTGTCACTGACAATCTTTTTCATCTTTCATATGAAAATATAAATTTTTATTATGTTCCTATTCAGTAATTCTGTAGAAGCTTCCGTTCCTGGAGCTGGCATTTCTATATTATAAGCAGCATAATGTCTTAAGAACTGGGGAGTAAATGATTATAAGCGCACCTCAGTGGTTCAAAAGACATGGTGCAACACCTGAAAATCCTTTTTCTCTAATGACAAATATAGACATGAAGTTGCGTATGTGTATACTTTCAGCTTTTTCTCTACCCTATTGCTTAGAAATGCAATATAAACAGGAGAAATATACAATCTTATAAAATCTTTTCCTCACCATTCTTCTTGAGGTTAGTGGCAAATTATTCATTCCCTGAAATGGTAATAGAAACTTAGCAACTGAATTGAATAATCAATCACTGTGATCACTATGTGAATTGGTTTTCAAGTATTACCAGAGAGGGAGTGGCTGTTTCAGGAAGACAAAGTAAAGACAAAAGAGCAGTATGTTTTGTAAGTGTCAGGCATATACTTACCAATCCTACCTGAAGTGAGTGTTGGACTTTGACAGTGGCTAAAAATGGAGATGTGAGAACAGGAACAGTGTCACTATAGGAATACGTCAGGATAAAATCAGGAGTAGACGAATGAATGCAGCTCGACTAACAGAAGCAACTAGAGTAGCATTCTTTAGCTTCCATGAAGTCTCAAAGACAATAAAGGCAAAATCAGATCCTAGCAAATGTTGTACTTCCACTAGTTTCTGAAATATTTTTAGTAAGGGGCACTAATAAAATAGAAATGAATGGGAGTAAAAGAGCTCAACTCTCCTCATATGAATTAAATCAGTGCAGCAGTACATTAAGACTTGAACAGTCTTCAAGTATAAGCAACAAGCTCTTTGGATGTCAAAGCCATCTACTTTTCAGGCAATTAAAAGGTTATGAAGACTCCATAGCTGCTGAAAGAAGACAAATAGAAGATGATGGCAAAGTAATCCAATGTAAAGGAAAGATGAGATATTGTTAGTACGAGTACACAAGAAGCTACGTAGTAATCTCGAGTCAAAAGTAGTTAAAAAAATAACACAAAATACAGATCAGCACAAGGGGAGTAGTGCAGACTTCTGAAGACCAAGGCAGAACTGCTGAGACGCAAGATGGACTGTCACAGGATGCTAAGAGCAATAGGTAAAGTTCTGTAAATCACGAGGGGCAGAGTAAGGGAAAGAGGCAGTAAAATAACAAATCATTACTTGAGAGCAAATTATGGGAAGCAAATAGCAAATGTTACAGTAAAAACTGAAACACTGTTGTTTGCTGTAATAGTAACAAAAAAAAAATCTTGATGGACATTGGAATGTGACAGGATTTAAGGAGGTGGGACAAAGGCTAAAATACAGTCGTTTGGCTAGATGCATAGATTTTGTTTAAGAACATCTAGTTGATTGGAGAAGTATATGAGGAATACTCACTGGTCCCCAAAAATGGTGGAAAAGGAACTTTGTGAAGTTTATTGCTATACTGGTAGAGATGTTTAAGAAATAATGAAATGGCCAGTCTTGAGAACCAAGAAGTTAACCATTTCTAGCTGAGGCTGAGCCTCATATGACATGTATAATCTGTCATGTGGTGATGTAGGGGAAGGGCATCTAGAGAAGATGGATCCAAGTGAGCAATCAGAGCCAGCTTAACTTGTCTGACCCACAGTTTTTCCTGCTATGTCTGAGAAATGTTCAAGAAAGAATGCCCCAGGACTGTGCTGTTGAAAATTAGTCTGCTCACACCAGGGTGTTTGTTTGGGGGTGTGGTTGGGTTTTTGTTTTTTTGTTGTGTGTGGTCTCTGGATGGCGCACAGCCTTCGGGTGTCGGCACCCTCCCAGCTTAGTGTCATCAGCAAACTTGCTGATAGTACACTCAATTCCCTCATCTAAATCGTTGATGAATATATTAAATAATATGGTCCAGTACGACCCTTGAGGCACTCCACTAGATACAGGCCTCCAACTAGATCCCCATAGACTACAACTCTCTGGCTTCTCTCCTTCAGCCAGTTCACAGTCCACCTCACTACCCATCACCAACCACTTCTCAATTTAGCCGCAAGGATGCTGTGGGAGACGTGTCAAAGCTTTGCTGAAGTCAGGTAGACCACATCCACCGCTCTCCATCATCCATCCACCGTGTTATTTCCTCATAAAAGGCTACGAGATTGGTCAAGCACGACTTCCCCTTGGTGAAGCCATGTTGACTGCCCCTCATAACCCTCTTATCCTTGATATGCCTTAAGATGGCACCAAGGAAAGGTGTTCCATCACTTTCCCAGGAATGGAGGTGAGGCTAACGGTCTATAGTTACCGGGTCCTCCTTCTTGCCCTTTTTAAAGACAGGAGTGACATTTGCTTTCCTCCAGTCCTCAGACACCTCTCCCGTTTCCCAAGACTTGGTAAAGATGATGGAGAGCGGTCAGCAATGACCTCAGCCAGTTCCCTCAGCACCCGCGGGTGCATCCCATCTGGACCCATGGATTTATGGATATCCAGATTGCTCAACTGGTCTTTAACCCATTCCTCATCGCTAGCTTTCTCATACTCTCTTCATCCACAAAAGGAGTAATCTGTGGGTAGGCATACTCTTTCCTGAGAAGTAAATTACATGATCTACATAACCAGACAAGTGAATTTACCATTACACAGAAACCTATGGTTGAAAACCTTACCCAGCAATGGTTAGCTGTGGTCCTCTCTTCAGCTAACACAGGAATTCATTTTGTTTTCTGAGTTCAGTTCTATTCAGTATTTCATTAATTTAAGAGGGTGCGTGGAGCATATAGAATGCTTACATATGTGGGGTACTAATGGTAACTTAGTAAGAGATAGTGGAACTGTGGATGAGCAAAGCTAAACTTAAAAATATCAGGAAGAGTCTACTATCAGGATGAATTTGTAAGAGGAAAACAGAAATAATTAAATGCAGAAATAAAGAGCAGCATTTTGTCAAACCATTCTGTAAATTAGAAACTAGTAGTTATCATGGGCTGTATACAATACTTCAGTGCACGTTAAAATTTTAATCTTCTGGGTGCTCAAGGAGCTACTCTTTACTAGAAGTACCTCATGCAAGTGTTGTAATTTAATCTGCTAGCTTCCCAAAAAAGATGAGTTGTAGGTCTGTAATGGGCTTTTATTTATTTAGTGCCTACTGTCCCTGTAACCCTACTGAAATGCTTACTCATCTGAGACTTTTTACTTACATACAGTTTTCTTACACTTACTGACTCAGAGGCATTAGATAGCAGACTCAAGAGATGGTAAGTAACAAAGGAAAGTTTTTCATTGCTATTTTTATGTGATGGATTTGAGAGGTGTGCAAGGCAATATAGCAAGTAGCAGAACTGTATCCATAATTTATGATATAATTTGTGTTGTATTTATGGTTGAGATTTACCTTGTGCTTGAGCTTAACAGAAGACAGACAAATCCTGTGATGAGTAAAGTCAGTGCTGTGTCAAACTCAGTATTTCATCAAGACTTCCTTTCTTGGTTTTCTTTGGATATGATTTCTATTTCAGCTAAAAGATATGTTTCCGGGCTTTCGGTTGGCCCTTCCACCAAAGCGCTGGTTCAAGGATAATTATAATCCTGACTTCTTGGAAGATCGACAGTTGGGACTACAAGCATTCCTTCAGAACCTAGTAGCTCACAAAGATATTGCTAACTGGTATGTGATTCAACTTTGCTTGTGGATTTGTTGGGGGGTTTTTCTGTCCAAACTTGTGATGTAAGCTCCTAGACTCTAGCAGTGTATCTTTGAGCAACATAGTGAGGAATTTCATTAATATTCATGTTGTGCATTTGGTCATTATGTGAATTATTTAGTGTTCTATTAAATTAATCCCATCTTAACCTAAGCAAAAAAACAGAAATTGCACATGGTTAACAACTAGCTAAAAGCTATAATATTTAAAATATTGGACTAATTCTATGTTTACTTCTACAACATGGAACATGGAAGTTCTCTGTACTAAATGTAGAATTGACATATTGTTAATTTATATGAAGATAAAATGTTAGGCTTTCATAATGGAAAGTACCTACACTATTATGTAATTGGTTCTTAAAATGCATATTAAACTAAAGGTTTTTAATTTACATGGCATCATGCAAATATAAATAATAGAAATACCTTTACAGATTGCTTTACGTAAGTAAATGTAATCCACAAATCAGAAAAGGCTTTAAGAGTCTAAGAAACATAATATGTTTAAGCAACAAAGTACAGAAGTCTCTTTGGACAATATCGTTTTTTCTTCCAAAGCTGGAATTCTGGCAAATTAAATGTAAAATAATTTTAATATAGACCAAAAGAGAATTTTAGTAAGCAGGTTGCTAGAGGCAAAGCAGTTGATTCTAAAAACCTGTTCCAGCATGACAAATAAAAAAATTGAGGTTACTGTATCAGAGATTCTTTGAGGAATGAGTCTGATTAGCTGCTTTCTTCTGAAGTTTCATTACAAACAAAGAGTAAGAAATTAGCGCAAACACCATTCCCTCAAGAATTTTAAAGGAACTAAAATGTAAAATTGCTGAGCTGTGGAGTGAGACCATATAAAGCTTGCATCTACTTTACTTTTTAGTAGAATGTGTATTACTACATTTGGCACCTTTTTATAAAGTTCCTGACTGTTGAGTCTGGAAACTAGAGATTAGTAAGTAAGTCTGACGTTTGGTACTGCTTGTAATAAACCCAAAGTGGTAAGCAGGTAAATAAAAATAACACTGGGAAAAGCAATAATGTCTTTTGCAGAGGGAAATGTAACAAGTAGTTATGAGGGAGCTTGTATAAAATGGTTGAAAGGCAAGGGAGAAGGATTATGGAAATTTCCGTATTGCATATGAATGCTGGATTACAGCTACAGACACTGATGTTCACAATATCTGTAAGTTATCTGGACAAAGGAATGATTAATGTGATTATAAAGTGTTGGAGAAGGATCCTGAGCCACTGGGTGACTAATGTTAGTTTTCATGTCATGAAGTGCAAAATGACAGCACGTACGTACATAAAGAATCATAAACTCGGTTGTCTCTTACAACCTGGAAGATTATTGGTGGTATTACAGTTTTCTGAATCAGTTCAGTGTTCAGTAGTAATCAAAAAGTTGCATAAAAATTGTTGAAAAGGAACTTGAAAGGAGGAAAAAAAAAATATGTTACTGCTGTGGGAATCTGAATTGCACTTTTCATAGAGTCCAGTGATAAAACACAAGATTCTGTTTCAAAAGAGTGTCTGCTAGAAGTACAGAGAAAACAAGCAGGAACAGGTGAAGCCACAGACAAGCTTCCCTGCAACAAGAGTTCTGTTTTCTATAGTCTGTTGTCTTCGGAAAGGGCTGGCTAAACAGGACATATGATATCATCAAGGGGATAGCGAAGGTGAGTAAAGAATGTCAGTATTATGCATGATTCATAGTCATCTCTACATATGTCACACTGAATTACGAAGCTTTGTTGTGAGATGTCAGAGACGGAAAGCTTAAGTAGTTTCCAAAAAGAAATTAGGATCAACCTGTGAATTTCTCTGTCAGTGGCTATTAAATGTGATTGTACAGATGAAATATGTGGCTGAGAACTTTAAAGAGCTTCCTGATTATTAAATTACACAATAATAGGTGTGCCAAGAAGAAAGGAATTAAATGTCTCTTGTGTTATGTTGCTGGAAGCAAACTAGTGAGCAGGGTGGACTTCTAGTTGGCTTGAATAGATCTGAAACCTTTATGCTTCATGTTGTTGCAGCTAGTTTGGCATTTCAGCTAGCTTGTTGGTATCTCAGTAGTGGTCAGTGTTGGACAGAATAGTTTGTCATTTAAGGCAAAAAGCCTCTACAAAACTTTTGGTCTACATTGCTTGTCAGATACAAAAGGGAATTTAAGTGTTTGTAGAATCAGTTTGTATTTTGGTTAATGAACAGGTAGTTAATTGAAACATGTTTTTGAGGAAAATTCTGATTTTGGCTGTGTAAGGCTCAGCATGAAGATGAAGTTTATTAAAAATTCTGACCTGTTGGTACAGCTTTTATTCAATTGTTTGGATCTCTGGAAGGCTTGAATTCCTTGGGAAGTGATTAAGACTAGGGAGATTTGAGCCATCTGGTATTTTTTAACCAATTATCAAAGAGTAAAAGTTACTATTAATGGAAATTAGTTTTTGCGCTTTACATGAGTAGTGGTAAGCATATGACCCTGCTTCCTCCTTAAAAGCTCACCATTTACTTCTGTAGTTTTCCGAATAAATCAAACTGCTTAGGTTGCACCAAGGTCTCTCTCATTCTCTTTATGTATTGTGTTATCACTGAGACATATTGGCATTGGGAAATTTACCTTTCAGGGATAGGAGACCTCATTTGGTATTCCAATTTTTTAATAAACCTAGCTTCATAAAGTAGTTTAAAGATAAAATACAGGATGCTAGGCAGGTCACAAAATTACAGGTCTGTGTTCTTATGGATTTGTTCTCCTCTTTTGCCTTGTATTGAAGATTAAGTGAAAGATCAAATTAAAATCCTCACAGAGTTTAATGCATTTGAGAAAATTGCACATAACCCACAAAGTGGGAGTTTAACCTGCTAAACAGAATTGTCATCTGGCTTTATACAGATGACACAGCTCTCCTCTGCCTCCACCCTCTGTAAGAACCAGCTTGAAAGGGAGGAACTGGTCAGCTGTTGGGTCTTGTCTGTGTGCTGTACTCCCCCTTACTGCCCTTCTTAATGCTGGTCTCTCTTAAGGATGTCAGCTTGCATGGGATGAAGCAAAGAAAGAAACCATGTACAGCCATCTCTGCTACATGATGTAGAAGTTTTCTATTATATTTTTGAGGCAGAACTCTCTCCTGTTAAATGAAAGGAAGAGATGTAGCATATGGAGGGGAGAGCAGGGTCAGAGCAGACTGAGTAAAGATAGTCTGCAAATGGATGTTCATACAATGAGGTGAATGTTTTAGGTAAAGAAACAATGTTTTCAGTGACCTGTAGCTTTAAGTTTCTTGGCCTCTTTATGTAAAGTAATGAATCTACAGCTTTCAGTTCTAAGAAGTTTTGAAAACTAGAGAGACACTTTTCTGCCAGCAACTGCAGGGAAAAGGGGGGGATTGACCTGATGTAAGTAGTTGATACATGTAGATTGGATATTTTTGCACATTTATTTTTCTGGTTATTCTGGTTTTCTCTCACAAGCATTACTGCATGTTATGTCATTGTAATGTTACCCATTAACACAGCAAATGTTGTAGCAAAATATAGAAATGAAATTTTTAGAGTTTTTCAACTGAGCTAGGTGAATAGGTGTAAAGTTATTGAAGAAGAATGGTAAGCAGAAGTGTTTCTGTATAATGAGTTCTTCTGCATTAGGCTTAAGTGAGTTCCTTCAGCATCTTTAGGAAAAGAACAATTTGACCATTAAAAATGGACTTAAGTATCGTGTTGGAAAAGGGTCACTTCACGTTAAACTGTTTGGAGAGGAAAAAAACAACCTGCTCTTCTCTTTGAAAATATACTGAATGCCTGAATAAATTTTTATTTGGCTTAAGGTTATGTTCTAATCATTAACCAATGACCTGTTACCTTATATCATTTTTTTTATACTAATTGGAGTGATAATCTTGGTTTAAGTAGCAGATTTTTTTATTGCTTGTTTGAGTACATGGGGGAAGCTATTTTTCTAGTACGGGATTAGGCTGTGGCTTGCAGAGATCATAGATTTGATTAATATAAAACAGCAGAGGGGACTTGAAAAAAGGAAGGTTTTTCCACATTTGTCATATAGATTAAGTGGGGACAAGAATCATCATGATTATAGAAGAATTTTTTCCAGGATGGGGTTAAGGCTGATGAGGTAGAAGTGAATATTAAAACAAGAATTCTCACTAGTCGTTGGCCAAAACCTCACCTCTGTCTTCTCGTGCAGTAAGCACGTGAAAGCAGGCTCATGAAAATCCAATAACAAAGGTTCAATGTATTTAGATAAATATCCTTTATAGCCTTTCTAAACATAAGTGATAGTATCATCAATGATTAGTGATTTGCTGAAGAGAGTTGTCCTCATTTTGCTTGCCAAACTTGAAACTGTTTGATTAGAGCGGTAGCAGAGTTAAAGTTTACCTTCTTGTGCTTGTACTTTGTGTCTGCCACAAATGTAGAGAATGAGCAG
Organism: Neopsephotus bourkii; assembly: GCF_033783945.1. Lineage (NCBI taxonomy): Eukaryota > Metazoa > Chordata > Aves > Psittaciformes > Psittacidae > Neopsephotus > Neopsephotus bourkii. The sequence continues at coordinate 12,647,690 of NW_026902293.1, read as the reverse complement.
AAGGCAGGAAATTACTTCCTGTTGTTCTCACCTTCCCACGAGACATAGGTGGAAGAGACAGGAAATTAGTTTGGATTCATGTCTTCCATTTCTGTATATTCATTCAATTAGGAGATTATGTAAAGATTTATAGTAGTGAGTGCAAGCACAGAATTGTAAGTTTCTTCTTAATTGTGAACACAGTATTCTGATTGAAGGTTATTTATAGAGGAATGAATACAACAGAGTAGGAAAGTCTTAGAAAGCTGGATGAAGAGATATGATCAAAGATGCTGAAGAGTTCTCTGAAAAGTAGTCTAAACCTGGAAGACGGAATTAGCAAGATGCTCCATAGACTTTGTAGTAAACCACAGGATTACACATACTTCCTTCTGGCCTTTGTAAAACTGCACAGAGGCGAATGTCATCTGTTACACTATTTTACACAATTTTAAGTTGAATGCATTAATTTGATAAGTATGTTTAGAGATCATAGAATCATACAATACACAGGGTTGGAAACGACCTTAAGATCATCTAGTTCCAACCCCCCTGCCATGGGCAGGGACACCTCACACTAAACCATGTCACCCAAGGCTTCATCCAACCTGGCCTTGAACACCACCAGGGATGGAGCATTCACAGCTTCCCTGGGCAACACATTCCAGTGCCTCACCACCCTTACAGTAAAGAATTTCCTCCTTATATCCAGTCTAAACTTCCCCTGTTTAAGTTCTAACCTGTTACCCCTTGTCCTGTCGCTACAGTCCCTAATGAAGAGTCCCTCCTCAGCATCCCTGTAGGCCCCCTTCAGATATTGGAAGGCTGCTATGAGGTCTCCACGCAGCCTTCTCTTCTCCAGTCTGAACAGCCCCAACTTTCTCATCTTCATATGGGAGGTGCTCCAGTCCCCTGATCATTCTCGTGGCCCTCCTCTGGACTTGTTCCAACAGTTCCATGTCCTTTTTATGTTGAGGACACCAGAACTGCACACAGGACTCCAAGTGAGGTCTCACAAGAGCAAATGGCTATATGTATATCCATGGCACATTAACTTTGTCACTTCTTATTCTTTTATAACTTATTCTTTTATGTATGCATATATTAAAATATACTGTATATATAAAAATTATATATTGTGTATAAGTGAATGGATTATGATCTTAGCAAAATGGAGACACATAAGCATGTTTTAGTACCAGTGCTTAGTTCCACTGATATTTCTTTTAGACATCTGTATGTGGATTTTAGCAGTACACTTTTTTCATCCATCTGCTAACATTTATTTTTCGAACGTCTTTAGTACCAAATTGATAAATTTGCTTTTCAGTTGTCATGTATCAACAAATTTTGTGAAGATTTGAAAAATCATGTTCTAAATTGACAAACTTAGATGAATTCTTAACTGTACCTGTGTAACTTAAGTCACAGTCATAAAAGATTTAATAGTTTGTTAACATTATCTTGAATACTTAGGAATCTGAGGAGAGGTGTTTCTTTCGTGTAAAGAAATACTGCCCTTATATGATCATATTTAAGTGTTGCTTTTTTTTATATTTCAAGTAATTCAATCTCTTTTGTTTGCTGAAGCCTTGCAGTGAGAGAATTTCTTTGTCTGGATGATCCTCCAGGTCCTTTTGACAGTCTAGAAGAGAGCAGGGTAAGTGATATGTAGTATGCTAAAAACAGAATGCAAAAGGCAGTTGTTGACAGAATATTGTAAAATCTGCTGAGCGGTAGGGAGTGGAAGCTTTAACTTCTGTTTTATCACAGAAATTTGCACATAGACGTATTTGTAAAACTGACAGTCTAATTATTGGTGCACACTGTAATCTTTGACTGCTGTACTTCATCTCTGTCCCAAGGTGTGATCTCTTCCTTGTTGCCTTTTATGACCAGTGGGTGAAACTTGTTTTTAAGGCAACTACTGAATATAAAGATAGGTTTTGTATGTTTATGTTCAACACATTGTCTCAATGCCTACACCTTAGACTTCAGGTCTTGCAGTAAAATGTTTCTTGCTATGAAATGTAATGAAAGGATTAATTCTGACTACAAGAAAAGTGTTCTATTTAGTAGTGTCAAGTAGTATAGTAAAGCAGCAGCCTTTCAACGTGCATATGAGCACACTGAACATATAATACTGTAGGCTGCAGCCTGGTTTATGAGAAGTAAGTTTCACTGGCATGCAAAGCTGCATCAAGTCTGTCTAGAACAAGTGGTCTTAGTTTTCTTGCTTTATAGAATATGAATGTTTTTGAATAGCACATACCTTTTTAGTACTATAGAAATTATGAATGTTAAGTGGTACTCCTCCAACTAAATTTATGTTTACCAGTTTGGTTTGCATGCAGGTGGGAGTGCCTTGGCTCTTATTACATTACTGTGTATAATTGAAGGATTTGTTGGGTTGGTGTTTTGGTTTTTTTTGTGTGTTACAAGCTCATATTTGATTTCTGTACAAACACTTTTCATTATAGCTATTTAAGTTGATGAAAATTAATAAAAATTACAGGAATTATTTGTTCAGATAAGTGAGAAATTTAAGTGATGCTTTCATTGATATTTTGATTATGTGTGCAGTGGTGAAATCTCAGGGTTATTCTTCCACCATGGGAATTTAGATAAACTATTCAGTAGCTGTGCTGGTGTAGTTTTGGCTGTTAACCATTTCTGTGAAGTTGCTAGAGACAGCTGTCATAAAATTCTGGTCTCCAAGGGCTAGCCCACTTTATTACAGAGTGGTTGAGGTTGGAAGAGACCTCTTCAGATCCTCTAGTCCAGCCCTTCTCGTTGAGTAAGGTCAGCTGCTGCAGCTTGCCCAGGACCATGACCAGTCAGGTTTGAATATTCTGCAGAGAATTCACAACTTCTCTGTGCAGCCAGCTTCAGTGTTTGATCACTGCCACAGTAAAAATGTGATTTCTGTGCTCAGATTGAATTTCCTGGGTCTTAATTTGTGCCCATTGTCTCCTGTCCTGTCAGTAGCCACCACTGAGAAGTCTGGGTCTCTCTTGTTCATTCCCTCCCATTGATAAGATCACCTTGAACCTTTTCTTCTCCAGACTGAAGAGTTCCAGTTCACTCCTGTTTATCACATGAAAGATGCTTAAGCCCCTTAATTATCTTTGTTTATGATACTTGAATCCTGAGACCTGAGGTCCTGGTGGACAACAAGATGGAGCTTAGTCAGGTCCCCCCCTGACTGCATCTCAACACTCGCAGGTGCAACCTGTCAGGTCCCATGGATTTAAGTATGTCCAGTTTGTTTTGTCCCCAACACTGAGGGTAAGTTTGTCTTCCCCTTCCTTGTCTTTCCCTCTGGTTGCAGAGGTCTGGGATTCCTGAAGGCTAGTCTTAACAATGAAGACAGGCAAAGATGGCATCGAGTACCTTAACCTTTTTGGTGTGATTTGTCACAAGTTCACTCACTCAGTTTCAAAGCAGGTCTATGGTTTCACTGGTCTTCCTTTTGTTAATTATGTACTTGTAGAATCCTTTCTTGTTTCTTCGCACGTGCCTTGCCAAGTTCAGCTCCAGGTTGACCTTCACTTTCTTAACCCTATCCCTGTAAGATCAGACAGCAGCCCTGTACTCCTACTGGGTCACCTCTGCATGCTTCCACCACCAGTACACTGGCTTTTTACATCTGAGTTGAGTTAGGAGTTCCTTGCTAATTCTTACAGGCCTCCTGCAGCCTTTGCTTGACTTCCTGCTTGTTGATCTAGACCTTTATTGAGCTTGATGCTTGAACAGCAGCTAGCTTTCCTGGACAGCTGTTCTCTCCAAGGTATTTTTTCATGGTTTCTTCCAGGCAGATTTGTGAAGAGATTAAAGTCTGCTCACCTGAAATCATGGTTGTCCTGGTTTTTCCCCACTCCTGCCTGTTAAGGATCCTGAACTACTACATATCAGAAATATGTGTACATATCCCTTGCCTTTTTCTTTCCCCGAACAATGTGCAAGTACAGGACAAGCACTGTTCTTCACGTACATATTCATGGGGTTCATTTTTAAAGGTATCGCAAAAATTGCTTGTTTTGCCTTACTGTTATCATTAAAAGAATTGCAAAATATGGATATCTTCATTTTAGTTTGTGTCTATTCTATTAATCCATTTTTTTTTGGCATCATACCTTTGGTAACTGTTTCCACAGGTCCTTTGCCAGCCATCTGTGTTTCATGGTCCACTGAAGAAGGAAACAAAGCTCTTTTCCAGCTGTCCTAGTTCTGTTACTCTTTCAGGACTTTTAGGGAAAATTGGTCCCACCTGGGTATTAGAATTGTACAGACTCCAGGTGTTCAGCTCTTCAAGGAGCAAGATTACAGACAATTTCCTGGTAGCTCATCTTCAGCTTTGGTTCACCTTTCTGCTATTACGGCATCCTTCAGAATATACTGATGTTTTCTTACTCTGTTTTTAACAGTGACTTCCTTTCCTTGGGCAGCTGATACGCAGATTGCAGCTAGAGATTAGTTTTTACAAAAGGCTTTGTTCAGTTCTGGTATAGAAAGTTTCCAACATCTGTGGATTTTTTTTTTATTTTTTATTTTTGTTATTCTGTGAATAGGGAAACTTGCATGTGGATAAAATCTAAAAGTAGAAGCAATATAATTTAATTGTATTTTTAACGAAATAATGGTTACCTTTCATTTAGGCCACCAGCAACTTTAATAGTTTTACAAAATACACTAGAAGTTGCTTAATTGGCTTGGATGAAACCGGATGACTGCTTAACCAGACTGATTGCTAAAGCAATCACTAAAAATGATGGACAGATTGCATGCCACGTGCTTGGCTCTACTAGATGTGAATAAAGATGTGGTTTAACTGATGGTTGGTCTTCAGTGCCTGGCAACAAAGATAAATTTGCTATCTGAGTCAGTAAAATAAATTAGAACTCAGTGCAAAAAAAAAAAAATTTTTTTGTACTGAAAAAACCTGCATTTTTTTGAATTCTGTAATTACAGGAAAACTTAACATTTTCAAGAGGTTGGTAAATCTGCTTCAGTTAAAACAAAGAATAGTAACTTCTTGATAGCTCATTTTAAAACTTTAGGAAAATGGTGTCTTAACAACATTGTTCTTAATTGAGCTCATATAAAATGTTTGTGTTCAGAGGACTCTGTGAATTAGTGGTTAGTTGCATGTAACGTTAAGCCAAGAAAGCCTCCTGCATGGGTCTTACTTAGTGAGAATGTGTAAATTATTAAATCAGAATTGCCATTACTGGTGGTAGATAGGCTGTTTCCAGTAATAGATCAGCAGGCTCTGTGCCAAAACTTCTTTCACTTCCTGCATTCGGGGGATGCTGCATTACACGTTGGCTCTTCACATTAAGTTCTAGGATTGCTCACCAGTCAAATTTGTCAGGGTGTGCTACATAGATGTGTCATGCTTAGCAGGGTAACACAACATACTTGTCATGGTTGAGTCGTTACTGTTGTTGGCATTTAATTTCAAAATGATTTTGTATTGGTCTTCTGACTAATGGTTTCATATTAGTAACAGGTGTTTGGTACAGAGCTGGAAAACTTTGTCTTTATCTTGAGAGGATCATGCACTTTATCCTAATACTCCTAGCATCTCTGGAATAATTAAATGCTTTAAAATTGACTTCTGAGTCATGTGAAAGCAAAGCTTATATGAGGGGAAAAGGGGAGCAGGGAGTTCAGCTGATGTTCCATATAGGTGGAATATTACAAAGGTTCAGAATTAGGGAAGGCACGTGAATGGCAAGAGGCTTCTTTCTAAAGTTTCTCTTATGTAAATTATTTGTGTTGCAGTTCAGCATAGTAAATTCATTGTTCAAAACAAATCACCATTGTTTTATTGATGACAGAACTTTTTTTTTCAAGTTTATATAGCTCTTTATAATAATACAAAGAAAAGCAGGTACAATTCTGTTACAGGTTGATATTTCTCAAGGAAAAATAATACAGTCCACTGAAGTTAAAAGGAAGATGTTCTTAAATTTGTCTTTTAGGCTTTCTGTGAAACTCTGGAGGAAACAAATTACCGTCTACAAAAAGAACTGCTTGAGAAACAAAGGGAGGTTGAGTCACTGAAGAAATTGTTACATGAAAAGCAACTTCATATAGATGCTGTTGAAAGAAGAATTAGGTATGTAGAAATGTCATGGGTTTTAGGAGTTTCTTTCCATTAAGATATTTTCTCTGTATAGTCACAAGCATGAGCTTTAACTGTATTCTCGGAAACAGTTTTCCCTACATAACCACACACAAAGCACTATTTTCAGTAGGCTCTTTCTCATATGCTGGCTAAATAGCTGTTGTTTAGTACAAATGAGAAGCTGTTGTCCCCTCTTTTCCCTGTAAAAGTAGTTACCTTCCCTGTGTGATGACAAAGTTATCACTTAATGCTGGCTTAAATAGTGGAATAGTCAATAAAAATGAAATAACTTGCATTTGGCTAAAGCACCACAATAGGAAATTCTGTGTGACTAAAATAAGAAGGCATGAGTAGCAAGAGAAGATTTCCCTGAAGACAGACACCTTGAAAGCTTCCCAGGCGCTTAAAATTATTGAAAGTCAGCCAAGTAGTGTCTGCAGTCTTGATGGAAAATAACTGTGAATTTTAGTTGTAAAAGTTACAGGTAAATCCATGATCCTTGTTTAAGAACTTCTGTTTGTCTGATGGCAATTTCACACAAAATAAAAAGATCTCTTTTTGGCCTCACTGAAGTGGAATTTTGATCTGATGGCCCAAAAGAATTAAGGATCTTCTGCCTGTATGTTCTTAAGGAAAGGTATCTAAAATGTATATGAGGTAGGAGAGGACAGTCAAACAAGGCATCAGATTTGTAGTCCTTTACATATGCTGGATGTGGCCCAAACATAGGCTAGTAATCATGTTAGAGAATACTGTTGAGGTATTACTTAAAATGTATGCATTAAAGTGAAACTATAGAAACAGTAGTAGTTAGAGTAAATTTAAAAGGGGGCGAAATATGGTAGTGTCATTTTCAAAACAAAATTGTTCATAAGCTTTTCTTTCCAGTTTGAATGACAGCTTTCAGCACTAAATAAATGCATGTTGTCCACAAAGAGCAATACTTTGGAAACAAATTTATTTTATATATGTATATGTTTATATATATATATATTTTTTTTTTTTTTTTAAGTTTTGCACACCCCTATTTCTGTTTGTAGCGAGGCAAGTCAGGCTGCCAACGTGTGTTGCAGTTAAGAAAAAGTTTTCTTGAGCATAGAATCACAGAATGGGTTGGATTGGAGGAGACCTTACAGTTCATCTAGATCCAGGCCCCCTGCCATAGACAAGAACGTCTTCCACTAGACCAGGTTCTTCAAAGCCCCATCCAATCTGGACTTGAACACTTCCAGGGATGGAGCATCCACAACTTCCCGTTGATTATTAATGGGAAAATGTACTACTCTGAAATTTAGTATGTGAATCTATAAAGTTACAATGAGAAACTTAGGAAATTGTTTAAGAAATCTTTTTGCCAAACTGGCTTTCTTCCTTCTGACTGTGTTTTGGCTATAATCCTTCTGCCATTTAGGCAACGTGTGTGGTTTAGATCATCTCATCTGCTTGCAATTTCTTATCTAAAGTCATAATCACTCCTGTGGGACTTGAATTTTGTAAAGCTGCTAAATTGTGTTCCCACCAGAGGATTTAATTTAGTTTAGGAATAAGCAACTGGAGCAAATAAACTGTTTAGATAGCTATCCAGTGGAAGCCCTGCACCCTGTAGTAATAAAAGAAATGAGACATGTAGGAGTGACATTGGTATGTTCCCAGAAACTGCAAAGTTTAAAATTAACCAAACAGCTTTTCAGTGATGAATGTTTGCAGTAAGGATTGGTGGTACTCTCTTCTTATTTGTTGTAGGGATTTATCTTTAGGAAAAATGACTCGTCAAATGTCAGGAGAAGGAAGTGAGTGCAGTGGTGAGGTGGAGTCTTCTGCAGTAGAAGCAGACCAGGGGACCCTGGGTGAGGAGAGCTGGTAAATACTATTATTTTATTTATATTTCTTTTTTCTTAAAGTATGTTTTTAAATGCTTGCTCTTGCATGAATCATGCACAGCTGAGGTATTCAGCATTTTAATGCATCTCTCTGATGCATAAAGGCCTTCAGGATAGACAATTTTAGATCTGGAGTAAGTGATAAGTTGAACAAGCTTTATAAATGTTACGTGGATTGACAGCATAAAATTACTATGGAGAATCATGTTAGTTTCCGTTTGACAAAGCTTATTATTGATCTGTTGTTGCAGCTCAGATAAAGAGAACCATGATGCATGCTGGAGTGGCTCTTTGCCTGAAAATTCTGTACCAGAAATTGAAGTTGCTGAAGTAGCATATACTGCTGATGAAGAAGAATAGATCAGTAGCAGCTGCTGGTACCTGGGAAAGCTTCACGTTTGGGACATACTCTTTGGGTAGGGTATAGAGTAGCTGTGAGGAATTTACAGCAAAGAGCAAGAATGCACATATTGAATGTTTACATAAATTTTACAAAATTATTAACATAAGAAATATACCGATTGCTGCTTTGATTTCAGTTTTTATCTAGCCTTTATATGTTTAATATATTAAAGTCTAATAAGGGCTAAAATCAGCTGAAGTTTAGATAGTGTACATACACAATTTGGCTGACTTCCCTACCAGGGTGACAAAAGCTTCACCTTGAATTGCCAGCCATCTAGCATGTCATCTGTTGCCACCGATGTGACACACTTGATGTGTTCATCTGTTCGATATTTGTGTTTTTGTATTCTTATAGCCATAAATTAATGTTTGTTGACGTAAAAACAGACTCATCTTTTGTTTAATAAGAGTGTAGAATATGTTGGTTTTAAATTCTAAAGTTGAAAGATATTTCTCTGGAAATTTTAATCCAATGCAATAGGAACCCTGACAGTACCAAGAGAAGAGTACTTACGTAATGGGATTGTACTTGGACATCTTAAGAAGCCTGGTCATTTTTGCTGAAGGAATTAATACGAGACCCCCAAAACACTGTGTATTTTCATCCCAAGAGAGCATGCTGTAATACTTTTTGTTTGGTAATGCTGCTTTGAAAATCTGGGATACCTTTGCTATATACCCATGTAATAATAAAACTGGTGAGTTTGCCTTTTACTTGGAACACTACCTCTTACCATCTTGTTAATGCATTCATGTTTGTTTAAAAATATTCCAGATTATATGGAGGTTATTGAAAGACTTGTAAAGAAGCCATATTTTTTTCCTGCACAGTTCATAACTAGATTGAATCTAGTTGCAATGTATTTTTGTTTCAATATATTGTACACATGGGGATAATCCTACATGTGTTCTATAGCCTATTTTTCAAAATGTATTAAGACAGGAGATGCACTTTATAATTAAAACTCCATTGTGCCAAGTTCAGTTGGCTAATCGGTTGAGAAAGGGGAGTTGCAGGGAGAGGATTATGTAGTGCCTTTTTGTATTTTACTTGTTCATTACTGCAGAATTTTGTTACAGTGCTCTGGGTCAGTTCTGTGGAACCTTTGATACAGCTTGTTTCTGTTCTTCACTTATTTACTGAAAGTGCCTTGTTTTATTCTGCTTTTTCAATAGGAAGAATGCTGTTTTGTTTTAATCTGGTTTTTTTCACCTTATACCACCCACATTGCTGTTTAATGTTGTCAATATGCAGTGTCTTTGTGCTGGAGTTTCCAAAGGGAGCTTTGTACTTCAGGCTGCACATACAATGACCTTTATGCAGAACTGTATAAACCTTCCTGGTGAAATAAAGCTATGGATAAAACACCTGTCTTCTTTTTTCCATTATAGGAAAAAACGTTCAATGCCTTGTCTAGTAAAGGATTAAAATACTATTAGAGACATTTTTACCTCAGTGATTTCCTACAGTTACTCTTTGGTCTACATTCTGTTTGTACCAAAAATGTCTGCATGAAAAAGAATGCGAATGCTGTAATGACACCAGAAAACTTGCTGTACTTGAAGATTAAAAAGGAACTGATCTTTTTTAATATTCTGCATGAATCCTCACAGATGTCAAGTGAACTCAATAAAGTTTTGACACCTTATTGAGAATTCATGAATCTTTTTGTCAAAAATCACTTACATACTTGAAGATTGAACTGTATATGTTTAAATAGCATTAGGAGGGAAGGTGAAACTGCAGAACATAAAGCCAGGTTGGACGGGCATTTGGGCAACCTGCTCTAGTGGAAGCTGTCCCTGCCCATGGCATTGGGTTGGAACAGGATGATCTTAAGGTACTTTCCAATCCAAACCATTCTATGATTCCATAAATGTTTTTAAAACATTGAAAAGGTGCTTGGGTCGTACATGCTAGGCATTTCTAGAGTAATTCAGGTAAATCTGTAAGCCTAGTCACTAAAGAAAGTAATATAACTTACACCTCACTCATGAGAGAACAAAGGAATGGAAATTTTGTTGTGTCTTTAAGGTTTATAAGATGTTTTGCTGATCTAGAATACTTAATAACGTGAACAGACATTTATGTTTTAGGGGGATCTTGATTTTTAATGAAACAGAGCTGAAAAAATGTGCATTTGTTCACCAGCCATCTGGTATCACTTGGAGTATGTCACTGGTTAACATGGTTTTCCCACCCCAAAAAAAGACACGCACAAGTTGAGCACTCTGATTAAGGGGCGTTCATCCCATATTGGTTGTTTTTTTTTCTGGTGCACTTGCTCCCATTCTCGCACTATTTTCCAACCACTTCCTTCTCATTTCACTCACTGCTGCAGTTTTAGTTCAGAAGCAGCCAACTTTCAATTATTTCATTCATGAGAATGTGACAGTGCAGTTCTGTGCTCCTCACAAGGAGCAGAGGAGGATTCACACTGGAACTGTAGCAGAGTGAGCTGATTACAAGAATTGCACTTTGTTCTTTTCTATTGTAGCTAAATCATTCCAAAGGTAATTGTTTTAATAGTGCAGCCACTGATTTACAATGTTGGTTTTCCCTGTAGTGTTAGATTTTAATACATTGTATCAATCTTAACCTTACTGGTTTAAATTTTTTAATACATCTTAATAATCTGGCAGGACTTTTTTCTCCTCCAAAGCACTTGCAGTCTGCCCACGCCACTTCTCAGCATTTCATATGTATGCCCCTAAATTAATTAAAATGCTGACTAGTATTGACTCAAGAATGAGCCTTGATAAAACTCCCACTTCATACCTTTCCCACTAAAACAGCCACTGGTTTCTGTGAGTACAACAATCCCATTGAACCAGCTCAAGGAAGGGAGCAAATCCACTGATTCACCAAACTGCACTTGACAGCTGTAGGAGAGAACAGCCTACACTGGGCTTCCAGTAGACTATTGTCCTCATCTCCTTGTGTTAAGCAACAAAGAGATGCAATGGGACTGTTGCAATGGTCATAGTTGCAGGGAAAAGGGACATGGAAAGCTGCTGCCCTAGGCTCTGTCTGACCTAAATCGTTTTCACTCTCTGCCTCTGAGTAGACCATGAAGTACTTTGATATTTTGCTCTGTGGTTTCTATTCCTTTGATGAAATGTAGCTCTGAAGCAATAGCAATTATACTGCCAGAAAGTTTCATTTCTAGTAGAGCTGATAACAAATGCAACTTTCTGAAGGAAGTCTTAGGTGGCTTTGTTTGGTTTGGGTTTTTTTTTTCTACACTACAGCTGGCTCTAATACACAGTTCTGGAGGAGGAATTCTGAAGAGTCCCAAGTTGCTGCTGCTGCAATCATTTCTCTTAAGAAATGTCAGGTAACAGGTAAGTAGTTCAAGATCAGGAATTACCAAGGAAGGGAAGAATCTTGTAGGAAGCACTCCCTCTACAGAATACCAGGTCTAGGGGTCTTTCTTCTGATCATTCCTTTCTACATTTCGGCTAAACCTTTGTCCCAGAGATCAGTGCATTCAGATTGCCAGAGAGAGCAAACATTCACAGCTACACATGTACTTTTCCTGTGAGGAAAAGGACTTGCTTGAAGGGATGCTGGGTAACTGAACTGCATCCTCACATCCATTGTTTTTTTTAACTTTGAACTTGGAGAACTGATAGTGCAGCTGTATCCAAAGCACGTCTCTCTTCAACAGTCTGTGTTCAGGATGAGCAGTCTCCATGTACTGATCAGGGGAGTCCTTCGTCTACATTTTTATTTCCCACCTTTATCGCATTTTAAATGCACAGGATCCCAACCTCCTAGCTGAAGGAGAAGATGACGGAGTGGGAAAGGCAGATGAGAGAGAGGGACTTGCCTTGTCCGTACTTTACACTTGAGGATTTTTTCCCCTTCGAAAGTGAAAATTCAGTCAATCATTTGCTCACCAGAATCGCTTCTCCACTAAATGTTGGTTTCTGTGTTGTGAGTGGTTTAGGTTCTGTGTTAACCTCAACCCATTCAGAAACCGCTTTCTAAGGTTTCATCTTTCACAGCACTAATGCTCCTGTGCAGTCCTTCCTCGTGCTAACCTTTATCCTCACCTTGTTTCAAAGGGCAACCTTTTGTATTGTCTGTCTCAGGTTGTGTGTTGCAAGGAAAACAACTGAGCTAAGGCCTTTGTTACAGGTTTCCAATCTTCTTTCAAAGTTTGACTTCTATTTCTGATGCAACTGTGTTCTTATCTTGTAATAGATATAAATGACAATCATCATCCCCCTTTAGAGTAACAGTGACTGTTTGCCATCTATATCCCACTGTTTATAGATTGTTGTGCAGTTGTTTATCTTAGGTGTTATACTGGTATAGGAAATGTTTCTCTTGAAATTTCTCCTTGGGTTGGTGAAGTCAGAACTGTTCTGATGGTTCTTCCAGAGTCAGGAAAAGGCTGTCACTAGATGTGTCCAAGCATAACTGCATACATCGCATATGGAGCATATTTTTATTCTGGTGGGCACATTTTAAAGCCTGAAACTGCATTTTTTTATCAGCATCATAAAGTGATACTCAAATTGAAGGATCCTGTTTAACAAGGGCCAGTCAGGGTTACATTTTGGCTGCCCAGAGCACAGGATGTACACAGGCAAGGTGTTTCTAAAAGACAAGTGTTTCTCACTGTTACAGCGAGGTAAGGGGAAGGCTGAAGGAAACACAAATGGCCAAAATCACCAAGTCCTCAAATATAACTCTGTTTAGCTGGATACATCAAAAAGCCTAATGTGTAGGTCATTCTTACTTAACCGATAATGGACAATGTTAGCATGAAGTCTTTCTGCAACAGAACAGCACCTGATGGTAAAATTATAATACAGGAAAGCTTATGATGCTCTAGCTCAGCTGGTGAAGCTGCTCTCTTCTTATACCTTTAACCTCTAACCAACAGACAGAAAGTAGTCTGCAATGCATGTCTCATGTGTGACACAGATCCTCACTGCTTCCTGACCCTGTTCCTGTGGCTTGTGCCTTTTCTATCTCATTAAGGTATCACAGCACCCAGCCTAGGCTGGAGTTCTGGTATGGCCTGTAAAGATTCCAAGCTGCAAGCAGTGGCTCTGGAGAAAGAGGAAACTTGGAAGTGGGAGTGGAAGCCTTGAGTATTAATTTAGCTCTCAAAAGTGCTGTCACTGCTGGCCAGAGCAGAACGCTTTGGCTTCAGGAGACAGGAACATGCATCACCAGAGACGAGATCACCTCCCACAGTGCAGAAACCACCAGCATGGGGTCTCCTGCCAGAGGGTGGTGTTGCTCATCTGATTAGAGCACTGCCCTTACAAATGGGATTCTGGGCTCAACTCCCAGCGCTGGCTGAGACTCATCTGTCTTGAGGGAAGTTAGCAGGTTCTGCAGGGCCCTTTGTTAAGCATATAGGAGTAGTACTCCAACCTATGTTTTCATGGGTTTCAACACAATCTTCACGGAGACCTTTCTCCTTTTTACCCCGTTTAAGCTCTTTACCTTAAATGCTTGCTGATCTATACTCAGCACTTCCATGACTTGAGGATCATCGAGGTGCTCTCCAAATAATGAGTTTATCCCCACTTTTTCCCTGAGAGATGTGTGTTGTATTTCCTTCTGCTTTGCAAATATGTAAAATGAGGAAGAAAGCAATTACGTGATTCAACCTAATTGCACAGTAAGTCAGTTGGTGTAGCCCTAGTGTTCCTGCTGACCCTGTAGACTTGTCAGCAGGTTAAAATTAGATGATTCACTGACTCAGTGAGGCTGCTGTCTGTGTATTACAGGAACTGTGTCTTGGGATATCTCGCCTGGGTTTCAAGGAGGTCTGAGTATCTTTGCTCATAGATTATTAGCTTCTAGATTTCATAATATTCCTATCTTCTACCAGTTCAAACTGAAAACACTAGGACACTTGCACTGATGGGATGGAGAAACAAGCCTGTGCTCTCTGAACCCCCTGTGGATTAATGCTTTTCATCTAGAAGAAACCACAGCTGCCAGAGCTGTTTCATGGAAATGTTGAGGATGGTTACAAAATGCTGCTCATTTGTTAATGTGGATTTGTAAAGCATTGCTTATCTGGCAAGTGCCTACTGGGAGGAGATTGCACACTGACCTTTCAAGACCTCATTACTGGTTTACATGATAGATAGATTAGATAGATAGATAGAGAGAGAAAGAGAGAGAGAGAGATGAACAAATGTAGTTTAGGAAGCAGCTGCAATGTGTGGAAAACCTCCTACTAGATCTCTCCTCCCACATTTCTATGTCTCTTCCCTAGAAGTTCCCAGCATTTCTGATAACCAGGTTACACGGTGAATAGCTTGTGATGTGTGGGAGGTGCCTCCCTTTCCCCCTCATTCTGTAGTATACATGTGCTTGTTACAGGGGTAAGCAGAGGCATCAGGCAAGAGATCTGCACTATTATGGCAGCTGCTTTGTACGTTTAGAGAAAGTATTGCCCTGATAAGTTTATTTTTTGTGTGTTGATGTGCGCTGTTAATTTAGAACTCTTACCATGTGCTTGTAGGATAATGTGAGCCTAACAAAACCACCTTGTGGTTCTTCTTAGATTTGACTTGGGCATTGAGATAATAACTTGTGTGGGAAGAGGTAAGTGAGAAAACTGTCTCATTCTATGTAATCTTTTGAAAAACAATTAAATGAGCCATTCAGTAAGATGCTGATGTGCATGTGGAGGTGGTGTTTTTGCTTATGTGTACAGAAGAGCCCAGCATAAAACAGCTTGTGGAGATCACTGTGTTTTCATCTCACACCCATCAGATCTGAACCAAACATCACTCCTTAAATAGGCAATTAAAAATAAATAAAGAACATTGTGAAATTAATGTTTAAAGTAATGTGTTATGAAGGAGTATTAAACAACGAACATTTAAACTTCAACCCTTCTGTGAGTTAACCTAAGAAACAGAACATGTGCAAATCATTACTTTTATCTGTCTGCTGTCTGGATGCTGTAGTCAACTGCTGGCATCCTCTGTGAGATTGTTGTTTTGATTCTGAACCTGGAAAGACATAGGAAGACCAACATCTTTCACTTCTCAAATGACGTGAGTTACACAAGACCCGTGATCTTCCAAAGGTCAGAGCACAAGATCTTTTCTCCCAACAAAGAGGCTGCTCTGTTCTGCACTTGTGAAGCAGCTGTTGGCTCAGATTTCAGTTTATTCAAACACAGTATGAGCTCTAGACAAAGTCTCAGGGTACATAAATTAATCTCAAATACTTATCACTTCCCCTCCCCCCATCATTTTTCTTCTCCTATTGTCTTGTGAAATGAAACCCTTTCTGACCAACCACAGCTGTCTGATACAACCTCTAGATAAGATCAGGTGTCAGTCAGTGCTATTACAAGCCTTTTCCAGAACCCCTTGGTCCTTGAAGGATGATTTTTTCTTAGCTCAGGAAACAAAACTGATCAGCCACATTTTGCTGACAGAGCTTGCAAAACATTGGGAGCTGAAGGTTTTAACCTGAGAAATGTGAGGTGGTTTCTGCTACCCACGCCCAGCTACTACCTTCTGAATCCCTGCATTACAGACATATGAACGTCAGAGGTAACATAACCCATTTTACTTGTGCAGCCATACACTGTTTCCACTGCATTTGGTTTTGGTTTAGCAGAAATTACCTGAGCCAAAGGCAGCTTTTCTTTTAACCTGCTTTGGCAAGCAAATCTGTGTTTGCCACTGCGCCATTGCTACTAGCGCTGCCAAGGCACTCTAGCAGCCTCTTGCTGCAGAGCTGAAGGGTTTTTCCTCTCAAGATGCTGCTTGTGCAGTGCAAAAAATATATTTGCGAAGCACAGTGAAAGCATCAAAGCACTACCTATATGATTTATGATCCTTGTCTTTGATATTCTCCTATTATGGTTTCCTCTTTCCAGCCTATCACCTTCCTTCCTTCAGGAGGAACATTTAATAGTGCCTTACTTTAGGTGCTCTTATAGTACTTGAAGGGATTACAGGAGATGATCCAGAGCACAGCAATACTTGTTCAGTGTCATACCAATTGGTCTGGAGTGCTCAGTAAACAACCCCAGTCACACACAGACCCAGCACTAGAACAACCCACTGGGCTAAGGAGTTTGCTCCTTATTGGGCAGAGGGCCCAAATCCAGTTCAGCTCTATGTAGCCAGTCCTGAAATGGGGCCGATCTGCGGACCATGTCAGCTCAGACCAAGTTTCCTTCCTTTCCATCATGGTAAAATTACCTTTTAAGCTCCAAATCCTCAATAAAAGTAGTGATTCGTTCTACACCTGAACCTCCTCAGCAGCCTCAAAACCAACAGTTGCAATACCTTCCTATAGACATGTCCTATGTGTTCCCCCCTTAACCCAATGCAGCACTGGCATTACCATACAACTACAGACATGCACTGAACCCTAGCAAGGGCTGAGAGACACAGGCTTGACTGAGAAATCCGTCTTCGCAGCTCAGTGTCTTGAGCTTGTCGTGATGACACCCAGCTTGCAGCTGGTCACTGCCAAGCACAATTTGCTGAACCAGCATTAAAGAGGTTGAGCCCCTTCATCATGCTGGGCTGAACTTCTCTTCCAAAATGGGTACCTTTAACTGATTTAATGTTTAACTGATTTAATGCTCCAATTTGTCATGGAGTGAGTGTGTAAAGAGAGGACTGATAAACTTCTTCATGAAGGTTTGCTTCTGAGGTCCTACTGAACTGCATGTTTGCAAGTCCAGAGCAGGAACCAAGCTGTGTGCCAAGGTAGCTACAGAGCAGCTTGTGGGGAAGGTAGAACAGAGGCCAGAAAAGCAGCTGAAAAGGTGGATTAGTATTTAGAAGCACATTTTAGCTTTGAAAAAGTGTGGATTTGGGGGAAAGTCAGAGGGTTCCCCCCCTTTTTTTGAGCAGCACTTCCAAGCAGGCCCTTTTCCCTCCAGCACAAGGAATAAGACTGAAACCAGATCCCGTGTGAAACAGCCTTCTGAGCCGTTGGTGTTACTGCTGTACGCTGAATCCAGAGCTCCTCCTGGAGGTCTGAAGAGTCCAAGCCATGCTGCTGATAGAGTTCATCCCTCCCGCTTGCCTCTTAACAGCAGAGCACCAACCACCCTACATACATATAGCGTGTATACACCAGGTAGGCACAGGATAATTACAGTAATCTTACATACACCTATATGTATGCAGTCCTAGCTGACTTCAGTTAGTTCAACAGCTTCAGCAAGCTACCTTTGACAAGCTGAACCCTAGCACAAATGTAAAGATAATAAATCTGGATATATTTACACATTAAAATATATCTGAAGAGTTACATTCCTCCTTTTTTTTTTTTTTTGAGGAAAGGATGCTTAACTCAGGGGGTGGAGTAAGTAAGGGGGGGGTGTCCATATAAATCCTACTAGAACCTACAAAACACTCCTCCCCCAGTCAGACGGTACATCTTTGCAAGCTGATGTAGCAATGAGAAGTATCGAGACTCATTCCCTCCATGTGAAAAGTCAGCTAGCTCAGACCAATTAGCCTCCCACCTCTTCTATTAAATTTAGCTCACTCACAAACCACAGAGCCTCAATTTAGACACACATTGCTATTCAATGTGTGTCTAGCTGGGGGCCAGAGGGAAGTTAGCTAAGCATAGAACATGAAAACACGAGGACGTGTACTATGCAGAAGGGGGGAGCAGGGCAGCTCAGGGGCCATGGTGCCATCTGACTTGCACGGGGGTGTTTAGAAATTTCTAGGCACATACTAACATTTTACAACTCCATCTGTTACACTGCAGCTATTGATCCCACGAGTTCAGTGACGGCCAGGTAATTACTTGTTGATAACAAAAGAATAAACCACTTAAACCATTATCAGCCACATGAACAAGGCAGGTTTTCCCTACAGTGCACATCTGACTGTACAGTGCTACAGCAGTGGGTCTTGTAATGGTCTCTGCAACATGGACAGACATGAGAAAATACGACAGCTATATCAGATTTCTAGTATCTGCCATTTCTTAAGATGTTCAGGCTATTCCCTGCTGTTCAGTCACTTTTGAGACTAAAGCTTGCTCCTTATATGTCTAAAATAATAATTTAGGTTCTACATCAGGAAAAACTGAGATTTTCTCATCAGAAACACTCACCATCCCTGCCCAACCTGTCTACACACCCACAGCTGTACGCACAGTTGCATGTGGACATACTGTACAGTTCCCTGAGGTTTTGTGATGAAGGCTTTAGGCTCCATAAAGAGGTAAAGATGAAGTGCCCAAGCAGTCGAACCCTCTCCACATCAGATAATGAATGTTAGTCTTAAGTCACTCCAACACTGTATACGTGTACAAATATACATGTATGCATGCATAAAAAGTATGAAATGCTATGCACACACACTTTCAGTTTAAGAGTTCAATGAGCTGCATTAAAAAGTGCATTATTTTATTTACGTCAATTCAGCCTTGCCTGTAGTAATTTTTCTTTTTGATGTTTAAAAGACCTGTCTATTCTTCGTTTCCTCTACAGGCTGGAAAGTGAAATACATATATTTATGAAACAATGAAGAGAGGGTGGGGAAGTGAAGTAGGTATTTTGGACATGTTAAAATAAAAGAAGCATTTGCTAAACAACTGTTACGTGTGAAGGAATGCAGCCCAAAAAATACAGCATATGCTGTTTGGGTTTTTTATTGTTTGTTTGCTTTTTCAAACCATATCACCTTCAAAGAATTCCTGGATTCTAGCCTGATGCTGAAAGATTAATACATTATAACAACATTTCCTAATATGCAGTATCCTCTAAAGAGCACTGTATCCTAATGACAGTGTAAGGAGAATACTTACAGTCTTGCCTGATAGGAAAATAAATTTAATAAAAACATATAAGACAAATATGAGACCAAAATACTTATTTACAGTATATATATATTAACTCTCTTTTTATTGATACATTTCCCTCCCTTTTAAAGATATCAAGATTAAAAACATCCAAGCCTGTGCAGAGAAGAAAACTTTCTCAAAACAAGTAAGAAACAAGAAAGGAAGGAGCTATAGTGCACCATCTGCTGCCAGTCCTCTTGTAAAATATCTTCCAGTCAACAGACAGTACATTTACAGTAACAGGTTGACACTGTTCACTCTCATCTGCTTACATACTAAACAAATACCATCTTGGCACGAAGAGAGATATGTTCAAAGAAGGAAGAGCCATTTGTCATACTATCATCTGAATTTATGAAGGAGAGAGCCGCCACCTCAGCTGAATTAAGCCTCTAGAACCCCTCTGCTTTTGAAGAAAACCCATCACCTACTGCCTGCCAGACAAATCTGTCAACAAGCACTCCTGTTCTGGAGACCCAGTGTTTTGGTGTGTACACCACAGTATCCCTGAGTATAGTGTCACCAACCACTCACATCCTAGCCTATAAACGGGTATGTGACTCTCTCCTCCAGAGCCACCAACTACCACACACAGGCTTTTATGGAAGCTCATCTGAATGACCAGTTTATTTTCTTCACCCTCCCTAAATCTTGTTCCTAAAGCATCTGGTCTGAAATCAATAAGCTGAAGACACCTGAAGTTTCCCAGGATCAACACTTGGCCAAAACATTGCTGAAAGTCAGTAGCCAGATGCTAGCTTGCAAAGGAGAAGACTTTGCCCAGATTTCTTCACCCTTGCAGAGTGTTCACATACAAAGTTCACATAAAACAGCAAGTCCACTTTTTCCAAAGCAGACTGAAAATCACTTTAGTTTCAAGCTGGAAGCTTAGAAACATATTTTGGCTAGGCTGTAGAGCACTTCAAATATCCCAAGTGCTAAGCAAAGTGCCAAGTATTGAAAAACTACTAATTCAACCAAGAACAGATGCTAGAAGCCAACTTTTCCAAGCTAAGCACAGGACTATGTTGGTATGGCCTCACATTTAGAATACTAGATGTGTTCACAGACACATGGCCAGCCTCACATAGTGGTGCAATCAGTGTACATTAATACTTTCTGTACCCAGTTCAGAGACTTGCATAAACTGCACACCTTGAAAACAGGATTCCAGCCAACAGGATTATGAATTGGATTCTAAGTAACTCCAAATACTTGTTATTTTATCAAATATGCCTGCTGTCAGCTGGCATCTCATCCCAAGTGTCAGCAAGCATTAAAACTGAGGAACATTTTGTTAGTGTTTGATTTCCTACTGAGAGTTCAAAATGTATTTTTAAATTTAAGGCAGGTTGGGGTTTTGTTAGGGTTTTTTGTGGTTTTGTTTGTTCCAGGTTTTCTCCACTCAGCAGAAAGGAACAATTTTTCTGGTACCTCCAAACCTTGGGACAGAATTAACACACTTGTGTTTTTTTCCGAGTAAGAAATGCATCCAAAGTAAAGTAGCAAAGCTTGATTGTCCTTTCAAATGGATGCAAATCAAAAGCAATTCCACTACAGAGAATAAAAAAGTCCTGAAAAACTGAATCTCTCCACAGGGTTTGTAAATGTGGTGTTTCATCCACCAACTCAAGTTGAAAGGTTTTGAGCATGCCCTCATGCCGTGCCCAGAAACACACATTAACTTATGCTTAACCTAAATCTAAGAAGCTGAAGCCTATTGCAGCCTATCGATGCTGAACACCCAGCACATCATAGCCTAAAGCCCACAGCAGGAGGAGTCGGTCTTCCACTGAAACAGAACTACAGAAACCAAGTCTCTCACTATACCCAAGTGGTTCAATCATCAGCAAATTTAAATTAATACGAAAACAAGAAGAGTGATTGATGTCACTCTGCTTCCCACATTCCTCGGAACTCCACAGTGTTTTACTATTTCCGTGTGGCTGACAGCAGACTACTAGCATAGAGCTTAAGTTTCGTTTAATAGAATTTGTTAGCTCAAAGCAGCCTATTCAATTCTTGTTCTGTATTAGAACGGTGATTTCTCTATATATGTAGTAGTTTAGCACTCAGAGTGGCTTTTTTTCCTCAAGCTATAAAGTTGTCAGTTGGACAGTAACACATCAACTTTACAACTAACCCAGAATCAGCTTTTAATCAGGGTTAAAAAGGCATTTTGAATGCAACATGCTTGTATTATTTCCATTCAGAAACTGAGTAATAGAAAAGAACGCTCAGAAGATTATTTTGAAACCGTATAATTAAAAATGTGTTACTAATTGCTTGGACGATGGGTATTATCATACAAAGTAAAGACTCAGCCTAGAAAGACACAGTAGAGTAAAACAAAGGAAGGTCAAATCTCTTCCGGATCTTTGACAGGGTTAGCAGAAATCAGTTTTGTTTGGCAGAGCTCTATAAGAACTTAGACATTTAATTTTCCCCAATCACTGTAAAAATGTTCTTTAACCAAGAGCAAAATAGTTGAAAACACAACTCAACCTGACCTACAGAAGTGCAGGGGATATTGTGGCCAAAGTTAAACCAAAAATACTTATCCCACTTCAAAATCCTGCAGAAGAGTCTCCTCTTAATATCTAGCTCATCATAAATTGCTCCAGGCAGACTGTTTAAATCTCCAGGTCTAAATGAATGGCTATTAGCTCTTGGGCTCAAAGGAACTTGCAAGTCAGGACATGTATAAGGTTTCTATGCTAATATTCAAAGTCTGAACCAAATAACCCTCTAGAATAGGGCCTTAATGACTTGAACTTTTGCACTTCAACAACAAATCCAGTTGTGTGTGAAGGTACATAGGTTTTACAAACCAGCCATAGTACAATATCACCTAATAAAAACTGATACTGATAACAACACAAATTTCTGGCCAAGGCTGAAAAAAAGTTTGATGCTTGGAGTTCTGGAAACTATTGCATTTTTAATTGTTTATTTTTAAACTAGTTTTGTAATATGGCAGTAACACTATTCGTAGCAAGATTGGCCATAAAAAAACAGCCTTCACGAAATGAAACCACAGTATATCAGTAGTTATAAAACAGCTTTACAGCTCTGTACATCTGCACTGTAATGTTCAGTGCTATAAAAGACCATGGTATTATGAAGCCCAGGCAGCAAGCTTCTTCATTTCATCTTCATCCTCTGTTCTCTTCCTCGCTGATGCTGCAAAGAGAGCAACAATAACCATCAACTAAATGTGATAATCAGAAACATTTTATTTATTAGCATGAGGACTGGAATAGTGCTTCTCAGTCTAAATATCTCAGATTAATTTATTGAGTAGCAAGCTAAACCTAGATAATAAAGTAATGAAGCTGATGAGGGATGCAACTACTTTGCTCATACTGTTATCTCAAATATAACCCTGAGATTAACAGTATGGGTCTGATGTAACTCGGAGCAATCCCAGGCACAGCTACAGGCTGGGCAGAGAAGAGATTGAGAGCAGCCCTGTGGAGAGTGACTTGGGGGTTTTGGTCAATGAGAAAATGAACATGACCCAGCAGTGTGTGCTCACAGCTCAGAAAGCCAAACGTATCCTGGGCTGCATCAAAAGGAGCATGACCATCAGGATGAAGGAGCTGATCCTGCCCCTCTACTCTGCTCGTGAGACCTCACTTGCAGTATTGTGTGCAGTTCTGGTGTCCTCAACATAAAAAGGACATGGAACTGTTGGAACAAGTCCAGAGAAGGGCCACGAGGATGATTAGGGGCCTGGAGCACCTCCAGTATGAGAAAGTTGGGGCTGTTCAGCCTGGAGAAGAGAAGGCTGCTTGGAGACCTCATAGCAGCCTTCCAGTATCTGAAGGGGGCCTACAAGGATGCTGGAGAGGGACTCTTGACTAGAGACAGTAGTGATAGGACAAGGGGTAATGGGTTCAGACTTAAACAGGGGAAGCTAGGTTGGATATAAGGAAGAAGTTTTTTACTGTAAGGGTGGTGAGGCACTGGAATGTGTTGCCCAGGGAAGTTGTGAATGCTCCATCCCTGGCAGTGTTCAAGGCTAGGTTGGACAGAGCCTCGGTTGGCATGGTTTAGTGTGAGGTGTCCTGTCCATGGCAATGGGGCTGGAACTATATGATCTTAAGGTCCTTTCCAACCCTAACTATTCTATGATTCCTACTGAAAGGCTCCCACAGAAAATACATTTAATCTCTAAGAGTTGTCACATAAAGCAAGTGTCCTCCGGAATGCTGCCAGTTCTCTCACTGCCACTTGAGGAGGCACAAGTGACCGATCCCTGGCTGGCTGCACATCCTGCTACCTTTCAAAATAGCACTGAAGAACTCTGCATGTGCAGGTCCAGCCTCACTGCATTTTAATGGGAGCTGCCATTTGTTAAAAGGAAGAAATTCCTGAACTGTCTTTGTTCAGGTGACATCAGTTAACCAGTCCCTACTCTGCAAGTGCCACTGGCTCACTGTGCGACTAGGGAAGATCACTATGACTTGCTCCATCTCAGTTTCTTCAGTTCGAAATCAGGAAGGTAACATGTATCTCCAATGAGAAATACTAACGGTTCTTATTTTTCTACTGCTGTGTAACAGTAAGCATGGAGTTTCAGAAAAGACAAGCTGGTTTTGCAAGGCCTTAAACTATAGAATTGTAACCAGTTAATTTAGGCTGAAGCAGCCATACAGATAGATGAAGCAGCAAATTAAAAGAAGCACACAGAGATGGCCTGGGTTTAATAAAAATGTCAACTGGCACAGTTAGATCTGGAAAAGGATGTATGAACAAGTCATAAATACCCAGACTGCAACTTGCACTGGGCTTTCCCAAATCCGTTTTTCTTTTTACTAGCTGCTTTGCAACTGACTTCAGTAGATGAGGCCACAGTCTCAATCTGAACATTTAAAACTGCTTCTCAGGATTTAAGTGCTGTCTGCTAAAACACATGTAAGAGTCTCTTAGCTGAACTGGTCTACGTAACCTGTCCTGCAGCAGAAAGCACCATAAACAACCTGTGTAACGTGTGTGCTGTCCTTATCATCAAACATTTATACTGTTTTACTAGCATCAGTACACCGCAAGTCTTTCAACTGGTAGAGGATGACAGGGACATGGTGAAAGATGTAGTAAAAGTCAACTGTCTTCGGGCTTAATTCAAAATGAACAGAGCAGAACTACAGAAAAAGAAGGCTACTGCTTAACACCAGGAATAAGTCTGCTCTGTAGAAAGCAAGCAAAGGAATGACAATATTTCTTTAAATGTGTACTTCCTGCTGCTTCCTTAATTTCTCATTAAAATACCAGCAGTAAATATCAAACCACTACCCTACAAAGCTGGATCTTTGCGATGCAAACATTTTCAATATAGGTCAGACTCCAATTTAAAAAGACTAAGGATTTAATTGTAAAAAAAAAATAAAAATAAAAAATGTATTCCCCTTCCTTGGTAATCTCACTGTTCCAGAAGATGCATCAGTACATGCCCAAGGTCAAGTTCTCCAAGTTTGTCTCCCCAGATCTACAGAGAATTTAGTGCTAAATGCTTTCATACAGGAAACCAGAATTCCATTCTGCTTTTCCTGATAAACGGACACAAAAATAGGAACAGGAATCTATAAGACTTTAAAAGTTAAACCAGAGTTAAGTATATCTTTGAAATTCTCTCTCCCTCTCCTTCTCACATCATGGCTTAATCATGAGAAATGGAAAATTGCAAGCAGGCAGTTTACCAGGGCGAGAAGGCAGCGATGTGGACGGAACACTTGGCAACCTGACATCTCTCATTCCCTTGTTCAATTCTTCTTGCTCCAGTTCTTCTAATTCTGCCATCAACTCATCCTAAATTCAAAGAAAACATTATTTACAGTTCTACTGCCTTGACAGTGACCTCAGGCAAGGGCACATTTAATCACCATGAAACAAAGCACTACTGAAATAAGCAAACAAAAAAGAACAAAACAAAAACAGTTTACACCTGAAAATAAATATGAAAAACCAGCATATCACAAGTATGATTTTTACTAACTGTGAGCGGTAAGAGTAAACCTCAGTTGAAAGTTGTAAGAAGGATAATGGAAGTTAGAAACAGGACAAGGAATAAAATTAGAAAGAAAACTGATACCAGTGTAATACTTATCAAAAGGCAAACACGGGAAAAAAGAGAAGTCCCACTGCCATCCTCAGGTTTGTTCCAAACTGGATCCTGTAGTCTTTAACAGATTCTGATTTTAATGTGCAATTTCTTCCATTTTAAAAACAGTTTCCACTGCTTACACTGTACGCTGACATTGAACATTATGCTTCAACCCTATCACACAAGTCCAGGATTATATATGATTTCAAAGGAGCACTAGAATCAGAGCTGTCCTTCTGGGTCCTGTGAAGCATGTAACACGCTTGGACTTCTAGCTGCAGAAGCTGATTTGGACAGATGTTCTGATCCACTTGCAAAATACTAAAAATAAAAGAGGCTATACATTTTTTTAAAAAAAGCCTATTTGTTGGCTGGACTTTCTCAAAGAAAGGAAGCTAAGTATTACATATTTATAGGGCAATGGACCTTTGCCACATTAATAAATAGTTTAAAAAGAAACACTTGGCAAAAGTGGCTGGGGAAAAAGTGGCTGTAGCAATGTGAGATCAATAGGTACTGAAATGGGCTTTGCTTACCCATTTATACCTAACATCACCAACATGGAAGTTCAAATGTTAACCACATAGTCACTACAGGCCTTCTCAGACTTACTTTCTCATGTTTTTATATCTTAATGCCAAAGAAAGGCTAGTTTGCCTACCTGACCTAGTTCACAATGCAAATGCTGGGATACCATCTATAAATTTCAGCATCAGGTCAATAGCTGATGATGTTCAATTGACAGCTGACCCCTCAAGGAAATGTGCAAGTTTGGGACCCCATATCTAACTTAGGCATTTAGCTGAAGAGCAAATGTGTCTGTACTTTAAGTGCCCCAGGCAGTGCTGTGAATACAAGCTTCTTTAAAAGTTAGTGTCCAAGCTGCTGTAAGGTCAATGGAAACAGGTAATTCTGAAGACCTCTACATGATCATCTAACACCCTCCAATACCAAATCAGTCCTTACCAACCTCTGCTGAACACAAACAATTCAGAGGTAGTATCAGCCAGAACAGGCTCTCTTTAAAAAAAGAAAAGAAAACCATGATCATGACTCCTACAACTTTAACATAATGATGTAGTGGCTAGAATATTTGCTATCAAAGTGAGACAAGTTATTCTCATCCTCAAGCATGGATTTAGCTTATATTTCCCACAACTCAGGAACTGCTGTACAACTAGGCTGTGGAGTATCGCAATAGCTATAACAAATCTCCTCTCTCTCTTATCCTAGGCCAAAAAGAGCAGGGGAAGAGATGCCAACTCTCAGGTTCTAAGCTTTGTCCACGGGAATGTATTTCACATCAGAAGCAGGCCTCCAAGAAAAGACTGCCTCTCCCAGTAAGCATCCTACTCAGGAAGGACAGAGCTTTTTTGCATTCTTCATAACATACACTGTGTCAATCCAAAGAGAAAGAGTCCTTAAGTTTCTGTGTCTGTCTGAAGCAGTAGAAATTACATGTTTCCATGATCTCCTTACACCCATGGAACACATATGAAGAGGAAATTCAAGTGTGTGGCCAAAATGTCCTTCAAAAAAATAAAATTAAATGTCATCCTCCAACACAAATCACCTCATAACCCAGCAATTAAGTCACTGATTCCAGTGCTCTCAAGCTGAAGTGTCCTGGAGACCAAACTTCCCAGTTACTGGACAAGTGCTACAAGTATTAGGCCCCAGTACAAAAGCAAGTGCTGATAAAATGATGCCCTATGTGACAGTGGCTTAGTCTCCCAGAACAGGAAATGTTCCCATCAACTTAGACTAGTATCTCTTAGGAACTGCCAGGTCAGTCTACAACATGCTTACTAAGTCTAGACTCCTACAATTTAAGCAATGATGAAAAGTAAAAGACACTGTATAGCTCTTTGGGATGGCAGTGTTTTTCAGTTGTTTGACACCCAGTTTATACAGGTCAAATCCCATTCCTTATGCCAGTAACAATTAAGCTGTTTCTTGAAAAGTCTATTTACATTCAAAGTGGAAAAATAGGAAAGCAGATAATGGGAATAAAATACAAAGAATCGTTACTGTTCTCAACAAATTATAACTGCTGAACGAAACCTCCCTTCCCCCCAAGTCAACCTAATGGATCTGCAGAAAATCTGGAACACAGGGAAAGCACCTGCGTTTCCAAGCACCAAAAATGACCTTAAAAAAAATGGTCCAAATATTCAGAATTGTGAACAGTTCATGGCATACAAATATGCACTTAGTCAAATGCATGCCTATTTGGAGCACAAAAAATTATATATTTCAGTGTCCACTTGTAGCAGTACAAATCACATGTTTTAGTGACCTCCTCCCATGGTACAAATGAGAATAACAACTACAGGAGTGCAGTTAAAGTTGCCTTTTTCAAAATGTATATACAAATAGAAATATTTTTAGAGTTTACATTTTTATTAGTTATGTTATATATATTAATATATATATAAATACATATATAAACACACACATATCTATCTATCTATAAAAAAAAAGATGTGAGAAGTAGTCAAACATCCTTGATGGGGTAAGCTAGAACCAAGAAATTTCATACCAACACCTTTTGAGAAACAAACCACCAGAACAAGCCACTAGACAACAACAAAATAGCTATGGAATCATTTAACAGCTAAAACTCGCAGGCCTGAAGTACTAACCTCATCAAACTCATCACCAAAGGCAGCTCGGTTTGAGATAGCATCTGAAATTTCCTGGGCAACATCTTGCTGTTCAGTGATATCTTGCATTAAATCATCGATTTTGTTCAAGTCCCTGGCAAGATAACATAGAAACATTTTTAAAAGATAGTTCATCATTCAAATCCTACAAAAGAGACTTGGAAAACCTTGAACAGACTCTATTTTCTTTTTATGCCATGGCTGCATATAAACAGCAGAATTCACAGGGAGTAATTTCACCCACCTGCACCTTAATGTTTCCTGGCAAGCTTCTGTGTGTTTTAGCCAGTCAAATTTCTTCCACTTTGGGACTGTAAGAAAAGGTCAAACTGCAACAGTTTGTGTCTCTCTCCCTCTCTGTGCTTCTCAGCCAAGAGTCACATCCTCTGGGCAGATCCCACCTCTTTCCTAAAGTCAGCATCTTTACAGATGGATCTTTTTTGATGTTAAACGCGGGGGAACTTAACAGGACTATACTCCATTTTAAATCTTCTCCTTATTGTTAACTTCATTATTGTTTCAGTTCCTGTTTACTTCTCCCAGAACAATTTTTCTCATTTAACTGTTTATTCAGGCAGGAAAACAGCTCATGAAATATGGGACATATAAAAATACTACACAGACAAAAAAAAAGTCCCTCTCCTTTATTCACGTCTAATTAGTACTTTGAATCACACGGCCCAGCTTATAGACTTTGAGGAAAAATGTCCACTTAGTTTCTTCAACTAAATTTTCTTCTGAAAAAAACAACCCAACAAACCAGGGGCAGAGGACAGTCTCCACTGCCAAGGCAGACTTAAGAAAAACCAGGTACTACATGAATCTCTCTAGTTAAGCGAGCTTCCTTTGAGACTAGCTGTTAAGAAGAGACATTTTTTTTGCCAAATGTAACACCACTGCATCAACATCATTCCTGACATTAAATGCCTGAGCCAAAAATTAAGTCAGAACAGTTTGATTTGATAAAATATTCTTCAGTGATGAAACAGCTTGAAAGTCGTTAATAGAGCTCAACTTGAAAGCTATTAGCACTTACATGTTTTCATGTACTTTTTTCATAGCTTGTGCAGCATAGCCCATATTCTTGAGCACTTCTGTGTTGGTGTGGGAATTCTCCAATGCCTCTCTCTGGAACTCAATGGTTGAAAGTGTCCCATCAATTTGACTCAACTGTTTCTCATATCTCTTTTTTCTCTTCAGTGCTTGTAAGGCAGCTGGAATGGGAAGAGGCAAAGTGCACTGTGTATTTTTATAGCAAAATGCAAGGACAAGAAGTTCAGCACCAAGCCAACCTGCAGAATTTATAATTCTCACCCTCCTACCTTACTAGTAGGGAGACAAACTTTGACCACACCAGATCAGCAGCCTGTTTATCACCAACATGCTGTTGCATTAACATGCTGGGAAGTCTCTTTTAGATTAACTCCTTTGAACACCACAGGGAAGAGCATCTTCTTCCTCCACTGCGGGAGATCGTAAACTCCATCCTGTGCACACAGGCGAAGCAGGGAAGACAGGGAGGAAAAAGAAAAATGTCAGAGCAAAGTCAGAAAGGAGGAGAAAGGGGAAAAAGAAAAGAAGAGGCTGCAAAACGTAAGTAAAAACTAAGGAAGACAGTGTAAGATCTGTCACAATAACCACACCTCCATCAGTGATGCTTTCTAAACTTTGTCTCAGCAGCAGAAACTGCCAGATGTAATGGAAAGCGCAAACAGCGTAACCAAGCAGGTTGTTAGATCAGATGAAGACTCATTTCTGTGGCTTTCAGCTGCATCTATTTCTTTATAATCACTTATGAGCATGATCCTTAAACCTTAGAACTTGAAAACATATAAAACTTCATAAACACAGCCACGGTCAAGTCCAGCTACTCTATTAACTTTGCAAATCACCGAGATTAGTCTTTTATATTTGCTAAATTATGAGCAGCATACTTTGCCCAGAGTAAATCATTACCAGAATGAATGCATGTGACACGGAGAAGGAGAAAAGAACTTTCTCTTGGCCGCTGGGTGTGGATCACACACAATCTTGCCACAAGCATTTCCTGATCACTGTCCTTTCCAACCTACACATGTGCCAGGCAAGACAACAAACAAAACCAAGAGACTGAGTTAACCCATAGCTTTTTCAATGCTATTAATAGCCATGCCTTTTCCTTTTTCTCTTACATTCAATTTTTAAATCAGGTTCAGAGACAGCAAGCAACAGCACTGCGGCCCCCCAAACTCAACCAACAAGCAGCAATTATTGTCGCTTTCCTATTCCAGTAATTGCCCACATGCAATAATACTGAATCTTGACACTGGGGTACACAAATTTGCAGAGTTAGGATCCTTCCAAGAAGGGGCATAGATTTACGGTGTGCAACAACACACTAAAAAAAAAAAAAAAAATCTACTGCTTTGTTGACATATGCTTGAATCAACATGACCAAGACTGCTCATTGTTAGCTGTGCAAAGACAAGCATTTGCACAGGCTAAGAGCAACCTGGCTTAATGGAAGGTGTCCCTGCCCATGGCAGGGGGGCTGAAACAAGATGATCTTTAAGATGATCTCCCAACCCAAACCATTCCATGATTCTAGCACCAGCAGTGAAATGTTTCAGGACAGCAAACCACAATCACAACAGATTAATCACAGTATTCAAATTCAGGATTTTCCCAGGTCTTGGGCGATGGTTCAAAGATCATGCATACTCTGAAAGCATGAATGCCAGGTGATGTCATGTAAACTGCAAATGTGAAAAATTGTAGAATTCCCACCAGCAATTCCAAAATACACCAGTTTGATTTAATCACAAATATTCTTTTTACATACTTATTTCCCTACTTATTTATGCTTATTATTGTTAGTATTAGGACACCAACCACTTCCTTCCTTAGCTTCAGTTGAATCAAAATTTGATCTTAGGATTCTTATGTTAGGAAGACAGAGATTTCAGGTAAATTTAATAGTCTAAAACTGTGCATAACACTGGCTGTGCCAGGGAGGACTTCAAAGCCCTGTGGACTGAGGAACACTAACTAGCTGGTGCAGAAAGACTTCCACTGGTGCAAGTAGCTACTACAAGGTGATATTTCCAATTGTTTTTCAGAAATGGGACTCTGTAATGGTGCTGTTATTACTGACTGCTCACAGAGAAAATGGGTTTCCTCAGTTACATACAAAGAAGTTGTTTTCAAAATCCTTAAGGTTCCTGTATTAACACTTAATTAAACCACACCCAAACTAAGAAACCACAGAAGCAGCTGAAATCCATGTGACTTCACCTATTCATAAACAGCTTTTCCTAATTACTGTAGTGCAACATATCACCTTTTTTAATTCTGTTTAGGTTTACCAGTGACTTATAGAACAAAGCGCTTCACAGGAAATCAATTCATATTCCTTCCTTACGAAGACATTATAAATTCCCACACCACACTACGTGACTTTTCTCATTTATGTTAAATGACTGCCCTTCATTGTGCAGTTTTGTTATAGTAGCTTCTATAGCTAAGAGAATTTCCTTATTTGAAATGTATTTTTTTGGTTTACAGATTATCATGAACTTTAAGTGCATCTCTACTGCACATACAAGCAAGTCTAAGAATGGTACTGAAAAAGGGTGTAGCCCATTCCAAAGATTTCAAAGGGAGACAGCCCAGGGAGGAAGAGTCTAAACAAGGGTAAAGTGAGGAAGCAAGTGTATCTAATACCAGAAAGAGGTGGAGATCTTCTTCTGGGGGGTAAAAAAAGCATCTCATACACTGTCTCTGTTGCGCTCCAAAGAAGCCAGTGCAACTCCTGTATTTCAAAATGAAATGATCAGCACTTGGCTGGGCTTTAGCACATTTCCAGCAAGCAGGAATAGAACAGAAGCTCACAGAATAAGAAACACTGCTTTTAATCTAAGTTTCTAACATAAAGGGTGGAACATCAGTAGACTAATACGTCAGTTTAAGTATGTGTATTAAAGAACTACTATTATTAACATACAAAAGGACTCTTTTTCCATTATCAGTATTATGCTTCATTAGGAAGCAGAAATGGCCAGCTAGGCAACAGTAATCCTGGATACATTTAATATCCAGATTTCTTAAGCAAAGAACAAAAGTAGTGACACAAAGATCTGTGGCACCCTCCTCATGGTTTCATGACAGATCAGAATGAAAAGACAGTTCAGTGATATCACTACCTTTACCTGTTAAGCCCACCACCAACACCCATTAGTATAGGAATTACAGATGATTTCATCTTTTGAAGTACAAACAAAAGCATGGTCTTTTAACCCTTAAAATTCCCGGGGGGAATTGGTGAAGAAGAATGTTTCTTAAGGAAATATAACACCCCTGTGAAAATACTCACTCATTCTCAGATACAGTTCACAGACCTCAACTTCATTCCTGCAAGAATTACAATTTCTGATCTCCCTTACACCACAGACAACCAAAAGAAGTGCTGATGAGGTTATAAAAAATTATACCACCCTAAGTAAACTCATTATCAGCATTCATAATCCTTAAAACCTTGAGGAAGAAACCACATACAGTTACAACTGAGGGGCTAATTCAAGAACAATAATGAATTCAACTTGTTATAACCACTCCAGTTCATGGCAAGACACTTGAAATGTGATCATGGAGATCAGAGAACAATAGTTGTAATTCACAGAACAAAGACACTTGTAGGGCTTCCTCATATCTCTCTGACAGAAACCCTCAGCCCCAACCTGTCATAAACCCTGCCACAGGCATGATCGCCCTGTCTGTGTTGAAGTGCAACTACTGTACTGTTGTTTGCTTTCAACACCCTTCTGGTTACAACTAACTCACTGAAAAGGAATGCTACATGGCCACATGAGCCCTGTTCATATGTACCACACAACATATTTAGCTACACCTACTTGTAAAGGCCTACCTATTACTCCAACTTTCTATATTGGTTCTGTCCCTAGTGGTACTATGTGACTCTTCATGGTTAAGATGTAGTCCTATTCTGGATGGCTGCTTTTAACTTTATTCTTGAGTTAGCTATTTTTTTTTAGGTTCTGTGAAAGATTCCAGGCTGAACCAACACCCAGTCACATGTATGTTATTTTCACAGGCATACGCACACTTCAGGAAATGCATTTCCTTTTAAACAGAGTTCTCAAATACTCAGCATCATTTTATGTCCTTTGAATTTTCCTGTATGATCTTCAAAATAATGAAAATGAAAGGCCAAATTGCACATGGAGTTGGCAGCTATGAGCTGGTTGAAACTGAGATACCCAAAAAAGTACAGCAAGAGATACCAAAAAAAAATCACGACTTTGGACCTGGAATTAGGAAGAGATTAAAAGGCAGTGGTAACTGTGAAAACAGATATTGCTTATCATGACATAACCTCTACAGAGGGAATTCCAACACACATACCTGTTTTGAAAACCCCTGAGTGGCCTGGCTACAGTAAGATATCAATGGGGAATACTGGAAATGTATTACAACACGAACTGCAGAGCTACTCACTTCATAAAGGAGAAGCCAAAAATATTTACATGATGTTTCACATCTATTAGCATAGCTAATGTGTTACAGCTTTTAAATCAAGTTAAGCCTACTGATGTCACATGAACCCATTCAAGAATCATCTGAACTAATGAAAAATTGCTGGTGCCTGAATCTGCTCTCTCCTGTGACAGTATTACTGACTCAGACTCACACACCTAAAATTAAATGAGATCATGCTAATTTGGTGCATTTTCTATACACAGATGCATCTGGCTCCAGTCTTGGACAGTCCCATTTTGGTTTCCATAGGCTTCTCCACAGATGCAATTAAGAAAAATCAACATTAAAAATTACCTGCAAGGTCCCTTTGAAAGATTCATTTTAACAAGGCAACATAGATTAAAACTTATTATCTCATGCTACAATATATGCTGGTTAACACAGATTTCCTGTGAACTATATAGTACAGTATAGCAGCTAATACACTATCACATGTAAATCAACAGCAATCAAACCGTAAAGCAACTGACATATCAAATGAAGAGGAATCATTAGGGATTTAAGTTCATTCACTAGCCTGCTAAATTCAAGCACTTCAGCACATCAAGGTTAATGTCTCTTGTTACTCCTCTGACTGGACTTAACACTGTCCCATTTTAGCTTTACAATCATTTTTGGCATGAAAAAAAATCCCACTCTGCACTTTTTGCTCTACTCCTGTCTCTTTATTGTTCTTAGCTGTCCAGTCCTGAACAAACAAGATAAAAGGGAGTTATTTTTAACTATGATCAGCTCAACAATCCAGTTTGCAGCATAACTCCACAAATAATCACACAGGTAAAGCACTGGGAAACTGCATACTGAGCACAGCAGCAGACACAAAGATCTGAGAGAAAAGCTTCATATGTCAAATGCTGCACGCCTGAAGCACAAGGCCAACACCTGAAACCAGCATCAATCAGCCAAGTTAAAGGAGAAGCAGATCCACCTTCTCCCAAGAACAAGTACTCATTCCTGCCTGTGCATCACCATTTCATTCAGAGGTACCCAAGCACTTGTGCAGCTGCTGAGACAAATAGGTAAATGGAACTTAATCTACCCTGGGTAAAAAAATAACCCAGTCACAAAACCCCACATTATACATCTGCATCCAGCTTTCTGAAATATGCCCTTCAGGGAGCTCTGACAAGGAAAGGCATGGAGCATTTCTTCTTCCTACAACTATGACAGCTTAAAGTCCAGGCTTGGAATGACATTCCACAGCAGCATGTCTGGATCTAAACAGGAATTGTTACAGTCACAGGAGCAGTCCTGTTCTCTTGCATCCACCCTGATGCCCAGCCATGTGCACAATGAACACAATCCCGGGAGCTATATGGTCACTTTGTCCCACAGCAAATTAGTTCTCAGCTGGATCACCTTCCTGAACTAGCTCACTGCATTCACACACAGGTGCCAGTACCTGAACAAAGGGATGAGACACTCCAGTTGCACCCAAGCAAGTGCAAAGTGTGGGACTGGGACAGCCCTGACAGCTCCCATGCTGCAGAGGAGCAGGCTGTTATGCTGCTGAACTGGCTTTACTCCCTCTGACCGTGCCTTCAGATCTGTCCCATCTTGACTCATGCTTTTAGATCCTTTCTAACTAAAAGTTTATCTGCCTTTTGCTAATAATTACTAACAAGTAAAATCATTAAAAGTAAATTTATTAACAAGCTAAATTATTACATGTATTTGGTTAGCCTTTTTATGGGACTTTAACACACAATTCTTCGCAAGTTACACCACAGTAGTTTGTTAAATTATCAAGCAACAGAGAGAACAGATGAAAGAGCTACTCTTGTTATGCCACAAATTGTTAACTCAAAATGTTTTCCTTCTGTTTTGAAGTATGTAAAGAAAAACAAAGCTCAGAGTAGACAAACAGGCCTCCAGGTAACTTCAGAAAGTAATTTACTTGTTTCTCAAAGGCCTGTATAATCCCTAAGACATTGCCTACCATTATTCCCTTTACAGAGATACCAACATCAGTAGAAGCAAGATCCAGCTCTTATTATCCCTTAGTATCCTCTCATCTGCAGATAACAGCAGCCCAGTAGTAACAAATATGCTGAACTATTATTCATTTTTTAGTGGTATCATGTACTTCCTATGTGATTTGAGACAAATAGCTGAATCACTTTGTTCCTCAGGTGCCAACACATATACTTTCCAACTCTCACAGTGGATATAACCTGTTTTCCTCCACGGATATACTGAAGATCCTCATGTGCTTCAGCTTCTTTACTATCTGCACAACCAATGCTCAAAACCCAAGCTGTGATCCCCTTCCCACCTTGAACAGAAGTACTTCACACAGCATGTATCCAGCTGATGCCTGCATTGACTGTGATGCTAAGCACAAATGAACATATGACACAGGGAACCACAGACAGTAAACTAGTGAGGAATAAAGCACCCCTTTATCATCCCACCACAGTAAATCCACAACGCCTTGAATACCAAGAGATGCCCAAGACTAAAAGCCATCGTCATGTCCCAGCGTACACGCATCATGGCAATGTTTGCTTCAAGCCCACAGCTGAACCACCAAGCACGCTGCATACCTGGAGAGCGCAAGCAGCAATGGTTCCCACGAGACCTCCTCTTAACAGAAACCACAACCTAGAAGAGTCTAAACCTTGGTATTTAAAGCCCCGCAAGTCACCCGGCGGCAGATGGAGAGCAACGGGCCCGGCTGCTCTACTGGGACTCACCTCGCTTGTTCTTGGTGCCGTGCTGCCGGGCCAGCGCCAGCTCCCGCTCGATCCTCGTCTCCAGGTACACCTGCTTCTTGCTGAGCATCTCCTCTGTCTCCCGCAGCCGGGCCAGCGCCTCCTGCGGCGAGGGCCCCCGGCGGCCCTTCGAGCCGGACGAGCCGCCTCCCTTGAAGAACTTGGAAATCTTGCTCATGGCGGCAGCACCTGCTCGGCACTCACCGACGAAAGCTCTGGCCAGGCCGGCCCGCAGCAGCCTCTCCCCCGGGCCGTGACGGCACTTCCTGGACCCGCGGGAGGTGGCTCAGCACCTGGCGGCGGGGCGGGCCCGGCCCGGCCCCACCCTCAAGCTGCCCACTCAGGGGCGGCTCTGCGGTGACCGAAGCGTTGCTGCTGCCGCTGCCGGCGGCGGCCTCACGCGTGACCCCTGTCCGCGCCGGGGCGAGGGGCGGGAGGGGCGAGCGCGCTCTGTGGGGCTGCCCGCAGCGGATCCCTGCGGAGAGAGGGCAACGCCCCAGGCGGGGCCGGGGTGCCCGCGCTCAGCTTGTGCTCCCCCCATCATTTCTCATTGCTGTGCTGCAGGAAAGAGCACTCTGAGGGGATTGCCGGGAAAAGGCGCCCCGAGCCCGGACGGGCTGGTGACACGGGCAGCGAGACTCAGTGACACTTAGCAGCACTATAAAGTGACAGCAGTGCAGAAAGCCGCGTTCCCGTCGCCTTCCCCTATGGGCCCTGCTGGGGGGCTGGCGCTACCACAGCTAAAACACACCAACTACTTTTCCCCGACAACAGCAGTCTGACGCACGAAAGTCACCGGCGTCACGGCTCTGGGCGCACGGGAACCCTGAGGCTCCGGTTAAGCCGACACACACCCCCCAACCTTGGGTCCCCGGAGCCCGGCGGGGCAGCCCCTCCCACAGCACTCCCAGCAGCTCCGCGGCGAAACGCCACGCCCTACGCGCTGGGCTGCAACGCAATCCCCTCACGGACCCCGCAGATCCCGCCCGCAGCTCCGCCAGCCACGCCCCGGGGCGGCGAGCACATTGTGCGTAGCAGCCTCGGCACCTTTCGGGGCTTGGCAGCCGCTGCGCGCTCGGGCTCAGCAGCGTCATCGCTCCGTCGTCCCCCCGTCCTCGGGCTGCGCGGAACATGGCGGAGCTGGAGCTAGGGCAGCACTGCGGGGTGGCGGATTGCAGACAACTTGGTAAGGGACGGCACGGTGGGGCCCGCGGGCAGCCGCTGATAGAAGTGCTGGGCCGGGGGCGGGACGCGGGGCGGGGCCCGGGGCAGTGGGGCTACAGGGCCCGTGAGGGGGTTGCGAGGTGTTTCCCCCTCGGGGCGTCCTCCGGACTGCTGCAGCCCTGCACGACCCATTGCCAGGGCCTGTCGCTTCAGCTGTGTCACTGGGCGGTTTGTCCTTGCTTTGCCAGCCGTCCTTATGCTGGTTTTCCGTTCTTCACCCTTGCTTGCCTTCGCTGATCTCGGGAAATGATGTTAGTGTAATGTAACCGTTAAGAAAGAGGCCGCAAAAAACTTGAAGGCTTTGTGGTGCGACCACTCGGTCTTACAGAGGAAGTGACCAAGATCTTTGGACTTGAGCTTTGCAGTCCAGTATGGTGGTCTGTTAAGACCAAATCTGAAGAATGGAGAACTGGAGTAATAACCTGGAGGTGGGTGTTTGTTGCCAGTGGTGATGTGATTTTATCTGTAGGAATTGGTGGGGATTTGTGCAGAGACTTCAGAAGTATGTGCAGTTTAAATTGCACAAGGACAGTGTGTATGATATGAAGGACAGAGAGGAAGGAACAGGATCATCAGGACTGTTAAATGGAGGAGACCTTAGGCTTTTTGGAAGGGGTAGCATCTCCTCCAGTTGGCAACCCGTCTAATAAAAACGTAAAATGTCCACTTCTCCAGCAGTCAGTAAACAGTATTCTGAGTGGTCTCGGAATAAATTATTTTTTTTAGCAAAACTGTTAAATTTGATGGCTAGCCACAGGTTTCAGATTTTTATATTGACACCCCACCCCCAATTTTTAAAGCATAATTCCAGCTTCTGGAATATATAATTTACTTATAAGTTTTTCAGTAATACTAACTAGCGGAGTTAGTGTAACTGTGTTAAAAAAGCCACTTCTGGGTACTGTGCAGATGCAGTTGGTAAGTGCCCTTGTAGAGATACCTACTTCATGATACAGGTAAGCAAAAGTTAATCATGTAAAAATTAAGCTAGAAAGTATTACTAAATCAATGACTAAATCAATGTCTAAGTGAAAACAAAACTCTTTGTTACAGATTTTCTCCCCTTTGTATGTGATGGCTGTTCAGGCATCTTTTGGTAAGTTCATAGAATCATAGAGTATCTCAAATTAGAAGGGGCCTCAAAGGATTACTGAGTCCAACTCCCTGCGCCTTGCAGAACTAAACCATATGACTAAGAGTATTATCCAGACATTCCTTGTACTCTTGACAGGCTCAGTTCTGTGACTGCTTCCCTGGGGAGTGTGTTCTGAGAGGGAGGTTCCCCCTCAGTGGAGAACCTTTTTGTAATGCCCAGTCTGACACAGTTTCATTCCATTTCCTCGTGTCCTTTTGCTGATCACCCAGGAGAAGAGATCAGCACTTCCCCTTCCACTGCCCGCCTTGGGGACGTTACAGACCACAATGGGTTCACCCCTCCGTCTTCTCTAAGCTGAACAACCCAGGTGACCTCAGCCACTCCTCATGCATCTTGCCCTCAAGGCCTTTCACCATCTTAGTCACCAACCTTGGGACACATTGTAATGCTTTCATGTCCATATATTGAGGCACCCAAAACTGCACACAGTACTTGAGGAGAGGCTACAGCAGTGCAGTGCAGAGGGGTACAGTTGCCTCCCTCAACTCTAGCTATGCTCTGCTTGATGTACTCCAGGGCACACTTGGCCCTTTTGGCTTCCATGGCACACTGTTGACTCATACTCAATTTGCCATCAACCACCACCCCAGATCTGCACTCCATCCTCTTTTCCCCCCGATTGTATGTATAACCAGGATTACCTCATACCAGGTGGAGAATCTGGCACTTGCTCTTGTTAAGTTTCATATGGTTGGTGACTGCTCAACTCTCTAGTCTATCCAGATCTCTCTGTAATGCCTCTCTACCCATGAGGCAGTCAACAGCTCCTCCTAGTTTAGTATCATCAACAAGCTGACTTAATGTACATTTGGTTCTTGCGACCAGATAATTTATGTAAATCTTAAAGAGCACTGGCTCTAAAATTGAACCCTGGAGAACCCAGTGGTGACTGGCTGCCAGCCTGATGTAAACCCATTTACTATTAACTCTTTAAGCCTGACCTGATCACCTGTTGCTCAGCCATCACACTATGAACTTGTCTAGCTGTGTGCTGGATATTTTGACCAGAAGGATACTGTGAGAGACAGTTCGCTAAAGTCTAAACCCACCCGCCACGTCTGCTGGCTTCCCTAGGTCAATTAGGCAGGTGAACTTGTCATAAAAGGAAATTAAGTTAGTTTTCCTGTAAGATTTCAGTGTGGCAGTTGCGCAGACCTAAGTGTTATATAAAAGGTTCTGTGACTCGATTCAGATACATTTAGTTAAAAGTAGTTGCTTCTTTGAAGTTGCCACTTTCTTCCCGAGCTGCCGTTATGGATCTTTGAAATCAGTAGGATTATCCTTAGCATACAGGTAGATTATTTTGGAAAGCATCTAATTTAGGCCCTGTTTTGTACTGATTTGTTTTTGGTGGAGGGAGCAGGGTATTCTTGTAGGGGGAAAAGACAAAGTTTCTTCCAAGGTTCAAATCAGGGCTTACACTTTGATTTACACTTCAGATTAGCAGAAGCCAGCTGAGATCAAGTCAGATCAACTACAGGCAGATTTCCCTTTTAATGTCAGAAGCCTTCAAGGGATTTCTGTTGCTGTGTGAGGTGATTCAAAAGCCATTAAAACAAACTCCAGTTGCTTTGAGCTGAATTCTTAAGCAGGGGCATTGGAACTAAATGGTGGTCCTTTCCAACCCTAACTATTCTACGATTCTATGATTCTGTGATTCTGTTCTGTATCTTGGGCCATAGGTTCCAAGAGCTAAATGTTTTACTTAGGAAGAATATGATCATAGAATCATAGAATAGTTAAGGTTGGAAAGGGCCTTAAGATCATCAAGTTCCAACCCCCCTGCCATGGGCAGGGACACCTCGCTCTAAACCATATTACCCAAGGCCTCGTCCAACATGGCCTTGAACACTGCCAGGGATGGAGCATTCACAACCTCCCTGGGCAACCTATTCCAGCGCCTCACCACCCTAACAGGAAAGAATTTCCTCCTTATATCTGATCTAAACTTCCCTTGTTTAAGTTTTAACCCATTACCCCTTGTCCTATCACTACAGTCCCTAGTGCATAGGTTAAAACAATTTTTGGAGAAGATTCGTTATTTAATTGAAGTGTTGCCATGACAAAACTTGTCAGATCATTCTTTAAACACTTAAATGTTTTCACATGCAGTTTTCTTTTACTGAAATGTAGATAACGTTGTGATATTTTCTTTTGCCACAAAGCCTTCAGCACAGAAGCCGGGATGCTCATGGGTGTTCTGAGGTAATGTAATAATATATGACTACCTTAAAATTAAAATTCTGTATAATTTAACTATTTCCAGATAAGATATATACATACAGTGTATAAGTATGAAATATATAATGTCTCATTGAGAATGTGACAAGCTTAAAAACAATGAATCTATTCTTTTTCTGTCTGTCAGAAGTAAACTGAGTTTGATTAGGATGATGGTTCTTTTTCTAACTGTGAGCTAAACTTAACCAGGACAAAAGTAGGAGAGAATTGCTGGACTAATTTTGCCCACAGAATGGAGAGCTAGCACGGTTCTTTCGGAAAGCTGGGATGGTGACTTTTATCTGTAATATCTGTTTATTTACACAAAATATTTTGCACTAATACCTAGGTGAATATAAGAAACAATTCTGTGAAACCAGATCAGCACAGATCTTACCCATGCTCGTACAAGGACTGTAATGGAAAGGAGCTTTTGCCACTTTTATGTCCTTACTGTGAAAAACATTTTTGTCTAAGGTAAGCAGAACAGAGTGTTTAAAAACCAATACTCATTCATTAGTGTATGAAAAAAGTACTAAAAGTTTTGCACTGTTGTTTACAGGCATCGGCATCAGTCAGACCATGAATGTGAGAAACTGGACACACCAAAACCTCGAATGGC
This sequence comes from Neopsephotus bourkii, assembly GCF_033783945.1. Lineage (NCBI taxonomy): Eukaryota > Metazoa > Chordata > Aves > Psittaciformes > Psittacidae > Neopsephotus > Neopsephotus bourkii. The sequence continues at coordinate 12,606,222 of NW_026902293.1, read as the reverse complement.
TGCCACACAGCAGCTAGTTAAAAGTATTGTAGGCAAGTACAGTGGTTTATATATTCTGCAGTTTTCTTCAGAAGGTTATTTGAGCTTGTGGCCTCCTGTGAGGGTTCAGATTTAATCATATAAGATTTCCTTGTTTAAATAGCCCTAAACTCACATGTCACTATCTAATACTGTTCATCTAAACTGAGACAACAGTAACATATGTCTGTAAAGAGAATTTTTAAAGATTAAATAGGGCTCAGGTTTTTTTCAGAATTACTCCCATACAAAGACAGGCTAAGAAAATTGGGGCTGTTCAGCCTGGAGAAGAGAAGGCTGTGTGGAGACCTCATAGTAGCCTTCCAGTATCTGAAGGTGGCCTAGAAGAATGCTGGGGAGGGACTCTTCATCAGGGACTGTAGCAATAGGACAAGGTGCAGTGGATTCAGACTTAAACAGGGGGAATTTAGTTTAGCTAGAAGGAAGAAATTTTTTATTGTGAGAGTGGTGAGGCACTGAAACAGGTCGCCCTGTTCCAGTTGTGAACACTCCATCCTTGGCAGTGTTCAAGGCCAGGCTGGACGGGCCTTTGAGCAGCCTGGTCTAGTGGAAGGTGTCTCTGCTCATGGCAGGGGAGCTGGAATTAGATGATCTTAAGGTCCTTTCCAAACCTAACCATTCTATGATTGTCTTGATTCAGGATACCTGATATCATGACATTGGGAGGACATGAAAAGGATGGGAACCTTGGAGATGTAATGAGGCCAAATAGGCTAATTCCAAGATATATTACAGAGACGGCATGAGTCATCATATTAACAGTAATAATATTGTTCTTAGATTCTAAAAAAAAAGAGGAATCAAAAAGCAAAAAATGCAGAGGATCGAAAAACAGTGCAACAGCAGCAAAAGTGGCATTAATGAAGCTGAAAATGCATGCGTGTGGGGACAAGTCCTTGCCTCAGGTCAGTGATGTTTGTTTTCAGTAGTGGAATTCTCAAACGAAATGGAAAGTTTTGTAAATATCTTGATTTTCATCTAGTTCTCTCAGTTTGGTTTTGGATTTAATTCCTCAAGACCACAACCATTTATATGTATGTTTCAGCCTGGCACCCAAAAGCAATCTCACTACTCTTAGATCTGTTATAATGTGTCTCTGGAATGTGGATCAGGCAGGTCAAATTTGTTTATTTTATAGGAGAAATGTGTTTGTCTGCCACACAGGTGTCATCCAACACTGCAGAAACAGACAAGTTCATTAATGTTGCAAGAACTTTTACGTGGGCATTCCTGGTAGAATGATGACAGCAATCACAATTGCTGTTTTCCCACCCAGGCTGAATTTGTTTGTTGGGGCATCGCAGTGTACCATGGGGCCTTAGCATAAGAATGTGCCTTTTAAGGTTGAATTTGGTAATTTGGAGGGTCAGGAGTGAGTATGCCAACTTAGGTTGGTACCAAGATACTTTCAGGAACAGGTTCAGCTATGCACTCAGAATTAGCATCTGAAGATTGAGGGTGGTATAAACAATGCCCACAGTTTGATTCATTACCCAGTTGAGAAATTATGTTTGTGAACTGAATGACATGATTATCATCCCATTCTTGAAATAGTGAGAAAAAGGGTACAAATAAAGGTAAGTATAATACAGTGGGTGTTGTGATAATCTTTTTACAGCTGAGGTTTCTGTGAAGGTAAAATGATGATTCCTTGGGTGCAGTCCAGGTTTGTTCAGGTTAATGAATCTGTCCAAGTACTGTCCAAGGACCTGAAGTGAAAAGAAATTACTCATTCTTGAGCATTATCCAAGCCTCAGTGAAAGTTAAAGGGAGTCTCCATTTAGAAACAGTTTTCCATATGCCTTTTTCTCAGGGCATATGTGACAGATACTTTAACCATCAAAGGGTATTTAATAGGAACAGTTTCACTGTGAAAAGAATGATGGGCTGACAGTGGGGGTTTTGGATGCTTTATGGATTAGAGAGCAGGAAAATGAGCCTGTTGCACCAGGCATCCAGTCTGCTGGTTATGTAGGCACCAAACAGCTTTAGGTAGGGCTTTACTTCATCTTCCTGTACTTAAACTTTGTTCTAGAGCTCATTTTAATAGACTATTCCACTTCTTAACTGTTCCATTACTTTGGGGTCTGTGGGACCCTGGAACACCCAGCCAACCCCACAGTGTTCACACCATTCCTGGATTTCTTTATTTTTAAATGAGTGCCATTGTCAGAGTGCACAGCAGAGGGCATGGGAGGGCATTTCCCTAAGCCTGCTATTATTTCAACTCCCGTAAGGATGTAACGCCACCACTCGGGTGTTCGAGGGAGAAGTCCGATATAATCTATTTGCCAAGTGGACCAGGGGACTTACTTTCTATCCCCCCTATCCATTTGGTCCCACAAAAGATGACTCCTGGCTGGAGCCTTGGCGTTGTTTCTTCATCAGTTGTTTCAATAGCCCAGTTACTGTTGCCCTGTCTCTAGCTCACAGAATATTCATACCAAATATATTTAAGTTTCCTGGTTCTATTTGCTATTTTCAGGGGGGTTTAATGATATTTTTCTTGGTTGTTTTTTTTTTTTTTAATAACTTGTGGCACTGTTTTTCAAGAGACACTCTTTTTCCAGACTATCAGTCTTTAATTTGGTTATACCAATTCGAAATCCTTTGCTGATAATTCACCTTTATATTTCTTCCTTTAACCTTTCAGCATATCTGTTCTCAATTTTCCATACTGCCAGCACATTCCTTCCATCTGGCCTTCTTAACTTTACACATATATTTCCATTTTTTAAAACTCATTCCATACGGCTTTTGAATTGTGGCTTATTGGCTGTAGCCACTTCTTGGGATTTTTCCATCTATTTTTTAAACCCCTTTCTCCAGGAGTCCCATTTACTGGGGAAGTCAGTTATCACTCTGACCCAAGGGCTATGCCAACTACACCAATTTATTCTGTCACCCAACAACATGGGGACAGACATATCTTTCAGGATCCCTGGCAGAATGATGACAGCACTAAGTTGTTGCTAAATCTGTATTATTTTAACAGAATTTGTTGATCAAAGTAGCACAGAATTTTTATAATCACAGTGTAGCACCGTTTTTTAAGTGGTGTAGTGAATTTTATAGCACAGCTTAGCTTATTGTTCCTAACCACCTGGATTCTCTGCAGATCGGGTCAAGTGTTACTACTTGGCATGCAGTATCAATATTGCAGTCATCTTCATTGGGGACTGTAGTGATAAGACAAGGGGTAACAGGTTAAAACTTAAACAGGGGAAGTTTAGATTGGATATAAGAAGTTCTTACTGTTATGGTGGTGAGGCACTGGAATGGGTTGCCCAGGGAAGTTGTGAATGCTCCATCCCTGGCAGTGTTCAAGGCTAGGTTGGACAGAGCCTTTGGTGACATGGTTTAGTATGAGGTGTCCCTGCCCATGGCAGGGGGTTGGAACTAGATGATATTAAGGCCCTTTCCAACCCTAACTATTCTATGACTCAAAACATGTAAAAGAATAAAAGTCACTTACTCAGTCCTTGGATGAAGCAGACGACAGTGGAAGTGTCCCTGGCCACTGACTGTGGGGTTTGCTGTCCAGCAGCAGTTCTGGTCCATGTCCCACTTAGGGCTTGTAACTGCTTGATTTATGGACAGTGATCTGTATGCTGCTGCACTTCCCTGTTCTGTGACAGGCTCCTCACCACTGGCTTGGCGGGGTGCCTGAGACCTTCGAGGCCAGCAAGGATGGGAGTAGTCGTCCTGCTGCCCAGGGACCTTGAGGCTGAAGGGGAGGGGAAGGGGAGAAATCTGTCTGGTGCGCAGGACCTTCAGGGCTATCAGCAGGGAGGAAGAGGGACTGATAAATGACCAGTTTGGTCACAGAGAATTGCTATATGAAATGATATTGTATATTGCTGTATAAAATGGCATTAGTTATACCAACGTTATTACCAGGGGGTATCAGTCACAGGGATGCTTTTCACGCTGAGTAATGAGAGGCTTTTGACACAGATAGGACACAGTCTGCACAACTCTATACCAGTAGTATTGAGCCTGTCTCATACACAACTTAGCTTTTGTTCTGCAAAGCTCCATTTTTATTTCTGCTACTTAGATATAACAGGCATATATTGCATTGCTGGGTGAAGTATGAAGGACTTGAGGTCAGTTGTTCCTGCCTTTGGGTTGTAATAGGGTTTTGACAGTTGCTTTCAGCCTTTCATTTCTTTGATTTTCAAAGTTATTTCACAGATTCCTTTATTGTTTTTCACTACCGGGGCCAGTCAAACCTGGTATTCAAGGCTTTTCCACATACCAGGATTAAGAAACTCCTTGATTGGGTTTAGAAAATCCTTGATTCTTTCATCAAGAGTTTCACTTTAGATCTGTATTTATACATCCTCTTAAAAGAACTGTATTTAAATTGTTTTTCACAATATTGTTATGTTGCAGCACATCACGTTCAGGCCCATTAAATTTATTTATAATACTGAGAACATTCTATGTGATAGTCATAGTTTTATTGTTAGGTTTATCTCAGTAGAGTGCATTTAATCACTGTTTTTAAAATAACTACACCTACTCCATTATTGAGTCCTCTTATTAACTTTTTTTATACTTTGTTATGCTTAGAAAACTGCTTATGCAGAAGTTGTAATACAAGGATCTGCTTATAGCATTCATCAGATAGCATCACTGTAATAAATATGTGCTGGAGGGAAAGTGATTAATTTAAAATATTGTGGAACATAATTTAAAAAATCCACCCTGAATATATGTAAGAAATTTTTAAAAGTGACTTCCTAATTCCAAAGCTAGTAAGCTCTAAAAAGTGTAGTACAAATTACTGTATGCTGGTTTCTCTTACTGTTCATTTTCTCATGTGGATGTTAATTGTTTAATCATCCACAATAGTGATAATTCTGACTGATAAATTGAGCCTGTTGATCTCCAGCACCCTCTATTTAAATTGCTAGACTCCTCCTAGCTGCCTTCTGTCTACCTTGTTCTAGTTCGGTAAGATTTTTTTGAATATGAATTTTCTGGAATGCCTCTTATGCACATCACTTTTCTCATCATGATTGATTGACATTTTTTTGGAGGTGCACAGGAAAAGGACAGGGGGCAATGGGCACAAGCTGCAACATGGGACATTCCAATTAGATGGTAGGAAGAAAAATCAGTGAGGCTAGTCAGACTGGAACAAGCTCCTCTGAAAATCTGTGGAATCGGCTTCCCTGGGATGTTCAGAAGTTCTTTGAATCTGACTTAGATCAACCTGATCTACCTGTATTTACAGTTAGGTCTAGCTTTAAATTTCCCCCTGCTTTGAGTATGGTTTTGGACCACATGACACCAGAGGTCCTCCTTCCTGACCCTTCTTACCTATGATCAGGAAAATCAGGCTATCTTAGAAATACCTTTCCCTTGGCTTCTTTATTCAGATTAGCTTTCTGCAGATGATTGTTTCTTTTAGTGTCAGACCTGATAACAGGTTACAGACCTGACCAGCTCAAAACAGGAGGGCTATGCTGCAAAGTAGCATTAGTTGTTGTGTCCCTGCCTGACTGGTATTTTCTTGGATATGGCACAGAAGTTCCAGGACGTATATCTCATAGGTAGGGGTGCAACAGTGGAATGAGCTGGTTTGTGAATTAAGTTCCAGTGGACTGGAGGATCAGCTGTAGGAAGTGTGGGGCACTGATAGCAGTTGGGTGATGTTGGCATGTGTTCGTAATAGAATGGCCACTGTGTTAGCTGGTTTACAAACTGTCATTTACATTTTGGCAAGATACAGGTCCTGCTTCCATTGCCCCTTTGTAATATTCCTAGATGTTAAAGATTTTCTTGTGTGTGGAGAGCATTCAAGTTTTGAGAAAAATGCACAGATTGAAATTCTGCCTCAGCTTTATGAACACAGATGGGGAAAAGGTAGTTCTGTGTTTTTCTAGGGAGGGCCTATGTAAACCATTTTAAAAGACTTCTGTCTTGTTTGATCATGGCTTGGCTTGGGCTCAGCAAGAGCTGTTTTAACTGGTGAATATACCAGTCATGCTTGTGCTGTGTCTTCTCTTGAATGTCAAGAAAAAATAACCTTGGAGAAGGGATTGTCCTGATCCCTTTCAAAACCTTTTCTTCACAGGTTACTTTTGTTTTGGTCTGTCAGATACTGAAAAAGTGTTTAGCACATAAAAGGTGGAAAAACAGGATAAAGGATTAGCTGGCCATGACTGGGAGTGTTGTTTTGTGAAACTGGCATTTCTGTTACAGTGAATTGTTCAGTTTTAACCCCCTTTGCATTCCAATTTGAGACATTATACTGCTGCCAAAAGACAGCACTGCTTATTTATATTCACCTTCTTCTCCCCAGAGTAGTCATTATTATCCAGCAAACCCAGGGCAGACACCTTTTCATGTCTCTCTATATGTAGTAGTCTAGCTGTGGGACTCTGGCTCAAGATGTCCCACCTCTCTGAACTTCTTGTCCATCATGCATGTGCCTGCAGCTGGAAGGGATTCGACTTGATCTCATTTATATTCTGCAGGAAACTGGGGTCTTGGTTTTGATGGAATAGTACAAGTTTGAGCTAGTAATTTGGGGGTTGAAATGTAAAGGTTTGGGGTTTTTTTACTGAAAAACGGTTAATGTGTATGACTGGTATTATGTGCTGTTTCTGTGAATAATTTTTTGTTTATTTTTCATGTTTTTCTAGACAGAAAGAATTTATTTTCAAGTATTTTTGCCAAAGGGAAACAAAGAGAAAAGCAAGCCCATGTTCTTCTGGAGTAAGTGGAGTATTGGCAAAGTAGTAGATTTTGCAGCTTCCTTAGCAAGCCTTAAAAATGACAACAACAAATCAACATCCCAGGTAAATCATAATAATAACAAACGTTTTCCAGGTTGTTGGATTTTGATTTTGTTTTGGTGGGTTTTTTTAACCACTTAGTCCCTCACCCACCCTACTCCTTGCATCTCAAACGAGCAAATCCTTATGTTAATTTCTGTGCTGTTTGTTTTGCAGAAATTGAGATTATGCCATGCTGCCTCTGGAGAAGCCTTGCCATTTGAGCACACATTGGAAACATGGCTATCTGATAAAGACTATCCATTGTACAATGGCGGAAATATAATTTTGGAGTATCTTAATAATGATGTTCTATCTATAGAAGATACAGAGTCATACTTTAGTTAATCAGTAAATTATCACAAACAAAAAAATATTTTTTATTTTTATTTGTTTTTAGAAATGTGGTATTTAACAAAACCAAGTCCAGTTTTATTCTGAACTCACTGGTATGCCAGGGTCTGTCCTCAGTTGTAAAGACAGACTTCCCATCAATTTCTCAATTTTTTGACTGACAGAAGAGCTATGTCCTGAAAGGAAAATTAGTTATATTATTAACTAATATCACAAATACTCGCTTTCTATAATAAATTCTTACTTTATGTAGCTGTATCGTGTCAATATTTTTTTCTTAAATTTTATATTTTATGTAAATTATGGGAAAAGTATGTATTAAAATCTATAATGAAAACGTAAACTTGCAGTATATCAATTCTCTGAAGGAAAGAAACACACTCGCTATTGCAGCATCTTTTCTGTATCTACAAGAATATGTTTCATTGAGTTTGGCATCCAGCACTGTCCATGCTCCTAGTCCATGTTTTCATCTTGTAATAGCATAACAAAATTAGAAGGAAACCTTTCTGAAATGAAAGTAAATTCACACAGATGTCTGTCTTGTGTTTGTAAATCTCAGCATTATTTGTGATTAGAAGGAGGATAAGGAAAGAGAACCTGAAATTATCCTTTTCTAATTCTTGTGTAGAAAAGGAAGAAATATGGTAAGAGAGGAAGAAATACAGCTCAGCTACAAGCACAGCATTCCACAGCTTGCATTTTCATCCTGGCATTTCCAACCTTACATAAATCCGTATTGTTTTCTCTTCAGCAGTCTGCAGTATTGACTTACTAAGGTGTAAAGCTGTTGTTTACAGTGATTGTACATGAAGTTACACCTCTGGGTGCATAAGTATAGAATTAGTGGATTTCTCAATTAACTGTGTCTTGAAGGTGTTTGGTGCTAATGAAAAAGATTGTTCAGAATATCAGTAGTTGGTGTGCTCCAGTTTTTGGATGTCATGGTAGATTTCAAAGCTGGACTGTAAATTCAAAGCAAATGTAACAAAGAAGATTCGTAAGATTACTTTCAAGGCTGTTTCGAATAACTGCAGCATAAATTTGCAATGTTGCATGTGTATTTACAGCCAGCACTTTCCTAACCATAAGTTCTGATGTATGACCAAGGAGCTTTACTTCATCCTTCTTGAGTGGGCCTGTTAACAACCTAAATTCATTCTGCAGTGGCCTTGACCCTCTAAGCTGGAGGAGCAGAACCCTTTCAAAACTGATCCCTCTAATTTTCTTTAATCTGTTTACAATTTTTTAGCCAATGTTCTTCATTTGGGACGAGCTGAAAAGACAGTCCTACAGTGACAGGACAATGTACGAACAGGTGTAAACAGCAGTGGAAAGCACAAGCCTAAGCTCCATTTGAAAAGCAGTATACGTTTCTACTGCTCTGTGGTGCTGTTCAGTATGAGTGAACTACTGATGCAAACCTAGTCATCAGATACTAAATAAGTTAGCAAGATTTTCAGCTGGAATAAGATGCAGCATGTAAGGTATGATCTAGTGGATTGTGAATTGAGTGCAGTATTCAAAGTGAGAGAAGTCTCTGCCTCCCCCAGCCTGTCTCACTGCTTGATCAGTGTGACTCACCTTTCAACGCATTTTCAAAGAGAAAGCTACCTTTCTTTTTCAGACATGGGCCGCTTTCTTTCAGGCAATGATATTCATGTGCTATTCTCATATTTGCAAGGGTGTTTGTCTTGTGTGCGCACTGTGACTTTAACATACTCAGTTAATGCCTGGAGGTGTAATTGGGCCGCAGGGAGACTGAATATATTGTTCAAAAATGTCAGTATGATACATTTCAGGAACATTGTCCTGCCACTGCAGGGAAGAAACTCTAAGGGGAGGACAGGAGGCATAAGACTAAGCAATATTGCTAGTCCTGTGGAAATGGAATTTTGCTTTGAAGAACATGAGGCAGAGAAGTGTACTCAGAGCAACAACTCAGAGGTCAACACTGCACCACAGTCTGTTGGGCAGCCACAAATCTGGATCTGGTGCTTTGGCTCATTCAGTTATCGTGTTCACTAACTGAGAAAAATGGTCCTGTTTTTTCCCTAGTACATGCTTGCCTAAAAGGAACCATTGTCTCCTGTGTTACCGTATACCTAGATTCTGGTTCATTTGTACTGGTTTGAAAACAGACATGCATGATGTACCCATTCTAGGCACAGCTGCAATAAAAACACATCACAATGTAAGAAGAGTCTGCTTAGCATCTTTTTCAAAGGTACACTCCATTGGCAGAACAAAAAGCATCACGGATTTCAATACTATCATGTAGTATACCTCTATAACAACTTAGGAGTACTGTAGGATTATTACATATGATTATTATATATTGAAGTTGCATAAACACCCAAAAACATCTCAATAAGCATTTCACTATTAACTGTCTTCTTTTTATTTACAGTACTCTTTACTGTAGGTGTAACATGACCTAGATATTGATAAATTATTTTACTGGATATGGTGTGGATGCCACACAGAGTGCTTCTGGTTTCCATGAGGGAAAGGGTCTTCAGTGGCTAAATACTTAGTCAGTTACCTGGAAGCAGGAAGCACACATGCATTTCTTTGCTTTCCCCCACCTATCCCTCCAGCCGCTTGTCATCTCCCTTTCCAGCGCAATAGGAACAGTTCCCTTTTCCCTTGTTATTTTTTTTCCTCCCTTTCCTCTTCAATTCTCTAGTCATCTTTCTTACGCTGCTCTGGTAAGGAATATGCACTAAGAGGCCAAACATCATTGTGGCACAATTAAGTCAGGGAAGAGCCTCAAGCTGAACTTGTTCCTGCTGCTGTTGTTACAGAACCAACAATACTTACTGTAGCAAAGTCTGCTGCTACAGAACAGTAATTTTTTCAGCATAGAACTCTTCATTTACCCCTTCCTTCTGCCCCTGACTCTTTTGCCCTAGCAGTTACAGGCAAAATTATTAAAATAACATTTGTTGTGGATAAAGGGAAGATAAAACTTGGGATGCAATAAGTAAATCTTTGGTGAGACCTCAAAGGTTTTACTAGGAAGGCTGCTTTCATCACTTGCCAGTTATTGCTAAGGGCTAGTAGCCTGTAAATGGCAGTACAAATACAGCAAGTCACTCTTGATAAGACTCCAAAAAGTTTTCACATCTTATTCCAGGAATGTGTCTGGGGTTGTATACAGAAACTCATCCCACTTAGTTTTCAGAAACTGAGAACTAAAACTAAATTAAGCTAGTCTGACAGAAAAAATAATTGAGGACAGCTGAAAACTGTCCTAATCATCGACATGAGGAGCAGAAGCAGAAACTTTCTCAGGGTGTCAGTATCTTGCCTAGGCTAGAACTGCTTACATTTCAAATGTTTAGCCTCTATGGTATCTTTACCTAGCGTATATAATTTTTTGTTTTTAAAAAGCTAGTTATCTTGGCACATTTTCATAGGGGAAGTTAAACAACTCGATCTGGGGAAAAAAAAAAACCAAACCAACAAAAAACCACCAAAACCAACAACTCAAAACATTGTAGAGAGGACACCAACATTTGAAACCATTGTTAATTTTACGAGCTTGTGTTTAGAAGTAGCTGAATTATTTAACTTCAAAGTTAATAAATAAAAAGTTAAACTCACTTCTGGTAGATGCAAAGAAAATGTATGCAGTTACTTAACTGACAAGTGGAATCTGTAAAAAGTATTTAGTGATTTTATAATAAACAGTATTTTCATCCAATCTATTAAAATAAGTATCAAGCTTTTTGGTTGTTATATCTGTATAGCAATTGTAGAGAATGCACAAGGTCAAGGCTTTGCAAACATTTTATCACTGAGAATAATCCTGGTAGCAGCTCCTGGTCTTGTTTCAGTTCAAATACTGCTGCAAAATCACTTGGCATTTGTGGTATACCCAAATGCTGTTTGGAAATAGTTATGTTAACATCAAGAGCTCAATTTTGCTCAGATAAGTGACCAGTTAAACCAGGCAATGCTGTAACAAATAAGAAATAATACATCACACTAAAAAAGCAGACAGCAATCTCTCATACTTTTATTTTCATCAGTTTCCTTTTGTGTGTGCGTTTTAGAAAAGTATGTACCTTGGAGTGTCATCAGTCTGGTCTGAAGACTTATCAATAGATCACCTCTGTTCATCTCACGTATCAGGTGTAACATACAAATACAGCTCCTTGCAGCTCAGTTCTCCTCGTAGTAGTTTCTTTCATTAAATACAAAATTTCCTTTCAGCTGAAATAGAAACTGTGGTTTGGATCAGGAAATTCTTACACTTTTGAGGAGAGAATTCCAGGCATTCACTTCTACTGATTTTGGGATCAATGCAGAATTTGAAATCCCCTTATAGACCCTGTAAAACCCTTGCTGTAATGTTAAGTGTGTTATTAATGTCAAAGAAGCCATTTTCCATGTAGCTTGTACTGAGAAATATTTGGCATCTTGCCTCAACAAAAGATGAATCAGAGCTGAAATGCCTCTTTCAATTGGCTGTATGCTTTTTGCATAACCTTGTAAAGAATGCCTGCAAAATAATTAATAAAAACACACCTTATCATCTCTGGTTCTTCAATGACTGTGAATACTTTAAATAAACAGGCTAATATGACTATTCCTGTTTATGAAATGGGAAGTAGGAAACATGGAAGGGTGCATTGATTTTTCCCACACAACAGCACTGCTGGGGATGGAAACCACATCATCACTGATGTGGAAAGTACGAAAGTACTGCCATGTGACCTTCATCAAGTGTCTTACTGTGGGTTGGACTGGCACTGGGGGAAGGGGATAAGGCTGCTTTTGGTGAGGTAGATATTTTACACCAGCTTCAAGTCCTAAAGGAAACTACAACCCCTGTCCTGTTTACAGTAGACCATCATTTTACATATGACAGTAAATTACATCAGTTGCAATTTGTGAACACAAGACAGCACCTCAGTGTTTTACGTGATGAAAGACAACAGGAGACCTTATAGCAGCCTTCCAGGACCTAACGGGGGCCTATAAGAAAGCTGGGATGGACATTTTACAAGAGCATTTAGTGATAGGACACAGGGGAATGGCTTCAAACTGAAAGAGGGGAGATTTATATTAGATATTAGGAAGAAGTTATTTCCCTGTGAGGGTGGCAAGGCACTGGCACAGGCTGCCCAGAGAAGCTGTGACTGCCCCATCCTTGGCAGTGTTCAAGTTCAGATTGGACAGGGCTTGGATAAACCTGGTCTAGTGGAAGGTGTCCCTGAACGTGGCAGGCATTGGCACTGAGGGAACTGGCTGTGTGGCCCATGGCAGGGAGGTTGGAACTAGGTGATCTTCTAGGTCCCTTTCCAACCCAAACCATTCCATGGCTCTTTGAAAGACCAAGAAAAAACAATGAAACTGTTATCAGTCAGCCTTGGAAAGATTTTTTTTTCCCCCCTGTATAATTTTAGTCATAGTAATGTTGAAAATGCATCATTTGTACTGCCTGGGGTTTTTTGGTGGGTTTGTTGGGTTTTTTTTAAATTATCAAAAATCCTTGTTTGAAAGCTAAGCAGTTTTCTGGAAAGTGTGCTTACTATATATTTTAAAAGTATTAGTTGTCTCTGGTTACCAATTTGGCATTATTCTGATTGGCAAAACTGTCAGCAGGAGGGATTTGTGGAGGGCAGAGGAAGCTGCTTCACTCGAGTTTCTGGGGAGAAAAACCCAGACGTAATGGAGACCCACTTGTTCATTTTACTTGCTCATTTTACTGTTTTTAAGCACTGCGAACTGGATTGATCAGATGCTGTTTTACTTTGAGAGCTCTGTTACATACATTTATGTTCCTTCTCATGGGCCTTCATATTTTTTTTCTGCAAGCTGAGTAACACAGCCTCAACAGCAGTACCTTTAGCAGCCAGAAGCCTTGGTAAATGGCAACCATGTGCCCCATGGTGGTTTATACTGCGTTCAGTTCTGGGCTCCTCGCTACAAGAAAACAGTAGGTCCAGCAACCGACAACGAAACTGGTGAAGGGTCTGGAGCACAAGTCTGATGAGGAACGGCTGGGGGAACTGGGGTAGTTTAGTCTGGAGAAGGCTCACAGGAGACCTTATTGCTCTCTACAACTACCTGAAAGGAGGTTGTAGCCTGGTGGTAGTCAGTCTGTTCACCCAAGTAACAAGCAATAGGACAAAAGGAAACAGTCAAACTGTGCCGGGGAGGTTTAGACTAGGTATTAAGGAAGAACTTCTTCACAGTCAGGTTGTTCAGGCATTGGAACAGGCTGCCCAGGGCAGTGGTGGAATCACCGTCCCTGGAAGTGTTCAAAAACCGTGTACATGAGGCGCTCAGTGACATGGTTTAGAGGTGGTGGTCCTAACAGTGCTGGGGTAATGGTTGGGCTTGATGATCCTGAGGGTCTTTTCCAACCTAGTTGATTCTGTGGGAGATCATTGACAGTATATTCATCTTGACACGTCCAATTATTAAAAATAAGCCGACATCAAAGGCTGATTTAGCCCCTCGACTGCAACCTTTAAGGAACAAGCCCTGCGGCAACCACACTCACCCCCACGACCTGCCCCGCCGCCGGGCTCAGCCACGCCTCCCCCGCGCAGCCGCAGCGGCGGCCGCAGGGCAGCGGGAGGAGGAGGCGGGGTCAGCGATTCGCCCCTGGCGCCTGCGCGCCTCAGCGGGAGTAGGGACAGCGGCGGAGGGCGGCCGGGGTGAGCTGCTTGTTCCTTTTTTCCTCCTTCAGCCGCCATTTCGGTGTGTCGTGAGGTGGCTGTGCCGCTGCCCTGGGGAGCTGTGTAGCCCTGCCACCCCTCAGGCCGGGCCACACGGTCACGGGGCGGGAGGTGCACTCACCTTGGGCGGGCTATGTGGGCCGACCTTCATCCCTTCCGGCCGGGGGTCCAAACCTCTGTGTCCGGATTGAGACCGCTCTTTTGAATGCGCTCCCTGATTCTGTGGGACGAATTCCTCACAGGGCATCTGGAGAAGGCAAAACTAAGCCTGGGGGGGCTGAAAAGACTCTTCTGCTAATCAGTTTAGGTGCTGCTATTTGTACGTGTTATGCAGTTAACGTTTTGGTGAGGTTTTAGGCGTAAATGAATTGCTTTTCTTCTGCTACACGAGTCTGTGTCGTTCTACTCGGTGTACTTAAGGTTCCACTACTGCTCCTAGTCTTTTATGGATAACTTAGTAACTTTATGTAGAGCGGTTATACCCAGTTCTGTGTCCTGACAATGTATGTCTGTGTTTATGTAACAGCCTGTACTTCAAAGGCTATGGCAAGAACATTAGCAACATAATTGAAGCATCATACCTTTTGCATGTTATCTAGCTTTTATAGCCATGTTTACCTGTTTAGGACCAAGGCTGAAAGAGGCAATGACCATTAGAGCAGGGCGATTGGGCTGGGGACTCACGGATGATGTTAATTGCATAGGGCTTTTTATACTGTTTTAGTGCTGGAGTTTTTTATTATAATATATGTAATCTTTGTGAATCTGCAAGTGTTACAAAACGGTTATCCAGGTCATCACTTAAAGGCTGAATGACTTAGGTAATACCCAAAAGGTTTTTGAAAGTGTTAGGGCTCAAAAATCAAACTTTCAAAAATTACTTCTAAAATTCAGATGACATTGAGTTTGTCTCTGAATTGAATTGTGGCATGGAATGAATTTGTGGTCTGTTAAGGTTCTGTCAGAAACAGTGTGTGATATGCTGATTGGTATTTCACATTGCTCAAGAAAGTAGAGATGCATAGAAGATAATGTATATTGTATTGCTTCGTAATATGTAAGAATACAGAAGACACTTCTAAATGACTGTGGGGTCTTATAACTTTCTCATATAGAATCCAAACCGTTTCGTATTTGTGATTGAAATAAACCCTTAGAAAATGCATGGAGGACTAAAATACAGAAAGGGTGGATTTGGGGTTTGAGATTTAACTTTCTAATTTAAGATATTTAAAATAGTTTAAACCATGCTCAATGGATAAAGCTGTATGTGAGCAGTCATCTGCAATGAATTACAGTGAAGATTATAATATTTTAAAGCAAAAAGACCTGGAGCTGTACACTGTGTTTGAGAATGTGCTTGTGTGTACCCACACTACTGCTTTTCAGAGCCATTATGTACATTGAGGTCAGTGTCTAAATGTGGAACCTTGTATATTCATGTATCTTTCAAGACTGAGGCTCTCTCCTTGTTAATGTTTTTGTTTCACCTTTCTTTTAAACCACAAGATGGGGGGGTGCGGGGGGGGCAAGTCTGGTAACTTATACTAAGCTTTTAATACTTTCTAAGTTTGGGTTGTTTGTTGTTTGGCTTTTTTTTTTCAGAGTAAAGCTAGAACAAAATTCCATATTTCAGCAAGGAGAAAACAGTGCAGTCTGGAACAGCAGCACGAGAAAATTAGAATTTGTAAAAAAAAAAAAAAAAAAAATTGAAATAGCCATAATTTTTGTGTTTATCTCTCCTTTTGGTAGGCTAGATACCTAAAAAAGATGGCAGATCCTTGGCAAGAATGTATGGATTATGCAGTTGGCTTAGCAAGGAAAGCTGGGGAGGTAAGTATAAACCATTTACAAATAACATTATTTATAGAGCTCTGTGTGTATATGGGTTTTGAAGGAGTTAAATGTTAGATATTCTTCCAAGGAGTATTTTGTCAAAAAAAAAAAACAAAAAACAAACCAAAAAAAACCACCAAACCCAAAACATAAACTAGCAGAATTCTTCAGTGATGTTAAAGATTGAAGTGTCTTTCATGTTTACAGCTTGGTTAAGAAAGCAACTTTGCTCTTTTCTTTGGAGCAGAGTCCACTTAAAGACTAAGGAGTATCTTTTTATTCCTTAAATTTGATTTTAAAAGGAAATAAATTCTGAATTGTGGCAAACAAGGAAGATCTCTGATTTTCCCTTTGCACTTCACCTATCTACTTTACCACCTGAAAGCAGTTGACAGTCTTTCTTGCAAACACCTCAATCAGCTTTACACAGTGGCTTGTTATGGACACCAGATACCATATCATGTTCTCTACATGAAGATCGCTTTTCTTCTATAAATAAGAAGCATCCCTTGCAGTGTGGTACTTGGCCCACTTGTGATCTAAGAGGGCTTAGAACAAGAAAAGAGTTTGCACATCTTTGCAGAGCTTCAGCATAAAGAGTGCTGAAGCAAAAAAACAAAATGTTCTGTTCTTGGTAGTTCTGCTTCCTGTGTTTGAATGCTGTTTGAGCCAGACAAGATGGCACATGTACTGATTCTGTCCCCTGGAGCTGCAGAATCTGTAGAACATTGTCCCTGCAATGGCATCATTAAAGTCTCCCCTCAGAAAATCTTTCTATGTTGTAGTAAAATACTTCCGTGGGCTGTGAGGCATGGATTCTTGCATAAGCTGATTCTGATAGTTGTAAGATCATAAATGCAGAGTCTGGCTAAAAATAGATGGCTTAAGCTTAGGCTTAAGTGTTTCATTCAACTCTGGTGCTTAAATGTATAAATCTAAAACTTGTCCTAACAAAATAGAGTTTTGTTTCATGTACCAGTGGATCTTTTTGTAGTACGCAAATTTAAGGTCACATTGAAGTTTTTGTGCTGAGTAGGGACTGGAGATAAATGCAAGGGTAAGACCCAGCTCCTGCAGTTAAATCCAGTTTTTGTCACTGCTTGTGTTTTGTATGTGCAGTATAGAAAATTACAGTAAAAATGATGCTCAAGTTTTTATGAAAATTAGTATTTTCCATAAATGGGTAACTTTTTTTCTCTCTTGTTTTTTTACCAGATAGTCTGTGGAGCACTCAAAGAAGAAATATCTGTTATGACTAAAAGTTCACCAGTAGATCTTGTGACAGAAACTGATCAAAAAGTAGAAAACTTCATTATTTCTTTGATAAAAGAAAAGTATCCTTCTCACAGGTACGGCTTCTTATCAATACACTTTTGGTAGAAGAAGGGGAGGGGTGTCTGGAAGAAGAAGAAAATGGAAAGTTTATGAATTTGCTTGTTAAAATTTCATTATGATAGGCATGCTTGAAAGTTACAGAAATCTTCCTCACCCTCATTATTTTAAGTATTTTAGAGGAGTTGTGGGTTGACATTTTGCCCAGGGCTGTAGCATAAAGACAAGGTGTCCCCAGGGTCCCTTTCCCAAGATACATGCTGACAGTCACTTCCACTTGAGTCAGCTGTAAATACATTTGTGTTGGAGAATCAACAGTGGCCCCCAAATTTCTTGTCTCTTGTTGGCTGTTGAGATTGACATGCCTTTGCTGTCTGTGTGGGATATGTGTGCCTTTGTGAAATCTCAGTTTAAGAACATCAAACATGCTTGAAAGAAGACAGGATCTTCTGATTCTTTAAGTCTGTCATACAAAATATTGATTTTTTTTTTTTAATTCCTTTTCCTTTTTTTTTTTTCCCTGCCCCTCCTGAAAGAAATTTATTCTTAAAGGGTGAATTGTGTGTATTTCACTTACTTACATAGAATCATAGGATCAACTAGGTTGGAAAAGACCTTTAAGATCAAGTCCAACCATTACTCCGGGACTACCATATATGGGACTTTCTCTCCCATTTTGACATAATGTCTCAAGTTTAAAGTGGGCTTGCTAATTTTTCTTACATTTTCTTCAAGACTTTATTACTGTAGCTGTATATGTGAAATGTAATAAATCTGCACAAATTTGGAGCAACTTGACATGGTGCAAAATGTCAGTAACCCAGTTAAATTAGTGTAAGCATGCAGACTTGTGGAATGACCTTGACATAACAGCTTCTGTGATACTGATAAACGGTAAAAATTTTAGGATATTTTAGCTTCTTTTTGTTACATAATTGATACCACATTAGACATACTAGTGTTGAACTCCTTCTAATGAATTATTCATCCACCTAGATAACTATTCAGTCTCTCTCTTATCTTTGTGAAGATTTGTCACATGCTGTTTCTTTCTGAGCAATCATCTTCACTTCTATAGTTAATCATAAACCCGCTAATCAATATTAAAGAGACCTTATTTGTTTACTCTCAGCAGTTCTGATTTTACGTGTTTGTGGAGGAAGTCATGTGTTTGCATACTTTTCGTAGGCTGAGTAATACGCGATACATTAATAAACATGCAAAAGGCAAAGAAAAGAATTACACCCACTTAGACTCATCCACATAATTTTGCAGTTGAAAATAAATACTTTCATGTGCAGCTAAAACTGTGAATTTGAGTTCCTGTAGCACTGTGCCTTGTGTGGCCTTTGGGTTGACTATATACTCTGCTGTCTTCTTCAGGAGGAGCTCTGGTTTGGATTTTATCCCTTTACCACCGTTTTGTAATGCTTGTAAAACCAAACAGTTTTGAGAATAACAACTTTCTGTCATACTTGGACTGAAATCAGACTACAAATTTAACTGTTACTGCAGTGGTCTAACCACAAAGGCTTTCTTCAGTTAAAACACAAGCTAAAGAGTAGTGTTTTGTAGCACAAGTAAACTGAAAGTGGTAAACAGCTACAAATATTCTGACCAAAATTTGATGATGCTGTTACTGGAAACCATGGTGAAAACTTCAATGTTCTGAATGGTGAATTTGAGTAATGGGTATTAAAATGTGAAGTTCTCTTCCCTGCATACTGTGCTTACCTGTGACATCGTAAGTATTGATGAAAGCTTGGTCAGATGTGGTTGGTGTTTTCCAGATAAATTGTGTATTTCTTAGCTTTTTACATTTGATCACTGGTGGTACAAAAACCTGTGTCTCACTCTCTTTTAAGAACTTTGCTTTCAGAGACTGTGTTGCATTTCAGACATTTTAATTTCTTTGTATCTTTGAAATGTGTTTGCTACTCTAGCTTCATTGGAGAAGAATCTGTTGCAGCTGGAGAGGGCAGCGTGTTGACAGATAACCCCACATGGATTATAGACCCTATTGATGGAACTACCAACTTTGTACACAGGTCCACCTTTCATTTCTTTGTTAGCAACTTCAACCATTATTTCTTTCTCCAGTTCCATGAAAGTATGTTGTTTTTTTTTCTCACATTTAAATTTAAATATTAAAGGTATTCTGAACTTGTTAATAGTTACAAGTTATTATTTTGATATATTAAGAGCAATGGGTCATTTTTTGTAATATTTTAGTATTTCTGTGAGAACTATCGTAGCCTCTCTCTGTAACCGACAGCAGTTTTTCCGTGAGAGGCCTGTGCTACATAGTAGGAGTCAGCAGCCTTTAGCACAGGTGCCAAATATAGGTGGGCAATTTTTAACAGTAAAGCAGCAAGACTCATAATTAGGAGTTGCATCATCTTCAGAGGGGTGGTAACAGCTTCGAGTGCTGATTGCTAAGAAATTTCAAAATTCATTGAGATCTAGAAGCTGCTGCCATGAACGGAAGCAGAATATTACCAGTAATTGTCTAGTGGTATTTTGCAGGATGAGGAAGGGATTTGCAGTGTAATGCTGACTCCCTATTCCTTCTATCTAAAACATGATAGAGTTTGGCCCTGATGAGATTTTCTGAGTGTACTTGACTCCAAGTTTGGAATCTCTACTACTGTGTGCACCACAGCTTTAAACAGCTGCTGAATCCTGCAAAATAACATTTTGAGAAGCTGTAAGAAGATAACCTGTTCTGTTGGATTTGCAGACATCAAAGCCTGTATTTTTTGCAATTAATTTGCATTAAAGCAAATGTTTTGGAACTGCAAATTTTGAAGAGTAAAAATAATAAATGATTGATTGTGAAAAACTTAGACTGCGATGCAACCCACCCTGTCCCATATACTCCCACTGCCTTCACTCTTTCCCGTGGATCCTTCCTTCTCTCTCCAGTACCTTTCTTTGGTGTAGGAAGTGGAGGTGGGGGGAAAAGCTACCTTGCTTTTTTTGACAAGACCATTTTGGCCATCTTGTTCCTTGTGAGCATGGTTAGTAGCACAGAGGTTTGCTTGTATTCTTTGGCTATAAAATATCAGTCCCTGACCTAATAAGAGTTTTAACAGGAATGGCAGTCCGTAAGCTGTAATAGGCTTAGTTTCAGTGGGTGGAAAAGTGCATATTTTAAATGGAAATTGGTGTTGTTTCGTCTGTTTTCGTAGCAAATTGTGCAAATTTTCAGAAAACTAGTATTTCCTATATAGTCCAGGTTTCTTTTTGGAATGTACATTACATTTAACTGAATATTGTTTTCATTAAAAGTAAGCATGGTAATGAAAGAAGCATAGTATCTAACTGTAAATTAGTGAAATGTTTTGTTTTGTAGGTTTCCATTTGTGGCAGTTTCAATTGGCTTTGTTGTAAACAAAAAGGTACTCTTTTTATTACTTAATATCTAATAAATCAAACCCAAATTAATTCCTTGTTGCTAACTGTAACTAAGATGTGTATTTTCACAGTAAATAGGAAGAAAGGGAAAAATACCAAGATACTTTTTCTTGCAGATAGAGTTTGGAGTTGTATATAGTTGTGTAGAAGACAAGATGTATACTGCCAGAAAAGGAAAAGGTGCATTTTGCAATGGTCAGAAACTTCAAGTATCAGGCCAAAAAGGTAAGCTGGACTGAGTAGTTTATTTCTGGTAATTACATTTATTTTTGCAAATGAGGCATCGACAGTTTTAGGCCTGGATATATTCCTATTTCCTAGCTCATAGTTTTGTTTTGCAAAGAGGCTGGGTTTGGCCATGGGTTGTTTGGTTTTGAGAAACAGTGTTTATGTTCTTTGATGTGTATAGCATGCTTGTGATCTTTGCAGAATTGGGACCCAGCAACTTAAGATTTTATTACCTGTGTGTCGTGGTTCTTTGGTTGGTTGGTTTTAATTCCTTGTATGCCTATAATCCTTCTGTGATTGTTCTTTTAAGAGTCCATAACAAATCTACCAAACAATTCAGCTTCTTCCAGGTGTGAGCTACTGGTTTGAATCACTATCACTCTTGTAGACTTACTACCCTATGTGAAGTAAAATCCACTCTTAAAGTGGGACCTTAAAGATCTGAGGACCTTAAAAGATCTATTTTATAGCAACAGAATTTTATTTACTAATGGTACTGATTAATGTAGGTGCACAGTTGAACCAGATCATGGTTTATTTGCAGTATTTTTTTTACCTGCTATTTTCCACGTAAAGAGAGATTTTTATACATTCGATATGTGCAATATTTAAACACCTATTATTCAATCTCGTAGGAAAACAAGTAAAATCTGCTAATTACTTTTACTCTGTAAGTTGCGCTGTTCAAAAAGTGAGGTTTTATTTCTTTTCCAGACATTACAAAATCCCTTTTAGTAACAGAATTGGGATCAAATCGTGATCCAGAAGCTATGAAGATAGTTCTTTCTAACATGGAAAGGCTTCTCAGCATTCCTATTCATGGGTAAGATATTCCATATTTTTCATACTTGCTGATAGTGTTAATACTGTAAACATTATCATCTTCAGGAAGGATTGGTTGTGTTACACCTTAAATGTGAAATAAGATTTGAATGTTTTCGTCTAGTAGCTTCTTCAAAGAAACTGTTTAGTGTGTTTAACTTTTTCAAGCTGGGACATATATTAGAGCATCCAAAGAACCAGTATTGAGAAGCAAAGCATGTTTGATTTTGTAGGACTAAAAAGCATTGTATTTACTGTTAAAAAATGAAATACAATTTTGTGCCTCTTTCCTCCCCGCACAAATCCTCCTCTCCCCCCCCCCCGCAAAACCCACAAGGAGTGAAACAGAAGCTGTGTTACATTTCTTAGGTTCCTTTTCCTGTAGTAATGAAAATCATTGGGTTTTTAAATATGTGTCAGAAGTCAAAAAAGATCTCCCTTTTCTGTTTCAACACTACGCAATTTTAATTTGTCCAAGTAGTTGAAATTGCCCATAAACTGCTCATAATTTAGTTACATTCCCTGGTTCCTCTCCTACAGAAATGTAGCCAAAGCCTACATTTCCAAAAACCATTTTATATCTAAAACTGGTTTCAGTAGACAGTTTCTTGTTTACTTTCAACGCTACTCACGTTTCTGATCTATAAGGGGTTGTACTTTTGTGCTGAGATTCTCAGGAGTCTTGTTCTGACACTTAACATGTAGATTTTTTTTTTTCTGCTTCCAAAAAGTCTTCTGATGTCATTAAAGTATATATCCTAAATTGTAAGTAGGGAATACATTTTAGGTGTGTTGTCAGTTCAACTTCAGTATTTTATTTGGAAACAATAAATTGAGATTGGAATTGATTTAGTTGCTTCTTGCAATAACTTAGCTTCTATCAGTTTACAATTTAATCTAAATTTTACTGATAATTGAAATAACTGCAATTATTCGTACAAGTCACACTTACTAAGTACATCAACATTTCCAGAAGAAACTGGGATTTGTAGCACAAGGGTTTTGATGAGATTATCCAAATTTAGACTAAATTTTATGCTGTGTACTTTATTTTTTGTGATTATTGCTGTTAGGGTTTTTTGTAAGTCAGAGATGCCTGCTGAGCATTACCAGAGAAACTGAAGTAACTGTTTTTTTCAGCACTGAAATTCTTTTATTCAAAAGCAGAGTATCTGTTACTATTCCATGGGTAGCTATCTTTCATAATATGTTTTAGGTTAAAAAGTTGTTTAAGACGTCTTTTCACTTTAAACCAGAATTTTTTAGCAGAATACATAAATGTGATTTTTGGAAATTGTCTATATTTCGGGAACTTTGCAAGCTGCTCAAGCAAGACTTCATTCCCAGTTTTTTGTTTCGCTGCATCACATTTTCACATCTATCATGTTTTGTCTAGCTCAGTTCACTTTGCATGCAGTGCTTCTGTGTTCTTGGTGCAGTGTACACAAGCATTGTGGCTTTCGGACAAGCTGTTCTCAGTTAAAAGAATCATCTTTCTCCTTTAGGATTAGAGCTGTTGGTACAGCAGCTGTGAACATGTGCCTTGTGGCAACAGGTGGAGCTGATGCCTATTATGAAATGGGGATTCACTGCTGGGACATGGCAGGGGCTGGAATCATTATTACTGAAGCAGGCGGAGTACTGCTAGATGTATCAGGTAAATACACTGAATGCAACTTTAGCTTTCAAATTAGCTTTTAAATAGCTAATTGGGAGCAAAACATAGCAGAAATGAGAAAGCAAATAGGTTTTTCAATCCTCTTTCCAAGTTGCTGCTACTGAATGAAGTTCCCATCCAGTTACTAGACTCTCAATTGTATGTTCTTAAGCTACCAGACAACCTTTAGTCCCTTTGCTGAGCACCTGGAAGAGTGAAAAAACATAGTAAGCAAACACTGAAGAAAATTTAAATGTAGCTCATATGAGGTACCCGTTGTGTTAAATGCGTTTTTCTCCAGGGGCAAAACTTGGTCCTAAGTAGTAAAGTGTCATTTACACTTGCTTTTTTTATTTTTGTTCAGTGCTCATTTTCTTACTAAGTTTTAATTTTATCTAGGTACAAGCTGGTTACTTTGCTTGCTTTGATTTCTAGGTGGACCATTTGACTTGATGTCTCGAAGAATAATTGCAGCAAGCAGTCAAGCTATAGGAGAGCGAATAGCCAAAGCACTTCAAGTAATTCCTCTGAAAAGGGATGATGCAACTAACTGAATGCCAAAGCTGCACCTTAAATGTAATTATATAGTGTCTCATAGTCCCATGTGGTGGTTGTTCTACACCTTGAACCTGATTAAAAAAGATAGATGGTAGTCTTTGAGTATTGGCGTGACTAGCTACATAGTGTTTTGAGGTTGGATCAATGTTCTAAGTTAGCTTTTACTATTAGGTATTTTATTTAACATCACAATTACATAAAGATCTATAAAAAGAAGCAAATACGTACTACTAAGTTTTTCGAGTTTTATACTGCAAGAGTTTCTCTGATGTGTAAAAAATAAAAATACCTAGTTCTGTCAGTGACAAACCAAAATTCACTAACACCACATCATCACATCAGGTCCTGAACCCAGAAAGATTAAGGCATTGCTGTTTAACCAGTCTTTCTCTAACTTGTCTGTTGTTTTCTTCAGTGTCATCAATGTATCTGTTTCCTTACCTTGCTACATTTTTTGTAGAGGTAGTCCACACATTTCCAAACTTTTTTTAGTTGTTTGTAGTTTTGGCTCTAATTTTAAGCCTTTGTTACATGGCTGTCACTGTTTTTGTAGTAATTGTTCTACCTTAGTCATTGTTCTACCTTTCTTATGGTAGTTGAACACAGTCACTTCTTTAGCCTCTTAAGTGGCCAGCGCACTTGCAAATTCATTGAAGTTGCAAAAATAATACTTACTGTGACAGAAAATGTGTATCTCCCAGAAATAAGTTCTGAGCATACCTTTCTATCACCAGATGGACTTAATGTCAATTAAGATGAAGTACAATTTGCATTTGACCATTGGAATCAGCTGATACTGTGTCCTCTGTTTTATTCTCAGCAGTTATAATTTGTGTTAATTTTGCTTGGGTTTCTTATGGATGAGTGTTTTAAAGTCTAAGGAAGCATTACAATCCAAAAGTTTTCATTAAACTGCTGGGGAAAAAAATAAGCCCATAGTCCAGATTTTTTACATAATTTTCTCTAAGTTATGAAAGCAGTGACCAACCAGGATCAGGTTTCCCCTGTGTTACAGAGTATACAGGCACAAAAGAAGATGCATATCTAAAACTAAAGGGTTTATAAATCTAAGAAATATTAGTAATTTCATTCTTGGTGTCAGTTCTGAACTTTGAAACTATACTGGTTCTTTGATCTTTTATATTTAAGCTTGTTAAAAGTATCAGTGTACTGTTCAAATAATTAATGCACTTTAAAAAAAAAGGCTTCACTTAGATTGGTTTTCAGACTGATTTTTTCCATGTCTAAAGTTTCCTAAAGAAAGCTGTCTCATTGGTGGTCCAGTCAAGACACAGCAGTGCTTTGGAAAACCTGGCTTTGTACTGCTGTTTTTATTTTGAAAAATGGTGTTCTCTGTCTTGAAATTTTAACAGATCTCATCTTACAAATTTCAGTCCTTTATATCAGTTGATTTTTGCATATTTTGTAGAAATATTTAATTTGAACCTGATGTCAGAAGAGTAACATTGAGATCAGCTATTTAATGGTCTTGTAAAACAGACAGACTTAGGTTAATTGTACTTTTAAAATTCCTGTTGACAAGAATAGAAAAGGTTTGAGTATTTCACTGTAATTTTATTGCTGCAAGTGAGGTGGGACCATAATTATTTCTTGAGAAGTATATTACCTGTACCATTTCTGCTGCTCTTGTATAACAAATACTGCATAACTTTTTTAAACTGATTTATTTGTGATGAGATGGAGACATGTCTATACTTGAGGTGGGAGAACACATTTGGAATAAATACGCTTTAGCAGCAGTGGCTTCAGATAACGCTTCCTTTTATAACATCTGTCAGAGTACAGTGCTGCATCTCAGCAAGCTGGGTTTGTGAGCTTCAGACTTTCCCTGAGTTGCACACTTTTTTCTTGATATACGTAGATCATAAACCACTGTGCCTTCAGATAAGTGGGATTATGTGTACATCTGCAGGAGGTTTTTAGAGCGAAGATTCTAACACCTTGCAATGTGATCAATGGTGCATTAATCATCTCCAACCTCAGAACTCAAAACTTTACGGGCTATATTAGCTGTGATTGATTTTGAAGGCCCATGAGCTGGTTGAAGCATGTAGGTTTCTTGCTGTTAGCTTTCCTAATAATGTTCTTCAAGGAAAAATATATATTAATTTCCCATCTTGGTCCTCTCACTATTTGCGTTGGATATGAGCCTTTTTTTTGTTTGTTTTTTACTCCAAGAATGTAGCTTTTATGAATTGTCTGAATTATTTTTAATATTTTGGGGGGATCAGAAATCCTTGTTGTTTGCTGTTTTGCTAAGCATTATCTTCTCAGATATTCATCTGATATTGGCCACTTCTTTCGTCATGTGACAGGACACCGAAATGCAATTATACAATTTAAAGGCATTTTCTTTATTGTTCTGTGCTAGCCTGTAATTTTGGCAAATTTTTGTAATAATCTGTTTTTCTAGTAAAACAGAGAAGTTACGATTGCTGTGTAATCAAAATGTTTTTGAGAGATTATATATGAAAGGTAGTTCCTAAATGTTCAAAACAATCGTACTTGGTTTTTTTGCTTTGAAGGATGCAGTGACAGAGATAATCATCTGAGATACTTATTTTTTAGATACAATTTATGATAAGTTTATATATTTACAAGATGTCTCATTGCCCAGTGAAAGCTAATCAGAAAAGTATACTGGTTACCACCGAATGAACAGATAGACTGTCAAGTTAAAATCACGAATATTCCTCATGAAGACATCAACAGTTCAGTACATAGGAACCTTTCTTACACAGCTTTTCAGTGACTAACGCGTGACTTCTGACGGCAAAGTTTGCTGTGGTTTGAATCTCACCAAACTTAAAAGTGCTAGAAGGAAGACATCAGCACAGATTCAGCAGCTGGAGCAAGCGGAAAATTCTGAGAAATAACTGCTGGAAATGAAGGGATCATTATGAGGAAATTTAACCAGCCCTTTTATATTGAGAATTTGACTGAATGGTCCACATGACTGTGGTCGCTACAGAACCTACTGCTATTTTTAACAAAGGTCTTTGGAGTAGATGTGCTGATTTTTAGCCCAAAACTAAAACAATCAATACTACAAAATAGGTAATACTGATTTTTATCCCTGGTATGCATGAAAAAGGGGAAGTAGCCTTAGTCTATCACTGTGGCTGGTGGTAGACTACCACCTACCATCCCTGTTCACTAGCTCTCTCCATTAATTAACTTGCTGAGAGTTTGTAATTGTTTGCTGTGACAACCTGCAAAGCTTTGTTGCTTCTTCAAAGCAGGATTTTCCATAGATTAAATCCATCAGAGCTTTTCCCAGAATGAAGTAGTGCCAAAGACAAAGTCATTAAAGGCTTCAGGTTCTCATCCAGCCCCGTTAAGCAATCCAGTGGAAAACCCACAGTGAAATGGATTATTCCTCATTATGACCCAAAGCTATGATTTTAGTTCTGCATACTCTGATGGCTCAGCGTGAACTAGACATTCTGACTAAATATAAAACATTGATTTACAATCTCACTATAAAGCAATCTAAATAAGGGACACCTCTTTCTTTTCTTGTCCTTCCTGTCCTCTCAAAACCAGCTGCTAATTCAGCTGTATTAATTACCTGTGAGTGAAGTAATTGCTTCGCAAGCCTTGTCCTGTTTCTAAAGTGCTGACAGGCAACTCTCCAAAAACACATTGTTTTGGGATCTACAGCAGTTGGCATAGCTTCCTTTGTTTGCACAAACTCCAGGCACGAAAAGGGTATTGTCAGTGATGTGATACTTCAAGAGTCTCTGCCAGAGCTAGAGTCAGCCAAATCTGGACAGTATAAACCATTCAATCTCTAGATTGCTTGTCCACAACAAAGGTGACAGTGAATGTGGTCTGTCCCATCACTCTTTAGTATCTACAGTCCTCATACAAAGATCCACAGCTTCTGAAGGATCAGCAGGAGCTTCTGAAATGTCTTCTCTGCCTGCTGTCCACTGTCTACCTGCTAAAACAAGGCAAAATCTAACATGCCACAAAGCCATATGCTACGTCGGAACAAATAAACTGAAAGACTAAATTCAGCTGAGAGGGCATTTCACTGAATTAGAGCTATAAGCTGTTGCCTGTTTGAGGAGGATGGATTAGATCTTCCACAATAGAGCAGAAATAATTTCCTAGCACAATTTAAGCTAGTAAGGTACTGAAAATTATGGTGTGTATATATATCCTGTTCCAGAAGTTTATTGCCTGTTGATGACTGCTGCATTAGTCTGAGTTTATACATTATGTGTCATACTTATTTTTGTTTTGCATAGTTGCAGTGATGGTTTTTACACTGGGATGATTCTCTCTACACCAGTGTTGCTTCAGTTAGGACTCAGGCCTTCTGTACACCCATTGAAGTGAAAGGAAAATAAGGCAGAATACAAGAGCAGCTACTGTACCACAGCAGCAGGGAAGAACAGAAGTCTACCCCTTTTTCTACAGTGAAGGGTTTATGTTTTGTTATGTCTGTCTTTAACTCAGCAGAGTTGAAGATACGCTCACAACCATGTAAAACAGTTAATTCGGAGAATGTGATACTACCTCAAATATTTGAGAACTAATTTCACAGGAGCTCATCCTCAACTTGCTGTACCAAACATTCCTCCCCTTGGAGAGTTAGAATTCAGTCTTAGATACAGAATTCAGTCCTGGAGATTCACACACGCTCAAATAAGCCGTGCACTTCACCGTGCCTGGCAGAACACTAGATGGCAGCCGGAGCTAGGAAAACACCAGAATAACCAGGGTTCTTTTTATAGACAAGATTCCCTTTTCTACTCCTCCCTCCCATCCTCCTGCTGTCTATAATTATTGTTGGATACAGCGAAGAGCGTATCTGAGAGCTATTCAAAAGAATTATGCCACTAATATTTGAGGACTTGGGATCTGTTTTTTTGACTTGACAAATTTGAAACAGGACTTTTGACAGCAGCCTTAACATCTCCTCCTTTTCAATGTAAGCGTGTTGAGGATTGTGCTATCACAAGAAGATGAATCTGAATTCTAAAATAAGATAAAAGCCATACAAATGATCAGATTATACTGCATTTGAGGCTGTAATAATTCCTCTGAGATTTTTGCTGTCATACATTAATACTTGGCTTTTAGAAGCCTTTTTTTTTAAATCTACCAGATAATCTCCTGGGCAAGCATGCATCAATGCAGATGCAATAGCCCTTGGACCACAAACCCAGGCTTAAATGACCCTCTTCATGAGACCAGTGACATTTCCCTGTTAATGGCTCAGTTTTCTCTCCTTCAACTTTTATCACTTGTGCTTCATAAATAAAACAAATCACGTTTTCCCTCCTTAGTTCTCTCATTTATGCCGGCTCTCTTCTGCTA
Organism: Neopsephotus bourkii; assembly: GCF_033783945.1. Lineage (NCBI taxonomy): Eukaryota > Metazoa > Chordata > Aves > Psittaciformes > Psittacidae > Neopsephotus > Neopsephotus bourkii. The sequence goes on along the minus strand of NW_026902293.1, from coordinate 12,577,138 downwards.
TGACTTCTCTAAGGTGTGGCAAGACAGATACACGTTGCTTCCTCCAGCTATCCTCAGTTGTAAATTCCCATTTGGACAACAGAATGATGTTTCTGGCAGTGGTGACCTTGGCTGAGGGCAGATAACTGCACAAAGCGAGTCCCCGATGCAGGGATGTGCCCACCTGGGAAATGCTTGCGGTGTGTGATCTTGGGGAAGGAGGAGGGTGGCTGGCCAGAGAAGACCAACAGCAGCAGGTAGCCTCAAAAGGGACAAGAGCTCCTAGGCTGGGAGCAGCTTATATTAATACCCGGTTCTAGAAAGTTCATCCTTTTCCAGCTCCCCAGTGAACAGGCAGGATGACAGCTATACGTTTTTTCTATATAGCCATATAGAACACCTCTGCAGAGATTTTAAATTTTCTGTAGCTTTTGCAGAATAAGTTAATTCAGGTCTGTAAGTTCATCAGGATGACTTATTTTATTACTAATGGCAGAAACTGCCACATTACTGGATGCTTGCATTAGCCTCTTGTAGGGAAACAGCTAAAAAATACTTAACTGTTTTCACCACTCTACTGAAAGCTATAAATAATAAAACCTTTTTTTTCTGCCTCATTATACTTGAAACTGTGATTACAGTCCTGCAGCAAAACAGTTTTGAAAGAGAGTAATGGTTAATGTTATTAGAAATTCCTCTTTCAATATTTATTCAGGTGTAATTAGGAATGTATTAGCTGTGTAAAAGTAAATTGTATCCCACTTCATCTGTGCACCTTGTTCAGCTCGCTATGCTGAAATGGAATTCATAATGATAAAATGCTATAGCAGGGGGAGGTTAAAAGCTTTACTTCTGTAGGCACTTACATCTTAATAGCAGTTTCCACTGGAAGGAAGTGCAGGCACAGACATAATGATTCCCATCAACAGCCATTTGTGTTTCTGATGCTGAAAAACACTGCTATTCAGTCAGCCAAATCAATTAAGAGAGAAAATGTTTTCCACTTCTGCGCACTCCTGTTCGTTTAATTTCTCCTATCTTTTATTTAAATATCATGGAAAATGAATGACTAACAGACTGTCAGAAGTATTTCTGCCCCTTGTGTACCTGCCAACTACTAAGCCTACAACTTGACATTTTAGGAAATGCCAGCCCAAGTCTATACCCAGTTTTGTTCCTGCAGTTTAGCAGTCTCTGTTATTAGTACTATTAGTCTCCTTCTTCCTGATCTTTTTATTGCAATCTTCAATGCATCTCAAGTGAAGTCATGTTGATTATGTCTCCTTGGAAGCTGATCTCATGGTTTTCCCATGCGATAAACATGGAGAGCTAGGGACTCCTCAAAACAGCACAGTCTTCAGCTGGAAGTTCTTAAAATTAATCAGCAGGCAAAGCTGAGGAACGACAATGCGTCTTGAATCCTATTCCCACTAGAAATCTAAAACCAGACCTCAAAACAGGATGTAGTGGAAAATCAAAGTTGCCAGTGAAATGAAATTCACTGGGAGTTGCTAAATATAAATCACATCTGTCTCAGGAAGTTCTTGAGCTGAAAGTAGGTGATAGCTAGGAGTGCACAGGTTTGGGATGCTTTTTGTGGTTCTCTTGCTTTGGTTCTGAAGCAGAAACAGTCTGTTCTCATGGTCAGACAAATGCACCTACCTTGTGCAGGAGGAGAGCACTCTTTACAGTTCACGGGAATACACATCCCATTCCTTCCCTGCTGAGGAGACTCAGACTCCATTCTTGGAGAATCTCCTCACTCCTAAGAAAAATTTGAGGTTCATTTGACTGGAGAACAAGCAAGAAAGACTTTAAGAGTGTAATTTGCTGGGTAGGCTGTACACCCAGGTATGAACTGGATAATCCTTGGTTCCAGTTCCTGGTCCAGAGCTGCTCTGTGTCTTAAAAGAATTACAATAGGAAGGAAAGAGAGAAATCACAGCCTCCTTCCCTCTCTCAAATAGGTGCACTCTTCTCTGGAGTGCTGATTTGTTTAGGCTAGGATACCCTCCTCCCTTCCCCTTCAGAGTGACACAACTTTAAGAAGTAAAAAAGACCATTAAAGTAATAAACGTACATCCTGGTCTTTAACCTTCAAAAGAGGGTGGTGGCCACAACTGTTTTTTGTAGAGTCTGGTCCTGGTGCCGCCAGCCAGGTATGCTGGCAGAAATTCTGGACTGAGTTCCTTAAGAGGCTTAGTCTGATTTTTGGTCTCAGGTAGGTAAAACATATATCTGGTTAGGGTGCCCAGGATGTTCAGCACCAGCAGTACTAATCCATTCTGGGCATTTGCGGAGTTGCACCCTCTGGGCACCTGAGGAATTTTCAAGACAAATCATGCACTAATAAGGGAGATTAAGTGTCTCCAATAGGAGCTACATCTGTGAGGTAATGTGGATAACTGCACACCTACACTTCACTGTGTTGCAGATGCTCCAGCATCTTCTCTGTCCGTGGCCATCAGTGCTTGTGGGTGTCCAGTACCAGTGGGGAGCTCCAATCCCTGAGTTTGGAAAGGACACAGCCCAACTGCACTCAAGACACCACCTCCTTAGTGTCATGCTGTCATCTTCACTCCCAGGAAACAGATGCTACAGGAAAAGTCAGTTATATTGTTCCTGAAAACTGGAAGCCATGACAGTCTTTTTTCTTTCCACTTACAGGGGAAAGAAAATACAATATACAGATCAACTATATACTGTAGAAAAGCTGATATTTCCCAGTCACTGGCATGCAAGTAATGTAAGATATAGACTTGTTATAGAGGGTTCAGTATAACCTTGGCAATTGTGTGGAGATGTTTGAGGGTTTTTTTCTCCTATTTCTCCATTCTCCTGTGGTTTCCTGTTCACTGAGAATTAGAATTAAACCATTCCCAGAATAATCCCAACTTAATGGGAGATTTGGCTTTTACTTCTGCAAAACAGGATCAGATTCACAGTCCGATCCAGCAAAGACATTTGTACATATTTAACTGAAGAACATATTCCCTGATTACAGTGAGATGGTTCAACTGCTTTAGCATGTGCATGTGCATTTAACAGACTATCCATATGAAATCTCTCAGATATTTCTTATTTAGCTTGTATTCTGTGGTAACAATTCTGAGTGAATACCTGGAAAACATGACATGAACATGTTTAGTGACATGAACATCATGTTTAGTGACATGACTACTAAACCCAGTTACTTCCTACTCCATGCATGTCTTGGCTTCAGAAGGATGTGCCTCCACAGAGCCCTGTGGTTATGATGTGATACAGTATGCAGCTTTCAGAGAATGCTCTCTGGAAAAGAGACATTTGTATCTATTGAAAGAGTAATTTTATTTCAGCAGAACATCTAGGAAAAGAGTCATCAGTCAGTTTTCCCACAAATATTTAAAATCACTATATTGACCCAACCCTCACAAGAAAAGGCACCATCTGCATAGAAGACAGAAGATAAGAAAGCAGGACAGTTATGGGTTTAACCTATAAAGAGACTAACGATTTTCTAAAGGTTACATCAATTACAATAAAAAGCTCACAAATCAAATTACGGCTGTTACACTGCAGAGATAATGTAACCACCAAGTAAAAGAAGTGAGATTTACAATTATATTAATAATATTATACAGATTATGGAGGTAAGACTCAAAAATGAGGTAATACTGTGAGCAGATTAATAATAGTCTTTCTGTCAGCCTAAGTTGTCTTGGAGAGGAAATTTTATTGTATCAATCACATATCAAATTTTCTTCTGTATTCATCTGTATCAGAGCATACTCGTAAAATAATCGTTTCATTTGAAGGGTTTTTTATCCCCACCTGCTTCATACCTTCCAAGACATGCAAGATGACACACAAAGGCAGTGCCTTGGGTATGTGATTCTTCCATTGCAGCCTGTGAAAATTTGTCCCTAGCATTTCCAAATGCAGTACGGTAACTGTAAATCCACACCTACCCTGCCTGTTGTAATGTCTTCTGTCAACAACTTCAGAGGCAACATGAACTCATTGAACTCAGGTTGATAAACCATGAAAGACAGGGTGCATTTATATTTTGAATAGGGCATGTAAGGGAGGGCTGTCTTATGGTGGCAAAGATCTTGCATGCTGTCTTGGTTTAACTGCAGCTGGCAACTAAGCACCACGCTACTGCTCACTCACACTCCATGCCCCTGGTGTGATGGGGAGGAGAATCAGAAAAAGGTAGAACCCATGGGTTGAGATAAGAACAGTTTAATAATTGAAATAAAGTAAAATATATTGCTACTACTATTACTACTACTACTACTAATAATAATGTGAAGGAGTGGGAGAGAGAGAAATACAACCCCATAAACACAAGTGATACACAGTACAATTGCTTACCACTAGCTGGCTGATACCCAGCCCATCCCTGACAGCGATCTGCCCTTCCAGGTAGCTCCCCCCAGTTTATATACTGGGCATGACATGCTGTGGGATGGAATACCCCTTTGGATAGTTTGGACCAAGTGCCCTGTCTCTGCTGCCTCCTGGCTTCCAGTGCCCCTCCTCACTGGCAGAGCATGAGACTGAAAAGTCCTTGATCAGGGTGAGTGCTACTTAGCAACAACTAAAACATTGGTGTGTTACCAGCACTGTTCTCAGATTAAATTCAAAACACAGCACTGCACCAGCTACTAGGAAGAAAATTAACTCCATCCGAGCTGAAACCAGGACACAAGTTAGTGACAGAGAGGCCATTTTGCAATAGCTTTTCTAGAGGGAAGATGTTTAGGTAGCTGAAGCTTCATGCAACAGAGTTACTTGGTTTGGTTTTATTTCAGCTATTGATTAATGACTTTCTAAAGCAGATACATTCACAGCAGGTATGTTGGTGGGCCTGAAGAGACATACAGCAGGTACTTTGTCATATTAAATCAGTCTGTAGTTGATAATTTTAGTTGATCAAGTGACTGAAAGTAGGGAGGGAAACAGGAGGGCAAGGTAATTCAATGTGTACCTCCATTGATTTCATGCTGAAACTGTAAGTCACTTATTAATGAGCCACAGAAATTACTCCTGGTACCATCATGAATTATATTACTCCACCAAACTCTATATACATGTATATTATTCATATTTATTATCTAGCCAATTCCACATACATCAAAACAAAACTGATTTGGAGAAGCTAAAATTTATGTATAAATTCATGTATGATGAAGTTAAAATTTTTAAACTGGTCAAACTCGGTAAATACGAATTTTCTAATACAGCTTCTTCAGCTGCAGCTGTTCTTGTGAGCAGCTGTGTGCTCAGCAGCAGAACCCTGCAGCACCACACATCCAAATGAACAGAGCAGCCTCTTCTCAAACATCTTTAGTGGATGACAAGCCATTTGATTAATGCACGTGTATTGTCCCTTCCTTTAACCTTCTACATGAGCCTGTCTGTTGGTGGGAAGCTATTGATTTTCACAGCAGAACACTCTGTCAAATGCTTACCTTTACTCTGACTTGTATTCCAAACGGTATCATGGGTCACACTTAGGGAAACTAAACAGATGACTGGGAATATGTGTCATCAGAATATGTAAGCTGCTTGGCTTGAGTCTGGGTAGAGATCGTGATCATTGTATGTAGGACTCCATAGTACACAAGGACACAGAGGCTTTTATCCTCTAAAGTTCTCTACCTTATATTAGATTAGCACAAATACCACAGAAATCACCAATATCAAGTATACCTATGATTAATGAAGTCAATATCATATATCAAACTATTACAAATAAGGATCAGCAATCAATAAATATAGTATCAATCATTAGTACAGCAGCAGTTAATAGTAACAGCAATGAATTACATAGCAAAAAACAAGTATATGTTATCTCAGATTACTAAAAAACTATTAGTGAAGCAACTTACCAACAATATAGCAGCAGATATACTTATGATCGATTACTTATACAGGTATATAATACTGGCTGGTAACAAGTGACTTAGGCAGACTCCAGAAGGGGCCAAGCCATCCCAAAGAAGAGGACAAACTGATCCCGGAAGGGAACCCAGCAGTCACAGAGGTGGGAGAGCAAACCCCCAAAACTGGGCCTAAAGGGGGCCCAATAAGATAAATAGACAGAGTCTCACTTTGGAGATGATCTGTGTCCTGAGCCTGGAGTCAGGAAGGCATCCCCAGTGAGCACCCAAGTGCTCATAGAAAGTTTGTGCAGGAAAGTTTTGCAGGATTCAACCTATTTAAGAAAGAAAAAACACATGCAACATGGGAAGTTTCAGAGAGAAGGCTTCATTTGGGATAAAATTTAAGTTCCTCTTAGATCATAGAGGCATAAGAGGGTGTACGACACCCCCACCTTGAGCAGCCAACAGATGCTGTTAATTGTGATTTTCCATCTGTAAGAGCCAAAGGATGATGCTGGTTTCTGTTCCTTTAGAACCACTTTACTTTCCCAGTCTGATTCCACTTTTTCGGAGAGTAAGTTGTTACATTTTCTTGTTTTGGGGCTTATCAACAGTATCTCAGGATGTCTCTGGTTTCTAGGTACCCAGCTGTACTTCAGAGATGCCAGCTACCCCTCTAGGGGTGTTTCTGGTTCCCAAGCTTAGTCCCCAGCTCACAGTTCCAGGTTGCCAGGCCTTTCTCCATCAGTATTTTGCAGCAGAACATTTTCTTTTGCTCAGTAACTTTCACCCTTCCAAGGAGGTGCAGGCCACCTTTACAGCTAGGTTTTTGGTGAAGCAGAGCCCCCACCCCAGCAGGCACCAGTGCCTCAGCCTGCAGAGGCAACACTAGCATTTCTTTTTAATAGTTGCATTTGCTGAAGTTCCTTTTTGTCGTGTTTACTCATTGGAATGATTTTCTCCATGCTCCTACTGCATCTCTTGATAAATGCCTGCATTTCCTTTTAGCACTTAGTGTCCCACAACTTTTCTTTACAGTTCTCTGCCACAAATGTTCATCCTTTAATTAACAGCTCCAGAGACTGATCAGTGTCTCAGCTATGCCACTGCAAAGCAAGAAGCTCAAGCACGAACCACAGCAGCAATGCTGGAATTTAATTATGATTGCAGCTTTTAGAAACAAAGATAAAAGATACAGATAAATAGTGATCTTCACAAACATCACTAACATCTGATGTGTTGGAGGGTTTGATTCAGGTGCCTGACTCCACAAACCAATGGGAGGGTGTTGCATTTGCAGGCAAGTATTTTTTTTTTCCTTTGGAATGCCTTTAATCACAGCAAAAAGAGAGAGAGAAGAGTCATGGTCACCTACAGTTGTCCATCCCTGACATATGTCTAAGCTGTTATTACAGACCTCCAGTGATAGACACTGCAGTTCCTTTCTGTAAGGGCCTTACGGAAACCCCAGTCCTTCCATTTTGACAACAAATCATGGAGAAATACAGTCTTCCTTGTATTTTTCTACTGATTTCTTACCTATGCCTCCTTAAACCTTGTAAGAGCATCGAAAGGGAGTGTCAAAAGCCCCTATTAAAGTCAGTACAGATGGTATATTACTTCTTCCCTAACCATAAGAACAATTACCCTTTTGAAGAAGAAAATACATTTGAATTAATGTAATTTGTTCTTGATATCTATGTTGGCAGGTACCAGATATTTTCTCATCATCCAGAGACTTACAATTGTTTTTTCAGCTGTTGTCAGTAAAGCCTGTTACTCCCTATTTTCTCTCCAATTCTCTCCCCCTCTTCTAAGGCCTGGGATTCTTCCTGAACTCTTGATCCCCTCCTGTATGTTCTGCACTGAGGTTGCTTCAGCCTGTCTTTAAATACCATACAAGGCTATGCTGAAATATCAAACATCTAAGGATTTTGCATTCCAGGATATCCTTTCCACATCCTTCCCTTATTCCAGGCTGAAACCTTACACTTTTTCAGTTCATTATTGGAGATTTGCTCATCATTGAACTTTTTAGGGAAAGTTGAGCAAAAGAAAGAACTGAATGCTTCCACCTTCTTCACATTGAACTGTTTAGCAAAGTGAAGCTGAGGCCTTCCTCTTGCCTGACTCTTCCCTTACTAAGGCCCTTCATAAATGAATTCTTGTTATTTGACATCTTTTTACAGGTTGCATATTCTTTTATGCATTGGTCTTTCTGATCCTGCCCCTAATTGCTCATGCTCATTCTTTTTTTTCCTGTAACTATTAATATGACCTCCTTTCCATTATTCTTTTTACTTTTGCATTTGAGGACAGTGGTGAAATGACAAAGAGACAAGCTGCCTCTGTGCCTTGTCTGAATTTATCTGTATCTCTCCTTTCTGAGTGACAGCCACTCTCCTCAGCTTAGCCTTTCTTCTTCTTGGTTTCATGAAATTTTAGTGATGCACTACCTGAACTTAGTCAAATCTACCTTCTTGAGGTCTATTGTTTTGTTTTGCTAGTATTCCCTTTTTCTTCACCTCTTTATTGCAAATTCTTTTTCTTTTGGTCACATTCATGCAAGATACTTTCAATCTCAGATTCTCTCTACTGGTTGCTAATCAATTTCCAGAATTAACCACATCTGAAATTAAAACAAAAGAGATAAGAAACTGTGGGAATTAGGCACTAAAATACTCCTTAATGGCTGAATTAGAAATGTGCATCCTTAGCTTATTCAGCACACCTAGCAGTACCACAGTCTGAAACTCCCTGGGGAAAAGTTTGTAGCAAGCTACTATAATTAGATCAAAATTCTTTGATGAATAGTAGCAGAAGGTTATATTAACTAATTGGTGCCCTGCTCTAAGATGCAGGATAACAATTTTAGAAACAGTCAAGATCCCTTAACACACTGTTGGTGTAATAGGACTAAGTTTCATTCAGGAGCTAGCTCACAGCAGCAGGACATAGAAAGTTTTCAGATTAGTAGTTTTCTTGCAATTTCTTGGGATTTCTTGGGAATTTCTCTCAATTTGAATTTAAAGCCAGCTGTTTCCAGTTGGGACCCTCAAGTACTGACCTTTGCTTGTCAGTACTTCACCATGAAGGGAGGGATGTTTCTGTCATGGTCTTCCCTCTTGCAGCTGCAGCTCCATTTCTGGGCCCATTGGGATGGCAGTGTGCAGCTCAGCCCTTGCACTCACATGTCTAAATTGCCCTTGACACTCCCCTGCCTGGCTTGGTGCAGGGAAGGTCACTCTGAGCTCACAAATTTGGAGCCACATGAAGTCCAGTGGAAGCTGCTGCTTTCCTTCAAAACACAGCTGGATGGAAAACGTTGAATGCTCTGCAGCAGCCACCAAGAAGCAGGCTACAGGGTTCGTTCTGTTTTGGGAAAGGGTTCAAACCACCTCTGCTCACCTTCCAAAGGGTGCGTAACCAAGGGCAGGGTAAGCTCTGCTTCACCTGCTGAACTTGTTCCACTCTGCTGAAAAGCGAAGTGTTAAGTGAGTCACAGAAAGGGAGCACAGTTCCCGAGTAAGGCCGTTGGGAGTGGAGGGTGATGTCTCTGCTCTTTTAGCCAAAGTTTGTGTATGAGTTTTGCATGAAACAAATATTGCATAAAATACTGATGCAATCCTTGCAGCCATGCCCAAACCACTGTTCCAAGCTTCAACACAAGCACCTAATTGCAAGGCTAAAAATCACAGTCTTGCTTTCCAGTGCAATGAAAGTTCTTTGTGTCAACCAGGGCATTGCAACAGGAGAAAACTGTGAGCAATGAGCAGGCAAGGCAGCTTAGTGCAAGTTAAGAGCCTGGACTCATTAGGCAAAAGAGAACATTGAACACAATTTTCCTTGTCTTGCATGAGTGTTCCACAACTGAGTGATTTATGAGTTTGCTCCTCCTGCCAATCTTTGTTGAAGAAAAAAGCAAACTCTGCCTCTGCTGCCAAGGGAGAGGCTCCAGGTGAAGGCTCGGAGATGTGAAAGCTGAGTGGAGGGATGCATCACTTCATAGCACTGACTATGACACCTACAGCCTAGAGGGAGAGAAACTTAAGAAAAATATCAGACCTCAGCACTCCCAGCCATCCAATTTACATAGCTCCCCATCAAGTTTATTGCTGCCGTGCTCAGATCTACATATGTATCTACACAGGTTAGCTCTTTCAAGATATTTAAGTGTGATACTCTCTTATTGCAGTTGTATTAGAGAGAGAAAGAAATATTACCTTTCTCTGATCATATTGCTTTCTTGTCTAAAGATAAGTTACGCGTTAGTTCTATCTAAATTATGCATTAGGAAAATCTAGAGTGAATGCTGTCAAGCACTGGAATCAATTGTCTGAGGTAACGTGAAAAAATTCATCATGGGAGACTTCTTAACAAGATATAAGACAAATATCTGCCAGGGAAGTTGTAGGTAGAGTTTATCCAGTGTTTGGGTAGGAGGTAGAATGGCTGGTCTGTGAAAGCCTTTACCAGACATAATTTTCTATGATTCAGACATCTCTGACTGTACAGATTGCTACACACCATGGTGAATAATAGCCTCTTGATCTTGATAACAGCTCTAGATCCAAACCCACTATCTCACTTGCAACTTCACACTTCATAAAAGTTTATTTAGTGAAAACAGCATCTAAACCCTTCACAGCACCAACATGTCAGCCCTGTGTCTGGGCAGCAGATAAGGCATACTGGAAAAGGTGGATATACGTGCTGAATTCTCGTCATTAAAAGCTGTCAGCATAGACAGAGGAAGGCAATAAGCAGATGCTTACAGGAAAGAGACACTTTGATACTGATCCTGGGATGATCTTAGCATTTCTTCCAGGTGATTGATTTAGTTAAGGGCTCAAACCACCTCAGCCATACTAAGCACACTGCATGTGTCAGGAGCACAGGCATGGAACCAGCAGAAAGTGCTGCTTTGCTTTCTGGTGACAAAAGGAAATATTCTGTACACAAACAGAATCTTCTCTTTGTGTCCAGAATATTTGCACAAGAGAGGTGTTTAAGCATTTCTAGCCAGCTGAGGTTAGACTGAACATCCACTCATTCTGTTCATACATTGTTAATGCACTGCCTTGCCTGCCCTGTGGCACCCCCAGATCTCTTTGGTTAGGACTATTAATGCCTCTTCTGGAAACTCATCTCTCCAAATCCCTCCCAATTTCCTCACAAAGAACCCTCTTTTCCTTCTACACATAAATTGGTCATTATTTGTCTTTCCTCCTACTTGTGTGTCTGGACATGGAAGAGTTTTGGAGCTGCTTACGCACAAATGTATTTCTGCCAGAAGGATGACTAAGAAAACAAAGCTAAAACTGCAGCTATCCTCATACACTGGTTTTATATGTGTCAGAATGAAAGTATATTTTAAGCTGGTTTTATATGTGTCGGAATGAAAATATTTTAAACTGGTTTCTGCGAAAGGACCAGCCACAGAGACATATTGAAGTTTGGGTGTTTTTTTTTTCTGATCACTACTGAACAGTGTGCTAGGCATTGACAGAAATGAGGAAGAAGCAAGTTAGAGATTCCCATCTTACAGTATTTGTCAGTGGGAGCTCAGAAAAAGGCAACAGAAAGATTCAGGTACCTGGAAGACTTGGGTTGTGAAGAAGAGAGGTTGTTAAAAAGAGATGAGAAAACTGGGGACATACTTAGCATTACCTAAAATGCTCAGGCAGCTGCAAAAAAAAAAAAAGTAAAGGAATAAAAATTAGTGGAGACAGAACAAGAAATAATAGATTTAAACTGCAGGAAGAAATATTAATGCTCATTAGAAAAAAAATATCAGAGATTGGGAAATGTCTACTTCCAAGTTGTCAAGAACAGGTTATGAAGATATCCATCAGAAATGAGGTGTTAGTGATCACCCTTTCAAGGGACAATGACCTCTGAAGGTCCTTTCCAGCAATGTTGTCTGTACTTCTATGGTAAGATACAAAACAGGTGCAGGTATGGCTGGAGATATTATCAACTGAAGGAAAACCCAACTAATTAGAAACTTGAGAAGGTTGCTCCCTCCCCTTGGCTGCTTTGCCTCAGGAATCTGGAAGGTCCCTGAGGTGGTATCTGAATATAGAAAGCCAATGAACATAGAAGCAGAACCTAAAACTTCTGCTCAAATGATTAAAGTCACTTAGAAGATGGAAACAGAGTCTACTTTCATTACCCTTGGGCTTGCTGCAGAGCTGGAAGATGTATAAATATTTACAGTAATAGTAGGCTTCTCATTATCTGCAATGGTACCTGGAGGGAACGGAGATGTCCCCTAATCAACAGTATGTGTCATTACTATAGCAGTCACATGAGGCCAACAGCTCTAATGGCAGCACCACCATCAGGACCTTATGTATTAATTATGGAGTTAGTTAAACCTCTAACAAAAAGGTAGAATTGAGGCCATATGCACAAAATCCTGATCTTTAAGAGGTACGCTGCACCAGACGCAGTGATTACTTTTTGTCCAGCAGAAGGTGGGAAAAATTATTGTTAGAAATTCATTGGGAGAGCCAGAGATGTCCCATTTGTCTCTGCGGATTTCAGTCTAGCAGGTTAGATCATTCTGAGCTGTCAGATGTGAGCTGCCAGGGAAGAGCTAGGAGCAGTTACACCACTTCAGCACTGAAGTTTTTCTTCTTTGTTGTTGTTTGCACACTCAGCAAAAAGACTGTGATGAATACAACCGGCTTGTTAAAACAAGACCTGCTGATTTCTGATCTCAGCTTTTTGGACGTTCTCCTGTTACACTCAGTCAGGTTTGCAGCAAAATGCAAGCTGCCCAGCCCAGACATTTCATAATGCAGCCAAATGATCTACCTATTGCGCAGTATAGGAAGAGAATAAAAAGATGCTACTTAAACAAACAAACAAACAAACAAATAATAAATAAATATGTTTTGACCAGAGTCATGTGGACTTGAAAGATTTTTGAAACTGGGATTTTACAATTTAAAGTGGTAGGAGCAAGGAGTTGGGGAGAAATGTAGGCCTATAAGAGTGATACCTACAAAAGCCGGCACATGGAGAGACAGGTAACAAGGCATGGTTGGAAGCAACTCAAAGTAGGCAAGGAGTGGAAGAAGCCCCCCACAGCTCACATTTACCTGATTTTTATCCAAGTCAGGGAAAGGCTTATCCACTCAAAGCCACATTCTTTTCCCAGTCAGATCATTTCTTGCTTGTGTCAGAAAACAGCTAGTGAGGATCTCCACAACTGGAATAGTTTGAAATGGGAAACCCAGGCTAAACTACATTCTATCCTTAATTTGTCAAACTGAGGCCTCCTTCTTTTAAGACTAATGACTTACTTAGATGAAAAGCAGCAGGGCATTGTGAAAGCCAGCTGTCTTTCTTCCTGACAAGCTTTTGCTGTGTGTGAACTGTATTTTGGTCCAAAAACAACACAGAAATATTACTAGTGAAGATCTTTGGGCCTCTGATATTTTTAGGAAAAGATTCCCCTAAAAATGCTATTAAAATCTGTTGCTCCTGGTCATAAACTGTCTAATTACAAGTGTGTCGTGCTGAGTGTGATGAATGCTCCGTAGCAGTAGTACGTAAGATGAAGGCAGAGATGTGATTTTATAGAAGCCCCCTGAGTTTAGACCCTTCAATTTTAGGTACTTGTAAAACTAGCTGACAGCAATAATTTCCAGTGGAGATCACACCCAAGTTCACTTGTATATGAATGTTCTGACAGGGCTGCACAACCCTCACTCAGCATGACAGCTGTTCACACGGTTCTTGCAGGCCTTTCCCTGTTCAGCGATTTTATAATTCATTCACAGTAAGATCGGCCCTTTCTCTAGTGCCTTTCCTTTGCTTTTGCTGCTTATTTCTCTATGTCAGTTTGACAATGACATCTGTTTCCTGCCTAAGCCAGCAATCTGAAAAACATCACTGAGCTTCATAAAGAGCTGCTGCCTTTTTCTATGACTGCAGTACCGCTAACTGTGTTTTTATGTGAAACTACAAAGTGTGTCATAAATCTGTATGCTTTTCTTCTTAGTTTTGAGGCCATTTTTTTCCCCAGAAAAGGAGAGAAGCCAAGAAATTGCACCAGACTTTCAGCTTCTGTCTCACTCTCCTAAATGCAGAGAAATTCAGAAGACCCAGAAGTAAATGGAAAGAAACCAAACTGAATCACTCAAATCAAGTTTATTTTAAGTGAATTTCTTTTCAGGGATGCATTCAGTTTGGATGGCAAGGTTCTGCAAATGGCAGGGCTATAGGGTTGGCTTCTGTGAGAAGCTGCCAGTTCATGGAGGATTGTAGCTCATGAGAAGTTCATGGAGGATTCTCTCCCATGGGAGGAACCACATGCTGGAGCATGGGAAGAGTGTCATGACAATGATGACAGCAGAAAAGTATTGCTAGATCACTACTAACTTTAAAATTTCTTGGGTAATGGGTGCATAAGATTATGGGTTATGGAGGTAGAGCATCTTGTCTGCTCAGCCCAGCAGATCTGCCTGTGGAGCCAGACTTCATTCTGCAGCAAAGGCTGCAATGCCACACAGTGATAGGTGATAGGAGTGAGATGCCATGCATTGTGAGTGTGATCTGAGAAAGCAAGGAAAAGACAAAAGGCCAGGCTCATGAGTATCGGGGCAATAATACAGGCGGCCAGTGCTTCTGAAACTGTGGGGCACCATAAATGTTCAGCACGACAGCACCACCGCACTATCCATTGCTGGGAACCCATCAAGGTCTGTGAGCTGACAATTTCCCTGAATGAGCGATTGCCATGAGTACTCTTGTATTTCTTCAATAGGTGTCTGCAGTTTCTTATGTTTCGTGATTGTCCAGGATAGTATGTTGGGGAGGAAAGCCTTAGTCGAACATTAGCAGGTTGGTACAAATTCCTTTTACTCCTATTCAGCACTAAGCCTTAGTGACTTTCATACTTGTGAGATAACCTTATTTTCCTAAGTCTCAGCTTATTGAGAAGTTCAGTACTTTAATCCTGCTTTACCCAGTACCACTTTCTCTCTGAAGTAATTGTGTAAAATGGGATTTAGTGAGAAGATCAGGGAAATGGTAAGGGCACGGAGAGCTGCCCACCTGAAATAACACACTGGCAGCTTGAGTAATTGGCTACTATTAGCTGTAGTGGGATGCATCTCATTGAGATTAAGCTTCAATGCACCTGCGTTTCTCAGGTCCTTTCACAGAGTCATTGGGCACCGGTCTTTCAGTAGGAAGTGTTAATCTGTTTTAGTAATTGTAATTGCTTACATCACATCCTGTTTCTTTGGGCACAAGCCCTGTGTGGGTGTCCTGGCATTGCACAGTGGATAGAGAAGAGGGACACCCTCCCTCCCTCTCCCCAAGCACTGGTCTAACGCAGCTCCCTAATCCAAGGTGATCGGCTGCCTTCACCCAGGATGTCATGGCAGATTTTACACAGTAACAGGTTTGGCCTGTCTAAAAAATCCTTCAAGGTGACTCCTAAGAAAGCAGTAGCTTTCAACTGTGCTGTGTCTGAATGTAACAGACAAGGGGAAAAAAGGTAGTGTGATAAATACAGCAGGATGACAGTAAGAAATTCGCTTGAGAAAATCTTCTGTTTCCAACCCAAACTTAGTTTTCCAGACCATTTCCAGATCTGAAAAGTGTTATGTACGTAGAAGTAGATTTGGCTTTGTTTTCAATAATCTTAGTCACTTTAATTAAAGATGTTACTTCCCTACTGATATAAGCCACTCCAAAAGCATGAAGACTTTTATCATATTCTAGAGCAATTAACTGGTAAATGCCTTTACTTTCACCCAGCAGGACTTAAACATGAATTGACTTTAAATTGCTATGTGCCAGATGACCTACTACAGTAAGCAAAATAGTTGGAATACCAATCATGTGGTGATGGCAAAGGGTCTCAGAACAAGCTCCTGCTTCTATTGAATCAATAATTCAACAGGGAAGACCTAAGCAACAGAAAGCACAACTGAGGTTTTCAGCACACACCTCTACCCAGCAAATTTATTTTTCCTTCCTTTTGCCTTTCTCTGTAGGAATCTTATTCAGAGATTGAAGAAAAGGCAACACTAAAGAGAGCACTGTGATTCACAATGCAGTGTACAGACAGACAACCTGATGGGACATGAAAATTGCTTCATGATGTTGCCTCCCCACTTTGCAGTGAACAGTGGCATAGGTAAGGTCTCCCATTTCAGCCCTAATATGCTGTAATGGAGAAGCAGGCTCAAAACTCAGATCAAAACCATATAGCACCAGCAAAAGGCAGGGGCAGTTGTTTGGTTAATATTTAAACATATACACAGCTTTCAGCCCATGACAACAACATCTCCAGCAACTACACAGAGAAGTCCTTGAATCCTGCCTGGGTAACTCCCAGCTCCTGTTTCTTCTCTGGATGTCTGAAACTGCATTTGGCAGGTTTCCCCCAGCCACTCAGACTAATTGAGCAGAGCTCTTCATGCCTGTGTTATTTTCTTTTTCGTTTGCTGCCAACATCCAGAAGCGATCTCATCTCTTCTCCACTTCTATCAGAACGCTGAATCTCTTCACCTCCTTTACAACTGTTATTTCTTCCTTCCCAGCTTCCCCAGACTCTCTCTCTCCCTTCTCTTTAAGAGTTTCCAGAAATGGTATTTTGATACTGTGGAATCGGCGTTCCAAACCCATAAATTCTTATCTTATTAGCTCTCATTTTTTCCCCTACTTTTTTTCTTCAGCATCACTGTAAGCTGGCCTTAAGCCTTCATTTGCCACATCTTAAGCTCAGACTTGCTAAGGATCCCTATGTTTCCAAAGGTGATTTTCATTCCCTCCCTCTGACATTTCCTGCTTATTGCTGATGTTCAGCCCAGGACCGGAGCACTGAACATCCATTGCTTCTGGGAGGCCATATTAGTATCATCAGCCTTCCTCCCAAACTATAAAATTGCCTATCTGGACTTGACTCTTGATGCCTTTGAGAACAGAGTGGAGGAGTGGGAAGCAGATGCAATCCCACTTGTGTTTGGTTCTAGCTGCTGCTTTTATTCAGGCTCAGATAGGCTGCTTACCCTCCTGGAAAAAGTGAAATGTTGTGGGGTGAAGATGGAGATGTGGAAGTAAGTAAGTGCTTGTGTTATATTCTCAGGAACTTTTTTCCATCAGTCCTGGCTAAGTGGCACATGTTCTCATATGCTAAAAAATGCTGCTTTCTATGTGTCACATGTAGGGACACTTAGGACAGATTGCAAATGAGTCCCATTTGGACCATGCTAGTAACAAACGGCTGTTTGGGTTTTGTCCTTCAGAAGCACCACTTCACCACACCCAGAAAGGTGATCAATCATCTTTTGGGAACCTGAGATCAACCTCCTGGGAAAAATCTGAATACTGTTTGAAAGAACTAGATGAGACGTGGTTTTTAATGTATTTTTATATGCACACACAGAGAGATATATGCATATATATATGTATAGTATATGTGTAAATATACATGTGACTGTATATATATGATATTATCAGCACCATTTAAAAACAGAAATAGGAGAAAACAGGATAGGAGAGAAGGGATGAAATAATTTACTACCTTATTTGAAAGAAAGCAATAACTATGAAGACATAGAATATCCTGAAAGGAAAGAAGCAATAACAGACGTGGAAAAGTCTGGAAATGAAACTGCAGGGAGTAACCTATTTTATGAGGAAACTGTCTGTGTAATCTGCTTCATTTGGAAAAGAGTGTCAAGTCTCTGCTATTGTATCCATTTACTAATAACCCATCTGTCAGTCTTCTAACTCAAGCAGTTCTGCTAAAGATGGTATCCTTATCACAAAAATGGTGTTAAAAGATAAGCTATGTTTCAATATCTTAATGAAAATTTTTGTTTTCCGTGACAAAAAATAATTCAAAATCCTAATCAAAAGGATGAAATCCTGCTTCTAGGAAGCAAAGAAACAATGTTTTAATGAAAATCCATTTAAATACCAAGGACATGTTTAAAAAAGCCAACATTTGCAAGAAGACACAGAAGATAGGAGCAGAGACATTTGTTCTACAGTTGCTAGAAATAAGCAAATTACTTGAGGGGGGAGATGTTTATTGTTATTTTTTACCTCTTTTGCAATGCTCATTCAATCTAATATCAAGACATTTACAGCTTATCTCAGATGCCTTTTCTACCCTGAGATATGCCTGCTCATTAGTAATTCTCCAAATTCATCTGGTTCTGATAGGTGTTCCCTGAACACTGAGCTGCCCCATCTTAAATGCACAACTACTTTCTAATGATTATTCCTGAAAAACTTTGCTGTCCTAGAGCTGTAACAGAAACTCCCTAGGAGACTTCTACTAAGAATGTATTGTGATTGTCCTTCCTTCAGACTTGCCTTTGTAAGGCACAAAGTCTGAAGACATCATTTTGTCTCAGTTTTTATGAACTGTAAAATCACTGATGTCTGCATAAAAGAATACTTGTAAAACTGTTCTCTGTGAGACATCTTCATCCAACACTAAGCAAGCCAGCCAGATGGAGCTCAGAATGTGCTAGTAATGCTCAGGAAAAGACCTCATCAAACAATAGACATAACGACACTCCCCACAGCAGGAACTATATATTGTATGACTGATCATCTACCACTTTTGGAATGGCAATGCTGGAAAGAAAGAAAGGCTGCAGCACACCAGTCTCTGCAGTAGGTTCTAACAGCTTTCCACAAATAGCACAGAGCTATGGACTTCTCAAGTATTTTTCATGAGATTGATCAGGTGGAGTGTTTTCAACTTGCTCAGTCCACTGACAGCTATGGAAATTCTTGGATTTTTCCTTCATGCTCAGTTAGCTTGGGAGAAGTTTTGATAGTGCAGGTGCATGGCCAGGTAGATATAAGCAGCTGTTTGCACAACATACTGCTGATATACAGGGACTTCTTTGCAGGCATGAATACCCTCCAGTCTGTGGGCAGAGGGTCATATGCAATATCCTTATCAGGCAATGTTCACACATCTGTGTCTACAGCATGTAGTGTGACTACTGACTTTGGTTGCTTTCAACCTTGGACCACCCAGACAGCTGGGATGCAACTTCAGCATAAAGCTCCCTTTTCTTTTAACATCAGGCAACCTGGCAATAACCCGGTATCACCCCAGGAAGTAGCAGGACACTGCATTTTGCTGTTTCTCAGCACTTTTGCCTTCTCTGACACAAGACTGACTAGTATGGTAAACTTTTATGATCCTTTCTCATTTCATTATGAAATGGGATGGGTTGATTGTAAGCTGCAGGGAATACCATGCAGCAACCATACCATAGAATCACGGTTTAGTTTTGAGGAGACCTTAAAGATCACCTAGTTCCAATCCTCTGCCATGGGTAGGGACATCTTCCACTAGACCAGGTTGCTCAAAGCCCCATCCACCCTGGCCTTATGTTCTGCGAATTCACCTTTCCTTGGAGGATAATGAGATTGTACCAGCTGGGGTGTTACATGATTTTCATTCTTCAGTTACCAGTTTAAACTGTTGCATGAAGTATCTCCAGACTCTGGAAGAGTACTACTACAGGAATGAGCCAATCTGCCTCTCTTCTTGGTTTGTTTTCAGGCCTGTTGCTGATGGGATGTTTGAATCTTGTATTTCAGCTTGTCTGGTCATGGGCAGCTTTAGCAGTAAATGGAGCCGGTGGGCAGGAACCCTATAGCTCTAGGTGCTATTATACACTTGGTTTTCTTCACAGAGACAGTACATGTGCCACAAGTATGTAGCCCTATTTGTGCTCGGCTCCCCACTTAGTGCTCTGTAACCAGTAATGTTTTCTCCAGCCAGGAAAGTTGAAAAGGGAAATGCACTATTGCCCTTTGCAATAATTCATATTCTGAAGATGGTTTACTATATGCCTTTACCCTCACCTCACGAAATACATTCTGTTCACAACAGCAGGGTTGATGTGGCAGTTCAACGTGCATGTAGAGTATCTTACAAGGCATCTCTAAGGCAGTTGTAGAAGACAGCAGCGATGGCAGTGACCTGACAATGATGGAAATTGTCTTTCCTACTTAGCAAATAAGAGCCACTGACTTTAACAGATGATACATCCCATCCTATCCTCAGCAGCAAATTAAATACTGCAGATGCTAAGAGCCCTTCAAGACCACAGGCTGTGAAATGTTTGCATTTCCCACCAGTGCCACTTTTCTCTTTACATTTGTCAATTCCCTGAGAGTTTGCTCAGGTTTCTGGCAGAGATTACACAGTTTGAATGTTTTCATTCTTTCTTTTTGCTTTCTGAGTGGTTTTATCCTCAAGGAAACCAGTCAGGCTAGCCAAACCCAGCATGACAATCAGTGCTGAAACGCATGTGATCATCATCAAAACAAAAAGTGCCATTAAGGCATCACAGTCTCCTTCACACTGGGTGAGGAGTTCAAATAAACCACACCACATGACTGTAAAACTCAGGTAAGAATGAAAAGTTTCCACTAGATCACCCATATTTCCAGAGAAAAAAAGTAAAAACATGCAGATTATCAGCAACAATATTTGTGAAACCTAACGGCTTTTGGCAAACATGTTGAATTGGAAATAGATATTTTATAGCCAGGAACAGATAGGACCAGGGATTTTAAGAAAACAGTAGGGTGTGTTTTTTACATTAGATTCACAGAAGTTAAGGTATTAATTTGGTCAGACTTCTGTATTTCCTAAATGATTCAGAGTTGTCATAGTTTGTTGAGTTGTTCAGTTTCTGTGACATGAGTACTTCCCACAGGCTGCAGTTCTTCATGAACTGCTCCAGCATGGGTCCTTCCATGGGTGCAGCCCCTCAGGAACAGACTGCTCCAGTGTGGGTCTCCTGTGGGGTCACAGCTCCTGCCAGCAAACCTGTTCCAGTCTGGGCTCATCTGTCCAAGGAGCCACAGGTCCTGCCCCGTACCTGCTCCAGCACAGGCTTCCCACAGAGTCAGAGCCTCCTTTGGAAATCCCCCTGCTCCAGGGTGGGATCCTCCATGGGCTGCAGGTGGATCTGCTCCACCATGAGCCTCCATGGGCAGCAGGGGCACAGCCTGCCTCACCATGGGCTGCACCATTGGCTGGAGGGGAATCTCTGCTCTGGAGCGTGGAGCACCTCCTGCCCTCCTTCTGCACTGACCTTGGGAACTGCAGAGCTGTATCTGTCACTTATTCTCACTCCTTGCTTCAGCTGCAATTGCTATTGCAGGTTTTTTCACCTTCTTTAGTAAGTTATACCAGAGGCACTACTACCACCATTGATGGGCTCAGCCTTGGCCAGTGGCAGGTCCATCTTGGAGCATGCTGGCATTGGGTCTGATGGACACAGGGGGAGCTTCTGGAATCTTCTTATAGAAGCCACCCCTGTAGAACACACACACACACCACCACCACCACCACCACCACCACCACCCCAGCTACCAGACCCTTGTCATGCAAACCCAATACACAGATTTAAGATGCTAGTACAGGTGCACAGCTTAGATGTCATACCTGTTCCATTCTGTCAGTGTAGCAGAGAACAAGGATCCAATGACACTGGGCTTTTGGTAGCCTGAACCTACTCTTTGCTGTCTTAAAGCTGGCCACCTCTGTAACAGTCTACTTACATCCTCTTTAGGAGGCTAAGATTTCTCACATTTCACAAACATCTGTGGAGAGTTGCTGACTGCTGACCCTGTATTTGACATAGGCTGGGGGCACAAGAACATAGTCCATGTACAGAACAGCTGTACACAGAACACCTTAGTGCAGCTCAGCAAATTACACCTTTATGACATAATTAAAATTATCACAACTGAAGCTGAAGGTCCAAGCCAACAACACTTTCTGGTTTATAGGTACATGCTACTACGAGACTGGGATGTGAAAAAATAGATGATTGGGTAATGGATTTAAACTTAAACAGGGGAAGCTCAGGTTAGATATAAGGAAGAAGTTCTTTACTGTGAGGGTGGTGAGGCACTGGAATGGGTTGCCCAAAGAAAGGGTGAATGCTCCATCCCTGGCAGCATTCAAGGTCAGGTTGGACAGAGCTTTGGGTGGCATGGTTTAGTGTGAGGTGTTCGTACCCATGGCGGGGGGTTCAGAAGCAGATGATCTTAAGGTCCTTTCCAACCCAAGCCATTCCATGATTCTATGATTTACAGTGACTTTTGTTTCAGTGTTTTGAAAAATACATTACTTAAAAAGTCCAGATGCTATTAGGGATTGTTTTTGAAGTTTAATTTGTGATAATGTCAATCTTTTATGCATGCTGCTTTATTGCAGCAGAATCACAACAGAGTTTCCAGTAAGAATGTTAAACATGTGCTAATAGCTTGCCTGTTCTAGATGCCAGAAGATAAGCACTGCTTTGAATCAAATCCTTAGTTAATCTCTGAAAATTGTTGCATTATACTATGTAAGGAATAAGAAATTTCTTTCTTGTGCTTTAGGAACAGCTCTTTCAGGGAACTGAAAAAGGGATAAGCAATTTGCTTGATTGCTATAAATGCAGACACTTACCTTCCACCACATAGAGTCATACAATAGTTAGGGTTGGAAAGGACCTTAAGGTCATCTAGTTCCAACCCCCCTGCCATGGGCAGGGACGCCTCACACTGAACCATATTACCCAAGGCCTCGTTCAACCTGGCCTTGAACACTGCCAGGGATGGAGCATTCACAACCTCCCTGGGCAACCTATTCCAGTGCCTCGCTACCCTAACAGGAAAGAATTTCCTCCTTATATCCAATCTAAACTTCCCCTGTTTAAGTTTGAACCCGTTACCCCTTGTCCTGTCACTACAGTCCCTAATCAGCATCCCTATAGGCCCCCTTCAGATACTGGAAGGCTGCTATGAGGTCTCCACGCAGCCTTCTCTTCTCCAGGATGAACAGCCCCAACTTTCTCAGCCTATCATCTTCATATGGGAGGTGCTCCAGTCCCCTGATCATCCTCGTGGCCCTCCTCTGGACTTGTTCCAACAGTTCCATGTCCTTTTTATGTTGAGGACACCAGAACTGCACACAGTACTCCAGGTGAGGTCTCACGAGACCAGAGTAGAGGGGCAGGATCACCTCCTTTGACCTGCTGGTCACGCTCCTTTTGATGCAGCCCAGGATACAGTTGGCTTTCTGGGCTGCAAAAACACACTGCTGGCTCATGTTCATTTTCTCATTGAGCAACACCCCCAAGCGAACAAGTCTGGGACCTTCTTTTTACTCTCATGGCCACATAAGCCTAACCTGATTTTCAGGTTTTCCTGAAGAAGTTGTTGTTTCCTCACTTATACTAAAGGAATGAGTCAAGGGAAAGAATAAAGCTATTTGATTTTAAAGGAAATTTTATACTAAGTTAGTTAAAGGTTTAACTTTACCATTCTGTTAATAAAAATAAAAAAGAATATTCATGGGCTTTTCCTTTCCTTTTTCCACCTGTACACGTTCACCGAAGTAGGTTCCCCATTTGTTAGACCTGTAGAGGGATTAAAAAATGACACAGTAATTGAATAGCCAAGCCTCACAAGAGGCAGCAAAGACAAAAGCTTCCAAAATGCAAGGGCTTGAGTCTGGAGAGTAGGAAGTGTAAGCAACTTGAACAAGTATAAGCAACTTGATAGCATGAAGAGTTGCTAATATACAGAGAAGTATAAATGGAGCAACTATTTCCTATTGTTTTGCCTTTGCCTTTTCACAAACTTGAATGACAAATGATTTAGCTCAGTCTTCAGCAGTCTCACTGAAGAGCTATTCGGAGTCGGAGTCGTTGCCTGCCTTTCCCTTCATCCTGAGCCATTAACAAGACCTAATTTAAGAGAAACACTTTCATCTTCAAGCAGCTTCTTGGCAGTGCTGGCCCCCTTGTTTACATCGTAAAGCTGGTCACTTAAGGTCACAGACAGATGCATCTCAAGCTCAGTGACTGCTTTTTTTCAGAAGACAGAGGTTTTGTCTGCCTACTTAGTGGGGAAGGGGAAAGAAAAGGACACCATCTTGTGTAGCTTCTTCTCTACAAAGAGGCTTATTACTAGTGTAGCTCGACACACAGCAGAACTAAGCAGGTTTTGAAGTGTGAG
The DNA here is from genome assembly GCF_033783945.1 of Neopsephotus bourkii. NCBI lineage: Eukaryota > Metazoa > Chordata > Aves > Psittaciformes > Psittacidae > Neopsephotus > Neopsephotus bourkii. Next base: position 12,553,256 of record NW_026902293.1, on the reverse strand, counting down.
GGACATTCTTTCTGCAGAAGTAGTGTTAGGTATTAATTTAGTCCATGTTACCCAAGCACAGACACCCTCTTGCCTAAAAGCAGATTGAGAATTTGGTCGTTCAGCCAGTAAGCTAAAACCAACCAGAGATTTAAGTCAATTGTGATTTAGGAGAATAGTAATCTAAATAATACAACTAACGACCAGATTTAGTACAAGCTTCAGAATTAGCAATTTATCTCAATGTGCAACGTAGCTTTTCCTCTTTAGAGATGTTACTTTAAACTGTTAAATCAAATTTCAAGATTAAAAAGAAAGGTGATGCAGGAGGAAAATCCACTTCCCTCAGAAATCCATTCTCAGAGAGAAGTGTGAGATTGATTTATTCTAGTTCAACTTGATACTGTCCTAGAATTAATGGGAAAGTTGCCATTTTGGTATCAAGACTAAGTTATGTAGCTGGTATCAGCTCTTAGTTGCTGTTACGACAGAGTGCTCAGTAAGGTGTTTCCATAGATTATTTGGGTCATTCAAGCGATATTCAATCTTTAGACTTCAGCTGGCTGACATCACTGCAGCCTCAAGTAACTAAAAGTCATTATCTCTCCTTACATGTAAATCAGACCTTTAACCTCAGCTCCTGGAATTAGCCTGGTGTGTGTACTTGCAGACCTAAACTTCATTTATCTCCAAAATATGAAATTAAATTATCTTTTTAGAATTAAAATTGTTTTAGTATAGTGTTAATAATCTTGCACTTATCTTCCTCATAGAAATATGAGTAGGAGTAGAAACTAAGCAGGATGCTATTAATTATAGAATTTTAATAATGCTCTGCTAACTTAAACTATTGATATAAGTAGCGCACTGATTTTTGTCACATACACCAGAATGTGAGCGATCTTCCAAAACTCTACATAAATAGACATGAATTCAAAGGCAACCACTTCTGCCTGATTTGGGTTGATTATGGAATTACAAAATATCACCTAGACTCCACGGTAGCCCAAGTTTGTATGAAAGATAAAAGTGCCTTCTGGACAAGATTTATCTTACAGTCTTTATATACATCCCAGTAACATTGAGACATGGTAGACACAACTCCCAGAGAACACTGAACAGCAGTTTCATGAAGTGCCAGTGAGGATGCTGGGTTAAGCTTGTTCTGCTTTGATCCTAGAACATGCTACCTTAAGGGCTACCATAGAAAGATTTTATTTTTTTTTAACAGCTACTATACTCAGGTTTTTTACCAGCAAATATTTAGGAAACACATGGGTAATTTGCACTACCAGATGAGAAAGCAGTCTCCAATATTTCTGCTTCACAGAGCAGATGCTGTGCAGCTATATTCAATCATGTTAGACACATAATGGTTTTGAGGTGCCAACAGACTCCATGAATTTGGTTATAGAGAGCCATGTTCACCCAAGAACAAGCACGTATGTTGTCCTGGACTAGTCTAGATTTAGTTTTAACTAAGTACTTCTAAGCACATGCCAGATGTGTCTCACTGCTTACCCTACAGGGTCAGACAGATTGTAAGAGTTTTGCTAGTGTGTCAGTATGCTCTGCAAGACCTAGTAGCTTCAGCACTGTCCCAGATTGCACACCTTCTGTCTTGCAGCAAGTAGTGTAACTGTGATCATTATCGTACCAGAGTTACTTGCAGGAACTGGCAAATAAGCTCCTCTGCACCAAAGAAAGCTTGATTCTCCAACATCATGGTTGCAGCCAAGTTCTTATTGCTATTGGGAACGAATGCTTAACTCCATGTTGCATCTGAGAAGTCAGCTGCCAGGCAAGACAAGAAAGATCTCAGGTTGTTTCTACTTCACAAAATGCCTAGTCCTCTAGGAGATGAGACAGGAAAAAAATGATATCTCAGCCTTTCTAAAGATAAAAAGAACTCAGCCTAAGCAGACACTGTGGTAACCAAGGAAAGAAATTAAATAATCTAATAGGTTTATAGCTAAAAGTTAAGAATCTCAGACTACTTCTATACCATTATATGGAACAACTTCAGCATCTCTCCAGTTAGTTCCTTTGGCAGTAAAATCAAAAGTAATTGCTTTGTAAGTTTGCAAGTTTTAATAAGCAAAATAACTGGAAGATTAGTTACAGGGATACTTTCAATACACTTGTAAGAGCCTTACTGATTGTTTTTATAAAAATATGATTGCACATCTCAGGTATAATCAAACCAGTTCACAAGTTCTGGTACTCCATGGAATAATTCCTCACCAGTTCTTGTGCAGCTAATTTTATCCTGTATTCCTAAGAAGATATGGAAGAATACAATGAAACTCATTAAGAATTACCATAATTTAGGATTAGTGAACCAGACTCCTTTTCCTTGCAGATCTATGCAGAACTGTACCTGCATTAATTGAACGAGCACTTCCCCTTGATGACTTACAAACTCTGGAAGAATCTTGGGTCTTCTTAACAATTACATTTGGCCCATTGGGTTAGAGCTCTGTGGTTGTCCAGTGAAATGTCCACTAAAATGATATGAGAGAATGAGGAAGGCATACCTGAAAGAACTGTGGAACAAACATCCCCTGTTACAAGAAAGCACATGTGTCAGGCCTCATGCCATGCTTGCCATCTGCTCCTTCAGTCCTTGGCTGGAAGTATGTGCTGCAGTCCCCTTCTGAACACTGCAGTGGCAGTTCCACCAGGCATTTCATGATACTAAAAAGATGTACTAAGAGTCCCCATCAAGGCAGCATAAACTGCTGTACTCTTACAATGGAGCAAACACCCCACTGAGTGTTTGCAACAGCCCACCCGAAGAAGAATGGCAGAACTCAGCATAGTTTAAACAAATATCAGAAACTCTGAAACAAAGAAAGTGGCCAAGATAGCAGGCCCTTGCTGTAAGGAAAAGGAGGCAGCAATACTTCTGCGAATGCCCTCAGATGTGTCAGGCCTTCTGTCAGCAGCTCAGAGGGACACTGCAGCGCCAATTCCTACTTGGTGCTTCCATGGAACAATGCATTACAATAGCTAACATGAAAATACAAATAGCTGATTTAGTGTGAGACAAGGCTTACAGGTCTGTTTATTTCTTACTAGTTCAAAACCAGAAGTTCGAGCAGTCACAAGCTGAGGCAGCACTTTTATCTTTAATAGTTTGGGAAGATGTTGAGATAAGTAGAACCTCCCATTAAAGCACAAGGAAGGTGTATCAATGAAACAGATACCAGTACTGAAAAGGAGAGACGAAGACGTTCATTTTTCCTGAAAGATCATGTTGTCTCCCCTAGAGACCCACAATTCCCCATGCCTGCCAGCTACGATGAGATCCTCCAGAGTGGAAAAAGTAGAAGTCAGAGAGGATTTAAAAGTAGTTTTGGGACTTCAGGCTCCATTTTAACTAGGTGTCATTATTGTCACTAGCAGCTTTAGATACTCTGTGTATGCCAAAACTAAGGCTTGGCTGCAGTTAGGGCACAATAGGGAGCCATAGGGACATATCTTGCCCACATCTGTTGAAGATGCCTGCTGGGAGGCATGCAGCACATAGAATCATAGAATGTTTAGGATTGGAAAGGACCTTAAGAGGGGTTAGTTCCAACCCCTCTGCCATGGACAGGGATACCTCACACTAGACCAGGTTGCTCAAGGCCCTGTCCAGCCTGCCCTTGAACACTGCCAAGGATGGGGCCACAGCTTTTCTGGGCAAATTCCATCTTCCCTGTGCAAGCTGCCCTGTGCCTCCAGCTTCTCCTCAGTATCCCAAGCAGGGAGCTGGTTTACTACCTGACATTAAGCGATGCATTTTATAGGCAGTCGCTGCTTGGAGACATGAGGTTTTACAGGATGAATATAAGCAATGTTGACTTGTTTCTATTAAGACAGCTCTCCAAAGCGGGAAGGGCAAGAATGACAGATTGCTTTACATAACCCTTTGCATTTCTTCCCTCAGAGGTCATTTTGATTTCCTACCTACTTTATCAGGTACGAGATGGAACGAGATGGCTGTGGCAGTGAAATTCAGAGGCAACGCTGCAGAGGAGGCAGCTGTAAGAGTCCCAGGCAAGGTGCATGGCTGGGCAGCAGCTGTTGACATCTGCAAATCGTTTCCTCCTCCGTCCCTCCAGGTCCCGGCGCCCGGGGGCAGCAGTCAGCCGCAGAGCGCTGCCGGGATTGCTGCCAGCCTTCGCATCCACCCGTGCAGGAGGAGGGCTGCTTTCCCTGAAGCTTCGATTCTGAACGCAGGGCATTTCATACCGGGAATTTTTTCCTTCCCTTTACACAGAGCAATAGGTCTTTGGATGCGGTCCAAAAGCATCTGCAACAGCAGATAGCTTTCTGGCAAATACAACAGGAGATCTCCAGAAGTTCCAGAGCAAGCTGTTGAGATGAAAGCATTGCTTGCAGAGTGAAGAGCTGCAGAAACAAAGATAGCTTAAATGTTTTGCATACAGTCTTTATAGTCTTGTTGAAATACTGTTATTTTGTTCTTACACTTTGTTCTTTCTTAAGTTTTCTTAGAAAGGTAAGTGAAATTCTGGGAATGTTCATGCTTCACAAGAGGGCAACTGTTAGGATGAGGACGACCTGCAATAAGAGTAGTTTAAACTTACATGATATTACATATTAACAAAATGCACTAGTCTGTCATCTTTATTTGAAGTTTTTTTTTCTCAGCTTGCTAAAAAACATCTAAAAAGAAAAAAAAAAACCACCAAAACCTCAGAACTGTGTAGGGATTCTAAATGCAGACCCATATAGAAATAAGATGCAAGCCTGGCTCTGTGCAGGTGGTATTGTATGAGCTGCAGTAACAAGGCAGAACTGGAATGGAGTCCTGATGGGTAGTCCCAAAGCAGATGTAACCAATGGGCTTATCACTTTGATCGGATGCACACTTCAAGAGATGGTTTCAGCTGGATGATGTGGAATAATTCAGAAGAGTGTCTGGGGAAGGACTACAAAGGGATTTTTCAGAGTGTTAGTAGCAAATCTTCAAATTGCTAGAAGAAACCCAGAAGTGCTTTGGGAAACAGAATATTTACAAGTCTGATGCAATTCCTAAATCTAGAGAAGTTTAGGGATAAAGAAGTAAAAAAAAGTACCTTTTTTTTTTTTCTTGGGGGGTGTGGGATGGGCAGGATTTGTGTTCTTTGAAGTAAGTTCAAGACAATGAAGTCCTCAGACAAGACTCAGAAAAAGGCTGACTTTCGTTGTACACTCTCAAGAGGAAATGCCCTGGTGTTAGATGCAAGATTTGTACAGCGCATGAACAAAAGCTGGACAGATTTGAGCGTGTTGGGGCAGTGTATGAGAAATCATTGTTCTCCTCAGGAATAGCTGTCACCTGGCATGTGCCATAAATGTTCAAGAGCATACATTACTGCCATGCCATCTTCTGAGAAAAACCAGAATCCCAGCTGTCAACACTACTCTCATCAGAACCCAGCAAAGGCAAAGGTCCAGAGATTTGCCATTCCCTTCAGGCATATCTGCATTTTTTCTTAATCTTAAATCAAGTTCAGAAATGTAATCATGTGTATTTTAATTGCAAGTTAATGGTGTCAGCCACCAGGTTTTATTTTGGGCTTGATCTTACTATGCCTTGGAGTTACGAGATGTCATTTCTGTTCTTAGCACCACCACAAACTTAGCTCACTGCTTCAGAAACACCTTTTAGATGTTTCAATTTTCAGTTCTTCTTTCAAATACTGGAAACTTGTTTAAGTGTGTGAGGTACTCGATGGTTGGGCTGAAGTCCAAGAGGAAATACAAGAACCCAGAATCACTAAAAGTAACAATCAACTATTAGGGCCCATCAATCTGAGGTCTCCCAGTGTCACAGCCCATGTGTGCTCATAGGCCTCAAGGAAACAACAAATCTGTGTTGCTGCTGATAAAATTTGATTCCTTCAGCAAAGTGACCATTTGCAATGGTACCCTCAGTCCTGAGCAAGGCCTGAAGCCACAGCCATGCATAGGGGAGCATCAGTTTGCTGCTAGGCACAGGAAAAATTCTTCTGAGCATAGGAAAAAGGACCTGCTCATGTCTCCTGCCCTACTCCTTCTCCAGGAGAGAGAAAAATGCCACTAAAAAACAATTGGCCTCTTGAAATTTCAAACCAACTGAAGTCAGGAGTTTGTAAAGTCAGTGCCTCACACAGTGAGTACCAAAGCTTTAGTTTTACCCTTTGCTGGCTAAGCAGAAGTCTAAGGCAGTTCACCTGTCTCAGACATTAATCAGAAATGACAGTCACAAGCTGGAGAGCAGACATGGGCATCCTTTTACCTGTGTCTGTCTGCTTTGCAGCATTATTTCACCTTTCATGAAGTTACCCTGTGGCCTTAGAACAGATTTGCACTCCAGTATTCAGCCAGATAAGTAATAAGAAAGCTTTTCACTGAGTTCAAATTGTGGCAGTACCAGTATGACATTTTTCCTCATTTCAGGCATGAAAGCTGCTGTAGCCCATCTTCTCAATAGGCGTGACTATGCCTCAACAGAAAGCTTACAGCGAAACCATGGTCCCCTCGCTGCTTAAGGAAAAATCCCTGTTTCTAATAGCTCTTCAAAGACTATATATTTTTTCTTAATATGGACACTGCTGTCTGTGCCACTAATAATCCCACACACAGGTACTTTCCTTTTAAGAAAGTTTTCAGCAGAAGTCATTGTCAACAAGCTAATAATCTGCTATGGCATCAGGTGCAGAATTGAGCAGATGTCTTTTTACCTTTTCATCCCAGGTTTTGATTCAAAGAGCAGCAGAATTGTGGAAACAACTGTGTAAGCCCAACACATTGCTGCTCCTTGGTAGTCATCAGTTCAGTAGCTATAGCAGTCAAAGAAGCGGTAAACTGTTAATTACCCTTCTGGGACAAGGAGGAACTGGAGAAAGAAGCCTTTATTTAAGCAGAGTGTTGTTAAAAGCCCTAACTATGATTTGTTAATTCATGTGGTCACATTTGAGAGTAAGCTGTATTTTTACTTTGGCAAATCTATACAGATCTAAAACATCAAAAAAGTTTTGGCACAGTCCTCAGTTAAAAGCTGTCCTAAGTGACAGATCTTAACTACAGGAATACGCATCCTCTTTCTCACATACTCAAGTGGAAGCAGCGTCATTCCTCCTACATGCTGGAAAGAGTGAAAGACAGGTTAATATTGTGCTTATTTTTGCAAAAACCCGTTTAAGTATATCTCCACTGTTGGTCTGACTCACAGAACAAGAGTTAGTGTACCACCAGTTTCCTTATCCACCTTCATTTCCCTGCACAGCCGCTGCTTTGCTGTTCTGCTTCTGCACCTTCTGCATTAGGAATCATCTTCAAAGGTCACAACACACCAAAAACATGTTGCAGAGTGTATTATTGTTGTCTACAGACTTCAGCTCCCTTAGTTCATATCAGGGTTAAGAGACAGGGTTTCCCTCTGTGACAAATTTACTTTGCCAGATTTCCTCACTGTGCTGGAATCTCACCAGCTTCCCTTCCTCAGTTTACCTCTTACTGGCTGTGGTTTCTTCAAAATTCCCTCTTATTTTCCTGAAGCTTTCTACACTTTTGAAGATGCTCTTGCTTTTGATGGTATTAGATCCCAGCAATGCTGATGACCACAGGGCTGTTCAGCTAGGCTGCTCAGCAGTTGCTGACAAAACATTTTTGTAAGGGACACAAATCCCAGATTTGCCTGAACTTCCAGAATCGGAAGCCCTGCTGGTTTCTTCATGACCATTAGGCACTCAGTCTTTATCAGCAGCCCATATGTCTTAAGGCCTTTGCCCCAGGGGAGCAGGCAGGATTTGAATTAAATGACATCAATTCCACAAGCCTATCTCTTGTCACTGCAAGTCTCTCCCAAGGGAAAGGAGACCATCAGTAGTATACTTCCCAAGCCATGATCCTGCTCCCAGATAGCTGCTTGCTTTGAAGTAAACAAGCAAGTCAACCCACAAGTTGGATTTCTTTTTGCATCGTTGAATCATCATGTTGTCAAGACATCTACAAATAGCTCAGATTCACTTTATAGGTGTAAGTAATCGACTGCTTAGGGAGGGTGCGCTTGTCGCCTCAAAGTGATTTGCTTGGTGCTTCAGCTCTCTCCCAAAAAACTCTTCCAGCAGCATTGAGCATTGCAGACATCTGTTAACACCAAAGAAAGGCCAATCCCCTCTCTCAGGCTTTGAATATAAAAGCCCCTCCAAAGAAATGAATGCTAATTGTAGCAAGTAACACATAGAACAGTGGCTGAAAGGCAAGAAAAGTATGTGCAGGAACTGAGTTCAACCAAATCACATCCTTTCTGGGGCACTGCAGCAATCCTTACCTGACACTTTCAACTACTCATGTAATTACTTGATTTGAGTTGTCAAGTTCCTACAAACTGCTCACACATGGTGCTGTGTTTCTCAAGCCAATAATCCTCAGTAAAAAAAAAACAAGATAATGGCACAAACTGGAGGTCCTCCCTGATTTTCCTTTCAAAGAGGACGTGAGCATGTGGTACTCCAATGAAACCAATCAGGAAAGTCACCTGAGGCTTCAGTAATTAGAATATTATTTTATTTATTCCAGGATTAACCCAAAGTTGGTAAATATTGAAAAACTAAAAAAAAAAAAAAACAAACCAAAAAAATCCCAACAAAAACCTAAAAAAAAAAAAAAGGCCAAACTGAAGTTTAGCTATTCTGAGGAAAAAAAGGTAAAAAAGAATAATATTTCCCACAGTTTGCAGTCTTAAAGGCGCAGGAGGGTAACTAATTACACATGTAAAAACATACTCATCCTCACAGCAATGCAGGCTCAGAACAGACTGGCTAGGCAGCACTGCAGAAAAGGCTCTCAGGGTCCTAGTGGGCAGTGAGCTGAGCCTTGGCAGCAGAAAGGTGAAAACTGTCCTGAGGTGTATGAACAGGAGTGCAGCCAGTAGGTTAATGGAAGTGATTATTCCCATTTCCTCAGCACTCATTAGGCTGTATCCAGAGTATTGCATCCAGTTTTGGTGTGAGTGCAACAGGGGGGCCACAGGATGCTCAGAGGGTTGGAACCCTTGCTCTGTGAGGAGAGGCTGTGAGACTGGGAATGTTCATCCTGGTTAAGAGATGGCTTTGGGAGTGCTTACAGCAGTGCCCAGCACCCGTTGAGAAGTCACTGAGGGGTTGGAGCCAGGCTTCTCACAGCAGTGAATGGTGAGAAGCTATGAGTAAAAGCTGAAAGAAGAGAGGTTTAGGCAGGAGATAAGGAGATCCTTTACCCCTGGTGACTGCTGGGCAGGGATGCAGATTGCCCAGGGTGGCTGTGCTGATTCCATCCTTAGAAGTTTCCAAGCCCTGACAGGGCATAGCCCTGAGCAGCCTGGTCTGAGCTCAGAGCTGCTCCAGCCTGAAGGTGAGGCTGTGCTGGAGACCTCCTGACCTCTCTTCCCTTCTGAATTTCCCTATGATCCTACAATCCTGCGTACATATTTTTTCTACAAGATATTACTTTACAAAAATATGTGGACCAACATATTTGATGCCCAACAACCAACAGAGTATTTCCAGGAAATCCACCTAAGGGGAATTGCAGGGGCTGGAGTCTCCACTTATTAGCTGCTTTTTTGCTATTGGAATAGAATGTTACAGGCAAAACAAAGGTCTAAGAAATTGCTTGACTACTTTCTGATACAGTTTTTGGTGATCAGAGCTATGGCAGGGCTTAGGGGATCAGTCAAGTTGGACCTTATTATGCCAGTCCTGTACGCACCTTGCCACAAACAGATTACTACTTGAACAGTGCAAGCAGAAAACAAATGAAGGTGGGTCAATACCAGAGCCTAGTTCTATGCCACAGCTAGTCATAATGCTGGTCATTGGGACATAGGTCTTCAGAAAACACAGGAGCAAAAGGGAGATAAATCATCTGTTTTGTTACTCTGCTTTTTACAGAGCCCTATATCCCTTCTCTATCACATAAAAGCAGCAGAGCTATTGGTCAGTTAGGTCAGGCGGTGCAATCATGAAGACAACCTAATCCAGGAAACAGTTTTATTGCCTTACCACTGCAGCCACCAGTATGCTCTCTTTCTGTCCCAAATCAATTTCTTCCTGTAATTCTATGCATATTTGGAGAAAATCTCTGTCTACAGGGATGCAGAAAGCAAACTAAATTATGCCAATGAGCCTTTCAGATCTTACAGTCTAGGCATGTAGTTTTGTCCATTTGATGTGGCGCTGAAATGAAAGAGTATGGGAGAGAACACATCCCACTGTGGATTGAACCTATCTTTCTCTTCTGACAGACAATGTGATGTAATTACTTGCATTTAAGGTAGAGGGTTCTCGAGTGATAAAAATAATTAAATAAAACCAGGACAGTGATCTTTGTGCTAGTAAGGGCAGAAGAATAATTACACTATGACCTACTGGCAAAGGAGGGGTAGAGGAGGAAGGAAAACACTGGGCACTGGGACTCCCTCTTCATTGGTCATCCTAGAGCATCATGTGGCTAAGGCTCCTTTTTAAAGATAACTCCTGATCTTCTGGAGCTCATACTATCCTCCCGTCTGGCATTTCTGTTTGATCCTGTGGAAGACTTCTCTGTAGCCTGCCAGGATGTGTGACCAGTTTGTGGGCACCTGGAAGCTCCTTTCTAGTGAAAACTTTGAGGACTATATGAAAGAGCTGGGTGAGAGTTGTTATTTGGAGTTGTTGTATCTGGGACTGGGAAGGAATGCTGCTTTTGACTTTTATTCCTTACTTGCTTTTTCTGGCTATGCTGTTTACCAAGGGGATTTTAGTCCAACTATTTTGATCAGATGATCTTAAACTGGAGAACTTGACTGTATGAATTAGTGGTTTCAAATTCCTTTAATGTAGAAAAACCTTGCCTGGGAGAAATGGTTTCAGGTAAGCCAAGTCCATGCATGCCTACTTGGTAGTGTTATAAATGGATGTAAAACTCATCTCTGCAATATTTTGTGTGGATTATCTGTTCATCCTTGGACATACAAAGTGCTGCAATATTTGAATGTAGCAAGCTTCTCTCTCTAAAAGACAAGCAAGCTTCTTTATATTGCTACTGGACTAGAAGAGCAATTAATTGTTATGGCTATTGTATGAATAAAAATTTGCAGCTGCCTCCAGTAAATATTAACAAAGAAAATTGCAAAGATTCATGGAGGTACTTGCAAAAGATGGGAGGGATTCTCTACAGGTATAGACTTCTTGCTTAGAATTAAGTTTGGGCTTTGAAAGGTTTCTGCACCCTTTTAGTGTGCAGAAAGTATGGGGTAACTTGCACTGATTGGATCAGTATGTGCTAAAAGGATGGGGGGTTATTTGGAGATTAGGAGTGAAATACTCACCAAGATTTATGCAGCATTCAGACAGCTTTTAGTGACACTCTTGCACACTTAATCTTTCCCCCAGATTTTACTCAGGACATAACCATTGCCAGCTATTTCTTAATCATTTCCTTTTATTCAGCCTAGCCACTGATAAATATTAAAAAAAAAACCCAACCTTTTTTTTTTCTTGTTTCTTTGTTTTTGTGGCTTAGAAACCATCGTATATTTCTGCTTGTTTACTTCTTGATACAATTAGCATACAAGTTAGTGTACAGACCACCACAGTTATTTTGGACAAGTATATGTGCAAATATCTGGAATTAAAATCTCATCTAAGTCTTCAAGATATTGTTTTCACTATCTGACAATGTCAGAGCAGAAATTTCCTTGTGTCATCCCACCTGGCTTGGTCTATAACCTTATCAGATTAGTGAGATGTTACAAAAGAACCTCTGCAACATAGAATTAATTAAAAATTCAGAAAATAATAGGGAAATCAGCACTGAAGTTGTTTGGTTTATTTTTCTCTTTCTCAACAAATAAGAGATAAACACTGAGTAAAGATAACAATTTCATAGTACCCTGTCTTACTTATAGGTGTGGGATTTGCTACCAGGAAGATGGCTGGTGTGGCCAAGCCCAGTGTAACTATCAGCATCAATGGTGATGTGATAACCATCAAAACAGAGAGTACCTTCAAAAATACAGAGGTCTCTTTCAAGCTGGGTGAAGAATTTGATGAGACCACAGCAGATGACAGAAAAACAAAGGTGAGTCCAAACCCAGCACTTTCCAAATACTTCTTTTAAAAGGGATGTGAAATACATCTCTCTAAAGGGACATAGGAACAGGAGGATGGAGTTGTGATTTTGACATCCAGTGTAGAAATGCTGCCTTCAGAGGTTTGGACATGGAAACAGTCTTCTCTTCAGTCCAAAGCACCCTGATGAAATAGCCACGCTCTGCATTTTTCTTTGGCAGAATGTCATAACCCTAGACAATGGTGTACTGATCCAGGTGCAGAAGTGGGATGGAAAACAGACTATCATAAAGAGAAAGGTTGTGGATGGGAACCTGGTGATGGTGAGTTCATTTTTGTTAACTGATTTCTCAATTTACTGTGTAGAATTCATTAGCAAATATGTTACATTCGGTTCAGATACAAGGAATGAAAGCACCTGAAAGGGCTCTGTGTCTCTCTGAATGAGTCTGTTGGTTGGTATTACCTGGTCAGAGACTGTTGTGCTTGACTTGGTGCCAGTTTGGGGCTTTCCCAGCACTGCTCTCCAGTTTCAGGACAGACAATTTGAAGAATATGGGAGGGGATTAAAGCTGTGCTCATAAAAAGCAGCTGGGATTCCACCATGCTACAAAATGATGCACGTACACAAAATTTCTGAAGAGTTCTGCCCTCCCCTAGAGAAAAATATGTCCATAAATTGAATATTTATATTTCTTTGGATAAAGACCAGAGGAAAACAAATATAAATAGGTCTGAACAGCAACTTCATTAAGAAAGATTGGAAAATACGGAGTTTAAGCTAACAGAAAAATAACTGAGGACACAGCCTAACATGTGGGGGCTGACACCACCACCTGCAAGTCTGAAAGCTGTGAAAGACTCTGTGTGAGTATGTGTGTGTCATGCACACATGTGTGAAGACAAGCCACTACGGCAAAAAGTGGAAGGAAAAAGACTAATGCCCCACTTCAGAGTCCAATCACCCTCCACTGAAGTCCTAGGATCCTTCTTCAGAGGTTTTTAAGTGGAGATTAGAAATCTCCTGGGGATCGCTGGAACAGTCCTTTGATGTTCTTTCAGTCTTGTGTTTCAGACTTCTGTTTCTGAAGCTCTCAAACTTGAGTTTCACTGTTTTGGTAACTGTTTGTATAGGAGTAGAAATGCAGATTTTTTCTTACACTGGCTGCCAATGGATAAATAATTATCTTCTCACTAAGAAATATTTTGTGAGAGTTAAAAGCTGATTAAATTTACCTTTCTTTCCAGGAATGCACCATGAATAATGTTATCTGCAAAAGAGTTTATGAAAAAGCATGAAGAAGCCATCTTCACAGAGGACGAATGCTTAAAGCTGGAGAAAAACAACCTAACCAGAGGAGAAAATCTCCACAAATATATTTTAAAGAGAGCCATACTTTTTACAGATATGTCCCCAAACAGTTGCATGCAGCCTGACTAATTTGTTGTGGCTATTCAATAAAATGTTCAGCTTTCTACAACACGTGCTTGTGCTAGAGTTTGTCAGGAAGGGGTTTGGGACGGATGCAACACGGGAAGGGGTGCTGTGGGGGAAAGCATTGCATGAGAGCTAGTGCCACATTTCATAACTGTGACCCATCTCAGTGCAGAAAGAGGATCTGAGACCATCCACTGAGTGGCACTTGTGTGATAGATGTAGACCTGGACACAAAAAACACCTGCTGGTGAGCACCGTGTGTGGGCTAACCACTGCAAGGAGTCTGTGTACAGCAAGGGGAATAAGGGGGCTGCTTCTCTTGGCTTCCCTGGGTATCGCTCCTGGGGCAGGAAGGAGGGTGGTTACTGTGGATGCCCAGCATTGGCAGGGAACCAGACACCTCCTCCTTGCACAAGTTCTAACAATTTTAAACCCAAGGATCACCTAAAGTGATGTGATCTCGTTCTCTTCCACCTGAAGTCTGAAATTACAGCTGCCATAGCTCTCAGCTGTGATGCTTTTTTTTCCCTTTCCTTAACACCTCTTTTTGTCCTAGATTAGACAAAAAGCTTTGAATTAAGCATCATAGTTTAAAAAGTACTCTCAGGTTTACTGAAAGCTTGTAACAGTTTTCTAGTGGTACAACCTCCTTTATTTCCTATATATTTTCTACTAGCTTGTTAGGTTAGATGAGTCTTGGGAACATGAGCCTCTCTAGATGCAAAGCCCTTTGGACACCATGTTTTTCAACTCTTCTTGTTCTCAAACTACTTTTCTTCTACTGCCCTTAGGCCTGGTATCCTGTTTCAAAACTTCAGGTCCATACCTGGGAGGACTCAAACTGAGAACAAAGAAAAAGACAAGTCTTTGGAAAACCTGGACAAGAAGAATCTGAAAATGTGTGGAATAACCACAAAATGGGGAAATCAGCATATCTCAAGCTTTGCAGTTAAGACCTGTGAACCAAATTCCACATGTTCCTGACATTCCTGAGGTCAGATGTCAGAAGCAATGATGCTGAGTCCCTGCTGCCAGCAGCAAAGACCTCATATACTTGAACTTTCCTCTGCATGACTCAGTCCGTTCCCAAGTTTCTGCACTATTAATACAACTGGAGAGGGGAAGAGGAGAACAAGGACATCTGCACTCTGGATGATAAGGAGTCATTTAAGAACAGTTCCAAAAGACTATCAGTAAATTCTGCAGAGATGTTAATAAAGCCACAAACAAACAGCTCCCCTCTTTTTACTTTGGCTTCATTAGTTATGAAATCTCATCAGCCTGAAGAACAGCAGTCACATAGGGGAAGTAAGTGTGCTTCTCAGTACCCCATACACACAATACTACATCTACTTAGCACTTAACAAGGACTAAAATTAATAATAAAAAAAAAAACCGAGATAAAGTTGCAGTTTAGTGGCAGAAAACCTACACAGAAGAGTTGATTGAAAGGAGCAGCAACATTGACTTAAGCAAGCTATATATAGACATTAAAGATCAGCCCATAGTTAAATCTAGCCCGTTGTCCACAGATATGAAAATACTGTATTTCAGAGGTCAATTTTCCAATATTCCTATAGCAGCCCTTATTCTCCAGATATCTTACATTCTTAATAAAGGCTGCAGTTACAACTGTAACATTCACAGCCTAACTTTTCAGAGGCAGGTAATCTCTTCTGAAAGCATCACTGTTTATTTTAGTACCTGGTGAACGAATTCAGACTTTGTGAATGGATCAAGGTGCTTAAAACATCAACTTTCGGAAATTTCAATGAAGCGACATTCTATCTATAAACTTTAACAGGGCCAACACCATAATGAAATATTAATGGTGCTTTTCTTATAAATGAACTTGTCTGAAATTTATTCTCTTAAGAAGGCCAAAATTTATACTCTAAAAAGGACAACAGCCTATGGACTTCTTGAGTAAATGGAGATAATTCCTCTCTGGCAAAAAAAGGTGTGTGCCCTCAGTCTTAGATGGAGGTGACAGCACACATTTCTAAGGGGTAAAGGCAGATGAGTGGCTTGTCCTTGCCTGCAGAGCAGCACATGTCCCCCTCTCTTTTCTGGAGTGCTAAACTGTTCTCTAAAATTCAGAAACTATACTATAGCATTCCTCTCTGAAAAAGGAGGATACCACCAAACCCCTACAAACCCCGTGGTCAACATGCTTATCACAGCAGTCACCCCAGAATGCTGAGAGAAGGAGATCTTTGCCCCTTAGTGTATTCTCTCACTACTCCTATACAGGTTTCTCGGATGATGAGAAGGAAAGGGGACTCACACCCAGAGATTATTAGCAGCTCAGGAGAAAAATGAATCAAGGCTTATTCTGAGCTTTGACCCTTCTGTTATTTCTTGTTTTTAGTTTTAACTCTTTGTTTCCACTGGGGGGAACTAAGAATACATTTGTGTCCTGGGCAGTCAAACCTGGTGTATGCCCAGCTCTGAAGTCTGCCCTGAGCGACCATCCCAACAGTCGTGGCCTGGTCTCATGGGATGTCCCCGCTAAGGAGACAAAAGGCTGTTTTCACCCTCTGGTGTAGCTATTGGGAAGGAGCAGACTGCTGGCTGCATGCTTGCAGTCGGTACCTCGGCTTCATAGAGTCAGTGTTAAAACATCATCGGTGTCCTCACAGTGAAGGAGGCATTTGGCCTTTGTCCTCCACTCTTATTTCTGTTTTCTTCATGACTCTCCTAGGAATTTAACTTAGACTTTTTTCTCTTTTTTTGGCGCTGAATTTGCCCAGATGATATTTTCTTTAAAAAAAAAAAATGACAGCAATATACATTCTGCATTTTTTAAATATTCCCTCTGTATTTTTAGCTCACTGTTTTAATCAATTTTTACCTTTACTTCTAGTGCTGCTTCACAGGCTCCAAGTCTATTGATTTCAAACCTTGTTTTACTCCAATCATAAGCATAAAAACGGAATCAAAGCTCCTTTTAATCACATGTACTCACAACCCTTTTTTTCCCTTAAGCTTGAAGAAAAGATTGGTTTCCGTAGATATTGTTTCTACTGAGATATAATTCCATGCTTTTCTTCTTTCTAGACTGTAAGTCCTTTAAATGAAAGTACTGATTTTTCTTGGTGACAAAGAGAGAGATGGTAGCAATGTCAACATTGTTTGAGACTGCTTAAGACTGGGGTTTTGTCTGTATAAATAATTCTCTGTCACTTTTGTTCTTAAGGTCACTGGTACTGCGGTATCGCTGTTCCATTCTGACTAATTTGCCCTACTTGAATTGTAGGTCTGATTTTACAACATCCCAATCATCTTTCTTTTTGCAAAGGCACCAGCTTTGTCTTGTTAGAGTGCCTTTATGTGGTTAAGAAAATTAAATGAAAGAACAAACGATGCCTGAGGAGCAACGGTAGAATATTTTCTTCTTATTCCCTGAGAAAGAATGGATAGCTCCATTTAGGAGGAGTTTTCTCATTTCCAGAGATTAGAGCTTGTTATTCTTTACACAAAATGTGATATAATACATCTCGGCTTTAGAAGAGCTTTGTGTGCACAACACCTTCAAAGACTAGCATTTATTTACGTATTACAGATACAGCATCTGCTTCCTAATATGGGAAAGTTGTTTTCATTTTCTATCACTCTAGACATTCCCTCCCTACACTGCACTGTAATTAGACCTGAGCAGTAATGGGAGGTTCTGCTCAATTTACCATTGTTGATGTTATGACTGATGGGATAAAACGTTTTGCATATACAACCAAAATTTGTGACTCAATTCCTTGTTATTTCCCCACAACCACAGTATAATCCAAATAC
The DNA here is from genome assembly GCF_033783945.1 of Neopsephotus bourkii. Classification (NCBI taxonomy): domain Eukaryota; kingdom Metazoa; phylum Chordata; class Aves; order Psittaciformes; family Psittacidae; genus Neopsephotus; species Neopsephotus bourkii. Next base: position 12,535,979 of record NW_026902293.1, on the reverse strand, counting down.
AACATTTTCACTACTCAGAATATATTGTTTTCCTGTGTAAGCATGTTTCCCTTCTTGCATGTAGCAGCTTTCAAGACAAGGCCCAAACCTCACCCCTTTTGGCCCAACATCAGCTCCATCTCACTCTTTCTACCCTAAACACAAGAAATCTTGCCTCACAAGCAGTGTCCCTCCATCCTTAGAATGTAGATCTGAAAAGTCCCTATAAATGGTTGTAAACTAGAAAGTCTAATCATGCCATAAAGACAAACAGGCAACTATTGTTCACACAAGTAAGAAAGAAGCTACCTAAATCTTTCATGTGTCAAGTAATAGTTTTCTCCAAGAAAATGGTTTAGGAACGGGAAGGACAGAATTACAGTTGATGTCATCTTACAATAAATTGTTTCAGATAGTATGAGGTGTATTGAATTACAATGCTTTAAATTCTTGCCTGCCAAATATGCATATGGTTCAGGGATTTGTTCTTTGTGTCTGGTTTTTACTAACCACAAGACAATAGATTTAAATGTACATTTAAAAAAAGAAAAAAGTGTTTAAATGTTCAAACTCAAACTTTTCAAACTTCCAAATTCAGCTGAATTGGCCCTGGGGGTCCTGGTGAACACCAAACTGAATATGAGCCAGCAATGTGCCCTTGCAGCAAAGAAGGAGATATTGTGTGCTGCATTAGGAGTGTTGCAGGGTGAGGGAGGCAGTCCTTTCTCTCTGCCCAGCACTGGCAAGGCCACACCTGGAATACCGAGTCCAGTAGTGGGCTCACCAGTACAAGGGACATGTGGACCCAGAGAGTTTATGGACTTTCTTCATGGAAACAAGGGAAGTTGAAGAAATCTGGAAATAGTAGGACACATTTGAATGCAACTGCTTATATGACAGTGCTGGCTTAAATCTGCCCTTAACTCTATGAGAGAGAAACTACCCAGGTGGCAAAAGACAAAATGGGAGCAGTATATGCCTTTTTATGTGTAAAGAGAAATGCTGATCTCTTCTTCCTGTTATCCAATGATAGGATACATGGGAATGGTTCAAAACTGTGCCAGGAGAGATTTAGATTGAACATTAGCCAGCATTTATTTACCAAGAGGCTTGTCAAACACTGAAACAGGCTTCCTAGAGAGGTAGTTGATGCCCAAGCCTGTCAATGTTTAAGGAGCATTTGGACAATGGCCTTAACAACAGATTTTAAGATCTGGTCAGCCCTGAATTGGTCAGGCAGTTGGACTAGATGATTGTTCTAAATCCCTTCCAGGAGAATGGCATGGGGAGGACAGTCAGAGTTGGGTTTCAGATGGTTACAATGCTCTTGTGCTTGGTGGTTCCATATTGCTAAGACCCCACTGCTGTGTCCCCTGACTGCTCTGCAAATGTAGTGATAACCTCATATCCTCATTCTCATGCACCCCTCAGTGTCCTGATCTATTCAGTGGAGAAAGCCAAGGCAGACGTCACCCAGAGCCTTGGTACTGACACGGCTGCCTTGGACAAGGTGCACATTGTCTTGCCCTGGCACGGCCTCGCTTATTGGCCCCCTTCTGAGCGCTACAGGGACTGGGCATCTTTAAAAGGAAGCCAGCAAGGTTTGAGCTGGGCACACAATCTCTCTGACTCCTACCAAAAGCTGCTGTGGCCACTACCTTTCTCTGCAGGACCACTGCCTTGCAAAGCCTATACAATGTGTAACCGATTTGTGGGCACCTGGAAACTCATCTCCAGTGAAAATTTTGATGACTATATGAAAGAATTGGGTGAGAAATTTTTTTATTTTTTTTTTAAATAAGTTTTCTTTGAGAATGTCTCTTTTTCATCTTATGGTTTGCTCATGCACTCTGTTTTCTACTTGGCCACAAAAGCACTTAATGGACCTTTCTAGCATAACTTAATTTCTTTCCTTTAGCACATAAAATGGAGAAACAAAAAGGTAAGTGCTGAATTCCTATAAAAAATTTATTTCTGTCTGACTGAACTGACCTGATCTAACTTGCTTTTCTGTAATAAGAATCTATGGAAATGCAGATTTTTTTTGTGTTTCTCTCAATTGCACCATTAAACTCGTGACTTGTGATAATTTACAATATATAATGGAGCTGATGTCTCATGACACTTTGGTTTCAGAGGTCTAAAACCTATGAATGGATCTATCTGTTACTGAAGAATGCCAGGAATGCAATAAAGTAGGCATTGTTTTTCATTTTAATGCTGGCTTCATTCCTATACAACAAGGGTACAGATAGTCAACTACAGCATTGCTTTTGCTATATAAGTGATTCACTGAAACACTGATTCCCTTTCTTTGAAATGTTAAACTGAATGACTAAAAAATTGCAGTAAGTTAATTAGCCAGAGTAAATGTCCAGCCACAGCTATTTTTTCTAAAGACCTGAACAGAATTGTGTAGTATAGAATAATTGCCACAAATATTGTTATAATCTACAGATAGCTTTATACGCTTTTATATGTACCATTTCATCTGAGCACAGCATAACATTAACGAAGGCTACGCTTTCTGCTTTTATAAAACAGCGATATATTGTCAGTGGCTTTCATTCTAACTTGCCCCAGACCTCATGACTCATAGACAATGAACTGGACTGAAAAGCACTAGGCAATATAAAAGGCTTTGAGATGGGATTTACCCTAAAGCTCTCTGCAGCTCTTTGCTCTTATACTCCTTTTTGTTATTTCATACTTGTACTTTTCACTGAGATTTACATGTAAGGATCCTTAGGGGATGTTAGTAGCAACCTAAGAATTGCCCAGTCTCCAGTATGTTTAATGAAAAAGCACCAGTATATTGGTGGTTCAGTATCCAGCTTCTCCCATGCAGCTGGTTAACAAAAATGCAGATTCTCAGATGTGTCAAGGCTTTTTTTTTTTTTTAAGGATTTTTGTGAGCTTTTATGAGGAATAGACTTTTCCTCTGAAATTTGCTACGCATTTTGTCTCCATACAAGTTCGCCCAGATTTTTAACCATCTTTGTTTCTTCTTCTCTAAATCTATACAAGTGTATGCTCATTTATACCTTTATTTCTTGTTGAGGGTGCTCTCTATCAGCTGGGGCTTCCTTGGGCTCTAAACCCAGTACTTCCACATTCAAAGAATTAGAGCCTCATCTCAATCAGGCATCAGAGCATTCTAGAAGATGCTGTTCCTTATTCTTCCACTGAACATATATGAAAGGATACTGAGTTTCTTGCTTGCTATAATGTAATGATAGTTTTATTTCTGATTTCTAGGAGTTGGCTTAGCTACCCGGAAATTAGGTGGCCTGGCAAAGCCTAATGTGATCATCAGTATGAAGGGGGACATAGTAACCATCAGAACTGAAAGCACCTTCAAAAATACAACAATCTCTTTCAAACTGGGCCAGCAGTTCGATGAAACAACAGCAGATGACCGGAAAGTCAAGGTAAGGGTGCTGATAATCTCTGGGTGGTATGGACACAGCCTAGAAGAACACCAGGAGTAGTTTTTCCTACCCCCTCAGTGTACTATGAGTTTTCCAAACTATTCAAAGAAATCACTGTAAGAAGAAATAGTATGGTGCTGAAACTAGTATTATTAAGCATGTCATTAGCCAAGAACTCAGATCTCACTGAATGTAAAGTGAATTGCTGCTCTAATCTGCATAGCTCAGACTGCAGCTTGAAACTCTTGGCCTTTGCAGAGTGTCGTAACCTTGGAGAAAGGGGCATTGGTGCAAGTGCAGAAGTGGAATGGCAAAGACACCACAATAAAGAGAAGACTGGTTGATGGCAAAATGGTGGTGGTGAGTTCACATTCCTTGTACACTGATAAAGGTCAGAAGAATGGAGCATTCAGTTTGGTTCTGTCTAAATGGACTGTCAATTTTGTCTTTCTCTTTGGCTTATGAGGTAATTAAGAAGGATAAAAAAGGGAACCAAACTTAGGAAACAAGGTGAAAGGAAAGAAGTATTGTTCCATATAGCAAATTGTCTTTCAAGTGACTATATTGGCAAAGCTGCCACAAATTGACAGCATACTTACTGTTCTGAAGGTTGCTATTCTTAAAAAAAAACTAAATATATAAAGAGGTTTTCAAGTGGCAGAAACCTGTGAAATGGAAATAACAGTTTGCAAGTTGGGTACTGCTGTCCCCGGAATGGCTCTTTCCTTTTTCCCGCCTTAGAAATCTTACACATTTCCACTCGGGTGTTTCCATTAAAGCCCATCAATTCACACACTTTTGCTTTCTTTTTTCCATGTGAGCATGCTGAGCACACTAAGCAAGTGCTCAACGGTTATTGTGTGAAAGACAGCACCTCTGTGCCCATGCCTGCCTGCGTGGTGACCTGCAGCAGGGACTGGCAGGTCCTAACGGCTCCTCCGAAACACCCACTGCAGTAAGAGAACCCTGTCTTTGCTAGAGGCAAGGGAACATGGGCTTCCCTCACTCCCCGTTCAATCTGACTTTCTCTAGCAGCCATGTGAAAACCATGGGATGGCCAAGCCAGGGTGATACACATTTTAAGGAACTTAGGGTTAGGGTCACCACTAGATTTCACTTTTGAACAAAAGAAATTTCTTTGTTCATTAAAGTTTTTTAAGAGCAGATCCAATTTTGGTGACTTTTTTGAAATCCTTGTGACTGTAAATGCTAGCTTGTTCTGACGGCATTTTAAGCTCTCATGCATTTGGAAGAGTTATTTGCTTTCACACCTCCTCATGGCTGCATTTCTGTGTAATTTTTTAAATAATTATTTAAAATTATTAATATTTAATTATTAAAATGAATTATTAAAATACAATTTGAATAATTATTATCTTCAAAAGGAGAGGAAGGGTCCCTCTTCCTCTGGTGCCCTGCTGTCTGCCCCTTGCCTCAAACAGGTTTGTGGAAGAAGCTTCTTTTTCTCAAACCAATGAGGTCTTCTTAATGTCCCATCGCCTCTGTTGCATCCATCCTGTGGCTGTGAATCACCAGGAGCCGTTGAAGGCCACGGGGGCAAGAGGGTCAGGAGAAATATTTTGTGACTCATAAAGTTTTTTAGGCCAGAAACCTGACCTTTGAGCTACCCAGGCTACTTCTGCTTCCACAAAAAGACCTTTGTGGAACTGGAAGTGTTCAGGGGCCATGATATAATAAAATAGGTGGGGCTGATATTTGTCAAGTCAGCATAATACCAGGGATGGTAAACATGTTTCTGAAGCTAAGCCTGATTTTGCAATCTACTTGTCGTTATATGCCACTCAAGTCCAAAGATGTGAGAATAGAAATCACTCAATTTGATATATAAAAAAAACTTTGTGTTTGCTACAAAAGTTGTGTAAAGATGTAAAATGTGACATCTGGATTTTCACTGACTTTCGAGGTTACTGCAGCAGACACACCTGCTGCCAGCAAAGGGTTTATATTAATCTTTTCCTTTGTGCCTTAGGAATGTGCCATGAGAGGAGTTGTCTGCACTAGAGTCTATGAAAGAGTGTGAAGAAATTCCCTCCCCACACCAGATTGGGACTGGCTCTTTAAACTCAACTTAGTTCAGTGACCAAAGCCTCATGCACTATGCTTCATTTTCTTATTTTCTTTTATTGGGAAAATGACTACACTATAATTTGGTATTTCAGAGCCATAGTGTAACTAATCCAAAGTATTGCGGTGATCCAATAAAAAGCTTCTCAACATATAAAATACAATGTTTGTCTCCACATGAATGATTAAAGTCTTCTTCCTTGTATGGCACCATCTTCTCTGTTGTTCTTGTCTGTGTAAGTGGCTAGGCTATTTCTAAGTAAAATGGTGAAACCCGACTGGTCTGCCTCTGAGAGAGGGTAAATAACACGTTCCCTGATATGTGAAAAATTATCATCTCATGGATTCGCAATTCCTTTCCTATAATTCCTTTAGGGAAAATCATCTTTACTGCCAGAATTCTTTACTTTCAGTATGATTTACTGTTTCAGCCTTATTGTTTTAGCACATCTTTGTTTCATGCTCTTCCCAAAATGTTTATACTGCTTTCAGTACTACTTTTTATATCCTGTTATTTATTTGGAAGAGAACAGCTAATGGAGGAAAAATATATCAGAATATATACATATTTCTCTGCCAAAAAAGCTCTTGACCTATGAAACAAAGCGTGAAGCAGGTGTGAATTCTAGAAATATTCAGGGTAGTGGGCTTCATTCTGGAAAGTACTCAGCAATCCAGCCTACTTCTAGTACAGCATTTAAGCATGTGCTTAATGTTAAGCATACAAAGGAGATTTTGTTGGGTAAAGTTTGCTACCAAGCCTAGCCAAGTAGCTGAGCTGTTCAATCTTCTCATTTCACTTACTCTACTTTCAACTAAGGAAAAAACAGATAAACCAAACCTAGACTTCTGAAAATCTGTTTAATCAAAAAGCACTATAGCAGCTTATTAATTTTTGTCTCCATTAGCTAGTGTTCTGTAGCACTACCCATGGAGCATTTCATTCCTTTTGATTCACTGCCTCTGTGCCATTACACGGAGTTCTCCCTGCCTTCTCTGTGGGGTTAAAACAACTGTGAGAGGCGTGTGTGTTTGTTTTGGCTTGTTGGGAGTTGCAGTGATGATGTGAACCTTTGCCTACCGGTTTCACAAATTCTCACATCACATATTTTCAAGGCTAAGAGAGATTCTGAACATCAGTATCTAAATTGGTGTGGTCATGGAGATAGTTAAGAAACTAATATAGCAAGTGAATGCAAAATGTAAAGGTCACCTTTCTTCTCTACCCATCACTGGAAAAGCTAGGGACTGGTTCCAGCTTTAAATACACAGACTAGCTGTAGGCAGCTGCCAGAAGGCAAACGGGATGAATCCTAGAAAATATGAGCTGTGAGAGAAAGCTGCAAGATTTATGGACAGCAGTGTTAAGGAAAAGTTTATCCTGCTATGTAACCTAGATGAAGAGACAAACACCCTATCTTTAGCCTTACAATTAAAACTCAATGCTGTGATTGTCAGAGTTTCTGTAACTCCAAGTCCTCAGCGACTGTAACAAGGAACGGAGGCAGCATTATACCCTTTGTGTCATCTTTTACAGATTGTTATCCCATATTTTAAGTGAAGATCAGCCACCATGTGTGAACTGCTGTTCTATGTGACCTTATAGTTTATTCTACTAGACTCTCAACAGAAACCCGAAAACACATTTATTACAGCTCAGAATTAGCCATGGCCTGAAACCCAGTTTATTAGTCCAGTTTTTGCTCTGTCTTTTTCATCCCTCCTCTTTCAGTGCAACATGGTCTTAACAAGGCTGCTGGAGCTCCGGGAAGGTGAACACTGTTCAGAGCCTTTCAAGCAGCTCATTTCCTACCCCTGAGCTGCCAGCAAACGAGTCGTTACTGCTGCAAACAAGCTCTGTATTTCCTTTGCTTTTCCTGCTGCAACCTGCAAATTCTTCTCTGAGGTTCAATGGAAAAATTTCCTCTCTAATAAAATATCAGTTTCCAGCTTTTTAGTTCCTTGAGACAAGGAAATAAACATTCACTTTGGTACAAATAGTGGTTTTTAAAGATCTGGAAACAGTAACAAAAGAAAAAACAAAGGACTGCTCATCTAGTCCTCATTTGTTTATTTACTGTCTTCCTCTTATCTGTGACATAACTCATCTCTCTCTTCTTCTCATTATGAAACTTTAATTAGAATCATTTTTTCCAGACATTTGGGATTAAAACAATGTAGCTTTGGGTTTTTAAGCTCTTAGCTAAATGCAGATATGCTATTTAGAACCCAAGTATTTGGCTCTTTCACTCCATACAAAGGTCACTTAAAAATGTCATGAGAGCTGGAGACATTCCAAAACAGGAAAAGTGTGACAGAACTGATAGTGTTGAAGGCAAAAACAGTAAGCAGGTGGTACAAATCAGCACAGAAATTGTGTGTTTTGGGATACTGCTATCTGTAATGCAATCCTTGGGGTCTCCAGGCGAGTCTAGGGGGAATCTGAATTGTGTACTGTCAATGTCTCTTTTATGTCTTACTGCAAATTAGTTTTTCCTCTTTCTTAAACTTTTTATATGGATCAGATACTTATGGAACAAACACCTAGACTGAGGTACAATGCCTGTGTCTTGAACTGTATCATCTCCCTGGGTTGTGTACGCACTTAATCTAGAAATAACAGTAGCCTGATGCTGCTATTATCTAAAACAGCATTACTTAAAGCAATCAGCTTAATCTACTCCCCACAGCTGGTAATGAAAACCCAGCTGGTTTTGGAGCACCACACTGAGACTCTTCTCCTGTTGGTCACTCTTTCTGCGAGTGCTGTAGGTCTCTGTCACACCGTTTCACCCGCATCTCCTGAGGCAGTGGGAAATGCCTGCATGGGGTATTAATCCTCTGGCTGCTACAGACCTGCCAGCACTGCCTGCCTCTGCCCTGCCTGATGTCTTCTGGGGCAGGAGAAGCAAGCTGGCAGGATGAGAGCCTGTCTCAACCCAGTGCTCCCACAGGGAGCACTGAAATCAAATAAAAAGCCTATCTGGACCCAACTACCATAGCTGTTGCCTTGGACTGGGCAGAATTTGCTATCTGTGCTAGAAATGCTGATGTATAGATCAACCTGTAATCCTGTACCCTGCACCCTGGTCTTTTTTCCACATGGAAAAGTGGAGTGGAGAGGAGACGAGAGGTGAGGTCACTGACTTTCCTGCAAGGGAATCTTTGTCCCTGCTGGTATCTTACATAGTATCTTTGAACTTCCCTTGGCTGTTTTAGATAAGTTCATTTTGGGGGCAACCATATTCCTGCAAAGTGAGTTCACAGCCCTCAGGTGCATAGCACATGGCCTTTGCTGCTGTTTCATACAGAAACCTGGTCATCTGTTGGGATGGTTTCACTAGAATGGCTAAGCAGTTCTCAAAATAGTGAAGGTCTGGTGAGGGGCATTAGGCTGTGCTGTTAAAGCAATTGCACTTCATTAAAAGTCCTCCTCACTTAACACGTATTTTCAGAGAAACTCATTATGCTGTTAAACTCTGTGCTGTATAGAAATTGCTCAACTGTGCCTTTTAAGATGTTGTTACCTTCCCTAATCTTCATTTTGGATTAAAGATGCCCAGTTGCTGTCTGGGATACAAAGGAGTGAAAGGTTAGCGCTAAAGGAGTAATCAGCTAGAAACAGGCTGATGCCATGAAAAAATTGCTTTCAGAGATCCTGGAATTTAGATGTAATCAAGGTCTTTGTTAGGGAGGCAATTAGAGCATATCCTTGCCATTTCAATGCAAAACGTTGTGATTGGCTATTGGCCATCATGCTGCAGACGGGAAACACAAGAAAATTATGTTATTTGGACTAAAGGGCACAACAACATTGGGAATAATGCAGTCGCTGAGACACTAGAGAGAGAGAAAGCTGTGTTAGATACCATTCATACAGTATTTTCAAAGGAGACTGCTCTTTTTACATTTCAAGTAGCACATCAGTCTTTAAATATACTTTCCTCAAGTGTCATGAAAATTTTTAAAACTAAAATCAGGAGGTGATCGATGATCGTGGGATTAGGAAGGTTGGGGTGAATGGATTACAGCAGGGTCTATTTTCAGGTGCTCTGTGGAGTGCTAATTGAAAGTATGTAAAGTATTTTTCATATTATTTGCTATAACGTGATCACTAGTAGTCATCACACTACTTGTGAGAAGTGTAAGGGAGAGATAAAAGGGGTTTTCTATTTATTTCCAAGTGAACACATTCCCTGACACAATCCATTTAGATGAGACTTCCTTAGAAGAGGCATCTCTGTCAGCAGTGGGGTCAAAACAACTGTGATAATTGATCTTGTTCTTCAAGCTTATAAACGTAGAGTCACAGTTAAAGCTATGGGAGGAGACGTCTATCGTGGATCTGTGGGCCATACCAGGTAAAGCACAGCCTTTATCAAGTTTTACAGAGTTTGCAGTTTTTCTGGGAAATCTGCAGACATAATTACCAGAAAGAAGAGGTATTTAATGTATCTAGCTACTGTACATTACTTATACATGCCAACAATAATCTCCTTTATCTCTCCTATCCTAGCATATATTTCCAGAGCTGAAATCTAAAACACATATGCATGTTTTACTTGGAAGCCCTGCATATTTGTCATAGAAAAATCCATGATACAGTGAAGGTGGAGCTCCCAGTCCTCTTATATAGAGAATCTCCTAGCGGAGAGTCACAGCGTTGTACTGCATTGCGCCACTTCCTTGTACCTTGTACCGCATAGTGCGCAGAGGTTTGTGGCCTACTGACTCTTACAAATTTGTATAGGCAAATTCATTGAAAAGGAATTTTAATTCCTTCAAAAATCTCCTTTCTTTATTAACAGCAGAAAAATAAGACTACAAAGCAATTTGACATTATAAGTCAAGGCCCCTAACTACCCAGTTAACACAAACATTTTTGTTTCAGTTAACAAGAGATAAAGAAGTCAGATTATGAAAGGTTAGGTGCATAAACATTTGCACTTTCCAGATAGGATCTGGGCCCTCTGGCCAGGAGCACAGGAGCAGCATTAAGGCTCTGCGTGCTGCTTCCTCTTTCTGGGGATTTTGGTGTAATCACGAGGCATCATCACAGTTTATCCCGGCTCTGTCTCCAGCTGGGCAGAGAGCATGTTGTGAAATAGAGGCAATCATTACAGTCTAAGCTAATGACCTTGGAAATCTTGTGTCAAGGAAGAGGAATAATTTTAAGAGTAAAAAAAAAAAATATGCCAATTTGGATTTTTTTTAATTTTTTTTTTTTTTTTTTTTTTTTAGGAATGAGGTACTATCTGAGTAAGAAATTTCAAACCAATGTCTTTTTGTTCTATGCAGGTTGACAAGCCTTGTAGATGGAAGAAGGTCAGTAATAGTCACCTCTGTTGACTTCCGTAGGGCTTTGACAGTAAGTCCTAAGACATCTTCATAAATTTAGGCTAGATTAAGCTGCTGCTACAGAGAAAGGGTGCAAACTGATGCAAAAACCGCACTTGGACTGTCAGTGGTTCACTGTGAAAGTCAAAGGTTGTATCAAGTGAACTTGTGCTGGTCCAGTCCTATTCACCCTCCTCAGTAATAACCATGATGCTACTTATAGACTGCACAGAGATGAGAGGAAGTACAAGCATACTGGAGGGCAGGGTTCAAATTCAAATGATCTCAACAAACTCAGGAAATAGTTTGAAACAAACAGGGGAACTTTTAGAAGGGAAAAATGCACAAGGCAACATCAGCAGGAGCACAAACACCAGTTGGAGAACAAGCAAGAACTAGTGCAAACACAGGATGTTCGTAGCGGATCACAGACTGAATATGAATGGCAAATGTAGCATTATTGAAAAAAAGGCAAATTTCATACCACGATGCACTGTCATGGTTGCCAGTGAGCTGTGGTCATCTAGTGAGATGCTTGCCATTAGTAAAGCCTCCAGGGTGCATGCTATCGTGCCTAGTTCTGAGTAATGAAGTGCAAAATTAAAGGGGTCAGTGGAGAGAGTTCGGAGAAAAGCAATGAGGCTTAAAAAGCATGCTCTAAATGGAAGCATGAAATTAGCAGGGAGAAGGGATTCAGGGAGGTGAGACTGGTCAAGGGCACCGAAGGCTGTGATGACACACCAGATTCCTAGGGTAGGCAAGATGTGCAATATATGTAGATCTACACACACACGGACATGCACACACAGAGAATTATCCATCAACGCACATGGTTTTAATCACTGCTAGAGACACAGAGCCAAGCTCTTGTGACTCCTGTTCTTCATTACTGAGTATGTCCAGGAGTCTGTGTAGCTGAGACCAACCTCACCTCCTCAGTACCTGCTATGAGAGTCACCGTTTTGTGCACTGTCCCTCCTGAGAAAACTATGCTTATCACCTTGTAACTGTTATGGAGGGAGTGATCAGGTGGTGATGGTTCCAGCTTTTCCTATGGAATTGACAGCCTACCCCGCTTCTTGGGCTAAGCAGTTGGGTAGTACTGATGGCTGCCTTCCAGTTGGTTTCCTATACTAACTCCAAAGTAGCTTCATCTTGTTTGCATTTGTAGTGTTAGAAAAATGTGTGGGAATTTGGGGGGGCCAAAAGGCCCTTCTTGACTAAATGAAACAACATGCTGTTGTATTGTAATAACCTAGTTTGGGCTCCCAGGAGATTCTCATGAATCTGACAAACACTCAAAAGGCTGGAAGCAAAAGTAACTGAATCTCTGCTTCTCATTTGTTTATAAAAATACTGCCGTTTTTCTACTATCAAAATGATAACACAAAATAGCAATATGATTCTCAAGCTTTATTTATTAATCAGGAAATTACAGGACTCTAGTGAGCAGTCTTCACTTTTTCTTTCTCTTCTCTTGGTAAGTCTACAGAAAGCACTTTCAGCAGATGGGGAAAGGGTGAAACACAGAAAGGATGTTAGAGTTCAACAACAGCATGCTACTTATGTCCTAGAGAAAATGGGGACATCACCTCAGGGACTTGAGCTTAGCATCCACATTATGATAACAGTGGAACATTCAGATCCGAAGCCTGACAATGAGAATGTGACCAGAGTCACTCCCAGGTGTGGTGCAAGGAGGTACCACAGCCAAGAGGAAGGGAATTCTTTTTTCAGTAGCAGAAAATTCTCCAAGCACCATCTGGATTTGAATAGACTTTCTCATTAAAGGAAATAACTTATAAACGATGACACTATCTTCTGTAATTTGTAATGCCTTTCCACACACATCCTGTTCATAACACACACATACACAGAGCTGATGTACACCTACTGCTTACAAACCCATTCATAGTCTATAACTGTGTCTAATCTTGCGAATCTATGAGAATTCTCTCAAGCTGAGAGGAAGAGAGAACATGGCTGAAAGACAGAAAAACTAAGGTATCCACTTTAGCTTCTAAATGTGAGGTTGAAAGAGAGGGTAAGTTTGCTTTCCTTGGTTAACCCAAGTAATCCATTATCTGAAAATACAGTAATTAGTGTGACTGACTCTTCTGCAATGATTTATGGGGAAGAGGTGAATCTGAAGGTACAGCACCACCACACATCATTAACCTTTCCTTCTGATGTTTCTGTGTGATACCTTCCTACTCCTGTCTTACAAAAAGCCTATAGCACCTCACAAAAGTGAGGTCAGCTAGAGTCTGTGGGAAAGTAAAAATACTCAACAGGACTTATTGTTAGTTGTTATAACCTACAACATTGATTGAAACAAACCTGTTTGGATTTTTTTCCCAATTTATTTGATATCAGTCCATAGACCGCAAGGCAGTTATTCATCCCTTCTGCAACTTTGTCTACAAATTCTACAGGAAAGATGCTCTTCTCTATTAAAATGTGTGATTTTTTTTTCTCTAAATATATTCATATTTGCTCTCCTGGATGTGAGTGGCACCTCCGCTAATGAGAAATAAACACAAGATGATAATTTAACAAATCATTCCTGAAAATAATGCTTTATCTGAGAGGATTATCTTGTTTGCCAGTAATATGAAAGCAGAACCATTTGTTATCAGATCTTCTGGCTAAAAGTGAATTCTATTTGTAACCTAACTACAACAGTACAATGAAGCCAGGACTATCACCCTTTGTGTAAGCCTCTGCTAACACATAGAACAATTTCTGCTCCAAGACACAAGGAGCTGGAGTATCACACGTGTCTAAGAATGCAGATTTACAGCTGCATGCAGCTGAACAGTAGTGGAGAAAAAGAAGTAAAGCTGAATTGCTCCCTTTGGGTTCCCTGATTGTAGCAGAGAGAGATTCTGAAGAAAATACAAGCCATTTCCGTGGCTGGAGAAACACATGCTTGCACAAAGGTCAGGTTGCACACCCCTCTTTGCAAAATGGATCCCATGCATATTATAATGTATTTCACTGCGGTTTGTGCCCACTCCCTGGCTGACATAACCAAACTACAGCGATGCTTATTTTGAGAAAATCAGACTAGATTCAAAAGACAACATGTCCTCTCCCCCAGCACAGCATTTGCTGTTCTGTCATCTTCTTGAGCAGATCTCATCTGAGCTTGTCCATCCACAGCAAGGCAAACTACTTTTTACTGTGTAATTTTCACAACTGAAGACTCATACGGGTGGAAACTAGAACAAGACAGTTTGGTCACCACAAGTGAATGGTAGCTGTGACAGACAGGTGAAAGGAAAAGTGGGAGGAAAGGAAAAGTAGAGGGGAAAAGAATTTTGTATTTGTCACTTTTCGAAGAACCCATGGTCAGGGTATTTTTCACTGACTTGTTTGCAGTTTGAACACACAGAAAGCCCACTGCTTTTCTTTTTCACCTCAGTCAGCACGACAATATATCTCCCAAGACACTTACTTAAGGAATTAGCTCTTAATCACATAAAAAAGTTGACATTGATTTCAAAGTGAAGCAAGAAAATATTTTCCATAAAAGAGTATTTTCCATTTTTCTACTACTAACCCAAACAGAAGAACATGTTCTGAAGTCTGGCTCTGCAAGTACTGGGCCAAAAACCACCTCAGACAACGATGGTCTTCAGCTTGGACATTGAGCATACACAGTCGCCTCTAGCAAACAATAGCAGGAAATCCAGCCCTCAGGCAACGGAAAGCTCCAGCATATGAAATCCAACACATGCATTATTTATTTCCATATTAAGCATGATACTCAAAGTGGATGAATAGTGGAACAGTAACTCTGTGTAATGTTTATAGGCAGGAAATAAAAGCTATTTGTAAAAGATAAATAAAAACACACATTTTTGTCCAGCATTTAAAGTTTCAGTATAAGAAAAGGTGAAATGCATCATACCCTTTTTGTTCAGTGTGTATTCTCCAACCAGAAAAAGCAAAATAATGATGAATATCATTACACCAATTGTTAGAAAGTAGTACCGTTTAAACTGAAAAATTCAGAAGAAAAAATCATATAAAAATGTGATCACTGAACAGAGAGAAAAAAAATCTTCCAAAAATCCTACTTCTATTCAGCACTAGTTTTACACTTGTGAATGCACTTCACTTTAGAGCATCATGACAGAGCCTCTTCTCTGCCCAGGTAAGGTAACTAAGCCCTGTTCCTTGCTTGGGCACTGCACTACGGGCTGTAGGTTACTCGTCTCAGGTTTTCCTCTCACAGACTCTGCAAATGACAAGTTTGGTTATCTTGTGCTAAGGAAATTCTTGGGCTAAGGATTTCAGGCATTTAACTTGGATAAGACTCAGTGTTTCATATTTTAACTTTTTCTGAATTTTTCCCAAGTAACTGTCAAGTAGCTGTTAAAAATATGATCCAATGGCTGTGATGGCTTCCTGTGTATATAGATTTGCCTTTGGTTTTGTGCAGGCTTTCTCTGAGAGTGTGGGTTTTCTAAGGGGGTAGCTTACACACATGGATATATAATAATGCCCTGTGAACTTGGAAAGCAATAGAGCAGATAAGGTTGTTCTTTATTCTCAAAATTTCCTGGAAGAAAGCAGCTTTGAATTAAGTTGGAGAGGCCACAAACTCCAGGTTACGGCAGGCTTGGAAATAAAGTTCAGTGGAAGAATGATAGAAACCTATACTAATGATAAATGAAAAGGTCATGAAATGAAAGGTCATCAAATGAAAAGGAGTTGGATGAAAATAAAAAGAACACTTGTAAAAAGTCCATTTTCTGTTCCAAGATACTGTCACCTAAGTCTCCTGATAGCAGTGACCACTGCAGGAATACATATTTTAGTAGTATGGAGGCTTATGTAAGGTAGAACAGCTAATAACAGAGCTAATAAGCTATATTAGATTTCTGTGTTATAAAGGACAACAAAGGAGTTTAAATTAGGGACATTTAGAATTGTACAGTCACAGAATGGTTTAGGTTGGAAGGGACCTTCAAAGACCATCTAGTTCCAACCCCCTGCCATGGGCAGGGACACCTTCCACTAGACCAGATTGCTCAAAGTCCCACCCAACTTGGCACTGAACACTCCCAGGGTTATGGCAAACACAACTTCTCTGGGCAACCTGTGTCAGCACCTCACTACACTCATCACCACTCCAGAGCTGAACGCAGTACTCCAGGTAGTGTCACCAGAGCAGAGTGCAGAGGCAGAACCATGTACCTTGACCTGCTGGTCACACTTCTTTGTATGCAGCCCAGGATATGTTGAATTTCTGGGCTGTAAGTGCATGTTGGTGGCTCACACCTAGTATTTCATCCACCAGTATCCCCCAGTCCTTATTCACAAAGCTGCTCTCAATCACCTCATCCCCCAGCCTTGTTTGATGTCATGGGTTGCTCCAAGCCAGGCACAGGAGTTTGTACTTGGCCTTGTTAAACCTTATGAGGATCACATGGGCCACCTGCCAACCCTGTTGAGGCCTCCCTGGATGGCATCCTTTTCCTCTGGCCTATCTACTCTGTTGCTGTAAGTGTCAGGAAAGATCTCTTGTCTCTGTTATTTACTGGTCTCTTGACTGTGGTGCTGGATGCTGCAACTTCAGCACAGGGGAAAAAGAAGTACATTCTAAAAAATCTTGATTAGACAGAGACCATCAAAATGTATTTTGGAGGTTGTGAGGCTAAACTTCATCTGTTGTAGCAGAAGTTAATGAATCTGTGAGTTTGCTGACAAATATTTGCTATTATTTGTAGAGGAAACAAAGACAAAGCACATGACATCAGTGGCTGGACATGAAGCTGCCACTTGCTATTACTAATAGCAAGCAACACCAGTGGTAACTTGACAAAGGCTGTGCATAGCACCACCTTATCCACCACAGAATATTTAACTCTTCACATAAAACAAAAAGCCTTTGCACAGACAGTTTCCATTCATACCCAGCTTTTTTTTTTTTCTAAAAGCTTTGTTTCCTAGTTTGCTTTTGATTATTTTCTTAAGTTATCACCTTATTGTTTTGCTATGTCTACTGGAATTTTTATAAACTATTTTAAAAGACTTCTGAGACGACATGTTGTTGAAGGAAACTGGAATATTGTTCTCCACTCGGATGTTTTAATACAGCTAGCTGCCTTTTATGTAGTATAGAGACAGAAGAGGTTAAACTACAGACATAACGCCACCACAGAGAAACGAAGATTTCCTAAATTGTGGATCTAGCACATGTTGCATGCCATTGCACAGGAATCCTGTCTCTCAGAAACAGAATTATAGAATCATAGAATGTTTAGGGTTGGAAAGACCTTAAGATCATCTAGCTCAAATCCCCCTGCTATGGGCAGGGACACCACACACTAAATGCTCAGCTGGGCTTCGCCATTTCAGTGTCATCAGCCCAAACACATGCAACCCTGATAATTATCCACAAACACATTATGTTTACGGACCACTTTCATTTTATATTCTGGTCCTTCCATTGCCAGTGATCACATTTTAAATCTTTCTCTGCTAAGAGCTTACTGCTTATTTTGCAGTTGTTTGTTTGGTTTTTGTTTTTTAATGAAACTGAGTCTCTCAGATGTTGACAGCACTCCAGGAAAGGCAATTTTAAGGACAGAGGAACAAAGTAGTAAACATGGTTAAACTGAGTCGCCTACCAAGTATGACAGAACTAGGGGAATTCTCCTTTCTCTGTTTCTCTGCTTCTATTTACTGTGTGTGTTTTTTAGTTTCAAAGAGTATGCATTGAGAGTGCATTTGCAAGTTCCAGCAATACATGATTTATATTCACAGACTCTCACTGAAATACAACAGTTTGGGTAAAGAAGTGAAAGAATTTGATTAAATCATAGAAATCAGTAACAGCTTTTGGATCGAGAAGAATAACATTTAAAAAGCCAAGACCAAGGTCAGCCACATGTTTTTGAACAGACTGCATATATAGCCAGTGTTCCCAGACTCTGCTGGAGTGACGGGATTGATAATTGCTGACATAGTCTGCCACAGTAAGACAAGAATTTGCGAAGTCAGGTGCCCCATAGACATGGGTATAACACTGTTCCTTATAATACCTGGACGAGACAAAGGTCTCCTCAGGTCAGAACCTAGTGAGAAGTGGCACAAACACCCTGACCCTAAAACCAATTTTTTTGTGGCTACATTAGCCTTATCTGCCAGCACAGGAATTTGATTTGTATTGCAGGATGACTCCCACATTTATGGACTTCTTGTTTCTTGTGAAATTCTCTTTCCCCAGATACTCAGGGAGATGGCATCTACAGCTACTAAGGCTGCTGCTCCATGGATGATAGCCAGGTACCACCATGCAGGACATCCTGGGTGTATAGCATGACTGCCCTTTCACTGTGTAGGAGCCATTGGCACCTCCCTTCGTCTTCACTGATACCCTTTCAAATACTTGGGTCTGTAAAGAAAAGGTCACAAAGCATGTAAAAAGCCTCTCAACATGATTCACATGCTAATGCAAACCACCATGTTAAATATTTTTTCTTCATATATCCATTATTTTACAGCTGTTTATCTAGGCAATCTCTGAGCTAGTTTGCACTCTCCAATTTAATGTATGCTTGAAGAATAGGTATTGGGTGAAATCATAAAAAAACAAGTTAACAGAAAATAAATCACAGATTATACAATGATTTTGCTATCCAACAGAGAACAATGTCCTAGAAGATTTAGAAAAGCCGCTGTGGGTATAAAATGCTGGGTTTTCACTTGTATGTGAGAGGAAAATTGCAAATCAGTGATCTTACAAAGTCACGAACTTTTCTTGGTATTTTAAACATGTATTAAATAATCATGTGAATGATTCAGTGCCTAGGATTAAGGTTTATGTTAGAGCATCACATGCATCCTGAGCCAGGCACCTCTGCTGGTCATACTTCCTCTTTTATTTTAAAGCTGTTTTGGGGAACATGCAGTTAACTGAACATGACATACAAAGCCTTTGAAGTCAATAAACTGTATGACAGCAGACTTCTGTTGAATTTGTTTTGGTGACTGATTAGCAAAACTTACATTTATTCAGAACTAGTACTTTCCAACACTAATGATATGGCTCATTACCATACAGAAAATCTGTCATAGTGCTGAGAAATGGGAGAATTCTTAGCAGTCTAAGTTTATACCTCAGCATCACACAGTACTACCTGTAATCACAGACCCTGACAATCAAATGACATCTAAAACATTTGCCTTTCAGCTTTTGCCCAGAAGATACCTGGAACTTGTAACAGCATTTCCTGTTGAGATGTACTGTCCGTTTTCCACCCTGCCAGTTGCAAATAGGGGCATACAGAAAACCTGCCATGTAAACCAGATAATTTGGTGGGGAAGAAAGGGTGGTATTTTGTTTCTATATTCTTAAAAGTTTGAAACTATATGAGTGGCCTAAAAAACAGTGCTAACACATTGCTTTATTTTCTTCTTTCATGTCTTTTGTCATTACATGGTTGTCAAGGGCAGGAGGGCACTGAACTTACTTCTAAAGAGAAATGTGTGGTAGATGAGCATGAAGAAATGCGTAGGTTGACAAATCATTAAAAGAACAAAAACCAAAGGCCACATTTTAATGCTAACTTCCTCATGCATCTATAATCCTCAGTGACAACTCTGAGGACGTGTTTTGCAGCTCAAAAAAACACTTTCTGAGTCATCATTCTCAGTGACTGTGTGTCACTGCTATTCTTAGATCATTGTACAACAGCCTGGCTTACTCAGGGTGGATACAGTTCAGACTGGGACAAATTTTCCCATATATATTTTCTCCAAGCATAACTCAACTCTGGCCTATTATTAGGATGAATATGCCTAATGCTGGATGAGACATCTAATCCCTGTGGCCACCCCTGAAGACACAGCAGATAATGCACATCATGCACTGGAGTAGGTGGTATGGGAAGTAGAAAACAGCTCTCAGCTCACTCTGCTTCTGCACAGACCTCCCAAGAGCTGCTGTTGAGAAGTCATCTGGGTTGAATTCCGGCTGGCAGGATCGAAGTGCAAAGTCTGCAGCTTACTTGAGTCATCTAAGCTTTACTAAGAGGGATGTATAGGTTATTTAGATAGTCTTTAAAAAGTTAAAAAGGATGGTACAAACTGCCAAGTCAAGCCCTCAGACGCTAAGAAATGTGCTTGTAGAAATAATTCCTCCACTTAGTACACAGAAACTTTCAGTGGCCATGTTGTGTTTTTTCCTGGATGGGTTCCCAGCAGAGTCTGTAATCAGTATGTGTGCATGGGCAATGGTACAGGTATCTTCCAGCTATGCTGAATGTGCACCTATCAGCAGATAGGTTACTGTCTTTTCTGTGATTCTAAACGAAGGGCATGACACAAACATCACTTTTCACAAATTGTAGGGAAGAAGAAAGTGATCTGTAAGAACTCGCTGTGGTCTGCTGATTAACACTACAACCACGAGGAGAGAGTGCTACATGCACAAGCTCAGCCCAGCTTCTCTTAGTATATCTGTGGCTGAAGTTGGGATGGGTGCCCTAGAATAAGTTCTCACCAGGCTGATCTTGAAAAGCCATTTTCTTGTCTTGTCTATGTCAGGACATGAGACCATGGTCAGAGAAAACTGTAGGGAATTTCCCCAAAACAGTGACAACAAACTGGCAGTGGCAAAAAGGTGGTCAGAGCACCTGCTTTCCTAATGGAGACACTTCCCCAGGCCAAGCAGCACTTTGGAGAAGAGGGTTGTTTTCACTCTTTCTCTCAGATATTATCTCTAGCAAAATCTGTAACATATTTGACTTCATTGGTGCTAAGAAGTCTGAAACTCATGTATACATTCACCCTTTCAGTACACTTCTTCAGAGTTGAAGTCTTGAGTTAAAACAGTGACAATCTGGGAAGAATGAAATATCTGCTTTGTTTTAGCATGGCTGCCAACTGACTGGTGTGACTGGTAGGCAGTACACCCTTATTTGAAATTAGAGTCCCAAGTCATCACTTTATGCTTCATTCAAACATCCACAAGGTCACAGTCTCACCTTTCCTCTAGTCCCTAGGACGCTCTGTGCTTCTGTGTGCTCAGATGATCCCAAAAATGCCAGCTAAGGAAGTTATGCTTTCCCAGGGGCAATGAAATGTCACTACTTAACAGGCAGTGGCACTGGCCTTATTGGGCAAATGCCATTATCTAAATCCATCTTCCCCAAAGATGCCTGTAAATCTGTTCCTCCATCCTAAAATGAGGTAGTGAAACTGCTGTGTATGCAGGTAGGTGATACCCAGTAATGTTTCATAGCTATGCTATTGGCTATTAAATCCCCATTTTATTTAAACCTAGGTTAATAAATCTTCATGAACAGAAATTCATCTCTGTTTGTGAAACACTTTATGGTCTTCCATAAAGACTAGTTCAAAGAAGTAAAAATTATTCCAAACCTGATCCTCATGGCAGTGTACTTGTGCAGACTTGTGGTGTCACTTTTGAGTTTCAAAGCAAGAATTACTGCGACCGCCAAAGATGCCATGTCTTTGTTAAGCAACTCACACAATTACAGCTCCTTACTTAAGTTCAAATGATATTTCAGATTGAAAAGGTACTTCTCATCTCCCATCCTAACCTCATCTGGAGTGTGGCAGAACAAGTTCACATTTGGGAGCACAGGGTACCCCTCTAAGTCTCTGAACCTCTCTTACAAGCCACCTGGGAGTACCTCACACAGAGGTACCTCATCTTGCACCCCTATCCAGTCCTGCCACAGGCTCCTGTGCTGGTCCTCATCTCCAGTTCCTGGAGTGCCTCTGGGACCAGCACCATCCTGTGCTCCCCTTGCCCAGCCCAATGGCCATGGGATCCCAGAGACTGCAACAAGCCTAGTGCCCAACACAAACCCAGAGCACCCCAGATAGAGAAAGGCAAGGAAGCCTGAAGCAAGGACGCTGGGATATTAATGAACCCCCTTACTTTTTCCAGGCTGTATTTTGCAGAGGGTGGGGTGCAAGCAATATCTCTGGAAAGCAAAGGAAGCCAGCAAGCCCATTGCCTGCTCTCTCAGGACTGCTGTCTGGGCTGGATGTTAAAACTGGGCATCCTCACAGAAACTCTCAGTAAGTGTGGCCAGGACCAAAAACCATTTCCTGAGCATTTGACAGTTTTTCCTAGCAGGGCAAGGACCCTGTTCCTCTCTCCCTTCACAGGGATTTGGACCTGCAGAGTGAGCCTGGCACCTTGCCCTGGGAAAGCTGCCTACAGCACCAAGCACAGGCTTCCTGCCCCAAGCCATGCTGACAGCATTTCATTCTCTTGGTAAATGCTCTGAGTTATACTCTTATGTGGTTAGTTAGCAGCTGTTCAGATACTGCAAAAATACAAGATGCAACAAAATTTACCTATAAATAGGTAACAGCAAACAGCCTGGTTGGAAACCCATTGAAGTCAATGGGAAGACTCCTGCTGGCCTCAGTGAGCTTTGGATGAGGCCCAAAGGCTGTTTGGCCTGAGATAAGGAGAGGTTTGTGTAAGGATTACAATACCTAATCTGTAACAGCCAGGATTAATTTCAAAATTAAATTTTCATTAATTATCCTAAATTATCTTCCTTGATAGCCAGGACTGTCAATAGCTAAGGCTATTGATAAACCAGGACTAATGATAGCTAAGGCAGCAAGACTATGCTTTACAGTCTTAAACTCTGAAACAGTGAAGCATTTCAACATGTGTCTACCTGTCCTGGGTAAGCTGGGCTTAAAGCACAATACTGCCCTTGAAAAAGCAATTAGTATCCAAGGATTTATAATGCACTTGCCGCTGTGAACAATGTTTTTCACTGGCACAATGTTAATTTAAACATATAGCCTGTCACTATCACATAAGCTCATATTGTCCGTGACTGTGCACTCATACTATTCCTACTGCTTGAGAGATAGCAAGACTTTTTGGTTTTGATGACAAAAATAGGTGCAGGGGAAGGAAGGAGGAAGAAAACATTAAATAATCAAACATAACATTTAAAGCAGTGGCTCCTGTTTCATTAACAGTCGGTAAAAATGTTATAAAGTTGTTATTGAGAACATTTTTATTCTCTAGCATCAGATATGTCTGTTTATAAGGATATAGCTATTTTTACTGATTCTGATGGTACTAGAAAGACAACAGGGTTTAGCAGACTGGGTACAAAATGGGAAGTTCACTAACTAACAATGGGGGGAACCAATTTTCTGGGCTACCAATACCCACTGGGCTAAGAATGCAGTCAGTGGTGTAATATCCTTTGGGCAGCTTCCAAACAATGCTGCGTTGTGGGAAGGAAGTTATAATGCAGTTGTGTCTCTGTCTTATATTGACTGCTAGGTCAAACAAAGCCCAGACTGATTTGGAATTCACTTGCTGTGCCACTGCTTACTGCAGCTAGTTTGTGAAGCAAGCTATTGTGGGTGAAAAGGGGAAACAAAAAGCATTTGATCTTCACAGTGCTCATGAGACAGCTTTAAATTTATTGCCATTTCCAGGCAGCAAAGGAACAGATTAGTATCTGATTATATATCAGCATTTTCACAAATGCTGAACAGCAAATGCTCCCTGGCATAGCTTACTTAGGGATGTGAAAAGAAATTATTCAAGTCATTTAGAAATTGCTTGACAGCACTTTTGAGATAAAGATGCATTAAAATAAATCTGTGTCTAAGCACTGCTTACCTAGAGATAAGAAGGTAAGAACCGCTGTACTGGATCAGATTGAAAGTGCATTTAGGACCTGATGTCCAGGAGTGGCTATCTATGGATACAGAGAAAAGCTCACAAGAGTAAGCAGTGCAGGTGCCAAGTGGTCTTTTCCTTCATACAAACTCCCATCCTTCAGAGATCCTCAGATGGAGCTCACACGCCTAAGTTGAAAAGTCTGGATGCGTCCTTCCCCAGATTAATCTGTGCGCAGCTACCACATCGCCACCATTCTGGGATCTCAGCTTCTACCATATAGCAAATTTTAGTGACTGCATGAAAATCATGGTCATTTGCTTTTTTTTTTTTTACCACTTGCCTGTTAGCTTCCTGAAGTTCTTTAATTCTGTGAAAGGTGAAGGGAGGAAAGCAACCTTTCTCACTTCATCTGCCCCAGACTACAGATGACTTTGTGAATCTGTATCACATCAAACCTTGGTTATTTTCTTACAAGATAAAGATGGACATTAGCTTGAACGATCAAATTATTACTCAACCTTCTATGCTTCATTTTCTTTGCCTGTAAAATGGGGTTTCTGATGTTAGGCTCATTTCTAACATTCTGTCATCCCCTCCACCCTGATGTTCAGGAAAGCTCACCTAACAGAACTGTTTCAGCTCTTCCTGATATTTTAGTAAACTTCCTGATATTGCAAAGTTAATGGAGACTACAGGATTCTCAATTGCTCTGAACACAGCAGTGTTCTACAGCAAATTCTACTGTTAACTCAGTTTTCATGCAACAAGCTTGCTAACTATGGCTAGGGAGAAATAAAAACCTGTACTGAAGAAAGAGCTCACCTTTTGTTGTTCACCAGAGTAGTGGAAAGAACTGCACACAGGGCATTCATTTACTTTTTTAAACTTTATATATCTGCAGATCAGAAAGCACAATAGGTCAGGAATACCCGTAGAGGATGTAAACACACCAGCCATGTGCAACAGGGGAATTAGAACAGCCTCCGGTGAGATTGGTAGCTAATTACCAGGAATGTGGTCCTGTCTTCTTAAATCAAAGACAAAATTCCTAGCTAAATTCCTGGGATAGTGTGTGAAACTTAATGGGAAAACCATCGTTAAACAAGGGAGTGGAAGCAGCTTTTTGAACGTCCTATTTCAAATTCCCTGTGGACTTCAGCAAAACTGTTTTAATTCCTGAAATTCTACTTCCACACGAGCACATTCCCCAGTATGCTACCAGACTGCCTAGCTGGGCTGGCTAAAAGAAGCTTTCTTCTCTCCCTCTCCAGAACACAGAGTTGTGAAATAAAATCAGGAAAATTTGCATTTTCTTATTAATGAAAATGGCAGAAGTATTTTAGAAAACAATTTGGAAAGGTATCTTGCTGTCATCTTTCAATGAGCTTCTATCTAATCTGACTTGTTTGTTATGTTTCCTTCAACTCATAAAAATGCCCCAAAGGGCCCTGCCCCCTAACTTCAGTGAAATGCAAGCTGGCTGTAATTATTGGAAAATGACTTGATTACCTATTCAGGGCTGAAGCATATCCAGTAACAAAGGAAGTCCCTTCCCAAAGTAGTAAGTTGAAATAAGTATTTGACTTCTGCCAGAAGAACACGGGGCCATCAAGCCTGCTCACATTTCACACTACTGAGGTCAAGCTGCCTGAGAAACAGTTCAGGTCATGACAACATTTTGTATCTGAAACCAGCCATTTCAGCCCCTCTGCCTCATTTCAAGCTCCCCAGTAAAATCTCTGAATAATTCTACCTAATTTATTTGTTCATCAGACTAATATTTTGGCATATCACTTGAAATGCTTTGTTTAGGCATTGAACATTGCTTGAGAGTAAAAAACAAAAAAAAAAAGGTTGTTTTGCAGAAGTCTCATTTCCCTTCGGACATATCGCTCTGTCTTTAACTTTTCCTAAAGAATACTGGAAGAGAAGCACTCACAGAACAGGGTTCGTCAATTTGGGTCCAGTAACCTCACAAACCAGAAGCATCCTTTGAAAGCATTTAGACACTCCTTAGTCCTCTGTCATCCTATATCATAGAATCATAACATCACAGGATGGTTTGGGTTGGAAAGGATTATCTAGCTCCAAACTCCCTGCCATGGGCAGGGACACCTTCCACTAGACCAGGTCACTCAAAACCCCATACAACCTGGCCTTGAACACTTCCAGGAACGGGGCAGGTGTGAGAAAAGATTGACTATTGGTCTAAAAAAACATGGCAATGTCTTTATTCCTAACACATGAATCAAACTGGTCCAATATGCATTAGTTATTTAGAACAATCTATGTTGTATTTAGCTGTCTTATCTGTTTAATTGCTTAGCTGGCTTTTTAAGTAGTCATGACTGTTAGTGGTTTAGACAAAACTTTTCCCAATAAAAACTGCCCTAGATATCAGTCTACTCATTTAAGTATGAACAGTAGCTCTGTGAGACACTTACTCTTTGTGCTTGACAGCTACTGGAGATTTTTTTTCTTTTTTTTTTTCTTACCTGTTGGCTCCTTCTGCTGATGAATGGAGATGAGCTGAATCTCAGTTACCTGTACTCATTGCCATGATATTTGTGAACAGGAGCACTGCAGCACAGTTTTAAAATGTCTCAAGGGTTGCATTTGTACTAATAGATAAAAGGTGGCCAGCCACTATTCTCTGGCAATGAGGTAACCGATATGGACTAGTGTGCACAGAGCTCAGTGTCTCTCTTCCCTCAAATTAGGAGACCACATCCAACCTACTGAGTAAGGATTGCTAATGACCTATGGTACCCCCCACGAACCATGATGTGAAAAGTGCCAGCTGGACTACAACTCTGTGACTGACAGCACAGACAACCCTGTGTGAGGGCTTGGTCCTGTGCTCTAGCTCTATTTCATTTACTGGGATAGATATTGCCTATTGCATAGACACAGATTGTCAAGAGGTGGAATGTGAATGCACATCTCTTCTGTAAAAAAAAGTACACTTTTTTCTCTCTTGTCCTCCTTGTCAGCAAGAAGAAAAAAATAGGTGTACACTCAATATTGCAAGACATGTAGCACTACCATGAACCTCTCTTCCGTTTTCTCACAACAGCAGCAGTATTGCTGCACCCCTGAGGCAGTGTTTGCCAGGAGCATGAGGATCCTGCATGAGTGTCTATGGCTGTACAGAGCAAGGATTCACCAAGGTACACACACTGTGCTCCCTGACATACTGAGGTTGCTCTCCTGGCATGTCCTGCTGGTGTGTTATGAACCTGCTGCTTCTTGAGCATGCACAGGAGGTAAAGCTGCCAGCAGTTCTGCTTTGAAGTTTCCTCCTGGCCACAGCATTTGAGGATTTAACTCTTAAGGAGATTAGGGTTATAATCATCTGGATATGAAGCCTAGATTGCTTCGAAGGATTCAATTAAATATGCTGCACAATAAAAACGCATACATAAGAGGTTGTTTAGGTTTGGCACCACACATGGGATGACAGTCTAATTAGGCGTTTATTGCTAATAATGTCTGATTATAACACTGTCTTCATTTCATGATGGCTATTTCACAAGCCCTCCTTGCATTGGCTAACACAGGGATGTCTACACCACAAAATGGAGCTGCATGCAGAAATCTTCAAAACAGTGCTGACCAAAAACTGAATTTATGCAAAGGCATTCAAAAGGCAGATTCTGACTCAATGGACACTGATGGGCACAGAGAGCTGTGATTCACTTAAGTCCACTGATGTTAACAGGCTGTGAAGTCTAATAATTGAAGAAGGTTTTGGGTCAGGCTGAAGACAAGAAGTGACTGTGTCCAAGAAGAATGCTGTACCAGTCTTGTGGTCATATGAACTAATTGATTTCTGAACTTTTACAGGGAATAACAATATTTGGATCTTAGGTCACCTGGGTTCTAGGCCAGGATGACATAAAATAATTCAAAAGGTTCTAAAAATGAGGTAAGAGAACACATAATCTCATAATACTTGCATAGGGCCAGGTAGTAGCGAATAAACAGGGAATTTTCTTTCAGGGCAAATATTTTCTGCACACTTGATCACCTCAGATAAATTTCAGCCTTGAATACCATGGAAATTAATTTACACGTGTCAGTCACATAAAATATTTTTGAATGCTTATTTATGTCATTTCAAATAATCTAACTACAGAAAGCAGCAGATATGACAGTACAACTTGATAGTCAAATCCTGCTGGGCACAGATTTGCCTTCAGCCCTGGGCTTTTGGCTTCTTACTGGAAGACTAGTAGTATTTGCCAAATACTCCTTGAACTTAGGTTACTATTAAAACTGAGTAAGAATAGAAATAAACAGTCAGAGCAAGATAAAGTTTTGTGATCCATAAAAAAGAAGCAGATACCTATATTCATTTATTAATTTCTGAAATCATATTTAATGCCAAAGGAATAAAGACAGTTTTCAAGCTGGTATCATAGCAAAAGGATCATAAATTAGAGCTCTTTCTGGAGTGTGTCACCTGTAATTTTGTGTAAGTGCTGCTCTTATTCCTTTTCAGCTGGCACCTGCTAAATGAGTTTTTAATGTCTACCATTTGGCCACTGTATTTTAATAAGATCTAAAAAATTAATCTTCTCTTTCAAAAAGATTGATTTGTTGATAACAGCTTTTGCTTCCTGTGACAAGGTGGTTGTGATTTCTTGACGGAAGAAGTCAACGGTCAAGCTTTTCAGATCATGCCAATCAACTTAACTACGCTAAATTTATTTAATCTAGCCCCAAGTATTTATTAGAGCTTTTAGATCATCTACAAGAAGTCAAGCTGCACAAATACTGCAAAAAAAGTCTAAATATTCATTTGGGGAATCCATTTATTTGGAAACAGTGGCTTTCTGGGAATGTTTTCCTAGCTTTTGGAAAACTACATAGCATGAACTGCCTTAATGTACAGATACCAGGCCCTGATTTTTTAATTTGTTTTAATATTTATTTTTTTTAAATACATGGCACAAACCCTTTTGATCTTCTCTACTGCTGAAACACAAAAGCTAAAGGGGGGTGAGGCCATATAATGTGAGTGTTTGGAAAATATTTTAAACATTTTTATTAGGGCTTTATTTGTTATTCATATATTAAAGCAGCATAGACTTACACAAATATCATGAATGCTCCCCAGAGACCAGTTTATTCCTGGATTCTTTTAATCTATTGTACTCTTAATCTTCAAGCTGAGCAAAGATCATGAGGAATGTGCTTTACTTTCATGTGCTTGTAATTTTCTCCATGTGAATACAAACATTGTAGGTACATGGGTATTTTTCAGTGCAAAATATTCTTTGTATACCACTGAAATAGAGCCAGAAGTCTGATAATGGAAGATATGGTTCAGTTAGCTGACCATACATATTATGAATGGATACACTATAGAAAAGGTTGGCTAGTCTTCAAGCTTTATGTGTGCTTTCTAAGCAGTGAAGACTGTCAAAAGTATTTAAGCCAATGGGACGGTGAAAAGCAAAAAGCATGAACTTTTTAAGTGCTAGTGTTCTGCCTCATTTTGCAATAGTAATCCAGTGCAAAGAAACAAAACACAAGAAAAAATTAAGCAGTTCTCCGAGAATCCTCAGATTTCTTAAACAACACCTCATAAAAGACTGGTTTTAACCACACTGGAATTCCTGCCATTTAGAGCTGGCCACCTGGATCTCTTTGGGTACCAAAGTGCAGGAGTTTTCAATTTGTACCTTACGTGGTGACCAACAGCTGCCGTGTAAGATGCATGTTCTCTTAAATACCACCCAAGGAATAAATTTATGTGTGCAATAGATAAAGAAATTGTGTTTGTTTGGGGAAAGGCATATATTTCTGTTTTGTTCTGCTTTGTAGTGTTCCTCTCCAGCCTGTCTGCAAATGGGTTTTGCAACTACAAAGTTATGGAGCTCCTGCTGGTGAGCTCCTTCCTTTATCAGTATTGTTGCTGAGTTTGCTCTCATTGAGAATGCTTATACTATGATTATACCAAACAACAAGAACACAAACTGTATGTTTAAAAATCCTTTCTAAAGTTTAGCTAAATAATTGACCCAATCTAATAACACTGACCTCTGTTTTTCTGAGTCCTAGAGAATCTGTAGACCAGGGAGTCAAAATTTCCTTATATGTAGCATATTCTTGTACAGGTTGAGTAGAAGCTTCTCTCTGAAGTACCTTTAAATGCACTAAAAACCATAAAAAATACCAGATGTGGGCTGGGGCAGAGAATCCAGCCCAGAGTAGCTGGATGAGCATGTTCTCATTAGTTTTAAATCCACCTTCTAATTGATGACATCTGCTTCTGTTACAACATGGCAGCAGCCAAACCAAGCAATGCAAGAAGAGGCAAAAATGAGGAGTATAGGGAAAAGGAAATCAGAGATTGTATCTGTTGATTTTTCTCTAAATATGGAAATTCTTATACAATAGACCATCAAATGTAATTTCCTATGTCTTAGAGGACAAGCTGTACATTTTTAAAATAGTTCAAAAGGTTTACAAACTTGAGCTCAGGGTGTGGAAGTGGAAGGAGGGGGCCAGAGGTGCTCTAGAGAAAAAAGAATGAAGTGCAGGATATTCCCCTCCCAATCCTTTCAAGAAAATCTCTCGGTTTAAGAGATTGCTGTGTACCAGTACTAGGTGGTCTGTTAACTTGACAGGACTGGCCCGCTGCAGTTTGATGGCAGGGATGTCCTTGTATGGTGAAAGTAAAAGCTGCAATTTTGTGCCAGGACAACAGAGAAACCACTCACTAGCTCCACATGCAGGAGAAGGCATTTGGTATCAGAGCTGCATCAATTTCCTCGTACTGTTCTGCACCACGTGCTGCAAACAGGAGGATCCAGCAGTATCACAATAGTGCTCTGCCCTTTATTCTTTTTCTCCTCTGCTTGAAAATCCAGATGTGCCCCGGCTTGCCCTATTGTAACCTTGCCTCTGTCTCACAGAGCAGAGCTCCACCTCCACCTTCCCTCTGAGGGACACAGCCCTGACCCTTTATTTACCAGAAGTTAATATAGCTATTGCTGACTCATTTATTTTGTTATCTTGTTTCCAAACACTTCTATCAAGTGAATTCAGAAATTTGCCTTTACTCATTCCACTCTTGAGATTCTGCCTTACAGTTGCAAAATTCTGAAGAATCCACTGGGCATTTTTTGGTCTCTGCTAGGTCAAAGAAGAAAACAAAAGATTTCCAAAGAGCTAGGACAACCTTTCTCCCAGTACTTGAAGGGTTCTTTTTTCTTGACTGGTAATACTTGCTAAGTATGTGGTAATATACTTGTACAGCCTATTCTTGCCTAATGTCATTAGGACATTACAGTACTGAGAAAATCAGTGCAAGTTTACAGCAAATGGTGTCAGTTAATAAGCAAAGGGCCATCTATGGCAGGCATGCAGATTCCTTCAAAAAACAGTCTTGGGAGACTTGTCTGGGCCACATGCATCCCAGTGCTGTGGAAATGCATTTGTCTCAAACAACTTTTCTGCTTGAGCCCAAGATCCCTGAATGAGGAGCAGTCTAAAAGGCAGAGGCTTTTCTATGCAGAGGCTCACAGTCCTTCTCAGAATATGAATGATCAAAGCTGGCAGCTTGAATGATCAACAGCAGTGGGTTTTTTTGTTCCTCCCAGATTTCAGGCTCTTACAGCCTTGTCCATCAATAAGAAAGCTGAAACAATCAACCAAAACATGTGTATGTCTGTTTAGGTGGAGCACAGTGATTTTGGCTGAACTGCAGAAGGGATCTTGAGCCTGAAAAGTTACCCCATTTTTCCAGCTGTATCAGATAGTTTAATAAAGACTTTACATATCTTTCCCTGCAAACCCTGCTCCCTTATATCCATATAGCACAATAGCTGTAGAAATACTCTCACTGTTCAGTGAACAAGTTGGACAGGGACCAGTAGGGACAGAAAGCCTTTCTTTTTTATTATGGTAGCTAAAGCTGCCTGTTTTGATAGTAAATTTTAGACAAATGACAAACTCTGTAGAATGGCAGGAAGAGGAAAAAGAGAAGATGGTCAATTATTCTTTAAAATTTTAATAAGCTAATTTTCTGTATTTACAGGAAAGTGGTATTGAGGAAATATACAAGAAGATAAACAAAACACAGGGTCTGAGAGTCACTTGGATGTCTTTCTCTATGACCAGTGGCCCTCAGAAGTGAGAATGCACCTGGATTTGAACAGACCATTTCTCTGGCCCCAGTACCCTTGTGCTGATTTGCAGAAGGTCAAAATACAACACTTGACACAAAGGGAAAGGGAACAAAGAGTGAGATTTCCCTGCTGTCAGGCTCCTCTGATTCACTGCAACTTCAAAGTTACAGCAAGCACTCTGAAGGTGGCTGGGAAGGCTTGTCAGGCAGGAAGTTCTGACTAAGACAGATGTAGAGTGAGATTAGTGTATTTGAATTTAACAGCAACGGTGTAGCATACCTGCAAGTAAGGAGAAAAATGTATTGTAGAAGGAACATTAGAAAGAGAATAAGGTTCAATTCATGCACAAGGACTTCCATCACAGCCACTTATATCCCTTAAGAGTTTTTTGGAGCGGCTTCACAGAAGTCATCAGTCTAAAGGAAAGAATAGAGCAAACACCTAATGATGCACATTTTACGCACCAAGTAATCTCAAGTGAGAATGGTAGTGGTGTCTGTCACCAGTTATTCTGGTAATGGCCTACTCTTAGCTCTTGGAGACTCACAGAAACCACTTTCACTCTCAGTTTACACAGTGATATCATAGGCAAGTAGGAATAGTAATAAGCAGTTAGTCCATCCCTTCCTGTGAGACCTTCCATGATTTTTTTCTTGGGCATCTCTAATGAGGTGTCCACACGTCTAAGTTCCTATTCTCAGTAAGAATAATCAGGACCATACAATTTTATAGCTTGAAGAGAACATAATCATGAGAAATGATTTGGCAGAAACATTTCAGAGCTATAACCTCATCCTGAAATGTTGAACTAGAGAAATTCATTGTTGGAGACAGCTCAGTTACACTTGATGGATGATAGGCCTCGGAAAAAAATATGGAAAAAAAAAGAAAGGTTATGAAGCAATTTTACCTGAAAGAGGATGCATTCCTTAAAGAGAAAACATTCTTTTCACAATAACATATTTCAAACTCTTTTTTAATACTTTTTTTTGAGTTATTAATTGAAAACAGTTCAACCCATCAACAGATAAGCAACTCACCAGTGCAATGCGAAACAGTTGCATTTGATAGACACAGTTATTCCTGGAAAGAGGTAAAACATTAGTGCGAGAGAGTTTCTACAGACTGGATGTTGGTCTATATTGAATTCCTGTTCACTAGAGAAGATGATTGGCCAAGGTGGGAAACACATATCTGGGTTTTACGAGAACAGCCTAGATAAGAATAAAAAGAGACCAGGAGCAGGACTAGAAGATGGAGAGTACACTTCAGGATCCTCTTTTAAGAAGGAAATTAAGCGAAAAAGACATAGGCAAGGAACAGAGATACAGAAATGCCTTACCAAGAGCCTTGACAAAGAGTATTCACGGAGCCTGAAGAAGAGCGTAACTCTGTGAGATCCTATGAACCACAAAAGCAAGGAAGGAAAAATCCAACCAAGTAAAAACATCTCGGAGATGGGACAATGTATAAAGTAGTCTAGAGGGACAGAGAGGAGCCTGGTGGAGCAAATGGAGCAATTTTTAGCTGCTTACTTCAGATTCACCAGGCCTACAGTAGAACCAAAGGTCAAATTCACCAGAAGGGCATGAAAGAAGAATGAAACTTGTGGTTGGAGACCAAGGAGCAAACCAGGACATGAGGCAGGGACTAGAAGAACCAGTGAGTAGCTGAGGTAAGCTTGATGGACAGTTACCTGTGGGACTTTTTATCTTGGTAATGAGTGTGACATGCCTGGTTCACATGCATTATCACTGACAAGTAAAAGCAATGCTCTACAGGAAAGCTGCAGAAGATACAGCCTGATATGCCATGACCATCACGAAGCAAAGTAATAGGCTAGATTCTTCCAGCTGAGAGCACTTGCAAAAAACTGAAAAAATTCCTAACTGAGAAAAATGTCAGGGTCCTCAGTTCCTATTGAAATCTTCTATGAACTTCCCCTGTGCAAGGAAAAACCAAACAGGATGTTAAATATAGAAGACAAATTACTTATTTTTAAGTATTGTGCAAGATCAAGAGAGAAGCTAAAAATCAACATCTGTCATTACCTAGGAAATTAATTGTTCTATATTTTAATTTATCATGGAGAAGAAGAATGGCTACATTTTGGCTACCGTGGTATATTGTATCATTTCCCTCTGAAAAGTTTCATCTCCCTTGCTTGTGTCCAAAACCAGTAATGCCTTCAGCAAGGTGCTGTCAAAGGCCCCAGAAATATTCCATTCAGCTGACACTTCTGCAAGCAAACCAGGATATTTCCTTCTCAGTGATTTATTGATGTAAGCTTTCTCACATGGCCTGCAAACATGAAATTAAATTTGCTTCTCATCAATGAACAGATCAGATGGCAAAAATGCAAACATGCTTGGACAGATTTAGCGTGTACTGGTAAGAGAGGAAGCCATTAGGAAACTGATAGTTCCTCGTGCTAATGAATGTGTCCCAACAAAAATTCATCTATTATATTCATTATTCTTCCATAAGAGCATTTTTAGAACATATATTCCAAGCAGATCAACAATATTTAGAAAAAAAAAAACATGCATTGTATTTGTTCATTTTTCTCCCAGGCTTTCACTTAACAATGGGTGGCATGAAGAGTTTCCTGAGTTCAACATTTGCTTTCCAGATTTGTGAGATTCAGCTAGCTTGGAGCCATGATGTAATCTTAACAATTTCCCCTTATTCTCCATTAGGCATTCCCAGTGCTCTGGGAGTATTGTGCTGTATTGATAATCCCCTTGAGAGGACTCCAGTGAAAGACCAGTGGGTGTGGTGGTATGAAACTGTGGAGAGACGCAATGCTCCTCAGCATGGAGACATCACCAAGGATGAAATGCTCCTGACTTGCAGCAAGACAGCAGTAAGAAGCTTGACAAAGGGACCAGGGCTGCATGGATATGCCAGGGAAACGAAGCAGGAATCAATTACCTCTTAATTCCCGAAAACCAACGACTGTGACTACATGAAGCATGTTATCTCTTCCAAGAAAAACAAAAATGAAAGCCGTGTCACTCCTTTATCAAAGAGGTAAAGAGTGCCATACATTTATGTGTATGTGGAAAAAAATGTGTGGAAATGTGAAAAAATAGCAGGCCTCATACCCGTTTATCAGCTTCATTCAAGTGCCATCAAAACATGGTTACTGAAGAGCAGCATGATTTAGTTACTTTCTTTTGGGGTGTATGCCTCCTGTTAAAGGGTTGCCCAAGATTGAGCTGTGTTTGCTTCAAGTTCTTGGCTTCTCCTCAGTTCTACTTTTATTTGATTTGGCTCAGTTTCAGACTGCTTTTCATCAGTGAGGCTTTTTGACAGCACTCCATACAAAGATAGCATACTGTTAGATATCAGTTTACCTTTATTCTTTGCCAAGTGGAATTAATTTGCCCTAAACTTGTTAGCCTTGGTGGAAGTTGTCCAGGTATAATCTAGTAATCTGTGGTCTTTTTATAATAAACAGAGAAAACCTGAAATAGCTGGGGACAAATGATCCCATTTGCAAAGGGCTGTGTAGGGCCGGTGGAATTCCTGGCTACTGCCCATAGAGGGAGCTTCGGTGGCAGTGCTGAACTCATGCTAAGGCAATTTCTGTGTCTGCAGTTGGATAAAACAGATTTCCACCTTGAATACCATTTTGATCCACCCTCCTGAATCGCATCTGGGGCATGAAGCCACTTATTAAAGGCTCATTAAAATATCTAGCCTTCTTTGCTGATGAAACAAAACAAAAAAGGTCATCTGATACTTGCTTTAAATAGGCCAAGGGTCACAAGAGATAGGATAAAATATAATCATCGACTTACAGGAGCATTCTCATGCCCAGCCTACTGTTTCCAAGTGCATTGCAAAAGTCTAGCATTTGCATAATCAGGTCACAGATGACTAAAATTGCTTACAAAGGTTAATGCCTAGGACAGCTCTTATTGGTAGTGGGTCTCAATTCATGGAATATTTTCACTGCTACTACACTAACAAAATGTCATTGTAGAGTAAACTCT
Source organism: Neopsephotus bourkii (assembly GCF_033783945.1). NCBI lineage: Eukaryota > Metazoa > Chordata > Aves > Psittaciformes > Psittacidae > Neopsephotus > Neopsephotus bourkii. The sequence continues at coordinate 12,500,344 of NW_026902293.1, read as the reverse complement.
GTTACTATGGGCACCTATTATTGTTAGATTTCTTACCACCTATAACAATGCTCAACTTGGGAATGAAGACTCATTTTCATTAACAAAGTACAGTAAATATTTCTGACTCTTTATCCTCTTTCCTGCAATAAAACTTTGCCATATTTTAATAGCATTTTGCAAAGTAGCCCTGACATCTAATTGCCATAATTATTATTGTGTTTTAGTGGGGACCTCCTCCTTGGTGTCAGCCTTTCAGAGATGCATCCATCCACCCTTTGACTCATGCTGAGGTAGCTGGTGAAGAAATTTGTCTTTGGTGAAATTCTCAGAGGATTTGTTACCTAGTGGGGCAAAGCAAAAGCAGGAGGAATGTAACATAGCTGAAACTATTTTATAGAAACACCATTAACTTCTGAGTTGTATCTGTTTGTTGCTTTAAAGGAAAGAATTTTTTCCTGGTCAGTATTTGGACATTAATATCTGTAATTCCAAAGGAGGTGGTAGCTGTTTTGATTACATGCTTCCTATGACAGGCAATATTTAGGCAAATAACTTTACTGTTTCTACCACAAACTGAGGCTATTTACTTGCATGATAGCTTGATAAAGAGATCATAAGGTTCATAACTGTATATATATACTGTATATACACATGCCATGTACCCATTAGCCATCAAACCTGACTTCTCCCTAGGGCAGTGAACCTCTGCTCTTCCAGTTACCCCAATGCACTGTTGGAAACACCAGGGAAACTATGATAGAGAGGAAAAAGGGCAGACCATGACCCAGGGTGAACCTTATTTCAAGGTTAAAAGCTGATGGAACAGAAGGGGCAGAGAGTGTAAGTGAATGGGGAGCAGGGATTTCTGCTTCAGCTCTTTTGGCAAGTGAGGACTAAGCTTTTGCTCCCCCCTCCAGGAGCAGTTATCCTTTACCCACCCTTCATAGGGTGTCCCTTTGCAGCAGAAGCACAAGGAGCATTCAAAATACTTCAGCACAACAGATACAAAATGGGGATTGTAAAACACTGAAGGACTTGAAAAGTTACAAAGCTTGTTGGACTCTGTAGATGTTAATGAAGGTTCTCACATTTCAAAGACACATTTCTGTTTCTTGGAGGAGATTACAGCAGCCCATAATCTCTAAACTAACCCATATGAACAGACTTGAAGTTCCTAGGGTGTGTCTCTGCCAATTGTTCATTTTCTGCACGTGATGTGGCACAGTTTGCTGTGAAGGTCAAAGAAGTTGGTTACTGAAGAAGAACCTCTAGAAGCAAAAGATACAAAGCAGCAAGCAAAAGCTACATCAATCTAAATTTATTTTAACCTATATACACAGTAAAATGCTTTTAGCATTAAAAAAAAAAAACAAACCCAAAAAAAAAAAACAAACTCAAAAGCCACTATATTTTTTTCAGCACAGATCTGGATCATGCATTGAGACATTCTTCTATTTGCCATAAAGATCTTCCTTTTCTGGGCTCCATTCTGTTACATGAGAGTTGTTTATTCGTATATATTAAAAGCATATGGAACTGTAGAGGAGGATTCAGGAGGCAGGCCTGGCCTGTTAACAGGCAGAGGAAGCAGGCTGCCATCCTTTGCTCTTTCTTTGCGTTGGTGCCACACTGCTCTGTTCACCAGATGATGTTGTAAGAGTAGTCCTTCCTGCAGGATGTCCCAAAGGACATCTCCATCTGGATGTGCTATAACGCTTTGAAATCAAGCAAGGCAACTAATAACATTATAGTAAATGTTTCTGCAGTCATTTCCTTTCCTGAGACAAACACAACTTTTTGTCTTTCTTTTTCATAAAGAACATGTTAAATCTCCTTGAGAAACAATTCTACATTTCATTGTAAATAAGTCTTTTTTTTAATTCCTAGTGACATTCTTTCTTGCCAAGATGGAGACAGTCTACACTCCTCCCTCCCCAAATGTTCCCTCAAGAACACTCTGTACTTTCCCTTAACTGTTCACTACGTTCACTGCGGCACAGCTGCAAAAATGGCTCAACTTTACATCTGGATTTCTAATCAGTCACAAATTCATGGCTGCTTTCCCAGACAGAGAGCAATTAAATGAAACCTGTAGAACCCATTACCTCTGGAAGCATCAGTTCATCAGGCAAAATTCAGTTCTCAGTATTTCTCAGCCTAAACTTTAGAATTAAACTGGGGTTTTATAAACATTTAGGAAAAAATCACTCCCAAGTTCACCTGCTGCTCCTTTCCCTCTCTCTCTAACTCATTAGTATTACATTTCATTTTTTAAATTTTGCTTCGTTTTTGTCTTACATCTACTTGATCCATTAACTGAATCAATTTCAGAAGAGACTTAACTATGAAGTAACCGAGCAGGGACAGCTGTTAGCCTCCATTCTTCACAGACCAGTAAAACTCAAGAGCATCAGCTGTCTGCGTCACCGGAAATTACAGTGTGCTTTTTTGTCTCTTCATACTTGTTAACAGGATTAGCACAGAAATGTATAGCTTGACCAACACAACCCTCTAATGTGGTCAAAGTAATAGTTTTCTAGAATTACATACTGACCTGTTCTTGAAAAGAAAAAAACACTTGAACAATTTCATGTTCTTTTAATGCATTTTTCTCTAAGTAGTTATGCACTTGCATGATATATTCTAAGTTTTCTGCTAAGGATCCACTATAATCTATAAAACCAAGTGTACTAGTGGATTTGATACTCCTGTAGGGTGCAGAATTAAGAAACAGTTCAATTCTAGAGAACCTAGATGCCCTCACCGTTTATGAATACAGCTTTTGCAAAGAATGCAATAGTTCTTTGCCTTTCTATTGTTGTTAAATAACCTGCAGGAAAGGCCACGTTCCAGTGACACTCTTCTGAACACATTGTAGACAAAAGAATGTTTCTGTCACTCCATTAATATCCCCAATTGAAGAAGATGGTATCTGTATGATGCAATGTTCCAACTCTGTCCATTAAACCATCTCTGAGGAGCTCTGTTAAGGTTTCAAAATCCTAAGTAATCTCAAAAACCCTGTCAATCAACCAGCTTCAAACCAAAATGGTTCACCAAATGTTACCAAGACAATACTTTTTTGTTTGTCTTTATACTTCACCTATCTTGCATAACACATGATATATGTACCACTCCTCCTTTAACTTCAACATCAAGACCATAATTTCTGTAGTCATTGAAGTGGGGTACTAGTGAATAAAAAACTCTATAAAAGCCTATCTTCTATTCATAGCACTGAAAACAGCTTTCTGGGAATTTCACTTTAACTAGCATTCCTTTTACTACTTCCCTAGCAATAAAAGAGTGACATGATGAAATTTTAATAAAACACTAAAACGAAAAGAAGAACTACACAAACAGCAAGGTATAATTACAGAGTGATATCGATAACATAAAGAAAGATATCCAGAATTCCAGCTGTAGTGTGGCTTGAAATTTTTCTTTCAGTCAGAGAGTTGTAAAAACTTTAAACAATTTTAGTGGAATTGATTGTGATAAAGCTTACAAAGGCAGGATAAGTATTTGGTTAAATTCTTGATACTGACAATTTGCTATAAGCTAAAAATATGTGCATCAGTTAAGCACCAGCATACCATGAAATATCTCCTTCTGTAGTGGTCCTAAGATTTTTTTAGCTCCTAAATATGGCCTAAAATGGGCATAATACTAATATGCTTAGTACAGAGCTGTCAAACCTCAAACCAATCAACTAGATCTGGCTTGACAGACTGGTTAAACTGGACCAGCTCTTCCTGCTCTGTTTCCCAAAGCACCCACAGTGATAGGAGGGGACTGCTCTGTAGTGCCAGACTGGTCTGGCAGAACCAGCCAGGCTTGGCCACCAGCCTTCCACCACCAGGACCCATAGCTCTTCCCATCACAGGGCAACATCTGTGAATGGGATGAATTCATTTATCATAAAATGGCAGCCTTCCCCTGTTTTTTTCCTAGGGGCTTCTCAGAAGTGCTTTAAAAGCCAGCAGAAACAAGAAGTGTTCACCTGTTTTAACAGTTACATTTGCCTACATTCAAGTCTTCAGGACATTGCAATGCCAGGAGGAGTTGAGGTGAACAACCATGTGCATGTTTGGCCTGCTGTATGAAGATTAGGTGCTAGTGACTTAGTTTGTCATCTATTTTACTATAGTGGTTTGCATTGTGTTTGTCTTTAATTAACAGGCAGCACCACCATTAGATGTAATAAGACACAATTTCAGCACTTAGTCCAGAAATTGTATAAATTATATAAATTATAAAACTAACATATGCAAACCAATGCAAAAAAAATTTGTAAGCCTTTAAATGTAGAAGAGGAGACAAAGGAGTCTAAGGCACATAAAAATAGGGTGGATGTAATCACTTAAAGCATGTCCTAATCATTCAAGCAGTTAAAAAAAAAATAAATGTATTTGCATTAACATTTCCAGTTTAAATGGTATTTGTTCACCTTGATATATGTTTTCCACTGATGTGGGAGAAATATGCAGAAAATGAACAATTGCAGGCTTTGCAGATGTAAGGAACTATTTGAGGCTGTAAAACTCAATGTGATGACATCTCCTCATGTAAGCAGCAGAGGAGTATCTAGCTAGAGTAAGCTTTTGTACCCATCTGGTCCCTTTTCAGCTTTTCTATTGATTAACAAAGCATCCTTCATGCCATTATTGAAGACTGCGTTCTGTAGGTTGGTGACATTGAGGCTGGACTCCTCTATTTACATTCTAGCACTGTCACTACTGTGTTTTGCTATCTCATATGGTCAGAGGGCTGGGGTATTGCAGCACATCTAGATAAATCAGTAAAAAGCTGAACAAAAGAAAGAAGTGTTTGGTAACTCATTACTAGTCTGAACACCTGGGTTTCTGGAGAAATTAAATTTCTGAAAGGGCTGAATTTCCATGCCCATTCATTTATGTAAGTCTTATTAAAACAGCTTGTCCCTGTCCTCTGGGGCAGAAGGAGACAATGAAATAAAAGTGCTCTGAAGAGGTATTATATCTGTTCCAAGAGGATAGCATTCAGAATTCTTGACTTTGATGCCGTTTGAAATTCTGAGATCCCCCGATGAGCATTCTTCCTTCACAGATTACATTCCCCTTGGAGCAATGAGCATACAGCAGCTGTCTTCTTTCCATCAGCAAATACTGTACCAGACTTGCTGGATGAAGACTTTTGCTCTCTGACGCAGTGCTGTGAAAGAATAAACCATGCCGATGTGGATACTCCCATTCAGGGCAGTAAAGGGCAAGGAACTGTGGATTACAGCTTAGTTCAGACTACTATAAAAGTACTTGGTTTTGATCTCTTGTGGTCTCATGAGTAAAAATTATGGCTACTTCTCCCTTGCCTATATCCTTTAATCCACCAAGCAGATGTGCTAAGCCACGCAAGGAAAACTGCTTTGCAAGATACAAAATTTGTGTCATGCAACAGTCCACGCTGATGAATGTAGCATTTGTATAGCCTGTAACACTTTAATTTCTAAGGTCTTTATTCTTTCCTAAACATTAATTTAGCACATTAGGTGCCTTTAATATACACGTTTGGAACAAGGACATACACACATCCATTTTTCTCTTCTCTTCCCATACCCGTTTTGCATGATCCATGTAAATGCTGGACAAAACCACATGCCCATCATTCAGGGAACCCTAAGGAAGGTTCTGCCAAAGGGATACAGCTGCAACTTTTGTGGAAATCTGGAAACAACTGTAGAGGGAGTATGTGTCAGGAGAGCTTTCTCAGCCAAAATGCTTCCCAAGGCTCCTGCTGAGGCAGGGAAGCTCTGAAGCACTTCCAGCAGAGCCGGTACCACACCACAATCTGCTGACTCAGGGCTGAGGCTCATCTCCAGCAGCCTCTCACCTGGCTGATGCAATCGCACTGTACTTTCAAATCATTTCAACCACTTGCCTTTCACCTGGGATTTGCACGCAACATCAAGTGTGCGCTACAGGAGCCTTGGGTAAATTTATTTGAGATTGTGAAATCTTGGTTATTGGGCAATGATAAATCCACTTTAAACCTCTGTATCTCACTGCTCAAGAAGTGAAAGCATGTCTGCAAGCATATCTGAATCACACTTCCAAAATGAGGCTTTTCCACAGCCTGTTTTGAATAGCACTAACATATATGCCCAGAAAATCACGTCCCCAAGTATCTTCTCTACTGGTATGTTTCTGAGTGAGGTTATAGTCCCATCTCGTGGGCCTAGTAATCTATATTTATACCAAGAAAATTTTAAATAGGCTTTGAAAGCAGTTCCTTTATCATAATACTGTCATCATAAATATGGCCACAATGCAAGACTAAAGTCTTCAGTTACCATGTTCTCAAAAGACCATGTAATTCTTTAAAAAAAAAAAAAAAAGAAAAAGTGACATACAGACGATCAAAAAGTCTTAAGAAGTAGCATTTTCTCTTCTTTTGCGGCCCTCTGATCTCTTTACCTCTTCTGTCTCTCCTGTCTTGTTTTTTTCTGCTTATGCAGAAAATGAGTCAGAGAATACAGACAGCCCTTGAGGTTTTTTTGAAGAACACTTTAAAATATTACTTTAAAACATGGGAAACTACAATATTTCAGTAGAAAGGTGAAAGCAAATTTAATGTAACACCTCCCTGGCAAAGAACTGAAGTGCCAGATGTAGTATGAAGTGGAGCATCACACTGGTTTTACTTCAAGGTCCTATCCTGTTCTCTTCTACTGTCACATGTTCCCCCTCATGACACATGCCTGTTAGACTCCTGGTAGCTGTATTCAACTATTTTTTGGGACAGCCCCTTGGATCCTTTTCCTCTGAGTGCTTCAGTCTATGCTTGACTCTAGACAACCTGCTCTAATATCACTCCTACAACAATATCCTTCCATGTGCCATTTCAGTGTGTCATTTACATTCTCATTTAAATTATGGATTATTAACAGTTCAAAATGCTTCTCTTTCAGCTTCACCAAAGCAGCACTAAGCTTAAGTGGTGGGATTTACCCTAGACATTCATTTTGAAGGCACAAAGATGGAGGACAGAACGTTAATCTGAAGAAACAAAGGGCACTTCTTACCTCAATGGACAATTTAATCCAAGACAGAAATTGCAATCTCAGTCCTCCTCCAGAGAGATCAGTGAAATGAATAGGATACCTTTACGAAGGAGGCTGCCAGAATTATAGCCATTGTAGTGCCACGGTACAGGGTGCCATGGTACAGGGCAATAAGCCAACACATATTGTGTAAAACAGGTGACAGAAAAACATATTATTGTTTTAAAGTTACTATTGTTTCACTTGCAAAAGGCTTTAATTCCACAATTGCAGTAACCACAAAGCCTATAAAGAATTTTCTCTAGATCTGCAGGTCAGCTAGTTGATCAGATGCTGTACTTTGTGTACATCCTAAAGCTATAGAGTTTGACCCCACCCCAAAAAAGGGGGGAAAGGTGAGACAAAGGATCTGCCACATGAGGATAGGTGGAAGCTTACTAATGGGGGCGAAAAAAATAAGTGTGGAAACCTTAGTCAGGGTGAGAGTGTTAGCCTGGCACCAGCAGGTTCCTGATTCTGGTGAGGGATTTGTCCTTTGACCATATTAATGGAGCCTTTGTAAGTGCCAGAGTTAAATTAGTCGGTCTAAAAATACCTTTTTAAAAAGGAAATTTTTGGCATAAAGTTCTGATACTAAATGGCCCTGCAGCAGGGACTGCATCAGCAGTGACCTGGTGACCCATGAACAGAGGGACACTCACCTCCCCTGCCAGCTCACCAGCCCACTACACACTCGGGCTGGACACCTCTCTGTCTGGCAATGCCACACTGCCAATGCCACATAAGCCTGCCAAGTGGCAGATTTTCAGAGGCTTAGAACTAATGAAATCAAGCCCAGTTTTTACTGCCAAATAAGATATTCTTTTTCAGTGGGGCTTATGTTTGGCTCACTCCATGCCTTTTGATTTCCTGGTGCCAGATTCCCTCCAAAAAACTGAGTGAACTTATCACGAAGTTATTTTCTCATTCTTCCTGTAAAACTCAGCCAACAAACAAGAAATACAATAGTCTTAATTTTTTTTTTTTTTTTTTTTTGAAATCCCAAATTCAAGGCACTTGCAAATAGAAAGGTGAATGTTTTTGAGAAGCGTGAATTGTTCCCATCATGAAAACAGAAGCCTGGAATGGAAATGTGTAAGCAACCACAGGAGTTACTGGTGCTCCAGTTGTACCACAATAAAGCTAGATAGATTTGCTTGTGCGTGCATGTAAAATGAAACTGCAAAAGAGTATGCGTTCTTCTACTAAATAAATTTGTCAGCTACCTCAGTGCATGTATTATTACCAAAGAAAAATGGATTATAGAAGAAAGAAATATACTTTGCTAGTAGATCTTTCTCATCCACAGTGATAACCTTAATTTTGTCTAATTGTATTGTTGCATTTTTTCATTTAGAAATAACATTTTGACATAAGAATGAGGCACCTAAATGTGTAATGGATGTTTATCTATGCTCTAAGTGTATAAATCCCTTCATGTTTATCAGATACCTAACCTGTACAGTTTGTAGGGCCAGTACCACTGCTTGGCTGACCAGTGAATAAGTGGCTACCTTAGGCTGAGCTGGACCACCAGGATCCTCTGACAAGGTTGACTTGAGGCTCATTTCAACTGATTAAACATAGGCATCCAGTACCACCAGAGGTGTCTTGGGTATCTTCCTGGTCCCCATTTGCCTTCAGCAGGCTGCAGAACTTTAGTAGATCCCATATGGTAACCACCAGCCATATGTAGATGACCCAAGTGCCTCCAAAATGGTGCCAAGCTCTTGTTGTGTAGGGCATTAGAGTGAGGCAGAACCCTAAACCACATGTGGACACCTACGGGAGACACACAAATAGGGGCTCACCTTGCAGGAGCCAGACACAATGTAGACGTGGGACACTTACTCATTCCATACTTCAAGCATCCTATTTTTCTTTTGTAGAGCATTTTTAGAGGACCTCACTGACTGGTTTTTGTGTGTAAAAAAGAGCAAAAACATTTGCCCTTCTGTGAAATTTCCAAATAATTTTCTTCAGCCTTGTAAAAATTAAGTTAGCAAAAAGCAAAATAACCTAATCAATGTCCCAGGCAAAATTTCCTTTCAGAGTATCTAAGTGCTCCAATAATACAAGGCAGTATAAAATCACATCCAGAAATCTTCCTTAAAATTTGCCATAAAATTCAATTGCATTTTAAATGCATTTGAATGATCTGTTGCTGGTTGCTACAAGTTTCTGAGCCTTTCCTCAAAACTATCACAAAGTAAATATTTAACTTTTTAGGTTACTGCCTATCCTGTCATTCATGCCCATGCTGTAATAAGACACTGTTTTTGTTTTCCAGCTTGATACCCAGTGTGATAACAAGAGATGCTTCTAAAACACCTCAGAAAACCCCCAAACATATAGCTCAGTTTACAGTGAGTTCCGTTTAAGACTGTAATTAATTTTAATATGCATCAAAAAACTTTCAGCCTGTTTTGGAGTCCTGAGACGTGTCTGATCCCTCGTCCTCACTTTCATGATCAGAGAGTTAACATGATTGCAGATGGCTAACTACACAGAGACAGGCTCCTTATCAAGGTAGAGTTTCTTGTTACATAAGAGTTAACCAAAAGATTAAATTCAAAGATACGGCTGAATAATGCAGGTGCTAAACTGGAAGACAACAGCAGCTTGGAAAGATATTTCCATGTTTTGGCTGGAGAGCAAATAATAATGAAAAATAAAGACTTTTGTGTTACTGCAAGTGTTTTCCTTTTTGTTTGGGTTAGGCTTCTTTACGAAAAAGTAGTTTTATCACATGAACATGTAGGTGATTTAGAGCACGCCTCCAAGAAGCATTGACTCACTGGAGGGAGAGGGCAATCTTGGCCTCCCCAGTGCACAGGACATAGGAGGCACAGTGGGTATCTGAGAGTTCTGGAGCCAGGGGGCTTTTGGACTGAGCATACAGGGCTTGACCCAGTGTAGTTACCTGGAGCTGATACCAGGGGCACCGCCGGATCTCCAGCCACCTCCAGCAGACCTCCCACCACGTGTCTGCCAACCCATGGCAATGCCTGCGGTGAGGCAGGGCACTCAGGCAGTGCCAGGCCCATGTCCCAGTCCATGCACACTGTCTGTCAGCCCTGGACACTCACTGGCACAACACTGAGCCAGGCCCAGACATGGTGTGAGCTCCTTCAAGGACAGGCATTGTGGACCATAATCCTTTTGGAAAACAGCTAAAATAAAGACGGTATTTGCTGGGGCTGCTGCAGCAAGAGAGAGGCTCCTGATGCCTCAGTGGCTATCACTTGAACTTGTGCAATAGCAGCTCTTGCTCCAGGTCCTGGAGGCTGTCCAGCCACAGCCAGGGGGGCCCCAGGCCATCCTGTTGCTGTGTGTTTCCAGGCCAGCCCGCCACCAAGAGAAACAGGAGCATGAAAATGCCTAAGCAGGATTTTTGGAAGGTCTGTCTCCATGCAGTCTTTCTGTTTTGACACGGGCCCTGGCCCAGCTGCTTTCCTGTGGGCTCCTCGAGGGCTGAGGTCCAGCAGCCATGTCCAGTATCCAGCGACTGCACCCAGCCCTCCTGACTGACGTTTCGGGTGCAGCCATCTCCATCTGCAGGGCTGGCAATTCCTCATGTGTCCACACACAGCCACATTCCCAAGTGCCAAGCTGCTACAAGGAATAGCCAGTTCCCAATTCAGCACGTGTGTAGGCGCTGTGCCTTTCCCTACCCTGCCAAGCGACACCTGTATGACATTGCAGTGTCTTCTGTTTAGCAGGTTCCACCTGAAGGTTTCCACAGAAAACCACATTTTCTGTCACGCATGGACTTTAGCACCAGCATGTGTCCCCCAGGACAAACTACTTCACAGCAGTCTCTAAAGAGCTTGGCTCACTCAGGGTCTCCATGGCATCTAAAACATGCGGCACACAGGCAGAAAAGAACCTGCACTCCTCTTGCTTCCTTACATGCCATGGCTGCACACACGTAACCAGGCACTGATCGCTTCACTTACTGGTATTTAAACTGAATTTAATTAGAACAGCAGGAGAACAAGGTTGAAAAATCTGAGTAAAAGAAAAAAATATTTAGCCCCTTGTATGGCCAGGAGAGCAAGGAAGTAAACTCAAATAGCCTTTTACAAGGACAGCTCTCAGTTTGAATGAGTGCAACAAAAGTGTGTCTCCAGAGAAACAAAATGTTCCTTCCAGACTGTAGATGCTTTTTTAAAAAAAGAAATAAAGACTGAGGTTCTGGTATTACCATAAATTCTGATTAAAAAAAAAATCTGGATAAGCCTGGGTGGCTTTACTTTGGTTGAGTTCACAGGGAATACTTTGTAAACTTGCTTTTAGAAAGCAAGTGTAAATTTAATGCTCCTTATATTGCTTGGAGACAGAGACCTGATTGAAATTGCAGTCTCGTTCAAGTTCTAGCTGCCTATGCTGCAAAATGCAATATTAATGAAAAACCCTGAGGGATTAATTTCTAAGGTTTAAAAGCACTCTTTGCAAAGAAGGTAAACTTATTTCCGTGCTATGCGATTTCTCATTTCCTCACTTTCACAGGCCGAGTAAAAAGGAAGAGTTGCTTGAATTCAAGATACCAAATACACAGAGGAAGGTGTGTTATGGGAAAACAGAGCAAGTATTACAATTTTTTTCTAATATGAAATGAAACCAGAAACACCTGTTCCTGGGTGTAGACATTTTGAAAAGTCAAAAAAAGTAACAAAGAACATTTACTGGATAAGCTGACCCAAAGGACTAGAAATTGCCTCTAGTCTTACAGCCTTGACTTAGTGGCACAAATCAATCACAGGCCAGCTGTGGGGAAAGGTTATTGGTGTAACACAGCAGCTCTTTTCTTGTCCCTAAGATATTTTTAGTTCTGCTCCTCTTTTATATCAGGAATGAGATGGCAAAAATTCACCACTACATTTGGTACTGATTCAGAAAATCAGCAATAACCTGAAGCCTTCAGGTATGGAGAACAAATTTTAGAAGTTGCCTGTGCAGCAAACAGTCAAATGGCAGTGGCTCGAAGTGGCTGGGAATACAGACAGTTTTACCTGCTCTCTGTAGACAGAGGATCCACTGCTGCCAGTGTATCATTTTTCCATGGCACCTTTGAGATAGAATTTCTCTTTGATATGGAAGGCAATGTGTTAAGGAATAAGCTGCTTTCAGATTGCAAGGAATCTCTCCTGCCCAGATTTTGTGGAATTTGTGTGAAGGAAGATGAAAGTTATTAGGAACAAGAGCAGCATTCAGAGAGGCAAAAATCGGACTTTGAAGAATCCTACATAAAGTTTTACACGTGACACACCTACATTGTGAGTGACATTTTTCCTTCACAGAGGAGCATACAATTCAGTAATTCAGCCCCCTCCACCATGGCATATTAGAAGCCAGCGCTGCTTGTCCATTCATTGAAAAGTGCACATTCTCAGAAACTGGGAACCATGCAGTTCCTAGTGGGCTGCCTGGATGATAATAGCAAGCTGTTTCCTTCTGAGCCCACTTAATGGTGATTAATACAGGTTTGGGGATGGTGATAAGCATAAACTCACAGTGTTCTCCAATGGAAAAGAAGTGCCTTTATCAGAACTTACCAGAGAGATGTGCAGGTTACCTGGAAACAGCTGCCTCTAGTACAGATCCTGACTACAAAATGCTAGTTTTATTATGCCTAGAGAAGCATTGGGTAGAGTGTATTTGATAAGCTCTCATGACATACCACTTCCACCACAACTTAAAACCTCTATCTCTCTCTCAGTTAACTGCTCTCTGGAGGAAAGAGTGAGAAGCTGTTGCTTTTTGGTCTGGCCCTTTCCAAGCCAATGCAAATTAAGACATTTCTTCTACATATTCTGCTGCCTAGAATAACAACAAATCAAATCTGTATGTATGCAGAGTCACCACCTTGGACTCCTTAAGACCTGTCTAAAATAAAGCTGTGACTGACTTGACACTGTACTAGTGGTAGTCCTGTTTCAAGCAGGAGATTGGACAAAATTACCTCCAGAAGTGCATCCAATGCTTGTATGAATTTATCAAGTGTGTATAAACGCCTTGGACATTTAGCATATGCTCGTTTCTCACTTGAGTTGCAATTGTTTTGCAACTAAATAAGAACACTGTATTTAATGAGGTTGGTGCTATACCATCAGTGTGTCCTGGACTTCTGATGACACATACTGTTGCACATCATACTTCTATAGCTTGCCTATCCATTCCATGGATTGCAGAGGCCTTTTGATTTCAAAATAGGAAAATGGAACATCAACAAGTCAATATAGTCCCTCCCATGCAAGAGGAGAGCAATTAGCTTCAGTCACTGACCTGAACTGAAAACAGAGGGATGTGGTATCACAGGAGCTGCTGACAGTGGTTAAAGTCTGGAGGAGGAACTTCCAGTATCTTGCAAACAGCACAAAGCCTTCAAAAGAGAGTGAAATAATTACTAAATACAAGTTAAGTAGCCTCCTTTATTTCATTGAATGAAAGTGTTTCTAAGTCTGTAAGAACTATAATCCATCTGTTAAGTTTTGATTATTTTTGTACATGAGGGGTCATTTTCTCTGAGATGTTAAGAATGGCAGCAGCCTGGTCAAGACTGAAAGGGAAAAACAGTGAAGTCAAGATCCTTTTTGTGTTTGGCACTTTCAGAAGAGCTTGGGGACTCAAAGAACCTCATGTCCTGAGGATGTTGTGTCAGCAGCACTTGTGAGGTAGTGCTGAGTGATGGAAACATCCAGGGAAATTGAAAGGAAGAGCTGTAAAAATAAAACTTCTTTGTTTTTCATGATCTGAATCCTAGGATATAAAAGCACACCTTATCTGTGTCTGCATGAGCCCCATTAATATTTTACTTAGTGTGGGGGCAAACAGTATAATTTAAGGTGGTGCTGATGAAGGTGTGGGAATTTTTGCATAATTTTAATCCCAATTAGTGAGAGGAAGTGTTTACCATAGTTTTAAAATACATTAGTGAATTGCTCCCCTTCTCATAGCCTCTTCGCCTATTTCTATGACCCCATTATTTTGTGTGTGAACTATTCCAATAAATGCCTGTGAGGTAGAGAAGTATTGTCATATCTTTCAGATGAGAAAGAAAAGCACAGAGGCTACAGTCAGATGTTAAAAGACACATAAGCACACAGCTTTGAAGATCTATGCATAAGTAAATTGTATTTGCTCAAAGCAATAAGGAAGATTAGTGTCAGTGTCTCATAGTCTTGCCCATTAACCACTCTAATAGCATTTTTTGTTATTTATTGCTCAACAAATGGATATAATTTGGTCACCTTCAATAGTTAAAAGCACTTTCTCTTTTGTCTGTTAAGATATTCATAATAATTCAGTCGTATCAAAGTCATGTGGCATAGTCCTCTGACTAATTCTGAGATTGTTATTATAGTAAAGATGTTCCAGCATGGACGTTTCCCATATTTGTAGACTGAAAGGGCTCAAGCCTTCTCACATCAAGATTTACGAACATCTCAGTTTTCAACCAGATACAAAGCTAGCTGAGATATGACAGATTTCTAAGTAGGAGAGGGAGAAGAATAAAAATGTGCTGAAAAATCTAGCATGATCATGCTTTTTTCTGTTATTCAGTAGATATGAAAAATATGTGGAGACAGAAATGTGTACTTTAACACTCTGTGCTTGTCGATGTAATCAGTCGAAAACATCAACATCATTGGGCATGGAACGTAATACTGCTGTTGTGTACTGAGTTGTTCTGTTTATAGTAATTCTTTATTTTTGTGCAACTTACTTGCAATAAGAAACACACTGGCAATGCATTGAGAAATCAATAACATTAACTTGGCTCTTTTTCAGTGTATGATTCTGCTCTAAGAGCCAGTGGGAAACCGGTGCACAAACTTTACACTGTAGCATTCCCTAAGGCAAAAGCCAAGAGTGCTCTCTGCAGAATTTAGGGCACAGACTAAATATTTCTCAGACTGTACACAATTTAAATGACCTATCATTTAGATTCCCTTTATACCAGTTTTCATCCCCTGTTTCCAGCAGGTTCAAGGATTTGCCTGTCTGACATTTCCCTGTTCGGCCTGTTACTAAAACATCTTTTAGTTTTTCACCTACAATACAATTTAATTTTCATTCTTCTTTGCAGATAATGATTTATTTTTTCAAATCAAATCTTTAAAGACTCTCCAATTTAACAACTGTTTTCAGAGGAAATATTACCTTTTCAATCTAATAAATTGTACTTCTTTTAGTTAATCTATCAATTAATCAATCATCCATTCTTTGTGAGCCTCTTTAATCTAGGTTTCTGTATACCTGTGCACACCATTTATTTTCTGTGAAATTTTCTTTCACTCCTACTCATATTCCAAAATAGATTTTAGTTCCTATATTTTTCCACACACACCAAAGCAAAAGTCAGCACAACTGTGCTGTGACAAGTTCTTATAAGAACAGATACGCTTCTGAAAACTTGAGTTACTGGAGGTGCCAGCTGAACCTAAATTTGACTCTGATACATTACTAACATCTGATAAAATCCTCTGTGTTAACCTTGTCTAACCCAGCACTAATGTTTATCTCCACATGATCTTCACAGACTACCTCTGATGTATAGGTATAATACCCCATGTGTGATATTTCAGCATGAAAGACAACACTGAATCATTTAGGCCTGAAGAGACTTTAGGAGGTCATCAGCCAATGCCCTGCTCAAAGCAGGCAGCTCTGTGTTCAGACCAGGCGGTTCAGGGTTTTGCTCTGTCTCGCCATCAAAATCTCCAGGCTCAGAGATCCCTCAGCTCTCCAGGCAATCTCTTACACTGCATGGCTGTCTTCAGGGAAAAAACATGTTTATACCCAGCCAGCTGTTTCAGCTTTATACCTCTATTTCAGCTTATGACCACTGCATCTCACTATCCCACCATGCAGGTTAGTACTGAGCCTGGCTCCATTAGTGATCTCCTTGTAAGTACTGCAAGGCTGCACTTAAGTGCTCCATAAACCCTCTCTTATTTAGGCTAAACATGCTCTGGGGGTTGCAAAGTGCACAAGTTGTGGGATTCAACTCACTTTTAAATGTCATCTTCTACAACTTGGGTGTCTCAGAGAGGCCTGTTGATGAGGGTAGCCTCACCAGTGGAGAAAGAGAGACGTATGTTCTTAGGGAAATATCGTCTTGTAAAATAGGTGTGAGGAGGTAGGATGAACTTGTCTCTGCAAATGTCAGACATTTCCTGCTGACAAGACAATGAGCCTAACTATTTAGTTAAAAGGAGAAGACTATCCAAATGGCAGACTTCAGGTGCAAAGAATGCTGCTGGTAGGGACATGGACTGTTTCCTCCGACTGCTGTGTTTTTGTGGCACTGGCCAAGAAACAGCACCTCTTCATTCCTCACTTCCTCTCTCTCTGAGTGAAGAAGAGAGTGATGCCTGATTTGAGCGTTTTGCCAAGTGGCTTTATTTTCATATATAAAAAAGTGCTAGATGAATGGAAAGGGCACTGGTCCAGCATGAAGCCATAGAAGAATGAATTACTGGGCAGAAAACATAATCCTTTTAAGTGGCACACCCCAGTGGTAACAAAATGTAACTCTTTTTCTTTAATCCCTGGTTATTGTTTCTGATTGGTAAATAAAGGAAGCATCCCTAAAAATGCCAGGCCCATAAAGCGAAAGAGGGAGAGGAGGAGGGAAGGAGGAAAGGAGAGATGTCTCCCTGGGAAATGCCTGTTCTGCACAGACAGATGGCCTACCAAAAACTCTCCTTGCTACAAAGTGACTCTGAAAATGTATACAAAACCAGAAGAAAGCTGGTACCTCCTTAATCTTATCTTTATAATTGCACCTATTATGGTTCGGGACACACCTTCATGTAAATTCAAATAAAGTCTAAAATCTTTCTGAATCAATCTGGGGTTTTTTTAAAGCGTTGTAAGAAAATGATTCAGTACTGTCATTACCTCTGGCCATAATTGATTGTATTTGTTTACACGGAGGTTGTTAACAGAACATTATGTGGAATTGAACTCTACCTTTAAGCACAGTTTAGATTACTGCAGCAATACACCAAATATAATGCCATAAATGTGCAGCAGGTGGCTACGTAATAACAGTAACATTCAGCATTCATTCTAAATAGTGCATTTACAACCAAATTAGTGGTCTTGCATGAATGATTAATTTGACTGATAGTGCACTGTATGACATTACTAATAAGCATTATGCAGTTTTATTAAGTAATAACTCACAGCTATATATGTTGATGTCCATCTTCAAAATACAATTTTAGAAAAGGAGTGAATGGTTTTTGCTTCTTTCAGGGTGATGTATTCTATTGCAGGATCAGTGCAGTATACTCTTCAGTGCCTAAATCCACCATCTGGTATAGTCCAAAACCATTATGCTCTCATCTTGCCAGCTTAAATTGACAATGTAATCAGCCATTCCAGATTCATAACACTGTCTGTTTGAATGTTATACAGTAATACCATATTTGATCAAGCCCCTAACTGCATGTAATAATTTATATGTCTGTGTATAAAACTGCTAATTTTGAGGAAAACATTTTTAAAACATGGAAAAAAATAAGGAAAGATACATTTCTGAGTATGCTCAGAACAGACCCATGGAAGCACTAAAACATTTCATCAAGCCTGTCTCCTGCACATCTCTCTTCATGCTCTCAAACCAATTAAAATGCTGAAAGAATTGAAGTCAGTGATGTGGCAGACACCAGGACACAGAGCCACTGGCACACAGTTTGCAGAGAATTTTTGAAATGGGTGGGAAGGGTCTTACAGGAACTGGGGGAGGGAGGAAACACAGGGAAGCCAGGTCTTTCTGCCTTCAGACACCTGCTGGAAGATACTGGCTGATCCTGCAGTTTATAATAGCAGCAGCAGGACTGACCCGACTAATATTCATACATACTCCTTTTGACATGTAGTTCCCATCACCTGTGGTCATGTCCTTCCACTCTTGCACCTTGTTCCAGTTGAAGACCTACCTGATGTAATCAGGTGTCAGTAGGAAGCTGCAAAGGCCTGTAGCTTCCATGGGACTCAGCTGAATTGAGGCACTAGATGGGAAAATTTGGGTTTCCCTCCTTTTAGATAGAAAGCATTCTCTTGTGCTGCTTACTCAGTGCACAGTATGATAACATACTGAGCCATGTCTCAAAGAGCAGCAAAAGGACAGGTAGTGTATGTGTAGGTCCTGCATGGTGGTGAAGTACTTGAGGGTTGGAGGATTTTTAGAAGAAAAGTACACTTGGAAATGGAAATTTCTGCCTCCAATTTAAAAGGAAATAAATTAAATGTGGGTTTGCAGGGTTAAGGAAAATAATCTAAAACCACCATTTTGTAACATTTGAAAACCTGAAATACCTTCTTCAGAAAAGGTTGGTGTCTCAGGGTCCTACAGAGTCAACTACTGGTGTATTGTGGGTCCCAGTGGGAGGCTGAGAATGTACCCTCCCAGCTAGTGTAAAACTCATGCTACTAGGCAAGGATGATTGATTAGTTTGTAAACAGACATATTGGAACAAGAGTGGGAAGAAGAGGAAGATGTGTCTCATTAACGGCACAGATTACTCAGTTTTAGTTCAAAAATCATCTAAATTTAAGCTGAGGATTGTCCTGTTTTGCAACCATAAGCCCTCTTCAGGGTGGAGCTCTTTCTGCATTCTACTTCTACACACGCTGTTTCACCAGTGTATTTCCTTGTATTAGATACAGTCTGTTGATCTTTCGGAACACATCCAATTTATTAGTCTTCTATGGCTGGCTGAATTAAAGCCGTTTGATGACAGACATAACTCCCTTCTGTGCTAAACTGTCTGCCATGGAAACACAATGGACCTGCTCTGTAAGCACAGCTTGATGAATCTAATTTTTTTATTACATCCATCAGGTCCCACAGTTACAGCAAGTCTATGCCCCAACTCTTGGTCCCCTCGATAAGAATAGGAAAAATATCAGGATCTCTGGGATAGTATTTTAGAGGATTTTACAGTTTAGATGTGAGTACTTCTGACACCTAGTGGTTCTGGCAGAAAAATGCAAATATTTTAGAGGAAGAGGAAGTAAGGGGTGCATTGGGGAAAGGAAGAAGGGATTCAATATCACTTACTGGAAGATACTTTCTACAATAAGCTGAGAAAACACACAGCTCAGCAAATTCTTTCCCTAGGGATGTGGCACACCTGTCTGAGGCAACCACCCTTTGTAACCCACCATGAAAACAATGGAAAAGTTCAGCTATATGAAACACTTCCAAGGTGGGGTCATCACAGATGTCTGGGTAAGGTGGCCAGGCAACTGCTCAAATCCTCTGTGTGGAACAGGATGTGAGCACAGGATCTGTGGGTGATGGCATCAATCTGGCATCAAAGAACAACTTAGAGGCACACCTGGGATGAAGCAAGACTATAGATTCAGGCAATTCCACATCATAAAAAAAAAAAAAAAAAAAAAACAAGAAAATGTTATAACAACTTTACTGCTGGCTCTGTACAAAGCCATCCTCTAAATGTGACACTTCAGCAATGCTCCATCACCCAAGACTTTCCCTATATCCAACAGAAAAGTGTGGATATTTCCCAAGCCATGGACTCAGATCTTGAGTGGACTGATCTGCTCTGTGCTGTGAACAAGCCTATTTTAATAACTTAACAAGACCCCTTGAACTGTATGAACTTTGTAAAAGGACAAGATCAAGAACAGACACCTGCCTGATGCATGACAAGCAGACTGGGAGTCGTGGTCAGATGCAGTGATTAGGCAGAATAAACTGTGCTGGATGACTAGGAGCCTGAACCTAGAAAGGCACAACCTGCTTGCTGTTGTAGGGCATAACTCTTCAGCAGCTACCTAAACTAGTGACCGAAGCATGTAAAACTCTCAAGACCCTCCTATGTTGGAGGGTCTTGAGAGAAAACTGTTTTTGATGGTAGAGATAACAACTTCCAATGGGAGTCTCTAAAAGAAATCAAAACAATGGAAGGGAAACTAATGCAAAGCTCCCTCAGAGACAGGTATTCACAATTAATCAGTGCCTATTTCTGTGCAATTGTCTGTTAATACAAAATATTCATCTGAAGATCATCAACTGGGATGGCATAAAACAAAAACAACTTCATAACTACACAATTTTGCATAGGTAGAGAACAGATCTATTAAAATGCAGCTTGTAAGCATGCAGTTACAGCCATATACATATGCATGTCTTGTATATACTTAGTGTGACTCACGAATTGGAGTACGTGGTGTGATTCACACAGCTCCTGTGAGATTTGTTAGATGATGGGTGTGCTACATACATCCTACTGTCTCATGGCTTCTAGTGCACCACTGTATGTCTCTTGAAGACAATAAAGTATGTTTGCAGTGGACTTGGCAGTTTACTCCTCAAACTGCTACCTGGCATTTTCAGGTCAAGTCTGCCCTTCTTCACTGCCCTGGCAGGAGCCAAGCACCTCAGCTGGGTGCTTCCGGTTAGGTTGGGTGAGATGAGTCTGACCCCACAGGGTGCCACAGTTGTAACTCCTGTCAGATGATATTGTTAGGCTTGTCCACTGAAGGGATAAAGCTCAAATCACAGTAACTGCATGATTTAAGTGTCTAAAAAAAGTGAACATGTGAACAACAGCTCCTATGTCACTTCCAAAGCTGCTCTCAAACTTTGCAAATGGTCATTTTGCTTGGACTGCTTAGTTATAGTTGCCTGTCTACAAACCATTGTTAGGTGTCCCTTTGTAAATCATTATAAGAGAAATACATGTATTTTGTGAGAGTGCTGCTACTACAATGGCAGGAAGAAAGCACCTAGTAACCAAGATGTAAGCTGTATGCCATCGGAGACAGAAGTAAATTATTCTTATATGGGAAAAGTAATACATCAGGTGGTGAGAGCAAAACTATTCATGATTTGCTAAAGAATAATCTATTTTTTCATCCCAACCCTAAGCAGCATAACTTCAGTTAAAAATGGAAACTGGATTGATTCATTCCATTCGGTACCATACTTTCATTTTCCCATGTGAACCCTCAGGCTTGCAGGGAAGCCAAGAAATTATGACCTGTTGGGTCAGCAGAGAAGCAGAGTTACTTCGCAGGGCACAGCACCACCGGTGACCAGGGCAGCCTCAGCGTGCTGCCGTGATATATCCCCAGTCCAACTAGACCCTACCTTATATAAAACCAGAGTAAACAGAACCTGGAGAAACAATCAGTTGATAGTAAGACCTTATCAGTCCCTGCTCATTGTTAATAATGCAGGTAGCAGAACACAAGAAAGAACTATCTTGCATGCATGCATAGAACCTGTAGGAAAAGTGAAAGCAAAGCCAGGGAGTGAAATACTCTTAAGAAATGAAGTTGCCAAGAAAGCAATTGTCCATTTGTGAAGAACGATAAGAAGAAAAAGACCTTAATTGGGATGTCAGCACCCACATCAACTTATGAGATAGAGGGCAGGGACAAACTTTGCAGCAAAGGAAGGGACCTATCATTTTTCTTCAATATTTGAAAAATACTGCTAAGGAAGAATGTGGAATATCCATTAATGAAATATTTTAATAATAGCTTGACTGCTATTTCTCAGGGACAACACAGACATCATTGATTTGGCTTTGGGATAGAAGGAGTTAAACAACCTGCAAAACATCCTTCCTGCTCTACTTCAGCCAACTGTTTGGCTGGCCAAATCAGACACTGGTCATTAGATGAGACAGTAACTTCTAAGGTATATCATAACTTTCAAGGGGTGCAACTTTTATCTGGTAGAAAGGCAAGGTCTTAAAAATAAAAGTTATGGTACTCTGCCCTACAGGAAGTGTGCCCATGAAATGCACTTGTTAAATGCAAAACACATAAGAAAACCTGCAGTGATTCTTCATGGCTTAGGCATTAAAAGCAATTGTGTTAAAAATCATAAAGCATATCATGCTTTCTTTCATGTAACCTATTATCAAATTTATTTCATCCAAAATTACATGAAATTACATCCAAAGCATCTTTCAAAAGGAACAGGTGAAGTCCTTTAGCATTGTCTCATATAAAATAATTCATAATGTTTCTAGTAATGTGAGAACTATTAAAAAAATTAATCTGGCTTTTCTAGATTTGTGTTGGATCCACTGTACTTGCAGTAGTAAAATAGCATCAGATTTTCCTTTTTCTCTCTGATGTAACTATATGCAACATCATATGTAAAGAAAGTTGCTGTGCTTACTAAGTAGCTAACATTTTACTACGTTAAATTAATTTAAAAACTTGCAAGGACAACACCCTATTGTGCATGGTACTCAAAAATTAATTACAGACTCCTTTTTGGCAATATGAAATAACTGTATAGGCATGACTGACAATATTGTACAACGTTTTATTGGTGTTTTCTTCAAAAGATGTCCCAATAAGCATTAAACTAAAAAAAAAAAAAAGCAACAAACATTGGATCCTAAAAAAAAAAAAAAAAAAGCAACAAACATTGGATCCTAAATGCTATTTTCTTTGATTTTATATCATCATAACATTACTAAAGTTAAGAGTGAAATGTTATTGTAAGATGCAACTGATTATTTTTCCTACTAAAATCCGCTGTTGCTATTTGAGGCAAATAAACCATGTTAGGGAAATGTTTTTGCTATGATAGTATAATTAAATAAGAACAACATCAAGACAGTACAACATATTTCATCGCCCACTCAATTCCACACATTACTCTTAGGTTTTATTCCAAGAATAAAACAGTGAGATCATAATAAAACCATATCAGCAACAGTGATCTTTCTGTTGTATTAGCTTCATCAACCTTTCATAATAAGTAAGTGAATATATGAATCTATCAAACTTTACTTGCTGCTCATATTGTGTTCCCAGTGAACTTTATTATCATCATAAGTATTAGAAACATCAAGGAGGAAAATTTTATAATCTCATTTTAAAGAGTCAGTAGCATGTCTTAAAATCAATCATTCATTCTTGAACTCTATTAGCCTTCAGTTACTAAAGCCTAATCCAATATTACTGAAGTAATGCAAGGCTGTCACTGCATAAAATGTCATCAGTGCCTCTATAGTAAACATGATTAGCTCTTGATCTTAGCAAGAATCTAGCTCACAAGTCCAGCTCAGTATGATTCAGCCTCAAAGCAGCAGTTCTCTAGTAAAATCTATAGAAAAAATTACGGAGAAGTGCCAAGTGTCCCCCAAAATTTAAATCTGTGTGTACAATAGCAAACAGAGAAATCACACTAAATGGAGCAAAAATTTGCATTTTATCTTTAAGAAAATAGTTGATCACAGTGAAACAAAGACACAACTGACAAAAAGCGTTATCAGCTGGGAAAAGGGGAAATTCCAGTAGACGTCTGGACAATGTCTCACACAGACTGTGCTTTTACCCACAAATATCCAGGCAGTCCCAAGTCAGTCACTGTCTACATGAATTAGACCTATGGCTGATCATTTGATTTTGCAGAGCTTTATCGAAAATATTTTTAAATATTCCGTAGGGTTTGGTACACTTTACTTTCCAAGGATAGGTCACGTTTCAAATTTGTGTTTTCCTTAACAGAGAAAAACCTCTGGGCTCTTTTCAGACTTACTATTTTGGACATACTGAGAAACTTCTATGGACTGTCTTAAACATTGCCCACAAGGGAAGGATATCACTGAGTAACTTCCCAAAGCAATGTATCTATGACAGATGTGAGTAACTTACTGGGGGAAAAAAATCTAAATTATGAGGGAAAGCCTTAGAACCCTGTAAATTATGAGAAACAAGACAGAACCCAGAGAAAAAAGAGCTACAGATTTTCAAATTCTAACTTGAAACTAGAATTACAGTTCCATGCGGATACGATCAAACTTTTTCCAGGTCTGTAGAGTTCTATCTGACAGATTAATAAAGGAATCAGATTTTTTCAGATTAAATTGTTTACTTAATTTGATTATCATACATCACATTCAGAAAATAACAACACTGGCACTACTTTAAAAACTCAATTTAGCAGAAAATTGCTTTTTGGGAAAAGACGTATTTATCTACCTACTTTCCTAGGTCAGGACTATATTGACTAAATACTGGAAAAAAGTCTGCTTAAAACCATTTCAACACTCGACTGAAAGGACTTTCAAGGTAGCAGCCATGGATAATATGGCATGTACTTAGAGGGAAAAGCCGTGCACTCGGTTTTCTCTACATTTATTCTTATCTTTCTTAATGCCTATTATAGTAATCACACCAGCTGGATGCCCAGAATCTGAATCCAACAGACTATTCAAACAATACCCCAGTAAAGATATGCAGCTTGCATTTTCATTCTGCATCTCACCAAGAGAAAAATATAAATGTAGAAGAACAAAACCATCCCATTATCTGAACTTTATTTGTATGAAATTAGATCTGTACAAAGCAGCATGGTTTAGGAAAATGAGTGGAGATGAGACAGTAGAAAGCACTGGAGCAAATTCTAGTATCAGTTACTACTTTAGACATTTTGGAAAGGGAAAACATTAATGATATTTTGCCTTGATTACACTCTGCATCAAAATAGAAATAACTCCTTCTCCTCTGCTTCACTTATAGAATCATAAGTGGCTACTTACAGAATTAAACTGCAAAGCCATAACAAGGCCTGGCCATAATTTCTGGAGCGAGAAGTCAGTCTGAGCTGCCTTCAGCTCAATTTTCCATGTACACACAGAGCCCTTGTATTTCAGGATTTTCCAGAACTTCCCTATCATGGACTCTGTTTCCAATTCAAGGTTGCTGTTGAGATTAAGAGTTGCAGGTTACCTTGTTCTTTCTGATTTCCAATTTGCTGTTCACCACACAGGACCACACCGCATGGCCCCAGAAGACACCAAGTCACAGAGCAAGAATGCCCCTGGGGTGTGTGGCAGTGATGCAGCACCAGCCCAGCCTCAAAACTGCACCCAGTCCCTTGATTTTCTATTGAACACTTGCACTGCACAGTGAGCTGAGCTGCACACTTAGCTTATACCTTTTCTGAAGGTACACTCATGCTTTCAAGTAAGAATTCCCAGTGGAACCAGTGGTATGTATGGTCCTCAGGGTGGGATATTTGCCTTCTGATGACACTTGCAGAGTGTACATCTGTGATTAATGACAAAAGTGTTGTTTATTGTAGTTTCAACAATAATATTTGGGATTCGTTAGATTTTTGCAGGACATTATCTGAAACTGACTCTAGAATGCACTCATCACTGAAACTTCACATTTCTTCTGCAACTATAATGGGCTTCACCTCTAAATATCTCCAGAATATAATTAAGACCATCTGGTAGACGGAGTAGATTTTGAAAACATTTTTGCTGGAAAGGAAGACAAATTCACTCTTGGGAGTGGGATCTCTAATTCTCTTTCCTCTGAGATAATAGCATGAAGTAAAACCATTCTAGGAAGTGTCCACAAAAACTTAATTTGATGTACAAGGACTGAAAAACCAAAGCTGGAAGAAGAACCATGGGACAAAATGTGTTTACACAGATGCTGGATTGTGTCCAAAACCTATGAAAATAGTGCTAAATCCTCCCAGGGTTAAACAATGGGACTGAAATGCGGCATCAAAGAATAATTAATATACGTTAACTTGCTCCCACCCACTATCACACTGTGTGGGGTTTTTTTCCCCTACTAGCACAAATAATCAAAATAGTGCAAAGGGTTTCTAATCCATTCATTGTACATTCTCAGACAGGGAAGGAGTCACCATCAAAGGTCTGATTGGAGCTGGCCTGCATTACTGCTTTTATTTTTATAAAACAATTTTAAGTAGAATACCAGCTCTTCCTATGGCAGTTCCTTCTTAAAGATTAGTTTAATGCATGCATTTTTGAGTAAAATCTGCAGTTATTTGAACTGCAGGCTGACTCTCTGACAACTAGCTCAGGCATGGACTGACACCCCAGGCTGAGCTGAAGTGGGCCCCTGGGCTCCTGATCAGGGATCAAGGGAAGCTCTGTGGGGGCCCTGAAAAAATACTTACAGGGCACTTATTTTCAGCATCTGACTTTAATAAGACTTACCTTGAATGGACTGTTTTATGAACAAGACAAAGTATTGGACACAATGTTATACAGAAGTAGATAAAGGTTGCTTAATATTAACACTCACTAGAATCAACAATCCTCGATTTTCAGGTTTTAAACTATTCAGTTATTCATTTTCTTTTTTGATGTTTAAGGTAATATTGTCCAAGTAGCCATTGGCAGAGCAAAACTATACTTGACCTCCACACATGAAGAAATAATTGCTGCCTTTTTATAGGGCAGCTGACAGCTAACAGTGGGATGATAACCTCAGAAAACTGAGAGATTTCCCATCACTGTCTTTGCTTTTTAAAAATCTTTGATCTGAAGAGCACGCATGTGATGTGGGGAGGGAGAGGAAGAGGAAAGGTCAGTATTAACTGCAGAGAGTGCAGGCAGAGTAGGATAACAAATCTGAAATAAATTATATAACCAAATCATAACAGGAAAATCTTTGATAGTCTGAGCATTGTATAGAGCCAGCACGCTCTTCCCAAAGCACAGCGCCTTTTTATTACTGTTCTTGGAAAGCTCAGACAAGAGTTTTCCCTCAGGTGGTAGAATATCAGGTCTGAATTGCTAAACTACTTTTATCTTTACAGAAAAAAAATTTCACCACCAAAAAAACCCCTCCCACCCCCTCAAACATCCCCACCTCCCAAAACCCCAAAAAACAACAAAACCCCTTCTATGGCAACAGCAGAACTACACCACTTTGAGACAACAGTGGGATATAATAAGATATAAATTGTGCAGTGCTCATAATTTCAAATGAGCATGTGTTGGAGTGGATATGGAAACTGCTTCTCTTCAAGCAAGCAGCTTTAGTTTGCTGAACATGTTGCTTTTAGCCCTCCAAAATATTTTCAAAAACATGCACTAAAATGTCACAACAAAGCTCCTCTCCTTATTTCACAATTCTGTAGCATTATAAAGCAGTCCTGGCTGGATAATGCATGATTTCTTCTTTTTCAGTTCTCAAAATCTGATTTTCCACAATCTTACATATTATAGTAACAGAGAGTTATTCAATTCTCAGGGCATTTGGTTATTTTACACCAATGAGAACACTGTGTACACACACTTCATGAACAGTAAAAATTTTGGCTTGTATAATAACAGATATAAGGAATTTGGAAATGAGCTATATTTTTGAATCTTGAGCATTATAAATCTTGGCTTGCAGTACTACAAAACAATAGTCATTTTAAGTGTACAGTCTAATCTAACGCTAACAGGTTGTATATATGGTAGCTCTGCATCACAGTACACATACATTGAAGTTACCAGCAACACAGGCTGAAGCTAACATTAAAGTAAAGCAAATAAATATGTGAGCCTAAGTAGTTCTAAAGAATTAAGTCTAAAGAATTCCAGTTTCCTGTTGATCCGTGTTTTACCATTGGTCAGCTTCTTATATCATAACTTCTTATGTGTGCTAAGAGGGTTTATAATGTTTTTCTTCCATTTAATGTTAAACAATGTTGCTTCCACGTGCAGTCTTTCCATCATCAAGGCACTTTAATGGTCTATATATCTCCTTCATCAAGCCACTTATTTTCATGACATTTGCGGAACTGCAATTATCTATGGGACCTCTAGCCTCTACTTTACATGCAGCTGAAATTAGAGAGCACACGCACACAAACACAGAATTTATAAGCTTCATTTCCAAAGGAAATTGCTCTAAAAAGATACTCTTCTACCTTTTGTTTTACAAGAAGTGATCTCATTGTAATAAAAACGGATGTCCTATAAAAGACATTTGAAGCTTTTCCTATTTAAATGAAGTATAAACAATTAACGCTACCCAGTATCAGAAAAGTAAACAAGCAGAGGTAAGTGATAGACCACTCATTTGGAAGGGAGGAAGGATTTTCTTACCATACCATGGATTGCTGCACCCATTCTCTTACTACTATTTAGTGTATTTCTGATTATAAGTCTACAGGTTCCTCATCAGATCAGTATGTTTTCTGTTTCTTTGGAGAGATTCCTTCCCCTAATAGTGGAAAAATCTGTTTCTAATATACTATATAAGAATACAGCATAGATATTCAGGGTTCACATTAAAGCCAGGAAGAATAATAAATGAATAAGAATAATAAAAATATTTACTCTTATGCAGACCATGAAAAAAAAGAAAAGCAAGCAAGAAATACACTCCATCTACAAATTCTTTCAGCTGACATAGGTAAACAGGATCATTCATAAGTAGTCAGGAAATTATGAAAAGGATAACTGGTCCAAAATTATGAGGAAAATAGTTTCCCCTGAACATAAAAGAGCAGACTTTTCTGCTATTCAGGTAAACTGAGTAATATGATACATGCAGTGAGCAACTAAAATAGCAGTAGGGTTGAAGTAGCAATGGATTCTGCAACGACTGATGCTGCAAACTAGAAGTGTGCGATTGCATGGCTCCCCAGGCTTCTGAATCTGACAGGAAACTCCCCATCCCTGTCACCAAATAGTTTCACTTTTAGGACATGTCTGTCTGCTGTGACAGAAATTCACCTAAACCTTTTTAACTGTGTCTGATCTGACATCTCTTTGGCAGAATACTACCCTCATAGGCTCCATTTCCCAACCAGTATGAATGTAATACTCAAGACACTGATATTTCTGATTATTTATTATGGCACTTCAAAGCATATAAACTCCATTGCTAGGTGTTTCAAGCCAGTTTTTAAAAAAATAGAATAAAAATAAAACGAGGCTTTAAGTTTTAGGCAGTATTTCAGTAGATTTCAGTTAAGAATTCTTAGAATGTTACTAGAGTGGAAATAAGAATTTTGCTAGGAAAACAGAGTCTCAAAATAAGGCTTCTTTTCAGTAAACCATGTGTGTGTTTGCTTAAGTTTATCATGTCCATTGGCAGTATATATTTTTCAGATAAGAAATTTGTGGATTTGAAACATGATAAAACAAACTAACCCCTGAACATACATTCCTCTGCTTATATGCCAAAGCTCATCTCTCTTATTTATATCCACCCAATTCTATTTACTTTTTAACACAGAAATTAGAAACAACTCTAGAGCTTAAACTCTGAATGCTTTTTTTTCTGTTTCAGTTTTTACTACTTTAGTAATTAAGGCTACTGGTCAAAATACAGATTGCTTTTAACTGTTGGTTGCCATATACAGCATTATCTTGAACTGAAGTCAGTTTGTTGTAGAGCCTGAAACCAAACTGAGTTTTGACAAACCCACACTTTAAAATTCCACTATAGTAACAACATTTCCACTTCATACATTTGACAATTTTATTTAATAGCCTGCAAGTTCAAAATAGTTACATAATAGTTACACCACGGCTTTTAAAAAGGATTGCACTCAGTACTCAGTCCACTGAAATACTAGAAAACAGGGAGAAGGAAAATACGGAGTGTAAAGGAGCTCTGTTCACTGAACTGAGTTGTTTGTAGCAAGTTCTCACAAACATGAAGATGTTCTCATGCTTTCTGGTAGACTCTAACACACTTCACACCATTCATATCACATTCCTAGAAGATAAAGAGATAGATTTATTAATTTGGTTCAGTAGAGACTAGAAGGAAAAAGATCTTTTAGAATCCCTTTTAGGCCACTGGCCAGAGCACTTTGGGATCAGAAAGTAGAACTGAACTCACCACCACCAATTGTCCATCCACTAATTTCCGTGTTATTATGGTCTTCTTTCCATCCCATTCCTGCTCCTGAATCATTGACCCATCATCTTTTAAGCTGACAAGGGTCTGAAAAGAGAACACAAACATCAATACCTTCTGCATGACATTAGAAGGAGATTGAGGCTTTCCAACATCTTATTCCAAATGAAGAAATCCCACTCCAGCTCACTCAATGGCAACTTTGCCAATTATATCTACAAAGCCAGGATATGGTCTTTATTGATCCTCTTTTTTACAGTAGCTCACTGCTTGTTCACTCACTGCTCTGACACATTCCTGCATCAGAAAGCCCTTTTGACAGCATGCACAATTCCAATTAACAGGAGCAGACTATGTTCTCTGTCTCTTTGTACATGTGCTTTCAGCTTTTGTGTAAGGTTTATCTGATCTTGCTATAATAGATGAATTGCCAGTGTGTGGTTGGAGGGAGGGGGGTGGTACACAGAGAGCACTTACAAAAGGAAATGAGAGAGATGAATTTGAGGGCTTCTTTGCATTTAACCTCCTTTTGGATGAATATTCTCCCTAACTGGTGCAGGAAGAAGCTCTTTGCCTTCTAAAACTGGAGATTACGGGCTGTGATTCACATGTGTGTCTTGTGTGTTTGTTATCCCACTGCACACTGTGCCAGGCTCTCTTGTGATGCAAATATGAGACCCAGCTGAAAGGTTAACCCAAGGCCTGAATTGCCCCTGATTAAACTTCAATGGGATTTTTTTCCATAGGCTTCAGATGAAATGGCATTTGGCTTTAACAGGAATTTAGAGCTCTGTTAGCTTTACTAACACAATACTTCTGCTACAGATTGAAGGCAACAAAATACATAAGACGTTACTGGTTTCAGCATTTTCCCTCTTTGGAAGTTGCTTAATGTATACGTATACACACAAAAAAATAATTTATTTCAATGAGACTTACAGAGCCAGCTGTTCACCAAATGAAGCATTGCTAGTGTGGATGTCAAAACTAACTTTTAAATAGCATCATCATCTGTAAACACCCAAAGAATTGTGGTTTTCGATAGAAAGTCTAGGATACTGACCTGAGTTTTCCTGCCATCTAATGTGTTTTCCTCGAATTTCTCACCAAGCTTGAAGCTGAACTGTGAAGTTTTGAAGGTACTTTCTGTTTTTACAGTGATTGTGTCCCCATCCTTAATAATGTAAACATCTGGTTTGGCCATGCTTCCCATTTTCCTCATGGCCATACCCACACCTGCAAGGCGAGAGGCACAGAGTGTCACAAAGTCAGTTAAACCCTAAGGCTGAGAGCCACACAGGAATTCAGATACCTAATTCCCATTTAATTAGGCACTTAACTACACTTAAGAATCAAAGCTCAAGAGCCACAAAGAAAGAGGATGTTTTAAATTATCCACTGCTGAGGAAGGAAAAAAGCTTATTTGCAGTATTAGTCCTTTGCTTCCTCAGAGAGCTGAAGTTAAATCTATTTTGCCCTCTAGAGGACTCATAGATGTCCCAGACCTCAACACTGAATTTTTACAAACAGAAACAAACAATAGCCACAAAAGCTTAAATAAACACAAAAGCTTAAACGAATACAAATTATTCCTTTCAAGTTCTTAACACTTTGAAAATTCTACAGATGTTTTTCAATTGACATATTAATCCACCTGCATATTTACTTAAATTTACCTAAGAAATACTCTTCCATTGCTCTGCAGCAATTGCAAACATGCAATTTCTGATAAAATTTATTTTTCTACATCCAGTATCCAAAGTATGAACTTGCAAATTAGAAAACCACTATCGTGCAAAATAGTGCTTACACACACAAAAGAAAAAGGACCATGAGAGAAATGTGAATGACTGAAAATTGATCATTTGGAGACAGCAGTCCTTAAAACTCCTAAGTCAAATGATTCACCCTGCCTCATCCCCTGCATGAGCTGTTCGGGGGATTTGCTTAAGGGTGTTTTGATCTGAAGGATGGAAATACAAAATAAGAGGGTAGTCAGGCAACAAACATAAATCCATCAAACTGAAAAGGGAGGATCTGCACCAAGAATCAATAAGCAACCAAATGGAACAGAAAGTGCCACCAAGTGAGTGAGTGTCCGGGCTCTGCAGCTGGTGCAGTTGGGAAGTGTTGCCATGTAACAGCACAGCACTCCCTAGGGTGTACAGGACACTTGGGTGTGGGCTGAGTCCACAGAGCAAAGACTACGGTTTCCTTGGCAGTTAGAAATAACAAGGTACTTCTGAGCCAGCCACTGCTTCTTCAGACTCAACTCAGACTCCAGGACTCAGCCTTAAGCTTGAGCCTGGAGAGCCAAAACCAGTCCTCCTAAGTCCAGCTTTTCCGACCAAATTGAAAATGATCATCACAATGACCCTCACAGCCATCCCTCACTGTCATCCAGTCTAGAGTAATCAGAGAGTTATCTGATCAGCTATGCCTTAAGATCCAGCTAAACTGAGATGAGACACGTATGTCTTCCATATGGCAAGGAGTGAAATTCAAACTTCTTTGTCCTTGAATGTTCTTTTATACAGACTAAGAGCAATCTGCAGAATCTTAGTTATGGTGCATCAATCACGAGAATCAAAGGCAGAGGGTTTCCTAAGTGGCCAGCCAGCCAGGGTGAAATCCAATAAAGGTCCATCTCCTAAAGTGGGACTTGGAATAAATTTCATTGCTTAAATTGCAATTGTAAAAAGGTAAAGTGGCTGTTTTAAGACTGCAATCTGAAAACAGCACTCAGTCGCTGCCTACACATGGGAGGTGCTCTGCCCTTAATTTCTGCTTTGAAGTTGCCACTTAATCCATGGCTGAACTGAGCTGAGCTTCAAGTTCTTGAACTTCCTCTGAAATCTTCAAATGGCTCAGTCCACAGGCTTTCTCACATCACAGCTATCACATATTGACAGGCCTATCACAAAACACTACAGCCACCACTGTCCAGAGTGTAAATGCAGCAATGCCTTTCGTATTTTATATAGAGAAGATCTTAAATTCCTTCCTCTCCTTCCTCCAAAGGAATTCAAGGTCACCTCTGTTACCAGTCTTGAGAAAATATCCTAGCTTTCAGCACATAAATTGTGGAACAGAATTCTGTCTGTGTAGCTCCTGGGCTACAGACAGCACAAGGTGCCTGTCACCTCTTGGCCAGGATTCTCCCAGGGAAATGGCAAACCAGAACTTGCAGAGGAGGCTCCTCGTGTTAGGTCTGCTCGACTCCATGGCTTTGCATTACAAAACGTAGCACAACCGGGAAGCTGGGATAACAAGCCAGAAGTACCCTGAGATACGGGTGCTGCCCACGGAGGAACACAGGCAGCCTCTGGCAGCGCAGCCAGCTGACGGTTACTCGTGGGCAGCTGATCCAGTTTGGCTTTTCCGTGCGGAGTCACCCAAGGTGACTTCACGGGAGAGCCGCCCTGCTCGGCAGGTCTGTCTGCGGCCACACGGGCGGGGTGAGCCGCTCCCGGCCCCAGCAGCAGCGCTGGCCCGCGGCCCCCCACCTCACCTCCCCGCCGCACCGCACCGAAGCATTACCGGGAAGGAGGAGCAAACCGGAGCGATCGCCCCGGCTGATGATAAAGGGTGATGCCGACGGGAGGGGGCTGCCGGGCTGCAGGGAAGGCCCAGCACGGGGCGGCGGCAATGTGCTTGCTTGGCACCGGCACCTGCCTCCCGGCAATTACGGTGCAAAAAGGGCTGCCGACATCTTTCGGGCGCGGAGGGAGGAAGGGTCTGCTCCGGCCCGCGCTCCCTGCCCGGCCCCGGGAGGGCGCGAAGCCACCGGTGTCGCATCCCGGCATTAACGCCCGCAGCCGCCTCCCGCCCGTGGGACCCAGCTCCGGGGACGCGCCTGCTGCGGACCTTGGACAGAGCCTCGGCGGCCGGCAGCGGCGGCAGGTCCGCGGGCCGGCCAGGGCCGGCATCTTTCCGCCCCGCCGGCTCCTTACCCAGCTCCTTCATATACTCGTCGAAACCCTGGCTGGAGACGAGGCACCATTTGCCTAAAAACGCATCGATGGCCATGGCGGCGGCGCGGAGGCTGTCGGTGTCCCGGGGGAAGCGCGGAAGCAGATGGACGCGCTGCAGCGGGATGGCGGCTGCCTTTATAGAGGGGCCAGCGACATGTGCCGCTGGGGAGAGCCAATGGGGCTCCCGCCGCGCCCCGGCCCCTTCCCCGCCGAGCCCCCGCCCGGCCAGTCCCGCCTACGCCGGCGGCGGCAAGAGCGGGCACGCTGCTGCCTCCCTCCCGCCCGCCCGCCTCCCGCACACGCAGGCACCCGCAGCGCCCAGGAGCTGGGGGACACGGCCATAGCCGCCCGCCGAGGGGTGTCACAGCATTAGGGCTTCTTCCAACACAAACACCACCGGCACCTGCCGGCTACAGAGCCCGGAGCGCTGTGCTCTGGCACCCAGGGACTACAAACCATGCTCCGGGGCTTGTGTTCCAGGGAATTGTTTCAAGTCTGGGGCACTAAATCCTATATTGTGCTGTTTATTACATATCATGCTTTTTATAGCTAATTCAGGAACAAACAAGTGTAGGGCATCATATGGCACAGCGACAGAGCAGTAAGGAATCAGTATCCAAGAGCAGTTCACTGGGTTTGATTGCAGGCCTGCCCAACATGCCCCCACATCCTACTGGTGTATCACTACAGAAATTCATGGCTCCCTGTGACCTGGGAGCAGACCTGTTACATACACACAGCAATCAGGTAGCAAACAAAATCAGTCAAAATGCAGAGCTAATGCTGGTACTTGTACTGCAAACAAAAAAAATCAAAGCCTGGATGCAGCCTTGGTACTTTGCGTTTAGTCCATATTGAACCTCAATACCCTAATTGCTCCTTCTTAAGGGAAAACACAGCAGCTGCCACTGCTGCACACTGGCGCATAAAATAAAATCATAAAACATACACCATTACCAGCCCTGTGAGGTCTGGGACAATATTTTGCCAAATTCTGTTGGGTGAGCAGAGAGATTTGCTGGAATATTCTGTGAAAAAGCGGTGATTTCTACATCACAACAGAAATCACAATTCCAGTGTATCCCCAGGGTTTGTTTCCAGCATCAGGGTTATGCCAATCGCTGCCTCTTTTGGCCTTGTCTCAGGCTGGATGGACCCTAGAGCTACTTCATCCTGACCAGAAAAACAAAAATCTGAAGGCACGGCTGGAGTTATTTGGTGGTGCAGCCGGGGCTGTTTCTCTACTGGTACTTTTGTGGAGGAGTTTGAGACTGAGGTGTCAAAACCAGAGAAGACAGCAAGGGCTCTGTGCTGGTTCCAGCATTTCACAACAGGGGAAGCTGACGTGAATCCAAATGTTTTGGTGCAAGGCAGGCACTTCCCTTTATGCTTGCAGTGATGCAGCACAGTGGAGCTGAACTGAATCGATCTGAAGGTTCAGTACTTCCTAGAAAAGGTCAGATTTGTCACACACTAAGTCATCAGCTCGATCTTCATCTGAGATTTTTTAAGAAATCCTTCTGTCTAACTGTCCTTCCCTGAGGAGCTGCCTTTAATTACCTTCCACTTCTCTGACTATATGCTTGCTTTTAATATGCAAACAACACCATAGCGTCTGCTAGTCAGGCAGCAAGCCACGTTGCTTTTTTGTCATTAAGTAGGTGCATTGAAGCACAAGACTTTCAACTTCCTTCCACTTTTATCTTTTTTTTTTTTTTTCCTTTCTTTGTCTTGCGCAAGAGACTTAGGAGTAAATTTTAAATTAGGTTGATAATTACTGCGCAATTCCCGGCAGCCGAACCAAAAGGCTGTCCATCCCGAAGGGCTTTTCTAGTTGTTTACAGAAAGGATAAAAGAGAAGCAATTCGGGGATTAAGAAGTCTTTGGTCTTGTAAAATGGGGACGATTTCTAGAAATAAAAATCTTGCCTTTACTCCCTGCATGCTAGCAAAGAATCTTGGATCCACATTTCTGCAGTGTTGCCTGCAGATGGCTTATGATACGTGAAGAGTATTCAGGTATAAGTGCTGATAACGCAGCAGAAGATGTAAAATCCACTATTTCCATCTAGTGGTGAGACAGTATTCCTGGATCTGAAGTACAGGGAGATCCAGCTACCCACCTGTGCAAAACATTGCTATGTTTTTGAATCCTCCCACAAGTCATTCGGTTTGATTTATTCGCCTTACAAATTTTCCAGGTCTAGGCATGCCAGTTCATGTAAACACAAGGATAAATGGGGAGGTTACCTCTCTTTTCTGAAATGCAGACTGTCAGGGTACAGTGAAAAATCTATCTCAATTTTAACAAAAATCCAATGATTTGCAAATAAATCCAGTGATATGGATTACCGGTTGTCAGTGCTACACCTCAAAACATCTTTGAAACAGAATAGTGCTGAAATCTGTGGTATCTCACATAGCAAATAAAGTAACCAAACGGACCTGAGATGTCTCCTTCTGGGGAAGGTACATGTGGACTGAGCTACAAAACAGATGGCGTTTTTTACTATGACAGTACCATATATATTGGTCAAAGATGGCTTTTACTTTAGAAGCAAAAATAAAATGGTCAGATATTCAGAGATGCTTGGACAACTGGGATCTGTCTCTGTAAATCCGAATTCCTGCCTGGTTTGAGGCTGGCAACACAGTCAAACATGTTTTGCATGTGTGGTCTCCCCTCTAGATACACTCAAAGAGAAGCAGCAGATACATGTATTCATATGGAAAGTGTTGGGTTCCTATGTCATGTATTACTGTTTCAGCACAGACATATTCTCTGAAGTTTTGTCCATTTCCATGTTAAACTATGCATTGTCCAAGAGAAGGAGAATCAGATTTGCAATGAGAAGTGTAAACCTCCCTGTGGAAATTAGCTGCATGGAAAGCACATAGCCAAGAGTTAGAAGCAACCACCACCCTGGTAGCATGGGCCTGCCAGAGTGAATGTTTTTCTGAGGTAGTCAAGCCCTTGTGTCTTGGAGGAGGGGAAGATACTATAGTCCTTCATTACCAAGTGCACAGGAAAGGAGCAAGGCAACAGAGTGCACAGAGACCTTCATCCTACTCCTTTGGGCAAGTGTGTGTCGTGCAGTGATGCTTCATCTGATGTGAGAGTTGGGAGGCTGTGGCCAGCACAGTTTGAGGTTTCTCTTCACGTAGCCATAGCATTACCCATCCCATATAAGCTAAGCTATATTTTGTCTTTTGGAGTCACAATACCTGCTGCTTGGGCAGGGCAGAGCACCACCTCCTCATCTGCAACATATCGCTGATCAGGTTGGTGTAAGTTTTTCCCTAGACCTTTATTCATTAAACTACCCATATGTTTAACTTGAAAGGAACCCAATCTGATATCACTACACTTTGCTTTACTGTGTAAAAGGGAGGATCTCCTTTTCCTTCTGGTATACAGACATATTGTGTATATATAACACCTTCTGTAAGTGGTAGGCTTCTTCTAAGATTCCTCTTTTCTAAGATTGCCTCTTAGGAAAGCCTTAAAAAACTGCCAGGAATATTGGACACCACAGCCCAGATTTTACTTTTCAGCCTATCCCTAGCTGTGGAAAAAAATAAAGCAGTCCCTGAATAATAGTTACTCACCCCCAAGGCATGAATGAGAAAAATTGCATAGGTAGCACAGCTTCGTTTCTGCTTCCTTGTTGTACAAGTGTGGTTTTCCCTTCCCAGCCATGTCATCACTGGGCAGACATGATGAAACACGTGTTATGGTTGCTTAGGTGGCCTAAGTAAGCTTTACTCCAGCTCAGGAGCTATTTTCTTGGGCAATACAAGACCAGGGATTATGAAGAAACTCATGAACCTGCAAGTTTTAATTTGTATGTCAATAGGCACAAGATCTTCTACTGTGTCACCATTTTGTTACCTCTGAGCTAAAAGAGCTGGGTATAGCCTGTGTTTTATCAACAAGCTTTGTGTGATACATCTCAGTTTCCAAGTCAAAACAAAACTATCTTACTATCCAGCACGACTTAGTCCAAGGAGCATGGGTCCAAGGAGTCCTTGCTGTGGATCTGGCACTACTGCCTCTGCTCTGAGGGGCTGGCTGTTGAGGACAGGCAGGCTCACATGTGCCTGCACTCAGTGCCAAGCCAAACATAGGCCTGATCCCTGCTGATGTGTCTGGGCATTACTATAATACCAGGACAAACTACCACTCCAGTAACCTCAGTGTATATCCTGTACGCTGTCAGCAGCACGTTCAAAGCAAGCGTAAAGAGAAATGCTTACATCGAAGTCAAAGTTTACCATGCCTCAGTGACAGAAGAGAAAGGTCCAGAGCTTACAGTGACCAGAAAGAACACTCCAGGTTTCATTTCCCTCATTCCAGACAAAAATGTCAGTTGCAACCCATCTTACAGTGACTGCAGATATGTGAGTTTGTGTCTTTTTTTGGAAGCTTTGGAAAAAACCCTCTTTATTTAGCAGCAGTATCTACCCTGAATAGCAAGCATCTATGCATTAGCATAAAAAAAAATCGCTTTTTTAATCTTCATAGTTTGATAATCAGCATAGTCATTGCAAGAGATCAGGATGACTACAAACTGTCCATAGCTGTAGTTTTAGCACTGAAAAGGCATTTGATCTGCATAAAACAAACACTAGCAGGCAATACTTGCTCATAGAGGAGACTCAGAAAGATAACACCCTGGTGTGGCTTTTTAGATACCTTAGCTGTACAAAAAATTACCCCAAATCTCTATAAATAAAGCCAAATAAAACCCCAGACTTTGTAATTACTCTGTGGCCTGGAACAATAAGGATATAAGGGCAAGGAATGGCAAAATTATTTGGAATAAATAATTATAAAAGAACCATTTCTACCAATTATGACTAATTAGCCTCTGACATTTAGAATCACAAATTACAGATGTGCTCACTGGATTTTGGAAAGGGTTTATGAAGTTTTAGCATTATATTTTAATTTTATAATATAAGTAGGCCTTTATTACTAAGGATATTAATCAACCACTGTGAAGGTAACTTCAGGAAAATGGTTTAAATTATAATAACTGCACCACAGCTACAGATGTCTGGAGGGCAGAGCCTGTCACTTACTCTTTATGCAGGAAGGGTCTTCCCACAGTGATATGGATACCAATACCTTGCCCAGCAGCACTGGACTGAGAGGGACTGCAACTGCTGCTCTTCATGTTGAGGAAAATCCGGTTGTAAAGCTTTAGGAATATGTTTAGCCTGCCTACCAGATCGGGGC
Organism: Neopsephotus bourkii; assembly: GCF_033783945.1. Classification (NCBI taxonomy): domain Eukaryota; kingdom Metazoa; phylum Chordata; class Aves; order Psittaciformes; family Psittacidae; genus Neopsephotus; species Neopsephotus bourkii. Next base: position 12,461,413 of record NW_026902293.1, on the reverse strand, counting down.
TCCCTCCCAAAGGACTTCATCCTGCGGCAACAAGGTGTGAAACAGATCATTGGGCACTGTTGATGAAGACTAGCTGTTGACCAAAAGCATGTCTCCTCACACCTGCGTGCAAGCGGAAAGACAGAGGTCATCTGGAGGGTCTGTCACTCAAGAATTACTTTCCAGGCCTGACTCTGCTTTCAGAAAAGACCTCCTCTAGCATGAGCTGTGCAAGAATTGAGGCAAAAAAACATTTGGAAGCAAAGTTCCCAACACAATGACTTGCCAAGCACGTTGACTACGTGACTCGGGTTCAAAAGGTCTTCCAGGAAAATTCTTGCCTCTGGCATTTCAGGCAAGCATGCAGGACCAACAGGTATTCTCCAGTTTGCTCTTCTAGATTTGAAAAGCCACGTGTTATTTTGATTTACACCTTTGATTCCTTCTCAAGATATGATCTTGCACATCTAACACTGTCCTGGGACGTATCTTGCATGTCTAACACTGTCCTGTCAGCAGTACCAGTCATTTTTCTCCTTCTTAGGAGCTGGTGCAGTGCTGTGGGTTTGACTTTCAGCCTGGGAACAGTGCTGATAACACCGATGTTTTTAGTTGCTGCTCAGTAATGCTTACTCTGACCAAGGACTTTCTGAGTCTCATGCCCTGCCAGGGAGGAGGGGAAGCCGGGAGGAAGCAGAGACAGGACACCTGACCCAAACTAACTAAAGAGGTACTCCATACCACAGCATGTCATGCCCACTATATGAACTGGGGGCAGTTACCCAGAAGGGCTAGATCACTGCTCCGTCAGGCTGGGTACTGGCTGGTGTGTAGTTAGCGGTTGTATTCTCTTCCCTTGTTATTTCTCTTATCATTATTATTATTGGTGGTAGCAGCAGTGGTTTTGTGTTATACCTTAGTTACTGGACTGTTCTTATCTCAACCCATGGGAGTTACATTCTTTCAGTTCTCCTCCCCATCCCTCTGGGAGCAGGGGGAGGAGGGAGGGGGGAGAGAGAGAGCAAGCTGTGTGGCTGGGCTTAAACCATGACAATTCTTTTAGGCACCCAATGTGGGGCTCGAAAAGTTGAGATAACAACAGATCTCACCAGTGTGTGTCTAATCGCTTAAACCACGACAAACATCTAGACCAGAGAAAATCTATAAGGAGGTAAAGAATTACATGGCAGGTCCCTGATTTTTTCTTGTGCTTCTGCCACAAGATAGTTTTTGGTACCAATTCTGGCACTTTTATGTGCAGCTTAACACTATGTTGATCCATTGCTGCAAGGGAAAAGAAGCAGTAATCATCCAATTCTTAAATTTGCAATTTCCAGTAAATACTTTGAAATTCATTTGAAAAGTGCATTTTGAAGACAAGTTCTATAAGGCCCCATCTAGAAAAAGAGACTTTAAGAACTCCATGACAATAATTATTGTTTCTTTTATTGGTGCAAGTGATTTAATCATTCAGATTCACCAGTAATGAAAGGCCAGTTCAGTGAATCTGTGTAAGAACTGTGTTTGAGATGACAAATTTGCTGGCTTGGCATGCTGACCATGCTGTTTTCTATAGCAAGGCTGCTCTTTGACTCCTCACTGAAATAGGGTGGAGTGGTCAAAAGAAACAGAGAAGTAATGTCTGAGTAAGGAAGGAACATGCTGCTTTGCCTCATGCCTGTCCTCTGAACTTCCTGCTGGAATTGCCATTCTGAGTTGTGATAACCTGTCCACTGAGGACTCATCTTTCTCAGGCTTTGCTCCTACTGACTGAGCATTCCCTTCACAAACATGTCTGCTGGCCCGCTTTTCCAACTATTTTGTCTTAAATGAAATGTTTGCTTCCTGTGTAAGGAACTCCAACTTACTTCATCCAGTGAAGAACAATATAGAGAACTCCTTTTGATACACTATTAAAAATCGTTGGCAACACTGCCAGTATGTAGGAAACCTCTTTAAGCCAAGCGGTCTCTACGTTTGCTTTAAGCCAAACAGAGTCTCTATGCTTGCCTTAACTCTGCTTCCAAGTACCACTTTGAAACTTAATGAGACACAAATCAAAAGCGGTTGGCAACTCCTTTGCCCTCACACCTCTAATTCCTATTCGCGGGCACAGCCTTAGTTTTGTAAAATCTTGAGAAGGTTAGCTCAATGTGAAGACAATTTGTTGCTAAGGTAAAGATGATCAGGAGCAAAGTAGCATTCATGCTGCTCTGTCCCAACATTTCTCAGCATGCAGAGCAAGGCTGAGTGAGGAGAAGAAACAGTGGTCCACCAGGACCAAAGCACTTTGGCGGCTTAAAGCTGCTGCAAGCTTTTGGCAGACAATGAAAAAGGCTCAGAAGAGTGACTCAGGCCTTCCAGGAAAAACGTGATGCTATCAAATAGTACCAGGAAGGAAAAACTATTCCACCAGGAGGGAAGGAGGAAAGTGCACTGGGGAAAAGCACTGCTAGTAGGTGACCTGTCAGTCTGAAGGTGACTCCAAACTACTCTGTGGAGAAGCAGGCCTGCCGTCCAGGGAAACTGGTTGCACATGTAGTTGAATAGGTGGGCAGTAAGCCAGCCGTTCTTAAACTGCAAGGGGTGTGTACACCTTGAGTACCTTACATTTGTGAGTAAAAGTCTTGAAAACTGCTAAATGCAGTCCAAGGATATTTAAGGGCGGGGGGCAGGGAGAATGGGGGTGTAGGAGTGTCCTTACACCATGCAAACTCCTTGGTGATTCCAAATTCATATATAGTAGAGGTGAAGAACTAGGAAAAGCCAACCAAAATGAATGCATTCTTCACATCCAACAGGGCAAATTCTTGTGGGCAATTTGCTGGAATTAGTAGATGACACCTTTTGCATGTTCACAAACAGCTGAAATGTGTTAGATTTTAACATTTTCAAAATAACTGAGATTTAAGGCATCTTCCACTCCCCAAATGGGGTTTGCACAGCAATACTGTACTGTACACAGTTTTTCCTACAGTATGTAGCACCAAGTTGTCCAAATTGAAATCTCTACAAATAACAGAGAACAATTAGCACTGGCTTACGTGAACTAGCTCTGATAGCATGTTTCTACTTGTTCCTACCCTGCAAAAAAGCCATCAGGACATTGTGATTTTGTACTTAACTTGGGCCGGCTAGTAGTTGAAACTTGCTGCGGAAACCTTCACTAACACTGCTGCTCCTGGCTGAAATCTTTAATAGAGACACTATTCTCTTTTCCTAAAATCAGTGCTGCAGGTATTAAAAAAGGATCTGAATGGCACATTCACCTGTTTCAGGACTATTTTCCCTACACATTGACAGGAACTTCTAAATAAATACGCATTTGTACAATGAACAGGTCTAAGATGGTTCGAATCACTCTTGAATCTCGAGGTACTATAGATCTAGGCATTTTAATGTCATCACCTGCTATCAGATGCCTACATGTTACTGTGTTTGTCTTTAGTTAATCCTAGTAGTTTTAGGGCCTGATCAGGCCCTTTTATATTTAGGCAAGCACCCACATTCTTGGTGGGTTACAGTAATCAAGATTAGTGTGCTAGAGAATATTAACATTCAAAGTCAATGCTCTCCCAGCCACGCTTTGTTCTGCATGACTGACCTTAATACCCTGTACATTCACAGCCCCAGACTGTGCCCGTCAGGAAGATGTCAGAGCAGCAGGTCACTCAGCTTTGTTTCAGTCAAACAGCAGCAGAAATAGACACCGTATGAACAGCTTGCAGCAAAGTTATCTAAATGCTTAGAGAAGAAATTCATTAAAGATTATCTTTAACATACTTGAAAAATGAATTCATACTTTTATCTGCGTGGTACAGGGAGAGCAATTTTCTACATATTAGCTTAATAATCACCAGAGGATTACCTCCTTGCCCATATTGCTTGTTTATATCACTTCAATATCTAGTAGTCTCAAGAGTGAATGGTTTTAGCTTTATTTTTCTATCCTGTATGTTTTACTTTCTACCTTACATATTCAAATCCTAGTCAGAATTTCTGTTTCATGCACAAAACATTTACCCCTGCAAATTTCAGCTACTAGCACACACAGCAAAAGCAGCATCGGCCAACACCTTGTCCACTGAATTGTCATTCATCTCTCAACAGCTGCGTTACAGGTCTTTCGCACTAACCCAAGCAAGAAGACTGGGCATCTGTGGGTTAAAATGAAAGCACCCAGAAAGAGCTTGTCTTTACAGAGCAGGAGTAAAGAAAAAAAGAACAAAAACCACCTTTCCTAAACAGTGGGCAGGATTCATTCTGGCTAGAAAAAGCCTGAACTAGGATCTTATTTTTCTCCCTTTTTTCTTCTTAAATATAAATCCCAGTTGTGGGCTATAGAAACTTATTATTGCTATACACTATAAACACTTAATATTGCTTAATCCCTGTTTCACTCTTTAAGTACTTACAAGTGGCTAATTATTTAAGATGGGTGTAAGTGGTTCGTGTTAAAACCTAAGTTTTACATACTGGTATCACTGTAAAAACTGTCAAAAGAAAAAAAAGTGACAAGATCACTGATATATTACAGTAAGAGGACTTTTGAGCATATGAACACATCGTTAACCAGGGAATGTATAATTCTGCAGTGCTTTTCCACTTTAACACTTCTCACTTTTCCTGTAAGGCTACTTCAACTAAAGCAATGCTATATGACATTCTTTTAAACTGAGATAAAAAAAACCAAACCAAACCAAACCAAACCAAACCAAACCAAACCAAACCAAACCAAACCAAACCAAACCACCAAACTGTCCTTTGAACCACCTTATTTCTGTTTGGTCTACTTTCTAGAATACTCCTCCAGCTTGACAGGATTTAAAATCTTCTGTTTCAGATGTTCTTGGAACTCCTCCACTAGAAGGGAGCTCAGTAGCAGGTTCAGGAACTCTGCGCTCTGAAAACACTTGGAAGAGTTGGTGGCCTAATATAATAAAAGGATAACAGACTGCAGAGAAGGTGTTCATCCCTAACCAAGCCACTCACATCTGTTGTTCCCACATCAAAACTTCATTGACCCATCTGCCTCAATCATCTGATCTCACTCTCTTCTGTTTTTTGCAAACACGCAGCGGAGGCCAGCATAAAATATCATCAAGTGTATAGCACAGCTCTGCTTCTCTAACATGTTGCCTTGACTTCAGCATCCTGTTGAGGACACTGCAATGAACTGCCTTGACAGTGCTGTTTAAAACAGTGCTGCTTTCAGAAACGACAGCATTCATTTACAAATCTTGGCAAAAGGTAAATCTCATCTCAGATTTGTGTCCCCTTTGGGGACATACTACAATTTTATATAAGTCAGGCATCTGGTTAACAGCAGGTAGAACAAATGCCTCTCAATAGTACTGCACCTGCAATTCTCAAAACTGGAACTTGAATTACATTTTCACTGTGAATTGAACTAGAACAAAACTGATGCACATGAAATACGTGTACAGTTGACACCTTCACCTGCACAGCCTGAGGACAGATCAACCCTCCCAAACCCACAGAGCTTTGCAACACAGATATGACACACAAGCGCTTACTTTAATAAATAATAGGGTTGGGCATAGGCTATAAACACCAAATAAAGCTTTCCCTTTGATCTTTATAAAACATTAAAGAAATCTCCCAAAAGTGACCAAAATATTACAAACCTGAACTTCAACGATAGCCCTTTTCTCAAATTATAAAAAAAAAAACCCAAAAGCAACCAAACAACAAAACCAACCTACCTTTCCCTTTGAGCTAAACTTTGCTATTTTTATGCAGGCCGAGCAGCTCTACTGTGTGTTCACAGCCCCATTACCTGGTTACATTAACTGAGGAGCTAAATTTAGCAGATCTCAGGCTTTCTTAAAAAAGAGAGGAAGAAAATGGCAGGGACTTAGCAACATATGTATTACAAACAGTATCACAAAATCTACTCTGTATGTGCAGCTTGAGGCCCCCAGCTAAGTCTATGATAAATATTTTCAAAGTTGCCTTCAAACATTTGTATTTAATTAATTTCCAAAAATAATAAACAGTCTGATAATATTTTGCATTCACTGTAGAGAAATTTTGAGGAAATAATGCCCAAAGAGCCCTGTTTTCACTGTAATATTAATTTAATAGGTAATGTGCATTATTCACATTTATATGCAAATACATGTGATATTAGTCCAACATGCAGATGACAGAGGCAGCTGCTTAGAAAGATGCATTCATACATATTAAGACACGCTGACCCACTAGTGCTGGAAGACTTGCTGATCCACTGTGCTTTAATCAGTTTGTTCTGCTGCGCATTAAACTGGTCAATGTTCAGACATTTCTCTGTTGCAGATTTTGTTGCACAGGAAAAAAGCCTTCTGTGCAGCCTTCTGTTTTCAACACGCGTAAATGCAAACACAGTTGTTTTTCTCTTCTTCAGGGGCTCTTCTTCTTGCTTTTCTGTTCTTCCTTAATCTCTTTTGCATTACACCTGGTCCCCAGTGCTGTTAACATTTCTGCTGTCGTCAGGTTGGCTCCCTTCATTATCAATCGATCTCCATCAACTGTAAAGGGAAAAAAGTCAAGAAGTTACAAAACCTAAATCACAAGTGTGCAGTTCTGTTTTGTATATATAAATCCAAACACCCTGCTCATTTTGTCTGATTAGAAGGTACTCTACTTACCAAGGAATTTGATTATGCCTCTCCCACAAATATATTAAACTGCACATAGGACACACGAAAATTTCATTTCTGTATTGAATTACTGAAAAATCTGAAACATTTGTCTAGGTATACCTATAGTAAGAACACATACTTGGTAAGAACGGCTCATACTATGCCCTCAAAATCATCTGACAGAAGGCGCAGAAGGCACTGGACGGCGTAATTTCCACACATGGCTCAGCATTTTAGCAGCATGTTGTCTATGGCCCGTTTAACTTACTTCTTTAGCCAAAACAATGAATTGGTTTACACAATCTGGTGGTTGTAATGTTAAAAAAAAAAAAAAAAAATGAGGACTAGGATTTCTAAAATTCTGAAAGGCATTATTTTAAAACAGGGAGGACGCAGTAGATGTTAAGCACTGTACCTAAGTTAATTTTTTTTTTCCGAGATTTGCAAATACAAAAGCCATACTCAAACCCATATACTGTGATACCATGTACGGCATTCAAGTTCCAGCCCCATGTTTGCCATCTTCAAGGCCTGCAAACTCTTTACTCGTTAAGTAATCAGCTCTCGTAAAATGAAGAATTCAGAGCTGTAGCTCTTGGCATTAGTGAAATAAATTGGTTTGGTCTTATGCTGTGAAAAACACTGAGCTTTACTGCTGAAGTCCTTATACATCAAAGTTAGAGACAGGCATGGGAAAGACAGAGGCACAGAGGGGGGAGAAACACATTGTCAACATATTTCATGTCTGAAATAACCAGACTTTCCCAAGCAAAATTAAGTACATTCAACATTCTTGACATATCTACTGATTCACTAAACAGATGGAAGTTTAAAGAAAAACAGTTATCAATGATCAATAATAATGAAAACTTTAACGGGCTACATGACATATTTGTCCATTACAGCACAGCAGGAAAGAAGACTCAGCCAGAGAAAAGGACAAAAGCAGATTACAGCCATCTGTTCACAGCCTAGAATCTGGGTTGCTTCCAGGTCTGATGAAATTTTCACCATCAAATCCCTGCCGGCTCACTGTACCCTCAAAGGAAACCAATAAATTTGTTGTACACCAGTTGACCTCATTCTGCATGTCCCATCTGCACATGTATGTTTTATCCATATAAGCAGTTCCTTCAAACTGCATAGTAAGATATTCAATTGCATAAGCAACTGAACGCATTCAGCCTTTCTGCTCTCAAGATGGAGATGCCTCCACAATGGATAATAGCAGAAATTTCAAAGTGAACAGATTCTTACATCAAAATGGAGCTACACTTAATTTCAAGAATTGTACCTGACTGCAAGGTCACAGAAGTATGTCACTACAAAAGCTGACTCAACCCTAAAGTTAAGTCAGTTCTTTGATCTAAGATCCACCAAATCTAACTATTGTAGAAGTATATATATAAACATTTACTAGACAACAACTTGTAACAGAATCATAGAATAGTTAGGGCTGGAAAGGACCTTAAGATCATTTAGTTCCAAACCCCCTGCCATGGGTACTGACACCTCACACTAAACCATCTCACCCAAGGCTCTGTCCAACCTGGCCTTGAGCACCACCAGGGATGGAGCATTCACATCTTCCCTGGGCAACCCATTCCAGTGCCTCACTACCCTCAAAGTAAAGAAATTCTTCCTTATATCCAATCTAAACTTCCCCTGTTTAAGTTTTAACCCGTTACCCCTTGTCCTATCTTTACAGTCCCTAATGAAGAGTCCCTGCCCAGCATCCCTATAGGCCCCCTTCAGATACTGGAAAGCTGCTATGAAGTCTCCAAGCAGCCTTCTCTTCTCCAGGCTGAACAGCCTCAACTTTCTCAGCCTAGTTATGAGTCCCTCTTCCTTTTTTCCCTCCCAGCTGCACAACATCTAGCTATGGACCAGAACAAAAAAAAAAGTAAGCACAGTTAAAAAAAAGAAAATCATAGAGAAGACAATAACAGCGTAACAACATACGAACCAGGAAGGTCTTTTTTTGGCCAAGATTAAAAATGAGCTCCTTACCAAACATAACATCTATAAGAGGTTCGGATCCATCATGTCTCACGTCAGCGGTCACTTCACAGTTTTTATTAGTGGCCTGGATTCTTTTATGGTGTATACATCCAAGAAAGTTTCTGAAAATATATTTGAAAATATATTAGGTATGTTGTAGATAGAAATTATAGAAAGTCTATTTCTAAACCTAATTTGAGTATCTTAATATTGCTGGCAAGAAAAGTATAAGCAAAATAGGATTTGATTCAACAATTTGAGACAGACTTCTTGTGGGATAATCACTGTTAAAAATCTAAATGGATACTCCTTATATGCTAACAGGTAAAATGCATATCAAAAAATTTTGCACAAATTCAGTGTATGCAGTTCTTGTGTTTCAGCTGGGTTAGCAATAATAATAAAAGAAAAATCAGCAATTTCCATTTTTCTTAATACATTGGTTGCTTGGCAGTGTTTTATTGTTTTGGTTTGACCCAATATTTATTTATGTAACATCACTGGTCTCCTGCAGATTTCTGAAATGCATGACAGGTACTTGACATTCTGGGTGCTTAAACACATTCTAGGTTAAGTTGTGTTACTAAGTTTATTTCAAAATAGATGTGTCTGTAAAGTTATTGCAAAATGACATTTTACAATTGTTTGGTGCAGAACTTGCATCACTCGAGGAGCACAATAACTTAGATTTATCCAATAGTTAATTACCATGTTAGAGCAGCAGCTGTGCTCTCTTTCTGTCCCATTACCAGCACCTGGACTAGTGATTACAGACCCTCACCTACAGACCAAGCAACTGAAAGGGACATCTACCTGGGCAGGCTGCTAAAGCTAAACACACACGCCTAGAGGTCAGGGTCTCCACTCAGGCACAGAGATCCTGCTCAAGTCAGCACAGAATGAATTCTCTGTGCATCCTGGTATAAATGAGCCCCTAAAACAGACAGAGCCACCTTCTCATTCTGAAATGTGAAGGTTCCACCTCGACTAAGCCACAAAGCTGTGATAAATTCAAGCCTTCAAAGACCATGAGCATGAAAGTTAAAGTACATCGGACGCATGTTCCAATGCCCCAGCACCCTCTCTGTGAAGAAATTTTTCACAATACCCAATCTAAACCTCCCCTAGTGCAGCTCAGGCTGTTTCCTCTTGTCCTATCACTTGTTACGTGGCAGAAGAGACCAGCCAGCTTCTCTCTCCATGCTCCTTTCCGGTACTGTGGAGAGGGATAAACTTCGTTTTGCACCTGCCATGGCAGCGACCCCGGCAGCAGCCGGCCGGGGCGGCGCTCTCTCTGTTCTCCAGGAACCTTCAACGCTTCCACGGGCAGAGAAGCAGCAGACCTGGGCCTGTCGCCGTGCCCGGGCCCTGGAGCAAGGTCTGGCGCATAAAACCCAGCCTCTACTCCTCTTCCCCAAATAAATAAAGGCAAAAAGTGCGTCGCTCACCCCTGCCCTGAGGCGCACAGAACCCGCGGGCGCAGGAAGGGCACGGGGCCTTTACAAACTGGGGAGCCCGCCCAAGGCTTCCCCGCCGGGCGCAGGCCCCAGCACGCCCAGGCTGCCGCGGGGCCGGCGCCGACGCGGCCCCTGCAGCCCCCTCACCTCGTGCTCTCCACGTTGGACTCGAAGGGGCAGAAGCGGACCACGATACTCTTCACCGGCCGCAGCACAACGTGGATCTTGGACGCCATCTTCCAGCTACCCTCTACTACAACTCCCAGCAGGCCCCGCGGAAAAGGCGGGGAAGGGCGGTGGTCGTGCTGTGCCGTCCGCCCCACAGGCACCTGGGAAATGTAGTCGGCGCCCGCCGCTCTGCTCGCGGCAGCCTTGCAGCATGGCGGCAGCCCGCGGGCACGGCTTTTGGTGGGGTGCCGGCTGCTTGCCCCCCAGTCTCATCTGATAACCCGAGGAGCCCAGGCCGGGAGAGAGACCGATTGATCAACCGGTTGCAGTTAGGGAATAAATAAATAAATAAATAAATAAATAAATAAATAAATAAATAAATAAACAATCATACTTCTGGCATGAATTTGGCATAAAACTGCCTTCTTTGGACTCTGCAGCAGAAGCAGCTGGCCCTTGTGCCATTAAGACTCGTACAGGGGACAGAGCATGAGGGATAGCACTTACGGGAAACTAACAATACATAGAATCACAGAATCAATGAGGTTGGAAAAGACGTTTAAGATCAAGTCCAACCATTAGCCAAGGACTGCCAAGTCCAACACTAAACCATGTCACTGAGGGCCTCATCTACACGGTTTTTGAACACTTCCAGGGACAGTGATTCCACCACTTCCCTGGGCAGCCTGTTCCAATGCCTGATCAGCCTTTCAGCAAAGAAATGTTTCTAAAATCTTATCTCAGCCTCCTCTGGCACAGCTTGAGGCCATTTCCTCTTGTGTTATCACTTGTTACTTGGAGAGGAGAACGTAGTGTTCATTAAATGAAGAAACTAAAAGGGTGGGTTTGTTTCTGTATGTTAAATATACCCCTATGATGTGAGAGTTCTTGATGTCTTCCAGAAGTGGTTTATTTACTACAATTGAATATTCAGGGAAATTAAGGAAGGTCAATAAGAAACAGCCAATACAGTTAAGGATAAATTAGAGGCAATATTCTGCAATATATTAAGCAGAAGACGGACTTGTAAGAGGCAATGCTACAGGAAGTGAATATGTCGTCGGGCTTTTTTCTCTAAGGGGTTAGATACAGGTGTTGCACCCCGAGGCCGCAGACAAGCGGTTTGGGTGTCGATGTGGTAGGTGCCAGCTTGGCATTTTCCACTAGGTGGCACAAATCTCCCTGAGAAATGCTCAACAGCACCCAGATCTTGGCCAGTGTTAGGGATGGGTTATGGAGGAAACCCGGTAGAAACGGCATTTAAACACGACGTGTATTTCTGTGGAATGTTCAATACAGACCCATGCTTCCGATATGCAAGAACTGCATTAAGTAACTAGCATCCCTTGTAACAGATAACCTCTATTTAGAATCATATCTTTGCTTATTGGAAGCCCTCTTTTTTAAAAAAATCATATAGCCATTGAGGAAAAATCTCCCTCTTCGCTGAGATTTAGCCAAGAGAAGTTAAGCAGCAAAACTAAATACAGCAGTCACGTTTTAATGTTTCCATTATGTTTTAAATATATATCTTAGTCTTCCTTTATGAAAAAAAAAAAAAAAAGCTTTTCTGTGAGTTTTTTTTTTTTTTAAGAGTTAACTGTAACCAATAAATGGCTAATTTAAATAGGAAAAAGTCAAAACACAGCACTGCACCAGCTACCAAGAAAGAGAAAAACAACTGCTCCTGTTAAACCCAGGACAATGGCAAAACCAGATCTGTATTTGCTCTTATTGCATTTTGATAGTAATTTCATGAAGAATGTTTAGCTTACACTGCACAAGTAAATGAAGAGAAAAATTTGTTTACTGCTTTCCATGCTCAGATCAGTCAACTTCTAAATCTATTGTCAGCAGTAAAAGCTGCATCTTTCCCCTTAAGCCATCTGTTTGGAATAACTGAAAACCAGCTCTGCTTTTTCAAAGTAATTTTTAATTTTTTGAAGTCTAAGAGATTTGAAGTAAGGGACCTGGAAAAAAGGTACATTACTGCAAATGTGAAAGCCTCTATGCTCTGTTCTTCCCTTCACAGACAGGCCTGTGTCCATGAAATGAAACCAAAGGTTCCTTCTTATCCCTGTGTGGAGGAATATTTCACCCTTGTATGCTACCCTACTTGTTGATGACCAGGTCTTCCTCAACACTTACTGTAGATGCAACAGTTTTAGCTGATGATAATTATGGTGACAGTGCTAACTTTTTCAGTTACTAGATTAGATAGGTGAGCTATTAAAAAAAAAAAAACAACAGTATTTTTTCATCTGCCTTTCAACTCACAACCCCAGCATGTTGGACTGCCCTCAATTTAAACCACAGTAACTCCAGATGATCTCTGAAGCACAATATTTAAATGCCTGTTCAGGAAAGCTGATAATTTATCCAGGAAAGACCTTGAATCAGGCTCTCCAGCTCCAGCAGGCAATCTGGGAACTCTCACATCTTCGTTTGAGACTGTTCTGCAGGGATGCACTTGGGAAACTGAATGATCCATGATTCTTACACCTAGTGATAATCATACACGTTCCTAAAGCATAGTAACATGAAGAGGCATAAAAGTTGTAATATTAAACTAGAAAAAAATTTAGTATTCCTTTCAGCAGGCTGATCTTTCTTATTATAAATGGTGCCTTTCAGCAAACTTTCATGTCATTAGTTTCACTGAAGTGTAGTCACGAGGCTTGATGATTTATATCTAAGAATCATACATGGCAAGAAAAACGTGTAGCCATATTTTACATTTTAATTATGAAGACGGGGAGGAAAAAACTATAATATTAATTAAAGTAAGTCAATTTTCTTTTTTTCTCATTGATCCCCCAGCTATCTTAGACACAGGGAAGATTATTCCACTTTTCCCCGTTTCTTACTCTTTCTGTAATGTTGTCTGACTATAGACAGACACACATATCAGAACTCTTGACATCTAATTTCTCCATAGTTTGGGTATGCCTGCTTTTAGTACCTTGGCTTTGGCTTTTGCTTGCTCTTCAGCTCATTTCTTCCTTTAAAATCTGGTGGGTTTTCCAGTTCTTCAGACAAAACACTGTATGAGAGAGTGCTCTCAGTGCTGCATTACACCATTACATTTCCATGCACTTACTCAGTTTGGAGTCCTGGATCATATCTCTGCTTGTCCTTAGCTGATTCCTTCCTCTGCATCTTTTTTTCCTGGGTCTTTCTCTGAGACTTGTCACAAATGTCAATAGGCCCACAATTTAGCAATCAAAATTTCATGTCTGCACACCTAGTTACAATGCTGTGTAGTCCAGGAATAAAATGTAATACTGCCTTTAAGGCAGTAACCAATACAGGCAAGTGAGCCAACACAAAGCCAGCAGCCTGTCTATTTCGCACTGAGGTGATGCTTCCAGATGGCCACCCAGAAGAGGCTCTTTGAGAAAAATGGTATGCTGGGCCTGACAGGAGAAACAAATTATTTCTGGAAACAGAAAAACCCTCTGACAAGTGCAGTATCATGGAGCATATCTTAAGAGCAATGGACAGAGATGTTTGTGATCGTAATGGACAGAGACATTTGAGATCACAGGGGACTTGTATGAAGTTATTACAAAATACTAGTGCTGCATTGAAGGACATGTTGGGATGAATCTCTGCCATACTGGAGGAACACTGCTTATAGTCATACAAATATTAACCAGCCTGTGTTTTGTGTCTGGTTTTGTTTCTTCCTTTGAACTGAGTATTCTTACACCATATGTTAGTTACTGAATTTTAAAAGTATTTCCCCAAAGAGAAGAGTTTGTAAGGTTCCTTTATTCTCTGAAAATCGTTGAAGTCAAGCATAGTTTTAGATTAATATTACTACTAATTTTGTATGTCATTTATAAACCAAATAATAGTTGCATGTTGGTAATGCAGATTTCAGAAGTAAAACTAAATCAAGCAGCAAAGGTGCCACTTAAAATGTACTTGGTTTATAATTAGTTCTGCAATAGTAACTCTGCATATCAGTTAAGAAAAGCTTTTATGGAAATGAATAAACAGATTCCCTGGTTGTTCTTTACTCCTCTGCAAACATGTATCTCTATTGCCTGAGGTTAACAACAGCCAGCAGAAATGTTTGCTGAAATAATATGCAGCATTTAACTGGCTGAACACATACTGTGCCAGTTCCTGACCTTTGTAGTTGATTTTCCTGAGAATAATACTGAAGTTTTTCAAGATACACCTTCGTAAGAGATAGAATAACAGTTTGCTTCATCTATTTTTCTTCCCTAATCAATATTACATTGAATATATACACCTATCATTTGGATTTTTATGTTAATTTAAAATATGCAGTTGCTTCCAGAAAATAAAGTGAATTATCATAATAGCTCAAGGCACTGTGCTATTAAAGATGAACTGAAATGAATGGCAACAACCCAAGGTTAGCACCTGAGTCCTTGAGATCTAGAATCTGTGCTTGAAATGCCAGGTAAATTAACTGTGTACAATTTTACCTTAAAGGTCGTTGCATGCAGTGACTCACAGATCACAGGAACATTCTCATTTGACAGACCTAACTCTAACGGAGACCTTGTTACAATTTGAGAAGGAACGCATTTCCAGAAGAGCAGAATTTGGAGGAAACAGCTGTATTGGAATTTCACTTGTATTCTCAAAGACTTCCTGAAGGCTTGTCTGTGCTTTGGATAACTTTTTCAGATTTTGATGAGCTCAGCAGCATATTTGACATTTGTACTGCTCCTCTAAGGGCATACTTCAGTGTTGTGAATATTGTAAACAAAGCAGTTTATTTTCACTGTCTTCTGCTAAGAATAGTCATGCCTATATACTGATGTGTTATTAGTATTGTTAAGAAACTATAATAATATTGCTTAGTTAAATGTGGTGACCAGCCAAGACAGATAGTCTTGGCTTTTTTATACACTTTTTTCATACAAATTTTTTCTACGGCAAGAACTTGCACCTGATGTTCTACAAGGTTATTTATGCACTAGTTTTAACTTCTACTTTTAGACTTCAAGAAGGTATCATCTAGGTATTCTAAACATGTAAGCCACAGGATACCTACTTAACACAAATAGAAGTTGAAACATAAGTGTCTAATCCGCAGACATAAAAGAACTAGCTTTCAAAAAAGGGTTTTTTATCTAACCGTTCTTTGTGACTAGTTCAATTTCATTTTATCTATTAACATAAGTGAAAGGTATCTCCTCAAGAGAGTCATTGTAAATAAGTCTTGCCACCTATATGACTAGAAGACCATATATACTGACATCAGTGACATACTACTAAATTGAGTATTGCAATTCCAATATAAAGGTAGTTTGCACTACTGAGAGGACATGGTAAAAATATTCTCTATTGTAAATCTAAATATGCCAGAACATCCTTCACATGAAACTCTTCCTGTTTGCAGTCAGAATGAGGGTGTTTTTTTAAAAAAAACAAAACCCAAAACAAACAAAAAAAAAACCCCAACCCATATCAAACCCCTAGCAACTGGATCGTGAATCTACTGGTCTTTTAAAGTAACAGAGGTATGTTTGGTTAAAGCCTGTGCATAGCACAGGAGGAGTATGATTCAAGTGATGTCACACAAGAATTCCAGATGCAATACAGCTGCCAATATGCACAGACTTACTGCAGCATTAGTACAATAAAGGTCTGAGCCATTTTGAAGTATTTGTCATATATCTCCTTATGCAATTATAATAATATTGTAATAATTACATTATTTTGTACTAATTGAAGTAAGCATGTCAGAAGATAGAGGACAATAAGTAAGAATGTAAGAGGTGTTATGAATACAGAAACTACATTATATAAAGAATAGGCAGCAGATGATAATTTAAACAGGTATTCTCAGGGAATTTATGTCACACAGAGGAAATTACGAATATAGAATGCTATATAAATAGCAAAAGTGGTGAATTTAAGCATACATTGCCCATTAATATAGGAATGAAGCAAGCGTCTTGTCTTAAAGCAGTGGTTTTCAACCAGTGGACCCTTAGTCATCTGTGGACTACTTGCAGTGGGCTCATGAAGGAGTATTTTACTGTTGGCAGGCTTCCAGTCAGGATCAAGGAGTCTCAGACTCCACTTGTAAATTGTAAGGATCCACAGATCAGTAAAGATAAATCACCACAGTGTACATGGTTACTGTTCAGCCCTGACAATGGGAGATAACAGAGCACTGGTTTACTAGGCTAGTTCCAGCTGGTCAGATTCTCCAGACAGGGTTTTTTAATGTTTTAAAAATATCAAAGAGTCTTCTCTGTATCATTCAAACCAGAAGAAATCATGACAATTTTTTCTCAATCTTGAGTTACTGACAGCTTATCCACATTTCATCCCTGTAACTATATTAGACAAACAACTCAGGGCCCTTGGGATAACAAATTCTTACCTTTATTCACTTTCTTGTGTGAAGTATATACGTATTAAACAGAGACTGTATGAGTCAGAGATTTAAACCACGTGTGTTTAATTTTGTACATATAATGTTCTTGTTCACATATTGAAATTGCTGGATCACATTTCATTTAGGTCAGTCACATTTCTTTCTCTAGTATCAATTGATAAAAAATATCCAGATGAATCAA
Source organism: Neopsephotus bourkii (assembly GCF_033783945.1). NCBI lineage: Eukaryota > Metazoa > Chordata > Aves > Psittaciformes > Psittacidae > Neopsephotus > Neopsephotus bourkii. Next base: position 12,444,589 of record NW_026902293.1, on the reverse strand, counting down.
CACTATAAAACTAGAAATGTTTGCAATATAAGTATTTTTATGCTGTTTTCACATTTGTAATGAATTAGTAATGTATAAGAGATTAAGAATTATGATTTATTTCCCAATGGTCATTTCTAGCAGTAAGCTAGCTAATTTCTACTTATCAGAGCCTCACTGAGAAGTGAAAATCAACTTAGTGAAAATCAACTTAATGAAAATCAAACGTTTGTGATGAGGTATTACCATACTAAAAAGAACTATGCAGAGATTCAAGCAAATATTCAAGGGATAGGCACTTCAAAACGAAGTCAGAGAAACTGTGAACTTATATACATGTAGTCAATCTCCATCATGTCTGGGATGAGGAATTACATTCATTTACTGCCTACTGTAGTCTCTCCCAGCAAGTCTGTATCAACAGCAAAAAATCATTTTCCAAAGAGGCTTTTTCTTGCAAAAGGCATCTGTACTATGTTGGCTTCAGGTATGGTAACAATGTGAGGTTTTGTGGATACAAGCAGTCCCTCTATATGTATCTCTTATACAGCGGTAGCTGGGTTTATTTGCAATACTAGAATTCAGGTGATGTCTGACAATTCATAGCCCACTCCCATGCTACAAGCACAGAACAGGTTTGTCTCCACAGGCACTCTGTTGTCTGGACTAATAAGAATGATGCTTTTGCCATGACTGCAGAAAAATGAGCAAGCCATTTGAGAAAAGCAGCAGTGCACAGCAGAGGCAACTGCCTGTGGCTTCTCACAAAATATGTTTATGACAGCAGACAGCTCCTGTGGAATAGTTGTGATGAACCAAAGGTCTCTGCTGCCTTACCCTGCACTGCCCACAGCTAACAACCCTGCTCTGCCTTTTGTGGGGTCTATAACGTAACCATCTGTAATCAAGCAGACGTTATCAGCTCAGAGGAACAGACTTCTCCCAGTCTTAAACAAATATATGTAATCTATTTCAGTTATTGATTTGTGCTATTTGGCAGAGACGCATTTAAGTTTTAAATCCTCTGTGCTTCTTGCTATCTTAATAAGCTGCTCCTGCCTCCTTTCTGAGGGCTTTCAGGACATAGTCAATACCAATAAACTCTAAAAATGTGACAGGAAGTTTCATCTCATTAAAGCGATCCACAAGAGATTTCTTTCTTCCCTCTTTTGATTTGTGTTCACAATTTCTGACCTTTAATATCAGTGTTGTCTTACGAATATATTGTGTGCCCTGGGAAGTGTACTCAAGTATGTCACAGGACTTACTAGGGGATTTTTGCTTTATGTTATACATTTTTCTTGTCCACTGTAAGATGTTTATAGGTCACTGCAATAGCCCATAGTAGAATTGTTCTTCCAGAAGACTGGGTTCTGTGGAAATTATTTATATTGCATTCAGATATTGCTTCTCTATCGTATTTTTCACTGTACTTATGTAAATAATGTAATTTTTTTATTCTTTAGGGGTACAAATGCTCCGTAAAGACCTATCCGTAGGAATATCATAGTTGTCAGGGCTTTTTCTCCTACTGATATTATCATACCTGTGGTTCTGACTCTGTCATGTTGGTAAGGTGTCTGGAAACCGGGTTATGAGTCATCCTTTTTTTCTGTCTTAGAGCATCTTTAAGGGGCTTAAAGGAGGATCAGAAAGTAAAAATACAAGTGAAGGAACAGCTACCCAGCTTCCTAATCCTTCAATACTTCAGAGTCCACACAGTTCAAAGTGTTGACAGACTGTGGGCATGAGATGACAGTAGATTCGCGGGGCATCCCCATTGCTCCTTTGCAAGGCAGCAGTGCTGGCTTCAGTAGTCTCTCCTGTATCTCCTGTAGTTAGATATTCACATTAACCAGTCGGCCCCATGTTAGCACAGCCTCCTTCTGCTCAAGGATGCAGCCCTGGCATAACAAATTGCACTTGAACAGCTTGAGAGCTGCAGGTGGCTAAAGAGCCCCAAAACAACCACCCACTATCTAACAAAACCCAGCAGTTTCCAAATTTGCTGTAAGTCCTTGCAGCTAGTAACTACAAACATTTATCATTTTCTCCAGCTGAAGAAATTAGGCTGCTGCCTTCTCAACCTAGAAATGTGGGGAGGGCAACTCATAGGAGGAAATCACACTGAAAGGAGTGTCACAAAGACAGATGGGACCAGAAAGAAGCTGTGCTCAAAGAAATAGCAGTCTAAACCATTTTCTGTGTTGCTAAAATTTAATTTTACAAACAGAAATGGCTGATCAGGATTCTGATCCTCATCAGAAATCTGCTGAAGCCATCAATGACTGGCTCATTTTTGAGTGACACTGCACACTCATGCATAAAAATGCTCTATCAACATCGGGTTTAAATATATGCATAACTGGCTCCATGTTATGATGAGAATGATCAAGTTCTCAGAGCAAAAATCAGGATGCTGTATAAAGAGAAATGCCATGGGAATTACATGTTTTATGTATTTATGAAACTTTTCCATTAGGAAAAGTAGTCAAACGTGAAGCAGTCTTAGTCTGCTTTCATAGTGCTTTTACTTTTCCATAGGATTCACACAGCACAAAAGTATGCATAAAAGTCTTTCCCATATAAATGAAATACAAAAGTGATATGAATACCTTTTTTTGATAACAGTACATTAAAGGAATTGCTGTGCCCCTTTAGGAGCCTGATGTGATGCAAGCAGCACTGGTCAGCCAGTGCTAGAAAAAGACATTTTATTCCAGGTGACATTCAGTAGAGACGTCTCAGTTAAAAAAGTAGTCTTTAAAGCCTTTACATATTGTACCAATCACAGAATCTAAGTGAAAAAGTTGTTTCAAAACAGCCAATTTATGGTAAATGTTAATACTGACACAGAAAGAGAAACAAAGGGTTAAATGCGAACCTAATTCTTGAGTTGTGATCTAGAAACTACTGAAATCAGGTAACCAGTACTGACAGAGTAGGAAAAAAAAGCCCCCCAAAATAATAAGCCAGTATCGTGATATATGATATTCAGCAATTTAATAATGAAAGATGAGTAACCACAAGAAACTTGGAAATACATCAGGCTGATGGTGCCTTGGAAATGTATTAGGTGGCCATGAGCACCTACCTGTGTAGTGCACCAGAGTTCGTGAAGAAGGATCTGATCCTTTCTGTTGCTAATGTTTAATTGCAACAGGGATCCAGGTTTATGCTGGGGAATATCCATTGAACCCACTGGTGTTCTGCAACAAAATGCAGACCTGACTGTGGTGGCGCATGAGGCAGTGACACTCTGAGTGAGCCTCTTTGAGTCCATGGGAGCTGACTTCATAGGGTCATTGTTTTGTTCAGCAAGTGAATTTGGGTCTATTCCATTTCTGCGTTCCTGTGCTCAGGAAGTAATTTTACTGTGCAAATAATGGAGGAGAGATTCACCCAAAACCTTCCCCGTGTATTAAACATGTTCAGTCATGTTAACCTGTCTCTTTCTGCTTGTTTCTGTGATGGCACTGGTCAACCACAAAACCTGTTAGAGTCAATGGTTAGTTGCCACTAAGTTTATCCAAATGACATTGGGTCAAAATTCTTGTTGAAATTTCTGAATACAACTAAATAAAATTTCTTTACGGCAGAACAACCTTCTAACTAATACCAATTTAGTATGAAGTCCTTAAAAAATGCTGTGTGCCAAAGAAATGATGACTATGCCTAATTGTGCCACCACTATGTGGAGCTCACTTACATTTTGAAGCTAGAGAAGTCATACCAGATTTGCATTAACGTTTTCCCAGAAAACATTTTCTCAAACCGGTGCACAGCTGAACAACCAGAGTTTGTGTAATTCTCCTGCTGAATGTTTCACAATGTAATTTTTTGGTCCTCTAAACATGAGATTCCAACTAAGTAACAGTGCATGTAATGTTGGCAATAGAAGCAGGTAATGTGAAATTCATACCTCACACCTGCTTTCCTATGCCACTCAGGTTGTGCCAAAATGCTACTCTCTTGCTCAAAGCTAAGTGAGGATCAGATGCCTTTTATTTCCCTGACATGTGTGCTGCATACCACAACTTGCTCCAAGCCTTATTTGCATTTGAAGAAGAATCAGTCTTTTGTGTGCTTTTATTGCAATCATTGCTGTTGTAAGGATATTCCTTGCCTAGCAGGTATAGATTGCCTAATTGGTCTTGTCCATTCACCTCTGTTTTTTCCTACATTATCATCCTATCTGTAAGACTTGTGCTACCCTGATTTCCTTCCTAGAGTCCTAAACATGTGTAATAAAGATAAGGAAATGTAAGATAAAAAGAAGGCCACATTTTATTCTTTGCTGTATTTCTTGCTGCTTCTAATGGGTGCTGGCTGTTCTGCGAAATCTCAGGACACCTAGGCAGAAGGAAACATGAGCATCAGAGTTTGTCCTGCAGGTCGTAACTGGTGGGTTACTTAAAAGAGCTTTCCTCATGATGAAACAATGATCAAATGGTAGGGGAATAATACTATTTATTATTATTTTTTTTAAACTGTGCTGTTACTGCGGAGCACTACATAGTTGTAAAAATAAACCCTATAAAAGTCACATGGCAAGAAGATTCACATTTCCCAAGACAGCATTTCTGAGGGTGAGCAGTTCAAGTTCGAGATCCTCAGGACAGTGAGAAGAGCATGCAGCAAGCTCACTGCCCTGGGCTCCAAGAGAGAAGACTTTGGCCTCTTCAGGAGCCTGCTTAGTAAGGCTCCATGGGATACAGCCCTAGGGGGCAGGGGGACCAAGACTGTTGGTTCATATTCAAGGATCACCTGCTAGGCCATCTTAAGAACCATAACGTACTCAGGTCCATGGGCAGTGATGAAATCCATCTGTGGGTCCTGAAGTAGCTGGCAAATGAAGTTGCTAAGCTACTGTCCACATCTGAAAAATCACAACAGTCGGGTGAAGTTCCCAATGACTGGAAAAAGGGAAATATAACCCCCATTTTCAAGAAGGGGAAAATGGATGAACCAGGGAACTACAGACCAGACAGTCTCACCTCTGCGCCTGGCAAAATCTTGGAACAGATTCTCCTGGAAGGCATGCTAAGGCACATGAAAAACAACAAGGTGCTTGATGACAGCCAGCATGGCTTCACTAAGGGGAAATCCTGCCTGACCAATTTGGTGGCCTTCTATGATAGGGCTATAGAACTGATGGACGGGGGTAGAGCAGTTGATGTCATCTACCTAGACTTGTGCAAAGCATTTGACACTGTCCCACATGACATCCTTGTCTCTAAATTGGGGAGACATCAATTTGATGAATGGTCCACTGGCTGGATGGCCACATACAAAGAGTTGTGGTCAATGGCTCAGTGTCCGGCTGGAGACCAGTAATGAGTGGTTTCCCTCAGGGATCAGTGTTGGGACCCGTCTTGTTCAACATCTTTGTTGGTAACATGGACAGTGGGATTGAGTGCACCCTCAGCAAGTTTGCCAATGACACCAAGCTGTGTGGTTCAGTTGATACGCTGGAGGGAAGAAATGCCATCCAGAGGGATCTTGACACACTTGTGAGGTGGGCTGATGCCAGCCTTATGAAGTTTACCCATGCCAAGTGCAAAGTCCTACAACTGGGCTGGAGTAATCCCAGGCACAGCTACGGGCTGGGTAAAGAAGAGATTGAGAGCAGCCCTGCGGAGAAGGACTTGGGGGTGCTGGTCGATGAGAAAATGAACATGGGCTGGCAGTGTGCGCTTGCAGCCAGAAAGCCAACCTGGGCTGCATCAAAAGGAGTGTGACCAGCAGGTCAAAGGAGGTGATCCTGCCCCTCTACTCTGCTCTCGTGAGACCTCACTTGGAGTATTGTGTGCAGTTCTGGTGTCCTCAACATAACAAGGACATGGAACTGTTGGAACAAGTCGAGGAGGGCCACGCGAATGATCAGGGGACTGAAGTACCTCCCATATGAAGATAGGCTGAGAAGGTTGGGACTGTTCAGCCTGGAGAAGAGAAGGCGGTGTCGAGACTTCATAGCAGCTTTCCAGTACCTGAAGGGGGCCTATAGCAATGCTGGGGAGGAACTCTTCATTAGGCACTGTAGTGACAGGACAAGGGGTAATGGGTTCCAACTTAAACAGGGGAAGTTTAGATTGGATATAAGGAGGAAGATCTTTACTTTGAGGGTGGTGAGGCACTGGAATAGGTTGCCCAGGGAGGTTGTGAATGCTCCATCCCTGGTGGTGTTCAAGGCCTGGTTGGACAGAGCCTTGGGTGAGATGGTTTAATGTGAGGTGTCCCTGCCCATGGCAGGGGGGGTGGAACTAGATGATCTTAAGGTCCTTTCCACCCCTAACTATTCTATGATTCTGTGATACTTCTAGACACATGGATTCTACCCCTCCCTAACAGGCTATAGTCATTGAAGAATGTCTCATCCTCATAAAAGCCAAAACCCTCACAACAGCACCAGCCATGAAGCCAGAAGGCGATTTGCATTTCACAAAAAATGTATTTTCTTCTGGATGCAGCCAAAGACAACATGCAGGGAGATATAAATGAACAGAGATAAAAACAATTTGGAAGTGTAATTAGGAAGGCTGCAATACTTGAGCCAGGCTTTAATCAACAGCATAACATCTTCTTTTGTAGGAGCTGCCTGGCATGGTTGCCTGGTCATAGCTGAATTCAGGACCTGCTAGGACTAGCAGGGCTGCACTGGGAAAACTTTACTTGGGATCTGGACAGTAACAAAACACTAATTGGCAGATGTTAGTGGAACAGTAATAAAGATGATTGTGTTATTCCTCTGTGCAGCCACAACCAGTCTGTTGTGCAATTATCTGAAGAAAATGCCCACAGCTGAATAAATTACTGTGTCAGGGCACATCAAGACCCCAAGCCCGTATCCTTTTGGTAACACTGCTGTAAATCTAGTTTAATCCCACTGTGTACAAAAGGAGTTCCTCACAATTTACAGTCGTATAGACTGAAGCAAAATCTGCACCCATCTTTCCCCTTATCTAGTGCATTTTGGACTTTGATTTGGGGTTTTTAGCAAGAGGCTTACTGCTGAAGAAAAGCTGTGTCCTTCTGTAAGATTTGGCAATATTACTCTCAGCCTGAAGGATGAAAGTCAGGTATCACATTAACATTTGAAGGCCTTGGGTTTAGAGGCAGATCTTTGCCTGGTGTTTCACAGACATAAGCACATGCACCGAGCAATAAGAAGAATTTGCCTTATTCACTCTTAGGTTGGACTGGTGAAATTTTTGTATTAGGCACATCTTAAGCAAGTAGGGTTTTGAGCAACAGAACTAATGGTATTAATTTCGTGAGGATTCTCTCATGTTTAAGAAGATATTAAAATTCCTATCCAAGTATTTTCATTCAAGTAATTCTCATAGTATGGATAAGAGCAGTTTGTACTTTTCCATTTGAGCTGCTTATCTCCATGAAACTCATACAGATTTAAATCACTATCTGTCAAGCGTGCTTCCAACTGGACACAGTATTTAAAATAAAAGGATGGGGGATTTCAGGCAGACAAATCTCACACAAAGACAACAGGAGCACCAGAACCTCATTTCCAAATGAAAGTGAGTAAAAAATGTCACATAACAAGAACTACAGTTTGACTGTTGTATGTCAGCACCAGAACTGCCCCAAAATTCAGGATCTGGCCCCAGGCCAGACACTCCCTATGTTAATGTTACCATAAGATACCAGAAATCTCTGTGCCTCCAGAACCTTCCCCTTCCTTATCTGCTTTAATCAACTGTGATTTAGTGTGCAGTAATTTATCTCTGACTAAAGGTGAAAAGTTGCAACCAACTCTTTTCACTGTAAGTTTTTAAACTGTACAGAAACTGGCATATGATACAGCTCTGCCATGTGCTAGAGGTACAGTCAGGAAAAAATTCTTTGAATGAAATCTGGATTATTCAATATTGGATGACAACCAGGACTTGAAAATACAGCTTGCTGAGCCATTGAGGGCCTGCTAATTAAGCTCTTGGTTACTCCAGAGCAGCTTTAAGGAATTTGACAGCATAATATGGGTAAAATAAGACTATTGCTAGAAAAGAAAACCCATGAAACATTATTTATTGATATACCTAATCAAAATGTATTTTGTATGATTTTAGCTTAAACTGATAATAATATACATATGGAGTGAGATAAGTAATTTACATAGTCATCTGTTGTATCAAGTGTTGTGTGGCATAGGTCCACCAATTAACAAAAAGACTAGCACAGAAAGTCGAGGCACTCTTCTGCTTTTCTTTAAATAGCCTTACAGTGACCTGTCTTGGAGTAATTAAAAATATCCAGTATCACGAGTATTTTCAACATCAGCAGTAAGAGGAGACCTCTGTTACTTTAAGGAATATATTTCACATTCACAAAGGTCAGATTCCATTCGAGTTCTTGAGACTTCTCCTCTAGTGCAGGACCCAGACCAATATTCAGCTGTACCAAGGCAGATCCCTCAACGCATGTCCTCCGCAACAGCCTGAGTATCATGCCCTGGTACAACAAAAGCCCATTTGCAAGAAAAAGCCATTGGAATCACACAATGGGCCCTTCATAAAGGCTTCTTCTGCACTTTTCCAAAGTCAGGCATAACCCAGCTGTTACCATCTGCTGGAAAGAGCTCTTAGCAGAAGGCACCTTATAAATGCCTGCCAAGCACCAGCCCCTTGACAAAGTGGACCATCCAAATTCTCGCAGGATGAATCCCCTCTGGAGACATGTGTTTTCACTGGCCAGAGGGCAGTTGCTAGTTATGCTTGCTGCCCATGTGTCTCCAGGTGGCTGTATGAAGCTAGGGAAGACTTTCATGGACTGAACCCCTAAAAATGAAATAGGAATTTTTCATGGGTAATTAGGAAAAGCTGTTTTGAATTTTAAGCACAGATACCCTAATTATTGCAAAAGCAACACCTTTTGGGGGCATTTAAATTCCTCTAAGCCATCTTTAATAATCATTATGGTTTTACTAAATGTCTAGCCCTAGGACTAACTATTAGCATTGATTTATAGAATAAAGGCTGATTAAAAGTTTTCCATCATGATTTCATCCCAGTCTTGCTTAAGTACTGGAAACTGTCAAGATACCAGCATGAAAACCAGTTAATCTCAGCCTAAAATTAAGCAGTTAAATTTATCTGCATAAATATAAATTGACATTGTTAATCCCACAGAGAAAATTCTGTATGCCCAAATACCAGATCCTGTCACATAAGACTGCATTGGTGTTGAGGTGTGGAGATCCTCTTAACATATGATTTATTTTTAATGCTTTTACTTAAATTATAAAACTATCACATTTCTCTTCTACGGATTTAAGCTCTTCCTTTCCAGCTACACATGAGCACCACACAAAGACTCAAAACTGTTGCGGCATCACCTCTGGAGTAGTCTTCAAAAGAATAAATGATTGCTCAACAAGCATTCTAGGAATTTGCCTTGGAAACAGCCATATAGCGTGACATAAAATGTGAAAGCAGAGGAACAGACAGCTGTAAAGAAAGCCATGATATAGCCCAGAGTAAAAAGTCCACCACATATTAAAATACAGATTGATAGCTCACACCCCCATAAATTAAGTTGCTTTGGACTTATTTGTGGCAAATAAAATACGACACCAAGTTTTGAACCTTTTTCAGGGTATAATGCCCATTGTAAACACAGCAACTGAAGTCTTGATTTAAATTGCTTGTCATTTATATACATGTAGGTACTCCTCATATGACAAGTGCACACACTGCTTTAATACCTACATCTGTTCCAGCTCATTAAACCCAGCTGTTCTTTACTTTTCCTCTCTTCCCCTTATGGTTCAGTGGCAGTAAAACCATTCCACCCAAGCCATAAGTGAAAAGCAGAGAAGGCATTTCCTACAACCAGCCAGAAAAGAAGACTAGTATTGCCACTTTTCTTGATTTCCTGTGCTTAAGTGTAAATCGATCAGGGAAACATATCCCTGCATAGAAACAAAGCTAGTTTCACTCTGGAATTCTAAGCCATGAACACAGCTATGTTGGCATACTTATAGCATTGCAATGATACATCCTGTTTGAAATGGCAATGTAGAAGTTCTCCTAGGCAAATTGAGAAATACTGGTATGAATACTGCTTTTTGAGCATTTAAAATGGCAGACATAACATAACAGAACTGACTGTACACTTATATTCTATTTATCTATGCATAACACATACTGAGTTTTTAGAACACTAATACATGCAGTGTCCTGGGTGGTTGCTGTTTGGAGTCCTTCTTCAGCCATTGATTTGCTGTTCAACCACCAAGTGACTAAAAGCTTTTTAGCATGGGAACACTTTTATGTGAAAGCAGAGAAAATACTGCCTTTTCCAGTTTAGCACCTGCATTAAATGTAAATGGATGTGAAGACCATAACTGGTAAAAAGGGTCATATTTAAAGTTTGCCCAGACCTTCAGCCAAACTAAAAAGAAAAACCAAAAAAAGGTTCTTGATTTTTATATAAACATTGTTTCTGCAAACTGATAACCTAGGAGGCAAACACTTCTGGCAGATACACATTGAAAGAAGAAATAAAGGCTTGGCAAACTGTCAGAGATATCTAGCTGTGACCTTTCTATTGGAAAGATCATGAAAAGGTATTTTCTACTTTCCTAGGACAAAGAAGATGTTGTGATTCCCTCATTGTTGTATATCAGGACTTGTACTTTTTCTAGACGACAACAGCCATTGAGGGCTTTGGGGAAGGGAACTTCATCCACCAGGGGAGGGAAGGACAAAAAAGAAACTACAGAGATGGACAGGCTGAGTCTCGGATCGGCCACCTCTGTGAGCAAGGAGCTAGAGGAGACAGGGACAGATTGCTAACGGCCTAGGAGGGTAAGGTGGTATCAGAGTGCCACAAGTGTAGCTGGAGGGTGAGAAAAGTATGAGTAGAGGGGATTCTGCAGCACATCTTTCCAACTGCAGTACCATTTCTATACTATTGCGCTCCAGACCTGAGAAATCACCTGGAAAATGCTGTGGTGGGCAGGAGGTTGGTCAGAACATTGGCAGGGCCTTGGGCCTCTTCCTCTTCTGCCCACCGCAGAAATATTGCCTGTCATTGAGGAAGTGACACTGCATGGGGCTGGGATCCTCTTCACAGGTAGCATGGCAGGCATTTTGGTGCCATTTGCAAACTTTGCTTACTGTCTACTTTTTATCAAAGATATTTTTATTCTTTTAAAACATTTTACCTGCATTAATACAGACCTTGGTTACACACTCCATTGCAGATAAGTACTTAAGGAAACACAAAAACCAGGCAGGCTGTTCCAAATTTTTAATAGACTTCAAAATTACATAAAGCAGTTACCAGTTGGCATGGATGTGACAAAGTAACACAACATCACATTTCCTCACCTCTTTCCTTGTGCAATGCTGCTTGGCACACAAAGATCCAGGCACACAAAGCCCTTGCAATGCCTACCTCTTCTGGACTGCTCCCAGTGATGACAGATGAGCTTTTTCATTGCCTGTGCCAGGCCTGAGAACTGATAGTGTCCTAAGCCCATGCTGGCAAAAGCTCTATGCACTATCCTAGTAAATGTTGTGCCATTTACCTCCCACCCCACTACTTTGAAGAACACCAGGCTTCCTGGCACCTTGGCTGGGTTACAGACAGTGCCATTTTGCTTTCAGTTTGCCTAATACTGGTTCTGCATCCATTAAGGAGCATGTCAGTGCACAAATGAGCCATCTCCTGCCAGGTGGCCTCATAGCAGGGAATGGCCTCATCAGCCAAGCGACTAGAGGGTACACTGAGCTCTCCTGAAACAACAGCATGTACTCATCTTTTTAAAGGCAAAAAGATGCTTTCATATTCAAATAGATCTGGACCACACAGTGGCATGCACATTGCCAAGGTATCCTGCAGTGGTATTCAAAAAGGCTGTGTCTATAGTGATAAATTAGATGTGCCTAGGAACGTGTCCAGGTGCTGAGGCCAACTGGCATAAAATGGCTTACATCTATGCTAATAAATTGTCTCATCTTCCAAAGCAGGGTTGCTGCATGCACACCACCTACACCACTCCAATCGTGCCCAGGCATTACTCAAGAAGTGTGCTTGCTGCGATGGGTCAGGAGCGAGGGGGCCAGGGGTCAGTGTAATGGTTTACTAGAACAGATAGTTTGAGGCATGCTATGGACACTCGAATCTGCTAGCACAGAAGCAGATGAATTTGTCCTGGTCAAATAAGCCATCCTCAGCAGTCTTACTCATTCACACTGATGTGTCCGCAAGAGCCTCTGTAGCGCAATCACTGTGTGTATAGGAAAGGAATGTTTACAAATGCCAGTACTGGCACTTCGGGACTGTTCTCAATCTGGATATCACTGTACGGGTGATAGGAAAATCAACCATTTTGCAGCCACAACACATTAGTTATTACCTCACAAACTTCCACCACCACTACGTCGAGTGTTCAATACTGGTTGGCATCAGACTGATTTGTTGCTGGCTTGTAGCAAAGTCACTGCCTGCCAGATCTCACTTGCAACCTGTGTGGGCTGGTGCTGCCTTCTTTGCATGTATTTTACACAGCGTATTTTCCATGGAGATGTTGCTCAGTGTGCACAAGCTCTTCAGTCAGTGCTATCTAGGGTCTGTAGAGTAAATGAAGCAGACGTGAAATCAGGGAAATGTCAGTAGTGGAAATTCCTCAGTCTAAAGACCCATCCATCTCCTTTAATATTTCCATTAGGAATTTCAGCACAAATAAGAGTAATGTTGGTGAGATATGTTAATGCATGAAGCTGGGTTTTAACATGAAAAGAGAGGAGATTTGGAGGCTTGGATATCCTATCGGAATTAATCAATGAACTTCAGTACTGCAGTAGCAGAAACAGGGTAAATTTCAATAAAATGAAGATTACATATTTGAGAATTGCATGACACCAAGGACCTTACTGTTGTCAGCCAAAGAGGAATGCGTGCGTTGCCACCTGACTGGTGAATGACTATGAACCACCATGGGAGATAATCATAGAAAAAGCAACTGAGGCTGCAGGAAGTGTTTTCAGGGACCGTTCCTTATGCAGTGCTTACTGAACAGTAAGCAAAACAGGCAGGAGGGGCAGGGGAACGGGCAGTCTCTCTGATGGCAGAAGGGTGGCAGCTCTTGACTTGGTCATCCTAGTAACAGCGGAGGTTAGGAAGGGAAGTACACCAATTGTACAATGAAAGTGGCACAGGAATACTTCAGAGGAAAAAAAAATGTTGGCACAGACTAACGTTTTCATGCTAGATATAAAAAAAGTTAGGTTGGGAATTAAAAGATGTTCCTCTTCTCTAAACCAGTCCTGTCTGACGCAGCTATTTCAGCAGAGCAAGAATGACATAAAGGAAGAGATTTTTAGGCAATGCTTATTAAGTTTGAAGGAAGAACAGAATGACATGCTTGCCTGTGAGGGCAAGGAACAGGGCCTGGCAATCCGTATTTCCATTGCAGTCTTTTTGTCCCACCATGAAGAAGCAGCAGTCTCTGCTTACTTATGTCCTTGTCCCTGTGACCTGAGGAGCACAGAGAGTAGCCAGGGAGGCTGCAGCCTAAGTCACCTGTCTCCATGTATATCTAGATATCCATATATATAGATATCCATATATCTAGATATACCTATCTCCTAGATGCTCTCCATGTCATAGCCTGCCCCAACTGTCCTCTAAAGATCTTTTCCAAATTTAACATTCTTCATTTTCATCCAGATTTGAGTAAGTGAGAAGTAAGTTTTCCATTTACTGCCCCATATTATTAAATTCAGCAGTGGAAAGGGACAGCACTGAGGAGACCACATAGTAGTTTGCCATGTTGGAGGGCATGTAGTAAGTAACAGGGCATGTAGTAAGGAAGAAGCAACAGTCAAATTGCACTGAGAGTGATGTGCACCATGGGAGTAGGGACACCAGAGTATGATCCTCAAAATCTGACATGCCTGCCCTGAATTACGGTAGCACCAGTTTGGACATGAGGGCTAGTTATACTCAGGCTGGATGTTTGGCTAATTCAGCTGCAGTGCCCAGGGAAAATCCTGTATGGTAGCTAGGAGGAGACCCTGCTGACAGTCAGGTTCATGCCGGCATTGCACGGAATCATTACAAAAAAAGCCAGTAGGACAAACATGTGTCCCAGTGGTCATCTCTCCCAATTAGAAAAGACTGAGTATGTCTGAAAGGATAATTAGAAAACATTATATTAAACAGCAAAGCCCTGAGGCTTGTCAGTATGAAGTGAAGTATCATTAATTGATACAAATTGTTTGTTATGGAGTAACTCATTTGTCATGGCTTGCACAGTGCCTTGGATGAAGAAAATCCTTGAAGACAGAATGAAACCATTTGCTGTAGTTGTGGAGGAGTCTCTGGAACAAACATATGCTTTCTAGCTCTGCTGGATGCCTGACAGAGCAAGATTTTTATAATTCGTTTTCTGGTACTAGTACGGATGTGAAATGAGCAACCATCGCAGTTGGTAACTGATGCCAGTTCTGGCTGGGAAGGATGCAAAGAGCCATCGCAGCAGAATCAAGGGTGCATTTATTGGAACCCTCTGAAACTGAAAGCAACACAGGATTTTCCAGAGGACAGTATCCACAGTGGTCCTGCAGAGAAAGAGAAGGAATAGCACTGTTCAGGAGCATAGAGCTGGGGGTGCCAGCCTAGGCATACAGGCAGTGCTTCATGGATGGGGTGCTGTCCCCCTGTGCCCAGCAAGGAGAAAAGCGCATGGCCAGTGATGGGGATGCGCTCAGAGGCAGCCCAGGGATCACCAGACACATCTGTATTGAGACAGATGCAGGAGAAGCAAGGAAGTCACACCAGGTAGAGGGCTGAGCATACCTCAGTTCAAGGCATGAGGCTTGTACTACTTGGGGCCCCAGGGAAGGCTGTAACTGCACTCCCAGCTCTCAGAGCAGAAGCCTAAAATGGACATCAAGAATTTGGCTTTCCCACAAATGGTGATTTGCATCCTTCATCCAAAGGATGAATTCTGAGATTAGAACAGGGAAATAGAATGGGCAGAAGATTCTGTCAGCAGTTTTCAAACTGCCTGCCTCAGTTCCTGTTTCCAGGCCAGCACTTGCCTGCAGCCTGTTTCATGACAGGAATCAGTAACAGAGTGGGAAGGACCCCATGTAAAGTGACATGGGGTGACATGGGATCAACTTCTGCAATGGGGGATGCAATGACCAACAATCCCACTTACTACAAAGGGATGAGACTTGCTAAGTACTTGCTAAGTAGGACAGAGACTACTTTGGAAAATCATTCATTGCAATCCAGCTGAAAATGTGAATGTTTTGAAGCAGGGAACTCCAGTGGGCAGACAGCCTTAGTTATAGGTGTCTGTTCACAAGGGACAAAATACTGCCTAAGCACCTGCTCTTCACTACAGTACTGAGGACAGCTAATTTTTTCTCATGCAGTCCTGCTTTAACTTCCTTACCCAACAATCACATGTGCACCCTGGAGGAGTCCACCAACCACCAATCTTTTGTCATTTTGGTAACACATCTGACATTTTTGCAGGTAAGTCTCTAGGTTAGTAAACCAGCCACTTTGCTGGCTTGGCTTTGTGAGGTGCAGCCTGTCTCAGGTGTGTCTAGTGCTGCTCTCTGCTGCAAGCAGGCAATTTTACTTTGAAGACTGCTCCAAACACACAAAAGATGTTGAACTGTGTAAAACTGTGTAAAACTGGAAGTTTTAGAATTTCTGTTGGTGGTACACTCGATGGAAGCAGGTAGTAATGTCAGTTTTGTTGCCAACTTAAGGAAGAGCAGGAGCAGGTATTCGTATGGGAGTCTGCCTGTTATTGCCAGGTTGTTCCCATGGTAAATTTGAATGCAGTTTTCACTAATCTGGAACTTGCTGCTGCCTCTCTTTAGCTCCCAAGACAGTTTCCACAACATGCTTTCCCAAAAGCTATTCTCTCTGCAACAGCTCTCTTCTTCTGCCTGTGAGGGCTTGCTTTTGCTTTCCCAGCAGTATTAGCTGCGTCTGAAGAAAGAGAATGGGGAAGAGCAGAATGACTGAGTACATGGGAGGTCCCAAATCATCTTCTCCATGGTGAAGCTGTTTTAAGCAGTTCCCTATTTCCCCTCTCAGTCTTAGTCCTGCCATCCCCTCAGCAGGGTGACCACAGGTCCAGGTGGAGCAGGCAGCCACATGGACTAGGGAAATGATGAGAATTAAAAATAACCCTCCTCTAGTGAGACCGTCTCTGCCACAGCACCTTACACTGTCCTACCTGCCAGCGTGACCGAGGCTGCCCTCACAGGCATGCACACCCAGGTGTGCCTGCCCAGCTGTCACCAGACACTGTGCCATCCCCATCCCTGGCCCAGCCCTGGGTCCTCATCCTCATTATGCAGAATAACTGGGGGCTGTACAACAAATGAGAAATTTCCATCATAGATCTGTTCTGGATAACATGCACAACACAGTAAAGTGTTTCTTAGATTTTCACTTTGCTGGCTGTAGGAGATCAGAGATAATGTGTCAGGGCTCAATATACTCAATTTATCTTGTGTGGGTGAGGTCAAGGCCCCATTGCTGGTCAGGAACAATTACTGCTGCAAAGATAAAACTCATTTCCACCTACAGAGCTTTATGTTGTAAGTTAAGGTCTTGGTCTGAACTTAAATTGAACATACCAGTAAGAAACATGTGTTGGTATAACTTGATCCTTATAAGCCCGGAACAAATTATTACAGCAATCATTAAAGTAACTGAGAGTACAGAAATATTAGAGCTATGAAAATGCATGTTGTAATTACTGGTGTTATCTCAGTTTTTTATGTTCAAAGTTCTCTGTTCTGGATACTATTAATGAATATTGATTTGGAGAACAGAGAATGAACTTCCCAGCAATAACAGCGGTTTAGCTGTGTTTAAACCAAGATGGTTCCTTTTTTTCTTTTTCTGCCTCAGCCGTATCTTTAGGCCCCCATCTAACAGCAGCTGTGATTTATTTTTAGCTTTTTTTCTTTGCATATTTAAAAGGGTGTTTCCGTATGGTGTGAAACATAAGCTACTGCAGCAATTAAATGGCAAAGAGACTGAGCTTTACAGTTCCAAATAAGTCAGAAATTAATTTCTGCCATGAACCAGACATCTACACAAAGCAAATAATATGCCTCTACTATACATGAATATTGTGTATCTGTCCATTTGAGGAACTCTGTGAAGTATACAAGCTGAATTCAAAAGAAGACATCTAGCAGTGAGTTTAAATGCCTGTAACACCGCCGTACTAGCGGACTGTTGTAGTGCTGTCTTTTTAATTCATACTATATAAATTGAAATCAGCAATATCCTTTCAGAAGCACTACCCTGTACATCTAATGGAGCATGATCCAAAGGCTACATTTGCATCTAAATACAATGATCCGTGCAGAAAATATCTAGCTTTTATTTATAAATTACAATGAGGTTTTCTTTTTCTACTTAAAATGGTTGTTTTTAAAGAAAAGAAAGCTCTGCCTTCCAAGAGATGAACTGTTTTCAGGTTGTTGGGATAAGGTACAGCTATCTTACCCATCAGGACATGCTGCGCATAAGGAGTTTTAAAACTGTGACTATATAAATGTTTTCCTCTGCCATTCTATTGTGGTTTAACTCCACTGGGCAGCTAAGTACCACACAGCCGCTCACTGAATGCCCCTCCCCACACCACTCCCAGTGAGATGGGAAGAAGAACTGGAAAAAGGTAAAATCCTTGGACTGCCATCAGAACAGTTTAATAATTGAAATAAAGTAAAATAGAATGATAATATAGAAATAATAATGTGGAAAAGCGAGATAGCTATAAAACCCAACAAAGACAAGTGATGCACAATACAATTGCTCACCACCCATTGACCAATACCCACCCTGACCCAAACAGCGATCAGTCCCTTCCAAGACAACTAAAACATTGATATGTTATCAGCATTGTTCTCAGACTAAAGCCAAAGCAGAGCACGGCAGCAGCTACTAGGAAACCAAACCCTTGATCCCAGCAAAAGCCAGGGCACATTTTTAACTAGGCAAGTAGCTTTCAGTAAATAAATGATGTGGGTACACTGCAAACTCTTTTTACACTGTTCATGATTAAGATAATAATTAACAAGTCCTCATAAAGAAATAATTAATTTCTGGATCTTCTTTCCTTTTCTGTTTTATTAAAGAAATCTCTGGGGTTTCTACCCTAAAAGACACAAAAAACCTTCACAACTAGAGAGAATCCTGATCCTTTATTTGTGCACATTAGAATTTTAACAATATAAACCAGTGTAAATTTTTTCAAACACATAAAACCCCTTAGACTTCTCTGTCTGGTACACTGGTACAATTCTCCTTTAGGCAGTTGTTTTCTGACCTCAGTGCCCTCATCAGCAGGGATGGAGAGAAAAGGTTTTGCTCCCCTATTCTGTTTTCCTGATTTATGGTGGTTTACAAGTGCTCTGGTTTAACCTGGCAGGCAGCTGACCACCACACAGCCATTTGCTGACCACCACACAGCCATTTGCTCACCACCCCCCAGTGGGATGGAGCATTAAATTAGAAAAAAAGGTAAAACTCATGGATTGAGATAAAGGTAGCTTAATAAGACAGAAAGAAAGGGAAAATAATGATGATAAAAGAACATACAGAAGTTGGGGTCAGTGGTTCTGTCTGTGTCTCCTCCCAGCTTCTTGTGCAACCTGAGCCTCCTTGCTCCTAGGGCAGTATGGAAAGCTTGACTTACTGTAAGCACTGCTCAGCAACAACTAAAACACCAGTGTGTTATCAACATTATTCTCATCCTACTAGGAAAAAATTTAACTCTATCCCAAACTAAACCAGAACAACACATGCACTTTAAACCAGTTGAGCATCTTCTCAAGGCAGACTAAATCACCCTACGTCTCCTTCAAGGATGTCTCAACAGGGCACCCCTTTACACAGCCAATTAATAAACCAGAGTGAAACTTGCAGAGACCCGGTCGCACACAGAAACCTGCCTTCTCAGCTCACGGCATTCTTTCCACTGGAGCTCCCTGAGCCCTCAGCTATCACTTCTGCCTGGCCCCTCTCCAGGCTGCATTAGACACACCAGTGGGGACAAGCTGTACCCAGACAGAGCTCTGCTGCTGCTGTCTAGCTCAGAAAGGGGTGGAAAAGCCAGCTGTCTGCAGTGCTTAAAAATGAGGAACATGTCTGGGAAACACCTCCGAAAATATTGGGTTTTAAGCAATTGCACCATAGCAAATCTCTGGCATGTGGGATAGACCCTAACTTCTCTTCACCATCCACAGCCACTCCTTTTCATGTTCCTTCTGAGTATGTCTGCATTGCAGTGACTGTTCACAGAAGCACTGCCAGGCTGGGTTAACCTCACTCAACTCCTGCTAACTGCTGCAGTAGCAGCAAAAAGGCCTGTTACGAATTCTGCTTCAGCAAATTTTTGCATGCCTTTGTGTTTTAAACTGTCCGCAGTGCAATTAAAAGTGCAGGTCCATGGTTTAGTAACAGAGCTGAGCACCCAGGAATTCAGAGGATCAGTCATTTATTCAGATGCAGGTGTTTGGCCATATGCTTGTAAAAAAACCCCAAACACAAACATTAAAAAAAAAAAGCCAACCCCCCCCCCCCGAAACAGCCAAACAACAACAACAAAAAACCCCAAACCATTAAAAAAAAGAAAAAAGTCCACCCCCCCATCATCAACAACAAAAAACAAACAAAAAAGCACAATACAATTGTATGAAGTTCTGTTTTTTAAAAGGTTACAATTATGTTTCATAACTACATTCCCATGATAAAAACTGCCTTTCTGCTTATCTCTGCTTAAATATGCTTTTCTAAACAAAACAAAGCGCACCAGTCTTCTTTTCAGAACTCAACAGTTTACAGTACCCACCTTCAAGGGTAAAGGTGAATTTGTACCCAGCTCTCTCCAAGGACTCTCGTTATGGCTCTGCTTATCCTAGGGTCTCCAGGGCCCTACTCTCTATTTTACTCCCTGTAATGTGTCTCTGACAGTGGCAGGAATGAGAAACTAGAGGGAGAGAACTGGGATTTGCTTCCCCAAAGCCAGGACTAGTTTTGCTCAAACTTAGAAAATCCAGGACCAAAACCTATGTGCTCTGGCTGCAATACAAGATACTTCCCTTATTGCAGCAGGGGAGCAATACACATTTATCCAAGTTCTGTGGAGGATCAGGTTCCTACATACTGCTTTAATTCTCTGGCATACTTGTTGCGTTCTGAAATTCTTCCACCACGACACAATGCTGCAGGTACGTCCCAGGACACCACACAACCTCCACCACCCACAGCACATTGGTGTCCTGACTCGTGTGCATAAACCTGTAATGAGTTTGGTGTCCTTCCAATATCCATGCAGGTACAAGACATGAGTATGTTGATCCTACAAGCATGAATCTTCAGGGTGCTGTAAGCAGAGGCCAGCTCTGCATTTAGTATTCAGTTTGTTTGAATAGCTTGTCCTCCTCCCATCTTTCTCACTACATGTGGTCTTGAGAGAAGTCCACTGGGGAGCAACCACCGTGTGTAACAGCTGAAAGGGGAAGTGCTTACTTCATTTTTTTGTGAAAACAAGCAGCATTCGGTGCCAGACAAGGACATGGAGGAGGAGGTTGCTACCACATTGCAGGATTAGAAGCACAGCATGAGACATGGAACAGGGGGCTGGCAGGAGGACAAGGAGGAGGGAATGCCACCTAGTTCCCTCTATGAATCCAAGTCAAGTGTACATGAATCTTCATACCAAGGCAGATGCTCATATCAGCTACTTTAAGTATTTATGTCATCAAATAACAATGGTCTGATGGATTAAAACCACGTCTTTGTAACATGGGTGTCTGGTAGCAACTTATGTTGTATAGTGTAACTCACTACTTTGCCTCCTCAAATCAGATGGCCAGAACAGAGCAGACTGGAGTTTTTTGAGGAGCAAAGGGAGCCAAATGCCTCTTCTCCTTTACCAACTAGCACCTCCCATATGATGTCTATTCTATGTCTGTGGTGCTGGTAACTAATCCTGATGTTGCTATGTACAGATGGGTTTGCTAAGGAAATGAAATCTCTGGACTGTTGAGAAAGCTTTCATATTTCATTCATAGGTGATTGTTTACCTGGTCATCAAATTACCCTCTGAGAGTGTGCTCGGAAAATAGTTCCAATAATAAAGTCCGCTGTCAAAACTTGTCCTCACATAGTTTTAACTACTTTGGTGTTAGACATAAATTTAACTCCAACAAACAATTATTCTACATATATTTTATTGTGGGTCTAGATGTACACATAAAATTAATTGATTCAAAATGGAATACTGTGTTTTGGCAGCCAGCTTTTGTTAACGAGTGTGCTTCTATCATTAAAGGAGGGAATACAGCTAAAGTAATTTAGGAATGACAGCTGGAACATAGTATTGAATAGCAATATGTAAAGCATGCTAGATATTGAAAATAAATAAAATATTTTTTATCATCTCTTTGCATACAGGTGGTGGCCCTCTCAGGAGCTATTTTTTCACCCTTGCAGGCACAAACTTAATATGTGAGAAATTAGTTAATATGTTGCTGCACAGTTCCTTCTGTGGGAGACCCATGTGTTTGCTCATGTAATAGGAAAAGCATATTTTTCAGAGTTTCTACCCACGGCTTAGCCTGAGAAGGTAAAAACTGCATTAGTTCTGTATGAGCTATGCGCCTCCCCAAAATGAATTCTTAACAGAGGTGCCAGAATACATGCTCTTGTCAGAGTAGACATGTCCTGCCTATTGAAAATCTTACCAACCACTAGAATGTGTCTTCTCCTTGGTGAGGTGTAGCTCGGGCCCAAGCAACTTCTGTCTTTCTTTGGTTTGTTATCTTTCAATCCCCCCCAAAAAATGTGAGGGTAGCATCTTCCAAACATCACCCTGACCATAAGAGTGACCATGTTGGGCCAGATCAAAGGTCTGTTTAATTCCATTTCTTCAATTCATCAGGCTCAGGGACTTTCTTAGCTAGAGGTGGTATTTAACAGCCTATTAAATGCACTCAGTGTAGGTACTTAATATATAGCATGTACTTAATAGTCCTCAATAGGTTACTCTTCCATTATTTTATCCCAGTTGCTTTTTTAACCCGTGAACTTTTTTGCCATCTCACATACCCAGTGGCAAATCATTTCATAGCTTAAACAGTACCATGTATGAAAAATATTTCCTTTTGTCAGTTTTGAATTTGCTTCATGCTAGTTGTGTTTGTTGCTGATTCTTATACTGAGACAAAGAATGATCATGACCTATTCACTTTCTCTGTGTCCCTCATGACTCTGTAGACTCCGTTACGTTTCCCTCGATTCCTTTTTCCTTTTTTTTTTCCTTTTTATCTTCTCCTCCTCCCTCTGTACATATGTTTTAGTTCTATTTTATACATATTGAGATAGGGAGACCAGAACTGCATACAGCATCCAAAATGTGGATTAATATTATACATAATAATAATTTCTGATTTGATCTTTATTCCTTTCCATAGTAATTCCTAACATTAGACTTGGGTTTTGATCACTGATGTGCATTGAGCTGACATTTGAGGGTGGTGAGGCACTGGAATAGGTTGCCCAGGGAAGTTGTGAATGCTCAATCCCTGTCAGTGTTCAAGGCCAGGTTGGACGAAGCCTTGGGTGACATGGTTTAGTCTGAGGTGTCCCTGCCCATGGAAGGGGGGCTGGAAGTAGATGATCTTAAGGTCTTTTCCAACCCTAACTATTCTATGATTCTATTTGAAAAGAATTATTTATTTTAGATGGTTCGGCCCATCATTGGATGATACAGAGTTGTTTTCTCCCATGTTCTGCACTTTACATTTACCTATGTTGCATTTCAGCTTCCATTTCATTACCAAATGTTGTGGTTTAACCTCAGCTGGCAGCTAAGTATCACACAGCTGTTTGCTCACTCTCACTGCCACAGTGGGATGGGGAGGAGAATCAGAAAAACGTAGAACACATGGGTTGAGATAAGAACAGTTTAATAATTGAAATAAAGATAATGCTTATGATAATAATGATGGTAATACATTTTTTAACTAAAGAAAAAGAGAGAAATAATAAAACCCAATTAACAGCAGTGATGCACAATACAATTGCTCACTACCTGCTGACCAATACCTCCAGCAGCAATCAGTCTCTTCCAGGTAACTCCCCCCAGTTTATATACTGGTCATAACATGCTGTGGTATGAAATACCCCTTTGGCTAGTTCAGATCAGGTGTCCTGTCTCTGCTTCTTCCCTGGTTCTTGTGCCCCTCCTCACTGGCAGAGCATGAGACTGAAAAGTCCTTGATCAGGGTAAGTGCTATTTAGCAACAACTAGAACATCGGTGTGTTATCAGTATTGTTGTCAGAGTAAAACCAAACCACATCTCTGCCCCAGATATTAGGAAGAAAATTAACTCTATCACAGCCTAAACCAGGACACCAAGGTTGTTCATTCTGTATCTGTTCATAGCTGGCCTTTTCTTTTCCTACATGAACACCTTAGGATCATCACATAGTGATACCCTACAATTCATCGCTGATCTCAAATCAGTTATGAAGATCTTGAACAGCACAAGCTCCCACAGAGATGCCTTCAAGTTTCTATCTTCCCAGAGTGACCCCTCCCTTCTGTGCAAACAAACCATTTATTTCTATGAATGGTCATTTCTCAGAATGATTTTTTCCAGATTTACTACAGATTTATGCAGGAATCTTCGCACAGACTGCAGCCACTTCACCCTCTGTGAATGTCTCTGTGTCTCTAATAGACTCACAGGTTCCCTCACCTCTGTCATCAGAGTGATGCTGGCATACACAATACTGTTTTCAGTCTGGATGCAATTTATAAGATAAAATAAAGGCTTATAATAGATAAGCCTTGGGCTTAATCTGTGGCTGGGTGAGGTAGCAGCAATGTGCTGGAGGCACACCAGACAGTAGCAGCTGAAGGCTTTTGACATGCCTCGTGCAACTGACAATATCTCAAGGACCCAAGCCCAGGTTGGGGTCACAGCATTCTGCTTCCATCTCAGCAAGAAGATTTTGGGACAGCAGCTTAGTTATTCCTGGCTCCCTAGATTCTATCTCAACACAAAGGAAGAATTGCTTTTTGGCTGCTCTCTTTTTATAAGCAAGAAGGAGGTAGGTGCCTCTAAAGGCCTATCCTGTGAGAAACAGTTCTAGGAGCTGTGGATCATGGTATTATGCTTGCTAGACTTACCTCTAATTTCATTAATAGTTCAAGTATTGTACCTTTCTCATCTCTGTAACAATAGATTTTCTAGACCCAGAAGGAGATTAGTTTTTTTCTTTCAGTATTTTAAAAATAACCTTTTCCACAACTCTACCAGAAAGATCAGTATTTTATAATAGTAGTGTCTACACATCTACATTACTATTTCAGTTCTAAGGTGAAACTTCTTACCACACTCAGCCAGCTGGTTTGGTTGTCATCCTCAGGTGGTCTTGGAGGGCATAAGATGAACCTCTTTCAGATGAAACTAAAACAGAAGACACTTAATGTGGTCCAGCCAGAAATGGGCATTTAAACCATAAGAGCAGACTAGATCTGGTGCAGAAACACTCTCTGAAAGATGCAGATTTCTAGTGCCATTACATAATTGTAGAAATACAGCTTCAGCACCAACTGCTTTACTGTACAAATCACCCTTACTGACAGTCTGTAGCACATGGACAAGTCAGTGGCAAATTACTACAGTCTGCTGTGCTCAGATGACTGAGAGGAAAAAGCGAAATAGATTAGAAAGACACCCTATATTCAGAGAAAAACCACAAGTACCATGTTCTCAAGTGCAAGATTACCACCCATTGACCTTGTCTGACGCCAGCGGTGATGAAATCACTTCTGCTGTGTCAGTGGAGGTGTTTGTGGTTACACCCACCTGTCTCTCTGCTGTGAGAATCACACCAAAAGCATTGAAAGGAAGGAAGGTAGAATCAACACCACTACTTCTACACGAGGGATTCTAGTACCAGAGGCCAGAAGACAATGCTGCAATTAAATTTGACTGAATGTTTCTCAGGATGAGGTATCCTACAAGAGCTAGCCCAGAAAACTGAACATTAAATATATTCAGCTGACAATCAGTTACATTTACATAGTGAAATTATTGGCATATTCCTCTTTAGTAAGATAGTAATCCATTTTTGGATTACTATCACTTTGAATTCTTTTGTACCTAAATTCATAACATCAAATCAGAACATTAAGCCTTTCTTATAAAGTTGGATTATTGATTTGCATGTAACCATAGCCATCCAGTTCCCTTGCACTTTGTTCTCAATTTGAAATGTTTGCAAAATTGCAGCCACTTTACCTGTATTTTGAAGCAGCTGCAGCTGTGTAATTCAACTACACAACATGTTAACAAATGGCACCTTTAAAATAAATTGTTGAAAAAATTGAAAAAACATTAACATCTTCTTTCTGGCTTCTCATGTGAGATACGTTTTCTTGCTAAATACATGTTTCATATTGTTTTCTTGAATAGAGGTGGATGAAAGAGCAACAGTGGTAACATTTACACATATTTAGCCACATGTTCATAGCTCCATAAGAAAACTCCTACATTCTAATGTAAAGCCAGTAATGCTTCATAAGTGGTTGGATGCTTCTTCCAGGTGCTGCGTCCACCAGCTGATGGTGTACATGGAAAACCCCTCCCATAGCACACAAAACCCCTTTGTCTGATGCTGTTCATCCTGGTAACCATTCCCGGTCAACCAGACAGGTGTCAATCAAACTAATGCCTCTCAACACAAAGCCAATTTGTCTGTGGTTGCAGGGTTTAAGCCAATTTAATTTAATTTATTAGAGTTGAAAGGAACCTTTGCCTCTGTGACAATGGGTGAAACAGTTTGTAATGATTCTCATTTAATTGATGAACGTAGACTTGGCACTTGACAATTAACAAGATGCATTAAGACACTAGGGGGGAAATCCCGAGAGGATTTCACAGGCATCTACATGCTTCTGAGGTTTACTTTCCTATAGCAAATTCATCTGCAACCTTTCTCAGGTAGGCAAAGCTGGAGCTGTTGAGCCATGTCTCACAGAAGCCAACATCCTCCCCTCAGAAATAATCTTGCTGTGCAGGAGAAGGACCCAAGTCCCATCTCTGCTTTCCCTGTGAGACCGTGCTCAAAATATACAGCCTAATGGCAATTCTATAATCCTATGTAGCTGGACATAGACCTTTTGCAATTTATGTACCTATGAAAAAGTGAGGAATATTTAAGTATGCATTAGCTACAAAAAGCCTACAATAAGTTAATCATCCTACAAAGCTGTTTTGAAGGAGAAATGTTACTCTGAAAACACTTTTCATTCTTGCATATTTTCCTAGTGCTGAAACTTGTTTCTATAGTCTGTCCTTTATGGTTGCCTGATTTACCAAACCTCTTTGATTAGCTTTTCAGTGTTAATTAATACACATTTTCAACCCTTCTAATCACATATTGCTCAAGGGTGGTTATTCTAGAGTCACAGATTTTAAGTCCGGGGTGCATCATTGCAGGCTTCGGCATAACTCCCTAGCATTTTACGCTTTATCCTGGGAATGCAGCACTGAACATCTCTCTGATGACTGGATGAGAGCATTTTTTTAAAGAAAGGAATCTAATCCTGATTTAAAGCATTAACGTGAGAGAGACGCTAACCACATCCTGTCATAAGCTGTTTCACTGGTCAAGATCTACATTTTATTTTTAGCTCTAACTTACCCAGCTTCAGCTTCCATGCACTGAATCTTTGTTAGGACTTTGTTTTCTGAACTGTGTTATTTATAGCCTGTGACAGATCACTTCAGAAATCTCCTCATTTACAAGCTAATTAGATTTTACAGATATTTCCATCTCTCCCATCAAAAGAAGAACCCTGGAGAACAGCTTTGGTACTCCTTCTCATGCCTCTGCCTCTCAGCAGATCTGAACAGAAGCTGCTTCTTACCAGAAGAGTCCCCAGTCCACCAGGACAAAGCCTTCTGAGGCTGTCAGACTGTCACTGCCCTCACCACTGCCCACTCTGCCGATCGTCCCAACAGCACCAGCAACAGTGCTGGTTGTGCTGGTGTTTTTCCCATAGCCTTTCTGACATGCAGCCTTCAAAGCCTGGGTGTTGAGTAATGGGTCCGTCACTGCAGTGTTTCTTCCTGTCATTTCTTCCTGTCTCATGCTTCTTAGAGCCCTCTGTTAGTCTTCTGAAACCACATGTCCCACCAGGAGCTCACATTACTTGGGAGGCCACCTAAACCCTTTGCACAATCCCTTATGTCCCCACATCAATCCCCATCTTAGGCACCCTGTGGTTACTTGGATGATTCTATTTTTATTTGTAGTCATTAACACGTAATTTGTCTCTTTTTCATCACATTAGTCCAAGGGTTTATAACTCAATGGGAATGAGTGTGCCTCATGCACACTCATGAATGAGGTTATAGATATTGCATGAGTGTGCCTTCATGCAATATCTATAACCTTAGTTAGCGCATTTGTCCCTGCTCTGTCCTCTGGTGTCTGCTCTGTCCAGAAGGGTTTTAATACTGTTTGAAAGAGTCTCCATGTTACATTATGTAACATAATGTTTACATTCATTCTTACGTACTTCAGATTTGCTCTCCCTCTTTCCCTTCTTTTCCCTACCCATCTCTGCCTGCAGCCCACGCTTTCTGCCTGCCAGCTGTAAAGAGATTTCAGAATTTTAAAAATAGCTATTTAAAAGCAGCAAACCAAGACGGAAATGAAATACAGCAGGAAAGAACTGCTCTGGGGAAACTCAGTAAGTTAGAATACATCAGGGCTTTCCTGCAGGGTTTTAACGATGACTTTGTGTAGCTGCATAGACCTAAATCTATACATTTCATTAGCTGAACCATCACTATGAGAAGACTGTCTTTTATCTAAGTACAGTTAACTATAGATTTACTTTGGGAAGAAAAATTCCATATATAAATTAAGTTTTATTACATATTTTTGTGTTTCCATGAAATTTTATTTTCCCATCCCAAGAGTCTACAGTCTAAATCTGGGTTTAGATGCCTCTGTTTGAATAAGCAAACTTAACAGATTTTGTCCCATGGTATTTAATGCAAAAAGAAAATGTCATGAGGCCTTTCCTTTTATAAATAATCAGTTGAGAAAAGATTAATGAAGATATATTTATGCCCACACTGTCCCCTGCAGTAAGGCTAGGGGGTATATTCATCATATACATCAGGATTAACTCAGTTTCTGCTGTAGCACTGCAGTTCTTTTGAAAATGTAGAGTCACTGACCTATTTTTCAGGTGGTTTGGTGAGAGTCACTCCAAACCCTTCTGGTCTCTCAGCACCATAAAATTGTAATGGTTTACAGAAATGTAGCCTCTTATTGAAACAGCAAGTAAGACAAAAGTGGCAAATGGAATTTGGAATCTTCACGTTGGGAAAACAGTAGTTTTCATAATGGCCACACCCAAGGAGTGAGCTGACATGGAAGGCCCCCACTAAAATGTCCTATGGGAATTTGTCTGAAAGGGCAGTTTCTACATCCCCAAAGCTGTTACAATCTTTGACGGCCTCCTTCTGCTCTTCTCCTTTTTGTAAGGAAGTTGCTTGAAGACTTGGGGGTTCTGCCCCCCCCCCCCTTTTTTTTTCTTTCTTCATGTAAAACACCAACTTTATTAAAACTAGGCTTATGTGCATGTAGAATTACACCAGGTACATTAGGCACAGCACAGTCCATCTCAGGTAAATATACTAATTATTGAGGTTAAAATAACACCAACTTTCTCCATGGCCTTTGCTCCCTGCTAAGGGAGTTTCTCGGGAAGGCAGCCTTGGAATTTTTACCAGCCCAAGAGGGAAGTGGTGAAAGCCCAGGACAGGTGCGCTCAGCACCTTCTGCCGCTGTTTTTTATAATATCAGCCTCAGTGAAAAGTGGAGCAACATTTTCTGTAGCTGCATTAGGAAATCCTGAAGTATGTGATTTTACAGCAGAAGCTCAGACAGACATTGTAACTGCTGTATCACTACCACTATAATGGTAAAACAATCCCCTTCATCACTGTAGTCCTTCTGAGGATTTGTTGAGGTTATTAGAGAGCTTGTTTCTGCTTCCCTGCACCAGCTGTACAAGGGCTGCCCCAGAAAAGAGGACATGAACGAAACACCCAGGCAGTTCAAAATCCACATTGATTTGTCTTGCCCAGTAATTAACATTAAGATCTCTATGGCATGGTTACACAGTATAGCCAGTGGGGAAGAGAAGAAAAAGGACCTGGTGAAGGAAAAAAAGGACACAAGTCAGCAATGTAGCTTGAAGGATATGTAGGGAACTGCTTATTGTTTCTTCATCAGCTCTTCAGATCTAGTCACTAGTTCAAGGAATTGAGAACAATATGTAAATTACATTTTTATCAATAATTGTGGGCGATAATTGCAAGGTCACAAAGGCAGGAGTGGGCTATGCAGCCTACAGCATGTAAGAGCTGGAAGAAAGCACTGACTGAAGGTCTGAAGATGTTAAGAAAAAGGGTTTGCACGCTAGGATTGTTTCAGCCACATGGGGCAACTTCCCTCTAGCAGGAAGTGAGCCAACCAAGTGAACCAACCAGCTTCCAACCAAGATATTAATAGTAAAGAAAGTAGCAGACATTTTTAAGAGTGAATGTTGCATAGTGATATAGGGTAGTACGTGCATAGTGATATAGGATAGTTTGAAGAAACTTCAGAAAACTGAGAATTAAATGTCTTTCCTAACATTAACACTGTACTAAATCAAAAGCTTTACTTTTCCTGAATCTGAAATAGATTTAGCTATACTACTGAGCCAATAGCCTTTGAAACAGAAAAGCCTTTTTATCAAAAAGGAAGTAGTTCCTGAGTTTGCCTGAGGCATCTTTCCTTCTCTAAGATTTGAAAAGGTGGGAAAAGAAAGTGGAGACATCCTTCATCTGACTTAGTTTAAAACACATATATTACATTTTTGCATTTCAAATTATGACTCGTTTAAATTTTATTCTGTCTGTAATTTTCCTCTATGTAATGGATTTTGTTTTCTTCTCATTTTAAATACAACCCTATCATGGTGCACCTGAATTATGCATTTAGCTCAAAATTAATTTCTGGAGTTTTAATTAATTATTATGCCTGTATTAAAAATTAACTTCAAGGTTATTTTTAAAATCCTTTTCTCTTATTTGTAAGATAGCAACAGAGAAGGGAGATATACATAGCCATTAAAATCATTCATGAGGTTCAAAACATTCATTTTTTCAGCTCCTCCAGGCTTCACTTCTGATTGCCTGACAACTCAAAGCCATCCAGAGAAGCCTGAAAGAAAAACTATTACAGAAGTAAAAGGTAAAAGACTGTATGGAAACTGGACTCCTCGATGTCACAGCTCTGCATCAGGACTGGCTCAGCTCAACTCCCTTGGGCTGCTGATTCTTTCAGAGTAGCTGATGCTCCTGTAGTCATTCCCCCTTGCCTGTAGCCTTTCTGGTGGCACTTCTTGTAAGGCTACTAGCCACAGGCCTGACACCACACATGGCATTTAGCATGCCATAGAACTCTGAATCTTTTAATTCAACCTCCAGCTTCCTGGTAAGGGAGGTGGGAAAGGTCAGCCACTTTAGCCTGTAATCCTTTCAACCTCTTCCTAAATGCAGGCAGCTGTGAAAAGAAGTCATACTTTGATGAAGCATTTGTCATTCAAATAGAGCATTCTTCTGGACTCTTCCAGCCTCAGGACCTGAACCCTCCCTCCCTGCAGCCCCTTGCCCAGACAGCAAAACAGAGAGAGAGAATCTGTACTTTCCCATATGGGGTGAGTGGGAGGGAATGGGCTGCAGTGTCTCATCCAGTAATTCCTGATCTCAGAGCAGACAATTTTCACCTTGAGAAATGTAATTCACATCCTGCACCACCACAGCTCTCACTCTGGACTGTGACTTCAGCCCTTCTCCTTCCTGCTCTCCATGTTTTTCTGGTGTCTTTGTGAGTAATAATTCATTACTTAGCCTAAAGGCAAAGATGTTTTTCAAGCCTTTGCAAGAATCAACCATTTACCTCAGAGTGTGACAGAGTGGCAGTGGTACTGATTTTCCTTTCAATAATTCATCTTTTGGCTTTTTTATTGCAAAAAACTACTTTTGAGCATTAATGGCCACAATATGTTCAGATTCGCTACAGTTGGCAGGTGGGCTATTAATTGAAGTGAGCATTAGTGAATTTGGAAAATCTTTTTTACTCAGTTCCTCAGGCAGGTTTTGATTTGCTTCCAAATACTTGCTCTGTGGTCTGGCTAGACATTCGTAATGGCTCCTCTGTAATGGCCTGGGTTTTTTGATGGGATTTTTCAGTGTGTTTTTAAGGACCACTTCAGCCTCTTTAAACACAACGCAGCAGCATCTCTGTTCATATTTAGCGGTGAGAAATTGGTCCTTTATTCTCCAAAGCTAGCAATATGCCCTGAACTTTGCAGCAGCAAACTGAAATTGTGTAGTTACCACATTTTAATATGAAGAGTGGGAGCTCAGCTAGACTAAGTAATTTGTAGATTCCAGCATGATGCTTGTGACTGTCATTAGAAGCCAGTTTGCCAGTCTAGTAATTACATTCAGACGAGTTTGGGTCAAACTCACTTACTGTATTGTTTCTCCTAGAAAATGAATACTATGGTCCTAATGTTCTTGAGTGGCAGTTTAAAGATATTGATGAGGGATTGTATCACAGCAATTTTAAAGATTTTATTTAAGGTAGTTATGCAAAAAAATAGTTTATAGCTGAATGTACATTGCCAGTATCTTTAATACTACGAACCAGTTTTCTGACTGGATCATTCATATGCAGATTTCTAATACTTGTGGGGAAAAAAAATAAACCCAACTAATTTTTATGTGATTTTCTGAACCAGAATATTTTCTCAATCAGTTACAATCATTAGTTTTAATTTATTATTTTCGTTCTCTTCTCCAGCCATCATCTACAATCAATGCTGCACATGAATCATTAGTCCCGCTTCTCCAGTTTCCCATCAGCATGCTGAAAGTGTGATGGATGAAATTCAGTTTAAGGGTGCAAGTGTTTTCCGTTGTCTCATTCAGGCCTCTCATAAAGCTATTCAGGTCATCTCATAAAGCTAAAAACAAGTTAAGCAGTAAAAATAAACACCTTTTCCAGTAACAAGTCAGGACACAACAACCAAGCGCTCCTGCATAGCAATACTGCAGCACTGTCAGCTAAAATGCTGCCATGGACACCTGCTCGCTCCGTCTAAAAATAAATTGCTGGATTGTGTCACCAGAATTGATGAGCCTAAAGAATCTAATGTCTCATGACAATAGGATTCCTGGGTGGAAAGCTGTGTATGGAAAAGTGCCAGGCAGATGTACCGCAGACCTCACTGTGCTCCCCTGTAGTTATGCTGCTGAAGAGTAATCGCAGCCAAGTCAAGGCATTCCAAGGCTGGCAAAGTCAGAAGCCACAGCCAGGATGCTGGAGCCCACCCTATGCTGGAGACTGGTTATTTACTAAGGCTGATTGTGGGTCCAGGCACTGCTCAGCAGACACAGCAGCTCCTTTGGTCTTCTCTCCTTCCTCCTTGATAGGAAGCATGGAAGTGGGCTTCCCTGATGGCAACATCACAAGAAATGATTTTGTCCATTCAATAAATTCCTGTCCTTTGGAGAAAGCCTAGGCCCAGCGCTTCTGTCAGAAGATAGCTTACTTGCACACAAGGCCTCGGCATTAGCAGTGGGGCAGAACTAACAATGACCGTCTCAGACAAACTGGCCATGCTAGGAGCCATTCCTTTGACAGCACGATGTTACATGCCTCAACCATAATGTGCTTTGTCATTGATTTCAGAGATGCAGCATGTAGCCATCCAGGCTTTCACGGGATTTTTCTGGCCTGTAATAAAGTTCTATTAGGATATTTATTCTGTCTTCTTGATGGTGGCAGCTTCTTACTGATGTGTTCCTTGAATGGAAGCAATGCTTTCCTACCAGCCCCCACGCTTCCTTTAAACTCCCTTTCCTATCCCTAATGGCTTGATTTCCAAAGGTGATGGTATCCTCAAGTCATTTTGCTCCTTAAAGAAGCAGAGCTGCTCAGACCTTTTGAAAACTAAGCCAACAATGTACTTATAGAGGTGTAATTGCTATCTTTGTAAGCAGCTCCAGGCAATTGTCATAATACACTCTGTTAAGTGAGGACAAAGTCCACAGTAGATGGAAGAGAGGCTAGGAGGGATGCAGGGCTGGCACATAGGAAGGAACACACATCAGTTTATTCCAAGTTTTTTCCAGTGTGCAGGGAGAGGGAGCTGAGCAAGGATGAGCTTCTCCCCTGTCTTAACGCAGATAGAGCACATTAAACCACACAAACTGGCATGGGTGAGGGACACTGGAAGGGCTTGTTTAAATCCACGGTACTTACTGCATTAGTTACCCATGGGAACTTTACACTTGTGTACTTTAAAGTTGCATTCTCTTTTATAATGGGTTTGCTTATACTATACACAAATGAGAATTAGGAGATATACCTCAACATATCTTCAAAAGATACATCAGTTTCCCCAAACCACAGAAACCTGCAGGCTGAGAAGATAGATTTTCCTCCAGTTACTTAATAAAACTTCTTTAATGAGTATTTCTGCATGAATAAGATATGTGGAACTAGGACCACACTAGTATTATATAAAATGGGAATGGGAATGAATTTAGGGATTGCAGCAAACTGCAGAGCTGCCTGTTCCTATGCAGTTTGTGTATCCTGGGGTAACACAGGTAAATTGACCTCTAAAGTTGCAGTTGTAAGTACCTAAGCATATCTGATGGCTTCCTCTTGCCATAAGGGGGAAGTCTTGTTCCTTTTCCTCCTTTTCCTTCTCTAACCCAGACCTCTTCCTAGCCAAAGACCCTGCTGTCTCACTTAGGGTAGCTCTGGAGCTTTGTGAACTTGCCTGTAAGCTGATTCAACTCACTAACCCAGCAGAGAAAATATCAGGCAGCTGTTTCCTTCTCGGTCATGTTTCTGCTTGGTCAGTGAATAGCAGTGGTGAGCGAAGGGCTTCATTTATTCACAAGTAGCAGAGCTGATAAAAAAGATGATGGGATTGCATGGCTGGGAACAGGGCCTCCTCATTTTGGTGGAGGTGAGCTGCTGGCTTAGGGCATGCCATCCTAGGAAACTGAAACTGTGTCTAAATTTGAGCACCTAATAGTAAAACCACCTGCTTTGCAGAAGCGCAGCTGAGGCCAATACTTCCCTTTTGAAACCTAAGGCCTCCAGCAGCTTGTGTAAGTCCCACTGTCTCTCTGCCTGGCCTTGGTGCTCCTTCCCACACTGGCTGGCCAGGGTATTTCTGTGCCTTCACTGGGAGCTGGGAGAACTGATCCAACTGAAAAAGAACTTCTGTACCCAGCTCACTTACAAAGAGTCGCCCTGGAACCATGCAGGGCAGTGCAGGGGCTGCGCAGGGACAGACATAGGCAATTCCACTTCGGGTCAGAGGGAAGCTTGTACATGTCCAGGTCTCACAAGATGTTACAAGTCAAAGGGCTATGACCTCCAGCAGCTCATATGCCTTTTGCTCCAGCTATTACTGTGTTAGCCTGCTGCCCTAACTACTACCACCAACAGCTGTTCGGGCAAAAGGTTAAAAGTGTGTGTGATTTTTCTTGGTTCTTCAATGGGAAAAAAAAAAAAGAAATGGAAGTGCCTGAGATGGAGAGTGGGTCACTACTGTGTATGAACATTATTCTTGTATTAGCTACATGATTATACCTGTGAAGTTGCATAACACACACAGGCTGCAATGCAGGCTTGCAACGTTTTGGCTGTCCTTCCTCCCCTGGTCCTTTATTCTGTATATTACATTCCTTTATTGCATTTCGGCTCATGTTAAACTGCAAGGCCCTTGTGGCAGGAACCATGTCATTTATGTATCAGTGCAGTGCCTCAGATAATGGAGCTTTAGCAGTGATGGGGGCCTCTGGGAGCGCCTGTCACAGAAATGGCAGGGGGGAATAGTTTCACTCTTGTGGAGTGCAGAATTAATCATACCTAGGAGTGCTTGATTTTCACTAGCCTTTTTGAAGGACTTCATCTTTGCCTCTTGCATGCCCAGTTCCTTTCCCTCCATCTCTCCCATCTCTCTGCCTTTACAGATACACTCCCACTCCATTTTGACTCCATGAATGATTGTTCCCCTTTTGTCAAGAGATCACACGCTACCTCCTTTCCTTCATTCTGTGCATCTCCCCTTTCCTTCCTGATCTTTGGCTGCATGCTAAATAGGGCTGCAAAAATTAAAAAAGACAAGGAAAAAAAAAAGGTTAATGAGCAAACCCCACTGCTCTAGATTTAAAAGAGAAATGTATAATAACTGTTTTCTTCCTGAACACAGAGGAAGACAAATTAAACCAAATGGTATTTGGAGCTGGAGGGCAAAGGGGAGAGAGGAGGTGGGAGAGAAGAAAGGAAGAGGCAAAGGAGAGCCGCCCCTCTCTTTTGGAGCTGTCTTTGGCTTTGTTTACATTTCAACAGGAGTGTAAGTTATGATGAGAATATAGATTGTTATGGTAATACCCTTTTTATTCCATATGTAGAGACCCTTGTAGATGGCTTTGATCTAGCTTACACTTTTGGGGAGTTTTTTTAGCTGATAAAATCCAAATAAACTAAGTATCCAGAGGACTGGGAATATCTACAGCAGGTTTAAATGAAGTTCCTCTGGGTTTCAGTGTACTGGCATGCTTTGTGCATCCCACTTCTCCTGGCAGCTCCTGCCAGCAAACCTGTTCCAGTGTGGGTCTCCAAAGAGCCACAGGTCCTGCCCTGGGCCTGCTCCAGTACACTCTTCCCACAGAGTCAGAGCCTCCTTTGGAAATCCCCTTGCTCCAGGGTGGGATCCTCCATGGGCTGCAGGTGGATCTGCTCCACCATGAGCCTCCATGGGCAGCAGGGGCACAGCCTGCCTCACCATGGGCTGCACCATTGGCTGGAGGGGAATCTCTGCTCTGGAGCGTGGAGCACCTCCTGCCCTCCTTCTGCACTGACCTTGGGAACTACAGAGCTGTATCTGTCACTTATTCTCACTCCTTTCTTCAGCTCCAATTGCTATTGCAGTTTTTTCCCTTTCTTTAAAAAGTCTGGGAAAAACATCATTAGGTTGGCTACAGTGTGCCAGTACAGTGGCTTGTTAGGAATCAAGAAGAAAAGCAACACCAGCTTGGTAAAATGACAACCATCAGCTGGGTATCAGAAAAGCTGGCAGCTACATAGTAGAATAATATGCACTTTGTTGCAAGGAGCCATGTGGACAAACTGAGATGGGCTGGAGTCTGCTAGACTTGGACTGTGTTGCCCCATGAGGACAGAAGTTGTTGGACAGAGTTTAAAGAAGGCTTAGAACGAAAAATAAAAAAGCAGAAAAAAAGAAAAAATCAACAGAGGAACCCAACAGCTGGTGATGCTGAAAGACATGAAGAAAGGATCGGCTCTGAGGATTCATTGGATGGATGTGTGTGGAGCCAATAAACGGAGCCAAAGATTAGGTGAAGATGAAAATGCTGATGACACTGCTGTATTTGGTTTATTAAAAACTCCAAACAAAGAAACCTATGGCACTTCCCTGCATAGGTAAACCCTTGCTTGGTAAACATCAAATGCAGATTCAGCCTCAAATCTTGAGCCAGCCACCCGTGTGACACCAGTGCTACTGCAGAATGGAATATGGGGTTTGAACTTGTTCTCAGGAAGTAAGAAACTTACTGGGTGTTAGGTCAATCCTTACATCTGGGTGGAAACTTACAGTAACTGTGCAATTTCCCTAAATAATCCTCAGAGATCTAAGTTAGGCATTTTACCTTTGCAGCCTTTCCTGCCTTTGCTCCTACAGTGCTTTTCACACGAAGCCTTTGCACTTCCCTACACCGTGTAAAATATGACTACTTCTTTCACTTAAAGACCTCGGTACAACATTAAAATCCCACCAGTAACTATGCGGAGGTCCCTTTTGTCGTAATACCTGTCTTCATTAGTCACGGTCGCTTGAAGGGGGGACATAAAACAGGACGCTTGGATCCATGCCTTTTTTCCTTCTTCCCCACGCTGCCCACCGGAGCACCCTCAGCCGAGCAGCGGGGCCGCCCGTGTGCAACGCCGGAGGGCGGTGGCCTCCCCGAGCCGCTGCAGCCGCGCAGCGAGGAGATGCGGTGCCAGCGCTGCCCGCGCAGCCTCCGCAGGGGCGCGCTGCGGTGCGCAGGGGCTTGCGGGCCCGCGCTGCCGCAGCATTCACCTCTCGGCGCCGCGCGCGGGGACATGCGCACTGCAGCGCGCCTGTCCGCGCAGCGCTCCGCAGCCGCGCGCCGCCCAGCTCCGCCGCTTCCCTCCGACCCTCCTGCCGGGCGGAGGAGGGGAGGGATCGCGGTGGGGAGGAGGAGGAGGAAGGAGGGAAGGGAGAGCAGGATTGAGCAGAGCAGAGAACAGAACAGAACAGAGAAGAGCAGAACAGAACAGAGGAGGAGGGAAGAAGCGACGCGCCGCAACTTGCTGCTGCTCCTCCCTCCCTCCGTCCCCTCCTTCCCTCCCCGCGCCGGTGCCCGGCCCCTGCGGGCTGCACTCCTCGGGCCGCGCTCCGCGGGAGGCGGCATCCTCGGGCGCGCCCCTCCGCGGGGCTGGCGCCTCTCGGTGAGTTGGGGGCGGTGCGAGAAGTTGCTGTGCCTGTGTTTTGGGGGGTGGAAGGGGAAATGTGTGTGTATTGCGGGGTGCTGTCGCTGCGGGCGCGGGTCGCTGCGCGGCTGCGGGAGGGCGGTGGAGGAGCCGCCGCAGAGCTGCGAGGCTGTTCTGTCTGGCCGCGTTCCGTGCTGCGGGTTACGTGGTGACTGGGAGAGTAATACAGCACGGTCACAGGTGCGGGGCAGGGTCGTGTGAGGCATCCCCCGGCGGTGGGATCTCCCGCGGGCGAGCCCCGCGTTTTCATTCACACGCTATTGCATGGTGACAGACTCCAGTTTGTTTGTCAGTGGCATCTGCTCTTGGTCTTGGAAACTCTTCTAAGAGGAAGGGATCACCAGAAGAGAGCAGAGGCTGCTTTTCAAAGCGAAGGGAGCTGAGCGCACAAATGAGTCCGGGCACCCCGTTTGCCGTGTGTGCTGCTCGGTTTGGAGCATTCGTTTCCCTTAGTTCTTCTAGGATGGGAAAGAAAGAAAGCTGGCAAACGGTCATACCAAGAAAGTTGTGTAGCTTGAGATGTTACGTACGCTAATGGAGCCTATTACCTACATAAACAAACATAGTGATTTATAGGTGTCTGAACTATAATGCTTTGAACGGTAGAGCTCTTCAGCCTTTCTTTCTAATCTGTCTCTCAGAGATTTGGGTTTAAGGAGAGTAATACATCATCTGTGGTGCTGAATACTTGAGTTGATTACATTTGTAAAAGGAAATAATGCCTTTGAAATAATACTGATCCATTAAGTAATAAATGCAGAAAAAGAGTGAGAAAGAGCAAAGCTAAGATTTTGGCAGAAAGTATTCCCTGACCTTCCTATCAGCCAAGCTCGACTGACTTTTATCCAGTGTTCTTATTTTATTAAATTGTGTGTCAAAAATGTGAGTGTGCCTTGTGAAACCAGAAGCAAATCCTCCTTAGTCCTCTCAAAGTCTGTCTGTGTTGCAGTTAAATGATTGGAGCAGTGTCTCTTAAGAGCATGTGCAGAAGTGAGCTCTGCTAAAGATACCCAGTAGGTAAATGGAAGTACATTTTCATTGTATTTGCTTCTCTTAGACAATACAGTAGCAGAAACTTCCAATTTCAGGGTTTCTTATTTTACATCTTTAACAATTTTGCCCTGATAAATATACCTATATGTGAGGTGTGCAGCTTCATCATAGCAAAAGTGCCTCCCCTTACTGGATAAATGATTAATTCAGGTGTTAACTTACTCAACAAGGGCCAAATTCTGCAGCCTGTGAAGCATCTCCTGTAAGGGGTGTCTCCTGCCCTCAGGGGAAGAGGAAACAGTGAGTACGGTATGGACAATATCTTGCAGGCCTGAAGTACAGGAGCAATTTTACCTTTAACCAGCGTCTCAGTACAGGATTTTATTAACATAAAATCAGTATTCAGGTCAGCAATGGGGATCTGCAACTTTCGAATGAGAAGCTGATCTGAAGGAAACACATTGCTCATATGAGTAAAGGTTGTGGGATATGGCACTGAGCAAGCTCACCTATCTTCTGTTCCTTTTATGAAATGTCGTTTAATGAGGAGAAGAAACAGGTAATCCATTGCATTTTAAGGCGTAGTGCTCCTGGTAAGCTTTACTGCCAGGCATTTGAACGTGAATGTGGCTTTAGATCATGTATTGTATACAGATGACTGCTACTAGATAACAAGCTTTAAATTTATTCTACTGTTAAAGTTATATTGATCAGAAAGTGGCAACTGGATTTCAAGTCTTAATAAGAAAATCTAGAGCTAATTTATATTTTAAGAAGCACTGTTCTGAGCAATCCACAAGAAATGCAGCTGAGTTCTTCTTACTGGGTATGCTGTGGCATTTAGTTAAGGAGCACTCTTTCCTGGGGCTTTGTGGACTTCATGTCACACAAAGGAGTTAAATTTGTTTATCAGCTCATTGATGCCCCTGGTAAAGTGCTTTAGAGTTCAGTAGCTGGAGCAGAGGATGGTCTTTTTCTGTCCAATAAGGACAGGGATGGAGAATGGAAGGGCTTTTTCAAAGTGGTTCCAACACTATTTCATTTGTAACTGCAAAACATAAGAATAAGATTAATAGACCAGAAAGGCTTGAAAAGATTATTTAACACTTGATTGAGACAATGAACCCTTCAAATACAGTTACCTAGGCTGCTGTAGTGATGCCTCTGCTTCTAGGTGTTGAGAAAGGACCAGATTTTGAGTGTGGGGTACTAGGTAGCTCAGCCTAGGATGGTGGTGGGAGGGCAGGCTCAGAGCCCCTTCGCAAGTTTGAGTGTATGCTGAATGAATGGCAGCTGCCTGCCCAAGCCCTCCCTGTCTGGAGCTAACAGGGAAGGTGTGTTGGATGGGGTCCTGGTTGTACAGCCTGTAGCTTGCAGACAGGCTGCGTGGCTGCTTGCAGCCCATCTCTGTATCCCAAGGTTGCAGGTCTTACACTGTGTGTAACAATGCCAAAAAGCTTTTGTTCTGGTGGGGAAAGAAATTCAGGATGGCTTCTTCTGTAGGAAAATGGTGCATTTATAAATGTCTGTATGATCAGATACTGCTTACATTGATTAAAACATGGAAAGGGTGAGCAGCCACACTCTTGCGTATACTATTGCTAGTAAAAAACTCTAGACTGGAAACTACTGTGCACTCATGTAGGCTCTTGGAGGCCCTGTAAAATCCAGATGAGGAAGTTGAAGCCTGCTGGTCTGCTGCGAACTTAACTGAAACGAATACAAGCTGGGCAGAGAAGAGATTCAGAGATTGTGCGACTTCACCCGGAGTATTGTGTGCAGTTCTGGTGTCCTCAACATAAAAAAGACATGGAACTGCTGGAACAAGTCCAGAGGAGGGCCGCGAGGATGATCAGGGGACTGGAGCACCTCCCATATGAAGATCGGCTGAGAAAGTTGGGGCTGTTCAGCCTGGAGAAGAGAAGGCTACATGGAGGCCTAATAGCAGCCTTCCAGTTTCTGAAGGGGGCCTATAGGGATGCTGGGGAGGGACGCTTCATTAGGGACTGTAGTGATAGGACAAGGGGTAATGGGTTCCAACTTAAACAGGGGAAGTTTAGATTGGATATAAGGAGGAAATTCTTTCCTGTTAGGGTGGTGAGGCACTGGAATGGGTTGTCCAGGGAGGTTGTGAATGCTCCATCCCTGGCAGTGTTAAAGGCCAGGCTGGATGAGGCCTTGGGTGACATGGTTTAATGTGAGGTGTCCCTGCCCATGGCAGGGGGGTTGGAACTTGATGATCTTAAGGTCCTTTCCAACCCTAACTATTCTATGATTCTATGAAATATCTTAAAATATGTCCTTCATCTGTCTAAGACATTAAGAATAGCTACACTACAAAATACTGTGTGTGTGGGGGGGTGTTATGGCATTCTTAGTAACTATTAAATAGGCTATTTTAAAGGAAAATACTCTCTGCCACAGAATTGAAAAGTGAAAGCAATCCTTCTCTGCCACATACCATGTGATTTTTCCTGTGCAACAACCAACCAGTTTATATGTTTGCTAGAGGGAAGTGCCAGTGTATAGCCAGGGCATGTGATATTCCAGCTCTTTCGCTTGGTGGTACGGGAACGGCAGAAGACACCTATGTGAAGGCAGGGGGTTGGAACTACATGATCTTAAGGTCCTTCCCAACCCTAATCATTCTATGATTCTATGAATATGTCCTTAGTTGCCGTTCCCTCATCTCCATTCTGGTATCACTCATGCTCTGAATTGCTGTGCCATTCCATGACTTCTCTTGTAGGTGTCTTATGGGTATGTGTGCTGCATCCAGTTCATCTTACCTCTGGCCCCTCACCTCCCAGAAAGCAGTTACCTGGGCGGGGGGGGAACAGCTGCAGATGGTGGGACCTCCAAAGGTTGCTTCTGCAAAGGTGCACCAAGCACAGCTGTCAGGTGAAGATGATGAGTGATGAGAGGCATTCCCTCGCTTCCTGGGTGTGATATAACCAAGTTGTAATTAAAGTGGTGGCAGTAGATTATTAGGGCAGATAAGCACTGCCTTGTTGCAGCCCTCTTGGGTCATATGTAAGCAGTATTCATTTAGAAAAGATGAATGGTCAGTGTGAAGGATAAAGATCAGGATTGTTAATCGCTCTGGAAGTCTTCTGTGGGAAAGTGTAAACTCACGAGGAAAGATAGTGTCCATAAACGTAATTTAAGTATTTACATAACTCGAGGATAAAAATTTGATATTAAAAGCATGCAATTACCAAGTCATGTTTGGGTTCCTGTCAGAGATCACTAGCACTTGTACTGTTGGGGTTGGTTGGTGGTGGGCTATATTTTTACGTAATGCTTCGCTACCAGCAGCAAAGAGCTCTTCTGTATCACCACCTATGAAAAAAATCTGACTGTTCGTGTTTAAGTGCAGGTATTAAAAAAACCAAACCAACCCACAGAAATTTCAGAGACTATGTTTGCTTAAACTCTTCTGCTTGAGGTTGGGTTAACTCTTCAGGCGTTCCTGCCTAAAGCAGCGTGCCAGTGGCTGTAGGCTACAGGCATGGTGATTGATCATTCACTTACAGTTTGTGGCTGTTGATACAGCTGCAGTGTAAGAAAGAATGATTCCAGGTAGGAAAGGGTGGTTTCCACTCCAGTAAATAACTGGGATTTATTGGAATTGTTTCTCTGCTGATCCTTGATTTCATAATTCTCACAGAAGTTTCTTTTGTCCTTTTCCAGCTCTCAGAATGTGATAAAACCCTTGAAAAAAAGTGTGTGCTTTCATGTAAATACGATGAGGATGAGCCTTTGAAAACATATCTAAGCTGATGTTGATGAATAAACAAACTTGGCCAGAGTAAATCTTTTCATCTAACTTCAAGAGCCACGCAGTAATGAAGTAAATATAGATGTACTTAATGGGCTTCTTTCATCCCAGCACATAAAAAACCCTCTAAAGTAATGCAAAAAAATCTATAATGGATTTCTAAGTGGCTGGGTTTTGGTTGGTTTTTGTTTTTTGGTACTGAAGCAGTTTAGCCAGGCTAGGGTGGGAGTTGAGCTGTGGAAGTGCTGATGTGAGGGGTAGCCTAAATGGGAGGGGACAGAGCGTGTGAGAGACCTGACTCTTCTCCTGCAGTTCTGCAAAAAGGGCAGAAAGTGCTCATTCCACATGTTTAGAACAAGTTATTTGAAGAGCTTCTCCCCAGACTTGTCTCTTTAAAAGGCAGCTTGCAGAAGAGACTTCGAGAGGCAGGGGGCTTGCTCTGCAGGGTGCTTCTGGCAGTGCCCTAGCCAGGTTTCCAGCTTCACAATGTACATGAATTTGGTGTTAAAGGTGACCTCGGAACCACTGTGGCACATGCTATAAACACAGTCATTGAAGTATGACTGCAGCAGGGGTTTTGATTTTGGCAGCATCTTGTTGGTTGGAATCTGTGGGAAAGAAGATCTCAAAGAACAGTTCTGCAGATCTGGATGTTCAGTGCATGACAGTAGATTTGTTTTCATTTCAAGACTTGCAGGATGGCCAATTTCAGTGACAGCATTTGTAAATAGATTAACAACTTCTCATGGAAAGAGTGGCTAGCAAATACAACTGTGTGGTCTTCCTGTCCTTGCTTTATGAGGATCAAGGTGTAATGTTTGCATTTCCTCTATGACAGAAAGAGTCTTTGGATCTTCTCTTTAAAAACACAGTTATGAAACAATTTTACTTTAAAGACAAGTGGTTTGTTTTGAAAAGGATAACCCCTGTGTTGAGGGGGGAAAAAAGCCAAAACCAAACCATAACTTGGTCTTGTCTTAACAGGAGAAGTTCAGGTCCATTTCGTTCCGTGTGGAATAAAATTCCATTCAGAGCTGGTCAATATTAGACTACTTAGACAACTGTGTCAGCATAATTACAGAAATTATTTGGTATGAGCTTTTTCTTTGCAGAGATCTTGATAAGTAGGAAATACTTTAAAAATTGTTCCTGTGAGTGTTGGAAGAATTTTGTGGAAGAGCTATAAATCCAGGAGACTGTTGTACTTTAAAAAACGTAACAGTGATTTACTAACACCCAGATTCAACTCACTGTTTGACTCCTCAAACAGTCAGACATCCAATTTAACTCACATCTGGTTGTGTTGTGCCATGTGTATAGAAGTGAAACATATTAAAAACTGTTCAGCTTTGGATGTGTTCATGTGGGGATTTACTCATAAATAATTGATAA
Organism: Neopsephotus bourkii; assembly: GCF_033783945.1. Classification (NCBI taxonomy): domain Eukaryota; kingdom Metazoa; phylum Chordata; class Aves; order Psittaciformes; family Psittacidae; genus Neopsephotus; species Neopsephotus bourkii. Next base: position 12,400,704 of record NW_026902293.1, on the reverse strand, counting down.
CCCCCTGAAACAAAATCTCTTCATTACTCGGTGTATTGCTCACCTTTTCCCTCCCGTGCTCATTGTTCTTGCAGGCAGGGGGAAGAAGGAGGCGCTGCTTTAATGAGGGTGTATGTCAGCCTCTGCTGCTTCTTTCAAAATGTCATCTACTAAACAGCAGCAATGAAATGCTTGACAAAAGATAAACATTTTATTGTCTTATGGAGATACGTGGCATTCCGGTGTTTAGCGGAACCACTTAGCTGCTGTGTTTAAGACTTCTTTTCATCTTAGCACAGAAGCAGTGATGAGTTATTAGATCAATGAATGGTTGTGTCTGGTGCACTGCAGGACATGACGTCAAATTAAGGGTCGTTTGATGTGCAGTACCAATTAGAACTGAAATATTTGGCTTGATCTTTCAAGATTTTACCGCTGTTAAGCAGCTCAGACTGTTGACTGCAGTGGGACAAGTCTTTGTGAACACTGGTTTCCCATTTGAGCAAGGGTTTGTGTGATTTGATCTCCTGTTTACCAGACACTGAAGCATAGTGGTGGGTTTCCTTTCCTGGAAAAAACAAAAGGGTTGTTCTTCTATCCACTGACTTAATGTGTATCTGAGTTGATCTAACAAAATCTCATTTTAAGGGAAAAAGTGTCTTAGTGAAACATCAGTTCATCTTACTGATGACTTGATTGCTATAGAGTTATTAGCCAAGTTCTGTAGCAGTCTTTAAAGGCTTTAATAGCCCTAACTATTGCTAATGTGCAGGAAATGTTCAAATTGCATCATTGAGAGAGCACCCTAACAAATCTTACAGCTATTTTAATGTGAGGTTTCATATGTTGCTCTTTTTTAATTGAAAGGTGAATGCTATAAAGGCTTCATCAATCTGCTATTTCCAGATGACAGCATTTTTGATGGAGTAACTGTAAGTCCCAGCATGCCGATCCTAGCTTTCAGCTTCAGTGTCACAGCTCAAACTTTTCCTTTTTCACTTGGCTGAAGTGTGTATCTGTGGTGGCGTCTGGATTTGTGTCTTCCAAAAAAAAACCCAAAAACCAAAACACAAAAACTGGTGTCAGTCAAATAAAATGAGAATAAAAATCTGAAATAATAATAACCCTCTGGCTGATACTGGAGAAAACAGGGCCTTCACTCCTCCTGCTAGAAACCGAAGATTAAGCTTGCTTATAAAGGATTAACAGAGCTCTCTTCTGCTAATTCGTAATGATGTAGTCGAAATGCTTGATTCTACATCAGTGGAAAATCCATTATCAATCAATGGGGATTTTGCACCTGAAGCCAAAAGGATTAGAGACTTGTCATTTGGAAGTGACTGAAGGAAAGAAAGACCTGGTTATGGTTTTTGTCACATGGCTGTGAGCCACCACCAGGCCGTGGCCACAAAAAATGGCACAGGAGAATCTTCAGTTGCCTCAGGCAGGCTATTTCCAGAGATGTATGAAAGGGCTGGTGCCACTCTGTGGAGAAACCTTACCTGGTGTCCTGTTGAGAGGGAGTTGTTACTTGTGTCCAAGCAAAATTGCTTCAAAGGGGAAGAAATACACAGAGAACGATGACCTGGAGCCCTCCTGTAGGAACTGTACCATGGTAGGGGAGAGTTGGTGAGGAGGTCAGATGTGCAGTGGGAGCAGGAGTCAGGAAGAACAGTGGAAGAGGGGTGCAGATTTGGTGTTGAGGGCTGCAGAGCAGCAATGGTGCCTACACCACACTGTCGTACCTGCTGCCATACAGGCACGTTGGTTCAGGGGACTGGAACATGAGGGAGATGCAGGAAGAAATTGCTAAAGAATTTGCTACTGATGGTATCCTAATGATGTCCTAATGAATTGCATTGACTGCAGAAGTTTCTTTCTTTAATAAATAATAGCTACTTTTCCTTCTAGTACGGTGCAGAGGCCAGCATTCAGACTGCTAGAGCCTACATACTGTAAGAAAACCTGGGGTTCCAGGCTTACTTTGTGGGGAATATTCATCAAGCACATTCTGAAATACATATATGTATATATATTTATATTTTTTTTTAAATGATGTCAGCTCAGCTTTAAGCTTAGCTTAAAAGTAGCTCTGGTCCGGAGCCTAGTGATGGAGAAAAGCATGATGTCCGTGACCTCTGTTGCAGTGTTTGGTAGGTACTTTCCTGAGGATAGAAGCTAATACATCACAAGAAGCTATTCAGAGTAAAAATTACTTTTTACAATGATTTGGTAAATGTAAATGTATTGTTTTGATCTGTTATAATAGGCAAGATTGGGTCATTTAGTTTGGTAATACAAGGATGAAATTAATTTCATTTTCCTTTACTCTTGTTAAATGCAAAATAATTAAGCACAAATCATGTAAGGTTGGGCTCTCTTGTTTGTAGCTTTATCATTTATTAATCTAACACATTAGATGAGAGGCTTTACAGATTTGCTTGCTTAAGGAAGAAGAAAATACAGAAAGGCCAAACTAGATATCTATATTGTCTCACACTGTCGTGACACCCACTTTCAGGTACAGTCAAATACCGCCTCATTTGCAGTTCACTTTGTAACAAAGGACACTGCTTTTCCCCTCAGAAAGGTAAGTTATGACTTAATGCTTAAATAGTCTGAAGAAGGTCATATTTGGATAGACAAGGTCACTTGCGTAGTTCCTCCATCTCACACCATTCATGTAGGGGTATAATGCTGTAATGGGGCAGGCAAAATAAACTGCGTATGTGCATGCTGTAAAAATATATGTCTTGGCAATCTTAATCGACTGTCCTGGTTACAGGAGGAACTGTGCCTTCCCCTAATTCAGCCTTTTCAGAAATTGGTGTTGGTCTAATACAGGCAGCGGTGCAGTAGCAGCCCAGTGGGGGTAGAAATGCTCTTCTTTCTTACCTTTATGTAGCTGGAGGGGATTTGAAAATTGGGTATTTCTCTCCATCTCTGCAGCTCCAAGAAGCCCCGACACTGCCAACCATGGATTAGTGAAATAAATCCTTCACATTCACAGTGAAGTGGAAAGCATAAAGAGCATTTTCTGCCTTTTCCCCCCTTTTTAATGTGTCATTTGCTAGCTGGCACAATGACCTCCATTTTGTGACTCCTGTGACATAACGCGTTGCAGAGCTTTTCTGTGTGGATTAATTAATCACTCAAGGGAGTAGTAGCATGTGACACTATGCGTGTGGACTTGAGGTAAACAGTTACCTATAGGCCACCTATAATGCATCTGTGCTTCAAATGTTGTCTGTTAATGCGGTTTGATTTTTCTACTGTGATTTTTCTTTCCTTTTTGTTTTATCTGTTTTCTTAGCTATGTCCCTGGGGGTCAGATGGGATGCATACACAAAGTCACCTTCTGGTGTTGCCAGTGTAGCTGAATTTGGAAATAAATATTCTTGGCAATTTAGTACATGCAGTTTGCCAAGGCACTGGGGGGTGGTTTTATGCGAGTTATGTAGAGGTGCAGCGGTTTTCCAGAGTATGTTGGTGGACAGTCTGTCAAATCTTTTAAATTGTTCCAGTCAATTATATTGACTGATGTAAAAGCAAGAATTAATCTTTCCCCCCCCCATTCTTAACATGAAGATTTACTATCAAACTCTTGAGTTACATTTCAGTATCAGTTGTGTATTTTAATTTGTGTAGTGAACCTTGAAGCCCTTACTCACTTGTGACTCCATCTTTAATTTTGCCTAAGAAGTCCATCTCATTTCTGGAGAGCAAATACACCAGGAATTGATTAGCATTAACAGTCAGGTAAATGGCAGGGAAAGAAGTGATGACTGGGTCTGGTGTGGAGTCTGACCAGTTACAATGAATTGACAGATGCTGGTTCACAGTAATCCTGTTGTGTTCCTCAGCAGGTTTGGTGAAAATCAGCCCTAGAGAAGTACTGGAAAAAGCATGCTAGCTCAGAAGCAGAGGATTGACTTCCCACCAAAACTGAGGTCATTATTATGAGGAAATTAGATAAATTATTAACTCAGCAAAGGGGCAGATAGCAAATAATTCGGCATTTGTGTGTTCCCCATTTATCTGGAGCTCAGGCATAGCATGCACATATAGCGTGGTGGGGTTGGTTCCAGACAGGCACATCAGCACGTGTTGCTGGCCTGGGAGGAGAAGCCTGGTCTGCAAAATAAATGGTGGGACCCCCAGACTTTTACAGGGTGGCCTTGATGGACCCAGCTGGCCATACCCTGGTTTCCAGAACCTGCATAGATGCTGGCAGAGTAGGGCAGGGGCCAGACCATGGAGTGGTGGGGGTCTGCACTTAGGGAGCAGTTAGGGGGTTTCTGGAGGCAGGCAACCTAGGGATTTCATCCACAGCTGTGGACCACAGACCCTGGAAGTGTTGGAGTCACCTGGCACCATGGGCTGTGGCCTCATGCAGAAATGAGGTGTCCTGAGAAGCTGGGTGTAGCTACTCCAGGATGCTAAAGCCCTGGAGGCGTAGACTTCATTGTTGACAGTCTGGGAACCTGGAAACCCTTGATTGATTTTTGTCACTTCTTAGCTCTCCCAGCTGTGGGAATTACTGAAATATTAGTTCTTGGACAGTGATAAAATTAGCATGAGTTGTCAGCTTTAATCAGCAGTAAATAATATTTGGTCAGGAAACACAGTAACCAAGAAAACTTGTTTTCACTTTGTTTTCAGAACTAGGCAGAAATTACATGATGCAGTGCTGTGTTTCCCTGAGAAGGAGAATTTCAGTTTGCAGTTTCTGTATTCCACCAGGCATGAAGTGTGCCCTGCTCCACAGAGCAGTTTTCTGTATCAGGTATTAGCCTGTATAATCAATTACACTGATGCTTAAAAAAAAAGAAAAAAAGAAATGGCTTTGAACAGAAAAGGCTTCCTTTCACTGGAGTCAAGGAATAAAAAAACCTCAACAACAGAACCCCTTAGGAATTGCTGTGCTTAACCTCTCTATCAGTAGGTAGTAATCGATGTTCTGAGGTATAACTCTGAAATGTTAGTGTTCATCATATAATAAAAATCATGCTCCCTGCAGCTCATCGTCAGCTGGTACTTAGACTGAATTAATAAAAGAAGAAGTGTGAAGATTGCTGTAGGTAAATGACCACTATTGAGAGATTTAAACCCTTAGCTACCTGGTTTTATTACGCTCCAGTGCCTGTGGTGTGTATCTGTATCAGCCTGATTTTATGCGGAGGGGAGCAAGCTCTTGCAAACAAAATTAGTGCTACTGAGTCACTCATATGCTGAAGAACGAGGTTTTGGTGGCAGGGGGAAGTGCAGTGCTGGTTTCCCTTCCTGCAACTGATGTTTCTGCTTAGCAGTGGAGAACTGCCTGAAGCCATGCACTGTGAACTTGAACTTGCCTTTTCCTCACTTTCCTGCGAGATCTTCTCTAGTGGATCTGAAAACAGGAGGTTCCCTCTGAACATCAGGAAACACTTTTTCATTGTGTGGGTGACCGAGCACTGTCACAGGTTGCAAAGGGAGGTTGTAGAGTCTCTGTCCTTGGAGATACCCCAAAACCATGTGGACATGGTCCTGGGCAAGTGGCTTTTGGTAGCCGTGCTTGAGAAGGGGGGATGGACCAGATGACCTCCAGAGGTCCCTTCCAAAATCAACCATCCCATGATGGTTGGTAGGAGCACCTCTGCGCCACCTTCTTTGCAGACAGACTTCTTCTAGGAGAACCTGTTCTAAACTAACAGCTTCCTAGTTTGTTCTTTAAGAGTTTGAAAAAGTCTGTCCATCTCACTGAAGAAGAGGGACAGTGACATGTTCTTGGTACCTTACGTCTACTTCTCAGGTCACACCCCCTTTTTCACCTTCAGTTTTCAACCAAAAAATCTCTTATATGGTCTCCTGTAAAGCAGCAATGCAGTATCGGTCGTTGTCTCCTGTTCCTGCAGGGTGCATACAAAAGAGCAGTGTTTTCATCTCTGTTCTAACCACTTATATGAAAAATAAGGAAAAATCTCATTCTTTGCAGTGACTTGAGCCTGTGAATACTGAACAAAAAGAGTTACTGTGCAAGCCTCCTGTCTTGCTTTTTCTAGTATTTCCTTTCCTTTAAAACGTGGCTCCTACTTCTTCATTTCTGAGCCATTTGTAGCTAGCGTTGTGTCCCATGTGCCTCTGTGGAATAGCAGATCAGGTGCTGAGCTTAGCTGTTGTACTAATAGGCCTTAAGCGTTATCATGTCTAAAACTCAAAGCAGGATACTTTTATCAACACAAGCCTACAGAGAGGGCTTTTGTTGTAAACCACAATGGTATGGTGTGCCACTGCGTGTTTCTTCCTCCTGGCGAGTTAACAGCTGCCCGGAAACAAACCCACCAAACGTGCTGCTTTTTATGCACCCAGGAGCAGTGGAGCTGTTATCAGTGACCTTAGTCTTCTTGCTTTGGCTTGGAAGCTAATTTTGTATTAATTACAGGCATGGTTTTAATCTTTGGCAACAAGACAGCAACAGTAGAGTTACCCTTTGACTACCAATGTCCAATTTGCTTTTATTCCCTCACTCTGTTTGCAAACTGAGGACTGAAGCATTTTTCATATAAATTAATTTGCTATTCATGATTCTTAAAATTCACAAAGACCCTGATCTTAGATATACTGGTGCTGCCTTCTCAGTGTAAATACTAGCGCTCTAGTGCAGTCCTTGGAGACCATAAGAAGCTTTCCAGGACAGGGAAAAAGTTTTTTCAGGAGAAAGAGAAGCAGTTTTAATGCAAGTTGTTTGATTTTCCCAAAGGAGGAGGATGAGCATTCACATTTTAGGACAGGATGAAAACTAAAACTTTACGCAGTTCCACCCCAGTTAAAGGCACGCACAAGAGCTTAGGAACCCTTTAAGTTTTGAATATATTGGTAATATCAGAGACTTAAAAGAGAAACAGCTGTGTGTGTGATAGACTGGCCAAGACCTTAGTGAGCTGCAAAATGGGTGAAAACTTCACTTAAAATCTGTGTTGGAAGGTGGGTGTGGACTTAGGAGCATGTTTAGCCAAGAGAGAATTGTTCCTACGAAAGATATTTTGTTCTTTGTGTTTGGTACCTTATGTATATGGTGTGGGAAAGAAAAAATGCTTGGGGGCTGTGGGGGGGGTGGAGGAGGAGGGGAAGTTCACATGGCATTCTAATTCATTTTAAATGTTTAGGAAGGTTCAGAAACAAACCTTATTGTTAACCAAAAGGTTGCAAAGGCTGATAGACCGAAGTGTACATGAATAATAACTATTAAGAAGTTTTCCATGATAACTAAAAATGTAGCTTTCTTATCACTTTGGAATTTGCATGGTCATACCCTGTTGTGGCTTCAGAGGGATTATACATGCAAACCGCTGGTGTAGAGAGGTGACTGCATGATACAGTGACACTTGGTGCTATATTTGCTGTTTATTATAGAAGAGGTATGTTTAGTTTTACTTCTTTTCATGTAAAAAACCACAGTACTCAGAAAACAGAAAAAATATTCTACTACCTTTTTATTGCAGCTAAATTATATGAGACAGTGATGCTAATATCTGTAGATAATAAGAAAACAATTCAGAGTTTTTTTTGTCCTGTCATATATTTTATTTCCCCTGTACTGCACATGTGGCATAAGTGGTGAACTCAAGAATTACACTCCTGTTGCAATTAGGCAGACTTACCACTTGTGATACAAAGAAAATACACACCAAGACCTCAAAGAATTTTAGAAGAAGTCCAAATCACATGTGTATGTATCTGTCTTTTCACTTCTAGGGCTTTTTAGACACTGAAGTACCTTTCCCACACCTGAACAAGGGATAAATTTAATATACTCAGGCTTGGCATGGGAGGCTGCTTAAACACGTTGTAAAAGTCACATAAGGCATCTGCATCTGTCTGTAAGCAGAAACAGTGGTCTGCTGAAAGCACGAGTGTTAGGAATTGGAATTACTCAGATGATAAAACGTTCTTGAATATATGTGTATCTGCCCCTAATGGTTTCGGCAAAAAACCCAGCCAGACTGTGTTGAATCAAATGCAAACTGAGCATGAAGATCTCAAAAGGACTTTGAAGACCAAAGAATCTGCAACATGAAAGTAAATGATGACCTGTGTATGTATCTATCAAAAGGTGGATACTTGCAAGAGCACTAGTGAGCATACAGGGTCATCAGGCAGGACATTAGAAAAATGAGAAGTTAGTTGAATTGGTCATTGCAGGGGAATTTGAGCAGGCACTGTATTGGGTAACAAAGATGAGAAGGTGTCAGGTTGCTGACATATAATAGAAGTGCTGAAAGAAGCTGGAGAGTCGAGTACGGAGGTGTCACTGTGTTGTACAGAGTGTAGCCAGCGCTCCGAAGAGGCAGCAGCGCTGCTGACAGAAAACACGGCACGCACGTGGATGTCCACAAATCAGATTCGTGAATCACACCAGCTGTGATTTGTGAGTCTGAGTACTGGATCGCACTTAATAAGCTCTGAAAGTTTTAGCAGAAAGCTAGTGTTGATTTTGAACAGGCTGGCAGTGACAGGGAGGGCCTGAGCTCCCAGGGCAACAGTTTCTTTCCTCAGCCCATGCAGCCTCCTCCTTTTGACTGATACTGCTTTGCTCCTAGGTGGATGAGCACAGCAGTCCTGCTGCCTTCAGTTCCTGCCATCCTGCTTGCAAGCCCCTAACCACTAACTTTACCAAGTCCATCTTCCTCCCCAAAATGAGCTCATTCCTGATAAGATACTCCTCTTCATCTTCCTTGTGATTTGTAAGTGGAGAAAAATAATGGGAAAAATGGGTGCCTGGCCTTCTGGATATTTCATGAGAAGGCTGTATTATTTATAAATAATTTATGACCTTGAAGCTACACACTTTCTCCCCAGGTTATGTGTCTTGTATAACTGAACTGTGTGATTTAGCTTAAATTGCCCATCTACCATACATCGTGAATCTCCATACAGCACTGTTTCTCCTCTCCTGTACATCCCTCACTCATGGATAGGAGATTTGCATAAAATGATTTCTTAATGTTAATGTGATGGGGCTGCGGCTCCAGCATCTTGTTATAACGTATGTACCAATCCCTTTGAATTGGGCTAGCATCTACCTTGGTAATTGAATCTATTTGTTGCTGTAGCTTTGGGAATTGGCAGGGAGCAGGATGCATGCACTGATGTGCTTCTACTGCAGCCTTCGTAGCCATACCTTATCCAAAAGCTTCTTTGAAAAGAACAGCAGGCAAGGATTGAGATGGGGGTCGGCGGTGCTGCAGCTCAGGCAGGGGCTAGGGCCTGAAGGGGGCTCCCCAGGGACACCCCAGTTATCTGCACTGGTCCTGAGCCAGGCAGCCAGCTCCCATGGGGACAACCTGCCCAGGGCCCTGACAACTGGCATAATTAAAATGGTATACAAGCCAGAGAGATAAGGATCCCTGCCTTTTCAGCTGGTGTCACTCAGGATACGATGTGGGGTTTGCTGGGGGTCCAAAAATGCTGGGGGGTGCGAAGTCCCTGCAGAGCAACCAAAGCCCCTCAGAGACCTTTCCTGCACTCCTCTGCTCCCAGCGGTCTCAGCCTTGCCTTTATATGTTGGAGGGTTTTTTTATCCCTGATCACTGTTTTTGGCTGAACCTCTTTATTCACGCTCTCTCCTCCATGCCCTCACTTTCCTTGCTCTGTTTGATTTCTCTTTCTATTCTTCCAACTCCTTTTGTAGCCATCTTGTCCCAGCTTCTGCAATCTTGCTGGCACCTCCTAGTCTTCTCTTTACCTGAAGCATGAATAAATGAGATTGTAAGACACACAGTAGTGGTCCCAATTACTTTGTATACATATGCGTCTGTATGCCTTCAACCACCCCCTTGTCTCTCATCTTTCTGTCCTTTTCTACAGCAGTCTCTGGAGGATGAGATTATCTTTTGGTGTGTTTTTAGCGCTGCCACAGTATGAATAGCATTGACTAATGGTATACATATTTTGAAGAGCTAAGCTGTACTGTAGCATTCATTTGGGCTAGTAATGCCTAACAAATTGCTAAGTAACCTACCTTGTCATCACCATCAATAAAATGTTTTCCGGCATTCATGTTGTCATTGCATAGTTTTGTATTTTTGAAGCTGGAAGGGAAGATAAAATACAGTTGGTACAGCCTCTAATAATTATTTAATACATTTTATGCTAATGTCAGCCTCTAATAATTATTTAATACATTTTATGCTAATGTTAATATGTTCCAAATAATGGTTTATGGGAAAGATTTGCTAATTTAGCTTAAAGTGATAGTATTTTCGTCAGGTGTGTAGTAAGTGCAGAAGTTGGAGGGGAATTTTTTTTTTTTTAAGGCTTTTCCATCTTTCTGTAATTACCAGATAGATAATATGAAGTTGCCAGTTCCAACATGCTAATGATTGCCTTCCAGCTTCTAGAGAGACAGAAATTACACACTAGCAGTGTCTGAACAAGATTCTGCTTTGGTAGTGTAATGAAACATACAATACCGTGCTCTCTTGCCATTGCATAAACATCCATGAATATACCTCCGGTCTTTCAATACAGAAAATAATGAAGTTAAATTTACTTTAGGAACACTCAAATGGCTATTGATGGCTTGGGAATGCTGGGTTATCAATAGTAGATGAACTGCTTTGCTGTTGTCTGACACTTTGTAGGGGTGTCTCATGAATCGTTTTCAGAGAAAAGGTAAATGCTCTTATTGTCCAATTCTGCTCCTTTTAAATTGCTGCTTTTTTCAGTGTTGTCTGCAGGTTTCCTGAAGCAAGCTCTCTGTGGCTGTGATGCAGGGTATTTTCTTAGCAAGATGCATTTTTTGAGCTGGCTGTGAACCATGCTGCCTGATTAAAGGCAAGTCTGTGAAGACCATAGCAGGCAATGACTGTCTGCTGTGCTCTCTGTTCCATGGGCAACTTAAGTGCTGGCCTGTGCAGCTTAGGAGGAAGGTGAAGAGAACTATGTTTGGGCAATATTCTTAAATGTCTCACATGCCCTTGGTTCCTTGCAGCTGGGTCTAGACTGATTGGGAAGAGAACACTTTGGCTGTTGTGCCACTAGCCATTTTGTTAGTTGCCTCTTGCTGTATCTCACTTTTGAATGAATAATTTGCATCCCTCTATGATGAAGACAGTTCTTTCTAGTATTTATTTACCTCTAAGGTACAGTCAGTATGGGAGATTACTACAGAGGAACATGGAGACCTTTACTCTTTCATACATATTTTAATCATATTGTGACTTTGTAGGCAAAGGAGCAGTCTGAGGTAGCAGATCAGCCTGTGGATGAAGAAGGAAAAAAAAGGCAAGAAGTGGTAGGAGGCACAGAAACAATATTCCTGAATCTGCAGGAAATCCTCTAATCCCTAGTTAATATAAAACTCCTAAAATTACCAGGACTTTTGAAATCGGTTTCTTTTGTTTCAGAAGTAAGTGGTGCAGTCTCAAAGCAAGGAGTGGCATGGATTCCCTGGGATATTACTACAGAAAGATCTCTGAAGACAATACCCTCACCTCTTTGTTTTGGCTCAAGAGCTGTGAACCAGATCATACACTGTTAGAGAGTACTCTGCAGGGTATGGGGAAATTCTGAGAGAAAGCCTTTATAAGCTTATTCTATTTGATTTATTCTGAAATCAGTAAATTAGATATCTCTATTAATAGTGTATGTTTAATACTGGTCAGTGTTGGGAGTAAAAGGTGAGGCTGAAGTTCTCCGCACTTCTGTCAAGGTGCATATAGTAAACTGTTGCTGAGTACCTTCCTTTATTGGAAGTTTCAGTATCTCTAACAGTCTGACAGACTGAAGAAAACATTGCCTAAGGCTTTAAGGGTGATTTGGGCACAGGACTGTGGATAGGTGGAATATCAGGAAATTGACTTTTATGGTTTTGGATGCCTGCTGCTTATTCTCTTGCCTTTCCTGTCTCTCCCCCACCCCGTACCTTCCCTTGAACTTGCTCTAGCCAATTATGTGAAATTAGACTTTATTGGAATGACTGCATCAGGCACATCACACACGCTTTTTCCCAGTGGCGAAGAGGCTACTGTTGACATCTAAGTTTATTGCTGAGTTGCTTTAAAAACTACTTCCGTACTGGGTCATGGGAGATGTTTTCAACACACTATTTTAGGCTGATGCATCTCTGACTCCATCAGCAGCATCACTTCTGCAGCTTTTTCAATAAAGAAATAAATTTCACGGTCATTTTTCCTGGGCTCTGCACACCTGTTCCATAAATTAAAATGCACAAAGAGAATATAGATAAGGGAAGTGGGTGTGTACCTACCAGTTAGTATGGAAATAATTAAGGGCATGCTTAGAATAGAGGACCCATGAGCGCTCAGGTACGGGTATACAGTGCATTTGACCCACTAGGGTGACACTGGGGCATGTGTGTCCCCCCACCTTCCTGTCTCTGTCCCTCCCTTGCAGTGTGGTTTCTGCAGGAGCAGCAGCTGGGTGTGGGGTTCGAAGGGAGCCCCCCCAAGCCCCCTGCTTCACTTGCCAGCCTAGGGAGACCTGTAGTGACAACAGTGCCTGAGTGTTTCTAGCAGGGTTTAGACCTTTATTTATTTAGATGGGTGGTTTTTCTCCTTCCATCACAAGTACCCAAAGGATGTGGCCACCCATCTTGCTTGCCTCTCATCGAGTTTGCCAGTCTTGTCCCTGTCTTTTCCAGCAGATGCTGAGGGTCATTTATCCCACTGCTGTTGTTGTACCTAGAGAGCAGTAGCTGAGCTGGACGCAGTGCAAGGATGAGACCTGTCAACACCCTGCAGAGCTGTAGCTGACTCCTCATGGCCTTCTGCAGACACTGGGTACGAGAGATTACAAGACAGGCCAGTCTGGTTTTCTGTGGGAGTAAGAAGTCCCAGTGGCAGAACCCCAAGCCGTTGGTGTGTCTAAAGACAGTTTGAACAAAATCCACAGCTCACATAAATTGGTATCATATCCTTAAGAGGCACAGTGTTGTTGTTCCATATTTTGAAAGTACTTTCCTGTAATACCAGTCCATTTTATTACTCTTCTGCTTTGCACTACTGGTGTTAGCATAGTTGAGAAACAAGGTAAAGCAAAAGATATATTCTGGCCCAGTTGTCCCCAAAGTCTGTATTTTCCTGTGGCTGCATACCTGCAGTCCTGCATGAACTTGGCTCTGGAGGGGAATGTGCTTTAGCAGTACAGACTTTTCTGTATAGTTCTGCCAAAAGATGGTCTCTTGTGACTTTCTGCTTTTGAGTAGACCTCTTTCTTTCTACTTCTGTGTTGCTTGTTTTTTTCCTTGGCTTTATTCTTGCTTTTTTTCCTCAGTCTCAGCTCCTCTAGGTGTATTTCCCTCTGCAGCCACTCTTCCATGTTAGCAATCTGTTTGCTCTCTTTGCCCAAAAGGACTTGCATTACTTTCCGGTCATTCACCTGACTCCCGGTTGTTGCCAGTCTCCCACCCAACCTCTTAGGTCTGTGCTACTGTCTCCTTAGCTCTGTCTCCTCCTGTCTGCCAAGCCAGTGCCACTCTCCCCTTGTACCAGTCCTCATCCAAGAAGTTCGTGATCTCAATTTCCTTTTTCACACATTTTTGTCTCCTTATCTTTTGCCTAAATTGACTGACTCTCACACCCTTCTTTCTCCCTACTCTCTTGTCCTCCTTTATCCTGCTTTTCTGCCAGACTCCTGAGCCAAATTTCTTTGCCTATTTTTATCCCTCATCTTCCCCATATGTCTTTTGGTCCCAGTTTTCCCCACTTTCCCTCACTTACTCCTGGAGTTTCCTCACTCTTGTTCCTGGATTGTATACCTTTCCCATTTCAGAAGTCAATAAAAAAAACTTCTGTCTGACAAAGCTTTTTCCTATGTCATGCCAAGTTCCTGTTTCAAAAAGTAGAGACACTTGGGCTTCTAGAAGAAGAAAGATGCCAAATTATTTTAACTTGGGCAGTGAAAAGTACTTTTCTTTGGCTTTATTTTCAGAAACATGTGCATCGTTTTAGTGGAGATACCAAAAATTACTTTTAGTATGAGGCTGTGTTTTGTAACAGTTGAGAATGGCTCTGAAAAGGGGGGAATGCAGGGCAGCTTTAATAAGCAATGCTGCTGCCAGCATCACCTCTGGTACTTAACCATCAGGAAATGCCATTACAGTCTTGAAAGTCCTTTTTTTCTCCACACGTTGTCAGATACGTAGTCTTGGAAAGATCTAACGAGGTTTTTACAAGGCTGCCAGTAGAGTCAGTTGTCCAAGGAGGAGATGCATGAGCAGTGAACTGCTGCCAGCCTTGCAGGGTCGTAAGAGTTAGTTGAGGAGTGAGAGCCCACTTCGGAGTTGGGCATTGTTTAGGAGTCCCTTGATGCTGCACTGATGGTAAATGTGTGTGTGTAGCTCCTGATCATCCTTGCTCCAAGGTTGGTTCTATATACGTATATCAAAAAAATTAAAGACGCCTCTCAAATTTCAGGAGCCTGTATTGCTGTAGCTTTCCCACTTTGTGAGAGTCAGACTGCAGTGCTCATATCCAGAAGAAAGCTGGTGATACTGCAGAAAATTCACAACTGTTGAAATAGATTTTTTGATTTTTAATGGGTAAATTCAGGCAGCAGTTCCGCCAGCCTTATATTGTACAATGCCTGTCTGTCATGTTGTACTTTTTCTCAGATAGTAAAAGGAAGACATGATCCCCAGTGAGTTAGTAAGAATAATTCTTTCATGCCAGGAAAGAAAAAAGGTGAAAAGAAAAATGAGCTGCGTAAGATTTGCTTGTGACATTTTAAGTCTAAATCTGAGTTAGTCTGAGTAATTTATCTTTGGGCATTTGCAGGAGAGAGAACAGGAATATGAATGAGTGTATCTCAGTTGTGTCTGAGCTTTCTGATAGATTAAGAGAATATTTGGTGACTCCATCTGGCTGAAAGGTCTATCTGTGTGATCTCGTTTCCGGCAGATGGAAGGTAACACTAGAGAAGTCTTTTGATTATTAAAGTATGGGAATTACTCCAGTGCAATATCATCCTGGGACACCACTTTCTTTCAGAGTGACAGGTGATGTTTCTGGGATGTTAGAGCGAGCTCATTTACCCCTGCTGCACTGAACATGTGTACACCAGATTTTCTTTGGCAGTATTAAACCTATTCACCTTCTGTATCTGTTGCTAGCGAGAAAAGAAATGAAAATACAGAGTATCCATGTAGAGAACATAGCAAGTACAAAGGGACCGAAAAAAAAAAAAAAAGATATGTTTATCAACTTCATTAATACTTCTTTTACAATCTGCTTGGGTTCTTGGAGTTTCTATGAACTACTTTTTGAAACACGTAAAGGATTATTAGGCTGACATTAATTGAAGTCATTCCTTGAGTGTAAAGGTACTTTCTCAGAGTGTGGCAATTTGTATTTCCTGGTGCTGTTGGCTTTCTGCTTGCACACATTTGCAGTATCCCATTGAGCAATCTCACACTTCTGTCAAGACTTCTCTTCGCAGCATGCAGTGCTGCATGTGAACCAGCGGTCCTTCATCCAGACTTTTATTTATAAAATAAAAGGAATAACATTCAGTTTATTCTTGTCAATATCAGGAGTTAAACACTGGAGTCAGTCAGCCTTCCGTGAATTCCCTACTGCTTCAGCATGTAATCTCTATGTACCTGTAAGAAGGCAGCTATGAGTGTCAGTCCTTGCTTGGAGGAACGACAAGAAAGGACTGCGTAACCATGGGAGTTGTGATTCCTCTGGTGCCTGGGGAAGAGTGTGCTGGGGAAGACAGTCTTTGCCTTCTGCACTGGAACATATTCTGGTCCATAGGATGAAGGTCCAGCTGCCGCATGGTACTTCTAGGGGATTGCTATGTTTCCAGCAGGTGAGACTGGAGCACTGTGTTTATTCTTCAGCCTGTGCTTGGTTTTCATCTGCTCTTCCCCACAGTTGCACATCACATAGAGTCATTTGAAGTAGAGCTGTTTTCACCAGCTGTTTGCTGGTGTGAGAGCTGGAAGAAATGTCCCATGAGGAATGGCTAGAGACTTTGGGCTTGTCTAGTTTGGAGAAAAAGAGACTGAGGGGTGACCCTATTGCTCTCTACAGCTTCCTGAGGAGGCGAAATGGAGCGGGAGGTGCTGATCTCTTCTCCCTGGTATCCAGTGACAGGATGTGTGGGAATGGCTTGAAGCTGTGTCAGGGGAGGTTCAGATGTGACATTAGGAAGCACTTCATCATAGTGGGGTTGGCCAAACACTGGAGCAGGTTTCCCAGGGAGGTGGTCAGTGCTCTAGGCCTGTCAGTGTTTTGGACAATGCCCTTAGTAACATAACTTAACTTGTGACCAGCCCTGAAGCTGTCAGGCAGTTGGACTAGGTGTTCAGTTTAGGTCCTTTCCAACTGAAGTAGTCTATTCTATTCTAATGTTTTACAGTCTGGACACTGGGCTGTGCAGTGGAATTCACCTGTGCTAATGATACACAGAAGACCATGAGGTTAACAAAAGCCGTGCCTGTGAGAGCAGGTCTCAGTTCCCCTTTGCTCTGGAGGAGGTCAGGAGAAAGTGCATTGGTGTAGCCTTTTCCTGTGTGCAGAGTGCCTTTCCCAATTTATCAGTGCAGGTCAGGGTGAGGAGTTAATGTTTGAGTCACACCTTTGTCCAAATTCATAAAGATGTGTAGAGGTCATCTCTGTTCATAGGAAATACTCTTATAGGGTGTCTCACTGTCCATCCATATGGGTTGTGTGTATGAACTTCCCCCTTTTACCACATAACTACTGTAGCTGCATCTGTGACATGAACTTAATTTGTACAAGCACTCAGTGCTTTGTTACTCAGAAACTTGGCACAGATAGGGAACAGTCAGGTTTTGGGCAGGGCTTCTGAAGTAAGATAAAGAATTACTTGCTGTGTAGCTTCCCTATGTAATTCACAGGTACATTTAGCTAGCCATCTGATCACTGTCTGTTTCATTTCATGATGTTCTTATTCATAGCTCATGTCCTGTCTTCAGGAAATGCCATTATAGTTATCTCACTGTTGGCCTTGCGCTGTCTTTCGGTGCTCGCCGGCACCAAACAATACAGAGGAGACAGTGTAAATATCTGAGGTTCCAAATGTCAAAACCTCAAGATCCTGTTACAAAGAAGTTAGGACAGCAACTGGGTTACTCTACAAGCATTGATTAAAATGAGATGTTTACTTCTTAAATATTTTCTTTGTTTTATTTTAGTATTTATAAATCTTTTTCTGCCTTTAAGTAACTTTTTAAAACTTACTTTTCTATTAATATCCTAAATGGCTTTATCCAATTGGCATGTGATTAATGCATGTGATGGAGTTTTGGTCATGAACGTGATTATCTTGGCATTCTTTCTGATTTTTTCTCTTTGCTATTCATGTTGGCCACCTGAGACACTTTCTGATTGATTTATTTTTTTTGGCATAACATTCAATTTTATTTCATAGTTGATAGTATCATTATTTTATCAAATAACCTGATAAATTGTTACAGCAAGACTGCAGCAGCAGCCAAAACACTGATGCTTTCTAATGGCGCACTTTACCTCTGCTCTATTATCACTGCCCATTTCATTATTTGCTAGTTGATTACAGCTGCATTTCTCAGGGGCTATGAAATATTCATCAGCCTGCACTAGGCTGGGGACAATCACAGTCCTTGCAGCTGAACACCTGCCCTCAAAGAGGAACCAAAAACTTCTTGTGTTTAAAACTGATGGGGAAATTCCTTCTTTGTTTAACTTTCGCACAATGCTGACTGATTGAAAGTTGCTGCTTTGCTTGTACTTGTAATTGGGTGAGGGGAAGAATAAGAATAAATACATGACTACTGCATTTCTGCCACACTCACCTAGCTACAGCAAAGAAGGAAAAAATGTTGGCATAATTGGTTGCCTGTGTGTCAGCGCGAGGCAGTTGGCATTCTGGGTGGAGTTAGGAAAAAAGCTCTCCTTTAAGGGCAAAAATTAACACTACTGGTTTTGTTTTCGCACTTTGTCTCTCTGCAGGAGTAGGCAGCAATGATTGACTGAAATGTGCAATATTTTACCAAGTAGGAAACAGATAAGATTTTTATAAACAGGATACTTCATCATTAAAGTAAAGAAACAATTGCTTTGACCTTGACACTGAATGAGTAAGGCCAGCATTGTGATAATTGCGAATGTAGCTAAGCAACAGTTCTCCAGGAGCTTGCACTGCTTTATTTTTAGTAGACTACACCAGTAAGGGAGGGGAGAGTGCGTGTGTGGTGTGAATGAGCAAAGCAACTGGTTAATGCTTACAAAAAAGAAATTATTTCTGTCTTTGTGCACAAAGTTTGAGTGGTGATGTGCGCTTATACCGATTTTAATTTGGGTCTGTGTCTAAAGAAAGTAATTGAATCAGTATATCCTTCTGTGGTCTGAACAAGCAGATAGCCTGACAGCATCTCTAATTTCTTAAGCTGCTTTAGAGACTTGAGTGTCTTCTGAAAATTAATGGTGTAGAAGAAATGGCATATTACTGCAGAAATAGCCCATTTTATATCTATCTCTGGTTACTTTGTCAGTAATTGCATTTCCTAACCATGTTATGGTTAGCACTGTAATGCCCGAAATATTTATTGCTTAGCTTTAGTCATACAATACTATAGCAAGCTTGTTCCCTACAGAGTTAACAGTGTTAAGATCCTTTAAATCCGAAATAAACATCCAAGGAAAGGAAGGTACTTTCTTCTAGTTAATTCAATTTACAAACTAAGTTATTTTAATTTTTCATGTAGACAATGGAAAGAAAATCAGTTTGACAAGTTTGACGTTTTTATCATGTAGGCATTGCAGGATTGATTGCAACCACATGGCCACTCTGTCCTCCCCTAACTAAAAGTATTGCAAGGCTGCTGCTGGTGGAAAGTTTCCAGCCTCTTTACCTCTCTCTGTTACTAGTAAATCTCTCATCACTGAATTGGATGTGCTTTCTTTACATACCAAGCAAATACAATTAGTAAGTAAAGATGAGTTTCTGCTCGTAAAACCCAAGCAGTTACAGAAATCTCTCTGAAGATACTGTTCATGCATGGATATAAACTGCCCTGACTTTATCTATAGGAGCCTTTAATTCTGATTTGGTCTATGAAATCCATATTTATTAGCAATTTGACGTAGGTGAGTGAATAAAAATATTTTAATTCTCAGCCTAACTTCTTTATCAGATCTTTGAAAGTCAGATAGTAAGCAGACAAAGATAATAAAAAGGAACTTAAAAACTGTATTAGTTATCCTTGGGTATTTTAAATACAGCAAGGAAGCTTTTTCTAAAGTACTTTTCTCTGGATACGATTTTAACTTTATAGAAACAGAGGATAATGAATATTGTCTCTTATTTTTTCATAGTGTGGCATTATTGGATTCAAAAGTGTGATTCTTTTTCTTCTCTTTATTTTTGTTTTGTTGTTTGTTGTTGTTTTTTTTTTTGCCTAGGAAGAAACATTTGTCAAGACTGTCTATCACTTCAACATCAAGCTCTACAAAGCTCCAAGGTAATTATATATGCAACTGCTTTTTGTTTCCTGTGGTGATCAGATTGGCTTTAATTCAGTTTTCTTGAAGACCCCTGTAATTTATGAAGGTGCCAGTGCTAAGCAATTAAACTGGGTAGCAGCAACAGCTTTTATAGAAGCTGTTGCATACAGCTTTATCATCCATGATGTGCTGTGCGAGATTGCCAATGTGTGTGTATAAAATAAAGATGTGATACGTTTTGAAAATACAGTTGTTGTTTTAATGTCTTAAAAAGCAGCAGCGTCAGCTGAAAGGTAAAATAGCTTGATATGGGTTTGTATACGGTCATTCAGAAAGTCTTTGCTTACCCCTCGGTATCCTGGTTTTCTAGCTGGTTGTCTTCTGAGAGCTGTGCAAGAGGCACCACGTGCTCTGCAGCACTGGCACAGGCTTTACTGCCCTAGGTGATGCGAGTTTTGGTCAGTGGGTCTGTTTTGGTCAAGCAGAGCGATGGCTACCTCATTGGAAATCACAATCTTTACTCACTTTGTTTGCTAAGTTCTTAAAAGCTGTTTCTGCTGTTGCGATTGCCGTGGGTGCTGCAGATCTGTACATAACATTTGCTTGTTTCAAAGCCTGTCTTTGAGAGCATAGCTCGTGAGGTCTCCATGGGTATGGTCAGAACTAAAATAAGTTAGACAGCTGGGGGTTCATATTTCATGTTCAAGTTACACAACTCTCCCACTGCAGCAGGTATGGAAAAGAGTACCATGGTTAGGAAGCTGGTCTGGGCATGCAATCTGCAAAGCAAATCTCGTATGTTTGCATGGAGACCAGGGAGATCCAGTCTGCAGTGTGTAGGCTGGTGTTGCTTGCATTCGTTTATTGGTTGCATTCATTTACTGGAGGTCTGATGAGATTTGAGCAGCATCCGATTTATACTGGGTTGCCACTTAAATAATTAACATCTCCCAACACCTGGCAGATGGTGAATTTTCAAACACTGCAGTATTTTTTTTTATCCCAAGTATCCCTGGGTAGCTGTTACTAATAAGTAATGATATGGTACCGGACTGGATTTGCTTGTATGTAATGCATGCAGTTTGCATCTGAGTTAATGAAACTCTGGGAAGACTTCAAGTCTCTTTCTTAGCACAGTAATAGCTTTGAATCTTTTGGCGGAGCCAGTGTTTGCTACTGCATGCTGAACAGGTGGTATTTACTTACAGTATATTGATAATACCACAGGTAAAAAACTCCCAAGGTAACCACATTGCACTAACTGAAGTGGTGCATGTTCCAAACTTTTCCTAAAGGAAGGAGGGTTGCTCAGACATGTTTACTGGTTTAGCTTTTCCTTTGTAAAAAGAGAGCACATCTCTGGTTATGTACTCAGTTACCACAACTTGTCTGACCTGAGCTACAGTGTGGATCTGCTGAGGGTTCTTCTCTCAGCCTCTTTTTGTCACCTGTACATAGTGAAGAGATGCTTCAATCCCAGATCTTGGCTCCATGAGAAATGCATAAATATAACCAACCTATGGTTGTTAGAAACACTGCTTCTTTGTAGTATTTGTCTTTAAAATGAACATAGAAATCCAAGAGGTTGAACAGACACCTTAGAGATAAAGTTAATGTAAAATCAATTTAATACCACTCATGCTTCTGGAGTCTTGCCTTGTGAAAGTCAGAGGGCTGTGGTAGTTGTCTTTAAATCTGTCAAAGATGAAGCGGTTTAGTTTTGAACTCTCATTCTCTGTGAAAGATTCTTGGATCTGGAAATGAAACACCTCTGAAAGGTGAGGGGGTTTTCTGTCTCTTCCGTGTTGACTAGTTCATCCGTTTGGAAATTCTGTTCCCAATACAAATGTGTTGATGACTCTGTGTGTGTAAAGGGCTTGGATAACCTGAACTCTTTACTCTTGCACAGGAAATCGGAAATTGTAAACGTGTCGACCTTGCCATGTAACCCTCCATCGGCATTAAATGGTGACACAGGGTCATCTGAGCACAGCTGTAGGTCCAGTGAATTATCCTTCCAGTTCAAGAAGGCTGGGAATCCTACAGCCAGGGGGAGGAGGGAGGAAGGAAAGTTGTTTTATTGCGGTTCCAGGTTCTTTAAAAAAATCTGTATATATTTCTCTCATCCTGTTCATAGTACAGCCCAATAGCAGCAGTTTGGCCTTGGGTGATGCTGGAAAGTGAGGACAGGATCCTTTCAGCCATATGTGTTGGTATCAGACTTGAGCCTGGCAGGGTGGGATTTCTGTCTGTCTGAAAAGACAAACCACCCCTCCATGGGTGCAGATGGAGGTGGGAAGGCAGGTGTGGCCAGTGATAAAGGAAGTGGGTGAACTGAGGGCTTTCTTTAGCCAGTCAGGCTGCTGAGGGTCTCTCAGTCTCTCTCATGTCTCCAGGCACTGCATGCACAGACAGGTCTGGGTATTTCACTAAGGGGTTCCTCCCCAAGGCTAGTATGGCTCTATTACATCAAGGTCTATGATTCTGTGATTCTAAGGGGTGAAAAGCCTTTTTTCTCAGAGTGCCTTCAGTGCACGGGACACATGGTTTGGCACTTAAAATTTATGGCTTGCCTGCGTTGGAAGTTACTCAGGTATAGGTGCTTTGCTTTCTGTTTCCATCCTGCCCATTTTGCTAATAACATTCACATGCTAACAGTCCACTGCTGCACCCAGGGGTTGGGGTTTGTATATATTCAATATAAATAAACCATATAAGCTTTAGATTGAGCCCTCTCCTTTTTACTTGTGTGAGTTTTGGGGGGTTTGAGGTTGGTTGTTTTATTTGAGGGGCTGGGGATTTTTTAGTTTCTTTTCTTCTGGAAAGCCCACTTTCCTTGCCTTTAGCATTTCCCTTTATTTGAGTTGATAAAAGCCTTTTCCGTCTGTGTTGATGCTAATGGACTCCACCATGTTGGCTAGGACAGAGCCTCAAGACATCTCTTATCTTTGCTGCTGTCAGTGGTAGCTTCTGCATGTCTGCGGGTGTCCTTCCCTGAGATGTCAGGTTTTCCCTCTGTTTTCTTTAGATTGCCCTTCCAGATGGCCTGCTCTTCTGCAGGAGTAAGTACCCTCAGGCAAGGGCACTCAGCTGCAGCTCCTCAATCTGAAAGGGTCATAAATACATGAAGTTTGGGCTTTTCATTACACTGAATGAAACAGGAGGAGCTGCCTTGTCAGCATGGTCCCAAGGGGAGGATCTGCACTAAAATGTCTGCATAACAGCAGGGGAGGCAAAAAAATCCCTTTGAGAGCAATGTCCCTGGGCTGGATGTTGGTGACATGGAGTCAGTGATCTCAGGTCATCCGTAGGTCTGACTATAGCTTGCTGTCTCACCTTTATCTCTTTATTTTTCTTCCTCCTTTGCCGTTTGTGTGACTGTGCTGCTAAGCCTGGATGCCTGTGGCTGTTGGGAAGGCCGCTCGCTGTGAGCATCGACAGCTTGGCCCCTGCTCAAAATTAACTCGCACACTTCCTCATGGGTCTCCAGCATGAGGCTGATGTTTGCAAGTAACATGGTTTGAAGGTGATGTTTCTGGGGAGGTGAGGATCCATGAGACCTCAGCCCTGCTGGCCATCAGTGAGCCGGGAAGGGACATCAGTGAGAGCTGACTGCTGTAACCTGTTACAGACCAAGCTTTCCTGGTGCTGGAGGACACGTAGGTGGAAGGAATGAGGTGCAGGAGTCAAGCTTGTGCAGGTCTGCCTTCAACAAGGTGTGGGAAAGCAATCAAGCAGGGATTCCTACAATTCTGCTCACTATATGGTGCGTTTAACATAACCTGCCCTTCTTGGATGTAATGTAAAGGAATTAAGGAACTGCCTTGCAACAGGAGTTAATGTTGTTTTATTTAGACCTGTCCTACAGAAGTGGAGTGATTCAAATATTCCTGTGATGGGTTTGCATCCCTGGGACTACAGTGGTGGGTGTCTGAACTGCGTCAACTGCAAAAATAGGCTTACGCAGCAGGAATGACTAAGGCGATTACGGAGCTGCATGAATGATTAATTTACCCTGCTTTTGTTTCACTTCTGATCTCTGGCCCTCTGCAAAAAAAAAAAAAAAAAAAGAAAGAAAAAAAAAGCAGTTTTGGATGATGTTTTTAAAATAAACCAATGTCAGTTGCAATAACAGCTTTACTACGTAAACGGGCACCAAAACTACTCCAAGAGGAGCAGAGTAAAAAATCAGTTGCTACCATATTTGAATATTAATATTTGCCATGAATATTTGAAATTTGTAGACAAGTAATTGCCAAATACTTTGCAATCAGAGTACCTAGTCATATTTTAGGAGGATAATTGTTTTTCTTCAAATAGGATATACGGTGACATAGTGGTAGTGCTTTCTTAATAACCCTCCTTTAAGCTTGGTTTAGAAAGCATTTGTCTTGTTATTAAAATTACTCCACATATTTGAGACAGACTTCAGCTCAACAACTGCCTAACACGTGCTAGACACGTATTGATTTTTTTTTGTCTTAGCCCAACATTTCCCCTGGGCATTGTATTATTTATTCATAAAGCAGAAATGATGTCTGACAGGCAGTTAGAGGGGTGTAGAGCTGTAGCCCAGAAACAATGTGAAGAGATTTGCAAGGACCCCAAGAAATCAATGTGCTGATGCTAAAGAGTAGCCTTTAAATTCTGAGCACACATTCTTGCAATCATTCGTTGTAGAAAAGGAAATTTAAATAACAAATAGTTACTATTAAAACTGCAGGCCTAAATTTTCATTCATCTTTATTCCAATTGTCTGAGCCAAGGTGGAAATAGGCACTGAAGGCAGGTAGCCAAGCCCAGCCATCTCTCAGTCATAAAGCAGGGCTTGCTGCTCTCGCCCTAATTTGTACTTTTGTATGTAGATTTCTGTTGGAAGTAAGATATTTTTATCAATAAAGATTTAAAACCCAAATGTTGTTCAGAGAGACAAGATATTTCCTAAAATGTGCACGATTCATAACCACTTACTCTAATTGAGTGTTAGACTGATGTCTGTACAGCAGATTAAAATAATAAATAGCTGGTAATCTTAGAATGTGAGTTGAAATATTTTGATAAGCTAATCATTGTGATAGACCTGTTTGGAAAAAAGAAGTAGGGAAAAAGAGATTTGTTCTGGTTTTGTTCATTCAGAATTAGATCACAGAATACTCTCAAGCAGTATTTGCTGGTAGGTGATATATTTTTATTTCACAAAAAGGCTTTCTTTACTGAAAAAAAAAATCACAGAAGTAATCTTAAGAAAAATTTTTATACGATGTTGTACTTCTCTCAGCAAGATAACTTCAATAATTGAAGTATATCTAAAATGAGACCGAATGAATATCTGGTAAAATCAGGCCACTACAGAATTTGTTTCTTGTTATTTAAAACCTGGATAATGCTGTCGAAAAAATAGAACGTCATCAGGTAATTAAATATTTCATCTTAGTATATAAACATGAGGGAACTGAACTAAATTTGTTCTGGCACTTCTTGACTTTCTAGCACTTGACTTTGAACTTGAGTGTTCTTTGATATATAGGGTTGTGAATTTCAACATTTGCTTTGCATATTTTGAGGGGGAGGGGGAAATGTGAGAAAATAATTCATTTCTACTCTGTAAACATGAAGGTTACTGTCTTTCTCTTGGTTAATAAGGTCATGTTATTTACAAATGAAACCAAGGCACACAATAACCTCATGGAGCTAAGAAGTTAACATAAGTTGGTCTGCAAAACACCTTGTAGTTGTTTTCATGAAAGAAGTCTTTGACCTCTCCAATCATGAAACATCACAATAAACGCAGTTTTAAATCACTGAGCTGCGGCAGTGTAATCTGTGCCCATCCACAATGAGTGCCTGAAGCATGCACGCACTTGTATATTTATTTATTTATTTATTTATTTTCCTCAGGAAGCAGGGTGACTTTAAAAAGAAGGGGAAAATGTGATACCTCACTGCTGTCTTCTAGGACGTCAGATGAACTTTCACGTTTGGTGTTGTGACATATAAACATGGCATTGGGGAAGCACTACAGTGTTTTTATATGCCTGCCTTTCAGGCATATATATCAATGGATTTGAAAATATGATTTAATCTGAAGAAAATGTATCAAAATTACATTTTTCTGGGCGATTGTACCTCTTGCAATGTCACATTTTTATGTTTGCTATCTGATGAGAACATGAAGTCATGAAAATACTTCGTTTTGCAAGAATCGATGCATCCTGATTTGTTCTTGCCGATACTTTCAAATGCTGCCCTTAACTTGCAAGTTACCTTGTATTTACAAGTAGGTTTTGAATAACAAATTTACTGTCTGAATGTGAAGTAGTGATTTTAAATGTCACTTTTCCAAATTTTTAAACTACAGCTATAGTAATAATTCCTTTAATCTATTTAGATAGCTAGTAGCCAGTCAGTTAATGAGGTTTGTTCATCCAAAGCTCAACTGCAACTCTCTGCCTCTCTGAACTCTGTTTTCATAATTTAGTTCTGTCATTACTGTTGTCAAGAACAGAGCTCTTTGCTTTTGACAGCAGAATAATACCCACCCCCAGATAATGCGCTAAACCGTGAATACATGCATTTTCTGCTTCACCAAACTGGAGTGCTCTTCAGGTCATCTGGGGATTTCTGCACCAGAGCTGGTCACCCAAGATGTCCTTCTAGTCAAGGGAAGGAAGTAGCTGCTTTTAGGATATGGTCCATTTAATGTATTCTGTAGGCTGATTTTTGTGTGTGGTAAGTTGCCTCTTGTAAGGATACTGTATTCTGAAGAGACTGTAGGTACCTAGTTGTGGGGTGGATTCAACTTCAGGCTGACATACTCATGTCATGTTATTTCTGCCCAGCTGGGTCCTTATGTGAGTGCCATATCTCCCTTTGAATCATTGGAGATGTTGTCCCCGTGGCTGGTGGCCAGGCACTGCACTGTGGGATTGCTCACTATGGACAATTGACGAGGCTGAACACGGCACAGTGTTCTTGTCTTCAGGATCCTGGGACTCATTGTGCTCTTCCAACCTACAGTTATTTAGGACAGTGATATATTAGAAAGCTAGCATGTTACCTAAGGGCCTTACTTTGGGTGTTGATTCTTACAAGCTTTTAAAGGACATAGCGAAGTGTGGAGACAGTGTTCTCACGAGAGAATGGATAATTGGTACATAAACTCTGGATAATCCCGAAAGATACAGCAAGGCCATGAGAGGCCAGAGAAAGCTTAAGCAAGCAAGATAAGAAGAAGATGGAATTCACTGAGTTATAAGAACTGTGGACTGTTGGCAAGCTTTTGAGGTCAAGTTCTCACACCTGTGCTTAACCAATTGTATGTTAGTCACTAAGGGTCTTCAAGACATGTATCCAATCATAATATGCCAAATCACTGTAAGTGCATGTAAGAAATAGTATATAAGGAGTTAAGGCTTTACAGTAAATGGCTTTTGTGTGATCATATTGATCTCTGACTGGGTCCATATATTTTCTGCGGCAGCGAAGGTCACTAAGCAAAAAAATGAAAGGTAAGCCATATTTGGCTTAATAAATGAAAGGTAAGCCATATTTTTAACAGTCATTTCGTTCAGGTTTACCCAAATACAGTACAGCAAAAATTTCCCTTAGTTTTGTGATGTTGTTGTGTTCCTAAAACTGCTTTCTTCTGATGCTTTGCTAGAACTTTTAATGGAAAGTGGTTGATTTGGAAACCACCATTAAAATAGTTGAGTATTGGAAGAGGCCTGTTGCATTTTTTATTTTTACCTTTTTTTTTTCCTTAAGGAATAACTTGCCATATGTAACATGTTTTTGGTTATACACCCTGCCTTGCCAAACAACTGATGTTTTCAGAGGCTAATAGGTTGGCAGATACTAGTCCATCTCGCATGTCAGTTGGACAAAAGGAAGCAATGCTGTTGAGACTGTCAGCTACTGAAAGGCAAGTATATTTTAAGGTCAGGGTTTGTTACTGAGCTGAAATGGATCTCAGATGCCTCTGCTCTGTTAACTTTGTAAAATGGCTGAGCTAAGGAAAAATGACAGGTAAACTAGTATCTGAAATATTTTCTAACAGAATTAAATAGTAAATACATATGTAAATCAATTTATAAAAGACCAAATCAGTTGTGGAACACAGAAGTTTCCAACTGGTGCATACAGATATTTTACAAGTCATTAGAAGATAGTAACTTACAAAAACAACCAGCCTAGCTAATGATGTCCTGAACTTAAAAAAGCAGCTGTGAAAGATACTGAGTAAGGCATGTTCCTTTATCCAGAGATGTCTGTGGACTGAAAGGTATTTAGGAGCCAGCCCTAGAGGGATGCCTTGATCGTGAAGTAATGCCACCCTTCAGTCCACTGTCAAGCATGGTTCACACATACAGCTTGTGTAGCTTTTACCTTGTATAAACCTGCTGTAAAAATAAACTTGTTTTCTTAGAGCATTTCTGTAATATTCATCATTCTTTCTTATCACAATGGTAGTACAAAACAACCTGATGTCATATTCAAAATCCTTCAGGCCCACCCGTCCACATGTGCCTCCAGTTCACCTGTAATATCAGCTTCACCACTGACCTGCTGTGTATTTAAACCATCTGCGGGCTTTATTCATTGGTACGGCTGAAGTTAAGGATGAGCTGTGGGCAGACATAAACACACTTAACCTCATTTTCTCCTTTTAAATCCCTTCTTAAAATCTCCTCTGCAATAATCCCTGAAAGAAACAAAAGTAGGTTAGCAATAGGTTATGGCCACCGCCTCTTGTGTTGCCTGGTGCTGTCCCTTTGTTTCCTCCTACTTCCTTGTCAGACACCCATATGCACCTGCTGGACTGTTTCGGGTTTTTTTTAATCTTTCAAGGCAGGATCTATGTTTTTTGTATTCTCTGAGCTTCCAGTGTGCCTGTTGCCTGGCCTGAGACTCCACAACACGAGGAAGAGAAAATAACTGTAATGGCTCAGTGCTTCACAACTTTCAAAAGCTTTTTTCACAGCACCACACGAGTAAAATGGGTGTTTTTATCATATGACAAAAGTGACAAATGAAGGCTTATGCCCATAATGAGGAATGTTCTATAAATGCTTCTGTTAATTTTAAAGTTCTGAGGTGAAATACAGATATTTTTTCTCTGAAGGGCTTGTGGCATTCCTTGGTGTTTTAATATTGGATCTCCCAGTGCTTCAATTGTAGGCATATGTTCAGCACTGCCGCAGATCAGGAGCTTGAGAAATGAGAGGTTTGAGTATAGATGGGACATTAGCTCAGTGTTTTCCCAAGCATCCATAGGAGTTCTTTGCCAGAACCTGTGGCACCAGTTTATGTATATAAGAGTTTGGGTTGGAAGGAACCTTAAAGATTATCTATTTCCAACCTCCCTGCCATGGGCAGGGACGCCTTTCACCAGACCAGGTTACTAAAAGCCCCGTCCAACCTGGCCTTGAACACTTCAGGGATGGGGCAGCCACAGCTTATCTGGGCAACCTGTTCCAGTTTCTCACAAGGCTGAACAACCCCAACTCTCTCAGAATGTCTTAATAGCAGAGGTGGTCCAGTGCCCTGATCATCTTTATAGCTTTCTCTGCACCTGCTCCAAAGAGTTCCCATCCTTAATGCTGGGGACCCCAGAGCTGAATGTAGTGCTGCAGCTGGGGTTTCATGAGAGCGGAGTAGAGCAGAGGAGTACACACTCCTTTTGATGCAGCCCAGGATACGGTTGGCTTTCTGTGCTGTGAGCGCACACTGCCAGCTCATGTTCAGTTTTTCATCAACCAACACCCCCAAGTCCTTCTCAGGGCTGCTGTCAGTCCATTCTCTGCCCAGCCTGTGTTTGTGCTTGGGACTGCCCTGAGAGTGCAGACCTCTTCAGGTCTCCTGCCATGGTGACTTTTTATGCCTTCCAGATTATGGACTGAAGGCGACATGATCCTATGGGCTGCAGTGCTCAAAAAAAGTCTTCACCTACTGTGTAGGCAGTGAGCTTTTCCATGGGGGCATGATGCATGCCTGTGCCACACAGACACTCACAGGCAGGACTGTAGGCATTAGGAGCTGTGGGGCAGCATGTGTTTTGCCACAGACAGGCATGTGGCAGAATCACAGGTTCCACACACCACTGCGATGCTCAACTGAGCCTGGGGCCTGCTCCTATTGGAAGAGCATCAGCCTGGGAAGATTTGGGGGGTTTACACTGGGACAAAGGTTTCTCCACACCTGCAACATGTATGGAGATTTCTTACACCGTACCATCAAAATATAAATACTATAAGAAATGCAAATATCAAAAACTTTTTTTAACATAAAATATATTAGTGCTGTTACTCTTCAGTTGTTTTCTTAAAAATTAAGCTTCATAGATTTTATCATTGCAGTAAGGGTAGTGTTAACTGGAATAGCACATTTAGTCAACAAACATTTATTGAGGGACAGTAGTCTTCCTGTAGATTGCATATCTCATTAAAACTCTCCAGTGTGCTGTTAAAAGCATTTGCTTCCTTTCATTGAAATATAGGGCCTGCACACAATACATGGCAATGTGGGATAAAGTTTTTAGCTACTGTTTGGGATAAGAGTATTGTAATTGCCATTGAATCTATTTTTTAATGTCTCTGATGGCAAAGGTGGGTGTTGTACTTCTATTATACAGGCTTTGACGGTGTTCCCTTCCTGAAATCATGCTAAATCTCAATATATGCTTGGTTTTTTTGTATATAGGAACATAAGAATTTTAAGTGTTTGTGACGCTTTTGAGACAAGTAGCATATACCAGGGAGAAGATAAACTTCCTTTTCAGTGGTGTAAATCCTCTTGATGATGTCTTTAGGTGAGCCATTGCTCTCTATCAGTAAAGCTGGTGCTCTTTGAGGTCCAGGTACTTGGTGTCTTTTGCACGAACGAGTATCTCCATTTTGCGTGCTAGGCTTCCATGACAGGTTGACTCATTTTATGATGGTGGATTGAGGTTGTTGGCATACGCTGCCAGAAAACTTAGTGAATAGGAGAAGTATATAAACATTATTTAAATATTTTCTGTATTTGTGGGATATCTGTCTATATACACACACATAATGCATTTCTAATTCATGCTTGAACGAACATAACTACATCACTTTTAGTTATGTGAAAGAGGTTCTAGAGTGAAAGTATATGATATGATACTTAAGATATAATAATACACTTCTTGCTTGTTGAGAAAGTCATACAATAGATCTAGAAATGGAAATAATCTAAAATCACCAAATCAGAAGTATTAGGTCAGGCTTTTCCAAGCTGAATTAAAACATATTTGAAAGGAAGATCTCTCAGATGCAGCAAAGTTAGTTTATTTTTGTTTCTCCAGAGAGTTTAAACTAGATATTCATGCTCAGGGTTGAAGAGGAGGTCAGTACCTGTGGGACTTCTGCTGCAGGGACTTGCCTCCCTATGGACACTGCCAGCAAAGCTGCCTGTTATAATGACACTTTTGGTAGTGCAGACACTGGGATTCTTTCTACCATGCATATGGATCCATATGCATCATATTCAGTTTAAGCAACCATCAAATCATAGGAGCTTGGCTCAGTAGTGGTTTGGCCCCTCAATTATATTTAGTACTGTGACTAAAACCTACTGTATTCTCTTCCAGCTATTTTATACAAGGCATAACTTAACTGCTACTTGGGAATTTAGACTGACTATTGTTAATCAGTTTAATCAGTGAAATATCCATGTAATGCTAATTCTTCTAAAGGAAGAATTGAGCACTCTCTGCCTTGACACCACAAGCAATGGATGTGGGCTTAGGCTTTCAGCCTTACCTCTGCATGTTCTTATGTCTGTATATTAAAATGCTGTGTATTGTCTGAAGCCATCAAAACCGTTTTAACTTTACGGCCATCCATTAAACAGAGCAAGCTGCAAACATTCCATTGAATATAACCTTTCTTCAGAGCTATTGATGGACTTCTTTTCAGAGCTAATGAAGCTGGAGTCTGCAACTTGCTTTGAGGTAACTGAAAAAGAAAATGGGAAGAATCAGTCCTATCGATATACCATTGCTGTGTTTCTATTTAGAGGCCTTTTAAACATGCCTTTGCAAACGATTGCCTTAAAGCTTTTAACGTTCTTGCACTGTAAGAATCTGAGTAACATTGTCAGTGCTTATTCACAGCATGCTCTTGGCATATGTTCCTACAGTCCCCATCAGGCAAAATTCTCCCTCAAATTAAATGGGCTTTTTGCCTGACACAGTCTCTCGTTCTAACTAAATTAGCAGTAATATTTTTTGCTCTGAGCACATTCCCTAATAATTGTCCTCCACTAGTAAATACTTCGCCGTATCAGTGTGATACAAGAGCTTTTAATTCTTTAAACCCAGCAACCATCTTTTATTTCAGAACTGGTTCTGTGGGAAGAGGAGATTGGTTTTTTTGTGTGTGTGTGTGGTGAGAGAGATCATTCCTAAAAACAAACCTGAGGGTATAATTAGGATATTGCCTTCTGAAATTACTACTTTAGAATATGTGAAATTTGAAGTTCTTCCCCAGTGAGCACCTTCTGCATTAGGGATTGGGGTAGCCAGGTCTAGGAGGGCTGTGTTCTTTTTTTAATGCTTTTATTTTCCAGGCATGCATTAATATTGACAAGAGGCTGATTCATGCTAGACTACATTTTCAGTATGGATTTAATTCCACCAGGAGTCAGGGTAGTGAAACGTGCTGCATGGCAGCTGGCACAACAGCATTTTTTAATCAAATAATAGATTCCAGCTGGTGGGGAGTCAACTGGGTTCTGAAGCAGACATGACTTAATGCAGGTCTTCCTTATTTCTTTAATAAAGCACATTACCTTTCCATATTAAGCAGATGTAAATGGAGGAGGGGAAGTGAAGGAAAGCAAATCAGCTAGGTTTGCTAGAAGTAAAACTAATCATTGTAACCTCATGAAGTGAGTTAAACAAGGGAGAATATGGGGGTCTGTGTTCTGAGAGGTAAATTAACTTGGGCTCTTCTCACGTATCATGAAATGATCTCTGGTTTGCAGGTGTGCTTGTGATTGCAAGGCTCATTTTCTATACTCTGTCCTTGAATATCGCATGGATTGCTCTTTGGCTACCTACTACTGTCACCAGTAGTCATCCACACATTACTTACCTGGCTAGGTTACAGTATGGTGGTATGAACAGTCAACCCCAGCAACCATGTGGGAGTCTTTCTGGTGTCACTGAACTGAACATCATTTCAGACACACCTTTTTCAGTAATGCCTTTTTTTTCGCTCTCACTAAAAGTGTAAAGATTTTGATAGGATCAGGTAGTGAGGACCTTATTGCTTTGTACAGCTGAAACAATGTATTCGTGCTGCAAAGCTAAATCTAATGGTGTTGGAAAGGTCAGTGCATATTAGAAAATGTTTACAGGTGCTGTCTTTTCAGTGATCTTTCTTGTTAGCATCTATCCCACGATCTAAGCTTGGTACTTGGCCAGGACAAGCAACTCATTCGTCTCATCTTGTTTACCAGGGCTTAGGTCATGCTGTTGAAAGAAATGGAAAATGCTACAGCCCCCCCCACCCCCCACCCCGTACATTGGCTAACGCTTTTTCTTCTCCTGGTTTTCTCCCTGTCTGAAAGCTGTAAGCAATATATGCTTGCTAGTTGTCTTTCTGTTATTTCACCATTTGGTGGTCTTCGCACAACTGAGATGAAGTTTAGCATCACACCACCAGAATCAGCAGGGTCTTTGTGGGAGCAGGTATTCTGCTGTCTTGTTTGCAACTGAGGAGCGTGAACCTTTGTGGAGCTGGTAACTCCCATCCCTTTAGCTTGGGCTGCAGAGATTTGGTATTTCACAGAGCCCAGATGGAAAGTAAATAGAGTACTAAAAAGCATTATCTGATGTCAGGAGACCGTTTCTGAGCTGAGTGATCCTCATTCTCTCCCAGTCCCCCTGAGGTCACTTGTTTCAATCAGGAGCTGCTGCACGATAGCAAGATGAAAGGTGTTGGAAGCAATCAGACTTCTTCATGACATCTGCTGAAAGTTTGTTACAAGCTAAGTTTTTTCTTAAAAAAGAAAAAAAAGCTTTTATTTTTACTTTTGTGTTTTTATTTATTTGTGTATTTAGAACGTCATCCTCAGTAAGAGTTCTGTGGAAGAGTAATAAGGAATCTTTTTATGTAGATGGCTGCAATTAATATAAATCTATCAATCCAAACTAGCAAGAAAGTATTGAGTGCAGTGTTTTTTGCACTACCTTCTGACAGGATGGAAAAGTGATGAGAGAAAAACAAAGCCAAATTGATCTCATAATTTCAGGAGTTGTCTTGAAAATAAAAATAAATATTCACATAGCTTCAATTTATTGCCTGTACTTTTAATATGATGTTTCTGTAGTTATTGTCTGTTTCTGACATTACAGTATACAGTAGAGACCTTCTGTGTTAAATTTTGGTTTTGCCATGTCAGTTGCCTTGTTCCTTATGTAGCTTATTGATATCATAAGTAAGTTTAAAAATGGTTCTGAATGTGGAAAATGCACGGAAAAAGTAATCTGAAATATAGCCAGTACTGGTAGGGGTTTGAAGGAGATGCTTAGGTAAGTTTTTCTATTGAGTGTTATAAAAAAATCATACTAATCTTCTGTTGTGCATTGGTAATTCAGGAGATGCACTGGAAGCCTGGTTGCTTGTGTAGGTGGTCAAACCTCATTTATTTTGATATAAAATGCTAGATTTGAAGCTTACTTTTTTTCATACAGAAGCAATACTGGGCCTTTTTGGAATGTTCATGAAACAACATGGAGAAAAAAAATCATCCCAGAGCAGCCAAGTATGTTTTGCCCAGGCACTTTCCTGTACACCAAGAGCTCAGCGTCAGGTCTCTCATCTAACACATCCTGAACAAACGCTGTTTAATGCAGACAGTCAGTGGCTTTTGGTCAGTAACTGTTATCTCCTGTTTTCTCCTGCTCTCTTTCTTCATCTGGAAATCTTAATCCACATCTGGGAAATACTTCTGATATCCACTTCCTTGGGAAGTGATGTATTTCTGAAAAACATATGCATTGCCTTCAGTTTCAAGACAAATTTGATAAATTTGGAGTCAGTTTTGGTAATCTAAACTAACATGGGTGAGCAGTGGATATGTTCATGTTTTCAGAGGGACCTTTATGCTCTCTAAGGTCTGTGCTGATGCGTGTCCAACAGTTGAGGTTGTGGTGACCAGGTTAAAGGTAAGGGTTTGTCTACAACCTTGTTGACTGGACTGGCGGTAGACACGTTTTCCTTTGGGTTTTTGTTTCCTTTGGGTGTATTGATTTTCATGTGCCACATGCGAAGATTTGAACAACAGTTGTTGGGTTTACTGAAGTTGTGTCAGATTTGCAGGATTCATTTCCATGAAAACTGATAAATGAAGGGTAAAAGATTACATATTGGTTTAAGAAAGCAGCTATTTCAGAACTAATTAGCCTATTTATGAAATAATCTAATAAATATTTAATTATTTGCTTGATTCTTATAAACAAATACTTGTGCTTGTAGATGCTAATTACTTAAGCAGAGCTCTTCACTTTGCATGGGCAGAGTTATATTTGTGTTGAAGTGTTTGTTGTGTTCATGCCAAAAACCGACCAAAAACCCTCATTAGGATCTGATCCTTCAAATGTGCATGTGCTTAACTTGACTGCTCAAATAAGGTTGTTTTGGCAGTGTTGATTTCAATACTTTGATTATGAAATACCTAATGTAAGGGGGGGAATTAATACAGCAGTGGTGTTGATCTGTATAAACAGCCATTAATGACTACACGTTACACCCTTCCCTGGAGGCAGAAAACCATGCTTCTGCTGAGTTGATGAATTAAACGAAGTTGCTCACCAGAGATATTTACTGTCTTGAGATCCATTTTGCTGCTTCTATCTTAGCCTGAACTCGGACTTCCAAGTGACTCTTCCTGTATTTTACTGTACATGGGTTTCTCTGGGTGCTGCTTTCCAGTGTTCAGGCTCTTACTCCTGTTCACAGTGTTACCTGTGATATCTTTGTCTCGGTTCCCTGAGCTAGACTAGGGAGAGCACAAAGACATTTATAAAGGTAAACAAGAATATTACTTGAGTGATTTTACAACAGAAGATAATTTGTTTGCCCAGTGGAAGAAGAATGTTTACTATCTAGCAAGGAAGAAGTACTTTCACTTCAGGCTTTACTAAGCGGAAAAAAATTACTGCATCTTAATGCTGACTGGAGGAGGCCCTGAACCTCTCATGTAGATACCAGCTGAGGTTTTTGGGGATACAAGAGTCTTGGGACCTAGCACGGGATGGGCTAAGGCAAGATGAAGAGAGAAGTATGGGAATAAAAATGAAAAGCCATGTAAAATTCATGAAGGGTGGGAAAAGGATATCAACAAGAAGATGGCAAGGGTGGATTTCTATGATGGTTGCTTCTGAAGGATGGCTGGCAGACACTCCATCTGACAGCATTTCATATGCATTTCTGCCTGGCCAAGATCTCATTTATAAATCTAAGAAGGTATTTGAATTTCTTCTGTGCTACTCCTGTGTGGAGTTCTTCCTGTGTTGGTTTCTGTGTTTATTTTCTCAAAGGAGAAAAAATTTGCAGACTCCCCAAATATTCTAAGAAGAAAAGCCAGCCCTTTATTTGAGCTGGCTCTCAATATGCAGAAAGTTGCCTCCAAAAGAAAATGCTAATGTTTGGCTTTGGGCTTTCCTGGGAACACAAATAAACTCCTGTTTATTTTTTGTCTTTGGAGATTTTGTAGGTGTTTTTATTTCTTCCTTGTTCTTTGAAGCCTTTTTTGCTACTTGTTTAGCATCTCACATAACTTTGATATTTATCTTTGCAATAGAGTAATTTACATGAAGATATGCAGGGGTTTGAGAATGTTTCCTTAACCAGTAGACAGAATAGGAAGTTAAAAATCATCTGTTTTCCATTTGGTGTCTATTTTGCAGCGCATGTTGAAAGAGACATATGCTGCTGCATGTATGATGAGGCTAATTCTGTCTTTGCCTTAGTGGAGTCGTTGACACTGAGCTTCTATTCTGATGAATTAAATGAGGAATTACGAATTTAGGTTCACAGTAGGCTCTCTGGAGATTGCTTTGTTATTTGCTTGCTCAAAGCTCTCTGAAACTCACCCAGTCCCAGGTCCACCCCTGCCACTGCTCTATTTCCTGAGGGTCATCCAAAGGAAGCTAGGAGTGATTAAAGGCTTCAGGCGCTTCGGGTACAGCCCTGCTGTGAAGCTAAAATCAGTTTTACCTGATGAAGGGAAAAAACCCTACGTAGGTCAGATTATCCCAGTCTTCCCAGAGTTCTGTTTGCTGAGGCTACTGATGGCACTCCTAGTACCTTGGAGCATCAGAGACTCATGGAAATGGAGTACTGTAAAGGTGAATTTGTGAGTGGATAAATTTGTCCTTGACTCCACAACATTTGCAGATTGTCTAAGTCAGGGATACTGCAGAGGATGGCCTGTAGCCAACCACATGATCATTTTGACTATGCACATCTGAGCCTCCATGAATGGCATTGAAGGGTTTCTTTTTAATGGGCATGTTAAACATGGGACAAATTTAATTTTAGTATTGTCATTTAAAGTAATTTCTGATACAGATGATTTGCTGGCAAATGAGACATTAGGTCTACCATAATTTGGGGCTCATCCAAATTTCTGCTCCTCTGAATGCAGCTGATCCAAATGATGGTTCAGCTATGCATAGTACTTTTAATGGAAATGAGTTGTTCTGACTGTGATGATGAATGCAATAGATAAACCCTCTGTGCATTAATAACAAAAATGTACCTGCTGTCACCTCCTTAAAAAACCCTGAAACCTCAGTGTGGTTGGCTGTTACTATCATCCACTGCAAGTGGAGCCTGTTTTAAACGCACAAACACCTCAAATTTCCCCATGGGTATTTTTAGTGCAGGATATAGTGTTACTATTGCGTATCTGAAAATACCACAAAAAATTTATGTATATAAGAATATTGAAAAATTGGCAAAACAATCTAACTCAGTATCAAAGAAAAGAAACTAAAGCTTAGAATAAAACCCTCTATACTGAGGCATGTCATATTTTATACAGCAGTCACACTGTATAAAATATTCTGTCAAAATTTCCCAATTCAGGCAAAATTTCACTGTGCACGAGGATACTCATCCCAGCTTTACTAAAGTAAGGACAGTAAAATTTTTGTACAACCTAAATGTGTTGTGCATGTATAGGAGAAATGGCTATCATGAGATTTCATTGCATTCAGGTTCATGATGACCTGTCTTTTTACTTTGATTTTCCCCCTGACTTGTAGTTACTGAAATCCCTAAAGATTACAGGGCAAAATGCCTGAAAGTGCTCTTTAATGCCTGATAGTAAAGCTCTGAGAGTGTTATACACACATTTTAAGCACGCAGACAATTGAAGGATAGTGCAGTATGCAGTATAGAGGTCTTACTGAAGAGGTACATGGGATTTTGTGGCTTATGATGGACAGTCTTTGATATAACAGTTTCAAAAATTAGATTAGGGTGTATATAATTTAAAACTCTTCCAATTGCGCTGTAAATTTAATGGCAAAGTTTTGTTGAAATAAGCTCTTGTGGTCTGTAAGGAAGAAAATCAATCAGTGTGAACCTTATCATTTTTCTGTATCCATGGTAGGGATGCAATTAAATTCAGCCTGAGAGGTCACACTGTGGGGTATGCATTAACCTCGCACTAACCCTGTATATGATACTGCCACTGAGAATGAGCTAATAAAGGTATCAGTTGGAGCTGTACGTTTGTTCTCATCTTTACAAATCTATCTGTGTTCACGCATACTTCTAATTACATCTTTGTGCATAATATTAGCAGATATCTAGGGTATTTGCAGTGCTACTAATTAGGCTTTGGGCTAGTGTACAGTGGAATATACAGCAAAGTTCCACAGTTGGTGGCTGGAAACACTTAAACTCATTTGCTGAAGTTGATGTTAATGCAGGGATGTGTCAATGAGACAAAGCTTTGCTTCATTTCCAGACTCTGATGATATTTAAAACAGCAGCTGCAAAAAGTGCATTTAATTCCAAAATGCAGCAGAGTTTCTGAACGCCATTTTCATTATACAGATTTGCTCCAGATGGAAGAAATTAAATACCTCATTGAGAACTGGACAAGTACTTTGGTGGTGAAGAGACTCTTGACCTTTTTAACCTTTTAAATTAAGTTACAGGGAGGTACTTGATTTTAGGTTTGATTTGGAAGGCCTCTTTAAAGAGGAACCACATGTTTCCCATAACTGCTATTAGAAAAGCCCAATACAGAGAGATATTAAGAATGTCAGTGCAGTTTCAGGGACAAGTTAGAGAAACATATCCAGCACGTCTTTTCCAGAGACTAACAGTGAGAGGTCATCAGATTTTACTTCTAAAACATTTCTGCTCCTCCCTGGAAAGACATTTACTGTTACACGAGATTTCAGAATTTCTAATGAATATATTGAACAATGGGGCATTAGAATGAGAAATGCAAAATTCATACATCACATTATGAGTTAGATCCAGGGGAAGTGGATTTGGGCAAATAGAAGCCTGTTAGGCCAATCTTTAGAGTCTGTAATATTTTAGAGCAAATTTTAAACAAGATAGTAGTCAGGGAAGAAAACAGAGAGTGGGAGTAAATAAAAAATTATTAATAAATATTTTGTGCCAAGGGTAGCCGTTTCATCTTCAGTTCTGTTGCTGGACAAAAGCAATAGATGTAATCCATCTCAATTTTGATAAACAATTTGAATATGGTTCCCATATGAAGGTCTATCAGTATGGTAAGAAAAGAAGGAGATTTGTCAGTATGGTAAGAAAAGAAGATTTATAGAATGAATTTTAAATAGGTAGAGAATTTAATAAAGAGGAGATGGCAACATTAGTCTTGAAACGGGAGTGTTGGGCTAAAGGGGGACTGCTAATTAAGTTCCTCAAAGGAGATGAAACATGTTTAATATCTTCCTATCACTGTCACAAATAAGTAGTAGCATGCTTATGAATCTACAGATGACTCAAAGGTAGGAGTCACTGACATTTCAGAAGAGATTCATAGCATTGTGCAAGAAGAATAAGGTTTTCCTCCAAGTTGGTGTAATAGTGCATGAAATGTAATCGTGCCAATGCAAGGCTGTGCTTTCAGGGAATAAGCATCTGAATTCAGTTTGTAGCTGGGAACTCATCAGTTGAAAATCAGGAAAAAATAAATATGGGTAATGAGGTCATCTAGGACCATGATGTTATATCTTTGGCCTATTGTAGATCTCGGATCCTAGGGCCTATCCTATCTAGGATTAAGCTACCAGTATGATGCTACTGTAATAAGATAAATGCATGCTGATAGGATAGGTATTTCTAGCAGAGAAAGAAAGTATTAACAACATATTTTGAAATGTTGACAGTGCACAATGAGGATAGTGTGTACCATTCACATTAAAGAAAGACAGAGCCTTGGGTGGCATGGTTTAGTGTGAGATGTCCCTGCCCATGGCAGGGGAGCTGGAACTAGATGATCTTAAGGTCCTTTCCAACCCTAACTATTCTGTGATTCTATGAGTTCAGCCCAGAGCAGGCTCACAGAAGGGCTCTCAGGATAACCAGGGGGACAACGGATCACGTGTTGTACCAGAAGGCACTGTAAAAACCTTGGCTTGTTCAGGTAATAAAGCAGATGAGATACTGCTGTCTTCAGGAGGGTAAATACACAGGAGGAAAGTAAACACCAGGGGGTGAAAGGAGCTAAATTTTAGGTGAGATGATAGAGCGGACATCAGGAAAGTAAACAGACCATGGGTGAAGTAAAGCCAGACAATAGAAAACGGTCCCCGGTTATCTCTGAAATTTGTGACCAGCGTTTTCCTGGGTGTAGCAGAGGTAAAATATAAAGAGCAGCTTGAGGATGGAGTTTCTTCAGTTGATGAGAGGGACTCAGGAGCTTTCTTGCAGTCCTGTGCTCCTGTATGTAGTTAAGGTGTTTCTCTTGAGGAGTGGGTTGTGCACGTGCCTCTCTGTGTGTGGATGTTTTAATTAACTTGCTAGCTGCTTCCATGTGTTTGAAGCATTCCCCTGTGGTGCACGTGTCTGTGCACTGTGGGCAGCATGAATGAAGATGTGTTTTTGTGCACGCAGCTGTAGCATGGCAGAAAAAGGGAACACTTAAGAGACAGCAAACTCTGCATGTCCTGGAGGGACAGTTGTCAGTCACATCCACTCATCTGGGGCCTTCTGCTGTTGTGGGAATGTGCTGTGTTCCTGTTCCTCCTTGGATGGCCAGTGATCACTGCTGATGAGCACAACCTAAATATTGCCCTGCCTGCAGAGAAACAGAAAATCTCTCTCTTTCTACAGCACTTTGATTTCCCTCTTGGAAGACTACTTGTTCTGTGAAGGAAACTTAAGCAGTTCCACAGAATCTTAGGAGAGTTGCGGTGGCAACAGGCCTCTGGAGTCATCTGGTCCAAACCCTTGCTCAGGCAGAGCCACCTAGAGCCGGTTGCCCAGATTTTTTAATATCTCCAAGGATGGAGATTCCACTACCTGTGGAAGTTTTTCCGTGGGAGTGGGTTGACATCACACAGACAGGCATTAGAGGGGAAGATTCCTGCCAGTTGCAGGAAGGTTTGGAGTTGGAATGAGGTTTAGGTAGCTAAGATGCAGGAGATGAGAGAGAGACGAATCCTGATTGTGTGGTGCCACATCCTGCATTCACATAGTTCCGAAATGCAGTCTGGAGCTCTTGAATTGATTCATTGGTCAGTTTGACTTTCCATGCCAGGTACACTATGGGTAACTACCAGCTGTGCTGTGCCATGTTCCAGCAGCGTATGCTGCCAAAAGGAGACACATAGGTACCCTTAGATGTTGTAGTTGTGCCATCTATGCTCTGAGCAAAGCATTGCTTCTCTGATGCTTACATACCGCCATTGGGAGAGGAACTTGGACATGTGAAGAAGGGAGATTCAGCATGAGAGGAGGATGTAGCAGGTGATTTGCTGGGCTTAGAGGCCATACAGGCAGGCCTAGGGGACGGCAGCTCTGTGCCAGGGCCATGCTTGTGACGCTCGGGCAAGAGCAGGTGCTGCTTCTCTGCTCTTGTCACTGCTCATATTCCCTCCTTGCATTGGTCCTCTGAGGTTCATAGGGCTCTGTGGATTTCAGGAGAAAGCATGTGTCACGATTTCTGCTCTCCCTCATCTTGAAAAAGCAGAACTTAAGATTTCATAGGAAATCCATCCATTTGTTTCATTAATTCATATGCTAATGCTCCTCTTTCTTTAACTGCCACACAAGGAAAGAGTGGGGATGACAGTTTATTCCACTTAGGGCACATTACACAATGGTTATCGGTAGTGGGGCTGTATTTTGAAATATCTGCATCTTTTTTTTTTTCCTTAAGATTAATCTCACCTAGTTTCCATGCTTATATTGTTTACACTTGACATGAGTTGCTATTTCTTCCAAATATATTAAACACATTAATCTAGTTTTCATGGCTGAAGCAGGAAAGTATTGGACAGATTTCACTGGTTTTGTTCCAAGAATTTTACTTGCTGATTTACTCTGCTTTGAGAGTGAGATTGTCTTTTGTGTCAGACGGGCAGCATGGCAAGCCAACAAACGTGAGAATCGAGAGCGACTTGATGCTGCAATCAAGAATTTCTTTCCTTCATCTAGTTCTGTTTCATACCAACAGAAATGGCACATCTCCCACCTTTGTGTGGGTACAACTTCTGCATTCTGCAGTGCATCCTCAGTAGTTTGATCAGGGCTTTCCCCAGGGAGACAGAGGAAGCTGTGGCACTGTCCACCAAACCCACCACTTCTCTTAAGAAAAAGCTGTTTCACAGTCCAAAGGAGCAAATGGGTGTGATTGTGTTTTTCATGGCATAAAAACCTATGAACATGCTCAGGAACCATGCACTTCACTGTATAATTTCCTGGTTGATGATGGCTTAAAATTGTAAAGCAGTTGTGTTAATTTTTATATAACAGTGTGGTGAGGGATCAAGAATACTACTCAACCAGTATTGAACTTAAACTTGGACACTGAGGTCCATAGGCTTATTCACCTAATACCTCTTGAATTTAGTACAGGTGATAATCACTGTCAACCTTATCATTGCCTGTTCTTGAGGAAAGCGGAAATACAAACTTGCTTGTTCAGTCATGAGAGGTGATTTGACAATGGTTGTCATAAACTCATTACACAAAATGAAGACAATTAGCTCAGAAGTTCACATTCTAATTATTGTTGCAGTTCAGACGTAGTGTGGGAACTATTCTGTTTCAGAGAGTAAGGGAATACTAGCTCTTTCAGTCAGAAGCCTTATTATTTTTGTATTATTACTGTCAGCATCATGATCCTGCCAAATGAAAATATGTATCCAGACATTACGTGGTCTTCTGCTTTTCACAGCCCATTTTTTCTGTCTGTTGATGAGTGCAAGTTCTTTCACCATGATTTGGAACTTCTTAATGGTGTCAGCAAAGAAATGTCCATTCCCACACTGTTAAATGAGAAATTTGTGGCTGTTCTTCCCCTTGGGGTGGGAGAGGATCTAAGAAGATTGTGTTACAGAAGATTGATTTCTGCTCTTCATGTAAAAGGGAAATGTGTTTCTAATCTGGTTTGAGATAAGAATTCATAGCGACCGTCTGCGTGAAGTTTTACCCATGGTGATTTAAAAGAAAAAAGAAAATAAGAAATCTGGCTCAAAATCTCCGGGCCTTTTGTTTTGTTTTGGGGTGTTTTGTTGTGTTTTTTTTTTAATATCCCTGAATAAAGTTTCCTTGTCTGGCCTCTGAGGGAAGAGCATCTGCTTGAAAGATGTCTTTGGAGATTCTGGGTTACTACTCTTCACCTTTTTGAACAAGTTTTTCTATCATGCTACCTTATGCAGCCAGTGAGAAGTCTCCAGCTGTTGTGGGCAAGCTCTGTACTATATAGACATTACCTAGTCTCATCTGACTTCATTAGAGAGAGAAACATACTTCACTCCTTAATGTGAATGTCTTTGTTCATCTTCTCCCTAAAAAAAATAAATTTGACACTATGATTTGCTTTCGTTAGTCACAATTTTGACAGATCTACTAAAAAGTATCATGCCTCACATTTCATCCTATTAAAAAGAAAATTACAACAGAATCAGAGGGCTGATAATACTTAGAAAGTTCAATCTATGCTTAAATTTTTCATTGTCTTTGACAGCCTGTTTAGAAAGTCTGTGTAAATTCTAGTGTGGATTTTCAGTAGGTTTCAGTTAATACATTTATTGGGATTTGCTAATACTTCATTCTTAGGTTGCATTCTGTTCCCACAGGAATGCCCCTGGACATTCAGATAATTATCCTTTATTCACATAAATACTTACACTAATATTTAACATTCACATTACATTAAATAATGTACTTACATTAATGTAATATATTGACATTAATCTCAATACAAATGTAAAATGTTAATTGCATGTGCTTGAACTGTATTAGGTTAAGCA
Organism: Neopsephotus bourkii; assembly: GCF_033783945.1. Lineage (NCBI taxonomy): Eukaryota > Metazoa > Chordata > Aves > Psittaciformes > Psittacidae > Neopsephotus > Neopsephotus bourkii. The sequence continues at coordinate 12,356,769 of NW_026902293.1, read as the reverse complement.
TGCTACTGGGTATCATAGGGGAACAGTGTTCCCAAAACTCCTTGACCTGCTTCACTGCAGGAAAGCAGTTAAAAGCCAAACGAGGAGATGAAAATATCTTTCACAGCTGTGACAGCACAACATATGTTACTACTTTGTGTGAAAATGAACAGAAGCAATTTAAACTCTGCATTTGGCCGATTAGTCTTATGGTGTTTTTTCTTTGACAATAAAGATGCCCTTGGCAAAACCTATCCAGAAAGGACAGAGTGGGTATTCCTGCAGAGGCTGCCCAGCACATTGGGGTGTTTCTGGCATACAGATACTTGTAGCAGATGTTTCCAATTAACTGTAATAATTCTGAAAAATAAATGAACTTTCTTCAGGATCTTCTCAATGAATATCGATGTGGCAGCCATCTCCTCAGCCTGGAAGGCTTGGAATCTTGGTGCTCAGGGTGGAGATGATAAAGAATTGAAAAGCAACAACCTGGCAGGTCCTTGTATAGGGGGAGAATGAGGATAGAACTTTTGTCTCAGTTTCTCTGTCTTTCCTGGGTTTTCTCCTCCAGCAAGCCCTCCCTTGTGGTCAGCCCCAGGTGCCTGTCAAGGAAGGCAGCCAGGCAGCCAAGGCAGTGCCTGGGGACAGGGCAATGCCACCATCTATCCACGATGCACCACACCAGGGTGTCGTGTCCAGGAGAGACATTCATTTCTGCAGGCCAGTGTGGATGGCTGTGTTAAACCCCTAGGTGAGCATAGTGCCAAATTAAAGGATGTTTTTCTTGGGCGCTCCACAAGAGTGTTCTGTCTGCGGAGACTCGTGAGCTCCTCCAGGCTCCAGCAGCTCAGAAACATTTCAGTGACGTATGGAGAGTGTGGAGGTTTCTGGTATGGATCTCTTCAAGGCCCCAGGACTCTTCTTGTCTGCTGTCTGCCAGCAGATGGGAAGCTGTACTATTAAAAAAATAAAAGGCAAAGAGTCTTTCTGAACTTGCACACAATTTTATACGGCTTTATTTTAGCTTAGTTACATTTCTGATTGAGTCTGTATTGCTTTATTTTCTTCCTTATAGGTGTATTTTTTTTCATCCCTTTAACTAGGTCTAAGGAGTATTGATTTGAACTTGATGATTTAAATATTCTTTTCTCTTTGTATTTTTTTGTAGTGCACCAGTACTTTTGCCAGTTTTAATTATTACTCTTTTCATAGCTTTGTTGCAAGACACATCTTTGCTCTGGTTTCACCTCATTCTTCCTATACTCTTAAACTCTTACATTTTTAATTTTTCAGCTCATATGTTAGATTCCACTCTTTGGCAGTGATTGCAAGCATCACCAGTGTCATTTATTTGCTTTCAATTTTGCTCCTTTAAAAAAAACATTAAAGCCATGAAGCAGATTATTTGCTTAGGCATGCTCTGTTTTAAGGTTCTGAGACAGGCTTCATGAAAACATGTGAAAGCTTTGGCTTTCAAGGAAACTGGTGTAAGGTTTTCTGGAGGTTTCTGAAGTTTTGTCCAGTGGAAAGATATTAAATCTTGTTTCAGGGCACTTTTCTTAAACTTTGTCTGGAAGGCCACCAAACAGAAAGCTTCAGGCTGGTGAATCTCTGGTGGGCATCCAGCCCTAGCCACTAAGCTCACTGATCTTGCTGCGTCTTGTTTTAGCACAGATATCCATCTAACCTGCTTATCCTGAGTTGTCTCTATCTTCCCAGGGGCTTGAAAATCCATCTTTTGCCTTTCTAGCTTCCAGACCCTCTTGCAGTGCTCTGGGGAGTGCTCCACACTGATGGTACAGAAATGATGGGCTGTTCCAATGGCCAGAATCAGGTATTCTCAAGCAACAGGGAGAGTGCTGTGTCCTGATATATTTTCTCCATTCAGCTCTCCAAAGACTCCTCATTTGTAGTGTTTGCAATGTGTCCTGCTTGGGATGCTGCAGAGTCAAGGTCCCAGTCTTGAGCTGGGGCCAACCTAGCTATGGGGAACAAAAATTCCTGGCTGATGTTGCTGCCCTGATGATATGGCTCTTAGATATAAAAGCTACCAGGAATTAATCTTCCTTTTCATTCCCATTTATCGCTCTGGCCTTTTATGCGACAAGGGTATTAGTGCAGTTGCAGTGCAGACCCATTGTGCGGAATCCTGCCCACTGCTGTCCTTTGACACAAGCCTCCATGCTGCTTCTTTTGACTTCTAAAAACTGAGCCTCACAAGCCACAAAGGGTCTGTGTAATGTTTCTTTAGAGAAAGCCCAACTGACTGTGTATAATCTTAAGCCACTTCATTTTCCAGTACTTTAGTTCGCATTATCCTCTTTCAGGACAGAATTACATGTTAAAAGACAAAAAGTTTAATGCTACCAAATAGCTCCTTGCAAGACTTTTTAAAGGGAATTTCTTACTAGTTTTCAACATTTGGGAGTGTCTCTAACTTAACTGCAGTCAGGAAAACACCGAAGATAACGTCTCTGAGGTGATAGGAATTCTTCGTGTTGCACATGTGCAGCTCTGTTTTGTTTTCGCAGGTACACCTACCATTTGGACACTATTATTAAGAACGTAAAATTATATGGAGGAGTAGGGGTTTTGCTTTTATCTTTTTTACATTGAGGCAGAGTTGAGGATAGCAAGATGATGCTGAGTAAAAATAATCACATCTGTGACTCTTCTAGGGCTAACATCAAAACAAGAATGAGATGTGACAAGGGGTCATGAACAAATGGAATTGATAAAGCTGAAAATACAAACGTGAAAGGAAGCAATTCCTGTGAACTCCATCTGTACTGAAAAAGACTGTATCAAGAACAGGGTTTGAATTTTTTTGGCTGGGCACTTGCATGGCACAGAATGTAGTTAAAACAATTCCTGTAAAAGCTTCTTCCTAAGCAGGCAGATGTCTGGAGGAATAGATGACTGACACGGTACTGCAGGCTCATGGCAGGCAAAGCGGTGGTGTTCCTGCATGCTGGATGAGGTTCTGGACTTTTCCACCTGCACAAAGCCAAGTGTTTCTAATGATTTCAGCAGGGCAGTATGGAACAAAAATTTATATAAGCAAAAAATAGGTTTTAAAGTGGCAAACATAACAGGAATACAATCCTTCAGATTATTTGCAGTGGTTATCCCCATCCGTTTTAACCACTTCTGGCCAGAGCTCAGTGAGAACAAAGCCACAGTCATCTGAAATTATTTTCTAGGAGTTTTGAGAGATGCTCTTGCAGGACAGCTGAAGCATTAATGTAGTGCTGCTTTGGCGTGCCTGGGGATTTATGTTGTGTTAATTCAATGATGAATCAAGTAGGCAATATCCGGTGCTTTGGGTGTTACTGCTAATGCTGAAAGGGCTAGAGTAGCCAGCAGGAAAAAGACAGGGATGCGGTTGTGGCAAAGAATGGCTGAAGAACGGGAGCACAGAGTAGGACATGGTAGGTCACAGGTAACAGCAGAGCTTAACTGTCTTGTCTTTGCATCTGTTGACAGTGGGTTTGCAGAAGCGTGTACGCTGGGTGGTAAATACAGGCTTTGTCTGGAGGTGTGACTCCAGTTGCTTACCCTTTTGTGCCTTCCTCCACATTTGAATATTGTTACAGAAAATCTAGGTAACACTGTGTTTTACTTTTTGAAAAAAGGAGCCATTGGCAGTTGTTGCTGTGTCAGTAAGAACCAACACACAGGCCAAAGCGTTTGACACCTCCTGTGCTTACTGACAAGATTGAATTAATGTGAAGAAAAGCCTCCTATTTAAATGAGCAAATATCTAAATGACTGCCTAACATATTAATGTTTGTTCACACGAAGCTTTTCTTGGTCATAAACTCATAAAATACAAGCAAATCAGTTTTGCTTTGTCAGGATTTGGAATTAATGGAAAGATTGAACTTCAAAAAATAAAACTAACCAGCCAACCAGACAAAGCTGCTTCATAAAGAGAGGCAAGGAGATTTCTCTGTGTCTGCAAGACCTGTAATTTTTGGAAGCATATCTGTCAGCCAAGTTATATCTCTGTGCTAATAGCATTTATTGGAGAAGATCCGTATATGGCTGGTATTTCACGTGCTTAATGTCTGTGGTTTAGTTTTGAAGGGGCTGCACATGTGAGGTAACCCACCCTTCTCTGAGTTTATTTCAGCAATTAGAAAAGTAAAAACATCAAGAGACCTGCATTAATTGGCCTGATGATTGGGATTGCTGGCTGTGATGCTTCCAGGAGCAGAGAATAGGAGTTCATTTCCCAGGGCTTGCTTTCCAAGCTGGTGTTCCTAGGAGACTTGTTTGAGCAAAGATTCAGGCTTTGACTCACTGTGACTTCTGGTGTCTAATACAGAGAGAATGGTAACAGCTACCCCAAAAATCTGATTTTAAAAGTGGGGAAACAAGAACTAATATTTTGTCTTTGGGGAGTGTACAGATTGAACATTATTCCTGAAACACTTCAGAGAAGGTCAGATTTTCCTAAACATACTGCACGATTAATTTGTTTTCTCATAGTGTGTAAGGCACACTCTCTTGTTAACAGTGCTTTGCTGCCTGATTCCCACAGCAGCAGCAAGTGATCTTATCTGAAGTTAAGATGCTCTCCATCATTGTGGGACTGTTGCTGACGTCTCAGCAGCAGCAGTAAGGGTCCCTACTGGGGGCTTCACAGCTGGCTGCAGCTGCTCTGATGCCTTCCTCACAGAGGGAGGAAAGTGCATGAAAAAGGAGAAAAAAACCATAAGGAAATCCATTAACAGCTGTTAGGAAGGGAACAAGCTATGGCTGATAAATTTTAGTACAACAGAAACTTATTTCTGCAAAGCCACCTCCATGTTGCTATGACTGATGGCTGTGAAACAGGGTGACACCTCTTCCCGGGACTGTGCTGGGTGGCAGGACAATGGAGATGGGGAGCCCCAGGCTTGTTTCCTGCTCTGACAAATGCTTCCTGGCTGTGGTAGAGGTGCTGGCAGGGGTACTGCCCCCAGCCACTGCTTTCTCTGTAGTCAAGGGAAGGCAGCTCTGTGAAACCCAGGCTGTCAGTACGGAGGGGGGGAATGCTTTAGGTGGGGGGAAGCACATGAGGGCTTTTTTACTTGTTCATCTCCCCTCAGGCTTAACAGAAAATGTTTTTTTCACATCCCTGTCTGCCCATCTGTCTGCTTTGCTGTGGGAGAAAACACATGCTGAAGCCTATACAATTCCCATGGATTTAATGCAAATACTGAAGAAGAATTTCAGGACTTGGTTAAGTGTGGGTTTTTTTTTCTAAAAGTAGTCTTATGTGATCCTCTGTCGTGTGCAATTACATCTTCTGGCAAAGTTTCCTTGGTTAACAAATACAGTGTCTGATCTCTGGTTTAGGATTTTATTCTAGCATCTGTCCCAGTTCTGTAAATTGGCATACGCAATACTGTTTAGTGTCTTGTCTAATGTATTTTGTCCAGCACAGAGACTGGAGGTAGTGAATAGGCTTCTGCTAACAGACTGGCTACCTCAGCAACTTCTGTAAAAATGACAGGTCACATTCAAAGATTAAAAAGAAAAAAATCTTTGTAATCCACAAGTTATTGCAGGATTCCTTAAGCATAATGTTCTGTTCCCACTGACAGAGTGATTTAAAAGGTTATTTTCCAGAGGCAAGAGGCATAGAAATGTTCTGGGAAGCCCTCTTTCTCCAGGCACTGGTCAGAGCAGGGATGCTCTGTGCCTTCTGTCCATCAGTCCACTCCATCTGCCACCTCCCATACATGGGACGAAGGTGGCTGCTGATGGCACACAGACAGCAGGTGCCTGCAGAACATGTCCACTGGAATGAAGGCATCATGGTAGATGGCAGCCTGGTGATGGTGGTCTCTCTCAGCAGCTCCTCTTTGGCTTTGCCTGCTTTATTGAGCCATGGTCCTGTAGTGGACTTAAAAGTCACGGGGTAAAGTCTCCACTGCAGATACTGGCTTTCCTGTATGGCTGATGGAGTAGAAGCATGCCAAAGGCTGAGCCTCTGCTGGCTCTTACTGATTCCTGATGCTCGAGAGGTTTGGAGGTTTTGTTTTGGTTTTTAATAGCTAATAAGAACGTCGTAAAAACTAAACCAACCAGCTTCTGTTGCTGCCATGGTGTGTGATTGGGGCAAAAACTTTATGGGCAGATACTTTCAGAGGTTTTAGAGAGCTCCCCAGGTTGTCAGACACTGGCTTACTGGGCCACTTCACTCTCAGAAATGTTTGCTGAAGATATACTTGAAAATCAGGTCAGGGTCCAGTTTCTCGGTACCCTTATGCAAGCCTGGCTTTATCAGGTACTTGAGAGATTGGCTATTTTAAGATTCCTTTTTAATTACTCTCTGAATTCTTTCAGTCCAGCCTTGTGAAGCAAGTTTGGGTGAGGCTTTCAGATATGTCCCAATCCATCCATGGTGACTATGTCTAAGCGAGAACAAAATATCAAAGGACAATACAGTATCAGATATAAAACCAGGTCTGGTCCCTCACAAGTAGTGTGAAGTTCAGGTAAAAAGCATAAAATCCCAAGACAGCAGTAGCAGAAAGGAGCTGTAAATGCTTTCTCATACTGATCATCTGCTTCAGGAGCTCTATGAATTTGAGGTGACAATAGCTTATTTAGGCTGTTTTGTTTGGGGTTTTTTTTTGTTTGTTTGCTTGGTTGGTTTTGGGTTTTTTTTTTGACATAGGTCAAACTTTGGACGTTATTGCTAGATTTCAGTCTAGTGCTGTATAAGGCAGGTGCATGAGCAGCCAGGTCTCTCCTCTGTCCTGTAGGTACTTAGGACAGCACAAACAGCCTGGGTTGCATTAAGAAATGTTTGATATAATTCACCAACTTTGTATTTATGTTTTGAGGGGGATTAAGGTTGTTCATCTTGCTTTTCCTGTCTTTTAAACCAGTTTTCACTGTGAAAGATATAGTGATAAGCAAAGAGACCAGGAACTGTTACAATAATCAAAGAGACCAGGACAGTCTACATCCTGTTTTTCCTGAAATTAATCTTCCAATATTAAACAGTATTTCAGTTCACTGTGGTTAAACAAAAGTTTCTAATAGTGGTTTCTTTTTCTTTTATTATATATTCCTTGTTTTATTAATAAATAAATCTTTAGATTTACAGACATCTTTAACACTAATTCAATACTTAAATGTGCTTCCAACAGTTTTTACAAAGGGGTAGCTATGGTAGGAGGATTTGTATAGTTTTTGCAAATGCTTGTTCAGAGAAAATTACATCTTAATAATGACTTTCCACATAATGCAATTTTCTGAATACAGTTTTTTCTGGTATGCTTTCACCGAGTATGATGCCACAACTCCTGGCAGCAAAACTAGGATAATTCAGACAGGTCTAACAGGATCAGGATGTGGAAACACGTCAGCTGTAGGAGACAGGATGTGGAGCAGTTATGGCTGGTGATGAAGTAGTGACACAGGTGTCCTTATTCTCAGCTGCTATAATGCAGCTTCTCAGTAAATAGCAGGAGTATCTCATTCTTTGTTTCTTGTATTTGTAATGTCAGAAATTCATTCTTGAATCACACCTAGATTTGTATTTTCTGGTGGCTGTTTTGCCAACTAGCATTGTGTCACTTCCATTTCCAGAACCTCTGCCCACTAGTACCCTATAGTCTGGCCAATTATTTTGAGCACACTTTAATCAGATTTGATATATTTTTTAAAATATGTATATTCCCTTGTGCATTACAGTTTAGCAATCTGATTTAGATAATTAGATCTTGTCCATATATCCAAATAATTCAGGAGTTTCTCCTGGTTAGCTGTGACAATATAAGATAATGGATTTGCAAGACTTTTTAACCAAATCTGAAAAACATTTGAATGTTGTGAGTCAGAAAGCTTTAACCTGAAATTTAATTAAGGAGTGGAAAATAGCAAAAGTGGGAGGACACAGGAGAGGATTCAACAAAAAAATAAGATCCCTGGGTCACTTAAGACTTTGCTCCTGTTAAATGGTCTAAAAATTTCTTGTCATAGTTGGGCCTTATAAATTGAATAAATTTGAAAATTAGGAAGGGTGGAAAATGAAAACTTAGTAATGTGATTTCTTTCTTCATTTTTAATGAAAGTGAGCAAGCTGAGGTTGAAGGAAGCACATTTGTAGCCAACCATGTCCTAATGAGTAGCATTAGGAAATCATATGTAAGTATTTAGTCTTGACTGTAGCAGACTGAATACTTTTGGTCTTGACTGGACAAAGCAAGCCCAAATCTATGAAGTATTTGGGTGAAAAAAACAGTTGGAAATTCTGGTTACTGCAGATGGAAACTGAAGAGCTATGCTCAAATGCTTGATAAATACTGGAAGCAGATGAGGTGGAAGTCTTGAGTTGTATTATCGGTGCTAATTAGAGAGGTGGAAAGATGAGAACTACATTTGTTTTTAAGAGCATCAGGTATTCTTAAAAATGTTTTACTGAATGTGGAGTAGTTCATTATTACTGTAATGCTGCAAACCAACTTCCATCAGAAACAAGATTTAGAAAAATTATTTGCATTATTGTAACACATTAATACTGAACTTAGATTGTGTTGGTAGACTTTAAATCTGTGTAGATGTGATGCTTAGGGACAGCATCACAGATGTTAGTGGTATACATGGCAGTGTTGGGTTGATGGCTGGGACTTGATGGTCTTAAAGGACTTTTCCAGACTAAATGATTCTCGACTGCTCTAAGAAGGGGCTTTAGGCACATGCTAAATTTGGCAAAATAAAATACACAAGGCTGCAAGTCTTACTTAACTTGTATAGATGATGTATCCATCTGAGTTAGTTAAGAGCTTTTAGCAGAGAACAGACCATGTCCAAGTGAAATACTTCAGGAAGATAGCTCAAAATGAAATATGACTCTCGGCAATAGAGGCAGTCTAGCATATGTATGTCTTTCAGCAGACATAGGAGATATGCAGGTACTTCCCAGGACTGATGAATTCCCAGCCAAAGCAAAAGGGTGTTGCTCAATTACATGTAATTATCTGTTTAATCTCTGAATCTCCTGTAGTTGTAGAGAACCTGGTACAGTCCAGCACTGTGCTCAGGCTGGTAGAAGGACCTGATGAGGTGCACGTACTGATGCTGTGTAGTGCTACAATAAAACTGTCACTGGAAGCAACGGTCTCAGAAAGTTAATGCAGGAAGGAACAGCAGTGACAAGTTTGACTGAAAAAAAAAATAAGGAAGTCTAGAATAAGCAATGTTATCAAATTGGTTTTCATCAACAGCTAATTTAAATGTAACTAAGATCTCTAGGGTTAAGGCTTCATTATCACCTTGTGCAGGCTGAGCACAATTGTCTTCTACTAGATGAAGATTTGATGTAACACCTATTTAGAGAAGTAATTTACAACTGTAACTCTTATTTGTATGGACAGAGATGTTCATAATTTGCTTCATTATGTTTGCTTTGTATTTGTAAAGATTGAATTTGATATCAGGGTATTAGAGCGGCAGTGACAAAGCCTTGGCATGCTTCACTGGCGAAACTCCTGGTCTTGTGTTTTTGGAAAACTGAATGCTATATCCCACACAGTCTTGGTTGTAGATGTAAAATGAGGGTATGACCATGTGTGTGTTATAAAAGTCTGTGAGCAGACCAGATTTTTTTCAGAGTAGATGCATACTAAGAAATGTAATAATCTTTTTGCAACTCCAAAGACACATACTGCACCTCAGTGTCCTTGACAGTGTGCAATGTGCTCCTTCCTCTTGCATGTTTTTATGGAAAAGATCTTCTCTGAAACTTTCATTCTGTGCTTCCTTAATTCATCCCTCCACTGAATGACAAACCTTTTTCTACCTAAACTGCCCTGAGCAATATCTTTCTGATTTTGTATCCTTTGAGAGCTAAGGATGTGTGAGAGAGAGATGAGGGACATCTCAGATGGTGTACTTCCAAAGATACTTGAAGTTTATGGAATTACTGTGGGGTTACACCAGTGAAAATTAGGTCATGTTCTGTACTTTAAAAATAATTGTGAGAATAGTCTGAAAGTACTCATTTTTCAAGTAAAGCTAAAAGGTAGTGGTTGGATCTTTACGTGCCATAGATGGGCTTGGGGGGGAAGACAGTAAGGCCTTTAAAAAATCAAACAGAACATTAGACAGCCAATTGATGCTGTGTTGTGGTTCCCAAATGTTACGTGGCAAAGGAGGAAAGTTGTATGAGAAGAGTAATGCTGAGGGCCACTGATTATTGTGGACTAAAAACTTAAGAGAAGCAGTAAAGGGAGGAGGAATAAAGCTGGCCTGTAGGACTTTGTTCTTAATTGTACTTGACCTGTTTTAGTTGAAGTAATTCTACTTGCCTCTAGCAACAAGCATTTCCTAATGTATTTTACCATTAGTTGTTGCATCCTTTCCTTGTTACTGAATGGTATATGTAGGCTGGTCTCTGTACAGTTCTCATTTAGGGCATCCTTTTGACTCTTAAATAACTCCCTCAGCACTTTTTTTTTTAAGGTGTAGAAATATCTGGATGTTTAGGATTTCTTAAATAATTCTGTAGAGCAAAAAGAGATCACATTTGAGATCCATCAGCTGTGAAGTTGACCCCGAAGCTACTCTGAAATATGTTTTGGATATGTCCAATGTTCTGTCAAAAAGCATCTGATTTTGCTTATTGCCATGGAGTCGTGGGGCTTTACTGATATACATCAATCCTGATTGTGCTAAAGTGTATCTGGGAAGATGTTTAAGACAACTTGAGCTTATTAATAGATAAAGGGAAGACATTTCCTTAAGAACTGTTACTAAAGAATAAATCAGAAGAAGCGGTTGCTTATCTGTAGTGGTCTGGTTTCAGCTTAATTTTGAGCACAAGATGCAGAGTATTACTGGTCTGTTGCTATCTATTAGCACCACTGCTCATGAAAATGATGTTACAGCTTGGCATTGGTGAAATGCTTTTAAGCAAGTTATTTTCAAAAAAAGTTTATAATTTATCTCTAGAAATTTTAATTGTATTTAATTTTAGTTAGTCTGAATTTCTTAATTATATTTAATTTAATTCATCTTATTTTGGTGTCTCATGTTACAAACTCATATAGATTGCTTTGAAAGTGGCATATCTGAGATTGTTCGTTATTCAAAATAGCCCCTGCCACTTCCCATGAAATATGCCTCAAAAATGTGCCCTGATTGCTGTGGCAACAGTGATGGCCCCACTGATGATCAAGCCTGATCTGGTAGGATCTGCCAAAAGGGTGAGATAGAGCCCCTGGGGGATTGCCAGGAAGTCACCAATTAATACTAATTGCATGGGAAATTATTATTATAACACTGCAATGGTTCATCAGGGACCTGGAATGAGTTCACAGATGTGCTGCACCCTAGGGCTGCATGTCCCTTGATTGTGCTTCTAGAAGAAACCACATTGTTGCACACTGCTCCATTCAGTTGCAGCATTTTAAGATCTGAACTATAATTAATACGGAGGAATGTGAACAGCTACCATCTATTGTGGAACTTGGTTTGGGAATATTAGAGTTAAATTAAAATTCCAATTGGTTTCAGCAGAGATCATCACTCAGGAAATTTTTTCATACTGAGAGCAATCAGCCATTGGAATAATCTCCACAGGGAAGTGATAATTCCCCAACACTGGACACTTCTAGAATTTGGCTGGACAGGGTACTGAGACATCTAGTCTAGGTCATGCTTTGCCTAGAAAGGTGGGACCAGATGATCCTTGAGATCTCTTCCAGCCTGGTATTCTATCATTCTATGACTCTTCTGAAGCTGGGCCAGATCATTTCTCAATTTCTGATAGGAAAGAAAACAAAGCTGAAGTTACATGAAATGTGTGCATGATGCACATGATAATCCTTTCACAACAAGAAAAATACAGATACCAGACTTTAAAAGGTCTGTCTGCTCTGCCTCTCTGATTTCCAAGGGGAGCTTTGCAGAAAACGGAAATTTAAGATGCTGCCATCTTCCCCACTTCCTAGTGACAGCTGTAAACATCTGCTGAGGATATCATTCATTGTCACATCCTACAGTCATTTGTTAAGATCATGGAGCATCTTTGACAATGAAACTGGCAATGCTGTGGGGAGGGAGGGGACAGCCAGCATGCTCAGAGGCTCTCCAGAGTGTGGCTTCCGAGGGGTGCGAGAGCAGCTGCTGCCTCCATGCTCCATCCCAGGGTAACACCTCAGCAGGGAGAGGAGTTTTCCCAGCCAGTTTGGAGGGGCGGGCAGTGGGAGGTGGGGTGACTGAGCTCACTGCTGTGTCACCGCACTGTGATTTTGCCTCTGTCCTGCTCTCGAGAAGGCAGACAAGGCTTCAAGTCATGCATCGCATTTCTGGTAACTCCTCCCCTGTTTGGGCTGCCTGCTCACACAGCCACCCACAGATCTGAAATAAAAATGTGGGAAGTGAGGCAGGGAGCACTCTCACCAGTGCAGATTCCACCTCCTCTCTAGGCACCAGGGTGCCCATCCTGTGCCAACACCGTCTTGCTCCTCCTGAACACAGCGAAGCTTTGGCTAATCACAGATCCATAAGCATTTTTCTCCCACCCGTTCTCATCAGCCTGTACTCCAGAAAGAAGAAGGAAGAAGAAGAAAGAAAGTCCAGGACTGTGCATGAGTGTGTCTTTGTGCCACTGTTGGCTGGGCGGGCTGACAGAGGCAGCATTGTTCACAGGCTGTGCCCGACTTGGCAGTCAGAGAAGGTGGGGATCTGCGCCGTGCATACGGAATCGGCGAGCAGCCGAGGACAGGGGTCCAGAAACTCCTAGAGCTGCATTGACAACAAGAGGCAGTTTCAGAGCACCGATAATAGCTTCTCCTGGTGTCTTCCGCACGATGGGGTCTGGGATGAGGAGACCTTGTTAATCGAAGGTAATGTTTGTATCTTTATAGTAGCACGGTAGTGATTGCTGCTATTCAGTTATTAATTAAAATATGGGTGATACAATGGGAAAAGTTATGAAGTTGGCTGTACTCCTTAGGAGAATAAAGCTTCATGGTGGCATCGTCCTGCAGCTGAGGGTTATTGAGGTTTGTTCCCTTTATGCAGACTTAGTTCGGATTACCAGTAATGAGGAAATCTGTATGTGTTCCCATCAGGAAAAAAGTCTCTTTAGTCTCCTTCTCCAGCATTCTTATTTTTTAAGCCAGAAGCTACTGTGTATATGCAATATTAAATAGATCTTGCTAATAGAAATACATTAACATACAGCCATTAAGCAAGGTAAATACTTCTTCCTATTACCAGAGACAGTTCCTCACCCCTGCAGGTACTTCCTGGGGTATAAAACATCCTGTGCAGTGGTAAAAATTAACATCTGTTCCACACACCTCAGCAGAAAGAAAAATCATTGTTGCATTTATTTTTCCAGCCGCTTTGTAATAACTAAGATTATGCAGACTGTGATAAACAGAATTTATGCTGTTGTGCAGATATTTCCCCTGTGTTCTTACTCCTTCAGTGATATTTTTAGTAGTTTTAAAAATTCTCACTGTTTTTCTAAAGTAAACACATTCTTTGTCTGAGTGCTTCTCTGGATCTCTTTGCTGTTCCTAATGCTTTCTGTCCCTTGCAATTGACGACTGTATTTTTGAGAGTGTATACTGCTATTTGGGGATGATAACGGACATGGTCTTAAAAGTGCTTGTCTTGGAACTGTGGCTGTTGTTCATTTTGTTTGCCCAGGTTGGGGTGAATGGGGTCAGCTGCGGTGGGTACCCCCAACACAACTCTACATCTGGATCTCTTAATGTTGCAAGTGGTGTTTGGGGAATTTTCTGTTGAATTTTTTTTTTTATTTATTTCCCCAAGGGAGCGTGAAAACGAGAGTTTAATTTGTGCACTGAAGTACTTCACGGTTTTCTGCCAGTGCAGCACTATGTGCTGTGTGTAATTCAGGAGAACGTAGCTTGTACCTCCTGTTTCCTTGATGGCACATAGCAGCCCCAGAGGACACACGCTGCTTTTGTGCTCCTGCTCAGTTTTAATCTTTAGGGAGCAACTGTTTCAAAGAATAAACACATTGCCTTGTAGGAGAAACTCTGGAAAACATCCTGCTAGTGACAGCGGCAGCCGCTGCCTATCATACTGCACATCCCTCTGCCAAAACCGGCGTGGCTTTGCTAGCCAGCCAGCCAAAGCTGGGAGCTGCAGGCTGTGTACCCATGGGCATGGCTGGGGGAAATAACGATTAAAAGAGTTACATTAAAACCGTGAGGCTGTTAACTGTTTGCTCAGAATGTGGTATCTGGATTTATCCTGGCCCTCAGCCTGGGGATTTGCAGCATCCCCTTTGTGCGGGAGCGTCCACCCAAGTTACCCACACACCACTCCCCAGGCTGCTCGGTGATGGGGCGGCGGGCCAAGGCACCAGGTGGGCAGGTAATGAACCTGTTTACTCCCTTCATGAAGGCTTTCACTATGGACCAATCCTCACTGAGGGAGAGGGAACTGTGGACTCCAGCATGGGGGAGTGGGGTCCCTGCTCCTCAACCCCTTCAGCCAGCAGCAGGGCTGGAGGGATGGTGCTGGAGGCTTCATCCTGCCTTTTGGGCATCAGCATTTTAGCAATACTCTTCTCATCAGGGAGAGACATTACAGGCAACACCTGCTACAGTAAACAAGGACATTTTAAAGTAATAATAAGGATATTTAGGCTTGTCTAATTTTTTTTTCTATCAAATGTGAGATATTTATGGTTGTTAACTCCATGAGAAAAAGAAGTGAAACCTCAGATTAGATTCTGTGTCTTTCAGTGATTTTCTTTCACTTGTCAAGGACCAGCAAGTGTGGAAATACCAAAGCAGAGCTGTTCTGCACAAGCAAAACAATGGGACCAGAATAATTAAAGGGGTTGCAATTCACGATTATTTTTCAGTCGATGCTTTTCTAAAGGGACTTTACTAAAGGCAGTCATATCAGGAAATAAAAATACATGGGAATAAGAGTGGGTTTTTAGGTTATATCAAAACTGATCATTTATTATTGTGACGTACTGCTTCATACTGGTATAGAGTGTTACTTTACTTTTACTGCTGTGTTTTAACTGGCAAACACGAAGTTTCATTTTCTGTTAGTTGAATAAAATGGAGCAACTGCGTCTCCCACACATAAAATAATCTTGCTTAAAGTTCATTTTCTAAATGCTGCATGCCTCATTTATACAGTGACTTTTACAACCCATTTCCTCCTGAGTATATGACACCAAGTGGGCAGGGTCGATCTAAAATAAATAGCTTTTGCTTACACAGTGAACTTTCATCTATTGTATATGTTTCTGTAAACAAAAAGATGCAGTAGAGTTTGTGATGGACGTAAGCACAGGCAGGGTCTTCTTAACCAGTAACTTCTTAACCAGCACATCATCATTTTTTTCAGCACAGAAGCTTTTGCTTCCTCGGTAGGAGAGCCTGCATGAAGACGTGTGTGGATGGTGTTGTAAGGTAAGGAATATACCCACTGAGAGCTGAGTTTTTTTAAGTTTTCCCTAATTATGCATTGTTATGGAATACCTGTGTGAGAAGTTGCTTCACTCTGTGTCTGGTTTCTTCTCAGAAAGACTTGCATATGGTGGTCCTTTTTGTTCAGTAGTAACAAATGCATGAGCAAAATTAGTAAATACATGAGTTTACTGTGTTCATGTTAGTATGTCTTAAATGATGATGAATTTCACTATCATGTGAAGTTTTATATGCATACTCTTTCTCTCCCATGAGGCTAAAACAGTGTCTTTGGGGAAAGGATTGTGCTGTCTGCAGAAGGTCCCTATGCAGCATTGCTTGCAGCATTTTATTGAGCTCTGTAGTGTAAAATTAACACAGGGAATCCGATGTGTTTTCTGATTCCCAGAAATACCATGGCTTTGTGGCCTTTTGCTGCCAGTTTTATTGTTGCCTTTCCTTCTCCACTTCTGTCTTCTCCTGCTGGGTAGCAGCCTCTATCATCTCTGCAGCCCTTCAGACATGGTGCACTCGAGGCTTTTACCCACAGGCAGACTGATGCTCAGCAACAGCATCATTCTTGCCTCCTTTCCCAGGACCTACATCTGTCATGTTTTACTCTGCCTCGTAATAAATAAATGGTCAATAAATGAAGAACCTATTTGAAATACAATGACTGGAAAATGTGTAGCTCTTCTGATTTGGGTTCTTAAAAGGCAGGCTTTCATGCAGTACAGATTACACAGCCTGCATGGATATTACAAAGTCCAGCAGCGTTAGCATAGCGTAGCTGTGCTGCTTGTTTCCTTAATCCGCTTGTTTAGAGATACCCAGAATACTCATCTTAATCATCTCTTTCCGCTGCATAGTAGGTACAGGAGGAAATACCACAGAGAGCCCTGTCACTGGGAAAATGCATCATTTGAATGTGCAATGTAAATATTTTAACTAACCAAATGTAAACACTGTTTTGCCTTTAGTATGGGAAAAGACTGTTGCAGTCAAAAATGAGTTGACATAGGAGTGACTCTGTATAGATGAGATACAAAATTGTGTTCACACATTCTGGTAATCAAAACAGAGCCCTTAATGAATTGCCTAGTGTGAAAGGAATACACAAGCATGCCTGACACAAGACGATCGGAAGTCGCTGCTGCATTAACATTAGAAGGAAGGACTTTCAGGATTCATGGGGATCGAGGTCCATGCGAGGGATGATGTGAGATGAGAGAGATGAAACAGTGAGAGATGTGAGGTGGTGTGAGCTAGAGAGAGGCTGGAGACCCTGGAGGAGAATCTAAACTGTAATTATACCCTGAATATCCATGCTCCTCTGTGCCTCTGGCTGTGACTTGTGTTCACCGTGCCAGGACAGTTAATTCAGAAGTTTACAAGGGTTAGAAGATGGTAGAAGCAGCAAAGATGCTAGATACAGCAGGAAGCACCTTATTTCATTCACAGACATTCTGTGGATTTTTCAGTTGGTGAATTCAAAAGAAAGCAGAGGTCTTGGTGAGCTCAGAGCAGTTGCTCATTAGTTCTGCCTACTAGCTTCATAAGCTCTTTGAAACATATATTCAATTTGTAGTTGATAGAAACAAGATATGGGGTTTAACTTTTGATGATGAGAATGTTCCTGAAAATAGTCCTATAGCATAGGATTCAAAATCGTCCAGATACCACTTGACTTTACTTGGTAATAGAGACTCTTAAGTGTTCTTTGGGTGTTTATCAGATTGCTAAATGGAAGAAACATCTGGACATTATTTCATTGCCTTTATGTTCTAGCCCATGGATTGTTAATATCAGAAGAAGAAATGGCACAGAGGATTCAATTAGACTCCATGCATTGCAGGAAACTAGTTAGGTCTTATTTCTATAGGCAAAGGCCTATGTACATAGCCAAGCAAGTCAGCTTTCATTACTGGAATAGCTGAGGGACTTTTAAAGTTGATTTTTGCTTGTATTACCGACAATGGGTTGTATATTAACATCTGCCTCACATTTGCTATTTCTTTGTTCTAACAGCTGTAAATTTACATATACACATAGGGCTCAGAGCTAAAAATGTCATTCCCTAGGTTAAAAACCCATACTTATTTTTTCATTCTCCTTGTTAGGAAAGAGAACTGGAAACACAGGGAAAAGACAAATGAGAAGGATAGCCCCCAGATGATAAGTGGTTTTAGTTGGAGCATGGATTAATCATGTACAGTGTAGCCTAAGAGCGCCATTGTCTGCTATTACCACAGCAATTTAGCTGTAGCCAAATGAGCAAATCTATTAAGTGTAAAAATTATCTAAAGAAAGTAGAAGAAACCAAATACTTCAGTTAACAGTGAAGAGAAAAATACAATAATTTTTTTTTTCAGGATAGAGGAAATAAGGAGCCTTTTTTGTGTGGATGGCTGAGAAGTATGTTACACAGATGAGAGTAACTTTGATGTTATCCTTGAATAAAACTTCTGTTGCTAGAAAATCAATCATTTTATGCAATAACTCCATGTAACTATTCTCTCAAATACAGATAATCCGAATCTTCTTTACTGCTCAGACAGATGTGTCAATTTTCATGGGAAAGCATGAATACCTTCAAAAGTAAGAGCTTCATTTTTCTCTTTAGGAGCAGGAAGCTCATATACTTTTGCCAAAGCACTGTATTGTGTGATTTTTTTCTTGCCATTTTCTTTTTTCCCCTTCGAAAAAGGCTCTAAAATGGTTTAGCACAGGAGAAAAGGCAGGAAGAGATTACTTCGTGGTGCTGAATTCATAGTGTCGTTTCTCTAACAGAAACTAGCATTATTTGAAGAAGGGTTTTAGATGGCAATGACAGGGAATTTAGGAGAAGGGAAGTGTATTTGAAAAATTTTTGGAAGGACATTGTAAACTTCAGGGAGGAAGGGAATTAGATAAAAGAATCTGTGAGAGTGGGAACAATAATGTGAAGGGGAACAGACTGTGCTGGAGAGATCTTTTGACCTAGGTCTTGAAAAGAATTCAGAATATGATCTGCAATCTCTGTCTTTGGGAGGGGGAATGGGAGTTTTTCCATTTACGGTAAAGAGGAGTAATAAGGTCATTGCCCCAGCTGTTAAAATATTTTAAGATCTACTTCAAACTGATTATTTATTGTAGTGTTGAAGTATAAACTGTTGTGGTCAGAAGAAAGAGAGAAATTGGAATTGAACCCAAAAAGTGGTGTGAAAGCATAAGTTATTCTTCTCTGAGAGGGGACGGGACCACTAGTCCATTCCAGGCCATTATCACTGGTGACACTGGTTTTTAGGAAGCCTCTTTAGGTATAGCTGCAAGTGAACAAGTCTCAAGGTTCAAATCTGCAAGGGGAACTTGGAAGCCTCCAGCAAATCCAGGGATAAATAGGATGCATATTTTGAGTCTGAAAGTGCCTCTGAGTGTGGCTTTGCAAAGCACGTGAGAACCACGGCATGCCAAGCATCTCTGGCATACACTTGAGAACTGGCTTGTGTGAGGCAGTGTTTCTGTGGAAGGTGGATGGGCTACACAGGAGCTCCTGTGCCTACATCTGCTTCAGAAGCCACGTTTTCCTTGTGGTACAGAGTAGACTACAGTTTGCCTACTTAGTCATTTCTCTTTGGCACAGTCTTCACATTCATAATCTACATATAACCTGTTCCAGATGAACAGCAATAACTTTCATCATTAGATAAATCTCTTTGTGAGATTAATCTATACTTGTGCTGTCACAGCCTAGCAGTAGCTTAGACAATCCTCTATCGTCAGGCTAACTTGGGTCCTTAGTTCTGCTCTTGTGGCACAGCCAATTCCATTTCAGTGCATGTGAATTAAGGAGAGTATGCTCTAATAATATTTTACATTTACACAACACCTCTCATCCCAGAGTACTTTATAAATCATGTATAGTCAACACCACTGACCTTTCACAGTCCCATGAGAGCAGAAGAACAACCGCTTTACAAGAGCAATCAAACCACAGGAATTTTTTCTCTACAATACTGGGGGGAGCCAATTAATTACAGAATGTATTTTATGTTCCCTAAGCTACAGCTTCAGTTTGTAAAGACCTTTATTGAAAATTTCCTCAAGATAAAATGTGTGATCCTACATTTTGTGTACACTGTGAACAAAGAGCTAATCCATCTTTTCCAGAACTGGACCTC
This sequence comes from Neopsephotus bourkii, assembly GCF_033783945.1. Taxonomy (NCBI): domain Eukaryota; kingdom Metazoa; phylum Chordata; class Aves; order Psittaciformes; family Psittacidae; genus Neopsephotus; species Neopsephotus bourkii. Next base: position 12,337,208 of record NW_026902293.1, on the reverse strand, counting down.
TGGAAGCATTCACTCTTGCCCCTGAATAAACACTGAAATATTCCTGCTTCTGTACCTTAGCTGTCATTTTTATCTGTACATTTTCATCTTTTCCTGCAGAATCTGTCCAAAATCCTTTAGTCTGCATTCCCCTCTGCTGAGGATCCTCCCATCTCAGTGTGAGAGGTACAGCAAAATAGATACATCAGGAAACCTATTTAATTGCTTTCGAGGACTTCAAATGTAGCTGATCTTCTGGGTATCCAGCTGAAGAAATTCAGCATGGCTGTGGGGTGGCCAGGGTATGCAGAGGAGGGATGAGCAAGGCCAAAGGAACAAGGAGGAGAAGGACAATGGCAATGAATTAAGCTTCCTGACATTTGGTTTTCCCTCCCATAAACATTAAGAGGATAATCCAAAGCCTACTGAGATCAGTTAGCTTCTGTCCCTGCAGCACTGGAGCCGTGGGGAATGGCAGTGGTTGCTGAGGGAGCATGCGAGGTCCTTTGTCTGCCAGGGCATCTTGCTTATGAGCAGGGCTGCCTTGGTAGGGTGAGATTCCATCTATTTACTTTAACAAAAAAAACTCTGGGGGAGCTGCTGTCCTTATTTTTAAAGAAGAAAATAGGTATACAGCCTGTTCTAGTACAGTATTTGCAAAAGCAGCCATTCTGGAGGTTAATTCAGGCCTTTAGTCTGTTGTTTTAAAAGGAAGGGCAGCACATTTCTATTTTAGTTGTACAATTCAGCAAATGGATTACAAAACTGCAGTTAACTGTAAATGCCATGGATGGCAACTCAGTTAATAGTAAATTAAAAGAATCTTTAGGTTTTCAGTGCATTGTTTTGCCATTTATCTCTCTTTGTAGCTTGTCTGGATTTAATGTAGTTTATTCTATTTAGAAGCATTACTGAGACAAACCCCATTAAAGCAGGCATTATAGTCCTTGTTTTGATTAGCACTCAAGGCCACTAGATAACGATGCTTAGAAAAAAACCTCTCATGGTCATTAGCACTGTGATCACCACCAACCTCTCTATGACAGTGTCTTTTTTTTTTTCTCTTTCTAAATCCCAGAGCCAATTGTGAATGCCTTTAATATGGTCTCTGGCATTTGAACTGTAACATTGATCTCAAAAATAACAGTTCTTGCTCTTTCAGTGCTCATACTTGGAAGAAAAGGGATCTTTGTATGTAAGACTTGCAGTCAGAATCTATCATTATTAGCTAATATTTTAAAGCTATTTTATTTGGGTGATTTTCTGTCATTTTATTTCATGGTGAGGTTTTTTTAGTTATTTGGGTGTGTGCATGTTCTTCTCAAACAACACCCTGATCAGGGAAAGATATTTGCGCCATTCCTACCAATATAGGACCAGTTCTGTCCCTGACCGATACGGGCAATTAAAATAATTGCCTGACATCATGTTTAAAGCAGTGACATGTAATTCTAGGACAAAGCCTCTCAGCACTTCTTCCCAACACTTGTCTGCACTCAGAGGATGAGCAGCTGCTATTTCATGCTAATGTATTTTGAGGGTGAGGACATGTTATTAACTCTGTGCAAATGGGTGCATTTTCCATTGTACAGAGCTGACCCCACATGCTGTTCCTTTTGTAGGTTTTAGTTTTGTTGACCAAAAAGAAAAATGAGAAAAATTATGAGTTTGGTGAGTTAGGGTTGGCATCTTGAAGGGCGGGGGACGTCCCTGCTCTGACCGTAGGGAACAGATCCCTCACCTTACATGTGTGTTAAGTTGCAGGTCTTTAAAACTATCCAGGACAAGTTATATTTCTAATACCACAGCTGCTTATTTTACCAGTATTGCTGCATTTTCCCTACTGTGGATGAAGACTGGTGTACCTGAAAAGAGGCACTTGACCTAGTCTTTGTCCTTTATTCCTACAGACCAAAGTCACCATGTGTTTTCGGTAACTTGCCAGCTCCAGGTGCAAGAGCCTAGCAGCCTTCTGAGATCCTTTAAGCTGCTCATCAAAGCCTCAGAGCAGGCTGAATACTTGTCTTCATAAACATACTTCTATAGAGAAATAAAAATTGCTTCCCCCCCTTTCTTCCTCCTGAAGAGGAGAATTGTGTGTACCAAAACAGTATAGCATACAGAACTTTTATCATAAACTTGCTTTGGCTTATGACTCTGCCATATTACTACCGACAGTGTGTTTCTGGATGTGGCTGTGGTCTCTCAGCCCCTGCTTCAGTGTGTAGGGGACTTGTGGGGGATGAATGGCCATCAGTGTCCAATTTATAGAATACTAATTTTTGTTGGACTGTTTCAAGATTCCCCAGAGCTCTTTTTTGCCCTTTTATCATATTGCAGCCCAAGCCATCTAATCTGTGCTCCTGTGGTTTGGGCATTTTTTGACAAAATTTGCTCACTAGATCGTCCAGTTCTGTTCTATTCCTACCTTTGTTTTGTCTAGCCTTTCTCAGGGTAGATAACTAATGCAGCAGTTAAAATGCCATCATATCAATGTTCTTTACCAGGAATGAAAACCTGCTTGTCTCAGGAGCAGTTACACATGAACCACGCTGAAGAATGAGCTTCAGAGTGGAATAAATCTGGATTTAGTATTCAACCAGTCCACAATAACTGGATTTTTATGTTATTATTTTTACCTAGATAGTTGCTGCAGGTAAATAAAAGATATCTCCCAATTTCTCAGTTTCTAAAAAATAGAGAAGAACCAGATCTCTGGAAGATATCTCAAAATCCATTTTTAAAACCATGTAAATCCTCACTTGTGAATTCCTGATAAATGCAGAATAAATTCCCACAGTTCATGATTTCTCCTTATTTGTTTTATTTATATGCCATTCTAACTGTGAATGAGGCTTTACAAAACCACAGGGACACAATCTTTCCCCAACAGAGATTGTAGCCGAAATTAGACACAACACAAAACCGGCAGCTTCAATAGACAAAGCAGGATTATGCCAAATAAAAATGTTTCATATGGTGTATATCATATATGTTGTAAGCTTGTGATAATACAATTATTTGGAAAAGATCTGATTGTCACCCCTGAAAGTGGTGGTTTATAACAAAACTCTGGGATAAAGCCATCATTAGTGTTTGCTGGTTTAAAGCAGAAAACCTGAAACACTAATGACTTGCTTTCCTAAGGGCAACTTAATTGAAGAGATAGATTTAATGGAGGATCTTCATTTTTAGACTCTTCTAGACTAGTGATACTGCCTGCTTTGTGTGTTTTATTACATGAGGAAGGTAAAACCTCTTGAAGGCTCTATCAGGAATTCACAGTTTCTTCAAGGTTTATTTTGAATACACAGTAGATTCCTCTGAATTTCAAGTAAAGGAGTGTCTTACTCCACTCATAGAGCTCTTCTTCTACTCTTCAGGTAAAAGGACCTGTGTAATATTTTGTTCCTGGGAATAAGCAATGATTGTGCAGTAGTACACAATTGTTTGTGTGTTCCTCAGCACAAAAGGCTACCATTCACATGTATATATTATCAAATCCTCAGGCTTTATTTATACATTTGAATATCTAGACCTTTTGTTTAACAAGACTTTGAATAACTATCTGAGGTTTGGCCACTGTTTCCAGAGCTCTGCTAACACAGAGCTCATCTCATCCCCTGTCTGCACATCAGTGGAGGGAGCAACATGGGCTGGACAAGGGGTATGGGGCTGGAAACCTTGCCACCTTCTCAGCCCCTTCAGCAGGCAAGAGGGGTTAATGTATCTGCTCACCTACCCCGCAGGATTCTGGTGTGGCTAATTAGTCAATATTTGCACAGTTCTGTGAAAACACTTCAGAAGTGCCAATTATGAATTATAATTATCTTGTGAAGATGATTGGGAGTCCATGTTTGCATGTTGATTCAGGACATGGGAGTAAGCTTTTCAAATAATGGCTCTTATTTAAATGCCTTACATATTCCTTATCTCTTGTTGTGTGGGGTTTTTCTTAAGGATGATGGGAAACATTAGTTTACCCTGAGGAAAGACCAGGTCTGACTGTTTTTACTAATGAGTTATGTACTTAGTCACAGTAGGTGAATTTACAAACGAAGCAGGACACACTCAGAGATCAATTCTGTCTGTTTGTTTGGTAGGTGTTCTACATAAACCGTTGAGCAGGATGAGCCTGCTGGGACTTTAAAACAAATACTTCTAAGTAACATTGCCATAAGCATGGTAATACAGTGGCAGTTCCTGTTTTAAACTCTGCCGAGTTCCCACTTTATTTATATCCCACCTATTTACTGAAGTGTAATAGATTTACTCTGGGAAGAGACTTGATCTCAGCAGATTTACACTGAAAGATGACATTTAAGTTTCAGCTTACTTTTACAAAATAGCAACTAATGTTTAGCACTAACTGCAGGGCACTTAGCTATTTTTTTTTTTCTCATAACAGCACACCAGTATTAAAGACAAAGCAAGAAGAGACTACAAGAGAAGTCCATGACCTGACTTACTGGAAATTTCCTGTTACAGCAAGAATAACTCTGTATTTTTCTTAAGGTCTCTGAATTCTCGAAGCCTTTTAAATGTTCTTGGGCTCTTTAACTGGATAGTAAAAGGCTTTGTTATTTTTTCTACTTTTGTGTAAAGTAGTTGGGCAAATAGTTGCCTGTAGCACAGGTTTAATATTTTACTGTGGAGACATGTATGTTAATGTTCAGTTAAATAAAAAGAAACCTAGAATAGCATGTAATTCCACAGAGAGGACAAGGTTCTGACTGCAGTTACTATATAAGAGCAACTGGGTACAGGTTTGGGCCAGAAACTCCCTTCCTACCTATCTCTTTGTGGTAACAAAATTTTAATGGGGAAAAATTACAGGGAAATGAACACTTTTTCAAAAATTTGCATGAATGGAGAAGAACTTCCTTTTTTCTGAATAGGGGCCTTTTGATGGTTGTTTGCTAGCCTTATACTTACACATGCATTCTGTAGCTGCACAGGGATGTTTAACACAATGTTGATATGAGCCCACACACTGATGCTCCAGCAGAAGGGTCTTAAAAATTCATACAGTGACTAGATTCATGTGGTTTTATTTGCTGCTTTTCTTCTCTACTTGGGAGTCCTAAGCACCATCAGGTAATTAAACATTACAGGGTCTGTGGTAGTGAATGTTCCTGAAAATCTGGACATTCATTTTTCATCCTGCCAGCTGGAAGGAGTGTGATGCTCTGGCATTATTCTGCTTGGAGAAAAGTGTTCTTCTGATATTAGATTAAAATGTTTCATCCCTGCATAAATCCTTATGACTTTCTGAGAACGATTTAGTGCTAAAAGCATTCAGCCTTGTTCAGAAAATTATTGTAGAGAAAGATGCTTATATCTGTGTAACAATTAGCATGATGTTACTGGTACGAGATTGAAGTGCAAATGAAAATTCCCAAATTTAGGCAAATACCTGTAAGGCATCTTCAAGCCGTGTTACAGTCGGTGGCAGTAAGGGCCCCTTCAACTGCCCATGCAGAAGCAGCTGGTGCCATTTGAGATGTCCTGGGGTGTTTTTCATAGCCTCTAACAACTATTTGAGAAACATGAGAGTTTTCTGTAGCTCCTGTACCAGGTCTACCAATGGCATCCAGATGCAGGTTTCATCTGCCTAGAGAGAGGGTACTTAATGCTGTTTTAAATGGCATAGGCTATGCCCCTTGACCCCCAGCTGCCACTTCAGAAGGGCGTGAATGTCCTGCAGTTCCTGCCTCAAGTTGTCCACTTCCATGAACATATCTGTGCAGGCATCCAAATAGTTTGGATGCCCTTGGCAGCTCAGGTTGTCCTATCTGCCAGTAGTTTAGTTAAGTAGCATTCCCATGGGCTGGTCAGCTGCATCCCTTGTGAGGCTCCATTGCCTTGTAGACCCTCGGAATATGGAGGCTCAAACACATCGTTTGCCCATAAACACACTTGGGCATCTCACATCTCATGATGGGTGGCTGACTCCCCACCCATCACATCACACGTGTGACATTTCACTGAGCCTGCAGTGCCACATGGGACTTCACTGATAGGAAATTAGAAAACTGTGAAAGGGTTGAGAGGAATAAAGGACAGAAAACTGTAGTTGCTGTCCATGTTACTGCTCTGCTGTGCTCTGTGTCTCAGCTGCTGAGATGTGCTGTGGATTTGACCCATGATCTCCCTGTCCTCCAGGCTCATCTGCAGAGCCACAGAATGGCAACACAGGCAATCAAGCCAAGTCAGAAAGCTGCACCGGGGGAAAATTAGTGTCCCTGAGGCATGATCACTGAGCAGCACCACTACACTGGAATAAATTGGATGTCCTGAAATGGGTCAAATGACTGTCCTTCTGAAGCAGCAGTAGGTACTCTATGGTAACTTGCTTGTTTCTCCATCTTTTTTGGGCTGACCTTTGGATTTTCCATGATCATTTTGCCTTTTCCTTGCCTTTGCTTCACCTGTGTTTGCCAGCAGTGCTTTCTTTGCCTATTAGCAGTTATGCACCAGCTGCTGTGCTTTTCCTTTTTTTGGCAGTTTCTGTGCATATTTTGCTGGGTTTTTTTGCCTCAAATCATTTTGGTGCACGTCAGCATTTTGTCTGTTTGCATGCACTAGGGAATGATAGGAGCCACAATCTATTTGGGTCAGTGCATGGCTGTGTGGAACCATTCCAAAATGAGGGATTTTCCAAGAATAAATTTTCCCTTGCTAGTCTGGTTGTCATTCTTGCCCACGTTATATCTCTTAGATCCCTTCTGCTATTTTTAGACTTGTAAAACTGTGGTAAAGTGATGAGACTTTCCGTTGGTTTTGCTTTCTTCCAGCCAAACTCACTCTTGTGTTTCTCCTGTTGGTTGAATAGCTCATGGGAATACATAGCAACACAAGTAGTTTAGCAGCTGCCCAAAACTGTGATCTGTCATGTGTTACAAGCCAGCTGAAAATTCAAAGAGGGCTCTCTAGAAGAACGGCACAGTTGTGTTTCTGAAAGTAGCACGTCATTTTGGTATTGTGTCTAAGTAAGCGCAGAGCTGATGACCTCTGCTCTTCAGGCAGTTTGCCAGCTGTTCGCTCTAGCTGAGAAAATCTTTCAACAAAAGGAAAAATGAATTTGCTATTGCTGCCACCAGATTAACCTGTAAATGTTTCAGCTTTCAGTGACTGATGGTCACCATCTTGATTTGGGAATGGTTTCTTCTGAAACCTGTTTCTTCCTGCAGAATCTGATTGCTTTGCAATGAAACTGTATCCTGAAGTGGTGGAAAAGGATAAAAGACAAAGTGTTTTTTCACCACTTAGTGTTAGGTTGTCCTTTGAAATGAGCCACGTTCAGGAGGGTATTACAGCAAGCCTGAGCATGGCGAATTTCTCAAAGAATAAAGCAGATGAAATCCAGTCTGCTTGGCGAAGAAAGATCAAACCTGAACAGGGTATTATAGCAGTGAAGTAATGATAAATTGTAAAAGGTAACTAGCTGTTGAAATCGCTGGAGAGTGAGGGATGTATTGTAGCTGTATATTTCTTGAGCTGACTTCTTACTACTATTAATAGGCCATATCTAAAGTAATCAATAGATATTGATATCTGTACTGGTAATTTTATAAGAAATTTATGTGATTTTGCTTGATCGGTATATTATTATAGAAAAAATAATTAGGGGAAGAAGAAGTGCTAAACCAGAAGTGTTGTCCAGGGTGAGAAATATGCAGCTAATGCCCTCATGGAGCTGCAGCACTGGAGCAGCACTGGTGTGGCCTCTGAAAAGGAGGAGGTTGTGGTTATGGAAGAAGGAACAAGGCTTCACTGGTGTTAGAGGGTGGGTGAAGGTACTAGAAGGAATCAAGACAGCAGAGGTCAAGGCTTCCTGGCCATGCAGGATGGAGACAGTAGTTGCTTTGGTGTGCATGCACACTGTGGTTGCATGTGTGCAGCTAAAAGACTCTCTCAGCTCTGTAAATCAAACTACTGTACAGAGGTTTTGAGCTTGCTTTCTGCTCCTCCCCTCATACGTCACCAGTCTGAGACTGTTCTTCGTCTTACCTGGTCTGTCTTGATTGCCCTCCTGTCCCTGGAGAGCAGTTATCCTTGTGTCCAGTATAGGGTTTTCATCAAATTCTAGTCTTATTCTTCTCCTTAAAAGCCTTAACAAGACCAAGTTCTGTGGGGATAAAGTAATGATTTGGGTCAGCACAAAAGCAAAACCAGTAAGAAGAAAAGCCAGGCTGATTACTGACTCTATGATGTGGTGCTCTGCTTGTCCTGCTTACCAGCAATTGCTTCTCTGTCATCGTGCTTTGGCAGCTTGTAACTCGAAAGTACTAACTCAGACTCCTTGCAGGAGGCATGATGTATTTACCCTTCTATCTGCAGTGCTACACAGATTGTAGTGCTTCCTGCTAAAATAAGGTTAATGATAGTAATGTGGGAAAGCAGAGAGGCAGGGGAAGTCTTGCAGCATTAGTGATGCTTAAATTGGAGAAAAATAGGTGCCAACAGGCAGCAAAAAGAACTGACTGGAGGAAAGGGGAAAAAGGGTTTTTTTAGTCATTTGTTATTCAAGTTTACAAGCTGTAGTCCAAATTCTGTCTTCTGATTCTTGCTTAGGTGGAAGAGCGGTGAATTTTTATTAGTGATCATGATTTATTCATGTTGAGGAAATGTTCTGTGTATACTGAGTTCAGATTGAAAAGTGGTAGTTAGTAGATGATATTAAAAATGGTGAGTTCCCTTGAAATGGTGCGAGAAAGTACGCATCTTCTGAAGTCCCGTTTCCCTTCACAGGTAGTTTCCTACTGTTAAATATCCAGCAGTCAGGAGAAAGGGTCCAACACTGTGACAGGCAACTGCATTTGCTGCATATGTAAATGCAATATTCATACATAGCTTTACGGACAGTTTCTTTTCCATAGTGTATGAACTAAACATCTCAAATCAAGAAGGGGAAGACCTGGTTTTCTTTAGCTGTGAAGACTTTCAGAATTACATTAGTTGCAGTTCATTAGATCTTATAATTGTATTTGCTGTGAGTCATGATGAGTGAGTGAGGGGTTTGGGTGTGCATGGAGGAGACCCAGCTCGTAGATCATTCCCACAGGGTACATGATTAGCTTCTGCTGCTTCAGCCCATCAGGATCAAGCCCAGAGTTTTTTATTTCCCTCCCCATAGGATAAAGTGTGCCACGTGCCAGGATGTTGGTGTGGGGAGCAGGAAATGGTTTATTTTGCCTCACTACCCCATGCTGATCCAACTGGCAAGACAAGCAGTGCCTGCACCTCAACGGGGAGGTGAAGTTGCAGGGTGTGTTGGACTGTCACAAGCAAGTAGTGTTTTCATTTCCTCCAGCTCTGCTTCCCATTGAAAGGACAGAACAACATAATCATGTGAATGTCAGAGAGAAATTACAATGAAATGGTGCCACAACATGAGGCCGTGAAAAGCCCTGGTCTGTCAGTGCTGTGTCCGCAAAGGCCACATTTTCTGTTTTGACATGTCAGCCAAGGAAGTCAACTCAGAGGAGAAAACCTCTCCCACTTGGTCACCTCACATTAACTTCCCTGCTTTTGCCCATGATGTATAGATATCTCCTCTCCTTATTTTAGGTGTCTGGAAGTTCACTGGTCTGTAAGAGGAGACTAGGTATGACCAGCTGTGAAGGCCATTCCTAGTCTCCTCTACCTGAGAAGGTGTTCTCTCTGCAGGCAGAAGTTCGTCTTCACTGACCATGCAGACAGTTTAGATTATTTTTAGATGAGTGAAGTTAAGGCAGCACCTTTCCTCAAGGTCCACATGGTCCTTGAGGACCATGGTTCCAAGTTTCCAAGTCAAAGAAGAAAAGGAAGATCACGTAGATGAGGCATTGGCAAGGGACCCCAGGCAACTGGGAGCAGCTCTCATCTCTGCCAAAGAGCTCTTCAAAAAACACGGAATCCAAGTATGTTTTGAACTTTTTTTTTTTAATTCATGAAAAGGGAGTCTCTCCTGTGCTGACTTGGTCTTACCTAGGTAAACTCTTCAGGACATGGACCATTATCAGCAATGAAGAAGGCTTCTGCACCTGTATCTGCACCAAATATTTAAGAAAAGCTGGCATTCCTAATAAAATACAAATGCTAGAAAGTTAAAATTAATTTTACTGAATCAGAGTGAATAACAAGAAATTTGAGCTTGAAATAGCCCTTCTGCTTTACAAAACACATCACAAGCTGAACGCTGTTGTCTTAAAATTGGTCTGTCCCTAACTGACTGCCTGCTGCCTGTCTTGCTGTGGGATATTATACAGTTCAATTCTCACTAACTTCTTTTGCTTCAAGATTATTTGATCTTATATATAATAGGTCCCTCTGATGTAATTTGTGCTTTACCTCTAAGGACCATCACTTAGCTTCCCTGGAACGCTCTTGTCTTCCAGACTTCTATATGTATAGATACATACTATCTTTGGCACCCAGTAATCTGGGCTTTTTAGATTAAGGCTGTAATGCCCTGACAGTTGGGTACAGGGCACTTTTAAAATTTCTCAGTTTAGGTAGAATTGATCTAACTATTAGTACTAAAATTGTAGCAATCTAGAAGTGAAGCATCAATGGAAGTCATTTAGCCTTCTCGTGTGATGGGAACAGAGGTGAGATCTCTCAGGTGGGATCCCGTAGATAGCATCTTGGTGAAGAGAAGCCTGTTTTTAGAGAAGTAAATGTACAGAAGTTGAACCCCACTCTAAGTAAGAGCCTTGTTTCTTAAGAGAAGTTCCGACTTCTTCAGCAGCATTTTGTTGGGGACAATCAGAGCATTGTGGTTTGCCGTTGCATATTTTGCAATCTTCTGTATTTCTATGTTCAGGGTCCTTTGGAAATTGGAAGTGGTCTCTGGAAAAGTACTGTCTGTCATGTTTCATGGGCCTGATTCAGACATCATTTTGAGAACAAGTCCGATTGCCATTGGTTTTAGAGGTCTCGTAAGTCAGATGACAGAGGCAATCTCTGTGTGTTCCCACTTCCCAGGGTAGAGGAGTTCTTTATTTCTGTTATTACCTGAGTTTGCAAAAGGGTTGCTCAAAATGTTCTTTCACTGCAAAGACTGAAAGGGGACTTGGGATGGTAGAATTTCATGAACAGTAATGTGCAATTATAAACAAGCTGTGCTGAATATGAAATAGCACCTTGTTCCAGGAAAAGCAGAGATACCAGGAGAAGTTTTATCAGAGCTGGAAAGCACTTCACAAAGACAGCTTTCATTTCTATATACTCTAAAGTATGCAGTAATCGTGGTCTAATTACCTTACTGCAGCCAGACAGCAATATGGGATATTGTGGGGGTGTGGGAAAGAGCATAATATGCTACAATTAAGCTATAATCTTTGGCATGGTCACTCATCAGATAAAGCTTTTCTGCTGTTGCATTCTAGGCAGTCATTATTTGGCTGCTAAAGCCTGGGGAAAATATGTGGTGATGTTCCAAGGAGCTGTTTCACAGAGGCTCCATTATCGGTTTCTTCTTCAGCAACTGGCCAAGTCCGCACAGCTCTGCATTTGCAAGCTGTGTCCACAGTGCTCTGCTTTTCCTTTCGTGTGCTGAAGGTTTTGTACTGCTGGCAGTGGAATGGGAGTAATGTTATTACCCACCATGGAAGGAATTTGTGAGCTTTAAGTTATTAGTTTAAAAACCCGTTTGCTCAGGACCTGATCTATAATGGAAGGTAGCTTTGTCAGAGATTTGTGAGCATGTGTGGCTTATACACAGAAAGACCTTGTGAATGTGGGAAATAAATGTGCTAGCTACATGACAAGTTAGGTACATAATTATGCACATGTATTAACCCCTGGATACAGGCTGTGTTTCATGGGGACATAATCGTGTTCACATGCAATTACGCTCACCTTCCTTTGAGAATCTAATTTTACAGTCTGCTAGAAAACCTTGCTAGTGACATCTCTTACGTTCTGAATTTCTCCGCCATTTTAATGGAACCTATTCCACCACCTTAAAGCAAGCTCCTGAATTCACACACTTGATTGTTCACACAACTTCCTTGATTCTTCCCACTTTCCCAGATGGCTTTCTGAGGAGGAAAGGGAGCCTGCAATGCAGGCTGATGTGAAATCGCTAAAATTCTAGTAGGAGTACAAAGGAAAGCATGGAAAGAGAAGTCAGGTCAACTTTGAATATGTTGACCTTGAGGTGATGTTGTCTGACAAAGGCATGAATGACTTGATTGCAGTCTAAATGCAGATTGCGGCATAGATCAGCATTTACTGCTACAAAACCTTTTTTATTTTTTCTGCAGTGCCACAGATAGAGGTTTTCAGAGAGACCTGGTTTCTCTTTAGAACTTGAGACTTAGAAGGGGTTAAAAGTGACCAGTGGTTTGGGCCTGTTCAGTTTTGTCTTAGATCTCTTTTTGCATTATAGAGCACACATATCCTTTGATAAGGCAGCTATGATTTCTGTAGAAGTAGATACAGTGGGGAATTAGATCAGAACCTCATTATTCTGCTGCTTCACAAAGCAGAAACATGAACTATTTTGAAGGCTTAGAGCACACAGTTTCTGCAAGGCTTGTCTGACAGCCTGCAATAGCAGTGCAGTCCATATCAGTAATTCCTTCCAGCACCAGGCTTCCAGGACCAGGCCTTAATTATGTGCACATCTGGTCTTCACTGCTTGGAGTAAGACGTCTGTCTTAAACTGTTCTCACTAAATGGGTGCTCTCAAGCCAAGCAGCTCAAAACACAGCTGCACCAGCAGAGCTTTAATCTGTTGTAGAGAAGGATTTTTCATGGTTTAAGTGCATAGGAACCCCAAGAGTTAAATGCAGTAGGTACTGCATTGAAAAGGTGAGCTTGGTCTTAAGGTTTGTGTAGTTTAGTACTGGATCTACATACAAGCAGCTAGAAGCCAAAACGAGGCAACACAGATGCAAAAACAGTAATGCATATCAGTCTTACAACTTTGTTACAGGGCATTTGGAGAAACATCACAATCTTGATTCTAGTGACACTGTGGTGGTAAGAGATGTTCCGTCAATCCTGACCTCCGTCCAAGCAGCAGTCCTGTCACCTGTTTTCTCCAGAAGCATTTAAATATGCTATCCTCATAGCAGCAATTTAAAGCAAGGATAACATTTGTGTATTCAGGCTGTTCCATAGTGCTATGTATTTTAATTTAGCAGTTCCTGAGAATTATCTGTGTGGTATCTTTTTCATAAAGTTTCAGTATCTCTGTACTTTCTAAGTACTCATGCATGCTTACTGGTATTTTGATATCTTGATACGGTTTTTGTCACCTGTAATAGAGGTGATTGTCCCTGGCAGCAGACAACTGGGAACTGGGAGAAGAGAGAGCAGCTGGTGAGAGGAGCTGGAGTGGGTAGAACACTGGGCATGTCCTGTGGTGGAGTACCAAAAGAAGGGAAGGAGTTCTTGCACAGTGGGGCTGAGGTCAAAATAACCCCACTGTTATCAGATGTGTAATCTGAGATCTGAAGGATCTGCTTTTATGAAATTAGAACAGCAAGGTAATGGACTGCCTCCCTTCAGGTGTTTTCTTTAGGGTAGCCTGAGTGTGTCACATACGGCGATGCATTCAGTCTTTGGGCACTTGGAGATGCGCTGCACCCACTGGTGCCTGAGCTGGGTCTGAAGTTGCAGAGGGAGATTTCTGGAAAGGGAGTAAGGTAACAGGACCTCGCTCGGTCTCCAGTAGAATGCTAGCTTCATAGAGAAAGTCCATTTCAAGGATTTGGAGGAATGGAAGATAGAAGGATCTAGGTTCGGGGGCATTATTTGCACCTGCAGAACTGTTTCTGCTACTGCCTCTTCATAGCCCAGGTTTCTGTTCTGATTTTGTGTTTGAATGACCATGTTTGCAGCTGGATGCAGACAAGGGGATGATAGTTTCATACTTCTCAGCTCCTGCCTCAGAAGAATAGAGAACAGAAAAGCAGGAGACCAAGCAGCTTGAGAATGAGCCCAATAACTGAAGCTCTGCACAGAGGGGAGCATGTGAGGCTCCTGGGCAGTGCCCATGTTAGCCGAATCTGGCCTGACAGCCCAGGACAGGGAGTCGTGATCCTGCAGCCCTCCCCAAATCTCTCCTGTCCTGTCACATTTGGCTTCTTGCATTCAGAGTCACTCAGTTGTCAGAATAATTTCTTCTCTTGCCTTCGCTCCATCTATAATTCATTAAAAAACCCGGAGGGGTGAAGCAGTCAGTTTTTCCCACTCCTTCCCCTCTGGAAGACGTGGGCTGAGCGTGGTTTGCAGCAGGGCATGAATGAAGCAGCCATAAAACCCAGAAGCCAAGAGGAGGGTGGTGGGAGAGGGACATGCTGCCATCTCCTGCGAGGCCACCAGGGCATGGTGTCTGCCTCTCGCAAAGCACATCCCATATGTGTTGTGCCACAAGCTTGGGCAAATATTTGCTCAGAAAACCCAGGTCAGATGCTGGACCTGAAGCACACTGAATTGGTCAGTTCCTGAGCTTCAGAAGTCCAGGTTTCAGTCCAAGTTTGTGCAGCAGCTTCCCCACTAGTTAAAATTTTCACTCCATGTTCTCCCTAAAATTGCAGCCTACATCTTGGGCTCAAAATTGCTTCATCCCAGATACAGCTTTTTCTTCTGTTTGGCCACGAACTTGTACTTGCATGCTGTACACTCCCCACATCACTGCATCTGGCTGCGCAGCCTCAGCTCTGCTTTATCCTTCCAACAACTACATGGAAAAATAACACACCCTTCACCGTGGAAGTGCAGGTCATGCAGTGAAATACCTGTCTTTCTGAAACTGCAGACCTAATTGGGCATTTAAGTGCAATTTTGAGGAAATGGCTACAGGTGTTGTTCGTCATATAGGTTCTAGTAATGGCAAATATTGATGTCTAAAAAGCAAGAGAAAGTTCCCACAAGTAGGAGAAATTTTATTCAATATACTGTAAGAAGTATAAAGTGACAGTGGCTTTGAAATGTGAGCGCAAGCTGTTGTTTGCATTCTGTCTTCAGTGAAATAACCAAGGTTCTTATCCAGGTATTTCAGGCTTGCCTGTACTACTCTCTTTTCAGACTTTGGCATCACCAGCAATCTGTGTGAGATTTCTGTGGAAAGGGCACAATGCAAGAAATCTTCATCTTCAAATATCATCACATACAAAAGCGATAATAATTAAAAAAATACAGTTTAGTTGACTGTTATTCTTTCCTAGCCATATATCTCTGTAAACTGTTCACTTCTGGCAGTCTGCGAGGGTGGAGGTAGGTCTTTTTCAAGCCTAGCAGAAGAATGGCCCCATGTAAACTTCATGGCTTGCGTCCATCTCTGAAGCACCCTCACCAGAGCCACAAATCCCTGTCCCCAAATGGAGAGATTCACCAGAGGGCAGCACAATATCACTTCATATTGTAAAAGTAGAAGTTAACTATTTCAGCTGTGTGAAAGCTTTTTGAAATTAGCTGTTTGTTGTTCCATAATCATAATTGCAAATAAGTCTCTTTTTAAAGCTGGCCTCTGAATCAGCTCCACAATCCCTTGTATTACACATACATTAACTTTTAGGGTCTAGGAATTTACCACATGGAAGCAAGGGGAGTCCAGACAGTCATGTTTTCAATGTAGCTCTCTACCAGGTTTCTCTCCAGGGGTGGTCAGGACACCTGAAGGGTACTTGTCCAGCTTTAAGTATTTCAGAAGCTCTCATGTGTTAAAGGCACCAACCTGAGTGAATATTTGAGCCTCATTGTTCGGATAGCATTAAACAGTAGGAGTAAGCCCTCTGATGGCACTTTATGAGGAAGGTGCACAGAGGATGAATGCAGGGATGCTTCTTTTGTATTATATTTTCTTCTGGTTGTCCTCTATGCTGGGCAGCTTCTAGGTCCTCTACCACTTATGCCAGATTCTCACCACTCAAGGAGCTAAGAGGTGTCACTGGTTGCATCTTGCCTGCTCAGCTTCCCTAACAAAGTGCTTCATCTGTCATTAATCTGTTCCCGTTTATTACTCTATTCTGCTTGCACTGGTAACTGGTGTCTCCAGCAGTTTTCTCCCCTGGTTCAAGTGCCACTGTACTTTTCTGACCTTTTCTGACCTCTTTCTCTCAACTTACAGCTAAAGCTTTGGTGTCTGAATTCCTGCTTTTTTTTGCTGTACATTAACTACATCTTCTGTCCTTGGTTGTTCTCTTTGCTCCAGTTAGCTTCTGCCTAATGAGATGTCTCGTGTCTAGCTTCAATCTTGCACTTCACTCCTGACATTCACATGTAGGTCTCCCTTGAATCTCTCTCTCTGATCTCACTCCTCTTTATGCTCGATCTCAACTCCATCTGCTCCTGCTCATCCCCACATTTCCTCACTCTATACTGAAGTCCTTAAAGATACAGCTTTTCCATGGAGCTGCTCCCCATGCATCCTTAGCTTTCCTTGGATCAGCTATTATGTTTATATAAAGGCCAGCAGCCTTAAGTATATATAATAAAAGAATAACTTTTCCTACCATATTAGCTTATGATACATTATTTAGTCACATGATAGTAGTGTAATATTGTTTTTCAGGGTAGGTGTAAATTCGTGAACTTAGAAATGATTTTAAATGTATCTTTTAAGACAATTTTGTGTCTGATTTAAAAAAAAGAATTTGTGATTTTGGTTTAAGAAAAAAGAAAAATATTTTGAAATCTCTGCTCTCTTTCATATATTTTTCTCTGACCAATATTTGAAGGAAAAAAAAAAAATACAAAAGTTTTATTTTTTTTTTCTTTTTAATTTGCATTATCTTTTTATTTCTTGGGAAGACAAAGGGAAAAAAGACAACAGAAATGTTCACAGAAGATTTGATTTGGTTTTCATTTTTTCACAGTTCATTTTCATTTCATCCTTTTTTGTCAAGGAAGGAAGAAAAAAAGTATTTTTTAAAGGCAAAAGGATGTGAAAAAGAAGTCAAAATATCTTTTAAGAATAACTTTTAAAAGCTTTAGCAAGGCAGAAAATTTCTTTGAAAACTTATAAAAATTAAAAGTTGTAAAGAAAAATACTTTCTATTCAAAACACTCAACAAAGGTTTGGAGCTAGTTAAGGCAGCCAGTGCAGTGGGCTTTGTAGAGTTTTCTAAATGAGAACAGTCCATCGCCTCTGCAGAAATCTACCCCATTGCACAGTACCCTTGCACCTCATCAGAGACGTCTCTGTGGGCATTACACCAAGTTTTCTCTGACTAAATCTGATTCAGCTTCTCTTAAGGTCTCTCCATGTCACAGTTAGTGGTGTGCCTGTGACTTGGCATAGAAATAACCTAAATTTTGCTTTATAATAGGGATGATGAAGGGCTGTATCAGATTCACATCTGCAATATATATATATATTTTAGAGTTGTCTGCCATTGCTTTTAAATGTGTGATTTTTCGAACTCTACCAAGCTAATGAGAGAGGTGCATTGCTTGGCAGTGGCCATCCCCAAAGAGTGGTGGCTCTTTAATGTTGGTGCTCAAAGCTACCAGTAAGACACATCTGTGCTAGAAACCAAAGAGCTCGTTTTAGGTAGAAACACAAATGTTATTTATAAGAGCTACCCAGTTGCATAGCTTAAGTTTCTTCTGCTGGCTCACCAGATTTCCTTTGATGTGAATGGCCTTTTTCTGAAAATTAATCTTTTTTTCTTACAAGATTTTAATAACAAAATGGTGACATGGTGAAAGTCTGTAAATGGACTTTGCATAACCAGTTCCTAAATTATGGATGCATTTATATCTTCAGCGGTGCAGAATGAAAGACACCTTTCGAATTTTGCCATGTATTACAATATATTACATTAAGAATGTGTATAAAATTTTAGAATATGTTGTATACCAAAACTTGTTGGAACTAGACAGTCTTTAAGGTCCCTTACAACCCAAAGCATTCTGCCATTCTGTAAATACCGTTTACCCAGGATGTCTCTCCATCCACTGATGTGCTGAAGCAAAAGTTGCATTTGTTCAGGCTCTTGAAAGCCACTCTGTCTACTTTTCTTGTTAGTCATTTTCTCAGACTCAAGGGGACAGAAGCAAAAAAGAAAGTTCATTATTATTACTCTCCAGACATACTACGAAAAAAATAAACATTTCACATAGAAAGAAGACTAGAGCTGATCCACTGCAAGATAGGTTTTTGTGGTACTCCTTTTAAAGGTTTACCTAGCATATTTGTCGCTATATGTCAAGCACCGAATCACGTGGAGGCAGGAGACATTAGAAGGGAAGGAGGTGAATGCCTGCTTCAGTTCTCTTTTTGACCTGTAACTTTGCAGAAGTTGTAGTTGGTTTGAAAGCTCACTCTTCAATGAAATCAACAAATATCACTGCAAAATAGACTGCTTTAGCCCTCAAAGACGATTTATAGTCTTTCTTCTCAAAATAAGAGTACAGAGATACTGTACTACCTTTTATTCATGTTGAGATTGTAGATAAGTAACAGCTTGTGTTAATATTTGACAAGGTTTGTTCTATGTTGCTGTCAGAAACGTAGCTGAAAATCTCTTTGGCTGGCTGGCTTGTACGTGAAACTGTCTTTTTGTAAGATCTGGATTAGAAAATCTCTCCTGCCAGACTTGTAGCTGTCAGATTCATTATCTTCAAAAATTTATATTAACCTCTTAATGGTGTTTTTCTTTCTGCAGAAACGGAAGCTGCATGCAGCACAGATGCCAGCCTTCTCCAAGGAATAACCTCTTCATCCCCAAGTGACTCCAGGTCCTGCTAGTACCATGGGGCCAGAAGGTGGTTTCTTAGGCAGTGGTCAGGTCCACATCATCTTGTGGGGAAGTTTGGCAGCCATGACAACACTCTTGTTCCTCACCTTCCTCATCTTCCTCTGCTCCAGCTGCAACAGGTGAGGTCAAGAACTTAGCAGACAGAAATGGTTCTTGAGTCAAGTAGTGTAGGGATTGAAATAGCTTCACTAATAACTAGTTAGAAAAACAGTGAGGACTTGGGTACAGAAATAAAAACATACAGTACAACATGCGTATTTGGAGCAAACCTGAGTTTGGACAGTTCTGTTCATTCTAAAATCTAAATTTATTTTTTTCTTTTGCTGTGAAGGAAAAATACTGTTGTGTTTGCTAGGTGCTTTCTCCTACACTGAAGCCTGGAGCACAGACAGACACTGACTGTTAGCAGAGCACACTGCTAACCCAAAACAGTTATACTAATTAATGTCTTGCGTTCATACCTTATCCTTATTTTCTTCTCCAAAAGAGGGTTCAGTTTTACCAATACAGACATTTCTACTGACTTTGTTGAGTCACATTTCAAGGCCTCTTCATGACACTCAAGCAGACCCCTGCTGATTGCACAGGGAGCTGGGCAACCTGTGCTTAATCCACAGCGCCCTTCCACCAGGTCAGACCCTTCATAATGAGGAGCATGACTGCTGGGGTCCATATTGCTGTATTTTGCCAGGATAGTTCTATCAGCCAAGTGTGAGTGTTGTGGGGAAACTTACCTGTAACTCAGTTCAGCAGCACCCTCTGAAGAAGCATGCTCTTTCAGCCATTCAACATTGAGAGCATTGAGGAAGCTGTGCAGCTGTAACATACACTGTATTGGCATTAGATATGTCTACAGTGGAAGGTTTTCAGCAGGATTTCTCTATTGCCAATGTTGTAAAGAACAGTCATGGGAAAGACTAGACCCCAGAAGCTGGTTGAAACCCTAAAAAGGATAGGTTGGAACTTGTAATTTCATGTGATCCAGAAGAAATTCTTCCGTAAGCTGTAAGATAACATTTCAGTATCTTAGAATGATTTGGGTTAGAAAGGACCTTAAAGTTCCAATCCCCCTGCCATGGGCAGGACACCTTCCATTAGACCGGGTTGATCAAGGCCCCATCCAGCCTGGCCTTGAACACTTCCTATTCATTCCTATTTATCACAGTTCCTGTGATACCTGTGTAAAAATAGTAGAAATACGTTTTTTTAAATTTATTTAAAAGTAGAAAATCTAATTTAAAAATCCTTAAGCCCACAAACATTGCATTTAGGTACCATGTTTTGCCTTGTAACACTCTAGTCTTTGACACTAGAAACATCTCTAGATAGATGTTTTTAAAACAGAGTCAAACCACTGAATATGTCTTTGCAGTTACAGAAATAGATTAAGCTCTTGTGTTGCTAGTCTGGACGCAGTATCTCTTATCTCAGATCATTCTGTAGGGCAGATTGTTTATGCATAAATGCAGTTATGTAGAATTTCAACAAATGGTTATGGATATGGAAAACTGAACAAAATCTGCTCTTTCTGTAATGTCAGAGTCAGAAAAAAAACTTCCAGAGAGGAAATAAAGTATTTTTTAACTCTAACGCTGCTCTGCATTGATCCTTACTTGCTCTGATTTCTCATTTCCCAATTAGGTAGAATTTTAACAGTTGCTAATATGGAAACTACAGTGCACTGCAGACTTCAGAAGCAGCACAGATTTCATATTGTCAATATTTCCTCACCTCTCTACTTGGCTTTTCATCTAGGGAAAGGACTGTAATCGTTTTAAGCTCATAGGTTATTACAGTATTTCAGAATAAGAGCTGTATTTCCAAAATGGTGAAAACTGAAAACTTCATCCATACTTTTGAGTTCTGTGAAGTACCTGGTGAAGCAGGACTAGTTTTGAAATGAAGACTTCTGCTGCTATGAAATGTCTTCCTGAACTGCTTATGCTTATTATTAACTTATTAGCATCCTGAGTGGGAATAAGATAGATTTTGTGGGCCTTTCCTAATTCTTCATACGATAAATACCTTTTGCTGAACCAGTCTAAGGAATTTCCCAAGTAGTCTGTCACCAAAACACGTATCTCATTTACCTCTGAGCATTTTGGATATGATTAAATTGAGGATAGTATTATTTTTATTATCATCAGTTACTCCTCATTGTGACCTTCTACTGAATGAGAAAAAAGATGATGATATACGTACCTCTTCAGATACCACCCTGCCTCTCTTAACTGGGACCTCACACAGAGGTCATACCAGTCCCTGTAATAATTTTCAGTTACTCTGTTTTCAGTATTATTGTGAATCACAATTCTATTCCCTGTAGAAGTATAAGGTCTGTTAATGATTGACATTTGTATATTAGCATAATCTGTAGTAACAGTTTGTATGCCTTTTTCATTAAGGGAAAAGAAGGCCAAATATCAGAATGGAGATCATGAAAATCTGATGAATGTGGTAAGTATTTATTTCTGGCAGCTTGTGTCTGTCTTGTAATTGGTTTGTACCAAGCTCCCTGCAAAATACTGCAGATTGGAAAATAGCTCAGGAATTTGGAGAGGGTTGAGCAAGGGAAACTTTAAAAGTTGCAGAACAGGAAGAGGAGAGGACCTGAGTAGACCCTGATAATCTGCACTTTCTCAATGATTTTTCTGCCACTGTTGTACTCCAGATCTCCCACCTGCCTTTCACTCCATTTGCAGCACAGGCACAGTGTACCCTTCCCACGGATTAAAGCCATGGTAGTGTCTGTTATGACAAAGGTTGAAAGGTTGATCACTCTGGACATGCTTGCATTTATTTGGTTTTACATCTGTAAACACAAGTACCTAAATCTTTGAGTACAGTCGGCGTAGTTTGACTCTTCCGGCCAATAATACCTGTGAATCACAGCTCCCAAGATCAGAACAAAATTTGTCACCTATGTATTTATGCAGACATGTATTCAGATCCAGCAGTGGTTAGATCTCACTATTTGTGTTCCAGCCTTCTGACAAGGAGGTGTTCAGCCACTCGATCACAAGTTCAGCTACTGAACCCCCTCCGAGCACCGACCAGAACGGGGCACTCAGCAATGGTGAGGGTGAGTAGCACAGACCCTGCGGGTGGGATGAATGAGCATCACCATCTCCTTGCTCACAGATCCTACAATGGTGAACCCTTGAGTCTTCTGGATTAGCTTTCCAAGCACAAGGTCATGCCATTTGTCTGAATACCCTTTGTTTCCCTTTGCTCATCTCTGGAGGTCTGACACCAAATCAGCTTCTGTATCCCAGGGTAGAGGCTGGGCATGCAGCTCTCTGGAGGGCACTCAGGGCACACAGAACATAATTCACATGAGCATGTTTGCCTTGCTGGGAAGTAGCCCATCCCAAGGAGATGTTGGAATTTTAGGCTGTATCTCCAGTTCCCTGCTGGGCATGCTCTGGCATAGCACTACATCCCAGCTCCCAGTCCTCTGCACCAGTTAACACTGTGGAAGGGCTAAGGACCTACTCTGGGCCACCGAAGCTACACCTGCAGATTGACGAGGCCATCAGGCAAAGACTGGTGTTCCCTAATGTTGGCCAGCAGTGGAACTGGGATGTGACCAGAGGATAGAGTCACACCTTAGAGCTTCAAAAGCACTCCAGGAGACTGTGGAAATCTTTCAGGTCCTTCTCCCCACAAAGGACTGGGAAGCCTGCCATATGAGGAAAGGCTGAGAGAGCTGGGGTTGTTCAGCCTTGAGAAAGGATGGCTCAGGGGATACATTATCAGCATGTTCCAGTATTTAAAGCTGGGCTACAAAGAAGAAGGAGACTCACTTTTTACAAGGAGTCAGATGGAAAAGTTGAGGGGTAATGGGCATGATTTGCTCTTGGGGAGATTCCGACTGGACGCGGGGGAAATTTTTTTCACAATGAGAAAAATCAGCTGTTGGAATAATTTCCTCAGGGAAGTAGTGGATTCCCCAACACTGGACACCTTTAAGATTTAGATGGACAGGGTGCTAGTCTAGGTCATCTCATCTAGGTCATGCTTTGCCTAAAAAGGTTGGACCAGATGATCCTTGAGGTCCCTTCCAACCTGGTAATTGCTTGTATTTTTCTATTTTTTTTTAAACAGTCAACATAAATAGGCTTTTTTTTTTTCCCTAGTCTTTGTTTTGCTGAGTGCCCAAAATGATTCACACTGAAGTATCACTGGAAAATATTTTTCTCAGATGCACCTAGAAATAAACTGGCTCTCAGCCCAGAGCCACTGGGAACCAACTGTTGTCTCCACACTAGGCACTAACACTGGGACCATGCTCACCTCCTCATCTGCTTGTGCGGCCAGAGGTATTCAGTCCTTCCGCCTCAGAGATGAGCATGCAAAGGAAGTTTTAAACTTTGGTTTGCAGCTAATTGCTGCTCCCATCCATTGGCTTGTTGTGTATTTAGGTATGCCGCTTACCAAGGGACTTGATGTGCAGAGCAAAGCCCAGCAGAAGGGAAGCAGTTGTCTTTGCCATAAGTCACCACACATGCAGCTGCCAAAGCTGCTACAGAAAGGTGTGCTGTCAACCAGCAGACAGTTTTCAGACGCTCTGATACTACTCAGCTTACACTCTGCATAACGACACTTTTGAATAATGGGAACCAATGTGCTTTAACTTCTTATTTATACTTTATGTGGTTTTTTGTTAATAGTTCTTTTTATTTTGCTGTTTCTAGCCTTTTGAACAGAGGCAAGGCCATAGAAGTAGCACCATTAAATGTTTTTTCTTTTACCCAACCTGCCAGCATTGTGTTTATCCATGCCAACCCTTTATCTACACCAACTCCTTCTCTGCTACTACCCATAATCACAAGAGCACAGAAACACAAGCTCATAGCTTCTGATTATCCCCCTCAGGCTGAATGGGGTGGGTGCTCTCTGGGGCCTGTGATGGTGCTCTGCACAGCACAGAAATCCCTGGGAGCAAGGGCCAGGAAGGGAGAACATCTTTTAGCTTCTCCAAGGTGGTTCCTGATGTCCTTCAGAAAGTCTGGAGGCACCCTGGGGACTGAGTAGGACACCTTGCCTGTCTCCTGTTCTTCTGCAGGTGGTATGTAGGAGCCAAGTGAATGGAGAAGGTAGTTCTCCTTTTCTCCTCCTCCCATCTCCCATTCAGACAGTGACTGCCATCTCATACCTCCCAGTTCCAACCTGAGTTTTGCTGTCAGGATGCAGCTCCCTGTGAGTGCTGACTGCTTGAGTCTGCATGTCCTGAGCACAAGAGAAAGCAAACCATGAAATCAAGCGTATTGATTGCTTCAGCAATACTTTATGTCTTCATGTCAAACTTGCTGAAGGAAGAATGGGTTGATTTTGCTTAGACAGTAGGAGCCATAGGAACTGCACTAATAAAAGTAAAGCTATTCAGAAGTGATTTTTCAAAGAACTGTGTGACTTAATAGTTACATGCTATATACTACCTGAAACATGCTTGTACATGCCCATGCATACGTCCTGAATGCAGGGAAATGTCATACGTGTGCACTGTAAGATGAGAAATCCCATAGATCTCAGTCCCTCTAGTGACAGCAACACGTGGCCCAGTCTGGGACATAAAATAACATGTTCTGCCTAACACTGCTTTCTGAAGCCTAGTCTTCCCTTTTGTGTATATGGCTGGCTCGTTAGTAGGTTGTCAACCTACATTATGTGCTGTGAGACTAACAGAAGTATGGCATAGCCTTCCCACTGGAGGAGCTTCTGGTGTAGCGTGCAGGGAGCTGACTGTGGCAGGGCTGAGCACAGACAAGAATTTGTCCAGCATGTTAAACAAGGCGAGGGCTGGGCAGGGAGGAAGCAAGAATGCTTTCCTTTTTTATTCCAACGGATAGGGAAATGGAAGGACGAAAATCTAACAAGGCTGTTTTCAAAGCCGCTTGGTTTGAGGCCTTTTACCAGCATTCCCCATCTGAGACTACTGGGCAGTCTGTTAAGCATTCAGTATAACTGAGTAAAAGCCAGCTGACCGTCCATGCCCACCTGCACCTATCCACCTGTCTCCTGTGCTCACTGTGAATGCTGTTGCTATGTAATGTGAGTTGGGGCTGCACAGAGTATTTAAGATGTTGTGAGAAAGATATTTTAACAGTAGAGTGCAGAAATCTCTGTAACTGAAACCTTTTGATCAACAAAAAGCATGATGACCACTAGACATTTCCAGGCATTAGAATCACTTACCCTCTCCAGTGAGATGCAAAACCAAAGTGGTGTAGAAAGGTACCAGATTATACTCACCTTATAGTTACACATTTGTTTTAAATACTTCCTTATAATTTTTTCTAGTACTCTCAGAGGACAGTGCAGCTGCTTGTATCCAGCCTTATGAAGAAGTACAGACATCTGATCTGCTAGATCAACAGGATAGTCTTGGAAAGTCTATAAAATGTCACCAGAGCCGGGAACTACCCAGTATTCCCCCTAATACCACCATGGAAACCATCATCTCAGCTAGAAATGCAGAAAATGATCAAGGTCTTGGAACGGAAGGGCCTTACGAAGTCTTGAAAGACAGCTCCTCTCAGGAGAACATAGTTGAAGACTGCTTGTATGAAACTGTGAAGGAAATTAAAGATGTTGGAGCAGTAGCCAGCATGGAAGGGAGCTGTAACAGCAAATCAAAGGTTCCACTGACAGGTTCTGAAGGTCAGAATCAGATTCCTGAGTGCAGAACTGAATCAGCAGAGTATGCATCTGTTGACCGAAATAAGAAAAGTCGTCAAAGTGCTAACTCAGAAAGCCCTCTTGACAACACACCAGATGTAGAAGATGAGCTTCCCCCACCAGTACCCATGAAGCTTCTCGATGAAAATGAGAATGTGCAAGAAAAAGAAGTGGAAGAAGTGACAGAAGGAGCAAGTAAACCAGAGAAGGTAAATACTGCAGATACTTGTCAAACAGACAAATAATGATAGAGAACATATGGGTGGGAGAGGATTTATTTTTCTTTAAGAGCAAAAAAATAACAAGGAAACAAAAACACTCAGGGTGATGCAAGACTGTAAAATACATAAATATGAAAATGCACAGTATAGTCTTTGCATTATAGGCATGCACTCATTCTGTTACTGTCCATATTTTGGATTGTTGCAGTATGCACTTCATTAAGGCTTTCTCCAAATATTAGGCAGAAATTGCACAGGAGGACTCTGCTTCTTTATTTAATGGTATTATACTTGTGGGAACTATTACAATGGGTATCCAGTATCTCTGTCAGCATCTATATCGTGTTCAGAATCCATCTCCCTCCTTGTTTTTTTTCTAATGAAACCTCAATTTACAGAGAGGGGAGGGGAGAATTCTTGGTAGATTCCCTAACTTGAGATGTGCCTCCTTTGTTGGGCTACCTTGACTTAGTTTGTGCAAGTGTTAAGCGTCTGCTCAAAGCCATTTCTCTCATCTCCCACTGTAGGAGAGAGGGGCAGCATGAGAGAGACTTTGCAACTGTAGGCTTTTATATTTGTCAAATTCTGTATGTCACATGTAAATAGAGTAATAAATTTCTACCTGCTGAATCTTGGCCAGAAGTTATGTTTTCTCAGCAGCTTTTTCTTCATTCCAGCCTATAAACTCATTGAAAAATAGAATGATGAAATTTTCAGCAATTTGTTTTCCCATATTTAGTTTTTAACCAGAATTAATTTAAAGGATGCTTTCAGATCGTTGGATAGATTTTTCCTAAACTGTTGATTTTGCATTTTTCAGAACTAGTTTAGGTCACTTCTTAGTAATTGTGAATGAAAGAACTGTGATTTTTAGCAGCTTAATGTGATTTTCGTGTCTGTGGCATCAAATAATAGGCACTGATGAAAACTGGAAAAAAAAATCTGTAAGATGCAATGTGAAATTCTAATGTAAACATTTACCTAAGAAAATCATAGCAGAGCTGAGGTGTTGTTACTTTTTCTGGTTGTTCTCTTATTTTAAGTATTTCAGTAATCCGGGCAGAGGGCAGGAAAACACCTTCATGTAACCTATGAAGCACAGTACAGTCAAAATGAATTAACTAAAGATTTTACTCCTAATATAAAAATTGTTTATCTCGACTCCTCAGTTCTTACATATAGTGAGCTCGCTAAGCAAGAAATTAAGATGTGATTGTCAACAATAACCCACCACCACACCCCCTCCCAAAATTAAGGCCATATGTAACTTCTAATTAAACTTTTAGAGAAACAGCTTTCTGTAACAGTGACATTTTTCCTACCAGGTGTGAAAAGACTTGCAGAAAATCATTGTATTTCCCAGGCACCAATACAAAGAAAAAGCATTTGCAACCCTGTAGCTCCCCAGCACACCGTGTATGCAGTGTCAGTAACTGCATGGAGTGGGAACTGATTAAAATGGTTCAGGTTTTGAAGGATTAATCAAGAGATGACACATGCAGTCCCCTAAGTGCCAGAAAAAAGGTGTTTGTCTAATTAAAATTTTCTCAGAGCTAAAGCCATCCTGAGTTAAAGCTTCGGCAGCATCAGATCATTCCCGCATTCACTGCTCGGTACATGCATTATGCATTGAAGCGTGTTCCTGTCCTGCCCTTGAGAGCTACAGCTGCAGCAGAGTTGGAAATGGTAATTGATGGAATATATAAATGTCATTATTGTTGGCATTGTGTGGAGAGGTGGTTGCGGGATTGTTTGTTGTTGTGGTGGTGATGATTTTTCCCTCTATTTTGCTGCTTCCAACAATGCAGAGAAATGCCTGTTCTTTCCACTGTGGCAACCAAAAGCAAGATATTTATGGAAATGTATGTTACATTGATAACTCTTTTAGTTAAACAGACTCCAGAGCTGTCTCTTTTTGCTTCCTCTCTTGCGAGTATACTTAGCCTCCCTGCTTAACATTATATCCATATCCCAAACTTTTTCAGCCTTTTGCTCTGACCCTGATGAATAGACAGGGTGGGTGTAAGTTGTGGGAGTCTTTCTCCCCACAATTAGGCTTTGCTTTAGTAGGGCACAAAGAATGGACAGGTGGGAAGCCTATTTATGTAACTGAGACTTGTACCTGCCAACAGAGAGAAAACAGACCATGTCCCAGCTGTTTCAGTCTCACCCTGTATGACATCAGCCAAGATGATCCCCAGCCCTTGCCAGTTCCTGAAGCACACTCATTTGGGAGACAGCTGGGTGTATCAGGCCAGAGACTGTTCCAGTATATAACAATTTGAAAAGGATAAATAATAATTTCCAGAGCCAAATGTGCAAAATGGGTGAAAAATGATCTAACTTGGTTATTGGCCGTGACCCAACCAAATCCCTTGGAAGGTTTTGGTGAAGCAAGACCCCCCTTTAACAGTTGCACAAGGCTCTTACAGGCTTCTATCACCTGGAGAAACTTGGACGTAGTTCTAATAAAACTAGAGAGGCAGAATAGTTTTTCTATAGTTCTTCCTTCTTTATCCAAGAAAGGAAGAATGATCTCCTTTTTCACCCAAGTCTTTCCAGAGTGAGCACTGGTAGAAATGCTCTCCATGTGTACATCTGGCTGCTGCCATCTGATTTCAGACTTGTGCAGCTTGAGGATGGGCAAAGCATCTCTTACAGATGCACCAGAGGAGAATGGTCTTCTTGTTCTAGTGCCGGAGTCTGGAGCAGCAGCTGAGCCAAAGAGCAAAAAATCAAATGCTGTCGAGGAACAAAAAGAAAGTGGAAGGCAAATAAGGACACATGCTTGTTTGTGTTGCTGTGCTGAAGCTTGAAGCATAATTTATAACATTGCTAGGTACAAAATGTTTAGGAGCAAGTTCATTTTTTTTCAGTTTCCAAAATGACAATATCCTTCAAAACTGATGTGTCACAGCTTTCACATTTAGAAGAAAGAACTCTGGGTCCCAAGGAAACAAGAACAGGACTGCCAGCACCCTGGGGTATTTGTCAGTACTCGAGTGGGAAACTGTAGAAGAGGTCCTGACCCGTGGTGCTTATCGACAAACTGATGAGAGAAAATAATTTCTGAAGAATTTTGCAAGCACATGTTTGTTCTAATGTGTGAGGATGAAATTAGTAACTTACTCCTGAACATAAAATACATCCTGCAAATAAAGACTAAACTGAGATGCTGTAGTGAAGCAGAAAAGACCAAAATCCACTTGAACTTCCCCTTTTCATCTTTCTTTTTCTGTTGTTGTGAGTAAACAAACCACAATTTAAAGAGTGCATTCTCCAGACAGTGATAAAAAAGCAAGGGAGTTGTCAGGTGGAAAGGAAGCCTCCTGGGGAGCAGCCTGCAGACTTGCGCTTTGGGTCAGGGTCTTCATCACAAGTGCCCCATGGATTTGAAGTTTGGTATTTACCAGGATTAAAAACAACAAGAAAAATGGAAGTAGGAAGGAATCTGTTGTAATGAGCCTCTGTGGGGGAAAAGAAGAAAAAAAGATCTTGTGTGTATAGAATGTGTCTGAAAGCGGTATTTAATTGACTGTGCTAAGAATGGCTCTGCTTCTCCACCTTGGTCTGCACTTGGAGGAATTCTCAAGTATTTTAAGTGGAGAATTTGTATGCAACTCTAAAATATGGCCCTTTAGAAACAGTGCTGGAAGGTTCCCTCTGAATCACTGTGGAGCAGGAGTCCAGCAAAGCCTTCTTGCCCCAGGGAGGAGGAATCACACGGCTGCTCTGACGAAGCAAGGGTTTTTGTTGCCATAAAGGCCATAAGACATTTTTCAAAAGAGCAAAATCCTTTTCCCCCAGTGTTACATGGCCTAATTTCTACATGGTGCTTTACATGTTTGAAGTTAGATTTGATACCAAACCAAACCCTTCACCCTTTAGGAACTTTGAAATGTGAACTGCATCCAGGCAGATGCTTTGAGGGTTGAGCCGCCCATCTCAGTGTGGGTTGTATCAGGCCTCTTCTGAGTTTGCAGTCTGAGCAGTTGTGAGGTGCAGCTCTCATGCACCTCTGCATGTCTGCTGTGCATCTTCCCTGTGAGGGCGGTGAGACAATGGAACAGGTTGCCTGGAGAAGCTGTGGCTGCCCCATCCCTGGCAGTGTTCAAGGCCAGGTTGAATGGGGCTTGGAGCAACCTGGTCTAGTGGAAGGTGTCTGTGCTTATGGCAGGGGGGTTGGAACTGGATGGTCTTTAAAGGTCCCTTCCAACCCAAACTGTTCTATCATTCTATGATCTGTGCACAGCTGCTGCATTTCCTGTGGGAAGAGGACACAGCACCTCCCTTACAGCACTTCCAGGAGCCACTGGTTGCATGGTAATAGTTATCAGGAAGATGTCAGGTTTGTTCTTTCATCATCTGAAAACATATCTGAAAATCACATGGAAGGCCAACTAGCGTGTCACAGCAGCTGACTTTTAATAGTTCAAAAGCCTTTGCAGACTCTTTTTGCTTTATTAGAAATGTAAAGGCAGGGATACAGTGGAGCAGAGTTTTAACCATTACATTATTTTTACCCTTTTCAGGTCAGAACAAGAGCGGATACATTAAAAAGCTCTAGTATCCTCAGGGCTGTTATCTCCAGAGATGTACTCTGGATATTAGGGATATTCACTATATAAAATGGAACAAGTGAGCAAATGACTATAAAATATAATGTATTGATTGTAATAGGAAGACATTATTATAGGTTTCACACTGTTGACTGGAAATGAGCTTTTTCTTCTTTCTTTCTTCCTTTTTTACAGAGGCATAGTTCAATGTCTTACAAGTCTCGTGAGGAAGATCCATCTCTTACAGAAGATGAGGTATGTTTCTTGCACAAAATTCAATAACCAACTAGAGACCTTTTTGCAGGCAGAAATTAGCATAAGATATGCATGATTAAGCAGGATCTAAGAAAAGTGAAATTTGTCTGAAGGGAAAATGAAAGCTAAATTTTCTCCGCGCAGTTTGTACTGCCACATTCCTGAAATCAGAACTGTTCTAGCATATGGCTATATCAGGCCAATGATTTAAAAAATGGTGTCATAAAATAACAGGAGGCCACATTTAGCTGATGATCGGTCAGGTGATTTTTGATTTGGATTCCAAGCTTTATTTAAGGATAATAATCAGTAGCCTTTTGAAACATGCTCCACCTTCCCCACACAAAGTGTTTGGGGCTCTGGGAAATAAACAGAAGCGCAATAAAAGCACTGGAACATAAACTGTTATTAAAATGAATTGAGGAGATTGAAACAAAGACAGAAAAGTGAAACAGAAATGAGGTTGCTTGTGATCATCTCCATTAGACCCATGCAATTTCTAAAAACGTTTCTGGGCATAAAAGTGAACACAAACCTGGCAATGAGCTGAGCAAGCTAATGCTTTCTGCTGGGTGAAGTGTTCCGGGGCGTTAATGAATGAATTGATCCTTGAACTGGGTTGCTGGAGAGGGTTAAGTAAGGATGGGCAGAAAAGCCTTTTTTTGGATTGGTTGGCTAAAAGCAGTAAAAAGTAAGAAATATTGCCATCTGCAATTGGATATCTCTATTAGAAAAACAAACATACAGAATTCACAGAAGTGATGGGGTTCGTCTGCATCTGTCCGTGGTGCTTAATGGCAGTGGATGTTTTCATGCCAATACACTATTTTAATTGCATTGATACCTAATCCAGAGTGGCCTTGCATGCTTGGGAAAGACTTTAAATGTAAGAGAAGAGCTATGTTGCTATTGCAATATTAGGTAGCAGAGAAGCAGCAAAGGGAATTTTATCCATCTGCCCTGTGCAAGCGCTGGTATCCACTTGGACTGGGAGAGGGAGTCAAGAGTGGCTCCCTGCACTCAGCGCCAACCCTGGTGAGCCCTGAACAGAGGGACCTGTGTGGACATGGGCTTCTCCTTCAGCCTTTTATTAAGGGCCACCTCAGTGCACTTGTTTAAGCATGCCACCTCCTCAAAGACTCCAGCTCCCTCTCTTGTGTTTATAGTAGCTGAAAGGTTTCAGTCTCTAGTTTTAAGTGCCGATACACAGTGACTGAAATGCAGCTCTTCTCTGTAGGCAGTTTAGTCAATGGAACAGACTTTGTGTTTCAAGATCAGCACTGACTATTTGCTGTTTTCTGGTGTGGGTAATTTATCTCCTGATTTTTAATATTTTCTTCACATGACTCGGTGCCTCTTTGGTCCTGCCTATGAACACAACAAATAACTACTCTCCTGTTGGGATCTCTAAATGTAGCCAACTACCACTGGAATTATTAATAATTTTTAAACCCCCAAGGATGAGACGGCATCCTTTTCCTACGTTACAACAGCTAAACCTGCTCATCCCTTTGGCAGCTGGCTCCAGGACCATAGCAAAAGTTGTAAGAGCTCCTGCTGATAAAGCTATTCCCTTTTGTCCGATGTTTAATGTGCCTGCATGGGATTTATGTTCAACCAATTTTACATTTATAAATATTCTTTCTTTTTTGAAAGAAAATCAGTTTATAAAACACATGCCAGAAATGAAAGGGTTTGTAAGGAATTTTTTTTTAGATGTTTTATTAGAAGATCCTGGCTTTTCTTAAGTAACTGACATAATTGTGGTGGAAGGGGTACAAACTGGCACACAAGCTTTATGCCATGCTTAAACACTTAGCACATGTCTGCTTTTCCTAGATCTCAGCCATGTACTCATCAGTGAGTAAGCCGGGACAGGCCCTCAAAGCACTGGATTCTCCTTACACCTGTATTCAAGAAATTGCATCTCAGAGGTCCCCGTCCATTTGCAGTGGCCTCTATGCAAGTGTGAAGGACTTTGAGAACACCCTAAATACTACCACTGTGCCTCAGTCAGCGGACAGACCAAATGGGGAGCTGGAGCCTGACTATGAAGCAATCCAGTCAGTGAGCCAAGAAGAAGACAGGACCTTGTCTGTGCCTAACACAAACCACTCTGCTCTTTCAGGAGAAAACGACTATGAGAGCATAGGGGACTTGCAGCACCACAGGGATTTCACCAGGCTTTAACTACTCTGGCGGGCTAATTTCACCTCTGGTATTTTCAAAGGAACATGTGAAACACGGGGAGAGAAGTTTTTCTCCCTTTGAGGAACAAAGCAAAGTAGGGAACAAAAGTTGTGAAGAAACAATGTATGTTTCAGCCAGGGTGCGATACCCACTAGGTTATTCTGGGTGGTGGATGGAGGCTCACAGGAAAGGGTACGTCAGGTCAGAATGATGACCAGGACAGCATAAAAGCTTCTTTATTTTTAGCTCCAAGAAAACCAGAATTTGGGAAGGAGTGCTATGCTTGTCGTCCTGATAGGATTACATACCAAAAAAGACTGCTTTACACAAAGCTAGCTTTTAATTTTATGTCATTTTCTTCAAAGTGTTTTTCAAGCATAATTTTCATTCAAGTTCGGGCACACAACATTGAGCAAATCATGGATCGTTGTACCTCAACTCAGACTTACTTTGCAGGGCTGGGGAAGGCGTGCTCACTTCCGTGTCTTTTCGGGAGCTCTATTCACATTCATTGCAACTAAACTACAAACAGCAGTACTTCACAAGGGACCTACTCCAAATGTACTTGAATTAATTCTGTCAGCTTTTTTTATATGCCAAGGGCTGCAGAATGTGACTTGCAATATTCGAGATGTGTACTGGTGGTTTTGGGTGGGGTTTTGTTTGATTATTTGTGAAATACCACTTTAAAATGGCAAGTGACACTCTTAATATTCTTGCTGTGTTCCCCTCACATGCACACATATACCTACATAAACATGCAGCAGACAATTGTCATGTTGCAAAAACTTGTGCAAATGAATGCATTGGTATAATGTTTAGTCTAACCTTAACAGTGTTGAGTCATTTTTTTAATAGCTTTGCCCTTTTTTAAGACTTGAAATATTTTAATTTGTTTGTCTAGTTTATCATGTAGGAAAATCTACATATTGTGTTCAGAGTGGATTATATTTTTTATTTTTACAACATGGTTTTCATCTTCAAAATTTTTGTAGATTAACTTACCGTGTTACATAACAGGAAGAATCCCATTCTTTTGGCTTCATTTGTTTTTTTTCCTTTAATTTCTATTTTCTTATTTCAGAAGTATGTAAATGAACAACTGCCTTTGTTGTTGTCTTCAGCAAGGATGTGGAACATGTTTTGCTGGTTTTAAGCTTAAAATAGTGGAGTCTATGATCTGCCAGATGGCAAAAGAGAGGCAGAAGAGACAGTGGGATTTAGTCTGGGGCAGCCAGTGGTCCTCCTTGTTCCTTTGCTAAAAGGAGCAGGAGGGCAACCAAGAACTCTTTGGGGCTCTGACAAGCAGTTTGAAAGCCACTGGCTTTGCAAGGATACCGAGTTATTCTGTTACTGTTAAAAGCAAAGTACAGATCTTGGATGAAATAAGTAGGTGCTGGGTTCATAATTTTGTTTTCTTCAAGAACAGTACAATGACATGTCACTGGGACAACTTGTTAACCATGAGCTAGCAATGTGCCATTGTGGCCAAGAAGGCCAATGGTATCCTGTGGTGCATTAAGAGGAGTGTGGCCCGCAGGTCAACGGAGGTAATCCTGCCCCTCTACTCAGCCCTGGTGTATTGTGCCCTGTTCTGGGCTACCCAGTTCAAGAAAGACAAAGGAGAGGGTCCAGCAGAGGGCCACAAAGATGATCAGGGGTCTGGAGCGTCTTCCCTATGAAGAAAGTCGGAGAGACCTGGGCCTGTTCAGCCTAGAGAAGAGACAAAGATCCCTGAGAAGGGATCTTACCAATGCACACAAATGCCTAAAGGATGGATATCAAGAGGATGGGGCCAGACTCTTTTCAGTAATGCCCAGCAACAGGATAATGGGCAAAGGGCACAAACCGAAACACAGGAAGTTCTTTCTGAATATGGGAAAAAACTTCTTTACTGTGAGGGCTTCATAGCAATGGAACAGGCTGCCCAGACAGGTTGTGCGGTCTCCTTCTCTGGAGATACTTAAAACCTGCCTGGGCACAATCCTGTGCAGCTTGCTCTAGGTTTACCTGCTCTGGCAGGGGGGTTGGACCAGGTGATCTCCAGAGGTCCCTTCCAAACCCAACCATTGATCTGTTCTGTGAATGAACAGTACAATAGTACAAGAATAGCCCAACAGTAGTGAACTGGTTATGTGTACACATCTTCATATATCCCCATGTAAATAAGCATACACATGTAATTTGGACACAAGTATAAATTATAGTCCAGACTTGGTAACATTCAAATACATTCACGTACGTAATATCTGGCATGTGCTTGAAGAGTAGTTTATTTTTTATTTGAAATAAACAGTATATAAACTGAGGTTGGCTTATTCCATAGTAGACAAAAGAGGTTTCATTTCAGCTCACTTGGTACTGGGTTTGGATATACCAGATTGAGTCCTTCTCAGGTCACTAGCCAGCATTCAGTATCACTTGGTACTATTGAGAGCAAACACAGATCTGGTTACGCACATTTATTAGAAATAACTTTATAACTGAAGGCAGTGTACTGATTTATGGGCTTTGCCTGTAAGTACTACGGCTCTGAGAAGCAGTGCAAGTATGCATTCAAACACGGGGTGATTGAAACTGCATGGATCCTGACCTCGTGCAAGGGTGCAGCATGCTTGATCTATGACTCTCTTCCTTTGAGGAGAAGCAGTTCAGACAAGTCTACATCCATCTTGCTCATGACCATGCTGCCATGCTTCCACAGCTGCAGCAAATCATTGCCTCCACTTCATTACAGTGCTTTTGAAAGCTGACTTTGGTCTTCCTTTCTGGAGTTTTTTCCTAAAAAAAATGTTTCTATTTCTGTTCCCTTGAATGTGAATTCATGAAGTTCGCCTCTGACTGTTCTTCTACTTCAGACTGTTTAAGGCCAAAGATAAGATACACCATGTTTCACAAGATCTGTTGTGCTAAGTCTGGAGAATTTATGAAGTCCTTAACTATGTTTTTGCTGTCTGTTCCTTGCTCAGGGGTACGGGTTTATATATGTAGTCCTCAGTCTGACTCCTGCAACATAGTGGCAGGCATACCTCAACTCCTGAAATTCCCAAATACATCTCAAGATGTAACTATCCCTCAAGTTATACCTTAAGAATTGTGTAACTTGTTACATAGATGACTGCTTTTGGAGAAACAGTAGCAACATGAGGTTTGTCAGGATCACCAGCTTAAGACCAGTTAAAGAGAAGAGATAATGCGAGTTAACAGCAAAGAGTAACGCTGAACTCTTGATTGTAAAATTTTAAGGTGTAAAAGAAGAAAATCAAACATCACTCCAGAAGTGCCCTCATCACGAAGCAAGTCAAAGAAAGGAAGAGGGCTGCCCAGGCATTCTTTGTGTCTTTTAGAGTAGGATCCAAGAGTGTCGGTTTGGAGGAAGGGACATGAGACTCAACTTGTGCCTTCCTTCCTTTCCCCTGTTCCAAGGGCTGCTTCTTGAGATCCCCTGATTACCCTTTTTCAGTGAAACCCCTCCCCTTATCTTTTTGCTTGTTTCTATTTTTAACCTGTCTCGTGCAGCCTTGCACTGAGAGCTGGTTCTGTCTCTGCAGTCCTGTGATGCTGGCATGTTCCTTCCCATGTCAATGACAGGCTGGTCACAGCCTCTTCATCATCCACCAGACCCTCAGCCTGGTAGGGAAGGAGCTCAGATTTTTGGATTGCTGCTTGAGGAATGTGTACCTGCCCTCAGCCACTGAGACCCCACATACATCGAACTCCTGAGAGCTGTGGAAATAAATTAATCTCCTGAACAGGGACGGGTGGGGGAGTCTGTAACTCCCCTACACTATCCATTAGATAGTCTAATGCTAAAAAAAAATGGTTTAGAATTCAGTCCAAGGTTCTTACGTGAATAATTACATCTCTCGACTAAGATTCAAGCTTATGGTTTAGTTCCCTCTTCCCAGAAGTAAGATCTGTTCTTGTACAGCTGTTGCCAATGCTTCCTTTTCACTAATATATTGGATAGAAAGATTTTGTGACAGTAATCCCCAAATAGATGAATCTGACTGTAAAGAAAAGGGAGTCTCTTCTGCTTGTCTCTTCATTGCTATTGTTTCCTCTTTCACTATATCCCTGAATAAAATGTCAGGATCCAAAATAAAGTATTTATTATGTGGTGATCTTTCCTGGGGAAGCTTCAGAGTCTTATTTCTTTGCCTCCATTTTTAAGCACAACTGTATATGAAGATCTGACATCAAATTCCACAGTAAAGCCCAGACAAGCCGTAAGCTGTAACGTGCATAACTCTACTAATGAAAAGGTCTTTTCTGATTTCCTCCTGGAAACCAGTAGAAATAGGAATGCAGCTTGGACATCTCTTCCGTGAATCTGTGTCTCCTGTGGGAGTTGTTCTCACCGCATATCTAAACCACATACCTACACCAGTGCTAACCCCATTCATAAATCAGTCCCCCTTTCCTACCATGATGAGTGCAGAATTGCTTTCTCAGTCACAGAGAGAAATAGATTCTTTACAGATACCTGTAGCATAGGTATGTACCTAATTACCACAGTTCGATCAGTTATAGTGCCTTTTTCACTAAGCAGCTAGTACTCCCATACACCTTTCCACACTGTGCTTGTTAAATTCAAAGGGACAACCCCAATTTTTACTTGTTTAAGTTGGAAACTGCTTTATAGAGACACAGTAAAGGTATTGGACCTCGATTTGGCCTTACAGTAGCAATAGTCTCTTGCAAACATCCTCCAAAAAGCCAAGTAATGTAGCTATGATGTCTAAGCTTTGCAATAAGAATTATTTTGAAGAATTTTGAAGAACCTAATTTTTTGAATAGTGAGCATTCAGGGAGGTGGTGGTCTTTGTTCATGTCAGCTGTGAACAATTAGTTGCTTCAGTCTTTCTGTTAATATCAATTGCAGGCTTGCTTATATGTAGCAGGATTCATGGGGTGAGGGATGAGTAGGTGTGGGGATTCATATTCATGAGTCACCCAGAGCTGGACCATTCCCACAGCAGCACCTGGCTGAGGACCAGCTGCCTTGTTCTCTAAGCCCTTGTCTATTGTGCCTTCAGGGAATCCATCCTGCAGGGATTCTTCTGGGCCGCGTGCTTCTCCATGGCTCCCTGAACAGCTCCTGTCCACTGTCTTGACCACAGTTCTGCTCAATGCTGATCACAGTGCTCTCTGTTCAACCTTTCAATGGTGCTTTTATAAGATTCTGGGTAAATGGGTTCAGTGTGCTTTCTGGAAGCTGACGTGTAAAGCTGTGACACGAAGTGCTCCCTAGTATTGTCTGCTTCCCAGAACTTTGTGTTAACTGTGTTATTCTGACTACAAAAGGCTGGCAGCGCTGTCCTTTCTCTTACCCCACACACATCCAGAATGTAGTCACCAACGTAACAAGCCTAGGTTGGGCCACAGGTGTTTGAAAGCAGCCAATTCAGGCCAAATGGCTTGGCTTGAAAGCAGTGAGAGACATGCCTCTCATCTGTGCAGCGTGGGATTGGAAGCGTCATAGAGCCCAGCTCAAGGACTTTTTGCTGTCTCCTATTGTTCATATATATTTGTTTGCAATATGGCTGTAAGAAATCCGTTTCTGCAGCAAACATTTCCATTTGGGCCACACTCCAATGTGGAGACTTGCTGTTAGGCAAATTACCAGTTATTTCAGACAAGTGTTATTTATTTAGGTTGGAACATGCCTGAATAAGGCTGCTATGTCCCTCACAAGTAACTCAATGTGTGTAGTCTATTGCAAAAAAGGAGACTGCAGAGAGATGCTCAGCCAGACAGGTGCTCCTGTGGTGATGTGCTGAAGACTTTCAAAGGCAGGTTTCTTCCTGGGAGCAGGGAGCATCATTGCTATTAATGTGATGTCATACCCTGGTGCTGGAGTTGATTTGTAGCATCTCTTTTGAGCAGATCTCAGCCCCCCCCCCTCCCCCCCCCCAAAAAAAAAAAAAAAAGTATTTTAAATGGTTTGCTAGCAACATATGTTGGGGGTTATGCTAAAGATAAATGCTATGGATGGAACATCACAGAGGTAAAAGCACAGGGTTCCCTTTCTTGAAGGAGAGAGAACCCGTATTGGTTGAGTCAGTATGAAAGATCCCAGGGTTACAAAAAGTATTAAGTAACAGAAGTATTAAATTAATCGCATGTGTGGTAATTTTCCAGGATTGCAGTAGGGTATCATATACACTAGACACTGTTCTTTCCCTGTGGACAGCAGGAAGAGCAAAGCTTATTTGTAATACAAGGTTCCTATTGATTAATTGATAACATTTACTTTAGATGTAAGCCAAAGGTCAGCAAGAGTGTCTACACAGTGTAGATATATATATTTAAGCTAACTGTAAAAGATCCAGCTCAGGTGTTGTAAGCAGAATCACTAGAACAATTTAATGCCCTGCTTGGTCTGACCCTCTCGCAATAGCTCATTCCAGCACCCCGATTTGTATTATGTACCCATTGGCCTGTGCCCACTCTAAAAATAATATTAAACTTTGGTTCTGTTTTCTCAAGCTGTGAGGTTTTGTTTCTGGAGGTGTTTGGTTTCAAACTGCCCGGGACAGTCACTACAAACATAATAGCAAAGTGCCTAAAAATAAAGATGTTTCTGTTAAAATGCTCACTGTTACTGCACAGCATGTTGTCTACTGTATGTGGTACTCTCTTACCATACGCATTCCTAAATACTGGTTTTCATTTGATATGTTCACTTATGGTTACATTAGCATAGTCTGACAAGGTTTTTGTCTCTCCAAATTAATTGTCTAATTTTAACGAGCATATATTTGTTACAGAAAATATAAAATGGGATTCTTTTTTCAGTTTAGGGGCAGCTGTTATTTCTTACAGTTTAGGATAATGCAACAATCTGCTTAGATGATTTACAAAGTATGTAAGTATCGCTTGACTTGAGAACGATTCATTTGAATTTCAGGATGCATCCCATTTGCTACCAGACAACGTTACCAGCTCTTGTCATTTTAATCTTATAATACTGGGAAGGGGATTTTAATCCTCACAAATCTTACTACTTAAAAAAAAAAAAATACTGTGCTGATGTTTTCACTTCCTAATGTCTACAGAGACTCACATTTTAACTTTCAGCATCAGTTACATTTGGACTACCTCTTATTTATGAACTCCCCTCCTCATCAGCCATCACCATCAAAGCATCTCTTTTGTCTTTGATGAAATACGGCAGCTGTCCAGAGAGGACAGAAACTGTGTCACATCGCACTTCTGAGTGGGACCTTTTTAATGTGCCTGTGAGATTTAGGAGCCTGGACTTAAGTCAGATGTTTTGTGGAAACTGCCTCCTGTGTTGCAGACTTCTGTGAAGGTCTTCACTTTCTTTCAAGGCAGGAAGTTCTGTAGCTTGCAAGCACTCAACTGACATGGAAAGATGTATATAAGAGGTGAAACAGTACAATGTTTAAATGTGTTAGTAAAAAAACCCGTAAGAGCACAGGAACCTTCTTTGTCCCATGTCTGAGGATACTGGAATTTGATCTTTACCTCTGAGGCTATTTGAGAACGGTCACGTAACCAGTCTCCTCAGAACATCCTACCATCAGACAAGTCTTTGAATGAGCATCTGGATCACTCTGGTGGCTTCTGAGTTTCCACACATACCACCTTCATGACTTGTGGCAGGGCTTGTCAACTACTCTGTGGCAATGACTACTTAGGAGTGCCCTTTGCTTCACAGTCCTGACCCCTTTATTTAAGAAATGGGGATGTGAGCTGTGTCTCCTCAGTCTGACTTGTCTGTCTCAGTGAAAGTGTGATAATAGCCCAGGAAAGAATATTTATTACTGGGGCAAGACAGGGATAGCCTACTGCAGCAGCGGGGAAGAGAGGTGAAAGGAACAATTGCACTTCACCTATATCACAGACTACCTGTTTAGAAAGATTTTTATGGTAGAAGAGGTTACAGTTAAGGATCAAGTTGCTGAGAATCTCACAGGAGATGGATGGAATTATTTATTCTTCTCAGTATTCCCTGTACCCATAGAGGCAGGGGCAAGTCCTCTCTGCCCCACCATCATGCAGTTTGCTGATCTTTTATCAAGCCTCCACATCAACATAAGTGAAATTATTGAATGGATTCTAAATACATGGTTTTGTTCTATTGTAAACACTAAAAGGACAAACGTAGATGCGCTAATGTAAGTACCATGTGCAGATCTGGACTTGCACAGATGGTTTTTAGCAAAAACAAACAAACAAAACTCCTAACTTTGTTTGAAAAGGATTACTTGCATGAGACAAGGGTGCAGGATTGGACCCTAAGAGAGTTTAGAAGATGTTTTGGTTTAGTACTAGGTATTTTTGTTTATATTTTCAGTGAAAAATACTTTCTTTTATGTTAGCGAGTTGGTATAACTTCCATAGGAACAATAAAAATATAGTCTGGTATATGGTTAATTATCTGTAATATCTATTATTAAAATCATGCCTCAGTAGGAGTCACTTTAAATTGGGTGCTATATGAGCTTCAGCATGAAATTGCTTTATACATGGAACATTGCATACTTAGAACATAGTGGATAAATATTTGTGATTATGGACACTTTCTTTTATTTTATCCATTGTTTTATAATAGAAAAAAACACTTATTAGTGGATTGGTTTTTCAGCAGTGTCCTCTTACATAATGTTCTCGCACAAAGTGTGTTTGCCGACATCCATTTGATTCTCTGGTCACTGATGCAGACCTGCAAAACACCCTCAAACCACTATGAGCTTCTGAAATGAGAGGATTAGAACTATCTCTGACTATCTTAAGTGTGAATACAGTTAAATATTATGTATAGTTCAGACCTGTAGGTGGTGAGAGTAGTTCGCAGAAATGACTGTACCTTAAAAAATGACTGCCCATATAAAGCTGGAGTCAGTGCATGCAGACTTCTGAGATGGCACTAGCTGAGGCTTGCTTGCTACATGATGGGTTATTTGGCTTGCTACCTGTTTGAAATCAATATAGTTTTATTAACACTGCTGCAGACACTGAAATACTGTAGTTTTGCAGAATGTATGTTCCCTGAATTGTAGCTTGACTGTAATTGCAGGGCTTATTCTACTGTTAGAGAAGTTCAGATCCAACACTAAATTGCATTTTGTAAATTGATAAATGCCATGCAATTCCTTTCAACATTTTGTAGTAGTATACACGAGTTGCTGTAATTTAGTCATACCGTTATTCCAAGAATCTTCATCTGATGTTTCTAGCCAATTCAGCTTTTGGCTGCTGAAAGCACAGTAGGTAATTATGGTTATTTACTGTAAATGTAGATAAGTTTTATGTAAATATTTCTGGGGGGAAAAATGCTACGTAAACATATGAGGCAGTTACCTAAAACTAAGAACATAGGTCAGTAATATAAAATACTGGTTTTATTTATGTACAGTAGTATCCTAATATTTACTTGTTTATACACAGAAAAAAAAACCCTGAAGAAACTGTACTGTATTCTCTGAAAGCTTTTAAAAGGGGCTCTGCCATTTTCGCTGGTTAATATATTTGCAAATAACTTTTGAACTTACTGGAAGTCCGTGTAAATTCTGTCAAATGGGAAAGATATTGCATTGCAATGAAATGAGTTAAATTCAAAAATCCTGGCAAAATTCATTGGATTGAAATCCCTATATAAATTCAATAGCCAGGCACAATAAAACACAATAAATAAGCTTTGTCTTTTGGTTTGTTGTGTTTGGAGTTTTTTTAACCCATGCCTTTTTTTGGTGTTTTCTTAACAAATATTTTATCCAGTCCTTGTAGTCACTTCTTCCCACAGGTTTTTAAATCTGCATTATTTGATAGAATTCTGGTTTGTTCTATGCATTTTTTGCTGATTTCATTACCTGACAGGAACTATTAAATCTTCTTTGCGTTATATAGCATCTTACTCCTTCCAAAGCCACAATCCCATTAAGACTCAAGCATGAACACAACAGCACCAATTTTAAATTGTCTCTAGACTAAAGCAGGAACTTCCTTGAATACAGTGGCACTAAAATAGTGGCATTATGCTCTTTAATGCAGGTAAGTATACTGGATTTAAACCTTTGAAAGTTGTGCAGCTTTCAGCATTTTTAAAGGGCTGCAATTACCAGCCTTATGGAGTATCTTCTGAAATTGGCATGCATTTGATTCCTTTTAGTTTGCTAAAGATGCTCTCCAGGTAATGTTCCCCAGCCACTTGCTGCACTGTCAATGGCAAGACTAATTTGTGCAGAAACATTTTGAGTGCATCCTGAAGCATTTCAGAGGCCACTGAGTTAGGACCACAGCTGAGTATGTAACACAGATTCTGCATGTAAGTCTAAGACAAGGAAATGTCACCTTGTAAGAGTGCCAGTGGAGCAAGACTTCTTTGTACATTAAAGCATGAGACTGAATTAGTACCTAGCCTGCTGGGACTTGCACTCTCTATGAGCTGCACCTTCCTCCTCATTATCTTTAATTACAGATAAGAGAAGAGCAGCTTTATCCTTTTAATACTGAGTAGTTACTGATGAACAGGTTCCTGGAAAATTAACAGTGCAGCCATGGATTAGTTATGCTGAGCTGAGAGGCTGAAAAAAATGAGTCAACTAGGCAAACACTATCTGTTCACTGTGAAGGTGATGGCTCTTTAGTCTGGGTGAGTATATTTTAATACTCAAAGATAAAAGGTTATAGATCTAATGGGAAACATATAAATCCAAAGTAAAAATGTGAAATATCATTCAGGATTTGATAGTTTAAAGGAAGATTGCTTTTTACTGAATGTTTGCTTATGAATCAAGGAGCTAGAAAACGTGTAATCTGGTATAATTTTCTTATGAAGTAACTGCTGAGTATTACTCAGTACAGGCTGTTCTTCTGCAAAATGAATGCATTATTATTATCAAGAGAACTGTGGCACAGACACTATTTATTTATTTATTTTTCATTATTCATTCCAAACAGTTGGTATCAGCCATAAAATAGTTCTATTATAGTGGTTAGGCTTCAGGTCTGAAGCCAACCACATAGAGCTATAAATGTAATGTGGCTGGTTGAAGTATTAGACACTTTGCCCATATCCTGGCTAATCACGTAGCTGCGTGCACACACTTGGGAATAGAAAGTACGGGCATCTTTGTTCTCCACTGATCTTTGACACCGCTTGAAAGTAAAGCTTTAACCTAAAGGGAGCTTGGTATGCAATCGAGAGTATACTGCAGTGACACCTGGTGTTTAAAACAGAATTATTCTCTGTGAAGTGTGACTGTCAATTTACTTGCAATTGGGTACACATTCACTCAAAGTCTCAGAGTTCACCCTGTGTTCATGGAACATAACAATATATTGAACCAGAAAGTGTCGGAGCTAAAGTGGCTTGACAGTACTTGGTAGAAAATACCTGACAGATTAGATTCAAAAGCCCAATTTTGCAGTGACATGATCTTTCATGAAGGGCTGTTCTTCCTAGCACTCTAGCTGAGTGCTTCTTTACCACTACTTCTTCTCAGCCAGTTATTATATAAATAAGATTGACCCTTCATATAATTCACACAACTGGAATTTCTGTGCAGCCTTTGTGGAAGAACAGACAGGCAAGAACTGCCATTTCAGGCAGAAACCAGGGATCCCATAAGTGTCATTGTGCTAGAAAGCCTATCAGACCTGTAATAGATACTTCTGAAATAGTCCCATCTAAAGAGTTTATTGACCAAAGTAGTCAAGATCTGCATATTTACAGATGTGACTGAAATAGAATGTAAATCCCATCATCACTTAAGTCAGCAGTAGAATGACCCTTGGACTGTTTCTGGGTTAGAGGGCTGCATGCTTGTACCGTGTTGCTATATTCCTCACAGGTTACCTTTCCCTGCTTCCACTTTCTGTATGATTCCTTTCTATGCTTCTTGTCTGTGTTTTATCAGGAGCTTCTTGTTCACCCATGCAGGCCTCCTGGCATTTTTGCCTGACTTCCTGCTCCTTAGGATGGATTGCTCCTGACCTTGGAGGAGATGAGGCTTGCATGTCAGTCAGGTTTCTTGGACCCCTCTTCTCTCCAGGGCCTTATCCCATTGGACTCTGTTAAGGGAAGACCATCCAGCCACCTCATT
Source organism: Neopsephotus bourkii (assembly GCF_033783945.1). NCBI lineage: Eukaryota > Metazoa > Chordata > Aves > Psittaciformes > Psittacidae > Neopsephotus > Neopsephotus bourkii. The sequence continues at coordinate 12,292,542 of NW_026902293.1, read as the reverse complement.
CACCAAATAAGGGAATTCTTGTGGAAAAGTATTAATGTGATCTTATTTTCAATTACTTCATCTTTAATTGCTTGATCATGTGTTTTTATGACAGTTTCTGTGTTTGGTTTTTTTTTCCCACAGAAACTTTCTCAGTCAGTTTTAAGCATAAAAGTAGCAAGAAACTATAGAAAGTATCTGAAGGTATTTGTAAATGTAAAACTTTTTTTTTCTCTCCAGATTTTGCAGCCTAGGTAACACTTAAAGGTTTAATACATAATTGAAAGATGATGGTGGCCACATGCCTATGAAATATCTGTAGGTGATGCTATAAAGACTGCTAAGTGGAAAGATAAGATGACAAGGATCCTGTCCTTTGTAACTTGCAACTAAAATACCTGCTGGGGAGATGAGTGAGTGTGAAGTCCATTCTCCCTTCTTCACTGTAATAGGATCATTATGATACCCTAGACAGCGAGATAATTTTTTTTCCATGGCTTCCAAATCCCTGCTAAGTCCTCCTGAGTTCATCTACAGTGCTATCCAATACATGTGGTGTCTACAGCCTCCTAGCTCACACACAATCTGCTTTTGAAGCCCATGTTACCAGAACACACAGTTGGCATATTACTCTGGCACACAGTGTAACATCCTCTGAGCTGCTGCAGCACAGCTCCAGCCTTGGTCCTGCAGATCTAGCACCAAGTCCCAGCAAATGAGCCTCCCTGGAGCCAAGCAAGCCTGTGTAGAGGGAGATGCTATGTCTGTGGTTTGGCCACAAACTTAGTAATTGCCACACTTAAGGGAGGTAATTAGGTGATTTTATTTGTTTAATTATGCGTGTGCACGTGTGGCAAGGGAGAGAAGACAGAGAATCACAGGTTTGCTATCACGTAACTTTCAGTCATATATATGTTAAAATTAAAGTGAACATCACTATCTGGGTGCCTAAAGTGGCTGTAGAGGCATGTTCTTAATAAATTAAGTAATTTTAGGTTAGTCTAAAAAAATCTTCAAACTACAAATTATTCCTTTCAGGACCCAAGCTGAGCAACTTTCCATTTGCTCTCAAAGAACTGATCAAGCAAAAAGAAAACAACCCAAACTTTAATATTTATGGGGGATACTTGTGAGGATATTACAGTCCTAGATGCTTAACACAAAATAAAAGTTGAGTGCCTGGGTCCCCTCTACCACTAATGGAATTAGGTGCCATCAGAGAACTCTCAAACGGGCAATGTACTGAAAAAAAACTGCTTGATGTAGTCAGTAAGGCAAACAGAGCAAAATAATAATAATGGTTTTCCAGCCCCTTTCAGGGACCAACCTAAGACAGGCAGATGCTTCCTGGTAGTCACCTTTCACAGACACAAACTGTTCCAGTTTGTTCTGACGGCTTGTGTCTTGAAACCTGTATGTGGGGTGAGATGATGACAACTATTTGTAGCATGAAAAAATTAGCCTGAATAAATACTTAGCACATATTCTCTTCTGGAGCAGTGCGAGTAAGAACTCATTTAGAGACTAAGCAACCATGACTGCATCCCTATGGGAGCACAGGTACTTCCAGTTAAAAATGTCTCTATCTGTGCACCCTTGCTCTCCTGCCAAATCTGCATGAATCCAACACTTTAAAACGCATATTATCTCCATTACAGTACATTAGGAAATGTAAAGTGTTAAGACTGCATTCAGAATTGATTTAGAGAAGTGCTTGAACTCATCTGAGGTTAAGATCTGGTCAGGCCAGGATATCTCTCATAAATTTCAGTGAAGTTCAGATATTCCTCTAGTGTTTCAGAACTAACAACACAAACTGCAAATTGAGGGACTTGTCTCCAGTGATGCACATGCAATTTTACTACTGCAGGAAGAAGAAAGTTGCAGCACTGACAGGCAAGGCAAGTCAAATAGTGCCATTGGAACTGTAGTTAATCCGTGATGAAGTTGATTCATCTGTACCTCTGTAAAGTACATTTTCAACAGAGGAAAATGAATAAGAATGCTATCACATCATGAGAGGTTCTTGCTACTGCTACACTCCTTATGGCTGGAGAGGACAGTTTGAACCAGATGAATGAACCACAGGAATTTTCTTCAGACAGAGTCAGACTTCATCTAAATTTGCTTGATCTACTTTTTTTTTAAAGTACACCTTCGCTGAGGGGAACTGCTAGCCCAGCAGTTCCTGTTGTTGGCTTGAGATATCCAGTTTGGTAGACTTCAGGCATGTTAGTGTGGCAGTGTCCTGGGTTCAGTGGTAGCAGTCAGTTTTCTCCTTCTTAGTAGCTGGTGCAGTGCTGTGGTTTTGACTTCCAGCCTGGGAATAACACTGATAACACGATGTGTTTAGTTGTTGCTCAGTAATGTTTACTCTGACCAAGGACTTTCTGAGTCTCATGCTCTGCCAGGGAGGAGGGGAAGCTGAGAGGAAGCAGAGACAGGACACGTGACCCAAACTAGCCGAAGAGGTATTACATACCACAGCACATCATGCCCATTATATAAACTGGGGGAAGTTACTGGGAAGGCCCAGATTGCTGCTTGGGTCGGGCTGCATATCCATTGCAGGTGGTGAGCGGTTGTATTCTCTTCCCTTATTATTTCCCTTATTATTATTGGTGGTAGCAGCAGTGGTTTGTGTTATACCTTAGTTACTGGACTGTTCTTATCTCAACCTGGAGGAGGAAGAAGGAGAGGAGTGAACGAGCCGCTGCATGGCTCTGGGTTGCCGGCTGGGCTTAAACCACGACAGTTGTTTGTGGTGCCCAACGTGAGGCATGAAGGTTGAGGTAACAACAGATCTGAATGGAGTGTGTCTAATCGTATTTGTGATAAGCATTCATTGTTTTGGATTAATAGTCAGTTATCACAATGCTGATTTGTTGGCTCTCAAAGTTGTTACTCTTGATCTCAGAGTTTCAGCATGTCGTACCTTACTTACAGCCAGTATTTGCTGTCTTAGTGTTCATCAGCTGGGGGACCTGGGCTTAGGCTTCTTGTTTCACTATACTTTCTGGTAATGACTTGTAATACAATGAGCTTGAACAGGAAATCCCAGCCATCCAGGAATTCTAGAAGTCATCATGGAAAGGCCAGAGGGCAAATATTTTGGAATGTCACCAGAGGAGGAGGTGATGCATGCTGAAGAGGCCCCACCTCTTCAACTGTCAGAAAGTGAGAAGCAATATACCTTGTTTACTGATGGGTCCTGCCATATTGTGGGAAAGCATCAGAGATGGAAGGCAGCTGTATGGAGTCCCCGATGACAAGTTGCAGAAACTGCTGAAGGAGAGGGTGAATCAAGTCAGATTGCTGAGGTGAAAGCCATCCAGCTGGCCCTGGACATTGCTGAACGAGAAAAGTGGCTAGTACTTTATCTCTATACTGACTCATGGATGGTGGCAAATGCCCTGTGGGGGTGGTTGCAGCAATGGAAGCAGAGCAACTGGCAACACAGAGGTAAACCCATCTGGGCTGCTGCACTGTGGCAAGATACCGCTGCCCGGGTGCAGAACCTAGTGGTGAAGGTATGTCATGTAGATGCTCATTTACCAAGAGTCAGGAGGAACCCCAGAACAACCAACAAGTGGATGAAGCTGCTAAGATTGAAGTGGCTCAGATGGACTTAGATTGGCAACATAAGGGTGAATTATTTTTGGCCTGGTGAGCCCATGACACTTCAGAGATGCAACATATAGATGGGCCCGTGATCGAGGGGTAGACTTAACAATGGACACTATTGCCCAGGTTATTCATGAGTGTGAACATGTGCTGCAATTAAGCAAGCTAAACGGTTAAAGCCTCTTTGGTATGGAGGATGATGGCTGTATAAATATGGGGAGGCCTGGCAGATTGATTATGTCACACTCCCACCAACCCACCAAGGCAAGCGCCATGTGCTTACCATGGTGGAAGCAACCACTGCATGGCTGCAAACATCCGCTGTGCCCCACACCACTGCCCAGAACACTGTCCTGGGCATTGAGAAACAAATCTTGTGGCAACACGGCACCCCAGAGAGAACTGAGACAGACAATGGGACTCATTTCCAGAATAACCTTATAGACACTTGGGCCAAAGAGCATGGCATTGAGTGGGTATATCACATCCCCTACCATGCACCAGCCTCTGGGAAAATCGAACACAATGTAGTACAATGGGCTGTTAAAAACTACACTGAGAGCAATGGGTGGTGGGACTTTCAAACATTGGGATACACATTTACCAAAGGCCACCTGGTTGGTCAACACCAGAGGATCTGCCAACAGGGCTGGCGCAGCCCAGTCAGAACTTTTACATACTGTAGAAGGCAACAAAGTTCCTGTGGTGCACATAAAGAATTTGCTGGGGAAGACAGTCTGGGTTATTCCTGCTTCAGGTAAAGGCAAGCCCACTTGTGAGATTGCTTTTGCTCAGGGACCTGGATATACTTGGTGGGCAATGCGGGAAGATGGGGAATTCCGATGTGTACCTCAAGGGGATTTGATTTTAGGGGAAAACAGCCAATGAACTCAATTGTATGCTGTTGCCGGCTATGTGGCACTTTTATAGCCCACCAACTAGATGTCTTCAGGTCACCAGTGACTGGCCTTGACTTTCATCTGATGATCATCCCAACAAAGAATGAACTTTGACAAAACCAGACAAGCTCAGCAGTGACCAGATGAGTTGTACAGTGTCATCAGCAGGCAACAGTCCAACACTGCAAACAGTCTGTCCTGTTCTGAAAGACTGTTACAAGAGATGGAGCCTGACATCATGGACCAGATGAACTCAGCAGCTTTACAGGGATTGGTCCATGGACTAAGCAATGATATCTCTCATGTGTGAGTGAATATGTGTATATATATATATGTGTGAGACAAGAGTGATGATATATATTGAAAAATGTGGGATCTGAGCATAGAATCATAGAATAGTTAGGGTTGGAAAGGACCTTAAGATCATCAAGTTCCAAGCCCCCTGCCATGGGCAGGGACACCTCGCTCTAAAACTTATCACCCAAGGCCTCATCCAACCTGGCCTTGAACACTGCCAGGGATGGAGCATTCACAACTTCCCTGGGCAACCTATTCCAGTGCCTCACCACCCTAACAGGAAAGAATTTCCTCCTTATATCCAATATAAACTTCCCCTGTTTAAGTTTTAACCCATTACCCCTTGTCCTATCACTACAGTCCCTAATGAAGAGTCCATCCCCAGCATCCCTATAGGCCCCCCCTTCAGATACTGGAAGGCTGCTATGAGGTCTCAACACAGCCTTCTCTTCTCCAGGCTGAACAGCCCCAACTTTCTCAGCCTATCTTCATACAGGAGGTGCTCCAGTCCCCTGATCATCCTCGTGGCCCTCCTCTGGACTTGTTCCAACAGTTCCATGTCCTTGTTATGTTGAGGACACCAGAACTGCACACAGTACTCCAAGTGAAGTCTCATGAGAGCAGAATAAAGGGGCAGGATCACCTCCTTTGACCTGCTGGTCACACTCCTTTTGATGCAGCCCAGGATACGGTTGGCTTTCTGGCTGCAAGCGCACACTGCCGGCTCATGTTCATTTTCTCATCGACCAGCACCCCCAAGTCCTTCTCCACAGGGCTGCTCTGAATCTCTCCTCTGCCCAGCCTGTAGCTGTGCCTGGGATTGCTCCGACCCAGGTGTAGGATGACCTTTAAGGTCCCTTCCAATCCAAACCATTCTGTGATCCTATGATTCTATTATCTGAGCATGACGTGAATGGTATGGAATAAGGGGTGGATACTGTATTGGGTTCAGCAGTAGCAGTCATTTTTTCTCCTTCTCAGTAGCTAGTGCAGTGCTGTGGTTTTGACTTTCAGCTTGGGAACAACAGTGATAACACGATGTTTTTAGTTGTTGCTAAGTAATGTTCACTCTGACCAAGGACTTTCTGAGTCTCATGGTCTGCCAGGGAGGAGGGGAAGCTGGGAGGAAGCAAAGACAGGACACCTGACCCAAACTAACTAAAGAGGTATTCCATACCACAGCACGTCATGCCCAGTATATAAACTGGGGGGAGTTACTGGGAAGGGTTAGATCACTGCTTGGGTCAGGCTGGGTATCGGTTGGCAGGTGGTGAGCAGTTGTATTCTCTTCCCTTGTTATTTCCCTTATCGTTATTATTATTGGTGGTAGCAGCAGTGGTTTGTGTTATACCTTAGTTACTGGACTGTTCTTATCTCAACCCATGGGAGTTACATTCTTTTGATTCTCCTCCCCATCCCTGCAGGAGGGAGAGGAGGAAGAAGAGGGGAGTGAGCGAGTGGCTGCATGGTTCTGAGTTACCAGCTGGGCTTAAAGCACGACAGGCGGCTAGAACCAAAGGATGATTTACATACCAAAAACTCACCCAAAATCTGGAAGTGCAATCCAGGCTACTGCTGTTTAGCAGCTGCTTGGTTAGCCTTAGAAATACATAAATTCAGTACATATGCTCCTGTATGACCTGCAAGTTCTCTGAGTACTTGTTTGTACACCAACTGGACCATCCCAGGAGTACTCTAAGTAATTAGGTGTCTGATTTAATTATGTTCCTATTCTGAGGGCACTGGTCCAGCAGCCATGATCTGAGCACGCCTAGTGCAACTCTGTCATGGAATTTGCATAGGAACAGCCACAGGCATATTCAGAGAAGGTGGAATGCTTTTTGGTTAAATGCTAGGGAAGGTGTGCTTTATTCCCAGGTAAAAAGTATTTAAACCCACCTCCCCGCCGCCAGAAGATCCCCAGCCACTGTTACCTGACATAAGGGACTGTTTTACCTCTCCTGTTAAAACATGGCCATGTTACTGCATCCAGCTTGTAGATTTGACACGGAAGGCCTAACCAGTAACAGCTGTTGTATGTTTGCCTTTCCTCACCACACTCAAAAGTGTCCTGTCTTTCCTAGACAGCTGAAACACCTTGGCATGATTGGCTCTGGATCCATTAACAGTCTCCACAGGGTCATAGATTTCCAATACTCTTCTCAGTTCAGCCTTGAGGGTCCTATTGTCCTTGTTCTGTAGGGTTTGGGGCCTTCACATAGCTTTCCTCATGCATTAGAAAGGTACCTTGGCTGTTTGATTCAAGAGCTACACTCCATGTCGGGGCAGAAATAAAAAGCTTGCTATTAAGCTGCCAATTATTCCCTAACCTGGTTTTGTACCTGATAAACGGATTCTGTAGCAAAAGGATGAAAAGAGAGACAATCCCCAGAGTCCATGGTCTTGGACAGCTTTAATGTATTTACTATTCATACAACATATATCTGCTTGTAATAACACGCATTAGTGAACAACTTCTGGTCCTGCTCATTTTATTGTGAGCAATATTTGTGCTGCAAGGGATGTGGCCCTCACTCCACTGAGACCAAAAGAAAGCATGCATCCTAAAGACAGTTTTGGACCAGCATGGCCATCAAGGGAGGTTGCCAGTCTTCTGTTCCTAAAGGGAAGAAGGTGGGTACTGAAGGGTACAAGGAGCTATTGTTTCTGCTTGATGGGGTGGAAGAGCTGGGAAGGGAAGGAAAGGGACAGGAGACAGAACTCGGTCAGGATTAATTTTCATTTCTAAGATTCTGAAGTTGAATCTACAATTAAAATTATCTGCCAGAACTTGAGTTCTGGCAGATACACAGGGCAGAAAGCACCCTCCATACAGATGTCTCGGAGTTCTGGGAGGTTTTAAGTTCAAAACAGTGACTTCAGCACTCAATAGCCCTGGCAAGCGTTAAGAGAAAAGCTTTGGCATGTGTTAAGCATGTCAAAACCAGGGGGAGCGGGACAGGGACTGCTGCCAAAAGCTCTCTGTTTCAAACTCAAGTTTCTCTCAGAAACTGTCTCTGTTGCTGTTCATTACAGCTGCTACTCCTACACCTGGAAAAAAAAAAAAGACAAAAGGACAGGGAGAGGATGAAGCCCTTTGTTTTGAACAACTGTTCACTTCTTGCATTCTCACCCCATGGTTTCTGGTGGTACATTGGAAAGTGAAATAATTATTAACTATGCTTCCCAACTTGAGTTTGGCTTAGTCAGCAACAAAGGCTTTTGGCAGTTGGGCTTAATGTAGAAACTGAAAAAAATGCTCAGTGTTTCTTAAAAACAAACAGTGTTCTTACTGTTTGTTAAGGGTGGCTTGGTTTGGGAATTGGGTTTTTCTTTTTTGTCCTATAGTGCTATTTTGAGTTCTAGCATGTCTATTGTACACAGGATGGAGCGCTCACTCTGGTTGTTTACAACAATTTCCCTTGTGTTGCCAGGCTTTTCTTCTATGAAGTGTAATTGTGTAGGCAACATACAAAACAAGCTGCAGTGTAAATAAACTGAATATGCGTGAGAAGTGTTGGCTCAGCACCCCTCAAAATTGTCTCTAGCCCTAAAACCATTATAAAAAGCATGAAAGTCAAGTCAAAAGCACAGTAGGTACCTATCTGGATTCAATGTTAAAGGATTGTTTTATTTGTGCAAATCTGGAATTGAAAAGATTTCTCTAATTTCAGTGTCTTTAGGATAGATAGCTGGTGGTTATGTAGATTTCACTCTGGCTCTGCTGAGCTCACTGTAGTCACAGCTGTAGTTGCCATCTGTATGACTGAGACCACTAATTTCAGTGCTGGATGAGACTCTAGGTTGCAGTAGCTGGAAACTGCTTTTGTGGAGTAGCCATGCCCAGCTGGACACATCTAAGAGCTAATAGGGGATAGAAGTGCTTTGTAACTTCTATTGTGATTTCATGTTCTCTGTAAAAGGCCTACTTAGCCCAGTGATGCACACCTGGGAGTGCCCTCCTGGTCATAGTACAAACCCAGTAGTTTGCTGGGTTTTTCATTAAAATTTTCTGGGAGAGGGTTAGGCAATACAAAACCTCACTGTGATATGGGTTCTGTGGAGAAACAAGCAAAGAGTCAAACAATGAGGAATAGTCTTGACATCATTTCCCTCACTCAAAGATGGCTTGGTAGGTGGCTACAGCACAGCATCTCCCCAGCCATGTAATCCACCATGCACATCGTGCACTTCCACCACCTCAGCTCTGCACAGTGGGCCCCTCATCAGACACCATTTCTGCGAGGAAAAGAAGATCTGAGAACCATTGTCTGAAGGTTAAAAGGAGAAAAAAGTGTTTCTGAGCCCCAAAGAAGAGTGGGGACAGGGACAATGCAGGACTGGAAGAGAAGAATCTCTCTGGGCTATGAGTAAATCAGTTATTGGTGGTGGTATTAGGCCAGCTCCCACAATGTATCCCACAGGTGTTTCCCCAGAACTGAACAGGGCTGTTTATGTAGATCTTGAGCTGCTTTTTCTAAGCTGCTCCTTGACTGCAGCTCTAGAGAATATTCTGCAGGTGGCATGTGGATTCTGCATCATTAGCTCTGAGGTGCTGCCAGGATATGGGCTTCAAGCCACAGTGAAGTCAGTGCTTATTAACTTTGTAAGCTGCCCTGAAGAACTCCATCTCCTTGCTTCAGAAAGACCAAGATAAGACCAAGGACAGTTCACTAAGTGGTTTACAATGTGCACACATAAATGCTCCCACTCCCCCCTCCCCCCACTGTAATATTTGCCAGCAAGCACCATTCCTTTGCTAGGGCCATCCCTTGCTAGCCATTTTTCACTGCATAAAATGTCTCCTGGAAGGTGCTGTTATGAACACAGCCAACCCCTGTACCAAATACAGTGCCTAAGAGGGCCAATCTATGTCTGGACAAACTTACTGTCTAGGCTGCAAGGGAAGGGTGACTTGCAGCTGACACCAGCATTGCTGTTTTCTCTCTGGGTTTGCCCATCATGTCACATGCATTTGCACATACTGTGTTGGGGCACACATACCATTCCTATCTCATTACCACCCACTTCTGCCTATGGCTTGTAGCCTAATCCTCCAACCATGTGAGCCACTCAGCCACTGGAGCAAAGAAACAGATCCAAGGCAAAGGAAACCAAGCAGTTTACTAGTAATGCTAGCAGAAAACTCCACCTAGAGTGTTGCTGAGGGATCCATGTGTACTAAGGGCATCATACACAACCTTGTAGTGGAAGAGCACTGTAGCGATTGTAAGCTGAACACTGGCGGGTCAGGAAAAGCCTGAAGTTAATTTGTGCCTATGTCATCTAAAAGTCTTTACAGTCACATGCTGTCTTTAACCAGTAGCCCTTTGACCCAGTGCACAGAACGGACAACATTCACTTAATAAGCAGCTAGCATGTGGCCCCATCCTTTGTTTAGCACATGCTTCTCAAATCCTACTATAAAAAGCTAATGATTTAGAACCCTTGTTGGGTGCTTCTGTCCTGTCCATCATTAGAGCATCTGATTATTTCATGAACATTAATGCCATTTATTTCCCTCTTTGACATACTTATTATTTGATGAGTGTGTGTAATACTAAAAAGGTAAAAATAAGCATGCAGAGAAAAATTGGTCCAAAGGGCCAAATGTGAACTGCTGAATATCTTCAAGTTAGAAGAGCGTGGTCTAGAAGACATCTCAACCAGTCTACAGGAAAAGTGCTGCTATTCCATGGATGTGTTATCTTCACCAGTGACAGCTCTAATTCTTGTTAACTAGTGGTATCTTAACAGCAAATTTGATATGTGCATGAAAGTGTATATGTATAACACAAGGGAGATGTAGGAAAAAATATTGCATAAAAGAATATTAAAAATAATAATAATAATCCTTAGAGCACTGAAGCACACAATTACTCTGTAAATTCTCCCGACTAGCTTCACGATCAAAATCAGGGGGCAGCAGACAAAAGCTTGTGTCATTCTCCTGTGTGCCCCTTTTCATAGTAAGTGTTGTCACATGCTCATCCCTGCAACCTTGGGACAGCCACTGAAATCCTCATTGATGGCTACTGCACAGACAAATTTTCGTTTGTTGTCATAACCACACTGGTGCACAAGTTAGCCAAGAAATGCAGCTCTTGTGAATGGGTGTCTCACCTCCTCCACATGCTAATGTGTGCACTTTCATCTCAGCATTAGAGAAAAATTTGGCTCGGATATGCCACCACAAACGGACAAGAACACGGTCACATACTTAAGAACTAAGAAATTTGTCATATCATTATTAAAACAAAAAGACAAAGGAAGATATTAACAAGGTTTATAAATTTCTCACCAGGATGGATGGCACTGTCCTCAACATAACAGCTACACCAACTTGAACATACGCTTCTTTGGGAGCAGTTTGTGAATGCCCAGAAGTAATCCTTGCTGGAATTACCTACCCCTGAATTTTAAATTATTAGACTGGCCCCAAAAATGGTTAAGTTACTCAGAAATGGTGTTTTGGTAGAATGTATAAATGTGGCCCCTCTCCGAAAGCTATCAGGAGAACTGGCTACCCTGGATTTGGAGGAGGCTGAGGTTCTGAATGACTTCTTTGCCTCAGTCTTCACTGGCAAATGCTCTGACCACACCACCCAAGTCTTGGAAGGCAGATGCAGGGACTGTGAGAATGAAGACCTTAGGCTCAATGTAGGAGAAGATCTGGTTTGAGACCATCTTAAGAATCTCAATGTGCACAAGTCCATGGGACCTAATGAAATCCATCTGCGGGTCCTGAAGGAGCTGGCAAATGAAGTTGCTAAGCCGCTGGCCATCATATTTGAAAAATCATGAAGTTTCCTATGACTGGAAAAAGGGAAATATAAATCCATTTTCAAGAAGGTGAAAATGGATGACCCAGGGAATTACAGACCAGTCAGTCTCACCTCTGTGCCTGGCAAAATCTTGGAGCAGATTCTCCTGGAAGGCATGCTAAGGCACATGAAAAACAACAGGGTGCTTGGTGACAGCCAGCATGGCTTCACTAAGGGGAAATCCTGCCTGACCAATTTGGTGGCCTTCTATGATGGGGCTACAGAACTGATGGACGGGGGTAGAGCAGCTTATGTCATCTACCTGGATTTGTGTAAAGCGTTCGACACTGTACCACATGACACCCTTGTCTCTAAATTGGAGAGACATCAATTTGATGAATGGTCCACTGGGTGGATAAAGAACTGGCTGGATGGCCACATACAAAGAGTTGTGGTCAATGGCTCAATGTCCGGCTGGAGACCAGTAATGAGTGGTTTCCCTCAGGGATCAGTGTTGGGACCTGTCTTGTTCAACACCTTTGTTGGTAACATGGACAGTGGGATTGAGTGCACCCTCAGCAAGTTTGCCGATGACACCAAGCTGTGTGGTTCAGTTGATACGCTGGAGGGAAGGAATGTCATCCAGAGGGACCTTGACACACTTGTGAGGTGGGCTGATGCCAACCTTATGAAGTTTAATCATGCCAAGTACAAGGTCCTACAACTGGGTCAGAGCAATCCCAGGCACAGCTACAGGTTGGGTAAAGAAGAGATTGAGAGCAGCCCTGCGGAGAAGGGCTTGGGGGTGTTGGTCGATGAGAAAATGAACATGGGCCGGCAGTGTGTGCTTGCAGCCAGAAAGCCAACCGTATCCTGGGCTGCATCAAAAGGAGTGTGACCAGCAGGTCGAAGGAGGTGATCCTGCCCCTCTACTCTGCTCTCAGGAGACCTCACTTGGAGTATTGTGTGCAGTTCTGGTGTCCTCAACATAACAAGGACATGGAACTGTTGGAACAAGTCCAGAGGAGGGCCACAGGGATGACTGGGGCTGAAGCACCTCCCATATGAAGATCGGCTGAGAAAGTTGGGGCTGTTCAGCCTACAGAAGGCTGCGTGGAGATCTCATAGCAGCCTTCCAGTATCTGAATGGGGGGCTATAGGGATGCTGGGGAGGGACTCTCCATTAGGGAATGTAGTGACAAGACAAGGGGTAATGGGTTAAAACTTAAACAGGGGAAGTTTAGATTGGTTATAAGGAAGTTCTTTACTGTGAGGGTGGTGAGGCCCTGGAACGGGTTACCCAGGGAAGCTGTGAAGGCTCCCTCCCTGGCGGTGTTCAAGGCCAGGTTGGACAGAGCTTTGGGTGACATGGTTTAGTGTGAGATGTCCCTGCCCATGGCAGGGGGCTTGGAACTAGATGATCTTAAGGTCCTTTCCAACCCTAACTATTCTATGATTCTACGAGCCACCACAAAAAAGAAAATCCCCTTCTATTTACCAGCTGCTTGAGATAGCTAACAAAACTGTTCCATTTTCTAATGAGCTGATAAAAAACTGTTTCAAGAATGTCTGAGAACTGGCAGTTTCAGTGCATCTTAGATTGCCTCAAGAAAGAGGTCAGCTGTACTGTGACTTCTAATGTCAGAAAGAATTCTGGCTGCTATCAGTGCCATTTCCCAAATAGAATATATACATATCCTATATTGAATGCAGGAAAGGTAAACTCAAAACTTCATGAACATCTCAAATTTTCTGGAAGGTTGCAACAGACCCTGTGTTTCCTAGAGGTGTCAGAGGCATTACATATACTCTATGGCTGAACTGCCCATGTGATGGATATAGCTGACTTTGATCAAAATAAGAGATGTTTCATTTAGTTCAAATCAGCATGGACTCTTTGGTGCGTGTTTGCTCATGTTAGTCTAGTTTCCTAACCAGAACGCTACTCATCACCTCAAATGTATGCTATAATTTACTTTCAACATGCACTTTTCCACTTCTGTGGAAAGCTAAGAGGGATGTTTTCTTCTAGAGAGGAGGAAGCTTTCCAGAAAGGAATTGCAGTGAATTGCTTGAGGAAGTCCATTGGCTTGCTAACCTGAGGATTTTGAAAGGGAAAAGAACTCCTTCTCCTTTTTTTTCTTTACTACTAGGTCTAAAAAAAGAAAATTCTAACCACAGCGAGACATGGATTTTAAGTCTATCACTGAATTAGTCTCCAATTTTTCAGTTGTAAGAGCTACCTAAATAGCAGTGACATAGTAAAAGGACTTTATTTCTCCAAATACCACGTGATGTGGTTAAAGAATACTGTAAAAATGAGACTAATTTGCTGTGAATGCTGGTGCACTAGACCATGAGGTTGTGTGTCAGTGGAAAGCTGCATGTGACACACAGATTACAGGCTATTTTTTATTGTCAAACTCAATCCTTCATTGTCAGAATCCTAATGATTCCTGTTAGAAATGTTTCAGCTTCTTAAAAAGGGGCCATAAAGTCTTTCTCTGTAAATTCTAGATCATTGCATTACAATTCCAGTCCATCTGTGAAGTGTTCCATCATTTAATTTACAGCATGTTTCTCTCTATGAGGTCTCTGATTACAGAATCATCATTACTATATATTATGAGCCCTGTGATGAACCATGCACTGGGTACTTTTTTCTAGCTCTGGCTCCAAAATAATGCCATTGCTTTCTTCCTCATTATCTCTCACTCTTTGTAATTGCTGACAGGCAAACTTCGAAGCCTTGCTTTTTATTCAAACATCTTGCTCTTTTTCAGCAGTGGGAATTTTGGGCCGATTCAGTAACAATCCTTCTGGCTTCATCTAGTGCTACCACATTTCATGGACAGGCTTTTAAATTGTTCATTACCAAGCAAATGTTCTATGCATGCATTGGAAGCTGCTTCCCTGACTGTAACTCTGAATGGAACTCAAGTTTGATCAACTGGAAAATTTCAGCAGGCTCAGACCCCGTTGGGACATGCCTACATGCAAAACTTGTGGCTCAATTATGCTTTGAGGAGAAAAATGCACCAAAAAATAGTATCTCTTGTTATTGCTGGTATCTTCAGGCCAGGTCAGTGCACCAGAATCAAGGTGGCTGGAGCATAACTGGAACTCAAGGTGTAGTGGTCTGTATTTTTTTACCTTGGATGGAAATGCTGACAGCTGAAAGATGGTTTAGCTACAGTGTGACTTGATGTGGAAGCTATGTAAATCTGTAAAGATGATGTGATCTCAGTGAAGCACAGCCCAGAAAAAGTCTAAGGAAACACTGGATCTGGAGGTGGCTACCTGAGCAGCAAAGACCGGGGTTACACTGCAAGAAAATATCTATTTGAGTACAAAAGCAAAACCCAATATTTTTAACACTTCATAACAATATAAAACCCACTGAGCAAGATTTACTACCTCCCTGCGAATGAAGGCAGGGGTTTCTTCGCATTGCTGAGTGGCAGTTCAGACACTGCCTTTAGTGAAACCTTGCCCCAGATTTAGCAGCCCAGACTACAGTATCTTTCCCTCCCAAAATCATGAGCACAAGGTGGAAGTGATCAGTGGTTCACAGCTCAGGCTGATCTGGCACTTGGAGCGAGACAGAAGTGACAGTAATCCTCCCAGGCAGGCTGCTGCCAGTGAACATGTTGTTTGTGGCTTATTGCTGTATGCATAGCACAGCATAGCTTTCCTGCAAGGTTGTTATGCCACCTCTTTTGGGTTTGTGCTGCTGATGTCTGAGTGTGTGTTACATAGAGAAGTGAAGGCCCTGGCTGATCCACTGGATTCATCAGTGGGAAGCTGTATCTAAGAGGACAGTACACACCTTCAAAATACAGGTAGATACTGAGTAGGACAGATCTTCAGATATTTGTTTAGAAGAAACCTCTCAAGTACTACGAATATATCCTTTGCTGAACATGGATTGGGAATAAGACATCCAAATCCTGAACTGGCAGCAACTTCCTGTAGAGAAACTACCAAGGCCTATTTAGTTTTTTTCAGTATTACTCAATATTTTCTACTCTTATTTTATGCTTGTGCTGGTAGATCTGGGCTCTCCGTGAACCAAGAGCTCTGAACACTTGTTCTTTTGTTCTTTTGAGAAAGTTGATTTAGTAAATTTATTTGGTTTAATAAGGAATCCATTGCATTCACCCATTTTCTGAAACCAGACACAGCTTTGGAGATTAACTGCTGTGCTCCTGGGGCAATTAAGAGCAGTCTATGGTTTGACCTGGTAGCAATACAAGGTTCTTGGGGTCTGTTTGATTCCAGAAATTTAGCTTACTGTTTTTAAGGGTTTATAATTTTCTCTCATACATCAAGATAAAATAATACTCCTTAACTTCAGAAATTTTTGGGAAGGAGAGAGGCTGATCACCTTTCTTTAAGATAATTTTAAATTTGTCATTCCAGGATCCTACTTTATTATACAAGGTTGTGCTCAATACATGAACAGAAACAATGTACTAAACAGAAGTAATGTGCTAAACATCAATATCAGATATTGTTTAGCCACATGATATATCTTACTAACATGAACTAAAATAAACGCCAAACTGCAAATACTTCTTAAAAAAACTTACCTCCTGGGCTTACTTCTCTATTATTGCCTAGTTCTATTCATTGAAATAAATGAGCAACATAAAGCTCTGTTTCCATGAGAGATTTATCTAAATGAACACATTTTCATGCTTTAGGTAATGATAATGGTAATGCCTTGCTCCAGCTGCAGTAAGAGAAATACGCAAATGGAAGATCTTTTCATACTTGGACCACCATACCATCATTAAACATTAGAAAATCTTACCTGTGTGACCATTTTGCAGTTAGTAGCATAACACAGGGCCGAGTTTGCTAATAGTTGTTTCATTTTAAATGGAATCTATTCAGAACCACTGAGCTTTGACTACACAAGAGCACTTCTTCACTTCAGAAAAGAAATACATCTTAAAACTGGGGGCAAGAAGAGCTTTAAACCCCAAATGTTCTAGTGGTCTGAAGTCCTTAGAGAAGACTAGGGATTGCTAACTGGCAAAGAAGTTAGTTGAGACGCTGGCATGAAAAAATAAAAGGGCTGCTGGTTTGATGTCACCTAAAGTTTTACTGTTGCTCACTCTTTAATCCTTGTGGCCAAATGAGGCATAGGGCCACATCAGGACATGTAACTGGGACCTCCCTACTTTAAAACTACTGGCCTCTTCTTGCTCATTTGAAGAACAACTTCTGTTGTTCTGTTGCCTTGGAAAAGGCAAGATTTGTTTCTACCGTGAAGAAGAAGATAATACATAGACATTTGCAATGTATTCACCCAAAATAAAGAGGTGGAGGGTTGTACTTGAGGATTAAAACCACAGATGTGTTTATGTATCTTAAAGAAGCAACATATCAGGAAAGAGAATTTTTGAATTTAAACCCTTTTCAATGAGATGGAGGATCAAACAGCAATGGAAAGCAGAACTACTAAGGTATTATCCACTCAAAGGCGAAAACACGTATGAAAATGACTGCTAAATCCATTGTCACAAATGTCAGATCAGTGAAGCAGAGATATTTAGTGAGTTGGCATTGCTCAAAACCCACTAATCTCCATGAGCAGACTGAGATTCAAAGCAGACCAGAGAGCAACCCTTTGTTAATCATAATAAAGAATTTGCTGTATTCAAATGAAGTCACAGCAAAGTGGATGTGTGCCAGTGCAGCTCCAGTGTTCCAAGAGAAAGGCAAGCTAGAAAATTATAGACCCTTCATCTCAATGTCTGCAATTTGCAAAACAGAGAGTACAACCAGGACTACGTTTGCAAAATGCATGTGCAAAAGCAGTATCATTCTCTTTAATCTACTTACAGATAACTATAAGGGATAGACGGTGATGGTTAACTAATTCCTTCTTGAAAGAACTATGCTACACATTAGTTATTAAAATGCTCAAAATAATAACTCATGTGACAGGCTGCTCACCTAATGCTCTGTGGCCGAAGAGGTTAATTTCTCATCTAAAATCAGTGTTCTGTAAGAACTCCACAATTACCATTGTAGGGAAATGGTAATCTAGGTCCCAAGTCTTCCAAATGTGGGCTTTGCAGACAGCTGAACTTGTGAGCAGATTGAGGGGCAATGTGACCTCAGAAACTGAGACACAGAAAGAAAATGATCCAAATTTTTAACAAGAGCTGCATCAGATACTTACCTGTGTCATGCATAATTATACCAAGCATCTTTCACAAGGGCATAATGTCAGTTTTATTACCTACTTCTCCTCTGTCCCAATAAACTGCCTGTAAAGGAGAGTTGTGTTCAAGGGAAAACCCTAAGGAACTAAATATTAGAAACACAGTTACTGGTTTCATCAACATCTCTGCTATCAATGAGTACCCCAGGACTACGCTCCCATTCCCACTACTTGATGCCCCTGCTCCCTCACTCCTCTTTTGCTGTCCTTCCTCTGTGACTACAGACATCCTCTGCCATTCCTGTTGCTCCTTCTCTATGCTGCGCTTCCCTGAAATGCTTCACTCTGCCTTTTGTTTTCTGCTTTGAAACTGTGTATCTAAGTAACATGTTCCAAATCACTAACTTGGATAAGGCAGTAGATGCTTCATTAAACTATAGCTCAAGTGAAACTCATTGTCTTGCCATCTACACCAAACTCGTGCATTGTGATCAAGAATCTCCAACACCAAGAGGAGGGAAAGCCTCCAAGGGGAATCGGGTTGGCTTCTCCTTGTGTTCCCCTCCTCCTTGCTGCTCCACTCCTCCCACAACTGCCTGGTATAGCAGTTTGTTCATATTAAAAAAAAAATAAAAACCCCAGAATGTTTATACACAAATAAGTTTGTTCCATAAACACTGGAAAAGAACCATTTGTAATTTAGTAACACTTTCAGTATCCGCAAGGTTTCATTTTTGCTTACACAAATCATAGATTAAAATGCAACACACCACTACCAAAGGAAGCCAGCAAAACAGGATAGCTCTAGTGTGTCTAAACCAACCCCAACCACTTAGACACCAAAAATTAATTAAAATGCCTCAGAAATTTAAGCCAAAACATTGCACTTGATAAAATAACCACAAGAAAACGCTTAGAACATCACCACTTCAAAACTGAGTTTTTCAGTTTCACAAGATCTTCCCTCCCAAAACAAAACCAAAGCCCAACCACCACAGCCAGAGAAATAAATGAGCTTTAGTATGTGAAATGTAAAAGCTTTTGCCATTTCCGGGGGGGGGGGTGTTGCCGCAGCTGAAGAACTGAACTTGCCACAGCAATTAGTTGTGACCTTGACTGGTTTTATACTAAACATATTCTACCCAAAACCCACAATGTGTTTAATATTGGATGCTTACACTTGCATTATGTATTAACCGCTGGAGTACATATTGTCCTCATACAATTCAAGTCATAAATTCCCAGTTATTCCATTTTAGCTCAACAATAATGAGGTGTGACTGAGCCGAGTTTGGGTTATTTTTATGTATTTGCTGATTTCTGAGCTGTTTATTTGTATCAAGTTTCCAAACATTTTTTTGCCCGGAAGAAGATTACGAAGATTTTGTTTGCTTAAGGGGAGCCGAAAGTCTTGCAGAATCCTCCAATTTCAGTAATGGGGGGAGTTAAGATGTTTATTTATACCCAGCTGCAGCACTGATTACCACACAGCCCGCACCTCACAGGGCAAGCGTTAGGAGGCTGAACGACTGTGGTTTGCGGGGGAGGGGTGGGCCACAGACAGTGCCCAGCCCATTCGCCCACCTCCGCCATCGAGTAGGAAAGGCGGAGGAGTGCGGTACGCCGAGGGTGCTTGCGCCTCCGCGTCTCCTCTGCCCAGTGACGGAACGAGACCGGGGCCGGCCCGGTCCGCGGGCCCGCGGAGCGCGGCCTCCTCCCATTCCCCTCAGCGCAGCGAGCGCCCGCTACGCTCCCGCTTGTCCCTGCCTCACTGCTGCGCAACGGGCGGCCCGCGCCCGGCGGCGGCTGGGCCGCGGAGAGGAGGGCGGGCATGGCGGACCCCGCTGACAGGGCCGCACATGTTTACGGGCCGCACTCTGCCGGCAGGAGGAGAAATCAGAGGCAAAAGCTGAACAGGATCGCGGGCGGGAGCATGGAGCGAGGGCTGCGGGAGCTCTGCCGGCTCTCACGCGTCCAGCGGCGGTGTAGAGCCGCGACGCGTCTCTGTGGGCGCCTGGCTCGGCTCCTCTTCGGTGCGACTGTAAAAGGCATGCTGCTGGAGGGGGCGAGTCCGTTTTATTTGTGCCCTTCCAGCTCCCGGGTGGGGGTGTGTTGGGGGGGGGGGGGGGAAGAGGATGTGTTATTTTTTATGGAGGAGAGCAGGGTGGGAGAGGCGCAAGGTCCACCGGGTTTTCCCAGGAACAACGGGGCAGCTCGTTCCCGAATGAGGACCGAGGAGAAAAGCCGAACAGTCTGGAGCTGGCTTTTTCAGCCTTTTTTGTTAGGGAAATCCCGGACTATCAAAACTGTCAGGTTTTGTCTGAAGACTCTTGAGGAATTGACGGGAAGGAGCACCTCTTCCCTGGGGAAAAAAGGCAAAAAAATAAACCCAAGAAAACAAAACGGCAACAAAAAAAACCCACACCACAAAACCGAAAGTTACCTGTAATGAGTTCTCTGTATTCACTAGAAGCTATGAACTTGTACAACACAGAAAATGGTTCTTCCATCTCAAGCTAGTGACAGGCTTTCAGCTGCTTAATGAAATCTTTGAGGTATGGGTGATTCTCAAGTTATCTGGTGTTTCCCTTCCGTATTGGTTACAGTGCTGTTTACTTAAAGAGCATTCAGAGTTAATGTCAGTGTGGTAAGCAAGCCAAAAAAAAAAATATGTGGGTGACCTTTTCAAAGCAGAGTGTTCCTCTCCAGAGTTAAGAATTTATGCAAATAAGACTATACTGAACTATATGACAGCAAGATGATCAAAATAAAATTGTACTTCCTGCTCAACTTAGTGGAATAAATACTTCTATTGCTGGTGTTGACCAACAGCTGTACAGTCTTTTTTCATGGTTCCACAAGATTTACAGTGGAGTTTCCATTAAGGAGTGATTCTGCAAGTACTGTTTTATGTGGTCCTGTAATGTTTATGTTTTTGAGTGCCTGATCTAATTTGTTCATTTTGGAAAGAATGGTTATTTTATGTATTATTGCTACCTCTGCAAATTCAGCCTTGACACTAGGAATCGAAGAGTGATACTTCACTGAGAAAGAAGAAGTTGACGTGCCAGTCTTGTAGTTTTCTTAAGATATGTTCAATCTAACTTACATGGGAGTGTCCACCTAAGACAATGAATACGCTTACTTAAAATAGGATTTCACTTACCATCTTCCATTTCTATAACCTTCCTTTAATAATGTAGGGTGTCATTTTAGTGTTGTTGTTCACACTCCTTTTACTACACATGAATGAGTACAAACAGCTTTGAAACTCCCCCAAATAGGGGTTTTGTGTAAAAAAAAAAAAAAAAGGCAAACCCAAACCTATATATATAGTTATTTCTATTATGTGCTCAAGCATTTGCATTACAGAGGCCTATGTGATTCAGCCCACAGTGTAAACTGGTTGGGTTTGTAGTTTGTTTGGTTTTTTTTCTGTTCTGCACTGCTTTTGCTAAGAAAAAGTGTTTTCTTTCTCTTTTTGCTCTTCATGGGTAAAATACTAGTCTTCCTTTTTTCAAATTCATCCCTTCATCTTCCTCAGACTAGTTAATTTGAATAAAAAGGAACTGGAATCACTATATCAGTACTAGCATGAAACTCCAATGAACTGGCCTTTTTTTCTAGGAAACAAGGCTTTTTAAGAGGCATACACATGTAAAATGCATGAAATTAGTAATTGACAACAGTGAAAATCTGGGGAGAGCCTTTAAAAAAGCTGTGCAGTTCCAATTGATGTTCATTTTCCCACAGTCCAAGGATGGACTACCCAGAACTCCTTTCTATACCAGTAAGATTATTCAGAACTAGCCAATGCTTTGGAGCAGTAACTTGTCAGAGTCATAGAATCATAGAATAGTTAGGGTTGGAAAGGACCATCTAGTTCCAATCCTCCTGTCATGGGGCAGGGACACCTCACACTAAAATACATAATGGCTGATGAATTTTTATGCTTCATTCCATCGCATGGCTGGCACTAGAGCTTCCTTCAAGCAGAAGATATAGCCTTATCTGCAGGGTGGCATGTCACTGCACAACAGCCAGACGCAGAAGTGACCTTGTGCTCCCCGCTCGGTTGATGAGCAGGGCAGAGGCATGTCACAGAACAGATGATGTTGCTCACTGAGAAGGGGTCAGGAGGTTGCCACCTCTCCTTTTGAACAGCATCTGGTAGACAGTTTTCTACTTAATATTGTCAATCATTCCCTTGTTCTTGAAGGTGCCTGGCTGTCCTCCCAGCTGGAGTGAGAACTTCAGTGATCACTATAAAGCAAAACAAATGCGAAGTTTACAAAGGGGGTGTGGAGAAGGCAGGTCCCCAAATAAAGAAGTTGGCAGGGACTCAAATGCCTGGGATTATGAGAGAAGTGGAACACACACACAGTTAGTGCACATGCTGGTTTGAATACTAAAGCTCAAACAAATACATTTGTTGCGCTCTGAAAAGTGAAAAGTGAAGGGCTACTCAAGCAGGTTGTGTTTAAAAAAAAGGTGGTGATTGAATGTGCAGAAAATTGAGGGTTTCTTTGCTTCCTTTTGCTGCTAGACTTTTTTTAAAGGCATGGAACTGCAGCATAGCATCAGTCTGGGAGGAGGTAGGAGCAGAGGGCATCTTGCCTCTAGTGATAAAAAGCTGGCATTCATGGACAAGGGGAAAAAATATTCAGAGACAAAACAAAATAAATAAAGAAATGTATTACTTTTTTTGCAGACACATCAGAAACAAAAAGAAGTGGAAAGAAAAAGCAGGGCTAGCCAAGGCAGGATTCTGGGTGGTCCAGCAAACTGCACACAGCTATGTATCTGCAGGCTTGAGTGAGGCAAACTAGAGCACACCCCTACTCGTGCTTGGTAGCCATGGCTAGTGCTTGTTGCTGCTGGCAGCTGCACTGTCCGTAGATAAGGTCATCACTGCTGGAAGCAGCTGTGGGACCAGCAAGCAGGATGGTTAGGAGTAATGCCTGCCTGAACGTTATGGAAGAATCTCTGCTTTCCACAGCGAAAGGAACTCTCCCCAGTGTGGTGTCAGGCGAGCTGTGCCTGCAGTCATGATCACAGTACAAAGGAGCAGTAGCTGAATGGAACAAAATATCAAATGGATCAGTAAGTAATTACATTAAAATGAGAGGAATGCTTAACTAAGAGATGGACTGTATAAAATGTTTGGGGAAAGTATGTATCATAAGAAAACTCTACCAGATTTTAATCAGGAGGGGTCAATGGCAGGGAAAGTTGTATTTTTTCAGTGGCTAGTGGCATGGAACTTCCCAGTAGGTTTCCTGAAAGAAGTTAGACAATAATTATTCAAGATGAACTGCAAAGCTGTCACTGTAATTCACCTTTACAGAATGTTCTAGAAGAACTTCTGGAGAGGGATATATACTTGCACACAATTATCAGTAGAATTGTCTCATAGGTCTTAGAGATATTTCTTGTTTGGAAATATGAACTGATGGCTAAGGTTAGAGGTGAAGAAGCATCTGAAACACTTGTGCTGTGTTGGAAAGCTGTGTACACGAAGGAAGTGTGAATGTGCACATTAACTTTTAATAAGCTTGGAAATCATTGACATGTAAACAGCTATTATTACAGCCAGAGTGTGTACTTTTCATTAGAGGCATATTACGCTGTAGCACAATCAGGAGCTATCTCTGTTGAGTGAAGTGATACCATATTACCCCCTGTATCACACAAGTTTACTTGATGTCAGGATGTGGCTGTGGGCCAGAACTGTTCAGCAGTTCACCCCAAGAGTGCTAAGACTGAGTCTCAGGGAAAAAAATGTTGACGGGTGAGAGTGGATTATGGGTTGTGTTTGTCTCTTCGCTATTTGTGAATGTAAAGACACTGAGGAGAACTGTATCTAGGACTCCCTGACCATCCTTAGAAAAATTCCTCCATAACTTAACTCCTCTGGGAAGCACTGAGAGGGAAATGGGTTCAGTTTCAGCTCCATTCATACTGCAAGTCAGACAGACAGGAAGAAATGGAGCGAAGTCATTTCTATCTCTTGAGTGTATCAAATATTGTGAGAGAAGCTATTCTTACTACAGCTCCAATCTGGCTCGCCTGAGAAGTGCTAGAAATCTTCAACCAATCTGTTGTAGAGTTGTCAACACAGGCTTCTCATTGCATTTGATAACCCAGAAGGAATAAAAAGCATTAGCAGCTCAGATTACTGATCAAAAGACAGTATTCCTCTCTGAACCCCTTCCCAGGATTGCCCTGCCTGTTAGTGAACTCTGGACTGCCTTTCCTTATCCCTCCTGCCCCCAAAACTCTTTTGCCACCTCTCCCTCCACCAGAATTCAGATACACTCTTTCTCATCCACGCTGTCCAACTTTTCCAGGGCTCACCTACTCCCCTGCTCTGCTTTGAGAGCTGAGGGGCCATGATCTGCTGGAGCCTTATGGGGGGACAAGAGGCAGCATCCCTGAGGATGGGACAGACTCCTGCTGGCCAGCAGGCAGGACTGGGATGTTTTACATGTCCCTAAGAACCTGCCTGAGCCTCTCTGCCTCCTGCCACCATGCTCCCAAAACAGAGCCCAGCTAGGAGTTTTTGAAACAATTGTTGCTGAATTGACAACTGAAAGCCTGATATTGGTTAACAGTCTGTTTTTTATGTTCACCCAGCAAAACCTCAGGGCAAGAGGCATCAAGTCAGCTGTATCTTACACAGGGTTCCTGGAACCAACGTGATGGAATGGCTGAATATGGAGTTCAAACAGAGGTTTGAAACATGAGCAGTGCTGGAAGTCAACAGACATGTCTGTGCAAGCCCAGCTACTCTTTATCATCGCTACTTTCCACAAGAAATCCTTTGGTCTCCATTGTGTCATTTGTGGTGTTCATGCTAGAAAATATAATCCAATCCAGTGATTAGGTGCATAGAATTTCTAAGGTTGGTTCTGGTTTTGCTGCAATTAAAACTTGCAGAGCTTTGAGAAGGTCAAGGAGTCTCTTCATGCGCATCCCAGTATGTGGGTGATAGGAGTGGGACCTTCAGTAACAGGATTATAATCACATATCACAGATAACTGTGAACACAGGCCTCTACAGATGATCACCATTGGGTTGAAGTGATATTCAAATGACATGAAATATTTCAAATAATTTTAATACTAGGACGTATCTGAATGATTCAGTTTCTATACCATTGAGGTACAAGTCTGAGGGAACTGAGAATACCATTTAAATTCATGGCGGAATTCATGTTTAAGGCAAAACTTAAGCATACTTCACTGTCAAATTGGAAATCCTGGAGGAACAAATGAAAACAACTGGTTTGTGGGGCTGGGTTGACATGAAAAGTAATATTATTTCTTTAAGAATGGGTACTGTATTATCCATTATTTCTCACATAGAACATGCTGCATGCTATATTAAAAAATGAATAAATACCATTACTTTTTGACAGGAACAAGTTAACCCAGCTTTAGAGATAAAGCGTGGCCCCATGCTGTTACGTGTACATTTGGCCTGTTGGCACCTCTCTCAACTAGAATGTATGTGGAGAAAAACAATGAGCACTGAAAAGGGAATTACTGTCATTCACTGGTAAATAGAAAAGAATATATATGGCTCAAAAATAACATGTAAATGCAGACTTAAAGCTTATATGTAGAGGAATAGGTTAGGAAAAACGTGACAAACTGAAGTTATCAGGTAACTCAGCCTCAGGAGGCTTTAATAAATGGTATAGAAGCCGATAATAAATTTAAATAGTGACTGCAGTAACTTAAAACTCTGGAAACTATATTAATTTAAAAACACTTTTCAGAAAGGTATTTTAAAGCTTATTGTGCATAAGTACTACAACTTCAATGGGAAATTATTTCCCTTGCGGGTACTGTTCCCCTCAAGAGAGTGTTAATTGTTCTGCTTTTTCATATTGAACCTCCCTAACCCCCCAGCTCCTTCTCAGCTTTTCCCCCCAAAAGTTCTGTTTCTCCCATTCATGTTTTCTGGGGAGAGGTGAAACCATTTCATGCCACCCAGGCGCGGGACACCTGTCCCCTGTCCCGCTCCCCGGCCCTCCTGCAGTTCGCGTTGACTAAACGCGGCGGGGTGCAGTAGGGGACGCGCCGGCGAGTACGGACCTGCACCCTGCTCCCACCCGGGGCGACGCCGGCGGTCGGCGCAGCCGGTGGCACTCCGCAGGGAAACCGGCCCGCTGCTGCGGGCGGAAGCAGTGCGGGCCCAGCGCTCCGCACAGCGCCTGGCGTAGCCGCGGCCGGCGGGAATCCAGTCCAGGTTTTGGTGCCGGGGACCGGCGGCGGCTAGGAAGGGCGAGCGGGAGCAGACCCCGTACCGCGCCCGACAGCCGGACTGAGCCGGGAGGGCAGGCCGGCGGAGGAAGAGGAGGGCGGCTGAAGCAGGTGGGCGAGCGGCGGGGCGGCCGCGCCGCCACCGGGCCCGCCTTGCCGCGCCCCCGGGCCCCCATGGCCTCGCCGCGCCCGCCGCACACACCCACCGCCGTCCCCCGGTGAGCGCCGCCGCCGCCCCTGGGGCTCGGCGCTGCCGCTGCGCGCCCGCGGCGGGGCCGCTACCCGCAGCCGGGGCTGAGCGCGGCGGGGGGCGAGGCGGGCCGGGCCGGGCTGGGCCGGGCGGAGGAGGAGGCACCATGCAGGCAAGGCGCTTGGCCAAGCGCTCCAGCATGGGCAGCCGGCGGCTGTGCGCGGGGCCGGTCGCCGCGCAGGCGGACGCGGGCCGGCTCCCCAAGCCCGAGAGCGCCTGGAGGCCGCCCCGGCGGGAGGGCTCCGCTGCGGCGCTGGAGGAGGAGGACGAAGAAGAGGATGTGGTGGTGGAGGTAGAGGAGGAGGAGGAAGAAGAAGAGGGCGGCCTGGGGAGTCCCCCCCCAGCTGTGAGCGGACACGGAAAGGGTCCCCTCCGCGGGAGCCTCAAGGTGCGTCCCTGGGGGGGTGAGGCGGGAGTGGGGCGGTAGCGGCAGCCGCCCGGCCCAGCTCATGTTAGTGCCGGTAGAGGGGTCCGGATAGGGGTGCCGGCCTGGCGGGGCGGGGCAGGCCGGTTCCCTGAGCCGGGCGTCGGGCAGTCTCTGTCCCACTGCGGCTGGGTGGCTTGCGGCTGTCCGCGGGGCTCTGAGGGGGTGTGAACGGGCTGTCGGCGAGGCGGTCCCCGGCGCGGCTGGATGCTGTGGGGCGCCGGTGCGGACAGGCCTGCGTTCAACAAGTCCCAGGGGAAGCGGGTGTCCGGCCGGCGCGGGAGCTCCGGAGCCCGGGGGGGATGGGGGGGAGGGCGGTGCGGTCAGCTGCGCGGCTCAGAGGCGGCGTGCCTAGGGAGTCACTGGTGCCTGGAGTAGTTTTGAGTACCGGACATAAAGACTTTCCTGGGCAAAGTGCGAGGAGGATGTGCAACCTGGCCGTTTGCCATGGGGGAGGTTTTCAAAACTCGAGTCGTGCCTACCGGGTGTACGGGGAGGGTGGCCGCGGTGAGGAGACATGGATGGGCGGCGGGTGAGAAGTTTCTGAATGCAGCAGCACTGTGCAGAGGCCCGAGGGTGATGGGGCTGTCCTCTGAGTTCGGTGCGTTTTGGAGAAACCTGCAGAGCACAATCGCCGGCTGAGATCCTGCAGACTTGGCCTTACTTTATCATGATGGGTTTTCTGTAGTTATTTTTCTCTTGGGGTAACCTGGATAGTAGGGTTAAATTTGTGTGTAGGTAGGTCTGTGGAGGATTTATGTGATAGTTGTGCACTGGATTATGGAAGATAAATGTGCATGAAAGTTTAAAGGGTGTCCATGTGGATTTATTTTTTTTTTTTTTTAAGATAGATAATGATCCTTACTTAATAAGAGCTAGGTTTGTTCAGCTTTGAGAAAAGAAGGCTCAGAGGAGACCTTATCAACATGTCCCATTTTTTAAAGAAGATAGAGACCCCTTTTTTATGAGGAGTCACATAGAAAAGATGGGTAATGGGCACAAGTTACTCCTGGCGAGATTCTGGCTGGGCACAGGATGAAAATTTTTAACACTGAGAACAACCAGCCATTGGAATAATCTCCCCAGGGACATGGTGGATTCCCCAGCACTGGACACTCTTAAGATTCGGCTGGATAGGGAACTGGGACATCGAGTTTAGGTCATGCTTTGCTTAGACAGGTTGAACCAGATAATCCTTGTGGTCCCTTTCAACGTGGTATTCTATGATTCTTTGGTTCTATGAAGAGATCAGGGTTGGCCTAGTAGTACTGCTATCTTGTAAAAAGAAAAACAAACAAACAAACTGAAACCAAACAACCAACAGAAAAATTCCTAAATTAAAGCAGCAATGAAAGTACAAGTTACCCCCTATTGCTTTAGAACAAGTTTGTTATAGCAGTGGCAGGATAAATCTGCCTCAGTTGGGTTGCCATAACCTGTGCATGTAGCTCTTCAGTAAGTCTGTCAAAGGCCATGAGATGTGGTTATGGTCTGGCTGTGTCAAACTGTCCATGCTGAGGCCTGACAGGCTGGGACAATTCTGTTGCTACAAAACCTTTTGACACTTTACTGGTAGCCTAAGGATGAAGGGCCCCACAATGGGCTTCTCGTTCCATCAGTCTTCCCATTGTGTGGAAACTCTAGGTGGTAAAGGAGGCTCAGAGAAACTTCCCGTGTGTACCTAATAGGAAAAAAGTATGAAATTATCAGATGAAGCACAATAATCTGAAATACCAACTGGATTACATTGGTATAATCTGCATTTAACATGGATTATCGGAGTGTACTGTTCTGTCAGCCCTCAACATGCCTCTGAAGAGTTTTGTGTATATATATATATATGTATATATATATCCTGCCACTGCTATAACAAACTTTTTCTGAAGCAATATGGGGATAACTTGTACTTTCACTGCTGCTTTACTTTAGGGATTTTTCTGTTGGTAGTTTGGTTTCTGTTTTGTTCAGTTTTGTGTTTTTTTCCCCTTTTATGAGATGACAGGGAAGACCCCAATGGGAGCATAGCAGTACTACTAGGCCAACCTTGATCTCTGTTAATACTTATATTAAAGGTTGCTGGTATTTCTGCTTTGCACTTAAGACTATATGCACATATAAGAACATGGTGCTTGCATATATTAACTTCCCTGGACAGTGAATCTGCCTCATAGATGAGTAATGTATATTAAGATACTTCTATTGTACCTAATGAAATCTCAAGTCATCTTTGGTTAACAGGTGCAGGTATTTACCCTCTTTAGGTGAATATTTCTAATCATCATGACCTTCTTGGGTTTTGTTTTCACTGTGTATACTTCTGAGTACTATAAAATAAGAAAACTGTTAAAATTTAATATTTTAAAGAAATTGTCTTTGGTTTCTGTATGTTTATCTAGGGGTTGTTAGTGTAGAAGTACATAAAGTTTAAGGGTTCTTCCAAGTAATTTTAAAGCAGCAGATTAATCTTGATTGAAGTTGGCATAAAATGAATACAGAGGTCCACCTGCAGAGCTGCAGGAGAGTAATAGGACTAGCATGATCTGGCTGTGGCTTGTCAAACAGGATTCCTGCCAAATGGAGAGCTGGCATGGAGTTAGCAGTGTTTGATGCTTGTGCCTGGCCTTCCAAGTTGGGGTCTGGGTGCAAAGGGAAATAACAGGGTGTCCACTGCTGAGAGAGGGCATACATGGTTGCAGCATTCAGTAACCTTCAGAACAAGAGACATCCTTCAGGATGTCCTTCAATCACACTTGAAAACATCATGGTCTGGGTGCTGGTTTTGCACTATATGCTATCCAGATAATGCAATTAAAAACCAGCACGCAATGATTTGGGATGTGGTATTGATACAGGTGATGCCCACATGTGCTAAATGTCTGTGCCCTTGGGTGGAATAGCATTTTAAAGATAGAGGTTTCATGGGCTCCTCACAAAGTCCCTTCCATGAAGCGCCCATATGTGGATAAATGCATCATAGGGCCTGCAAGGGAATTCATGTGTTTTTAAAGTACCTGAGAATAGTTAAGATGAAGAAAGTACCAGCACCACCAGTTCACAGCTGTGTTGTGTCCACCAGAAAGAAGTCCATGTTGTTGGTTGCACCACTGGTAGTCTGGTTTTGACCCTCACTTTTAAGCATGGGGATAGAGAGGAAGTACTTTGTAAAGACAAATCTTACTTCTCCAATATCTAAAGTCTTGGAAGGAGAGAACAGATACAACATGAAAGTGGGTAAGAGAGACCTAGTCATGGGAAAGATACAAAAATTGCTTCTTTATATTGCTGTAAACATATAGATGTCGAGGTGGAGGACACTGGAGAAAACTTTTGTTGCTCTCCTTCCCCCTGCTATTCTAACATGATGCTGGAAGAAGCATGAGCATGCTGTGTGTAGCTGGTGGGCAATGGCAGAAGATAGCCAGAGAGTCTTTCAGAGCCTGTAAAGCCTTGCTGAGATGTGCTGGGATTTCTTACTGTGTCAGATACTAGTTCATTCATCTGCATAGGGAAACAAATAACACTAACGTGCTGATTATACAGACTTATTTTGCATATGAAACTCTATCTGTGTAACCCATATTGCTGCTTTAGCTACAGCTAAATTTCCAGCCATTTGGAATTATACGAAAAAGAGTAAATAGCCTGATTACCAGTACTTAGTCTTGAAATGTGGATTAATTTGCAGTCCTGTTTGTTTCATCTTTTGTATGGAGCTTGATTTAGATACCATAAGCAGTCACATTAGTACCGTGCTGAGGTTAATTCATTCCATGGAAACTGCTGGGTTTGGTGATATGGAGAGAAGGTTTTGAAGTAGGGTCCATCAATGGTCTGCGATGCTGGGTTTATCTGGTTCTTATAAGCAAACCCCAGTGCAAGTAGCAGAACTACACTAATTTGCCCGTAAACCACTGGAGCGCTGTGATTGAGGATTTGAGCTGGTAATGGCACGGGCTTGTGATAACTTGCCAGCATGTTGCAGTGTTTTCTTTACCATTATAAATAGTAATTAGTGCTTTCTTCTGTTTAGTCCAGGTGAGCTGTCACTTTATGTCCAGTGCAGTTGCTGTCTGCAGTTTCAGAGTATGGATGCAGGATGTTTCTAACCTAGCTGACTATGGGGACTGCTCATGCTCCTCAGGCATTATGTTGCCACGGTCTCTGCTCTTACCTTAGCATGTGCACCCATGAAATTACCTATTCTAGATATTGTCTTGTGTGTGAGCACATCTTGGTAGTTCAGAAGGATGAATTTCCTGCAAATGGATTTGTTCCTGCAGATACGGAGCTCCCAGAATAATGGGAAATTAGATGAAGAGTCTGAAAACTGAAGGCCCAGAGAGCTGTGCTGCGATGCAGGAGAAGTATGAAAGCCCAAGATGCATAAGCAAGATGTCAATTTCATGAACACTGGGTTCTGTTTTTCCCACCTTGCTAAGAAGAATTTGCAACAAGTACAAAGTACAGAGCAGGTGCAAATCTGTGCCAGTGGTTTCAGAAGGGGGTGGTAGGTACTGGTAGGGGTCTAGGTTAATCCAGGAAAAAATATGCTTTTGGTCATTTTTGTGGTTTGGTTTGGGTTGGATTTATTTTTATTAGTTTTTTTTTTTTAAGATAGAGACATCTGTGTAATATATAGGGTGTAGAAGAATCGTCAGGGTTTGTAGGGTAGAAATAAGTTGCCTATTACTTACATTGAGTTCTTTGGCTGGATTGAATTCACTCTGCTCCTTTGCTCTTTTCTCTGCATTCTAAAGCCAGGTGTGAATTCATTGTTGTCCTTTCAATCAGACTTTCAGCTTCAGCTTTACTGTTTGAATGGACTGCAGACTCATCTTGGGCAAAACATACTTTTTTGTTTTTGCTTGATTATCAAAGTGCTATTTAATTCAGCTTGTGTGTGTGTGTGTGTGTGTGTGTGTGTGTGTGTGTGTGCAAATACATTTTAACAGGCAACTTGCAAAATGCAAACTTCAAGTACCAGATTTGTTTAGTGCTAGAGAGATCTCTAAGGCACATTAGGATCTTGCATGCTAACCTAAGAGTAAACTGAAATGTTTCCCCTCAGACTAATAATGGTATATTTTTATAAATACTGCTAGTTATTAGAACACCAGCACTCATGTTCTCATCTTGGATCCTGTTAGTCTAGGCTGCATACAAACTCACAGCAAGCATGATCTTGCTCTACCCTCTTATGCAAAGTTGAAGAGTAGCACAAGAGATAATAAATGGATACTGGTGGACTCTGGGGAACAACTAAAGGGGGAGACAAGAGAGGTAGATGAATACCAGCGGTTTAGCCATGGTTTTGTAAGTAGATAAACTGAATTAATTTTTAAATTTCAGGCTTCATTTTGTTTCTTATAGGCCTTGAGTGAAAACCTGGCTGGTGGAGTTCTTATGGAAACTGCACAACTAGACTTGGGATTTCTTTTTTCTTACTAAAATTTTTAAAAGTTGATATGTAGTGTGGATTACTGGGGGTAGAGCCGAGGGTCTTGGGCTTACAAGATTTTTTTTTCTTAACTTTCCCATAATAAAGAATGAATGGGAGTAATTTGCTGAGGATCTTTGATGTAATTTTTTGTTGTTGTTTGTTAGAGCAAGCATAACCACTTTTTCCTTAAAAGGAATTGTATTGCAAAACTGTAACTATGTGAGAATAAAGCAGTGCAGTGTATCCATGAACAGTTTTGATCCTTATTTGCTAGACTGTTTTCAGTCTAGAATAAGTTCAGTTGAGAATGGTCAGTTGGCTGCCTTCAGATGTGCAGTCTGTGCTGGTGGGTGGAGATGTGCTGTTCAGTCTTTATCACAGAATGGTTGAGGTGAGAAGGGACCTCTGGGGGTTACCTAGTCTAGCCCTCCTGCTAAAGCAGGACCACCAAGAGCCAGTTGCACAGGAACATGTCCGCTTGGTTTTGGAATATTTCCAAGGATGGAGACTCCACAGCCTGAGACAGTTCTTGCTCACCCTCACAGTGAGGAAGTGTTTCCTGATGTTCAGAGGGAACCTCCTGTGTTTCATTGTGTGTCCATTGCCTCTGGTCCTGTCACTGGGCACCATTGAGAAGAACCCAGTCCAGTCTTCTTTGTACTCTTCCTTCAGGTATTTATAGACATTTGTAAGATCCCCTTGAGCCGCCTTTTCTCCAGGCTGAACAGTCCCAGCTACTCAGCCTCTCCTCATAGGACTGACGTTTCAGCATCCTGGTGGCCCTTTACTGGCCTCTCTCCAGTATGTTTCTGTCTCTCCTGTGTTGCGATCTCAGTACTGGATACAGCACTCCAGATGTGGCCTCACTAGTGCTGAGCAGAATCACCTCCCTCTACTTCCTGTCAGAAGCTGTTTGTGGTGCAGCCATTCACCTTCTTGCTACAAGTGCAAATTGCTGGCCCAAGTTCAACTTGGTGTCTGCTAGGACCTCAGGACCTTTTCTGCAAAACTGCTTTCCAGCTGGGTGGTCCCTAGCATATACTGGTGCCTAGGATTGTTCCTCCCCAGGTACAGGACTTTACATTTCTATTTTTTGAACTTTATGAGGTTCATGTTGGCTCTTTTACCTGTTAAAGCTTCTCTTGATGGCAGTGTGACTGTCTGGTGTATCAGTCACTCCTCCCAGTTTTGTGTCGTCTGCAAACTTGAGGATGCGCTCTTCCTCATCATCCAGATCAGTAACAAAGATTTTGAACAGGACCGAATGCGGTTTTGACTCTTGGGGTATAACACCATTTACCATTTACCGCTTGTGCTGCTGATCAGCACCCTCTTGGCCTGTCCGTTCAGCCAGGTTCCAACCCATTTCACTGCCTGCTTATTCAGTCTGTACATCAACACCTGATATATAAAAATGTTTTGGGAGATGGCATCAAAAGCCTTCCTGAAGTCTAGATAGAAAATATCCACTGCTCTCCCTTCATCTACCAGGCCATTCATTTTGTCCTAGAAGTTCGTCAGGCTGGCCAAGCATGAGTTCCCCTTGGTGAAGCCATGCTGACTACTCACGATACCTTTCTTGTCCTTCATACGCCTGGAAGTGGTGTGTTGGATTAGCAGCATTGTCATGTTCCTGGGAGTCAAGGTAAGACTGACCAGCCTGTAGATCCCTGGGTCCTCCTTCTTGAAGATAGAAGTGACATTGTTTTGCATCTGAAAACTAAGTATTGAGAAAGTGCTTTTCATGGTCTGCTAGTTAACATTTGTAATGTGTCTTATGACAAGTGTGGACAAACTGGTCATATGTGCCTTTTCTGACCCTGTGCTCTTCCAACCTCATTTTTGACCCAAGGTTACAGAGAAGCCTAACAGTCCTTTAGATCAGCTTTGAACACTTGAGTCCTACTCTGTGTTTTCCCAGTGGTATGAGAGCACCAAAGAGATCTTGGCAGACTGTGAGATAAATCTGTGCCTCAAGCTGTGCCACTTGGCCATCTCAAAGGTGGGAGCTTTGCTGCTTGGGCATGCACTGATACTTGTTGATGTCTGCTCTGTAAACACTGCTGTAGATTGAGCAATGATGCTTTTTTATATTATTTATTTTTCCCTCAGAATGAGAGTGGTTTATAGTTGGCTTTATAATACTTCCAAGCGACTTACTGAATTGCTTATTTCTAAAAATGACAAGCAGCTTGACCATTCCTGCTGCTTGAGGCCAGCCCAAAGACTACAGAAGGGTGGTAGGCTAAGAGAGAAACTCTTATTAGTGTTTTTGTTTATTTGCTGAAATTGAACAGGAAATACAGAGTGAGTAAAAAGAGCTCCTGTGGTGACCAGCTTCAATTTCATGAACTTGTGCTGCTGTTTTTCACTGTAGTATGTTGCTGAACAGAGCATGTAGGAATTTAATATTATTGCTGTTACTGAACAGTCTGTGATGGGATCACTTTCACTGCTCTGGCACCTTGCCAAACTTTCAAAAATGATGATTGCATTGACATTTGTCTCATTGTATTGAAAAGTACATGTGTGGGTGGTATTTGTTGTTTGACAACAAAACTAACGAAGACAGGAAACTGAACAACTTGTGTTGCCTGAACTTTGCATAAAAATACAGATTATTTGTGAGGTTTTTTTATGCTTTTGCAAAACATAAAAAATCAGATTTCTATGAAATCCTGGCCCAGCTGAAGTTGTAGTGTTCCTCTGGCTTACAGAGCTGTATAGAAAAAGCAGAAAAGTGGGAAACAGTGGGAAACACTTGCAGCAAAGAGTCTTTAGAACGTGCAACTTCAATAAGGTGACTCAAGGAAGGGCTTGTCAATCATCTTAATCGTGCAGAGGAAAAGATGGGATATCACAGCTAAGGTAGGCATAGAGAGGAAAAGGAAGGTGAGAAAAGGAGCAAGCCTTCCTCATTTGGAGGACAGCAGCCATTTGGTTGTTCGGGTTCTTTGTGAAGGCCCCTCTGCTATGCAATGTGGTTGCATCCCTCTAATAGTTTAATAGAGGGCTGGTTTCTGGAGTGGCTGAGGAGGAAGAGATCATGTTTGGCTTCTGCAGGTTTCTGCTAGTGTTACTCCATTGCTTCCAGGGGATAAGGAGATGAAACTGTGGTATTACTCTGCTTAGTCAGATCCCAAAATAAACTCTCTTTTTGGCATCTCTCCCACTCTGAACAGGAAAACTGCTAAATGTTTTTGTCTGGAGCCAAACATAGACTTGGGAGAATCTCTTGTCTGAGTGCAACGCTCCTTGCCTGTTCATCTCCTCTGAAGGACCATGCTTTCTACTTCCAGGCTTGGAATCAATTAGAGGAGATAAGCATGTGTACTTGATTCTGATCTTGTAATAGTTCCTCCAGGCTCTCAGCTTCAGGGATCAGCACTGCCCCTTTAAGCTGTCATTCACAGTGCTTATTTAATTCCAAAGTTACAACAGTCGCATATGTCTGTGAACTACCTTGACACAATTTCACTGAAATCCAATCATGAAAAAGAAGACAAAAACAAATGACAAAGAGCAAAGTCTCTTTATTCCCAGGATGTTAAGGTTTACATTTCAATAACCTTTTAAGAGATGTAGGATGTGCAGCATCTCATCTCAGCTCTCTGCTTCCAAAGTCAGACAATTGCTTCTGACCTTAGAAATCTCACACCCATCTGTACCTTATTTGCAAGAAGTCTTGAAAGTAAAGCTAATTTGTTTTTCTTTTCACTAGACATACTTCACTATATATCTCTGTCTAGGCAGAGAAGGAGGGCTTTTAAATGAAGATGAACTGATCAAGTGTTTCTTACTGAGGAACAGTGAGTCAGCATTTCCAAAATCTTATTCAAAGTGTGGGAAGTTCCCCACTGCCTCTTGCATGGTCTGTTTTTTTGGGAACTCTGCTTGATCCTGAATAAGATGTTAGAAGTGATGGTATTTCTCCATTCTGCTTTGAGCTGCTGCTGTCCTTACTGTTCCCAACCCCCTGAGCAAATGAAAAGAGAAGCAAATATATCTTCAGCAATGAACTCAAAATAGTAGAAATTAAAGATATTTTATTTGCACATGAGATTTGGTAAATAAAGACCAGATTGATATTTCTATTTGTTTGATATGTCCGTGAGATAGTCCATACACAAGGACAGTAGACTAGAACACCTGATTTGATGGCACTTACTAACTACACCTTGTAATTACAACCAGTAATGTAATAGAAATAAGAACAAAAACGTTTGTTTAAACTTCCCCTGCTACATGCATTAGCATGCCTGTTTTTATTTCCAATTCCATGTTTTTTAAGTTTTCCCAGAGGTGGCCGGCAATCTCCAGGTGTATCTTCCTCTTCTGGCGTTCAGTGCTGCTTGTCCAGCCCAGGGCACATTTCCAGTCCCTCTCATGTCCTGTGCATGGCCGCAGCTACCCTCAGTGGCACTGGGCAACCTTCACACTGCTTTTGCTGCAGGAGAGGTGAGGGGAGCCACCTGCCTGGCGGTTCCCTTCCCATTTGCACAGCCAGGCACGTAGGTCACTGCAAGAAAAGGTGATAATTGGTTTAGTTCATTCTAAACACACTGTTTGTGAAACCAGTAGTTGGGAATGCAATTACGGGTGCCCATTCCTGGCCAGCAAAGCCCTTTTTAGCCTGGTAGAGTACCTGAGTTCTTGATGGTGAGTGTGTTTAGAAAACCTTGAAGTGCAGCAACAGGACTGCTAAATGAAAAATGAACCCAGTTTTTTGCAGCTATGAACCTCCACTTTTCTTCTGTTTAAGGCTCTCCAAGACAGTTTCTTGATTTTTATGTTTCTAGGCAGTGTGTTTCTCAGGAGCTTGTTTTATTTAAGAAAAGGAAAACAGCTGAAGGACTTCTGCTGAGATCCTTACAGAGATGCTATGACCGTGGGCTGTTGTCCAGTTGAACCAGCTAGCAGATTTCGCCGAGCAGTGACTGCAAGTTATCCACTTGCATGTGCAGCATATACAGAACACAGAACAAGGAATTATTTCTGTGAGATTTAAACATTGCAAGCAAATTTTGAAGATGAACACATTCAATAAGTAACATTAATATTTTTAATTGCTACTAATTGGTGTCTGATTATCTTAGAAGTCATGTCATGTACTTTTCTGCAAGGAACTTGCTATCAGTGTATATGGGATGAAAAAGGAAGTTGCCATACTTTCACATCTTTATCCCTTCATGTTCATGTTGTAGAGAGAGAAAGGCTCAAATATTTCTGAATCATTTTTGTTTAGACGCGACAACAGTTTGTGGGAAGGACTGTAGCTTCCCAGCGTTCCTCACTGTCTCCCCCTGTAATCTCAGTAATACCTCTCTGTCCAGTTTTAATAACACATATGCTTCTTGTGCCAGTTAGTGCAGAATTTCAGATGTCACAAGTTGGTAGTTGTTTTATTTGGCATTCAACAGGTATCTCTATGGGTACTGAATTTCATGTGTGGGACTGAAAGTTTCTGTCATTTATCTGGAGAGATGCTGTATATTTCAGTAGCACCTTAGGCTGGTACTGGGGCACACAGTTTTTGGAGATAAGTTGTATTTAGCTGCATAAACACTGACATACACCTGATGATGAAAAGGGTTGAAGTTTTTTGTTCAACATCTTTGTTGCTGACATGGACAGTGGGATTGAGTGCACCCTCAGCAAGTTTGCCAATGACACCAAACTGTGTGGTTCGGTTGATACGCTGGAGGGAAGGAATGCCATCCAGAGGGACCTTGACATGCTTGTGAAGTGAGCTGATGCCAACCTCATGAAGTTTACCCATGACAAGTGCAAGGTCCTACACCTGGGTCAGAGCGATCCCAGGCACAGCTACAAGTTGGACAGTAATGAGATTCAGAGCAGCCCTGTGGAGAAGGACTTGTGGGTGCTGGTCGATGAGAAAATGAACATGAGCTGGCAGTGTGTGCTCACAGCCCAGAAAACCAACCATATCCTGGGCTTCATCAAAAGGAGTGTGACCAGCAGGTCAAAGGAGGTGATCCTGCCCCTCTACTCTGCTCTCGTGAGACCTCACTTGGAGTATTGTGTGCAGTTCTGGTGTCCTCAACATAGCAAGGACATGGAACTGTTGGAACAAGTCCAGAGGACGGCCACGAGGATGACTGGGGCTGGAGCACCTCCCATATGAAGATCGGCTGAGAAAGTTGGGGCTGTTCAGCCTGGAGAAGAGAAGGCTGTGTCGAGACCTCATAGCAACCTTCCAGTATCTGAAGGGGGCCTATAGGGATGCTGAGAAGGGACTATTCATTAGGTACTGTAGTGATAGGACAATGGGTAATGGGTTAAAACTTAAACAGGGGAAGTTTATATTGGATATAAGGAGGACATTCTTTCCTGGAAGGGTGGTGAGGCACTGGAATAGGTTGCCCAGGGAAGTTTTGAATGCTCCATCCCTGGCAGTGTTCAAAGCCAGGTTGGACAAAACCTTGGGTGACATGGTTTAGTGTGAGATGTCCCTGCCCATGGCAGGGGGTTGAAACTAGATAATCTTAAGGTCCTTTCCAACCCTAAGTATTCTATGATTCTAGGTGATTCCAGTTCTTGGTGCCTTACACAGTATTTTTGATCCAGGCAACATAAATGTTTAAATTTGTATTTTAATAACTAGGAAATATATTCTATGGGTAGTTTTGTGTACTCAGTCAAATGGTGAAGATAGGGACTTTGTCCTAGCCTGGTTGAAAATAAATGCTACATTACTATACAATAGTGCATACTATACATTATAAAGAAGTCTTACAGTGACCTTAAAATGCATTATCTTCCATATTGTTAGAGAGCAGCAGCTTACAAATGCTTAGAGTGATTAGATTGACATGGTTTATGTGTAATAAGCAACTGCCGGTGAAGCAAGTAATTAAATGCAAAGTATACTCGAAAATGTAATAATACATTGAAATTCAGGGCAGATTATTTGCAAGCATCATTATGAGAATCTGTCTTATCTCTTTGTATTCCAGTATGAATAGAGATTTCTGGCAAAATGGAAATTTAGTGCATTCTTTCCTTCCAGTGAGGACGCTGTTTTGGGATGGCAAAAATTAGAGCCTTTTTACAGGAAAAAGCTCTGTTACGGGAACTTGAACTGGAAATACTGTACAAAGTAGTAAGAATAAATAAAAACATTTGTCCATCTGTGGATTTAATTTAAATATTTTTTACTTGTGCGATGTTATCTTGGTAATAAGTTCAGTCTTTCTCATTGTTGCTTGTTATATTTTGCTGTGAACTTTACTCCTGATTTCTTTCTTGTTCAGAAACGTGGCTTATCTCTGTCCCTAGAGCATAGCCTAGCTGTTCAGGCTGGCCTGAAAAGAGCCTTGCAATTATTAAGCTCTTGTTTTGGCTGAACATTTAAAATGTGTATCATGTTAAATATCCACATTTAATGATTGTTTTACATTAATACACTAGGCTGGAATATATTGGTTCCTTCTTTTACTTTTTTTTTAGCTGCATGTTTGTTCTGTAGTGGATAAAAATATTGCAAAAGCCTTGTTTAGAAAGAAAAAAATAAAATCCTGTGACTTTTGTTTTCTTAACAGATGGAAGGTTTATTGGCAGTCCCTAACATTTAGCATGCTTACATCTATTTCAGAAAACGGAAAGAGTTGGTCACAAAGTCAGAACGAAAAAATTGTTTATACAAACCAACAGTTATCCAGCACATTGGCTGGTGCTAAACTGGCATGTAGCTATTGGTGTTTTTTAATTGGTGTTTAATCCAAAGAGGTTTTTTGGATAGAATTAGACCAACTGGTTACATAGTAAATCAGATGGAAATCATAAATCCTCATCCTGTCTTTTTTAACAGTTACATGATGTTAATATTGTACATAGGCCGAGGACTCAATTCATAGAATGGTTTGGGCTGCAAGTGACCTTAAAATCATCTGGTTCTGACCCCCTTGCCATGGGAAGGGACACCTTCCACTAGACCAGGTTGCTCCAAGCCCTGTCCAACCTCTCCTTGAAAATTGCCACGGCTTCTCTGGGCGACCTGTTCCAATGCCTCACGACGCTCACAGTGAAGAATTTCTTCCTAATATCTAATCTGAATCTCCCCTCTGTCAGTTTAAAGACATTCCCCCTTGTCCTATCACTACATGCCCTTGTAAAAAGTCCCTCTCCACCTTTCTTGTAGGCCTCTTTAGGTACTGGAAGGATGCTTACAGGGTCTTCCCTGAGCCTCTTATCCAGGCTGAGCAGGCCCAACTCTCTCATCCTGTCTTCACAGGAGACGTGCTCCAGCCCTCTCATCATCTTCATGGCTCTCCACTCTGTGACCCAGCTTGTGCCTTTGAAGAAGTTTTTGACATGGTTGCACTATTAGGTTTTGAAAAGTCAGAGGAGAGTGGGTGGGAAGGCCAGTGGTGGCTGAAAAGCAGTGGAACAAGTAAAGCCAGATCAGCCCCCAAGTGTGGAGCAGTGCCAGAGCAGAGCTCCAGCAGGGAAGGTGCAGGTAATACTGAGCTGTTGTTTCCAAGCAGAGACATAATCAAAAGTTTCCCTTGCCCAGGTGGTTATGGAAGGAAGTTAGTTGTCAAAGGCAGATGAGGGTATCTGCAAACAGAAACAAAGCTAGTTTTTAAAATTTGGATGTGGTTTGTAATTCCTGTGTATGTGACTGAACTTCCAAGTGATGTCAGTTGCCTGAGGCCAGGTT
Organism: Neopsephotus bourkii; assembly: GCF_033783945.1. Taxonomy (NCBI): domain Eukaryota; kingdom Metazoa; phylum Chordata; class Aves; order Psittaciformes; family Psittacidae; genus Neopsephotus; species Neopsephotus bourkii. The sequence goes on along the minus strand of NW_026902293.1, from coordinate 12,251,734 downwards.
GCAAATGACTTGGTTGAAAAGTAAGTTGAAGGTTGCTGATGGCTTAAGGGTGAAAATATGCAATGAATTGCATAGAAAAACTGTTAGCCTATTACAGAATGGTTTATATGAGTGACAGTCTAAGTGTATGGAAAAAACTGGATGTGTTTTTATCAGCAGTTGATGCTGAAGGCAGTAAGGTGGCAAATACAGAGATGTAATAAAAGCCAGACCAGAAGGGGAACAGCATAAAAATGGAGTTTGAGAACAACAACGGAGAGAAATGTGAAGTATTTGAAGTAAGCTGAAATAAATTGAAGTTACAGTGTTAACATCTGGCTGGCTGCAAGACAGGCTGCTTCTCTTTGGACTAGACCTTCCACAAAATTTCTAATGAAACATGCTGTGGACTTAGAAGACGACCACAAGCCTCAAAGTGGTTAAAAGAATGTGAAAGATCTGTCGGGAAAAATAAGAATTCCTGATTGGTTATCGTAGAACAGTTATTGGGAAAAATATACTGGAATTGTCCATGTTTTTCAGAACTGTGAGTGATGTTGAAGCAGAGCTTGAAAGCAGCAGGGTCCTGATGGTTAATCAGTGTGTTTGCCAAGAAGTGATGAGTCTGTGGCCTTTGGCACTCTGCACATCAGTGTCTGCTTGTGTAGGTGATTGGGTTTCCAGCAAAAGACCCTGTATTCTTCAATTTAGGGCAGGTGTCTCAAGTGGAAATGACTCCTGTAGACACGGATGAATTATAACAGAAAAAATGCCTGTAGAGCAGGAGGGTGCCACAGGAGAGTGGCCCCCAAGGGAAGCTCGTGGCTTTCTCTCGTGATCACCTGCTTGTGAAGCAGAAAAGATTCTTTTGTCTGTGGTTGCTCTCCAGGGAAAGTTTAGAAGGAGGTTAATATTTCCAGACATATGTTGAAAACTGAAGGAGTGGAAGATAGTCTAAGCATTGGATTTGGTTTTCTGCTATTTCTGGCCATTTTAGCTAGTGGACCTGGGACTGTTTGACAACCTAAGCACTTGCTTCTGTGGTTTTAGTAATTTCTCACTTCCATACGTTTGCATGGGGCTGGCTGTTAATTATGGCATACTGACATATGAAAACAAAGCTGTTATTTGACTGTATTTGAAATGTATGTGAATAGTTTTGATATCTATGAATAGGTTACCTGGTATCACAGTGCAAGTATTCTGCTCTTTGCGGTTAGGTTTTATTTGTACAGCTGCAGTCTGAGCCTGCAACCTTTTGTCATCACTGTTTAGGTCTGTAAAGAAAAACTTGATAGTGTATGGTACAGTATGTTTGCTGAAACTGAATAAAATACTATAGTTCCATAAATTGAGGAAGTTTTGGTTGTTTTGTTGTGGCTTTTTTCATGGCTTTTTTTTTTTTTTTTCCTTTGGTAAAATCATGGATTCATTGGGTTAAAAAAAAAAAATCATCCTGATGAATACTGTGTTCAGTCTGGCATTGGAGAGTAGGGAATAAGGGAGGCTGCCCCTGTGCTCTCAGGGCTTTCTCCACTATGGGCTGTGCAGAGCAAGGAGGAAACTGCTGGGTGCTTCCTCATACATGTGCACACCAGCACCCTGCCATGCACAGCACATGTAGCTGCTCATGCCCTGCTCAGCACCATCCTCTGCACTGGATAAGGTGGAAACCCTAGGGAGGGAGGAAATGATGCATGGTTATGCAATGCAAGGCCATATGGCAATGGAATGGATAGAATTCGAGTCTTGTATGTACCTTCATTTGCATTATATAGTTTCTAGGGGCTTGATATCATAATGTGGCTATTTTCAGGTTTTGGGGGGTGTTTTTTGCTTTAGTGCATCACTTCTAAGTCAATTCTGTTGAAAATTGAAGGGAACTCAGCATCTGCTAAGATTCTCAGACCCTAAAAAACGGGCTCACTGTAAACCGAAGGTTTTTTTTATAAAATAATCCTTAAATGAGAATTAAATTTATGTTGTTTATACGTCTTCTCCTAATTCTGTGTGATCACATGCTGACTGTTTTGTCTTCCAGGCAGATTTTCTTGGTAATGTGTCATCTATTTGTGTGTGAAGATGTGTAAAATGACTAATTCTTTCTACTATTTACATTCATAAAGGAACAGTTCTAGTTTTGCTCTTTAAGCAGTGTCTAAAAGCCCTTCTGTGGAAGCACTAGAATAAGACAGTTGGTCTGAAGTATTTATATGTTACAAAACAAAATTACCTTGGCAAGATTGTCTTTCCTGTGAAAACTGCTTGTGCTGTTTTTAAATACCTGCCAAGGTCTGAAAGCTATAAACAGGGAGGTATGTGGAGAGAGGACTATATTTTTATATATCTTTATGTGTAAACATATATGCATATATTGATAAACTTTTTGGATGATGAAAGGGAGTACGGGGAAGAGTTTACACAGGGAATTTCAGCTTATTGGTGGGGGTACTTTCTGAGGGCAACACGTCCTCGATCTCTCCACTGTAAAGATCAGCAATAATTTACAGGCATCTACAAATCCAGTTTGCCAGTCCTAGGTGTCTGGACTTCTCCAAGATGGTGCATGTGGCATCGAAGTACCTCTGCTCATGGTGGGACAAGCATCTATTTTGTTGGGTCGTATTTTGTGTGGCTGTTCGGGTTGCCTCCCTTGTGCATCTCTTGGACTTACTGCAAGGTAGCAGTTTAAACTCCTGATCTTAAAAGCACAGATATCTAGAAATAACTCTGTTAACGGGTGTTTCTGGCAGGCAGGGACATGAGGAAGCTAGCAAGCTGAGGGTCTGGAGGAGTTTGGTTGCTGTACAGCAGAATGAGACACTCGTGACAGTCTGCAAGATAGTCTGGCCCTGTGACCTCTCTCAGCATAGTTGGCCAGGGAATGGCATTCCAGAGAAGAGTTTAGGTCCTGGGCTTTGTTTTGCTTTCTGGGAAGACGGAGTGGCTTGGTTCTGTTGGTTTTCCATGCTCTTCACTGCAATCTTGCAAGAGTTTAGTTTATAAACACCAATGCATTGTATTCCAGAGAGGTAGTGTATTTGTTAAGATACCTGTTTGCTAAGGAAGTCTCTGCTTATGGGAAGCAGCAGACCTGAAGATCTGGGAAGTGCTAGCAGCCAAAGAGACAACCTGACACTGCTCTTGTCTGTGTCTGTGCTCCTCATTGCTGGATGGGCTCCTCATGGAGGTCCAGCCAGTGTAACTTTCTCCCCTTTACCTTCTGGCACCTAAGTTGCATCATAGTGAATAATTCTTCTGCTCCTGGAGAAACCCATATTTATAAATGCAGCTGTTAAAGAATCCAGTAAGTGACTGGCAGAAGAGCTTTGCTTTCTTTATTGCCTTTTATCTGGATTCTGACTTTTTTCCTGGAATTTTAGGAAGAGGGCAGCTGGCATTTATTTTGTGTAGTTATGCAGCACAGATGTGTATACATTTAATGTATATATTCTGTGGTTTCTGATACTTCAAATACCTTTTTGATTTAACAATAAGAGGTAACTGCTTGCTTTATCAAATGGAAAATAATTGCTTATTTTTCTGCATAGTCTTCAACACCTTTGAGAAATTAATGGCAGGTTTAGACTTTATGAAGGGCAAAGAAATGGTATTCTCTGATTCAAAGAACTAATTAGAAGTAAATGCCTTTGGGTATTGAGTCATGTGTTGTGTCCGTCGGTGTGTCATCCATCCCATCCCGTCCCCCCCTCACATTTTGGGAGAATTAGAGGAAAATTTAATAATTGCTTTCAATTTTACAGGCAGCCAGCATCAAGCGTGAAATGAGCTTTCCTGCATTTCAACAGGAGGATGTAAAATATGACATCAGTCAAAAACTGCCAGACCAACAGTTTCTCCTGTTCACCACAAAGGAGGAAGATTTAAAAACAGCAGAGACCAAAAAACCAAACAGAGCTCATGAGTATGAGAAGGAAAACACTCGTTCTGTTTGTCTTCTGGAACAGAAGCGCAAGGTTGTTTCTTCAAATATTGATGTGCCTCCAGCAAGGTAAGGACAGTTGGGGTTTTTTTGTGTTTTGTTTAATCTTTTTTTTTTTTCTGCTTGCCAGTTTAATGTTTTATTTTTAATGGGATGGTAAGAGGTAAGTTTGGTAAGCAGTACTGTGAAATGATATGACAAGTATTTGTGCCTAAGCAGTCCAAAATCAATCACAGCTCCACTATTTGAGAGATCAGCTAGGAAATTGAAAGCAGTAGTAGCAGAAACTGAGGCCATCTGCAGTGTAGGACTTTGTATTGCTTTTGCGATGTTTTTGGCTTTAGAATGTGATGCAGCTGAGTTACTCTCAGAAGAGGACATGTCTTAACAGAAAGAGATTGTTGACCCAGATTCACCCCAAGATGTAATCTTCTAAATTAGACACAGAATCATCCTACCTGATACCATTTTTTTAATTATTATTTTTTAGTATCATACCTGCAACCACTTTATAGTCATGGATGTGACTTACACTGCATAGAGGGAATGTAGTATCTTAAGTTCCATTACATCCTGGTATAGGCATACAGCTGGGTCATAATCTTGAGAACCTCAGTAATCTAAAGAATCTTGCATTTTGGGCAAGGACTTCACTGCTTTGAGAAAGAAAAGGAATGACTCCTCTAGGAAATGCTGAACATTAATATAAAATAACCCATATCCAGTAATGCTTAACAGACTCACTTCTATTCACGGTGGGGAAAATGACAACAAATCGGGTATTTTATGTTGCAAGATGACAAGTGCTGTTTCTTTTTGTTGTTCATGATTTGGTGTTGCCATCAGTCTATCTGAAGAGAATTTTTTTTGTTAGCCTGCCTGTTAAATTGACTTGCACATAGTATTCAGCGAAACACCTTCTGAGTTTATATTGTCACTTAAAAAATACTGGATGCTTTGTTGCTTTTTTGGTTTTTTGTTTGCTTGCTATCTAAAAACCAAGATAAACCAGCAGCTTCTGCCACATTACCCAGAACTGGATGACCATCGTTTTCCTTTTGCTCTCATAGATGACACTTGTGAAAACCAGAGTTCATGAGCATTTTGACACCATTTTTGCCCCCTGTATTTCTGTGCATTAAAAACTTGAAAATATTAGGATACTTCCTTGAGATTTTCACCAGTAATTAACCCTGTAATGGCTGAGTGCCTTTCACAGTTATCCTTATGTGTTTCTAAGCAAGTAGGAACATCAGAAAATTCAGGTTAGCAGGGACCTCAGGAAATCTCCTAGTCCAACTTCCTGCTCAAACTGCATATTAGAATTTCCATTTTACAATTCAGGCAGCTGAAGTACGGGATTTAAGTGCCTTTTTGTGTCGCTTCATGCAGATAATCCACTTCAAGAAGTGGTGATCTCCCCTTTCCTGTAACTGTAAAATATCCATCCTTGGAGGGATGGATATTTTTTCCCAAACAAGTTGAAAAATAGGATGAATAAACATCTTTAATGCCTCTTTAAGGCATAATTGTGACACCAGTTGTGAGCACAGGATGCTTAAGATTTTAGGAAATAACTTAATTTCACATGTAAAGTTGTCTTCTAAAATGGTTCTTTGTTTCCGTATTTTGTTTGGAACAGAAAAGTGAACATATTATGTTGCTGCATATTTTCAGGCATACAGGTTGAGTTGCTACATTAGCAGAATTAGAAAATGAAGTAGAGAACAAACCTGTAGTCTAGATTGAATAGCATGATAAACATTTCTGTCACTCTTGCTACAGTTATGCAGACAAATTTAAGTTTCACTTTTAATCTGAGGTGAGATATTGGGCCATTTGTCCACACATTCAGTACATTTGATGTTCTCCTGCTTCCTTAGACGCCGCTTCCAGTCTTCTGTCTAGGACTGTTTTGATGGAGTTATGTGTTCCCTAGAGGTGAATTCCTTCTCCCTTCGCCTCCTGGCAGGACTTGTTGGGTCGGCTGTCCTCTGCTCTGATGAGAACACCCATACGCCTTCTCAGATTTGTCATATCCAATTGTGGAAGGTCATCTTGAATTAATTAGATGATGTTTACAAAAACATGGAAGGAATAAGGGGTTTAATATGACCTTCAGTTTCTTACTGCTGCATCCGCCCTTTTTATAAAAAAAAACAACCCTCCCAGCTATTGTTAATGAAGTAGAAAAATGCTGTGGAAATGCAGCTCGCTATTTATTGTTTTAAATCCTTAGTGGAGCTCAGGTTACCCACTTCTCTTCATATGCCAAACTAAAGGGTAGCATTAAGTTCTGCAATATCCTGCTAAACCCAGGACAATATGTGATTTTGAGACAGAAGGTTATCATACTGCAGAATCCTTCTTATCAAGGGCATATGAGTATCTCTACAGACCTCTGAAAAACTGGCTGCAAGAGACTTGGTAGCATGGATGAGTATACTTCATTGACCACAAAATGAGACAAAGCCCATCATACCTTACCTGTTTTTTAAGGATCTCAATGAATAAGAATGAAAATCATTGTGAGGCACTGTATCCAAAATAACTAACAGTTCAGAAAGCGCCAGCATAATGAATGTTCTTCTGAAGCATTCACCCACAGGGCTTTCATTATTGCTTGCAAATTCTGAAATTTTAGAAATGTGAAAATACCTTAACCAAGTGCCTGGTGTTTCGGGTGTGCTGAAATTACAGTAGGTGGAACTGTAGAGCAGGGACAGACTGGTGGCCCTCTTGTGTTTTCATGGAGGAGAAGAGGACACTAACGGGAGCATGGACAGTTTAAAATGCGTGTCAGTGATATCTGGAGAGAAGGTGTAGGTCCATACTCGGTAATAGCCCAGCAGTTAACATGCATGCCTGGGGTGTGGTGTGCGTTCAGGTTCTTCTGTTGTTGCATTTGGAGCAAGGATCTGAACAGGGGTCTCTGGTGTTCAGAGGAGGTATCTTAACTGTCAAAGTCCTGATGTATTCAAGGTGCTTCATAGGGCAGCTCTTTATAGTGTCAGGCTAAATGTGGCAGACCTGAAATAAATATTTTATTGCATGCAGGAGAATTTTAACACCAAAATTAAATTGCTTTTTAAAGTTCATTGTTTACATTTTCTATTTAATTTGGAGAAAGTATTGCAGACCTTTCTATCTGCATTATGTGCTGTACTGGAAGTGTCTTTTGGAGTAAAATTGGAGACCTTGACTTTTTTTTTTACTGATTTTTATGTTTTGGAATGCAAAAATGAAATGAGAGATTAACAGCATTAAGTCTTTTCCTTTTCAGATTTCTTCATTTGGGCATTTTGAACAAAATTTATATGAGTTCAATAGCTTTCCTACTTCTGAAACTCAGATAAGCATAAATGAAACTGTTCAGCTTGAGTAGACAAACTATTTAATATCATAAGAAAATTTGAATTGCTTACTTCCCTTCTAAATTTTTAATCTGTTGGTAGTTTTGGTGCATGAAGGACTGCTGTCTTGGAGAATGGGGTCTGACCACTCGACTATAAACTACAATTCTCTCTTGAGAGTTGAGATGTTATCTGTACAACAGAGGAGAGTAAGCTTTAGACTGACCTCCAGTTCAAACATGAGCGATCAAGCGCAGCCCAGGTCCCTAGGATCTGAGTAGGGAAATGTCATTTACTAAAATGAGAGTGGTATCCCTCAGGGACTAACCGCCTTGTCTTGTGGGCAGAAGCAAGCACACGTTTACCGGTGTTCTGGGCAGCTACATCTGTAGAGGTCAGAGGTAGCCAAATATTATGTTCCCAGTAGGCAGTGGCGTGGAGTTCACAGAGCTGTTTGCTCATTTGTATTTTCATCAGTTACTTACCATACCACGCACTTGCTCCCAAAGCAAGTCAGCAAGAAACTGGGGAAAAGTCTGGGCTGCTGATGTGGTGGGTGTGAGGTGTGAGACATGAATGCAGGGAATGACTTCTGCCTCTTGGAGGATGAGGTTGTAAGGGTGGGAGATGGAGAGCAAGGGATGAAATTTCCTTTTTTTTTTTTTTTTTTAGTAAAATATGAGGATAATTGTCAGGAAATGGTGATGGGTTAAACGTCCTTTTAGACAGAAGTGTTTCGACCACTCTTCAAACTTTTATGCATTAGTATCAGATGTGTTGTCCTTTCTGGGACTGTAAACACCTGAAAGGTTATGAGAATTAAAGAAGGAGCTGGGCAGGCATCACTTCTACCTCTCTGATGGGTGGAAGTATTTGAACAGTTGTGCTTTTGTTAAGTTTTTGCTAGATTACCTCAAAATACTGTGAATTTTTTATTATCCCCTTGCCACATCATTTTCCTTTCCCCCAGTCCTCCTGTGCCCTATCTCCTCTAAAAAAAAAACCTCCTCTGAAAAAGAAATACAAACTTACCGCCTTTTTCTGCATTCAGTTTTTGTTCTTAAAGGACAAGCCAAAGCTAAACCTGAGCTGCTTAAGCACTTCCTATAGGGTGAAAGCGGCTGTTGTGCAATAAAACCTTCTAGTTCCTGTGCTCTTCTGGTTCACTGCTGTTAAGCTGTGACATTTACCATGGCAGTAATGTATTGGATATTGCTGTCTTCTGTTTCTTCTATATATACAGAAAGTTGCTTGTTATGGTGAAATTAATTTTTATTCACTTACCTATACTTTACCTATTTATATATAATTTAATGAAGGAGTATGTGAAGTAATTGAACTAGAGCAAATGAAACATCTCTGGGAATTCTCTCCCCCGTTGCCTCTTTAGGTCCTTCTACAACAGTTACCAATAACAGGGGCAAAATTAATTGCAGCCGTGTTGTCTGACCATCATTATAAGGAAACAGTGTAGGCAGTGCTGCATTTTCAGCCCGAAATGATTTTCCTGCCTAATCTCTCCAGGAATACAACTCTGGCCAGCCTTCTGATTAGAGAGTGGTTTGTTGATCTGTAAGGCCTGCTGGGCATGATTGATTATGCGCTGTGCATTTCAGTGGAAACATTTGCCTATTTTCATAGGCAAAACTCTCCAGAAGCCTGACTCCAAGATCAGAAGCAGTATCTGCTTGACTGTGATACCCTCACTATGACTTCCCTATCTGCTTGTAGAGGGAAGGACCTGATCATCAAGTTGTGCATTTCTGTTTATCCAGAGGTGGTGTTTATTCAGAGATCGTATTCTGTTATTCTTCTCCATCTGTTTTAGAAGCCTCATCAGTTCTCCTTGGGAGAGCTCCTCTTCTGTGTCTCTCAGATTTTGGCAGAGAGGATTGATGGGGCAGCTTTAGAAGACATCAACTATTTGTTGGCTGCTGAGGCTTTTCAGTCAAACTGGATGCAAAAAAAATGCTGAGAAACCAGGCTGTGCTTCACATTTAGTGACTGTAGCTCTGCAAGCTTCTGAGCTCTCCAGCTTTTCCTTCTAGCCCAAATGTACTTAATTGGGGTGTGAGATTTTCTCCAAATTTTTTCACCATCCTATAGGTTGAGTGCTCCTGTTTCTTACATTTCATTTTCTGTGCATCGGAGATAGTTAGAAACTTTGAAAACAGATGTTTATCGTGTAATGAGAATTACTTCCAGGGTCATTCTGTATTTCATGGCTTCTGTAGAAATGTTGGTGATTGGCAGTATCATGCATCAAAAAGCAGCTTCTCCAAATATCCACACCAGCTAATTATTGAAGTAGTAAATTGTTGCTTTGTTATGCTAAACTTTAGATAAATATGTGTGCAGCTTGATTGGATTTCATCCAAGCACTCATTACAGCTTCATTATGTTTCATGTTGTTCATCATGGCCTGCTGCAAAAAGGTATGGTGCCTTCTGGGGTCTGACTGTTCATGGGAAAAAGAGGCTTCCCTGAAGAGCAGCGAGAGAATCTGTTAACACATTTTGAAGTAAAAAAACTATATTTCTTGATGCTGTTTTCTAATACTAAATTTTCTTTGTCATCTAGAAGGACTCTATATGTGCTTTAAACTTGAGATGCCTTCCATCTGCCTGCAGCATGCAAAAGTGCTGTAGCAGAAGCTTATTTGGAAAATGTAGATTAAATTGCAGATTAAAAGCTTTGCAGGTAGCTAGCGCAGAACCAAACTAGAACTCCAAGTCACCTTATTCATTTAACTGGACTGTCATCTTCCACATTACTTGGCTGGGTATGCGTAGTGATTACTGCCATGATAGCTGAAGCAGCTTCTCATGATGCTGAGACAGATGACAGCTTGCATACTGTTGGAAACTCACTTCTCAAGTGGTGAGATGGATCAGGTCTCAAGTTCTGGGGAACAGGGGGCACACTCAGTGGGATTGTCCCATTTAAAGCATCCTGACCATAGGGATGGCTGAGCTTGTTGTAAGATTGGATTTCATGGCTGGTGGTACAAACTTGGGCGTTAATATTCAGAAGTCTGCACTGCCAGAGAGCCACAGTGATATCTTGGATTGGTTCATTTGTTGGAAAAGGGGTAACACACCCAGCTGTAGAAAAATTTACTCTGAAAGCGTGCATAATATATTTTTTTTTTCCAGTGGACTTTTGCCTTCTGATGTGTGCAGTAGTATTACTGGTGGAGGGGGCTGATCTCTTCTCCAAAGTAACAAGTGATAACACAAGAGGAAATGGCCTCAAGCTGTGCCAGGGGCGTGAGGGTTAGACTGGGTATTAGGAAAAATTTCTTCACCAAAAGGGTTGTCAAGTGTTGGAACAGGCTGCCCAGGGAAGTGGAATCACCATCCCTGGAAGTGTTCACAAACTGTGTAGATGAGGCCCTTAGTGACATTAGCAGTCCTGGAGTAATGGTTGGATTTAAAAGGTCTTTTCCAACCTAGTTGATGCAATGATTAATATTAGGAGAGGGAACTTCAAACACCAGCTGGTGACTTCAGGCATCTGGATTTTGGCCAGTGTTTTTGTCCAGTTTTTTAACTGTGGACTTGTAATGGCATTTCCAGGAAATGAAATTCCAGTGAAAACAAAGAGTGAAAATTTAATTGTGTAATAAATAGTTGTAGTTTTCCTACTGCCTGACATTGCAGTCTGTATTATTTTAGGTAATTACTATTTTCAAAAGAAGATTTTGCTTGTGCATGTATACATATATATGCACAAACATACGTATATATATATATATATATACATAGAATTAAGTATTCATATTCAGAGCACTGCTGAGAAATACTTGTCTTCATCTATAGAAGATGCTCCTCTTTAAAATCTTCTTCCACTGGTGGCCAGCACAGAAGGCTAAATAATTTTATCTGTGTGATGGGAGTTGCCAATGGACAGTGATCTCATTTCCAAGCAAATTTCAATGAATTCCTCTAATGTAGCACAGAGGAAAAATGTGTCCTTAATCTGCAGCGACCATTAGGCGCTGGTTCTTGAAGAGCTGCATTCAGTCAGCATTGCTGTTTTATCTGTTAGCCATTGCTGTGAATGCATGGCTTGTTCTCAGCTCTTCAGTTCCCTTAAAAAATGGAGTGTAATTTCAAAACACTCTTCCAACAGCAGGCAGTATTCAATAAGAGTAATTTCTTTGTGGTTTGTGTTAACTGTGGCACCAAAAAAAAAAAAATCCTCTTGAAATGCCATCTGTGCTGAGAAAAGAAAAAAAGTCAATGGGTACATGGTTTATAACTTGTGTATCTGAAATGCGCAAGCATGGGCTACTGTGTGTATGGTTACATAGATTACATACATTGTAGCTGTTTTATTTAGATGCTATGGAGCGAAAATATTCTAGTTTACGTAGCGGTATTCAATGTTGCATTGTTGATGTCAGCAAAGAGGTGAAACTTGCCTCTCTGGGAGAAGTTGCATCATTGATTGTTACTTGTAAAATATTTTAGAGATTTCCATCTTAACTCCTTAAGTATCATCTCCGTGAAAACTTTCATTTTTTACATTTAAAAAAGTGGAGGTAGAAAGCGTGACTTTTCTCTATTTATGGTAATATGCTTGTGTTATATGCACAAGAATTTTTCAGTGTTTTGTTTGTATCCCTAAGACAACTACACTACAATGAAAATCAGCTAACCCTATTTTTTATGTGGTATGTAGAATGTGTAATCGGTTTGTATAGATGAAAGGCTATTTTTAAGGTGCCTTTTATTAATTTCTGTAAGAAAGATTTTCTGATCTCTGTTATATGGTAGTTTATATGCATCAAAAACCCACTTTGCCTGTTACGGCTTCAATTTTTGTGACAAGGGGAGAATTGTCAAAGGATGGCACACTTCATCACTTTCAAATGTCAATGTCTAGATTAGGATATGTTTGTAAATTAGGTTTTTTCTAACGGGTTATTTTTATTTGAGGCAGAACTGCATCTCCTTGTGGTTTTTGTAATCTGCATGCTTTAATGTAAGTTCCAAGCCTTCCATTTTTACTCCCTGATCATTTTGGGAAAATGGTGGAACAGAAGTGTTGCTATATATGCAAGGTCTGCATGAAGGAACTATGATTTTTTACAAATTGTTAGTCTTTCCAAATAAAATATCCTTTGACTTTTTTACTGGAGCAGCGCTTGATGGCAGTGTGTTGCATTGCACATGTGCTGCACATGCCCTGCAGTGTGGCTTTTGTTCCCTGTGGAAAGCCTGGTTCCATACCTGAAAGGGCACTTTTTGGAAGCTTCTAAGAGTTAAGCTGTTGTGTTCGATATATTTATAACACATACTGAATGACTAGTTCACAGTTTTCTTGAGCCAGCAGTTTTGTTCTGCAAGTATGCTCGTTAAGCTCACTACGTAAGGAGTTTTGTGATTTTGTACTGCTCTATATTTTAAATTCTGCTGCAGGAATACCTGCAGGTGATCTGATACTGTGTCTGACAAGTGACCCTTGGGCCATCTGTGCTTGGTATCCAGTGAACAGAACAGTGGTAGTTGCATCTTCAGTGGACCACAAGGAAGCTGTGCATGCAAAAGGAACTTCTGCTGTTAGTGGCCCTAGCAGAGAAGGTACATCCCAAAGTACTTTGCTCTTCCATCCATACAGTAAAGATGAAGTGAGACATTTTGCTAAAAACGATTTAAAATTCCTAAGCAAATGTATGTTTACACTTTGCATAGAACCAACATTTAGAAACAACTTTGTTCTCAATTTGGGATAAAACATTCACTGTTAGTGGCTGTGTATGTGAAATGGTTCGCTGGATAACCGTATCTTCAATATAGCCTCCTTGGAGAGCTGACGGAAGAAGTATAGAATAACTACCAGAATAGAGTAGCAGGGTGCTTCTGTTTTATAAATTATACATTATACTAACTTCTAGGTATCTGAGAGTTGTGCTTCCTTCTCTCCAGGAGCACGTCAGAAGCTCACATGGTGCTGGACACCCCAGCTGTGTTGTCCTATGGAAACAGCTGTCCTCTGCAGCATCAACGCTGTCATACTGTATTAGAGGCAGCTGCATTCTTCATGCTATACTGTGTTCCCAAACTTGAGCTCCTTGTTTTCTGCTTTTCTCCTTAACTTGGATCATCTGTTCTGTTTTCACTGTGAAGGTCCATTCAGTTCCTCCCATGAAGCCGAGGCAGGTAGTGAAGGAAGGTTTAAAAAAAAAAAGGCGTTTAGGACTTTTCCATAAACACACACAGTGCCACACGTGGCAGCATGGAGCAGAAAGCACTGTGTCCTTGGTGTGAGGAGATTCCTCACCTGGCTGAATGAGGAAGGCAAAGATGATGAAGAGGATGTGCTGGGCCTATTTTGGTATTTCCTTCTAATGAAAAGTGCCTGTAAAAAAAGGTTTGATGCCACTTCCTGATAAGTCTGTGCCGATGGTTTAGAAAGAATGTTTCGGCTGCTTTTTCAGCACTTGTTAACTCTTGAGAAGTCATGGACGTTTGTTTCATTAATGTCTTCTTGAATGAAATTACTTGCCTTCTCTCTTCTCTCTAAATTGGTTACTTGCCTTCTCTCTTCTCTCCTCTCTGAACTGGCAGTAGCAGGGCTATTAATATGGGACATGCTCATGCTATCTCTTGCTTATCAGTGTTGCCTAGTTTATTTTATATAGTGGTGGTTGCTTTTATAGGGTTCGTAGGGCATTTGGCACCAAGAATACAGATGTGTAATTCTCATAGTAAGCTCTGACTAGCTATTAAATATTGATTTTTATTTATATATATACATACAGATATAGTCCGAGGGTAAGCATGTGTTTGTGTGACATACTTGTGCCCTCATCTCTAATATCCTGAGAAATATCTTGCTGATTATTTAACCTTTCTAAACTAGTGTTTCTACTCTTAGTACCTAGCTGGATCTTTTAGTACTTTTAGATCACAGGAATAACAACAGCAACAGTAAAAATCTAACTGATGTTGAAAGCCCTTTAAAATATGTCACATTAAAAGGCTTGTGGTTACACTTATTTGTATTTTGTGGTATATGTTTTCTGATTATGTTGACAGAAATTCAAAGTATTGCAGAGGAAGATGCATTACAATCTCTTGCTAATCTCTGAAGTAAGTATCTTCAGGGGAATGCAGCAATTTTGTCATTATGTTTTGATCTGATGAAGAAGCTTGGGGTGAATATCTACATTGAATGTATAATACAGGTCTTACCAAATAAATTGGAATATGCTACACTTATAATAAATCATTAACATTAAACCAGTGCAAAACCTAGCTTTCACATCTTAAGACATAATGTGTAACATTAATAAACTGAGCTTGTATTGATCCTACAGATAGAAGCTTTGGATTTCATTATGCAGCAAATGTTCTTAGTTATCTTTGGGGTTTTTTTCTTGGGACTTGTTTTTTTCTGGCAACCTTCTTGTGCAGACATCCAAACTGTTCACAGTATTAATTAAGTTTCCCTGTCATTATTACAGCAGAGGAATTGGAAAGGCAACATATCTGCAGTAGGGAGTTGCATTTACATGCCAGAGAAAAATGTAATTGCTGTGAAGGAAGCCACGAGGGGTCGGTCAGTAGGTGCCAGCACTGTCCAGCATGACTGAGGCTTCCTTCTGTGGGACAGGGATTGAGGTCACAGCAGAACTGTTGCCCCTCAGTGTGATGGTTGCAACTGAACTTCCACAGCAATCATTGCTGTCCTCTTTTCACCCGTGAGATCCCCCTGAGATGGAGGAGACTGCTTGGGTACCGCTAAGGAGACCCTGGCTAGCAGGGAGTTTTTATTGTATGTATTGGTAAAATGCAGCCCTCATAAAGAATCTCAGATTCATCACAGTCCTTCAATGCCATCTGTCTTTTAAAGTACTTTTGGCTCTATCAGTGTTTGCCTCTCTGTGATCCTAGAAGTGTGGCTTATGTACCTGCTATCAACTATATCAGAAACAGGAAATACGGAAGATAAAATCTTTAATCAGACTTCAAAACAGAATAACCTGTCTGCCTGTCCATCCCTACATCGAGGAGCAAATATTCAACCACTCTATGTGTTTCTGCCTTCCTTACCTACTTTTTTAAATTACACCTCGTCTGAGCTACACGTATCCCTTGATGCCATGGGAACTACAAAGCATCTGGCCTAGACTGCCCTCCTGCTTTGTAAAATCTATTGACTCACTGTGTGATACAGCCTCCCACCTATTGCTGCGTATTCTCTTCCTCCCACTTGTTCTCCCCATGCTGTTCCTTCTGTGAGAAAATCACCCACAACTCTCCAAACCTCACCTTCTTTCAAATACTTCACATTTTCACAGTTGGACTACTGAAACCTTCCCTTCAGTTCCAATGAGGAATGGTTTTTTCATCCCCTCCAAAAGATGTGTTTCCAGATCCTCTGGAATGACTCTGTCTTCATGCTTCTATGATGTGCTTCATAAATAATGTTTGGGATAAATTGTATTGTACTGAACTGAGGATTTACATAGTTAAAAGCTCCTGTTTACATATTATGCACTGAGTGTATGTGTGTGCCTGGAAAATATCCAGATGACCTCTGCCTGCCCTATTGCACTGGGAAGAAAGGCTCCTGAGACCTGTGCAAGCTCACAAAGGAAAGGAGGTAGCTGGGAGAAAGCAAATCTGGCTAATTAAATGCATGAACCCAATTGATATTTTTTTGCTACTATCTTTGTGAAGTTATCAGCATTTATATCCAATTATATCTGATTATATCCAATTTTTGTTTGTGGGGGAGCAGTGAACAAGGGTCTGAAGTTCAAATCTGCTTTATTTGGTGGCAAGTATCTTCATTTCTGTGATCCAGCCAACAGTAACAAACTTTCATAAGCAAGGGCAGATGTGTATACATGCTGGGATATGTTTCTGTACAACACTAAATCACCAACAAGATAGTTAAAATTTGCTGAGTAATACCTGTGGTGAGACCACAAACAGCATGTGTATTATTTTCTTTATATAAGCAGTGACAGACAAGTTGTTACCAATTTCTATAAACAGTACAACCTAAAGAAAACACTAGACTTTGATAAACTTCTCTTTCTAGTATAAAGAGCAAAGTCAAACAGAACAGGAAAAAAACCCTAAAAACCAACTCAACCAAACCAAAAACCCACCAGCCAATTGAAAGGTAGACAACAAAAAGCCAGGAGAACAGCCATTACTAGCAGATGGCTGATTTCCTCTGTTCCTAAATCAATTTTGTCACTACATATTACTAAGTTTAATGAGTGAGTTTCTGTTTGCACTATACATGAGGCCAAAATGTGCGTAGTTATCCTTTAACCATTACAGGAGCCCTTTCATAGCAATATGGGAACCCCGTTCTGTCAGTTCTGCACAGTGAGTGCCTGTTATGGAAATCATGTTTTATGGAGTTTTAAGAGTACCTTGGTTCCTCCCTGTGTACAAAGCTAGGCCCTCTTTAGGCTGTCAGAAAGCTTTGTTCATAACTCAGTGGGGGCTGATACCTCTAGAGGACAAGAACTGGAGGTGG
Source organism: Neopsephotus bourkii (assembly GCF_033783945.1). Lineage (NCBI taxonomy): Eukaryota > Metazoa > Chordata > Aves > Psittaciformes > Psittacidae > Neopsephotus > Neopsephotus bourkii. The sequence continues at coordinate 12,234,949 of NW_026902293.1, read as the reverse complement.
AGTGAGCAATGCCAAGTTGCACATGCAGTGGGCTGCTCTTGCAAATAGTGTAGCTCCGCTGGAGCAAATTGGCTCTGCTACCATACATCTTCCCTAATTGATTTCAATGAAAACAAGGTCTGACCATCATCTGCAGTATCCAGCATGCACAGAAAAATTTCTGGGATTTATAAAAGGCATTACAGAAAGCTACATGGTGATTAGTAAAGATTTATTTCCTCAAAGCATCTGTGTATGTATGTACATAGAGTAAATTCTTATTTTATGTTAGAGACTTTCTTAATGGGAAAACTGGATATAATGTCATTACCTCGGGGCCTTGTCCTGTTGATAGAGAGAATTGTTGCAGTTTTAATGGATAATATTTGAGCAGATTTTAACAACCTTAAACTCATACAGTGTTCCGTTTAAAAATGTGCTGAATACTTTCCCAAACTCTGTCTTTTAGGAGATGCATGACTGCGTGTTTTATTTCTGGTGTATTGCCAGATTTCCTGTATCATCTATGCCAAATACTCACTTGTTATACTGGTAGCCTAAATACTGTTGAGGTGTGTTCAGAAGATATGATGGATGTTGGCATATTTTGATTTATAACACTGGAACAACAAAAATACAGGTAGAAAGTCCTCCACAGGTCATGCAGTTCTTCACTTGCCCTCAGCAAGATCAGTGGTGTGTATCCCTTTTGGTAACTGTTTGTCTCATCTGTTCTTAACAATCGATACCTGTTGAGAGGTCATTGTTCAGAATATCATCAGTTGGTTCCAGGGCTTAAATGTTTTTACTGCTAGATTTTTTCCCAGATGCAGATAAATCCCCCCTCACTAATTTTTGCATCCATTGCTTCTTCCCCATCCCCAGTGGGCATGGAGAACAATACAGACCCTTTTTTTTCTTTTTTTTTTTTTTTTAATTTGCCCCCCCATCATTTTACATAGTGCAAACCAATCTCTTTCTGGTGAATGGAAGCAACTCCTTTTACCCACTTGCTGTTTAATTCAGGTTGCGTGAATCAAGTTGAAAATTAATATTCTATGGGTGAATATCCCATTTCATGGTGGTACAAATATTGAAGGTGTGGCCTTTTGCCAAGGGCAAGGGATTGAGGCACCCTCTAGGTAACTGGGTGGTCAGGTTGGAGAAGGGAATAGAAGGGGACAGGACTCAGGCAAGTAAGCGGAGATGCACAGTGGCAGAAACCCTTGAGCACATCGCAAGCAGGAACCAAAGATGCCTGTGGCTTCTGTGTTGCTCATAAGGAATTTGTGGTCATGCCCTTTAAGCATCAGCATTTTCTGTGGCTTTATTATTTTTTCCCCTTCTGCCTCTGTTCTCTGATTTTAGCACAGAAGGTAAACTAGTGGTGAGGAAGATGAGAGGAGCTCCATAGCTGGTCAAGTTGAATTACCTCTGTAAGGTTAGTGTGTAGACTAACTGGGTGAGACTGCTGGCATTTTCACATGGTAATAGCAGTAACAGGTTACGAAAACCAAATCCAGAATTTGTTTTCTGGGAAAGGGAGCATAACATTTTCCACATTCATGCATTGTATGTGCTCAGTGTTGGACCTGACCCAATCTGCTGTAGCTCATGCATGGCTGAAAGCCCAGAAATGCCACTTTTGTCCACAGAAGGATGGCACTAAAACTAGTTTAGAGTAGGCGTGTCTGTTGTTCACTTGTAAAAGCAATAGTCTTATCACTGCTGTTAGCTCTGCATTTTAAACTGAGACGTCTACTTCAGCTGCTCCTTCTGCTCACTCCTTCCCTCTGTGACCCCCAAAATATACATAGGTTCCCAACAGCAGAGTGCCGCTGGAGGTAGGGAAGCTTGGTTTGAGGATTCAGTGCTTCGAAAGTGGCTTGTTTACAGCGGGTATAAAGCAGATGCATCGTTTTATTCTCTAAAGAAGGGGGAGGGTTGGCAACCATCCATCTGTGCAGCTCTGGAAATTGATCACTATTCATTTGAATAGTGATGCTCTAGATAGGTTTTGACAAACTCCAGATTGCGAAACAGTGGTGATGGAGCATTTATTTTGCATGAGTGTACGTATATATACATACAGTATATATAAAATATGTATGCATATCTGTAGAGTCTTGTGAACATGAATTCCAAAAGTCTGTGGTTTAGATGAGTCTCAGTGGTCATTTCTATTTTCCTTTCCCCTCCCAAGGATACTTCGTTTTCTGTGGGAACTGGATTGAAGTTAGACCTGAGAATAGTTGAACAGATGACCTTCTGCTGAAAGTGAACGACCGTTTCCTACTGAGTGTTTTCTGGTACATCATCCAGTTGAAACGTGTGGTGTCCAAAAACTTAGTAACTCTGAGAAGAGCTGCTTTGCCAACTACATTTGATGCAAATGTTTTCCCATGTACATTCCTTTGTCCATGTGTGTGCACTGTTATGTACTGTTGCACTGTAGCACTTCTTACTAGTTTGCTGTATAATGTAGAAGAGAAGATGCTTTCTGCTTTTTGACTGAGCTTCATGCATGCACAGGAAGATGACAATTTATTTTTGGGGGAAAAAATAAAGAACTACTCAAATGGTGATGTAACTTCAAAAAGTATCAAGTCTGCTTCAATCTGTGCAGGATAGCAACTGTGCTGACAATAAAAATAATAATGCTTAGTATAGCACTTTTATGATTCAGTGCTATACAGGCACTAATGTTCTAAAATAACAGAGAGCAGTAAGCAAAACCACTTTAAAGATGTTCAAGAAGTGATTGAGCAGGAGGAAGTGGCCTCCCAGCAAGGCAGGAGCTGTACCAGGATTAGAAGTGTTGACTTCCTGCCAGCCCTGCCTTCCTTCTTTGGACTCCCATCAGCCAGCTCCTGTTTCTGACTTTCATGCCCCTTTTATACTTACCATCTAAGTTTTCCCATTCAAAATAGCGCCTCAAAGTTGAGTTAAAAAATAGGGAGAAACCTCTGATCCAAACACAAAATTCCTTCCATTCCATAGAGAAGCTTACATCACTCATAAAAAAAAATCTGTCATCCCTGCCTTGTATGCCTGATGACCTAAAAAAAAAAAAATAAATTAAAAAAAAGGCATGATTTCTCTTAGGTGTTACAACGCTTTTTCTTTTTTCATATTTGGATTCAAAGGATGGTCAGAAGTATACATTCTTAAAATGTCATTTATTTATTTAAAACCTTTTACCTTTGGGTGGTTAACTTATGTAAAGTGTGGCTTTTAAAGGTGCTGAGTGCCCAGATTTGCAGTTGTCCAAGATGGTTTGTGGTGAGACCTGGGCATGATTTTGTCAAACTTATGAAAATGTTGGGACAAGTGAACCTTCTAGATGGACACAATGGAGTTGTTAGCCTTAGTAGTGGATTCTGACTTTCTGTCCCTCTGTACATAGACGTTTTAGTTCATTGCCAGTCTGATCAGTTCAGATGAGCTGTTAAACAGCACTGTTCATGCACCTTGCACATACCTCTTCATCCAGTGATGAATTTTGGTCTGGGGTCTTGTCGTCCATCATTGGGTTCCCGTGGGATGGTAAATTTCTTATCCCTCCGGATGTTGCTCCTTGTTAAGGGATACATCCCCCATTATCTTCCAGTTTGCATTGGTCTCAAGGCCTTCATTTACATAACTAAGTACAGGTTGTAAATTAAGGTCAGCTTTATCTAGGTGGTAGTTAGCTGCTTGAGGCCTAAGCCTCCAGCAACTTCAGCTTCCCATGCTAAGAGGCTACTGATGCTAAGCAAAACCACCCAGTCACAAGAACTCAGTTAAAGCAGTTCAGCTAACTAACCTTAACTCACAACACCTTGCTTACCCCAAATATAAAAGTGGATAGTAGAAGGGTACAATTCTGGGGTAAGAAAACACATGTTCATATGTTTGATGTTCCGTACAGCTCAGGCCATAGGAATGAGCTGGATGACTTCTTTGACACTAGATGCTGGTGGTTCAAAGCACCTGTATGGTGCTTTCAGCAGTTACACCCTTATCAGCCTCAGTTTCATGAAGAATTACTAAAAACGGGATTTAGGCTCCCAAGTCACTCTAGCTCCTGAGGAAAACCTCAAGGGAGCAGATTCCACATAATCTGTTAGCTGCAGTGATTTATTACATTTAGTTTCTTTGCTTTCAATTAAATAACAAATAACAAAGGAAACACCTGTGGTCATTGATAGCCTTTGAAGTCTGAGGGTGTTTGTGGAAGAGGTTACAGCTACCAGAGCCTACTTCAGCTATGTTAGCACTGCATATTGTGACAAGCATGCAACAGAAGTGAAGTGCAGGCAGTCTGCTGGGGGGACATGCATGGGGTCACCTCCGAGGAGCACGAGAGGCTGGCCACTTCCTACAGCAGACAGTCCACAGCCTTTGAAAATGCTTATTGCGTGCTCCTAGGAGGAAGGTGGGAGCTCAGACTTCACAAGTTCCTTTCAAACACATTTATTCTCAATGATATCTTTAAGGCAGAGTAAGTTATATTTACTCACTGCGGATTTTACATGCGTGTAATTTTTTTTTAGTATAGCATAAGGCAAAAAAAGGTTTGTTTTTATAGATGAAGAGCTGAAACTGCTGAACAGATTTAGATAAAATGTTCCAGATAAATAACCTGCGTGTCCCTCTGGTTCGAATGCAAACTCACAGAAGTGGCAGTGTTCAAGGCCAGGTTGGATGAGCCTTTAGCAACCTGGTCTAGTAGAAGGTGTCCCTGCTTGTGGCAGGGCGGTTGGAACTAGGTGATCTTTAAGGTCCCTTGCAACCCAAATCGTTCTGTGATTCTATGTTAAGGGTGCAGTGAATTTGAGAGGGTTTTTAAGCTCCTCTTAAAAAGGCAGGGGACCTGTTAAACTTTGAGATGAGTTTGTGTTTCACAAATAATTGTTACAAATCATCTATTAAGTAAATTGTGTTTCTAGGAGTGTTGTCACTGAGGGATGGGTAATACATGGGCAGGGAGAAGGAGGAGGAGGCAGTGCCTGCAGCGAGTGGTCTGGTTTGGTCATTAGTCATGCAGCTTTTATGTCCCGCTGGGCAGAAGGCCGAAAGGTGCGGAGTTACTAACCCCACACCCCCCAGATCTTATTTAAAAATCAGTGTAACTGGTTCGGAAGCAAAAAATTGGTTTGGAAGTGCTCTTGGAAGGTGGTTGCAAGGACTTGCTGTGCAGCTCTGTGTGGGTCGCTCTGCCCTGCCAGCCCAGTCATGAGGTGCATGAGTGCACTGGAGGTCTGGGGTGGTTGGGGAGTTGAAACTGGATGAAGGGCTTGATAATTGAGATCCACTCCATCACATGTAATTTTTCTCTTACTGTTCACCCTTAGAGGGTGAAGAAGTTCTTCTCATATCTATATGGGCAATATGAATTTTTGCAGAGCAGGCCATTTCTCAGCTGTGTAATATTCAAACTCTTGTTTTAAATTTCCCATCTTTCAGCTTATTCAGATCTTCCTTCCTCCATTTGTGATACAGCTGCAGATTTGGTCATGCTTTAAATGTCCACCAAAGAAGCACCAACGAGAATGCTTTGGTAGATAATTTTTTTTACGTTATTTTGCTGAAAAATAACCCAAAACCTTCTGGGAGACTTAAAAATGGCTATAAAGTATGTGTGCATGTTTTATACGTACATATAAATAAATTAAACAATACTACAGATAATACATGTCAATCACAGTCACAGTAGTAAAGTGGCTCTGTACAGTGTCAGTGGTTCCCACACCTTACGTTACCAGTCTCTCGCAGGGCTTCACTTTTGGTCAGCAGGGCTCTCCAAACTAAGCACCCTGTCACAAGGATAGAATCGTGTGGAGATGCTTACAAGACTGATCTCATTCTGATAAAGTCCTTTTTCTTGTTCCATACAGTGGAAACCTCTTGAGTCCAGAGAAACAAAATTGTATTTGAAATGTGTCAGTCTGCTGTTAGTGGAGGGAAGCAAAGCTAAAGAAATGGTTATTTAAGTGCATGGTTCAGCTGAAGAAAACATTGTGTTTAATGACTAATGTGAGGATCTGAAGTAGTGCATCGGTGCCCTGCAGTTCTTGTTGCATCATATTAGTTGAAGTTTGGAATAATGAAGCTCCCCAAAATACAGGGTTACCTTATCTTGCTGAAACCGGAAAACCTGTTTGTAACCTACGTAAACCTTTTTGCAGCAGATGTTAGGGACAGGTGGAGCTTTGAAGAGCAGAGTTAGCATTCTCCTGATCATGCCAGTGCTATTTATCTTTAACTGGAGAATAAGCATTTTTAGAAGAGACAGTAACTTGAGTTGACTTGACTTTAAAGCCTTTTTTTTTTTTTTAATATTGATTAGAGCTGTGCTTTGCTGAGTTTGTAGAACCATAGACTCATAGAATGGTTTAAGTTGGAAAGGACCTTAAGATCATCAAGTTCCAACCGCCCTGCCATGGGCAGGAACACCTCACACTAAACCATGTCACCTGAATTGATGGTTTTTCCTCTCTAACCAGGCCAGCACAAGACCTGAGCTAATTTTCTCTTTCCTCTTTTATTAGCAATATTTTATAATGCCTCACTGGAACACCAAAGAGGAACCATATGAGTGGAGAAATCAAGTAGATGGTGAGGAAGAGTGATTTTGTCTTTTCTGCTGGTTTCCAGAATCCTTCGCTAACAGGGAGCTTTTCCACTTTTCCCACTGGCATTTCAGCACCTCTGCTGATACCTCCACATCACTGAGCTTTGTCCAACAGATTGCCTGTTTTGTTCCCTGGGGATCTGTTCTGTCTCATTTTCACCTCTGGGTGTGTTTTCTGTTCCACTGGTACCTATGTCAGTGATGAAGTCTGTGTTGTCTGCTGTGATTTAACTTCTCACCTGGTACATAGTCCTCTCCTTGCCAGTTATCCTTTTGCATTGCCCAACTCCTTTTATTTCTGACCATCTTAGCTTTTGAACCTTTCTAGTTATTTCATCCAAAAGTCCCTTTATTGCTTATTCTCTGTATACTTTCCCAGCTGCGTGTTTTGTGTGGCTTCCACAACCTGATTTGCTCCACGTGTCTTCAGATACACCTTTAAGTGCCCCTTCTTCCTAGTTATACAACAGATCGATCACCTCTGTCTGTTTTGGGGCATCCACTTTCTTTTGTAGCTGGAGGCAGTGCTTATGGTTTAGATCTCTGCCTGCAAGAAACTGGCAGAGGTCCTTGGTTCCAATCTTCTGTTATGCAGATCAAATAAATGTAAATTAATACATACCATTATGAAAAAGCCACATAAGCAGTTCTTGCGTGCAGTTATGGTACTTCTTTGAGGTTTTTTTAAATCATCCTTTAAAAAGTTGAAAGTAAGTTATGCTTGCAGTCTATATGTCTATAGTAGTATCATTGAAATGATCTCCAGAAAATACATGGTTTGTATTCCATAGATTTTCAGAGTAACTTCTACAGAATTGTTTAAAAAGAGCATTAATAATAAGTAACCAAAGTGAGCCAAACACTTTGACTATCCAAGTGAGAATCATTTTTTGCATCTTTTGAAAGCAGCAGAAATTCAAGTCTTCTATGTCAGTAGTGTTTTTCCATTATTTCCATTTACATATTTTCTGCTTGGAGAGGCTTATCAAACACTAAAGTCTAAGATTATGTGCCATTAGTCACTAAATTACATTAAATCTTCTGCTGTGTGCAGATGGGAAGAAGATGGGGAAGAGCTTAGATAAAATAATTTTTCTAAATTACTAATCTAAAATTACTTTTTTAAGCAGAAGCATTACTGACGTGTTTTGTTAGCATCTTCTGGGGCACAGTAATAGTGCAGAGAAATGAAACAATCTGTTACTTCATCTGAACTTTTTCTTTTTGCTTAGCCTCTGTCCAGATGATTTCAAAGCATCTCATTTTGGGTGGGAGAAGGGAGAGGTTCAAGTTGTTTGATATTATAAGAAGAGTAAATATTGAAGGATAAGTATGTACCTTCAAACTGGTAGAATGAAGCTACAGAATTTGGATCTGGGGGCTAATTTCCAAACTCTTTGAAGCTAAGATGGGAGACTTCTTCATCATACAAAGTCTGTTTACAAGATTCAAATTCTGCATTTGGATCAGGAGGGATGCTTTTGTTTGTTTTCCTCTGCTGCAGTCTTATTTTCTGAAATCTTGAGCATATCAATGTGCAATCGTTTGCATAGGAAAGGTAGGCAGGATTCCTCAGAGTGGGAGGAGGTTCAAGGAAGAGGCAGAGCATTTGTGCAGGCGTTGCTTTACTGTATTGTGTTCATACAGATCCCAAGGTGACACAGAAATTCCCTGTCTGAGGGGTTCAGGCCTTGCCTTGCTGTGCCTTCCTGTGATATGAGCCTCTGCTGTTACATTTGCTGCTCACCAGAAGGACTTTGAACTGTTTCACCCCAGTGGGATATCATAGACTCATAGAATGCCTGCAGTCCTTTGCTTTGGTCTTGGGTGTTTTGTCATAGCTTTGCTTATACAACGCTATGCCTAAAGTGTGGCTTTGTTGATACATTTATTCTTTTCTGGGCATATGTATTTTTATATTTTTTAAAAATTTCATACCTGAAAATGTATTTGGGACTTGTATTAGTTTGTAATAATGAGGCTTTGTGCTTGTTCATTTAAAAGTTACTTCACGGTTCAGTGGGCAACTACTGTGATTGTCTGAAAAAGGTCCTAGTCAAGGGATGACACCACTAGATACTAAAAATGCTATTCAAAGTCATTGTCCTAAAGTCCTCAAACCTAAAAAGATCCTTTGACCTAAGAGTATGGCTTCTTCCTCTGCTGTCACTCTGGGCAGGTCATGTCAGCTGTAGTGATCCTTTGCCCCTCTGCAACCCCTCTACTTGTGTCCTCCTACCAATTGCTTTCTTTTGGTGGTGTTTGTAAGTGCTCCCCAGACATTTCTAATGCTTTCAAACCACCCTGGTTGTGTTCCCCTCTGAGGTGATCAGCCATGCCTTCTTGGCAGCTGTAAAACCCCTCTTGCTAACCCCTCTTGCTAACCCCTCTTGCTGTGGGCGCATTTTATCTTGGCTTAGGCCACACGGTGCTGACTTCTGAAGTCATCCTGCTGTCCCACATCCTTCATCGCTGTCAAGGGCACTGCTTCTGTGTCTTGTCTGTGGTTTCTTCTTAGTTTCTATTTTTACTGTGCATCTAAAAAGCTATAATAATTTTCTTCAGAGTCCTGTATGTTGCTGTCTGCAGAGGTCTTCAGCCACTACCAAGAACTCACTGTGTGCCTATTTTTGCTCCAAACTGTACATTTTAGATAGCACAGTTCAACAGGCAACAGGAAGCCAGGCAGTTTTTAATCCAGCAGTTTGGAATTATGACTGGCAGCTCCATAAACACCTGTGGCTGTATTCTGCCACTCTCACCTGGAGTAGAAACCTCGTCCCTTGGTTTTGGTCTGAACCACAAAGAGGTGACACTGCACATTAAAACTGCATTACTTAGCTTTGGATATGTTAACATAGGTTGTTTATATATAAAGGCATTTACAAGTGGACAGGAAAAAAAAAGTATCTAAAATGTCAAAGTTGGAGAAAGCATTTATTTTGTTTTATGAGCAGTACATAGTGACACAATTTAAAACTTTTTTTAGATTATATTTCTTCCCCATTACATTCTCATATGGGGGTTTATATAGTATGCTGTTGTTCAATATGAAGAACGAAACCTGATCTTTGTGTGGGCTGTTTACCAGACCCATAGATGCTATGAGGCTGAGAGGTGTTTCCAATTTTGTTTCTTTGAGTGGCATGCTGACTGCATTGGGCAACTGAGCTCTGCTTTCTGCTACAGTCAGGAATTTTATGAACTTCTTCAGTAAAATGATAACTTTAGTTACTGAAGAGTATGAAATAGACTTGAATGACCTTGTTAATACTTACTGTACTTAACTGAAGTTATGGAGCTTGTTATGGACCTGAGTGAGCATATTCATAACAGTAAACAGATGCAGCTGCCCTTTCTGTTCATGGAGAATTAGCAAAACACCTTGGATTTTGGAGGTTAGTATCAGAATTCTTCTTGGAGCATTTCACTCCCATACATTATGACTTTTTATGAACTGTTTAGTTTATCTGTTAAGTTACCTATTATTAATAGGTTCTGACTGTTGACCTATGTTGCATATTTTTGTAACTGGGACACCTGTAAAGAAATTAAAGGTTTCAACCTTCCTTTAGCATGGCTATATAAAGATTTTCTTTTCCAAACACATCTGTTTGAGCCCTGGTTTTGCGAGCTAAAGATTGTGAAGCTGCATGCTTGGTGATGATCAAGTAAAAACATTGACCAGCCCTTTGAAAAGTACTTGTGGGTCCTATTCAAAACCACATCTTTAATGCTTTTTTTAGGTGTTTTTTTGATCTGGACTGATAGTGCAGTTTCATTCTTTTCCAAATAGAAAGCTGTGTCTTTTGTGTCCGTGCTGGAGCTGTGACAGATCCAGCAGGGCAAACCACATGGTTTTAATGGCAGGTCCTCCAGATTCTGTTGCTGCTGCCCAGGTGTATCTGTATGTAACAGTATTTTTTGGAAAAAAGCTATGCAAAAAATGTAGCAGAACCCCTGTGTGGGGAGGGGGAGACAGGGAGTAAGTGTGAGCGCACAGCTTGGCAAGCATGATGTCATTCTAATCTGCACTGCTAGGGGATGAGCTCATCTGGGAGGGGTCTTGCACATTACAGCTGTGCCAATTCATCTCTGGTTTGATTAACATTCTCCCAGCTCCCTCCTTGAACTAAACAACAGGCGCTGCTTTATGAATTATTTAAAGACCTGTGAGAGCCGCTACTAAATAAAAACAAGCATCAGCATAAAAGAAAACAGAGTGCACTCTAGTTTGCTTCCACGGTGTTAGAAAATGGCATGTCTGCCATCCCCAAAAGGATAGTTAGGTTTGGGTTTTTTTCTCCCTCCATTCCTGCTCCTTAACCTTTTTGTGCTGTTAGTTTTCAATTACAGTCTGAGTTGCCTTTTTGTGGAAGGTGGGTATGTACACCTAATACCTATCTATCTATATGTTTGTTGTTTAGGTAGCAGTGTAGCATTGACAAGGCTGTACTTTGCCATTCTAAAACTGGGGTTTCATTTCTAATAGGAATTTGAATATAAAACTTGGACTGTTAGGAAAAAAACTGGCAAATATTTGTATCTCTAGAGGCCACATTTAGACTTATTACTGATTTTTTTTTTAAATAATCCATGAGAAAATATCTGAATATTAAATAGGTTTTCCCTGGTTTCAGGGGTTTGACTGCATTTAATGTAAGATAGATAGGATTTTCCCTACACAAATTTTAAGTTCTCCTTCTGCTGTGAAGGATGTTAGCCTCCTAAAACACCCAAAGATCCATTCTTGGCTTTTGGTTTTGGTTTGCTTTGCGGTTTTTGGAAGGATGTGGGAACTGGTACTGCTGGATTCTGCCTCCTGCGTTGCCACAGGCTAGAGGTGTTAGTGGATTTGTATACTTACATTCAGTGAAATTCTGCCCAGAAAGGCACTTGACAGATTTTCCCAAAGGTTAGGGTACTCGGGTGAGTTGTTGGGTGGAAATGGTGAGAGCAGAATTGTGCCTAGCCTCTGGAAAATACTTTGGGACCTCTCTAAAAAGCATAATACAGGATAAATGTTCATCATTATAGGTAACAGGTACCTTCCCCTTCAGTGCATCACTTACCTCCTCAGACGAGAATAAGGAGAATTTCTCAGTTTCTGAAACCCTAATTATCGCTACTATCTGTAACAGCTTAATAGCATTATTCACTCCTCATGTAAAGTACTTTAACCAGTTCCTTTAAATGCATCTATGGTAATCATAGTACAGCAAGAGATATAAATACAGGGAAATTTGCAATTAAGTGGATGTGGGGTTTGAGTTACGACACTCAGTTACTCTACTGTCACTGTGTCCCCCTTTCAGATTTGGGTTTGGAGGAGAGTGGCTAAATACCCCAGAAGTGAGCAAACAGATGAATATTTTGCTGAGAAGTAAAACTCAAAAAGTCTTGTTGCTGGCAGAAGTGTCTCAACCCAGAGATCAAGCTGGTTTAATCAGTAAATTCACAAAAATGTGGCCCAGTAAGAAAATCATTGTCTAAAAATCACTGCAGCCAGTTAGAGGATGGAAATTCTGCACTAACTGTCCTCTCAGGGAAAAAAGAAGAAGGTTTTTAATACTGTTACCTAAGATGTAGAAGGACTTAGTGTAATTCTTGTAGTCTCTATAATTCAGACAGATGAAGAAATAGGGGTTTATCTTCATTAAAATATTGTAAAAGTGTGGGCAGCAGGTAACAGCTCTTGAGCGCCTATGAAATGCTTCAGCTGGGAGCCTGCTAATGCTCCCTGTCCTTCTCCCAGAGCATTAGGAAAGTCTGGAGTAAAGCACATAGACTTGCAGTTTTAACGCCTACTTCCTTGTAATCAGCTTTATCTGCAACAGGCAAATTGCATACCGTGCTAGTTTCAAAGTAGTAGTCATTTAATTTCACACCAGGAATGGGAGTGGTGCCAAAATATGCTTACTCAGAGGTGAACTCAAAATACCTTCAGCATTTAACAACTCGGTGTGTCCCATGGAACAAAATGCATGTTGAATAAACACCATTTAGTTTCCAGTATTTTACAGCGCTTTAAGTACAGCTCTGCTCAAGGATGAGCTTAATCTTCAAGATGGCAAGCAGTTTTGCAGAGACAAAAGCAAAAATAAGCCTGGTACCTAAATTCAGAGGTCTTGAGGCAAACCCACACCTTGGTTTTCTTGAAGTAAAACTCAATTGGTTGTTTTAGAAAGTTGCCTTAAAGTGTTTCTGGGGATGCTGCTGGTTCCAGGAGTAATGACAAGAGGGGAATCTAGTCTGGGGTTCACTGCTGAATTGGTAGCACTAGCTGATAGTGATGATGTATTTGAGATGCTGGGCAAACTCCTTCCCTCTTTGACCTTTCTATATGTAAAATTAGGACTATACTATTGTACTTCTGGGGGTTTCCTGTAAAGAGCTAAATACTGCAGGGTAGTAGGGTATGTCTTAATTTTAGGAATATAGTTATGATTAAGCCTGTCAATCAACAGCAGGTACCTTGCTTGGTAGAAGTTGTTGATTAAATACAAGAGATTTCTTATTTTTATTTAGTAAGAATGAGATTTTCCCATGAATGGGAATTTCAGACTGTGGAATTTCACAGTGAGGAATTTGATATGGTGGAATGTAGGTATCTCATGTAAGCTTTCATTGTGGTTTGGATGTCTCCTCAATACAGAAGCCAGTTAACTCAGATTTCAATTTATGTTACTCTGATGGAAGCACCGAGTGGGAGATGGAGTTGTCTGGACAGAAGCATCCAATGCCATGTTACATGCCATCAGATATTTGACATGCCTGTAAAGGGGTCTGGATGTGACTGTGAAGTGCCAGAGACCTTGCTCTGGGAGCAGCAGCTAAGTGCCAGGGGTATGTGCTAGGGCATCTCAGAGATGATGGATGCCTAAGTTTACACAAGCCCAACCTTAACCGTGCCGGTAATGGCTATTCTCTGTGCTCAGCTAATGATTGTTCTGTAGACCGGATTTCTGTTTACAGTGGTGGGAGCATGGACATGTAGTCCACTTGTGCACTCAAGTATAAATGTGCTGAACTGGAGGTAAATTCCACCCTGTGTCAGCCAGCTTTGCATATATGTCTAACATGTTCTCTAACTGAAGCTCAGTGTTGGGTATCCCAAATTTTTGTTTTAAAACTCCTCAAAAGGAGTGTTTTAAAAACACATTTCTTGCTTATGCCAGTGATTTGTAAAACTTACTGATACTTTAAAGACAATTTGTTTTAAAATGCAAAAGGCTTCTGTGAGAGAAGTGCTTCGTGAGAGGAACCTGTACTTCCCTTTGTAGGTCCTGCAGATGGAGTAGCGCTGGGTGTTGCACTGATGAGCACACAGTTCTATGCATTGAGGTTATGTAGGTTTTTGAGCAAGGGGACTGGTAAGGACATGTAGTGCTGCTTACCTGCTAGCCCTGGTAAGGGTAAAAAATGGGTTTCAGAGCTGCAACCAAAAAGTATCCCTCTGTTACGGTAGTTACAGAAGCATATTGCATGTGGCTTGTGGGAGAGTGAGAATAATCAGTGCTATCAACTATACCCTTTTTGTTCCCAGGAAACTGAATTAATGTAGCTGGAGGCAATATTTTACTACATTTAAAAGCTTAAATAAAGGCATGGGTGTCCTAGATTTGTTACCAAAGCCTTCTGAATATTTTTTTGTTTTTTTGCTGTATTGTTTAAGATACTGCTGCCTGTAGGTGTGGTGGGAGGAGATGGATCTGAGTGAAAGGAGAGAAACCACCTCTTGGTTTCATATATTAACAAACTCGATAGAATATGGGTTTTAAATTCAGGGCTGTTTTGTTATTTCCTGGGGTGCAGCTGAGATTTCCAGGTTCCTGCAGGTGTAAGAGCTTTGCCTGGGAGATGGGGGGGATGCAGGTTTGAACTTCCTTAGCTGGCGTCATGCCTGGTCATCCATTGCCTGGACCTAATCCTGAGCTGTCACACTAACAATGAGCAGCAGTGCCATTGTGTGTATATATTTATTTATATTTATATTATTTATATTTCTTTATATGTATATTTTTATCCATATCTCTATTTTGTATATGTAAACATATTTTATATATTTATGCCCACATTTATATACATAGACTATATAAATGCATATATATGTCATGTAACCTTCTTGCGCTGTGCTGTACCAATGTATTTTAAGTTGTACTCCTGTTTAGTTACTGAGAATTTCAGGAGCTCTCATATTGAAGACGATTATTTACAAGTGACCTGACACATACATTTTTGTGTGGCCTTTTCTAGTATGCAGTTTCCAGAACTGAGTTTTAAGTGAATGCTTTTTCCTGTTTTGGAAATGTTTTGCTTGGTTTAGAAATGTAAAGCAATTTATCCACTTAGCTACTGCTTAATCCTGCATTTCATATTCCTAAATAAATAAATAAAACTGAAGTAATTCATCACATTCCCTTTTATAAGGCTAAAGTCATAATGCAGATGCATTTAAGTCCTGTAATAAATGCCCAACAGGCATTTTCTGGGTGGATGGAGGTTCTATTTTAGAGAGAAAAGCAGAACAAAACAACTGAACAACTGTGAGGTTTGGTAAGGTCTTTGGCATGAACTGAATTTTACAAGATTAGATCCTTGATATTTATGGCAAATACAATAAAAAGTAAATTATTTGGAAAAAATATATAGCTCTCATTAGTTGCTCATTCGATTTTTCTAATCTGAGTTCTCCAAGCATTTCATGCAATGCGCTGGTGGTCCTCTGCTTTCTGGTTGTTTCCACAAGGTTCGGAATAGCCATTCATGCATAAAAACATTGATTTTAGCACTTTCAGCGTAACAACAGCAAAGGGAAAAGGATCACTTGGCTAAAGGAGACAAGTATTTTTCAGAAACTTCTTGTTGAGTCTTTTGTGTTTGTTCCCTGCTGCGAGTTTCTCCGGTGGAAAATTAATGGAAATTAAATCAAGTAGCAACTCACCAGGGCTGTCAGCTGATTGAGCAGAGCGCCTATTTACTTCCTCTTTCCACCAATAAATACATTCTTGTCACCACTACAGATGATTTTTTAAAAGCATTACATGATCAATTGCTATTGCACATTAACAAGCTGTGGTTCAATCTGTTAAACTTCTCTCATCAAATTGCATCTTAACTAAGAGAAGAAAAAGGCAGCATTTAACTTCATGAAATATTTCTGGAGTTAAAATATAGGGGGGGGGAAGGGTACCCCTTTTATTATGTCTGCTTTTTGGTAAGTACAAAGGACTGTGGGCTACTGAAACAAAATTTCAGCTAATGAGTTCTGGCAGCAGTCTAACATTGGGAAAATGCAGTCTGTAAGTGTGCTGAAATCCTCTGGTCTATACATACAGCTTTGCTATGTCATATTCTAAGGCATGGCTTGAGGATGCATGATTTTCATCTGAGAAGGTAGTAAAATGGAAAAATAGTGGAAAATGGATACTCTAAAGCTTGATTTAAGAGTGTAGTTCAAATTCTGGCTGCAAAAAAAGCTTCTCTAAGTGTTTGGTTTTTACAGACTTCTATTCATAGAAATTGAAGCTGAAGTGAGGTTTAAGTTAACAAAGATAAATATTTACCCCTCAGGTTTTGTTCCTGTGATTTAGTTTTGGGAACCGGCCTTAGTCAGATCGCTGCCGGCATTCATTAAAGTCTCTCTCATAGCTGCCTCTCTTCTCAGTTTTTGAAGCAAATATCCCTTTTCAGAACTGACATTGTAAAAACCCACAGCCCACTCCTAACAGCCCAGAAAAACTGGATATTACAGTTGCAAAAATTCTACAGTGTTAGAGAACATATTGCATATACTATAGAAGTATTGTTCCATGTTGTATTTGGTTGAGAAAACAGCCCTGGCTTGCTGGATTATATTCTAACTGGAGTTACTCGTGAAAATTTCTGTGAAGCAGCTTTTAAAACATCACAGATTTCTTTGACTCTGGTGAGCCTGCTCTGAATTCTTTAGTTGATGAAAAAATCAACTGAGAAAAAACCTGCTTATTCTTGAGGAATAAAAAAAGAAAAGATGAATCAAAAAATGAAACCTGCAGTTACTTTTTTGGTTATCCAAATCCTGACTGTTCACTATAGTAATATTGCAGCAAAGTTGCAGTAGATGTTGGGGCTTCCCTGTATAACTCAGCTGCCCTCTAGGCTAAAATGCAAAATCAGTTTTACTTCTGCACATCTCTGATTCAAGAGCGGTGCATGAGGCTGGGTTGATCACGTTGTCCGATTGCAACAACTGATTGTAATCAACTTCTTTTTTTACTTTTTCTTTTTGGAAAGTTGCCACCTTAACACTTTCTGAAAAACTGGCCCTTACCAGTTGCCAGGTGGTGTGCCCCGAGTTACTGGTTATTCCAGAAAAAGCATGACCTGAACACACATGCAGCAGCATGGTTTTATTTTGGTTTAGATTTTCATGAAATGTTTGGGAAGATGATATTTCTGACAGGTGTTCCAACATTAAGTGATTAAGGTGGCTCAGTGTGCTGCTCTGAATCTGGGTACCAAATAACATCTGTCTCCTGGAGTTTACAGCACATGAATGCGTTTAAACAGACTTTATACATTTAGCCTTACTGTCTGTAGATACAATTGTCTGTTCTCACATCAATAGATAAATGTTTAAATTTGTTGCTTGGGAGTGAGGTATGCTGAAGGAAGGTGTGAGTTACAGAAGCTGGCCAAAGCTTCTTTCCTTCCTTCTTTCTCCCCACCTCCCCCCAGTGTATTTGACGGTGTGCTTGTACCCAGCACTATCCAATTGAAAATCTGTGTTCTCTAGCTACTCATTTTTGACTAAGGTTACTTAGGTGTGTGTTTATCTAAACACCATTAAACTGGGGGCAGACCTTTGCAGTTACTAACAGTATCATTATCCAGGCAGAAGCACAGAAACCGGTCCAGTTCAAACCAGTGAGAGACTTGTACATCCCAGTACCAAGGTACTCAGGATGCTGATGGACCAGTGGGAGCAGGAGGGAGCAGCTTTCCTTTTCCCCTCCTGGGCTGGGGTCTTTGCTTCAGCTCAACCACAAAAATACTTGGTCATCAGATGTGAGCCTGCATGGAGAGTTAGGCAAAATAAAATGGTTAAGGTT
This sequence comes from Neopsephotus bourkii, assembly GCF_033783945.1. Lineage (NCBI taxonomy): Eukaryota > Metazoa > Chordata > Aves > Psittaciformes > Psittacidae > Neopsephotus > Neopsephotus bourkii. The sequence continues at coordinate 12,217,261 of NW_026902293.1, read as the reverse complement.
GAAGCCATTGCTTTTTCACCTCCCACTTTGTTTTGTTGGGTTGGGGACTTTTTGCTGGATTTCTGCTGCGGAAAGGTGGGATTTTGCCAGTTCTTGGTGTTGCAGTTCCAAAGGCCAGTGTTGTACTGCCAGCGCTCCATGTGCTGCTCTTTGTGAGCTAGGAACAGCAGTGAGGAGTCACACAAACGTCGTCCTTAGAGTTATTTAAAGAAAAAGGAGAGCCTTTTTAAATACGAAGCAAGGGTGCTGACGCACTTGGCTCTCCTAAGGAAAGCAGTCAGAGTTGGCGGAGGAGCCACAGATGGACACGTTGTGTAACAGCCTTGCTGGTCAAGGTTCATGCATCCCTTGTGACAGAGCATCCCTTCAGTGTGCCACAGAGCAGGCAGGGCAGGGGGCAGAGCGGGGCTATGGAAACCGTCAGTCTGAATCTGCCCTTCAGAAACTCCCTCCTAAAGCATGTGTTTTCATAGTATTTTGCTTGTGAAATGTCTTTTGGAGGTTATGGCACTACAGGTGCCTGCTTCGAAGTGTTTTATCATGCTCTGCATATTGCTGTTTATAGCTGAATACCTTTTGTTAGCAAATCCCAATTTTCAATCTCATACACAAGTGTGTGACTTGTGATTTTTTTTATAAGTTAATGAATCTCTTTCTAAGGTAGTCCGTTAAAGTGATGGACAAATATGCATCTGGTGTGTGGTTCTTTTAACTATAAGGTCCTATGCAGGAGTGTGAAAGATGAGATGTAGAACAAAAGAGTAATTTTGAATTATGTTTTTCTCATATTCTGTGTGCATGCATACATGCTCTTTCTCTCTCTCCCCATTTACTGCAGTTTAATTATGTACGTTGTCAAAACATGTGTAAAATTTCCAGGCATTGCAGTTAATGCACGCTCTGTGACAGGCTCTGTCCTGTATTTCTTCACCATTAGCAGTCATCCCTGAAGCACAGAAGTTTCACTTTCCTGTCCAAACTGTTTGTAATGAATGTTAACCTATTCAGTTGACCAAGTTTTGAGCCCCACAGTTCATAAAGTCCCAAGTCAAACAGTTCAGGGTCCTTTTCTTCCCCCCCCCGCCTCTCTTTCCCTTCCCTATGGAGTAATAACCTGAAGCACACTGGTACTTTTTGGGAAGTCTCTCTGTTGTCAGTGATCGGTAACTTTCTGATAATGCAATCCAGTGGGTGACTTGAACCTACGACTGCAACTGCAATGATCTGGGCTGTAGGAATATCATCTTCTTTCCCTGAAAAAAAAAAAAAGAGAGGTTTGGATAATTTACAAAACTTTTGCCATCATCATCAGGACACTACTGGTGGGATTGGGGGTTGGAAGGGAGAAAGGGGGGTTTTAAAGGTAGGAGGAGATGGGATGAGTAGTGCATCCAGGAGAACTTTCCTACCTACACCTTTTCCTTAATGTCGAGTTATATACAGACTTGCCTGGAGGTGAAATAAGGTAAAGGTTACGCTAAGCAAGCCGGGGAAATTGGTGAGGGGAAGAGAGTCAATGTTGTATGTGTGCAAGAAGAGACTGTTGATGGGAAGTAAGAGAGAAATAATATGATCTATCTATTCTGAAAAACCAAAAGAGAAGGGGCTGCAGTTAGGCTGTGCTCTCAGCTCCACTGGGGACTTGCAGCTACATTGCATTATTTTATGTCTGTTCTGAGATGTGCAAAGGAGATAGAATTAATTCAGTCCTTTTACTTTTTCTGGAGGAAGAAAAAAATAATCAGAAATTACAGATACAACTTACTCCTTAAATAAAAATGGTAAATTTCCAAAACCCAGTAGTGTCCTGCAGAGATAGTGTTTAGTTGCAGTGCTTGAGTTTGCAGAAAACTTAGTATATCTACAGGATAGTAATATAACCTGCCTCTGGAAGTGGTCATGTTCATATTAAAATCATATTAAAAAGTATCATATTAAAAGCTGCTGTGAGGTGCATTATGCTTTCAGATGGAGACTCATGGATAAGTAGCTCATTCTCTGTGAAAGCCACATCTCTTTTGTCTGAAGTAGCTAACATACTTGGGACCTCCCAGGAGAGCAGCAAGGAGGATGGATGTAGGAAAAGGCAGATACGCTAGGGGAAGTCCAGCATCAAGAAAAGGGAGTATAGGAAAACTGGGGCAGAGCATCACAAGGCAGAGGGGCTAAGAAAACAAACACAAATATATGTATTACCAAGAACAGAAAAAACTGGAGAAGAAGATGGACCTAGCACTAGCCAGAGGCTGGCAGTGTATGCTCAATTTCCCTTTGATACCACAGTTAAGGTTGTATCTTCTAATGAAAAAGGTTGAATTTAAGACAACACTAAAGCTGACAGTAGGTTTAAGCCAGATGCGTTTTTCTGCTACCACATATTACATCAGTTGTTTCATTCTTTTAAATGGAAAGCATTCAAGTAATTAAAAACAAATGAAAAAAACACCCATGGACTCACAGAGCAGGCTTACTATAGAGCACAATGAATGTTTAATGTTAAAAGCATCTTGGAAAAATATTTAGATCAGGACTACTTTTAAATATTCCTGATACCTCCCTTCAGTTTTAATCCATCTAAATTGACCATCTTGTATGTTTACAGTGTTTTATCAAAAACCCAAACAAGTTTCATAGGACTTCCTAGTCCATTTTTGTTAGCTGTAAACAAGTGATGAAGAGAATGGCAGTGGGCTCATATTGTTCATTGCAGGTAACTGAGCTATCCTTGTGAGCCAAATCAGAGATTTCAGCAGGAACAGGGAAACAACACTGCCCTTACAGACATGGATAAGATCATATCATAGAATCATAGAATAGTTAGGGTTGGAAAGGACCTCAAGACCATCAAGCTCCAACCCCCCTGCCATGGGCAGGGACACCTCGCTCTAAACCATATTACTCAAGGCCTCATCCAACCTGGCCGTGAACAGTGCCAGGGATGAAGCATTCACAACCTCCCTGGACAACCTATTCCAGTGCCTCACCACCCTAACAGGAAAGAATTTCCTCCTTATATCCAATCTAAACTTCCCCTGTTTCAGTTTTAACCCATTACCACTTGTCCTATCACTACAGTCCCTAATGAAGAGTCCATCCCCAGCATCCCTATAGACCCCCTTCAGATCCACAAGAGATGAACACAGATTGCAGGATGATCATGGAGATGGAAAAAAAAACCCATCTGAAGAGTTGTACTTGGGTGTTCTCCATGGAACATGTGTGAACAGGCAAAATAACTGTGAGCTAGCTATCCCAGGCACTGTTGTCAATGTAACCCTGCAGAACTAGTCCAAGAAGATGAAGATGTAGGGGAGGCAGGAGTGGAGAGAAGAAGATGGCCTAGCTCTGTGCCTTCTGTGTTCTGAAGCAGGTTTCTAATGGATTGAGAAGGACAAAAACTCAACCAGTTGTGAGGTGCACCGAAGTGCGAGTCTCCTGGTATGCTACAATAGCAAGGGTGACCTGGAAGATACTTTACAGTGCTGTGACCTATTGCCTATGTATGCAGTAGCAACAACAGTTTAATTTTTTGAAATTCCACTTTTTGGGATATAGTATCTCACCTTGGTGGGAAGCAGAGGGTAATCTCAGAGGAACTGGAAAGCTCAGAAAGACTGACATATAAATAGTAACAATAAACAGAAACTAACCCTGAGGGTCAGTTTTGAGACTGAGTTGATTTCAGCAAAGTGCTCACCATTTTGTTCACATTAGTAGTTGTACATAGCAAGAGGACGCCATGCTTGTGGCTCTTTGATTTGGTGAGAGGAAAACTCGTAGGCTTTTTCAAGAGGTTCATCAATGTATACTTTATTAGAAAAAAATAATATAAATATCAATAGTTACATATTGTTTTGAAGTAGACTTACAGCATCTTTTTAGAGGTAAATTGTGCTAAACAAGTTACCCATGTAGATGTGTTAGGACTGTATATAGGTATTGATATTATAAAACATAGTTTGGGAATGTTAGAATTAAATTCATACAAGGTGGGAATCACACTGTTTGCAATGGATAAGAGGAAAGAGGAATGAAGAGCAAACACTGTATTTAGTATTTTACTTGTATTTAGTATTTTACTTTGGAAAAAACATACCTGCTAAAAGGATATTTTCACCCAATCACTGGTATGTTTTAATTCTTCTCAAAAGTTAAGGAAGATTTACAAATAAAACAGTTCTGTAAAAGGCTCAGTGAGAGCATTCTGAAAAAGGGATATTAAGACATAGAAGTGTTTGGGTGGCTCTGACTGCAGGTTGGGTGAGGGTGGCAAAACGTGCTGCTCTTTGGCAGCAGGCTTTGTAGCAGGAACGCCAGCTACCTGGAGGCAAGGTAGCATCAGGAGGCATCAGCTGTCCTCTTAGCACATGACAGAGCTTCTTGTTACATTTGATGAGCTTGGACCTTTGGGTTTAGTTGGTTGGGTGTTTTTTTACTTTTCCACCTTCAGCCATTTTCAACATGACAACTTGTGTTGCACTGGGCTGCACAGGACCTCTTTGGGCAGTGTAGCAAGTGGTCCAGCCCTTTTCTCTGAGGATGGCATTGGAATTGTGAAATTTTCTCCTGCAGACAGTACCCCATCAAAGCAATCCCATTTATGAGAGGGAATATGCCTGTGAACAGGCTAGAACAATACCATCAGGCAAAGGCAGGAAGGGGATAACAGTAATATTTTGGATAATGTTTGGAATGTCTGTTGCTTCAGGGTGCTATTGAGACCTGGTTTGAAGAGACTGAATTATTTACTGCATCAGCAAGTGGCCTTTAAAGTAGAGGAGATGGAAGAGAATATACTCTCATAAAGTCTTCAAGGTTTGTGGGTGACCATAAGGGATAACCATTCTCTGCAAGGTTCTGTAACTCCTTTCTGAATTTAATTTTTGCCTTGCACTCATAATCTGTCAAGTGATTACCATTTATTTGATTGCTGTGTTTGAAGCAGGCGATTTCTGTGTCATATCCTACTTCAGCCTCTGTGGTTGCCTCGAGGGCTCTTTGCCAGATCAGTTCTCCTGATACGTCACAGCTGTTTGAAAAGTAAAAATTATTCATTGAATCAACGTTTTTAATATATAGAATAAATTGTTCTGCAGCTTATCTTCCAGTGTTCAATTCGGCTCGCTTAACTGTTCCTATTATGCAGAGCATTTGAAAACTATAGATTGTATCGCCAGCCAGTAATGAGAGCAGTGTTTTACTTACCCATCCTTGTCCTGCTCATCCCCCACACACTGTACCCTGTATCCTCTGGTTTTACATCACAGAGCAAGACCTTGAGTTCAGTCCTGTTCCCATTTGGGTAGGTTTGAAATTTCAATTGCTGTTAAGGAAGTCAGATGAGTTGCTTAAGAAGCAGTGATGAAAAAGCTGCTATGAAAAAGGCATTTTCCATCTGTTTTGCAGGCTTTGCCTTAAACTTTTCTGGGAGTCTTGGAGGGCAAAGAAGCTATTGCAGCCATTGGGCTGCAGAGAGGACAGCAGCAGCAGAGCACGTCCATGAGTTGTGTTTACACCAGACCACAGAAATCACAGTCATTTGGCATTCAGCTTGTTGCTGGTGCAGCTCTGCCAACACTCCCTGAAGGAGAGGTCTGGTGTGGTTGTAGCAGCCTACAGAGCAGCCAGGGACATCACTAGATTGTAACCCATAGGGAGGAGAGGGGCACTGGGAAAGGGTGCTGGCTTAGGAAGCCATCTGTCCAGGGGTTTGAGGAGGAGGCAGGGATGGCAGAGGGAGAGACAGGCTACAGCCCTGTATGGGAGAGCACATCAGCCAGCCTTTAGAATCTAAGTACTACGTTTTCTTGGTTTTCTAAATCTATAAAATGGTTGTGAAAATGAATTTATTATTATCCATCAAGTTTTAGTGCTTTTAGTGATAATGGCTGGAGAAATACCTGTTTTTACAGAGTCCTCTTTTTGTGGAGCAGTGAAAAGTAATGCGTGGACTGATGCAAATTAAAATAATAGACTTAGAGAATCACACTTGTATTACACATCCCTTTCTCTTCAGTTCTGTTAGAAGTATTTTCTGCTCCAGGATGCTGAGAACCACTCTGTGAATGTCTCCCATAGTCTCAGCTGATACGACTAATTTGCAGAGATTTTTTATTGTCTTTAAACCATTATGGTCCAGATCTGAAGTCAGTACCTGCATCACTGATGACTCTATGGTCTCTCCTTGGGCTCTAATGCACCAGCCAGACTTCCAAAGGTCCTTTGAATGAGCAAATTGCAAAATCTGTTGTCTTGGCCAGGAGGAGGTGGAGAGCTTCGAGGTGGCCTTTGATGCATTTTTCCTTTATAGTTCAAGTTTAGTTCTTCTTTAGTTCAGGTATATGTGGTTTTTAGAAGAAAATTTCCTGTATTTGTGTAATAAGGATTTTGATCACAATTAATTTCTAGCAACTGTTGGTATCCAAAAAAATTGCTTGTGTATAACAAGGACAGCAGAGACCGACAAAGAAAGGTCAGTTATTCTGTATGTGAATTAGTCTGCAAATACCACAAAGTGTGGAAAATGTTAATTTTCTGTTTCACTGCAATGAGCAAAGGCAGAAATCCCTAGCTTCTAATTAGTGCATTGTATCATTGTAGCTCAGTTCTCTCTTTAGATGTGTAAATAGTAATGGTTTCCTCAATACCACTTGGAGCAGCTCTGTTCTGCCTTGTCCACACTCACGCTGTGTTAGGGCAGCTCGGGAGCATAGGAGAGCACTTTCTATAGGATGAACCTCAGTGCTTTGAGTTAGAGGCTTCTGGTCAGCAGGTAAACTGAAAGCTTTTGAGTTGCTGGCAGGGAAAATACATTTGTCTGCATTTTAATTTGCTTAAAATAGACTTAGTTGTCCTTTTGAATAAGGTCAGTTTTATCAAAAGCACCTGCTACCACTATGAGTGTTTCTGCTCTAAGAATATTCTCTAGATGCCTTAAAATATGCCTCAGTAAAGTACTGACCTAAGTCTTTCCAGTAAGAAGACCTGCAGGCTTTCTGATCTAAGGCAGGCAAATAATAAAAAATAGACTAAAGACTTCAGAACTAGGAAAGAAAACTATGTATTTCTAAGGATTTTTTGAGAAACAGTTTAAAAAAAAAGTTACAACCATAGATGATGGCGTGGCTAATAGAATAAAATCAGAAGTGTGGTATGGGTGTGTCCAGGTGGGAATAATACTTAGAAGGGAGTCTGAAGGTGACGGTGGCCAGAGGAGGACCTGTGCTTCTTTCCCAAAGGGAGGACAGGAAGACATCCACTCACCAGGAGGTTGCTAGGAGGGAGGAATTGCATCAAGAGCTTTAACCATGGATTCAGTCCCATAAGGAAACACAGGTTCTAGAGTGAGTGTGCTGGCTGAGGAAACAGGACAGTGGGAGACTGGACGTTGTGTTGGTTTGGAGGTGCATGGCCTTAGAGTCATCTTGGATCCTCTTCTGCTCATCTTTTGAAGCTTAAACCCAGCTTTTCTTCACAGAGAGCTCAGACTGAGAAAGATGGGCTAGTTTCTTAAACGATTATAAAAAAAACAGTTAATTCATCAGTCAAACCAAGGAAGGGATTGGGGCAGAGTGAAGGTAGTAACCAAGTTTAATTAGAGCTTGGCTGTTAAAGCAAATGACAATTTTAAATGCCAGGCTAGCTAGGTTAGGGTGTTGCAGGGATCAAGCAAAACCATTCTCCCTGCTGAGGAAGCAGGGAGACATGAAGTTGAGAGACATGGAGTGGTGGTAGGTGATCTGTCTCCAGGGTTCGCTAACTTCTGCTGCTTATGCCTCAGCTATTTTGTTACAATTCAGCTATTGGCTTGGGTTTGGATTTACAAAGACTTGGAAATAAAGGATCCAGACGTGCTTGGTCTCACATGCAGACTGGGCTGACACAAATATATCTGTCTGGGAGTTGGGAGATGGCATTTTGAGCCTGGGGTATGGAACAGAGGAGATAATAATCTTCATAGCTGATGTAGTAGATGATCTTACAAGTGATTTAGATTTCATTACACCTTGTAACAGTATAAGCAACTTCAGTCTGCAGGAAGTCCCCTTAGCAATGGTGGATCAGATGGTTTGTGAATAGTCAGAATCAAGTAGGTTGGAAAAGACCTTTAACTTAAAGTCCAGCCGTTACCCCAGGACTGCCAAGTCCACCACTAAACCATGTCACTAAGGGCCCATCTGCATGGTTTGTGAACACTTCCAGGATGTGTAACAAACAAGTTGTTCTCCCCTCTGAGTGCAAGTACTGTTGAACAGCTGTGTACAGGTTCAGCTTTCCAGCAAAGAAGGCTGGAAAAGACTGGAGCAGTCTTAAGGCATCAACTTTCATGTGATGCTGACTAAATGCAGATGGCTTAAGTGGCTCCTGTCTTTAGTTTTATGCTTTGCCTCTGCCTTGAACGCTGCTGGTGCTGCAGTGGTGCTGGCTGAGTGATACATGAAGTATGTAAACATACATATTTCATATGTCACATATTTATGAGCCGAACTGTAAAAATGTGTTTGGGAGCAGTTGCCTAAGCCAGCTCTTGTAGCTGCTGAAATTCTTGTGGCTGGGAAGTACGAGCAGAGCATTCATTATTTGCTGGATGCAGCTGAGGAGCAGCAAGTAGTAAAAGTTACTGTGATTCAAAATGGGCAGAGGAAAAGCCCAAAGCTTTATTTACTTGGCTTTTCCATATTAAAAATCTGTTAAGTTGGATCAAGTAGAAAAAAGCGTTCCAGTAACTGCAAGAGTGTGCTTTAGCACGGCTAGAAATGGCAGGGATTGTCATGATTCTTCCTGTCCTTTGCCAGCCTGTGAAGACTTTCATTTTGGGAGCGGGTGCCAGTGCTGCAGTTATGGGGTATTATTGACAAAACTATTTGGAGCAAAGTTTAGTTTTTCAGAGCAGCAGTCTTGAGTCATGGTAGAGGGGGAAAAACCATCAGTACAGAAGAGCTAGAAGAAGGTAAAATTACAGACTCCTTGGAGGAACTTTGGAATTAGCTCTAGGTCTGTACTCTGACGTCTTGACACTAACTTCGCAAATGCTTACAACTGCTGTAGTGTGATTTTGCAGCTCCACAGAGCCCTGGCCAGGAGGGTGTTGGTCCTGTTGCCACACACACATAAGAGCTTTCTTGGAAAGATGATTGCAAACCCTAGGAATCAGCTTCTCCAGCACATCAGGAACCTGTGGTCATTTTGTCCCCATACGTTGCAGAAGAGCAGATATTAGTGCCTCATCCACAGCTGGATAAGGGAGAAGGAACAGTTGGTGTAGTCTTGCAGGAGTGCGCTACAGAGCAGCTGAATCCTTCTCACAGTGGATTTTCATACGGGATATTAGGTAATTGGAAAATGATCTGGCAGCGTTGATCTCTAAGAAATGCAGCATCTCTGTGTCATCCCTGAGGAAAGGTCTTCTGAGCCCAGAGGAATTTAGCATTCTGAGAGAAATACTCTGCAGGTGACAGGACCTGATAGGTGACACATTCAGGTATTAGCTGATTACAGCAGATACCCAAGACCTTTCCAGTACTTGATGATGACCATATGGCTGCTGTGCTTTTTTGCAAAACACTTGGCTGAAGGAAAGGAGGGTTTCTATGGATATAATTAGAATGCAGCAGGAACCATCATCAGTGTTTCAGTTCCAGGCACTGATGTGTTGCAGAAGACAGTCATGAGAGCTAAGCTGTTGTGCAGCATGGAATATTCATTGTATCTGCATGGGTCCTTGCAGCAGCCAGATAGCAGCTGTGAACCATTTCATGGACAAATTCAAGGTTTGTTTGCTAAAATATCAAGAGGCTTTGACTGTTGAAGTTTGCAGTTAATGAGCTTTCCATCAGGTGGGTGAAATGGGATTCTGGAAAGGGGACTACAGCCAGCACGTCCTAATCCTCTTGGTGACTTATCGATCAACAGCCGATAGAAGACATCAGGTAGCTGAACACTTCTCATATTGGGCTATATAGACAGAACCTGATAGGTTAAATAGAACTCCTGGAAAGCCACAGAGGAAATTTTAGAAACCCCTCAATGCAGAATAGAGGGAGGGAAAGCATTCTTTTGTAAGAACAAATTTAGTTTGATCTCTAGTAAAGAGAAGATGGTCTTGGATAATCAGTCATATGTCTGAAAGCAAACGTTTGTAAGAAGCTATCTACTTTGATTCCAGTGTTCCACAAGGGTAGAGAGCAAAAGTTTGCTGAAACTAGTGGATTTAGTAGTTTTATTTTGGTATGTTCCCTCTTCAGAAATTGTACACTCCCTATGCCTTCTTCTCTGACTTAGAGCTGGGTCCCAGCAAGACCAAGCTAGGGCAGCGATGGGTTCCTCTCTTTCCACCATCCTGCTAGCTGAGGTGCCCATTACACCTGCAAAAAAACCCTTCTCTCTGTCTCTATTTATTTTAATTCCCCTGTGTGGGTTTTCTGCCACTTTGATAGTTATTTTAAATAATTGGTTTATAATCTGACCAGGGAAAATTAGGATCAGCCTTTCAGAGAGTACGAGAAGGTTATTAGTGTTAAGCAGAAGCAACAAAATAAAAATTGCATCCCTTAGCTCCAGTTCATAGTTCTTCCTCACCACAGTGTAGTGTATGCTGTTAATTCTACTAGTAATCTTACCTGGTTTTGCATCTTTATGTCTTCATCCAGTAATTGAAAAACAACCCTGAATTACACACTTAGCTCTAAGGATGTGAATAGCTGGAATTCCGAAGTAAAAAAAAAAAGGGGGGGGGAGCAGAGTTGACCTTATAGGGAGATGTATTCTCTTTAGCACTGCTTTTCCTATTTACCTTGAGCTAGTTTGCTTAAAGTAGCCACTTGCTATGCTCAGGTTGCCAGAAGACAAAACCTTTGAGAACTCTGCTTGGTGGCTTACTTTTGCTACTGTACTGTTCTGGCTTAGGGTTTGGGCTGGTGTTAAAAAGAAAAAACAATCACCACTTAGAAAAAGTTAAATATTTGCTAATGTGTTTCCTGCGCCCCATTCACTGTGTTTCAGAAAATCATCTGAAGAACTGGACATGGATAAAGTAACAGCAGCCATGGTACTCACCAGTTTATCCACCAGCCCCTTGGTCCGCAGCCCTCCTGTCCGACCCAACGGTAAGCCTGCAGAGCTGGGCAGAGCAGGGGCTGCAGGGAGGGTGCCAGGGCTCTGTAGTGGGGGCTTGTTCCCAGCAGCTTTAGCTGTGGTGGAGGCCAGAGGGTGAGTGGCTGTCTTCTGGCAATCCCCATGTATGCTGAGGCCCATACTGAGCTGTGCTCCAACCTAGTCAAGGTCTTCGGTGCAGCATTAGAAGAAATAAGAAGAAGCCTTTTCTGTAACTATAGAGCCGCTCTAGTTTATGAAATGGTAGATGCCCCATTTCATAAGTGAGAGACGAGTGCTGCAGAAAGTCTCCTGAACAATCTGAAGTGCTAATTTTTCCAACAGTTTATTTGCAATTGCACATAGAAAATCATAGAATCATAGCATGGTTGGAAGGGACCTTAAAGATCATCCAGTTCCAACCTCCTGCCGTGGCCAGAAGCACCTTCCACTAGACCAGGTTGATCAAGGCCCCATCAGCCTGGCCTTGAATACTACCAGGGATGGGTCATCCACAGCTTCTTTGGGCAACCTGTTCCAGTGCCTCACCACCCTCACAGTAAAGAACTTCTTCCTTATATCCAATCTAAACTTTCCCTGTTTAAATTTTAACCCCTTACCCCTTGTCCTATCACTGTAGTCCCTAATGAAGAGTCCCTCCCCAGCATCCTTATAGCCCCCCATTCAGATACTGGAAGGCTGCTATGAGGTCTCCACGCAGCCTTCTCTTCTCCAGGCTGAACAGCCCCAACTTTCTCAGCCGATCTTCATATGGGAGGTGCTCCTGATCATCCCTGTGGCCCTCCTCTGGACTTGTTCCAACAGTTCCATGTCCTTTTTATGTTGAGGACACCAGAACTGCACACAATACTCCAAGTGAGGTCTCACAAGAGCAGAGTAGAGGGGCAGGATCACCTCCTTCGACCTGCTGGTCACACTCCTTTTGATACAGCCCAGGATACGGTTGGCTTTCTGGGCTGCAAGCGCACACTGCCGGCTCATGTTCAGTTTCTCATTGACCAGCACCCCCAAGTCCTTCTCCACAGGGCTGCTCTGAATCTCTTCTCTGCCCATCCTGTAGCTGTGCCTGGGATTACTCCAACCCAGGTGTAGGACCTTCCACTTGGCATGGTTAAACTTCATGAGGTTGGCATCAGCCCACCTCACAAGCGTGTCAAGGTCCTTCTGGATGGCATTCCTTCCCTCCAGCGTATCAACCAAACCGCACAGCTTGGTGTCATTGGCAAACTTGCTGAGGGCGCACTCAATCCCACTGTCCATGTCAGCGATGAAGATGTTAAACAAGACCAGTCCCAACACTGATCCCTGGGGGACACCACTCGTTACTGGTCTCCAGCTGGACATTGAGCCATTGACCACAACTCTTTGTGTGCGGCCATCCAGCCAGTTCTTCATCCACCGAGTGGTCCATCCATCAAATTGATGTCTCTCCAATTTAGAGACAAGGATCTTGTGTGGGACAGTGTCGAACGCTTTGCACAAGTCCAGGTAGATGACATCAGCTGCTCTACCCCTGTCCATCAGTTCCATAGCCCCATCATAGAAGGCCACCAAATTGGTCAAGCAGGATTTCCCCTTAGTGAAGCCATGCTGGCTGTCACCAAGCACCTTGTTGATTTTCATGTGCCTTAGCATGCCTTCCAGGAGAATCTGCTCCAAGATTTTGCCAGGCACAGAGATGAGACTAACTGGTCTGGAATTCCCTGGGTCATCCATTTTCCCCTTCTTGAAAATGGGGGTTATATTTCCCTTTTTCCAGTGGTTGGGAACTTCACCTGACTGCAGTGATTTTTCAAATACGATGGAGAGTGGCTTAGCAACTTCATTTGCCAGCTCCTTCAGGACCCACGGATGGATTTCATCAGGTCCCATGGACTTGTGCACGTTCAGGTTTTTAATATGGTCTTGAACCAGATCCTCTCCTACAGTGGGGCCAAGGTCTTCATTCTCACAGTCCCTGCATCTGCCTTCCAAGACTTGGGTGGTGCGGTCAGAGCCTTTGCCAGTGAAAACCGAAGCAAAGATGTCATTAAGACCCTCAGCCTTCTTCAAATCCGGGGTAGCCAGTTCTTCTGATAGCTTCCGGAGGGCGCCTACGTTGTCCCTAGTCTGTCTTTTATTCACAATGTACCTATAAAATCCCTTCCTGTTATCTTTCACATCCCTAGCCAAGTTTAATTCTAACTGGGCCTTAGCTTTCCTAACCTGGTCCCTAGCTTCCCAGACAGTATCCCTGTACTCTTCCCAGGCCACCTGTTCTTGCTTCCACCTTTTATAAGCCTATTTTTCCTTCAAATTTTCCTCAGCAGCTCCTTATCCATCCAAGGCGGTCTCCTGGCCCTCCTGCTGCACTTCCTTGTAATCAGGACGCAACACTCCTGAGCCTGTAGCAGGTAACCCTTGAATATCAGCCAAGAGTCTTGGGCCCCCCTGCCCTCTAGGGCTATATCCCATGGAACCTTAGTAAGCAGGTTCCTGAAGAGGCCAGAGTCTGCTCTCTTGAAGCCTAGGGCAGTGAGCTTGCTGCACGCTCTTCTCACTGTCCTGAGGATCTCAATCTCGACCATCTCGTGATCACTGCATCCAAGGGTGCCCTGGAGCGTCACATTTCCAATGAGCCCTTCCCTGTTGGTGAGCACAAGGTCAATTATGGATCACATCCATAATTTCTTAAAGGACTACTCATGGTATAGCAGAAGATACACAAAAATAAATCTAAAAAGTTAGTGGTAATAATGTGGTTGGTAATCAAATATAACAAATCTGTGCAAGCCTGGCTGGAGTTACAAAAAATGTTTAAAAGCGTTATATATAATCATAGAATAGAATCATAGAATATTTTAAGGAATAGTTTAAATTAGGATGTCCTTGTTAGTGTGTCTCAGTATTGTGTGACTCTTGCTTTTCTTACTCACATGTAACTCTTAAGTAGACACTATATGCCCTCCAACTGTAAATAATCAGAGGACTTTAAGGAATACTTACAGATACAAGTTAATAGGGAAGTAGTGTTTACAGTTCTTCATGGAAGCAGGGGCAATCCAGTGAGTAGTGTTCTTACAAGGTATTCATACCAAATGTCCCAGTTTTAAAGATTTTTAAACAAATTGTGTGGTTTTTCCATTTCCACAAAACATTTAGCTTGAATTATAGCCATGAACACCCACGGCTCCTGTTTGTGTGCTTTCCAGTGCTGAAAACAAGAAGTATTTAAGGAGTGCCACTGCTCGGAGGAGCCCTGGGAAGCTTCCAGCAGTGACATCCCCAGTGACCATCCTGCCTCAGGGTTGGAGGTTGCCAGCCCAGTGGGAAGGCCAGTGGAAGGGTAAAACAAACCTGTTCTCCAGCTGCTCTGCCCATAGCCAGAGCCACAGATAGATAAAGGTGGATCTGTGCTGATGTGCCAGGCAGGGATCTGGAGTGACAGAGGCATGCACATGTCCCATGTTGCGTCTTTGTTCAGAGGGAGCTGCTCTGCTGTGGGGCAAGGCAGTATCTGCCACTGTAGACAGTTTGAGCAGACGACACTTGTCAGGAGCAGCAGTGCACATTAGCTAGCAGCTGTTGGTTGGAAAGATGTTCCAAACAAGTCCTTTTGAATTGGTAATAGGTAAATGATAGCTGTTAACTGCCTTTGATACTTCTTCATGCAGTCTGAGTGCTCTTTGATATGTCTTCACACAGCTTGTCTGTTTCTCTGAATCTGGGAAGACTAGCCTGAAAAAGTAATACATGTGTTTTCAGTAGTTGCAGGCAAGATTTTGAAGCTGTTTCTGGGCACATTCTCCCTAAATATCCTGAGTGAAGACTTAATAAAATACTTAAAGTGTAAAGATTTGATAATTTAAAGCTCATGTGGTGTTGCAAGGGTAGGCTCTGATCTTAGTAATATGAGCTACAAATGCACTAATGATTAATTCTGTCTACGTCCTTTTCTAAAAAGGGGCAGTAAGTAGCAGTGAAATTAAAGGAATTATTTGTTTAAACAAATGGAATTTTGCCTGAAAGTATAAAGAGATAACATTAGCGTATAGTATTAAAGTCTGATCTGTGCTGGAATTACTGGGGATGATCACCCATGTAAACTGTATCAGAGTTTGGCCCTTGTTTCCCTGCAGCTGAGTAATATTTGGTCTGGTTCTCTTTCACGCAACTCCAGCAAAGTGAAAAGAGCCCCCAAATAAGAGTAAGTTACATTTCTTTATATTTTAAATTTATTTACATTGACAGATTTGTTAGTATTAATAAGAACCAGTGTTTGTTTTTTCCTGTTGTCAGCCGTATTCAGTCTTTTGTTGTACTACTTTAAACATATTCTTGATTTACATCTCTTTCTCAGTAAGTTGAGGAGGAGCTGTAAACCCTGAGAGTATGAAATATCACCATAAATATGTCAGAAGGTAGTAGTTGAAGGAGTGCTGTTTCCTTTGCTTTTCTGAAGAAATGGACCTTTTAACCTAGGCTAAGGTCACAAGTTGATACCAGATGTACTGCTTGGCTTTGGCACAAGACTCGAGTACAAATACTTACAAAAACAAAACCCACCTCCATTACAGTCACATGAATGCTGTAATCATGAAACAAAGCATGACATTTTCATGTGTTAACTCAGTAGGTACCAGAAATATTTATGTCCTTTTCCAAAGTGGAATTTGGGAGGGCAGGAGAAGAGCGTATTTATGCTCTGTGTAAGTATGGGGCCATTTTTATGCATGTGTTTAAGTGATGGAGCACTGTGTTCTGTTTTGTGAGCAGCTGATGTTAATGATTAAGGGTTTAATCCAAAATCAACTGAATTAAGAGAAAGAAAAAAAAAATCATTGGTTTTGGGTTAAGTGTTTAGTAGCAGGTGGTAGAAATTACTTTCTTGCTGATGTCATGAGTTAAATTTGTCTGTAAGAAACTGAGAAGGAATGAAGGAGTGACTTCTGCAGAACTCTTCAAGGCAGGTGCTGGCTTGAAGACTCCTGTCTCACACTTCAATAATGTTTCACAAAGAGATGATATTTGCCTGCCAACTCCAAAGTCAGGTATTGCACAATATGGTGTCATTGGGAAAAGTTTCCAATGCCTGAGTTGGGGAGAAGCTGCACCTAAACCATCCTTGCCACATGTGCCCGAGCCCTGTAAGAACCCAAAGCTTCAGGCAGAGCCACCTGTGGTTGCACTTCTGGACATGTTCAAGCCATGCCTTTCTGAGCTGATGATCTACATAATCCTTTCCTGGCAAAACCCCTTTAGAGATTGGGAGGAGTGACATGCAAATGTTACTGTCACCCACCATGTTGTAGAGTAGCATGTTAGTTGAAGAGTCTGCTTGCCACCTAATGTCAGGGGAATGACTGCGTGGAGAAGGGGGTTCCTCCAGCAAGTAGGTGTGGAGGTGATCCAGCATCTGTGCCTCCTACTTCTGAAACCACTTTCTTAATGATGCACCTGTATGAAGGCAAAGGGGTATCCATGAAAGGATACCTTCCACCTCATTTAGACATTCAAGTTATACAGAGGTGTGTGCAATGGGCGATTATGAGATAACAGAGTGTTAATTATGGTTTTCTTTGGTGTCTACTGGGGTGTTGTATCATGTTTTTGCAGATCTACTTAGTGCCCTCAGGCTCAGATTGTATGTCCCCTTCCCAGGGGATCTCCTGTTGTCCATGCAGTGGCTTAGAGCTTGCTCTGATGCCCCACCAGAGCCCTAAGTTTCTGTTGAAAGTTGAGGATGTATTTGAATGTTTTTCCTTGATGGTGCATGCATTATCTGACTCCTTAGTGCAGTTTATGCTCCAGAACAGGCTATTTTTCCAAACCCAGCATTTCTTTTGGGGAGAATGTTGCTTGGTTTTAGTTTTGTTGTTTCACTTCTTATGAAAGATCAAGTGTGGAATATATAATTTATATGAAGTAGAACAGATGTGGTTCTCCTCTCTACTTCCAACACTTTTGCTTTTCTTTATTGAATATACAGTTAATTACCAATATGGCATCTAAGCGTAAGTTAAGAGTTTCTTAGCCCTAACACATACTGTTCTAATGATGGCTGTTGTTGTCCTTGACAGAATCCCTAAATGGATCTTGGAAGGAAGGAGGATTTGTGCCTTCTAGTACCAGCAGCAGTGGATACTGGAGCTGGAATGCTCCCAGTGACCAGTCCAACCCATCCACCCCATCTCCACCTCTGTCAGCTGATAGCTTCAAAGCTTTTCGGACACCTTCCCAGACAGATGATGGTATTGACGAAGCCGAAACAAGCAACCTTCTCTTTGATGAACCCATTCCTAGGAAGAGAAAGGTAAGCCTCATATTAAATTCCATACCCATGGGCAGGTAGGGTGTTGGCAGACTTATTTTGCTGTGAGAAGGGAACCAGTCACCCTAACAACTCTGTATTTGTGTCCCTCATGGCATCCAGTTAGTGTAGATACTTGATTTAGTCACTCCATCTTATTCAGCCTTGTCACCTTCTGCACACATGGTGCCATCAATACCACATACTTGCTGGCAGATGGTGAGGTTGTACAGATGGATCCTCCTGTTCAGAAAACACTAGAGTGATTTCCAGGTATTGCCTCTGGCCATCCAAGGGATTTCTGTCCTGTTTTGGCAAATTCTTTGTATGCAGGATGCAACAGGCAGCCTTTACATGTTAATGTTATCACAAAAACGGGATATGGCCTTAATATTTCTTGTTCCCTGGACGTGCTGTTTGTCTGATAGCATGTCAGATACCTTAATACTGTGAAGCTTCCTCTGCACAAATGTATGGAGTGGAAAAAGGAAAGAGGTCAAACCTGACGGCTTTTGATACTGGTCAAGTTTATCCTTGGTAGGAGTGCAAAAGCAGACTAAATAAACCACAGCATAAAAAAAGGCCAAAACTAACCCCAAAAAGAACTGTTCTGCTAGCAAGCAAGCTTCTCTCAAAGAAAAAGAAAACAAAAAGATGGCACTAGTCCAAGTTTCCTTCCCTCCCAACACAACAGGACAGATTTTACATAGCAAGATGCAAAAGGGCTTTTTGTAAGGAGATAAAGCAGAGAATTTATTCTCCTTAGTGACTGTTTTTGGCTCAGTCTGAGGCAGTTAATTGCTTCATCACCAACAGGAAGAAGTTTTAGTGATTGTTTAAACCTGTTCGGATTCATCCTTCTGCTCCAGAAGTTGCTTGTTTGCTGACCCACAGTGTTCTGCCCTTGTCTGTGGAAGAGGGGTGGGAAATGTTTGTATTCCTTGCTAAAGAGGAAAAAAAACTCTTTTGGAGGACATTTTCTTATAATTAATTATAAGTTAGAGCTGATTGTTAAACTAAAGAGATGATTCTGGGGGGTGTTGAGACAGGAGGAGTAGGAATGCAGAAGTGTGCCGGTTTGCCTCATACTTCTCAGTTAAAAGTTCAGCTTGCTAGCATCACTTACTGCTCAGCTGTGATGAGACAGATGGGTTTGCAGCTGCCATCTTTATTGTTTTCTAAGTTGTCTTATAATATTTCTATTTATGTCGCCACCACAGATCTTTTACACTATCTGTTCTGGTTGGCAGGGATTTTGCTCTGTGTGCAAAAGTTTGAATTAGATAAATAATGACATTACCTGCCAAACTTTGTTTTATAAATGAACTGTGTTTCCTGCAGGTTTTTTTATTCTGGCCCCAGCATGGTACTTCATCTGAGTACAGCTTTGCACCTTTAGAAGCTGAAATAAAAATGTTCAGGTTATTTCTTCTTCAGGGCTGCAAAAATCATCAGGAGTAAAACTGGAAATAGAGCAATTGATAACCTCACTTTTCCTCATTAAAGTTTCTTCCATTTCATGTTTGGAAAATGTTGTGTTTGCAGGCACTTCCCGTGAAGAAATTCGTTTGCTTGGAAGTTTCCACTAATGTAGTTGTTCCTCACCAAAGCATTTGTGTTCCAGTGTTTTCTTAAATAAAACCTTAAGCCGGTTTAGGCAATTTTTGGACTAGTCAGAAATGAAAGCATGGTTTATGTTCTGTATTTCTACTGAGTGAGATTTCGTTTGGTTACATTAAAATACATGGGGTTTTGCAGACTCGTAGCACTGACAGTAAAACCAGAAACACAGTGCAGCTAGGAGACAGGCTTTGCCTTCAAACTGGAGATGGATGTTAAGCTGTTCTGTGTTCATAAAGATGCACATGGTGTTCACAAAGTGATATGGGAATTCTCAAGATGTAAATGATAAGCATAGTCTTCATCTTGTCCCTGTGGCTGGTGGTTCATTGTAAGGTTTTGAGATGATGATAGTATTTAGTATCATATTATAAAAGTAAGAAATGTATTTATGAAGATTGCTGGATATATTATATTTAGGAAAAAAAAAAAAGAGTCCTGTATCTATTTGAATGACACTTGTATTGTTAGATTAAAAAATTACAGAGGGGATTTACGTGTAACTTACTCCAGAGTAGAAGGTTTTCATACAAACAGTATGATCAGGTGCCTCAAATCTTAAAGCCTTTAGCGTCCGTACTTCCAAAGAGATGTTAGACTGCCAGGAAACAATGAGAACATGCTGCTACAGTCAGCTTAAAGTCCATCAGCTGAGATTTGTTAGAATTATTTTCTTACCATCATCTTTCTAGCAAATGCTGAAACTACCGTGCGGTTCCAATGGTCCAAAGTATCCAAACTGAAAAACTTTTGTTCAAGACACAGTGAAGCCATGTATTTAACTCTTCAGGATGTGCTTGTTCTCTCCTTGTTTTTCTCAATTGAGCATTATATGAAAATGTTCATTTAATCTTACATGTAACTAAAAGTATAAGACAGTAATACAATATTTTGAAGCTCTTCCTCTTTTTTCTTTAATAATGTGTTCTGTAATAATAGAGAAAATTATTTTTGAGGAGTAAAAATTATTATATATTTTCTTAAAATTCATAAAGTAGGTTTGATTTTGTGGTAGAAGTAGCTTTAAAAAAAATCTGTACAGTTCTGCAACATCTCTGTTGTTTGTTACCACATACTGGGCTTTAAATTGAGACTGGTTTTCTCTAGAGTCCTCAAAATATTGGAGATGGGGCTGCTTACATCCTTGTTGGCTGTGCTCTGAATCAGTGATAACTCGGTTTAGGCCAATGAAGTTATATTAAATAATATGAGAAGAATATTAAAATTACATTATACATGTATTCTGTTTAAAATGTTGAACACTGCCAGATGGCTTCTCATTCTCTTGTCCAAGTAAAGGTCACAGCAGCTTCTGAATGATATCAGAGCAGGTTTTGCCAACTCATGGGTGAATATTGTCACAGCAGAAGCTACAGTTTCCTGGCACAGTATTTTTTACGTCTTGCAAAATTCACAAGCAGAAATATTCATAAGAGTTTGCTTTAGGAAGGTCTTAATTTAAGAAGATGCTTTGCATGAAGTGAGACGTCCTCATCAGCTGTTCTTTGAAAGGCTCCAAGGAAGTGTTGGAAGTTTTTATATCATCTGCCTCCTTTAGTGGGAAGACAGAAACTGGAACTTGCAAATCAAAACGCTGTGCCAAAGAGTAGAGAGAGCTGAAGTTTTCTCACAAGCTGCTCCTGCAGCTTTTCACTGGGATTCTGCTGAGTTCAGTAGGATGAACAGAGACTCTTACATCATTACAGATTTGGAATTAGGGACTCTGAACCTTCACAGTGTTTTGTAACTGTGTATCCGTTTGGGGTGGGTTTGGGTTCTGTTCTATATTCCATACAACTAACGTTGCTTTACTCGTAATTTTCAGAACTCCATGAAGGTGATGTTCAAATGCCTGTGGAAAAACTGCGGGAAGGTACTGAGCACAGCTGCAGGGATTCAGAAACACATACGGACCATTCACCTTGGGTAAGAAAGCAGTCTCTTCAGAAAGATTTGATACAGAAGGGGAGAAGTCGCACTTGGCTGGGGAGATGATCTAGACTGCCCTTGGCTATTCTGTCTCAGATCCCTAGGTTCCTGAGGAAATTGTGGAGTAGTGCATCACGGTGAGCAAGAGCTTATTCTAAAGCGAGGCACTTTCTTTCCTGAACTTTTGTGGCCTTTGCTAGATCACATACAGCTCTAAGTCACTGCACTGCCTTAATAATGGCCGCACAACTCAGTGGCATTTACTGTGTATCAAGTGCACCTCTCTGCACGTCATGTCCAGGCTGATGTGGTGTGAAAAACAGCAAGTTTCAGGGTCTTGCACTAATACTTTCCAGTCTTGTTTCACATCAGATCAGGTGCTTGAGCTAGTTCTGGGTCAAATACTGAAAAAAACCTCCAACCAAGCCACCTAAGAAACACAAGGAAAAGAAACTGAATTGCTATTCTCTGTGTGTGTTACTTGTACTAGGCACAAAAGCAGACAACTCTTATATGACACAAGCTTGTTTCAGAGCTTTAGTTTGCAACTGAAATCTCCAGTGCAGTTTGCTGAGTGACCTAGCTGTCTCATCTATATTTACAGTGGGGATTCATGGTCTTCAGCTGTTAGGTATGTGTAAATGCATCTCTGTTGTGTAGTCTGTTACACAGTGCTTACAACTTAAAGTGACCATGAGGAAGTAGTCTGGTGCAGAGCTCAGGAGAGTCTTGCAAAGGGCATAGTAATTGCTGATGTGATCTGAAGAGTGAAGTAATTAAAAACACAAAATGTCTCTCAAAATGGCGTTATGGGTGTTGCTTTGTCCTGTGTATTATGGGGAGAGCCTTTTTTGGGCACAGAATATGGAGAAGTAAACAGCAGAACTTCTCTGGAATTTAGTTTGTAACTGCCTGAAAGAGGAGTTTTGGTGAATGTGACTGCAGTTTGATGTATGGTACTTCTGGTTGAGGCTTTCAAATTGGTGAACACGTGCTCTCTCAACAAGTTCTGCTGGGTAAGGTGGTGAGAGGACCACAGACAGAGGTATCGGAGTAAGCAGGCTGAACAAATGGTTAGGCGCTGATTTTGTGGTGCATGCCTGGAAAAGGAGAGGCCCAGTGTTTAGCCATGATATGGACATGCAGCTTGGAGGATTTTTAGGGCTCTCAGATTTCCCATATGGAAGATTCAGGAGAAAATACAGATGTATGAGCTGTGAGTTACCTCTGTATAGCCGGTGGATTATTAATGTGCTAGGAGAGTGGTTTGTTTTGAACTTCAAAATTTACATGTAGCCTACTGGGAGCTATTGCTTCTAGCACTTGCACTCAAATACACAGCAGATAGTGCCAGGGATGCAGGGGCAATTAAACCTTTTGCATTTCCTCCGTCAGTAATTCTGCTTCTGGAGAGCAGGACCAGAAAGTCTTGCGCTGGCAAGTAAACCGATATATGTCCCTTTTCTGCCTGTGTCTGAAGGAGTTGCATGGTGAGACTGCTAGCAGCTTCTTCTGTTATGCCAGGAAGGTTATGGTGAACCACAGCCATGACTATATGTGGTTTAATTAAGTAACCTATGATAAGGTTACATACTGTTTGCTATAACATTAGTGAAATATATCTTGTCCATGTTTTTTATCTTTTCCTGTCCTTCTGTGACTGCTTGGTCTTTCTGAAGTCAAAGTACACTGAGATTCTTGTTAACTTCGATAGTTAGGAATGAGAAGCTGATACTCAAGCTGAAGCTTAGAAGTTAAACATCTGCTTCAAGGTCAAAAAGTTAGTCATGAAGAACACAGAGGGGAAAAAATCTAATTCTTCTTTCCCTTCAGACGAGATGATTTTCTCCTCCTCTTCCCCTTTCCTGCAGTCAGATTGCTGATAAAGTAGGTAGTGTTGAAACTGGGAATAGTAATTTATTGCCAGTATGAATATATTTGCTCATGTATCTAGATCTTAAAATTTACCCTTTGGTTCTTGCTTTCATTTAATCAGTCTTTCATTCTTTGTCTTGATACAGACGTGTAGGAGAGTCTGACTACAGTGATGGAGAGGAGGATTTTTACTACACAGAAATCAGGCTCAATACAGACTCAGTAGCTGATGGCTTAAGCAGTCTTTCCCCAGTCTCTCCATCTTTAGCATCTCCTCCTGCCTTTCCCACCCAAGATGCAATCCGTCCCGAAACTTCCTGTGCCAAAACCGAGACTAAATTGATGACACCTCTGAGCCGCTCAGCTCCTACCAACCTCTACCTCGTACACACGGACCATGCTTACCAGGTAATGGCAGTGAGAACGAACTCAGCTGATTACACTAATGCCATTAATGCATGAAGAAATGTCAGATCACAGTGTTTGGAATTTAAAAAGCCAAGTCTAGTTTTAGGTCAAAAATTTGAAAGGTTGAAAGGTTTTTGGGGCAGTTCAAGAGGTTTGTCTCATTTAAATTTAGATGTCTGCTTCTGAGCTAGTTGTTTGTGCTCCCACCATAGCCAGTGGGTATGGGGGTGCTATTTATCCAGCCACACTCAGATGCATACTTAAGGCTGAGAAGAGCTGCTCTGTGTATGTCATTGCGTACCTCAGTTAATTCTTCACTGACGATAAGGAGAGCCCAAGGTGACGTGCTCAGATGTGGTGTCCTGCATTGTAAAATGTCTCAGTCAGCTGAATCCCTCCCTGAGTCTTCATTTCAGCTCTGCTTGTACTGTTGGCAAGTACCCAAGTGATGCCAGGAAATTAGTTTCCTTTATTTGTACAGTGTGAAATGTCAGTTTTCATATGTGAAGCAGGGCAGGATGAATGAAAAGGCATATATGGTATCCTCCTACTCTTAGAGCTAATGCTTTGCAAATGGCAAAAATCCAATCAGATTCAAAACCTGTTATTCCCAAAACTTCCAAGTTCAGACAGAAAACATTAATTTTAAAAGTGCACTAAAACCTGACATGTTTTCATCTGGATACCATATGAGAAAAGACAAATAAAGGCTTTGAAGTAGTGGGGTCTGTGACCTGTGTATGCACTGGAGAACTGGACTCTGTTAAATATATCAGAAGGACTAATTCTTTATATACAGCATTGTACAGTTGAAACCTTTTTGTTGTGTGTCTGAAGCAGACTCACTAAAAAAGGCACCACAGAGAGGGAACCACACAGAACACTCAGGGTTGTTTCAGGCTCTCTTGCATGGCAGAAAGCATGGGTAGAAGCTTGGCATCTCAGGTGGGAGCTACATGAGGTATCACATCAACCTGGGGACTGATCAAGCCAGCTAGGAGAAAGACTTTAAGTCTGCCTTAAGCCCTGCAAGTCTAAGCTGCTGAGAAGAGTCTTACTTTATTTGGGATGTGCAGTAGCAACAGTCTCCCCTGCAACTTGGAGGCTCACTTGATTCTTTTTTATAAGCACCCTTTGAGTAAAGCACTTGTGTAAGGAAATTGTAGTTCAAATAGGACTTAATGGACTAGAAGAGAAGGTGATAACAGCGTCTTTCATACCACCACATTTCCCGCAGTTTGCTTGCTGGGGTGAACCATGTGCAGAATTTCAAAACTTTTTTTTACTTCTTGTATTATCCGTATCAAACCTGAAAATATCAAATGGGAATGTAGTGGTGAAGGTCACATCTCATGGGAATGAGAGCATGAAAGTGGCGATTACTTCATTGGGAGTGAAAAGGCAAAATTCACAGCTCAATGAACTCAAATAAAGGAGGCTGAATAATGTTAACAGGAATCCCAGTATTCCTGTTAAAAAAGGGGAAAAAAAAAATGCAGAACCTGAAGCTGGGTCACAAGCATCCAAACCAGATCTGTTAACTGCTGTTTGCTGTACGACATGAGAATGTCCTATCTCTAGTAAGAAGTATAAAGGGAAAGCGAGCAGGCATGTCCTGACTCTCTTCTCTGACCCACTTCTATGGAGGAGGAAGGATTAATGAAGAAAATGTGGAAAGTACAGCAAATGAGGTGAACTGCAATGGAGGAACCCCAAAGAAAGATTATGCGAGAACAGTAACATCTTCTTTGAACAAGGTAGCTTTGTAAACAATGAGGCAGTACAGAAGAACAAATCCCTGTGGATTTGAGGAGAGCATTTTATCTTACAACATCTAAGCAGTATTTTTTAGGGTAGAGATTAAATGTAGTGTTGGGGAAACAGCTGGGGAGTCAGGGAGAACAGCAGTGAGTTATTTTGAAGGAGCTATTGAATGTTATTAGTGGAGCTGAATAAAAAGCTGTTTTGGTGCCTGATCTCATTTTCATTAAATCAACTTCTGAGACATCAACAGTACAAAGATATGTATATATTATGCTTACATGACTGGGTGATCTTAACATTAGGGTTTTGATGCAATTTAATGGCAGAACATGAAACCCCACCTGGAGTACTGCTTTCAGCTCTGGGGCCCCCAGTAGAAGAAGG
This sequence comes from Neopsephotus bourkii, assembly GCF_033783945.1. NCBI lineage: Eukaryota > Metazoa > Chordata > Aves > Psittaciformes > Psittacidae > Neopsephotus > Neopsephotus bourkii. The sequence goes on along the minus strand of NW_026902293.1, from coordinate 12,191,880 downwards.
ATGTGGACCTGTCAAAGAAGGTCCAGAGGAGGCCATGAAGATGATCGGAGAGCTCTAGCACCTCTGCTGTGGCCACTGACAGAGTTGTGCTTGTTCAGCTTGGAGAAGAAAAGGCTCTGGAGAGACCTTACAGCTGCCTTCCAGTACCTGAATGAGGTCTACAGAAAATCTGGAGGGGGACTTTTTACAATGGTGTATAGTGATAGGACAAGGGGGAATGGCTTTAAACTGGAAGAGTGTAGGTCTAGATCAGATACAAGGAAGAAATTCTTTACTGTGAGGGTGGTGGGGCACTGGAATTGTAACTGCCCCATCTCTGAAAGTTGTTGGCCAAGTTGGATGAAGCTTTGAGCAACCTGCTCTGGTGGAAGGTGTCACTGCCCATGGCTGGAGTGTTGGAACTAGATGATTTTTAAGGTCCCTTCCAACCTAAGCTGTTCTATGATTCTGTGATAATGAGATTTTCTGCTATAAACTGTGGTGGTTAGAAAATGATGTGAGGAGGAAACTGATGTTCATTAATCAAGCACAGAATGACCATGAGCCCACAACAATAGAGCTATGGCAGAGAAAAAAAAAAAGTTGCCAGCTTTCTTGGGTTAGAAATACGTGGGAGAGACAGGGAATTTTAATATTGTTGTACAAGACCCCTGAGATAACTTCAGCTGAGATCTTGAGTAGAGTGCTGGTCAATCAAGCTGAAGGCTGATAGGTTCCTATTACAAGAGGTAGAAGAAAGGTGATCGGAGTGAAGATGAGGTCAGGGAGGACACAGAGCACTTCTCCATCCCTGGGACTGACAGTTCAGGAACAGAAGCGGGGAGGACAGGAGGGGATTGCTGCCTGGGAAGAAAGTGGGAGGTTAAACATGAGAGGGAAGGGGAGGAGCATGTGCTATTTCAGATATAAGAGCAGTGCTGGCACAAATAAATATAAATTATCTATGAATATATTTTGATAGGAAATCAAACTGAGGTCTCTAAGCAAAGAGAGATCATGATGTAGAAACTCTTCAGTCCATTGTAATGTTATGGCTGCTTACCTTTTAAAAGAGATTGTTCAAAGTTGTTAGCTTGAAAAACATGACTCTGCTTGGTGACCAAGGACGTGCATCTGGGAAACAAATGAAGATGGTGACTGACTGTCCAAATCTGATCATGTCTGAGGTAGATATTTAAGCACAGATCAAAAGGTTTGAGCACCATGGCATTTTAGGAAACAAATGATGACAGTTTTGAACTTCTTGACGTGTCATTATGAAACTAGTTCCCGTACATGTTGAATTTTGCTACAGAGGAACTACAGCTGGGCTCTTCCAGCATCTAGAGTTTCCCTTGCAGGTCTTATTCAGATAGGTGAGGGAGTCACTTTGCTGATCACAGCTTTGAGCTGACATCCCATAGGATGCTGAGCAGAGGCAGTGCCACCTCGCTGTCCACCAAGCACCCTCCAGTTTTTTCTGGTGGGAGCGCTGTGGTCAGTCACTCCTTCCCATTTGATCAAGGTTGTGATGCAGTGCTGATGCGCTACTGGTACCATTTGGAGTTGCCAGATTTTTCTTGATGCCTTTCAGCAGGGTTTTTATGTATTATGGAGCTCAGTTGATGTTTGTTCCACGTGTCTGTGTGGATTCTTTTGGAGATGCCAGCTGGCTCAGCAGCCTGCAGCATCACTGCCATAGACCATCCAGTGGTCTTGGTTTTCTCTGCCTCAGCACTTGTTTACTCTGAAGATTATCTTTAATGGGCACTAGGAGGCTGTAGTTTGTCATCACTCCTCGCTGCCTGGTGGTGGCTCAGGGAAGCACTCTTCCCTGAAGTGGTGAGATAATTTCAGCAGCCCCAAACACAAACACTTCTTAAGTGCATTGCATTATTTTCAAGCACAGGCAACCTGAAGGCAGAAGTAAAACTCATTTTTAATAGTGGGTTCTTTGGAAGTTTAAAGCAAGGAGCCTTTTCTGTGGTGACAGCTTGAAATTCAAGAGTCAAAGGGAGGCAGTGTTTATGGTGGCTGCTCATGCTACTGCTGCCCCTACCCAGGGTAACTGCAAAGGTATTAATTTTCTGACTCTGTAGATTAAATGGGATTCAGAAATAGGTAGGGAAGAATTCCTGAGGGCTCACAGCCCAGTGAGAAAACCAGAGGGAAGGCCCAAGATGAAAGATGCTCAGCGGTCTGAGCACCCCAGATGGGAAGGACATAATTGTTCAAGGGGCCCAGGCATCCGTCAAATATTTACTTTAGCTTAGTTGTGTAAGAGCTGTTTTCTGAATCCCAAGGGTGATTTTTAGCTCTCTGTTTCTAATAGGAAAGACTGTTTTAATTGAGATGATTCTTAATAGCATTTATCTGATAAACGAGCACTTAAACGATCATTACCCCTGTTGTCCAGAAAGCCTCACTATCCAGCCTTCCGTTTAAACCAGCTGCCATCAGTTTAAACCCTGCCTTGTTTATTGCTGCTACAGGGCATTATTTTAAGTTATTTGTATATGATGTTTGATTTTGAAAGGGTTTTCATCAGATCAGGCTTTAAAGGGTTGTGCGTGGGTTCTTCTGAGAGCTATCGTGTTTCTGTACAAAAAGTTTTAAGATGTAATTATGTCCTTTCCTTACTGGCTTGTCCATGATTTTCCCTCAGAAGGGTAAAATGCTTGTTGCCATGCAGGTTTTTTCTGCCTTGAAAAGTCTCTTGTAGATTTACAGGTTCAAGGAGCAAAAGACCCCTTGAAATGCTTTGGGAGAGGAACGGTTCTTCTTACTGGAATAATATTCTCTTTCCACACAGGCAACTCCTCCAGTGAACATTCCAGGGTCAGCAAAATTCACTCCCAATGGCAGTAGCTTTAGCATCTCTTGGCAGTCGCCTCCAGTTACCTTCACCGGCATTCCAGTAAGTGAATGACAGAAAAAGAAAGAAATTAAAAAGAATAAGTTTTTTAACTTTGTTTTGTTTCACAGTGCCTCATGATAAAAGTAAACTTGACATAGCAGATACGAAAAAGAAACCAATTAAATATATTTGGGTGTCTGCAAACAGAGAATTGGATATATGGTATCTATTCTTTTAACAATATGTTGACAAAAGAACATTGTGGTAGGGGCAGAGCCTGGCACTATGTGTTCCTTTTTGTGCCACTAAGTTTCCTTACAAAACTAGATGTAAAGTCAGCAAAGTGATGGTTATGTTAACAGGCCAACTGTATTCAAGCAGTAGAGCTGTTACCTCAAGGAACTCTTGACAATGAAGCTTATTTGAAAGGCAACTGAAAGAATAAGAAGAAATACAAAGTCTGATTCTAGGAAGCTACATATATATAGACCCTATTGATAGCAGAAAATTATTGTTTTGTACAGAATATAGGTTCAGTTCATACTGCATTTTTATATTAATATGTATTGCAGTTTGACAGCTTCCTAATGCAGATGTATTAGATGCATGTATTAGAGGTAAAGTCAGCTCTGACCCTTTTTTAAATTCAAAAAAGTTGGTGTACAAAGCCTCATTTCATAACTGGGACTGCAGAAATACGTTTGCTTGTCCCAAACATAATGCAATATAGGTGTGTATACTGTAGGGGGAGTTAGAAACCTTTATGGAGAGTTCAAAGGGATTGGGCCTTCTAGTGCCTAGCATGTGAATACTGAAAGTAAATGTAAATCACTATGAGTAGTGGAAGATCTTCTGTATAATGAGTAGAAATAAATATTAATGTAATGTATCCTAATTCTTATTGGAAAGCATTTTTCAGTATAAATTGATACTCTGTAATCAAAAACTTTTTTGCTATCGTAACATCTCATTTACTATTACACTTCATGAATTTCTGAATTTCTAAAGTGTGATATATAAAGCACATTGCTCATCTAGAGAACCATATAGCTTTTTTAATCCTGACAGTGACTATTAGGCATGACGATAGGAGATGCTATTTCCCTCCCTTCTCTTCACCAAGTAAATCTCCAAAGCTTCTTACTGTCAGCTTTTGGCAAACCTTGGAGATTTTCTGCAGAGGCTGTGGCACCCTGCAGGGCTGATAAAAAATGACAGTGGCTGAATCAATTACATTGCACTCTGCCAATGAATATTTATTCAATTCCATCAAGGAGCAACTAACACTGAAAGACATCACGCTGGCAGCAATTTCAGCAAGGGTGCCTTGACAGAGCGTGCTATCCATAAAGTTCCTTGAGAATTTGATTTCACAACAGTGGGGTTGATACAGAGCAATTACGAAGCTGGCTCCTTCTGTGGAGTAGCAGAAATTGGTACCAGGAGTGTTGAGAATCTAAAAACGCAATTAGCCACATTGTAAATCAGACTCTTAAGAGGACAGGATTAGACAATTACGTGTTCAGTTTACTTGTTCAAGCAACAACTTTGGTCTGTGGCTGTAGAGTTGAGAGTTTTCAAAAGAATTCAAGAAATGCCAAATCACTCTCTGAGAACTGTATGGAGATGCCAATGATTTAAGTACAATTTCAGAATAATCCCAGTACAAAAGCCTGGGGAAGCAGTGGTGATGGCAGCATTATAAACCACTCAAGGAACCTATGAACTGCCTTTATATCTCTTGTGTAACAACATTTATAGGCTGTTTAGCAAAAAAAAGGGGAAGAAGAAAAAAGCCTTCTAGGTTGGCACACACTTGACTCTTCTGTCATCAGTGAGATTATTTATGATTACTAAAACTTGCCTGCAGTGAAGAATCACGTGCAGTATGTGAAGGTGCAAATGCAAGGTGATGTTAAATAACTGTACATTAACTGAAAGTTTTGTTTTTCTTGTTTCAGAGTAGATTTTATATTGCTTTATAAAAAAAAGGGCTCTCTCAATTCCCACCCTTACTACTTTAGGAAAGCTATAGTTCAGAGGACTTCTTCCTTCTCTTACGAGGTTCATTTAAGCCTAGACCATGTGAAAGAGCCAGCATACTATAAACTCATGCAGTTATGTACGTATGTTGTCCCTGAGATTAGATGCACGTCTGTAGCACCCAAAGGAACTTCAGAGAGTAAGTCTAAACTGTTACTTTTTGCCTGACCCTTAATATTTATTCAAGCAGTTTCCTACAATGCCTTTGGGACACTTTTTTGGCCTGGACAAACCACTGAGGAGTAACGGATTAGTTACAGATTTGCAAAAGTGCATAGGTCTACACATTTCTTGATGTTACTGATGATACAGGAATGGGGCCATTCTGTCCTTGATTCCTGAGAAGGCTGTTGCTTCCTGGTTTTGAACAGGCTTCTTTCTAGACCTCTGTGTCAGAAGCTGAGTCCACAAGAGAGACAAAATGGTCTTCTTTTGTGATTGGAGTTTTTTCACACCTACCGTAGGTGTCTTCCCATTCATTTCAATGACACTAACCACTCTCGCCATAGGCATTTATCTAGAAGTCTTGTAGTCATAAAGGAGGAGAATAAGGGGAGCCTCCAAAGTCCTTAAGCTTTGTGCTCTGAATCATGCATAAGTTAGATTCCCAAGGCAAATGGAAAACACCCTTTTTCTTACCATTTTCCCAAGATAACTTTGAAGGTGCAAGAGAAGGTTGAACGTTGGCACAGCTGAGTTGTTGTTGGGTGTACTTCTCTGAAGCAGTAAGGACAAGTTCATGTTTACTGTATCACTTGAGACTGAACTAGAAGAAAAAATACAGCACAGCATGGAGATATACAAGAAGGGTGAATTAAATGATGTGAGTGGGATGAGCGGCAGTGGATTCTGTATCTCTTGGTACTGGAGGAGTTAACCACCATATAGTTCCACTTTTATGTCATGTAGGATGGAAGTTGTCTTGAATGCCAGTGTGATCTCTGCTGTGTGATACTGTTTTACATGCCCATAAGACCCAAAAAGGTAGAACAGGAGAGATCTTTAAGTTTGATAATCTGATGTTTATAGATCACAAGTCTTCTCTGTAAGCACAGTTTCCCCGAGGAGATGTAACTGGAAACTCCAGGTCCTTGCTTCAAACAGACACTTTCATTCCACATTAATTCTCTGTGTTAGACAACACTTCAAATGTGAAAAGCCTCCGAGGGCAAAGGTTGTCTTCTCACACCCTCCTCTTAATCTGCTCTGCTGTCACCTATAAAGGAGTACAACTGCCTGGTAATGTTTAGACCTGCTGCAGAGTATATCAGAATGCACTACAGCTCAACTTCAGTGCAGTTTAGCTGCCTTGGCATGCCAATCTGTGCAAACCATTGTGCAGAAACCCTCTCTGGAGCATGAGAGAGGAGGCACAGTGTGCATGCTACGATTACTGCTCAATCCTGTTCTGTGTTTGGAGGCTTTCAGGGTAATTGGTTATAACATAGGAGGCCATCAGATTACTTTTTTCTTCAGTGATAACCAAGGAATATACTGAGTATCGGTTAGTAGTGGTAGATATATAAAAAACCTGGAAGAATTGACTGAATGTCTCTGGTTGCTGGTAATGACTAGAAAACCGCACGGTATGGTAAATGGCGAAGACTAGAAAAGTGTAATTGCTTTGCATTTTGTCTTCAGTATTTCAGTCGTTCTTCAGTAAAACAAGAGAAGAAGTTGATAAAAGGTAGAGGAAAAAAGCAGTAGACAACAAGCTGCCCTCAACATTTTGGAGTGATAGGACAGAAGGAGCTGGTGTGGTCTCTGCATGTACAAAACATGACTGATGGTAAGCAGGCAGAGGCAGAAAGTACATTTCTTTCAAGTTTTGGAGATATATTTCATATATCAGTAATGGTCTAAACTAGTTCAGTGTGAGCTGCACATGGAGTTGCAGCAGAAATTTCTGTAGTTACCAGCCAAGAGTAAAAGTTGAAAGAGTGTCCACCCTCCGTTAGGAGTACTAGCTTTTTGCTGCTGTGGAGCAGCTATAAAATAGGCTTTACATCAAGGATCAAAGCACATTCAGTAACTCTCTTGAAGTCAGGTCAGTTCTCATTCTTCCAGCTACTGTGAGACTTCAAAAGGGCAGGAGTGAAGTCACAGCAATGCAGGGAACTCTTGACAGTATCTGCAGCTGTGGCTGCAGGAGGCAGTGACTCCACGCACCAGATGCCCAAATGAAGCTTTTTGTTCTGTACACAACAAAAAATGAGTGTTCATAAATTTTTCTGGTGCTTTAGATGTGGCCTTTACCCAGGAGCAAAATAAGACCCTGGCAGTAAATAATTCGGGAATTATTTAAGGTCAAGTTTTATGCTATGTGATTACTCGAATAATGCTGCCAACCCCCAGGCTCATGCAGGAGGCTTATTTGGAAAGTCTCAGAGGACCAAGCTACGCCCTTTGCTCAGGAGCATTGACAAAGGAGGACAGATACCTGCTGAGGAGGTTCACAGTGCACAGTAAAGGAAATAATGCAGTACGTGTTGCTAGCAGGCTTGATCAGAAGGGCTGCCTTGTGCTCCCATTAAAACCTTGAGGGCCACATTGTAACTGCCCTGCAGCAAATCCTCTTCCCCAAGGCTGTCTGCACAAAGAGCGACAATTCACAGACAGGAGAAACACGTGAAATCCCCTTATGTCACAAGGGGTTATTGGTATTGATCTCAGCACAGGGTGGAGTTTATTCTTCCATTTATTTTCTCGGCTTAAATTGGAGCAAGTTTTCGTAAGAGCTGTTTGGAGTTCTTAAATAAGAATTAATATATTATTTTCCATATTGACAAGACCTGCAGTGATGCTGATGTATATTCTGGTTTGCTCTGCTAGGATGACTGGTAGAACAGGAAAACAAAATGGAGCTAATATAATGTACCTAGTGCTAAATGAACATCTTTCTCAATAGGCCTACAAGAAGTTATGTGTGTATGTTATATAATGACCTCTCCTGGGTATCCTTGCCACTATGCATCATGAATTGCCTTTCCTGGGAAAAGTGTTGATACTGCATTCATACGTTTACGTTCTTCGTAAGAGCTTCTTCGTTTGTATTGACAGGTCTCACCAACTCATAATCGTCCTGCAGGGAGTGGAGAGCAGAAACAGTCCCACACAGTTCTTTCATCGCCGCCTAGAGTAGCATTTGGCTTGAGGTATGGCACCATTAGCTCCTGCTGACAGACCAGCAGCCTCAGAACCCGAAAGGCATTTAGTAAATAAGATGTCAATGGCCAAAGAAACAGAAAACCTCACCACCAACTGTGATTGCAGTTGTTGGGCAGTTCATTACTAGAACACTTCAGAGTTAAGCGTTCTGGACCTGTTTTGCTTTTCATTACCATCAGAGGTAAAGTTCAGGGGAAAAATGAGTTGTTGCGAAATGAAAGAGGCAGACTGTGGAGCACAACTGCAGGCCTTATGCCAGCATGTCTGGAGTTCAGTTGCAGATCTAAATTGCCCTGCAAAGAAATGCTGCCCAGCTTCACTGCTCCAACTGAAGCATCCTGGGTTGCATTATGTGGCTTTCCTTTTTTCTCCTGAAAGGCTAGGCTGTCATGTATTCATCACCATTCAGTCAGTCTGGTATTTGGCTTCAGTTGAATTATAAGAAATCATATCTTATAGTAAATCAGATCAAAGCGGAGCCTCTTATACCTTGTCTTCCTAGACATAAGCTACATTCACTTCCATTAAAGCTAACTGATGAGTGGAGTCTGCTTTAAAAGCATTCAAAAAGTCATATTAAGAAAATCAAACCGTGACACTGAATTTCTTACAGTAAAGAAACTATTTCTCACAGTTTTGGAGGTGACTGTACTCTAAAACAAAATAAAAGTAAGATTTAATGCTTTCTGTTTTCTTCATCACTCTCAGACCATTGCATATGCTACAAACCAAACTTAGGATCTTCCTAATTCATGGATTGTACCTATTAACGAATGTTCAGTATTCAAAAAATGTGTAGGTATGCAAGAGAGGAATCACCAGGCAATTCCCATGTGTGCCATGTCGCATGTGATATGGGTGTAAAACAATTCTGTCTGTGCAGTTACTTTTTGAAGACACCAGGACCAGTGGCACTGCTGGTGTACTTGCTGTAGCATCACTCCTCAGGTTTGCTGTCTTGCTAAGTGCTGAGTAAAAATAGGTTCCATTTTAACAGTTACTTTGATCATTTTCTAAACCTGTGAACTTTTGAGTGCAATTTTAAGATGGAAAACATGACAATTTATTACAGCTCTAAAAGCGCCTACTGTCTGCCTTGCTGACATTAGAGACAACAGAGAAGGAGCACATGTGAATGTGCTGCTAAGGAGGGCAAGGGTTAAACCTAGTTCTTGATCGCTTTGTTGGTTTTTAGTCAGTGAGCTCAGAGCAAACAATGCAGGAAGAACAGGCAAGCTTAGGAGCTCGTAGCTTTTTCCCCTCTTCTGCATAGCTGCTACCTCCTGGTAGTCAAGGTTTGCTGCTCAGAACTATGCAGAAGACTGGTAACACAGCCATACAGCAGAGGTGACTTCTGCCTGACATGGCCAGGATGTACTGTAGGATAGCTGTGTCTGCCCGTTACAGCTGGGCACTTAGCCTGGATAAAGTACCATTTATGCAGACTGGGTTTAATCTCTGGCTAAAGTCAGGGCTGTACATTCCTGGGGTCATCCCTGGTGCAGAGGAGCAGGCTCAGAGGCTGTAGAAGCCAGGTGAGGAGAAGGACTGCTCCCTCAGAGCTGTGAAGTCACGGCTGTATGTCTGTCTGCTTCCTCAGCTCCCAGCTGACTCAAAGTAAACCCAAATTCCTTTGAAGAGCTGAGGGGTTCTCTGCCTACTGCACTCCTTTGAGATTGTTGTCCTGATCTTACAGTGATAAAGCAAAGCTACAAAAGCATGTCATTAACAAGCTTCCCTTTCTCTCTGACAGGAAGCCTAGAGGGGAGGGGAAAAAGTGTCGGAAGGTCTATGGGATGGAGAACAGAGATATGTGGTGTACTGCCTGCCGATGGAAGAAGGCCTGCCAAAGGTTCATCGACTAAAGATTGAAATTGTGCCGAGGATTTTGGGATGGGGGAGGACAACAGCAGAACCAGATTGCTCAGCTGCACTGTGTCACTTCCCTTTTCCCTCCAGTGATGTGGTGTTGGGGGTTTTGTTTTTTGGGGTGTTGTTTTTTTTTTTTAAGAGCTTTGTATTTCAAAGTGAAGCACTTGTAGCCAAGGAAAAGCACTAATCAAAACCTGTGTGGAGCAATAGAGAAAAAACACAAGGCAAGCAAAACGAAGAGCATACAGCAGAAATCTGTCTAAGTATGGAAACCAGAGCAGCTATTAGTGTTTTTCTGTAAAAGAAAGGAAAAAGTTAATTTTTTGCTAACTCTATGAGCTACTTGCTCCCTAAGATCATTTTTAACCATTTCAGTCTCTGTGCCATGAACGTCTGTATTTGCTAAACTGAACACTTTTTCTTTTCCTGAAACAAAGATCTCTTTTTGAAAGCTTTCTAATAAACACTTCAGAGTCCTATAAGCTACAGTTTTCTCAGCAAAAGCTGTACTAAGACTGGAGACTGCTAAATAATTTTCCTGATACAAATGATCATGATTATATTCTATTTTTGGAAAGGGCATGTGGGGAGGAGTTGGGATTTTCATTTGCTTGTTTATGGGAGCCAAGCAAAGTCTGAATTCGCAAGAAGGACAAGCAGTGCTCCTGCAAGATTCTTAAACCAGGCACAGATCAGTGGAGTGGAACAGAGTTATTTAAGTACCAAATTGGATTTTGATACTCTAGAGGAAGAAAAGCAGCAATGGAAAGTCACCAGCAGATACTGTCACAACAAGAAGTTGAGAGAAGAAATCCAGGGATGCTTGCTTCAAACCTGTAAGAATAAAATGGGGGTCCAGTACCTTGTCTTGCCGCTCCCCTGTTCCTGAGGGAGGATGAAGAGTTGGACCAGCGCGCCTGTTGCTGCAGGAGGCCTATAAAGAACTGGTAAATGCAGCCACTAAGATTATATGTAATACCTATTCAGGGACATGATCCAGCCCAGCAGTTCTGCTCTTTGCTTCTTTTTCTCTTATTTGAGAGATTGTTGTTAAGATAAGGTTTGCTCAGCTTTTTTTTTTTTTTTACCTTATTATAGTTTCTAAGGTTTATTTGATGAAAAAAGTTGGTAGAGAAAAGAAAATGCCCCCTTTCCACAACATCATCTCAGAAATAGAAGTTCAGCAGCAAAGGATCGATGTATCTATGGTAAAAGTCCATTTCTTAACTAATCTTGATACACTAATTAACGAGTTTCTGTACTTGCAGTGCTTGGATAGATTTGGGTACTTCAGTTTCTCTGTCTGTGAAGCATTGTCTAAGATGTCTCTAAGGGGACTCAAAGTACCTAAACAGCTCTCTAAAATCTAGTCCAGAGTTGACTTGATAGCTTTATGAAGTGTGCATTGCTGCTTATGCCTATGTAAAAGCACAGAACAACAATGCAGTCATTTGGAATATACACTATGAATTCGGTAAAGTAGTACTGAGAAGTAAAATCTATAATAGGAGCTACTGAAGGTTATCATCTGATTTTCTTTGAACAAGTTAATTGGGCAATCAAATGCCTCATTTGAGCACGCTATTGCTGCAGTTATTTACAAATGGTGTGATTTACATGCACAAGTGGCAAGACACACTTGCATGCACCCAATTACTTGATTTTTTTCCCAATGTGTTCTCTTAAGTCATTAAAGAAAGAAAAATAAGACTCTGAAATCTAGTAAGACCTTGAAATATATACACATATGTGTGTATGACTATATATATCTATATGAAACTAGATGTTATGTAGTTACATATATATATATATATATATATAAATCTGGGATCAGCAGGGAGGAGAAAGATTGTTTTCTTTATAAATATGAAACCCAAGACACTAAAGGTCAGTGGGTATGCATAGCCACTGTATTATCTTCTTTAATCTTAGTAAAATGTGGGTCATGGTATTTCTTTGGATGTTGTATTTTTTTCAATTTCCTTAGTAAAATACCTCATAGTAATTCATAGTCATTTCATCTTCAAACATTGAGCTTGCTGATGGTTCTGCTTTGGTAGAACTTAGAAAATGCGGGATCTTTCCAAGATACTTCTGCCAGCTTCCCCCCGCTTCAATTTTTACAAGCACTCTGAGACTAATTATGAAGTGTTCCATAATTAATTTTACTATCGTTAGACTGACAGTATTTGCCTCTATATTTGTTGTTCCCCTCCTTTTATATTTTCCCTTTTTGCTTTGGAGGATTTTATTGGAAAATAATGTATCAGATTGTATATTGTTTCTGTAATGTCATGGCATCGTGAGCACCTTCCCGAGGGCACTGTACAAATTATTGTAATAAGATTATTCTTTATGGATTTCTGCATGGAAGAATGGTTTTGTTGCCAGACCAGACTGCCCTCTGGTACAGATTTGATACGGGTTACACAGAGGCACAAAAGCCACAAATCGTCAAAGCGCGATAGAAAGTTGGTGTTAACGAAACAGAGGACAGAAGATACTTGGTAAATCCTGCCAGGACAAAGCTCAGTTACCAGTGTTCTTACACAACGTTTAATCAGCAGTTTATATTAAATCAGTTTTGCATCTTATGGCTGTGGCATTTTGATTCAAAAGCAGGCACTTCTCCAGTTACCATGGATAGCGGTAGAGAGGCAGCGTGGCCACCTGGACCCACATGAAGCTCTCACCAGTCGCTTCGTGCCTTGAACTCAGATTACTTCATGTCGCACGAGCACTGCGGCTCCTACCAGGATCCCCTTCGCCCTCCCTTCACACCCAGCAGGGAACAGAAACGTCAGCAAAGCCTTTCCTGTGCTGCCAGTACCAGCATTATCTGGAATAAGCTATTCTGGTTTTCAGTCTGTTGCTTCTGTGTTGCTCTGAGCTGCGTCGCTGTCCTTCTAATGTCCTTTCATCCCACACTTCTGCACCAGCCTCTCTGGAAGAGTCAGATTTTTCTGTTTTCCCAAGAAAGGGCTAGCCTGAATGCTGTTTGCATATGTCATCATCAGTACATGCCATTTCCCCTATTGCAGTTTCTCTGCAGGAGGTAGGTGATTGTCTCTGAACTCCCAGAGAAGTGACCCGAATGCATCACACAGCCTCTGTGTGCTTGCAGGGATTTGGATGTGGGTTTTTTCATGTCAAGAGCCAGAGCTTCCCCCTGAAATACAAGAAATGGAAGGATCTATTTTGTTGGCTTTAACCACTTACTAGTATTGATGCTGGTAAGAGAAATCGCCAACATCAGTATCAGTGGAGATAAGCTGTATAGATCCCTAATACTTTTCTTTAGACGTTGTCTTGCTTAACAAAGCTGTTTCCCACTTCCCCCTCTACCCCATCCCCCAAACGATACAGAAAAAAAGATAATTTTACAAGTGAGAACTTTTAATGGCAATTTTTAAAATGTCACTGTGCTCCAACCGTTCCTGTGTGAAGGTATTGGATGTTACAAACTCCGATCATCGCAGTCATAAAACAGTTTCCACCCAAAACAATGTGCCTGATTCTCTAGTGCCTTGCACAAATATAACATGATGCAAAGGGAGCAAGAGCTCTTCTGTTCCAGTTAACAGGTTTACACTGACTTTTAACCAATGCCACTTGTCACCTGGTGGGTATCTGTTGTTGTGTAAACCAAACCTGTATGCCCTGCCAGTGTGAATAAGCTGAGCAGAATGCCTGTCTGTTGAATTGCTTTTTCCAAATCACTAGCCTGGTATGAGCATCATCTGTCAAATGATCCCAGATTCCTTGCACCCGTTCACTATCCCCGCCATCAGTTTGTTCATTCCTTCTCCCCTTCACTTTTGTAAGGTAATGACCAGGTGGGCAACACTACAGGAGGCAAAGCTTTGGCCAGAAGTTATTGTAGAACTGCATGTAAGAACAATTCCAGCTTCATGCAATATCCCAGATGTTCTTGTCACTCACTTGTTATTTTTCAGTCATTCTGACCCAGTGAGGCAGGATGGTTTTCTCTGTCTTGCTATGGTCTGGGACCAGTGAGAATGACCCTGCCAGGAATTCAGGACAATCACTCTAACTGTGGCAATACAAAGTAGTTTCTTCTTCCACTGCCTGTAAGTATGTTGAAACACCACCTCAGAAATAGGACATGAAATCAGAATCTTGCTAGCTATGTATAGAGACTTCAAAGGTTACAAGTGAAGCTTGTTTCTGTTGGTTCAAACACCAGTCATCTGTTGGAGAAAGTTGTGCTGCTCCTTTTCATAGAAATATTTTGATAAGGAAACATTTGTAAAGTGTCATCTTGGTTTTATATTTATACTTTATTCAATCTTCGTGTAAGGTGGTAGCACTCAGTTGCAGCACTGGAACTGAGACCTGTATGGAGTATGGGATTTAATCTGCATTCGTCAGGGGTTTTCTCAATGATAACTGTAGGCTGTTGCAAAGCATTCTAGCTTAGATTTTGTTCTAGTATAAGTTCAGGAGAGTTTTATGGCACCTTTAGCAAAATAGCTAGAAAGTAAGCCACAAGAAAAATTAATCAGGCTGAGGGTTTAAATACATTCTGCATCTGCTAGATACGAGCAGGCCTTGTCTGCATGTGAGAGGAGAATCCAGAACAACCCTGAAAATCAGTCTCTTTCCAATGACACCACAAAGTGTTTGCCATTTGCCAGTCCTCTTGAAGAAATCCGGTTTTACTTTGGAGTCTTTATCTCAGCAGTTAGTGTATGATGTGTAATGCTCAGATAAATGATGTTACTAAAATGCTTGTAAAAACTGCCTTTGGAAGACAGGAAAAGAAAGAGTCAATGCAGATTTCCTCAGGGAACATAAGAAGGATGTAAAGGCAGGGTGTGGCTTTATTTGAATGGAAGATGGCTAAGAAATTCATTTTTTCCTAGGCAGAATTAAAGAGCAATATGTCCCTACTTGAATTACTGAAATTAGAAGGAAGCAGTAATTACTGAACAAGGTCTTAATGCTACAGCGTATGATGTTCCAAATTGGGAAAAGAAAACATGTTTGATGATATAAAAATACAGAAAATTAGCTTGAACCATAATGTAATTATAGTATAAATCTATACATTTGTATAAATCTTTTAGGAAATCTACTGTAAATATGAAGGCTTCTTGTTCATATAGCTGCTTGGTCAAAGGATACTTTGTCTATAATTGTATCTATATAACTGTATACTTCTTACCAAATTACTTCAGCAAGCAAAAAAATACTACTTTAGCATGATATTCTGCAGGTGTTGAGTACCCACTTTGCAAAGTGCTCATCCTACATGGAATTTAAAAAAATGTGGCACCATGGGTTTGGTAGGTTTTTATCATATCTGCAAAGGTATCAGCTTCAGGAAACCCAGGATTTTATTGAATAACTGGTACTTTGAAGGAATACATATGCAAATTCTCATTTTTTTTCTTTATTTGTATGCAAAGAAATTACTTTGGGTCCATAATAATTTTTCCTGTGAACTCTTTCTCCTGTATCCAGGGACTCCATTCCCTAAATTCCCAGATTATTTATACTGAAGTGAATGAAAATGAGGATCTTCAATATTAGGACCTAAAAGGGTAAATAGCACCTGGCATCAGAATTTGTAGTATCAGTATTTTAGCTGTAGTAATTAATTCTTGCAGCGAAGCCAGCACATCTTTTAGGGAAGGGAAGCACCTAACCTATAAACCAGCAGGTTTGGCTGTGCAGACGTAGAGCTACTGGTACTCCAGCAGTAAAATGTAGGCTCACATAGATCAGAGCACTCAAGTAGGGGTTGAACTCTGTGTATGAGTTCTTTGTTGATGAGACTACTTGTGTTTCTAAAGTTGGGCACACATTTTTATGCTCTTCTGAAACCAGGCTTTTGGCAAGAGCACATACTCTTATAGCTTTGTTTGAAATATGCACTTTGTGAGACAATCTATCTTTCTCTGCTTTTATGCAATTTATCTTGTATTTAGAGACCAGGCAAATTCAGAGAATTTTTTATTATTTCTTGCATTGCAGAGGGAAAGTGAGAATGAAGACAGGTTTAACCATACACTTGAGCATGTGAAAGCATTGCCTAGGTTTGTAAATGGTGTCTATTTGCCATCAAGTTCAAAGGAACTAATTTGAGCATGTTGAGCATGTCAGAAAAAACAGCGCATGACAAGCAGGTCACATTACATAAATGTATGTAGTTCCATCTGTATTCCCTGTACAATCAACACACCTCCAGGCAACTGGAGTCATCGGAGCTCTGAGTGTACAAGGAAATACAGAAGTAAGTTTCCCTAAAAGCTTTAGGAATGCTGTGCTTTTAAGCCACAGATGATGTTGTCTGTGTAATTTGTAGTGTTAAAAGGAAATAGATGGTAGCCTTATTAACAAGGTGCAATACTTACAAAGGGCTAAATTATGGAAACAAGTCGTGTGTGTACAGCACTGCAAAATGTGCACTCTTTTAAAACTGACTTTTATAGCACTGGGATCTTATTACCTCTCTGAAATTATAATGTTGGTATAATTTTATAACCATTTTATACACCATGAAACAGGATTTGGGATTGCTTGGCTTAAAATTGTATTCTTTTGAAAATAACTTTTAAAATAGAGAGATTCCTTCATCACAGTATACAGTCTGAATGGGATCATACAACATGATTGTCTCCATCTTATATGGAGAGTTCATGCAAGTTAATATAGCTTATATACCTACATAGAAGTATGTAACATCAAGGAGGTTATATAGGAAAAGATTACATTAAAGGTTTGTGTTTCAGTTATGAAAAGGGTTTCAACAATCAGACTAAAAGCTCCACTTACATTTTTTCTCTCCATCTGCACCATGGGATCAGCAGAATACAGGTTGCGAAGTATGGTGTGTCTTGCTATCATACGCCTTTTTTTTTGCTGTTAAATAATGACAAACATGCCATTTTTCCATTGCTCTTATTGTTCTGTCTTAAAGTCCAGAATTAACTAAAAGGCAGAAATAATCTCTTCTGTTAGACAAAAGTTCTTTGGTTGTTTCCCTGTTTGACTGACTTATAGCAAAGGCTGAAAGGACAGGCTCGAAGTCGGAGACATCAGTTGAAAGAGGCTTGAGCCGGTCAGGTAAGACCTGAAACAGAACTGCTCAGAATCAGATCCCAGTAGGAGGAAACTAGTCTTAAGCAGTCAGTTGCACTGACTGGACTGCCCATGCTGCTAAGGGGTGTAGAACAAAAGCACGTGGCTTTTCCTCCATGTGACTATTTCTACTGTAATTGAGAGTGTGAGTGCTTGAGAAGATGATTTTGCTGTTAAGACTTTGTGAGAGGGATGGATAGGCACCCAGGCACATTGGTGTTGTGACTGGAAGATGTTGGCCCACTTTCTAGCAATACCAAAGTAGCAGTATTTTGGATGTGTCACTTTGTGACAGATTTAAGAGCTGTTAAGCACATGGTATTCAGCCTGTAATCCACCCTACTGATAGCAGACCCATATGCTGGGATGGGATCCAGTATATCAAACCTGTTGTGAAGGGAGTCACCACCATGGTCCTTTTTGCTGTCAGCTGGAGCAAGTGCTGCATGTGTTGTGTCCAGCCTGAAGGAAGTAGTTATCTGCGTTCATTCGTGACCCACAGTGCAGAATGCTCTTTTGAAGAATACTCTTTCAGAGCTTAAAATAAAACTTTTGGAGGACTTTTATGTTATAGAAGGTCACTGAAAAACTTACAGTATTGCCAGAGCTGAAACCAGAAGTGGTGGTTTCCCTCCTTCCAGAGCCATGCTGCAGCTCCCTGACCAGCTGGTGGGAGCATGCTCCCATCTGGGCTCTTCAGACCCTCATAACCTTGGCTGTCTTTTTCCCCAAGATTTACTGGAACCCTGTAGAGCCCTACACCAGGCCAATGAGTTTGACCCTCAGCTAAAGGAAGCTATTTCCAGCTTTCTCCCAACTCTTCCACTTCCTAAAGTGTTTTATTAGTAGACTTTTGTAAAGGGGGCATTGCCCCATGACTTCCCAATGGCATTGCTAACACAGCAGCAGCAACCCCTGCATTTGCAAGGAACCAGACATCATCTTTGTTAGATGTGGAGTTTAGGCCATATTATTTTAGATTTTATCTCTACATTTCACCTAACAACTGTAGTTCCACAGCAGATTAAGTTGATATAAGGTTGTGCTACTGTTGAAAGAGCTGTTCTACCCCTGGCAGAGACATTTCTAGAGAGAAATATCCTGGGATATGCTAGCTTGAACCACTCCTAAAAGTGTAGGTCTATATAAAATGCCTAAAGGCTACATCAGGATATGGCTTGTTGAGTTGGTACCTCTGCTGTTCATGAGGCAGGCATGATAATACTGCCTTTATCCCACTCTGTCTCGGCCGGAGTCTCATTAACAGCCTGGACTTGCGCATACTCCTCCAGTAGCTAGCTCAGGAGAGCTCCACTAACACATGGTTGCTTAGCACTAATAGAATACCATGAAAACAGCATTGATTTTGATATGGAGTCTTGGGGGGGGGGGACGGGGAAGAGAGTTAGATCAATAATCCTACATGCAGTGAGTCTTAAGACCATTAACTGTACCATGGTTTTGCTAAGCAGATACTGGAAGAGTTAAGGGACATGAAAAGCAATCTTACTGGGCCATGTTCCTCCCTGGTCCAGGGGTGTCCTGGAGCCAACCTGATGTTATTCAGGGTAGTCTCAGGCCATGCAAGGTTTACTGGGGAATGTGATCACTGTGCAAGATCTCTGGGCCACAGAAAATCAGGGTGTACTTCTTACCGAGACATGATGGCAAGTAGGAAAGATCCTCAGCTGCTTTGCTAGCGCAGTTTTCCAGACTCTCTTTATTATAAGATCAGTGTAATGGTGATGGGACTGCTGGGAAAAGGTAAAGGCTCATCAGTTAACTGAAGGAAGGTAACTGCCAGCATCAGTTGCACTATGTTTTGTTAAACTCTGTGAAGAAAGTAAAGTATGTTTTCTTCTCCTCTGCTAGTCATACTATTTCATATAAAAAAAGTATTTCCATCACAGAAGGGGGTGAATTTAGCACCAGTTAAGCAGCTGCAGGAAATCAAAAGCCCAGTTTCCCAGTTTTTATGAATATAGGATTTCTAATACACTCTGCTTGCAAAGTGCAAGTAAGACTAAGCACTACAGACTAAGATTGCAGTACTTAGAGCCATGCACCCTTCCATCTCACTTCAGCCACAAAAGGGAAATAACTGCCCACATACATTGTTCTTCATTTCCTATCAAATATGGTTTTAGATAACATAAAGTAAATGTAAGTTTTTTTATTATTATTTTTTTTTTTCTGAATTATTATTTTTGGAACCAGAGCATTTCTCTTTCGCTCAGTGTAAAATTACTGTACTTTTATTTGCTCTGCATTGCACTTTATGTATTTTTTTCACTTGTTCGGCTTTTGTTAATCTAGTTTTAACTAGAAATTAACCATGAAACTAAGATGTTTTTATAAACATGCAAGTTCCATAAAATACAGCAAATAAACTATTTAGGTCAGAGATGTTTTTAATGCTATGTTGAAATACTATAGCTTCCGTAATTATTTACTATTTGGCGAATTTAATACGTTAATGGATAGTATGGTTTAAAATGGAATGTAAGTAAGCAGAAGACAAGGTTCTAGACATTGGATCTGCTTATGTGCATTAGTTTAACTGATACGGGTCTTAACAAAATTAGTCTAATCTGGGTTAAAGAATTATAAAACTGTTTAATAAGCCAGGTTCAAATGAAAATAGGTTACAGAGAAGTTGCAATTGGTTTAACCTAATTGCTGAAGAAATAATATTTTCTACCAGGCTAATGCAGAGCTGTCTAGTGAGCAGTCTGATAAGCTCCTTGTCCCTGGAAGGGCTGAATTCATACAAGACGCTACCTGAAGTCGAATGGGAGTATGTATTTCCCTGCTATAAGCAGTAGGTCTCCAAACTCTTGTGATTACAGATGCATTTCCAGGGTGACAATAGTACTTCCATTTGTTTTTCTCCTGCCTTCATCCCCTCTAATTATGGGAGCCAGTGTCCTAAAGAAAATCTTCTTGTTCCTAAATGAGCTAATGAAGAGCTTACTTACCTTCCCTCTGGTTTTGGTGTTAAACTTGCAGCCCAAATACAACTGGATGTAGTTTAGCTTAAGAATTTTTAGATGCCAGTTGAACGTATTTAAACAAAGAACAGCTATTCTACCGCAGCACAAAATCCCTTCAAATCTTGTGGAGTATACTGAAAAATAAAGACCTCTTTTACTTTGTCCAAACTCTTTATTCCAAATCATACCTGGAAAGATGGAAGTCTGCAGTGACTGAAAAACAAAGCATACTGTAGTGGAAGACCAGAGAGAGAGAGAGAGAGAGAGAGAGAGAGAGAGAGATGGTGACATTCTCACTTTCTTCCGGGGCTTCCTTCTCCCAGGCTGATGTGTGTGTGTGTGCACAGACCACACGACACCATGATGTGAAACCCCTTCAAAAGCGCTTTGTCAGCCACCTCCCACATCCTTTTAAAGAGGCTTTCAGACATCCTGCTTTTTACATTTCTGCGTAAAACTAAAAGCTAACCTCTGCTCCAGTAGCATGATTACTGTCTCACCCTGAGCTGCAAGTAGATCATCCTGCTGTTTTGCCTACAAAAATGGGCAAGATCCGGGTATTTCTGAATGTTGTAAAGCTGTGGTGTCCTTTTAGGGAGTAACAGGAGACTCTGGAACATGGCAAGTGCACTGCCAGTGGCATGCAAGCTTCATGCTTGGCATTATTGGGCACTGGGATACCTGTGCTGAAGAGAAATTGTAGGTTAATGACACCTCTACAACCTACCACAGAGATGAGTGCTGCACAACACTGCTCAGGTTTTCTTAAGTGTGGAAAAACTAAGCTTAAAAGCTTTGCCCTAAGCACAGTGTCTCTGAATACTCAGTTTGAGTTTGGCTGAGGAGCAAGAGCAGTGACAGGCCTCCTCCAAGGTGGCAACCCATCAGGCAGCACAAATAATAGATCTGTTGCCCACCTAGTTTCCCTATTTTCATGTATGTTTGAAGGAAAGCTTAAAAAAGACGACTTCTACATGGTCACAGTCTGATTTGATTCTGCCCTCTGGGGGCATCTGTGGGTCAGCGCAGCAGATTTAGGTGAGGTACTTCCGCTGCCGGTGACTTGCACATAGCAAAAAAAAATGTTTCTTAGAAGCAGGTGCTTTTTCTTTTCTTTTTCTTAAGATAACAAACCACAATAAAAATGCCATTCTGCAGCCTTTTGTTAAACTCTCACTGTCTCCCTGTAGCACCTGCAGCTGGGGAGAACTCTAAAGTTCAGAGAACCATGGCCATAACTCATCAAAAAGCCTCCGCAATCTATTGCTACTGAAAATGTTCTTGTGCTAGATCAAGAACATAGAGACTTGGGCTCTCCAAAATTCCCTGTTGCTGTTCCTTTATATGAAAATGGTGTTAAAATCTTTATGTCTGCATCCCAGTCAGTTCTGCCTGCTGAACCAAAAGCACTTCCAACAGACTTCAGCCGTGTAGGGAGTGATTCCCAGTACAAGTCATGATGCTCCAAACATTCTGAATGTTTTTCTTAAAAACATTTGCGAAATTAGCAATGTGAATGTTAATGCCTAGAAGTCTATGAAAAGAATTGAGTGAAAATACTGAGAAGAATGTGCTTGCACTTGAGATGTTAAAGATAGGCTACTGAATTACTAATTTGCTAAGCACTTGCTCCTGAGTTTGATTAATGCACTAAACCAGCTTTGGACAGAGTTACTTATAAGAACAGAAAAGGAACGTTTTTTTCCTTGAGTTATTCAAGTTATTCATAGACTCATAGAATAGTTAGGGTTGGAAAGGACCTTATGATCATCTAGTTCCAACCCCCTGGCATGGGCAGGGACGCATCACACTAGACCGTGTCATCCAAGCTCATTCAGTTAGGTAATAAATAGTTTGGTTACTGGGTTTTAGAATGAGCAAATCTTGTTCTCTTGCACTTCTAATCTCCATTGCTTGTATGGAAAGAATCTTTTCTGCTGTTTCATTTCCCAGTGAATGACCATGTCACTAGCTACAGGCAATGTTTCTTCACGTAGATTGCAAAATAGGCTTTGATGAATTTACTCCTCCGTGCAATTCCTGATTATCTGATTATTTTTCTAGCTTCAAAAATGGTTTTGTGCAATTTTCATAGATATGGTTGAAAAACAATTGCAAGAAAGAATCTTTAGTGTTTTAACCACTTTTTTCCCTACGTAAAAGAACATGAAGAAACATGAAGTATCATGAACAAAGTCAGTTCATTGCTGAATTAAATATTTATAGAACATCTTGATTAATAAAAACCGTGATCTTTGTGGAAGTTACGTTTAGGAGCAAACCACTGTGTTTTAGTAAATATAGCAAGTGAGAAAGCAGGTTTCTTCAGAAAAAAACACAAATGGAAAACAAGATTAAGGTAGATTGTTTAAACCAAGGTTTTCCCCTTGTCTTTAAGCCCATCCTGCCTGGTATGTTACTGTTGTACATTCAGGGATGCTCAGGACAATAGACATTCCTCAAGGGAAGCAGCTAGGTTCCAAAGTGTTAACTGAAAGAAAAAGTGAGCAAACTCATAGGATTTTCTAGCACAGCGATTGCCAAAAAATGCCAAAAATCACTCCTCACCTCTGAACAAGAATTCAGCATTTTAGAATTGTGCTTTAATGTAGCTCACACACCATAGTTAAAAGCAGATTTCTGTTGGTTTGCTTGTTTGTCTTACAGGGCTTGTGCTTGATAATAAACCTCAGAACAGGGTATGCCAATACCTCAATATGACCACAGTTAAATTGGAATCTCTCAAAATCCCCAAATCTATTACACATTATTACAGAAACAACAGTCTTTGAATGAAAAACTACTTAAAATTATCTCAAAAAAAAAGCAAGAAGAAAAGCTAATGCTTTATTTGGGAAATGCCATTCAGCTGCCATTAACTTCTAGGCTGTGTGCTTAACTGGTCTCCTGTAGCTTTTTCAGGTTGCGTTTTTGTTGAAAGCAAATGCTGATAAAACTGCATAGCAAAGAACCTTCCTTTGATCTTTGTAAATGAATGTATACATGCGAACTATGCATTTTCATACAGGTGCATGCTGTACCTTGAATCAGTTCAATTCCAACCTCTTCCCCTAGGTTAGCAATCACCGAGCTTCAGGAGCTGAAGGTGCGCCTATCTCTTTTAGCAAATGTTTGTCTCCTGTCTTGCTTCTGCTCTCCAAAAGCCTGAGGTGCAGGACAGAGGTGTGCTGAGCTACAGCTCATCAGGAGCAGAGTGCCCGGGGGCTTGTGGCCAAGCAGGGGTCTGGCATGCTCTGGGGAACCAGTCTGGAATCCCAGGCCCAGCATATCCAAGCAGAGGGATGGGGTACCTGTACTTATTCAGCACCAGCATCTCTTGCACTTCTGCTCAGCATCTCGCGTGCTTGGGCAGAAGTGCGGGACCAGGAGCTGCTCTCTCACACAGGGTCAGTAGGAGTCTGCAGCAACACTAGAGCAAGCTATGCCAAGGAGGTGTCCACTGCAAACAGGGCTTGCAGCCATGATCCTCCCCCTCAAAAGAGCCTTTTCAGCCACCCTACCAGCCCAGGTTTGTTCTTGCCACCACTTCTCCACAGTGCTCTGCAGCACACCACTTAGGATGTGTGGATGACTCCTTAGGGGTTGTAGACTCACAGCTGAGACCTGCTGCTCCAGATGATACTATACTCAAAACACCCAATCCTTCATCCTAATCATTGACTGGACTCCAGGGCTGGGATGTGTAAGAGACAAAGGATCAGACCTTGTTTTTAGTGTAACATCTGTTGGAAGGGAATAGGAAAGATGGAAAATAGGTATCTTGTTCTTGTAGTCTGTGCAATTAAATTAATGAAAAAGGTATTGCATGGCACATTCTTACTTGAACTTTGGGTTGTTGCTGTACTGTACATCAACCCAGCCTGGTCAGTTAATGAAGTGTGTTTCTTACAGCTTATCCTATGGCAAGAAAGAAAATTAAAAGTAGAAGTATTAAGAATATCCTTGCTTTAGAGTAAAGCAAGCCTGGAGAGAACAACAAAGAAAGATTCTGTTTATATGCAAATTGTTTAAACATTTGATACTAGTCTGAAGGCAGTACTATGCTTATCTATCCAGAGATGTGCACTGTTCTAGGTCATGTTTAATTGAAAAATATTTTTGCATTATGTATCTGTATTTGATAGGCTAAGGCTTCCACGTTATATTCTTTACAGGAATTTGTATGGAAATCACATATTTCCCTTTACTGAGCTACCTGCCCATGCTAGATGTTCATTTGTGTAAAGAATATTTCTACTATTTCAGAGGGGTTTGGGTTGGTTTGTTTGTTTTTTTTAACACTGTCCTTTTCAAAGAATGCAGTGCTTTTTGTATGTTGCTCAGTAAAAAAATATACTCCTTGCAGGACCCTGACCACACCATCCAAGAACTCAGTGACTTGAAAACAATGCTTGAGGGCAGAGCTTTGGGGTTGTCAGCTTCTGCATCTCCCACAGACATGACCACTTCTGTCAGTGGGGGCCCTGCCCAGGAGGGTTGGGCAGAGGTGGCTGTAGGGATGCTCAGATTGGTCCAGGAGGCTCTCTGGAGCTGACACATCTCTGGTACCAGGATGCACCAGAAACAATATAACAAATAACAGCAACAGAAAGACACTTTGCATTTCTCTGCAACAGCCAGTGTGCTCGGTGTAGCTCCAGCTGCAGTCCCTCAAATCAAAGCTTGGACTGCAACTGCCAGTCCTCTGCTGTCCCTTCCTATCACAAAGTTAACTTCCTAAAATAAGAAGGAGCTTCCAACTCTGGCACTGATGGAAATACTGAATACTTTTAATATATATATATATTTGGAAAGTATTTGAAAAAAAGCATTTTGTCTTTTTTTATACAACTTTTAGCCAAATAGAAGTATTCTGATTATTACTTCTGTGGATACCTGTCCACATGTAAATAAACTCACATATTCAGATACATGAACCTGAAGAAAAAAGATAAAGACTGTTCAGTGGCTATGCGCTTTGCTAGCTGTTGGTTCCTTTGTACATAAGAGATAACTGTTTAAATGTTGGGTGGGTTGTTTTTTTTATTTAATTCTTGTTCCTCTAAAGAAAGAAGAAAACCTTTTGACTTTGTTTTCTCTTTTCTGAGTTAATACAAAGATTTTCTAACTTTTTACTGCAGAAATGGATAAATACCTGGTGCTATGTGAATTTGAGTCAAACTGGCCATAGCAGACACACCAGTTAGAATGCACTTTTCCTGTGGCACACATTGTATTTTCTCAGAAGGGACTTTCAAAGTACCATGACGTGTTTACATTTCTTCTTGTTACCCCAGATAGTTTTGGTTATTGAAATAACTAACTCCCCAAAATAAAGTCATGATCCATTACTGATGCGCTGAATCCTTACATTTAGGTATCTATGACAGGTTTGTACAAATACCATTTTAGAGATGATAGTTGAAATACTGGGCTTTCATACTTTGTAATGCTTTGATGTGACAATAAATATGCTGTTGCTATCTAGCCTAACCTCATTGTAGACCTGTAACTTCCTGTTTATGGTTATGTCATAATTTGCACTGGCTTGAATTCAGCCAAATACTGACTGTTCAGCTGAAATACTCCGACTGTTATGATGTCCACAAAACATTAATTAAATACACTTGTTTCCGACTACTGCAGAGTATGTCAAATTATTCCTGTAATAAAACCCTTGTGTATAGCTTTTCTTACTTGTTTATGTGAACTTTAGTTCTTCTATAACCACAAATGCCAGTGCATCAACCAAGGACCAGCTCCAGTCAGTGTTAGCCTTTGCATCGACTTCATTACAGACAACACGGAGCTCTTTTCCTAAGGCACAGACACCATAGCATGAGCTGAGACACACAAGGCAGGAACTTGGCCCTTATTTTAAGTTTTGGCCCTGTGAATGTGAAGTGCAGCCTTTAGCTACTGACTGTGGTTTCCCACTCCCAGGTTCATGCTATAGAACTACATCTTCTGATGCATCAAGCTAACAACACTTTTCCTGTCCTGCTCCTGCCTGGCAGTGGAGGAACAGCTGCCTTCCTGTGCACAACAAGGAACACTCCTGATAAGCAAAGCTTCATTTGAACTGCATATACCTTTCTCATGGTATGGGTAGCTAATAAAGCTACTGCTTTAAACTTGCAAGTGGGAGAGACATTCCTGAAAGATGGAGTAGTTTCTTAAAAAAAAAGAATAAAAAGTATAAACTACTACCATTTCTATCCAAGTTCTCAACTCTCTAGCTTTGTTAGGTCATATTTAGAGTTTCTTTTGGTTAATGTGTTCCTACCCACTGCTGCAAAACCAACTCCAATATAAATAGCAAGGCTATTAAATTTAATGAGTGGTTTAATCACTCTTCTGTTTGCATTTTCCTCCCTTCAGGCAACACCTCCTCACCACACACATGCATACTCTGTCTCCTTCTCTGGTAAGGAAGATCTCTAAACTAATCTGTTCTCTAAACCAGAGGCAAAACAGCTCAGGCAAAGACCCTGCCCTCCTGCCCACAACATGTATTGTCACCAACAGCCAGGCTTGTCCAAACAGCCCCTTCCTGAACATGCATTGGATGCAGCAGACCCCAGGTGCTGCTGGAGTGGGCAACGCTCCTCGTAGCTTCTCTTAGAGGAGTTTGTTGTCTTCATAGCTCCACTCCTGCTAGGCAGGTTCCCAGAGCTGTCTGGCTTCATAGAATGATAGAGTACAAGGTTAAAAGGGACCTCAAGAATCATCTGGTGAAACCATTCTAGGCAAAGCATGGCCTAGACTAGATGTCCCAGCTCCCTACCCAGCGAGTCTTAAAAGTGTCCGGTGCTGGGGAACCCACCACTTCCCTGGGCAGATTATTCCAATGGCTGATGACCTGCATCATTAGATTAGGTAATCTTATGGCCAGTTCCTCCAGATCTAAAAAGGAAGCAATCCAAACTCATATAATTAGCAGGGAAGTGTTTTGTGGTATTTCGGATTAAATTCCACTACTGAAATGCCACTTCCAGAGACAGTAATCTCTGTTGTAGTTGATCTTTCTGAAGACAAGCAGACAGGCCATTAAAGTTCCCTTCATGCAAACATGTTTTCTACTTTTGTACATTCCAGAAAAGAGACTTCATTTTACCTCAACATTCAACCCCTACACTCCACTCTCCAGGCTTTGTCTTCCTGAGCCAGTTCTAAACAGTTTTAAGAGTGACCACCTTAGACACATTTGGTTTAGAAACATTTGTCACCTTCACATCCTTCCATCAGAAAATGTTGGGACAGAGTGATTCCCTCCCTGCCTGCATCAGTAACTTCCTCTACCTCATTTCTTTTATCTAAAAAATTCACTAAATTCAAATTTGGGTTTCAAATACCCTTAGCTGCAAGAAAACACATTTTGTTGAAATGTCTTGTGCATTTTTTACTTCAGATGCTGCCATTGTCTTGGTTTATGCCACCACCTTCGAAAGCTGCTCTCCAAGTGTGGGGTTAAAAAATCATTTTGTTACAATCTTACTTCTTCTGTTAGGTCTTAGTGGAAACCTGGGACACCAAAAGCAACTTTTTAGTAATGAAAATACCCTTTAGAGAACAACAGCATTATATTGGTGCCTTGAATTGAACACATTATTTTCTAGTTTATTTGCTTAAACTGCCAATTTTTTTCTCTCCCACCCACTCTTTATTGTGCCAAGACAAATATTTAGGTTATAAAAATTGCCATGCTGGTTTGAAGACTGTGCTACAGTTCTCTTTTTGGCTAACAAAATACAAAGCAAACATTTTGCTAAGATTTGTGTTCTAATTTTAGCTTTGGAGAAGAGAGAGAAAGAACTTGTACCTTCC
Source organism: Neopsephotus bourkii (assembly GCF_033783945.1). NCBI lineage: Eukaryota > Metazoa > Chordata > Aves > Psittaciformes > Psittacidae > Neopsephotus > Neopsephotus bourkii. Next base: position 12,164,034 of record NW_026902293.1, on the reverse strand, counting down.
TGAATTATATTTTCCTGCTTTACGCACAGATGATACCACCACAAACAGATGCAGGGTTTATTTCTCTACAATTTCGTGGGAAGGAGCAGAGTTTTCAAACACTGTTGTTTCAATGCAAGTGTCATGATTGAAGCCCAGAAAGGCAAATGACAAGCAAATTTCTCCTTACTCCTTTTCTCATCTTTGTGGTCTTCGTGGTCACCTTAGCACAGCAGCTTGCTCTGAAACAAGATTTCATTGCCTTGGGGGACATGGTCCAGTGTGAGGTGTCCCTGCCCATGGCATGGGGGTTGGAAGTAGATGATCTTAAGGTCCTTTCCAAGCCAAACCTATGGTTCTATGATTCTTACAATTTTTTGCCAACTTGTAAAAACAAAACAAAACTTATGGATGGGGAGAAAGGGATGCACTGTTACCAAGGACGGGCTTAAACAAGGAAGCTTGTTTTTACCCAGCCTTATGGCATAGCTCCAAGTGTCTTAACCTGGCTCTACAGATCACAGGTTGTCATGGCTTAAGCCCACCAAACAGTAACTTCAGTATTTTTCAGTAATACGTGAACATTTCCTTTTGGCTAGAAGCAGCTGACTTACCCCCCCTGCCCAGACTGTTAGCTTTGCAGGCTTTTTAGCTTTCCTTCATAATACTACAAGCAGCATTTTCCATATATATATAAAATATATATAATACAGGTATAATAATGTGTCTGTGTACGTGCTTTCGAGACTGTTTTCACACAGTTGATTTTCAAAATAAGAACATGCAGCAAAAGGGAAAATAACTAGAAAATCATCCTTTTTAGGAGACAAGATAAAAAATGGGTGCAAAATAAAACTGCATTACTTATAAGTGTTACTGAAAGGAACTCGGTGCCCAACAGTTTCACTGAAACAAGAACTGCACGTTCTCGGGATCTGAAAAAAAAATTCAGACCAGTCAGTCGCTGGAGGCGCAAACTTATCCAGTGCTGACCTCTTGTGGTACGCAATGAATCTGCAGTGGCTAAAAATCGGTAGCAAAAGTCAACAGCAGGACGAGGTAGGAGAAATACCTATAAACTGGTATACCCATCAGACCCAGGCTGGGAACCCGGAGAACACAAAACAGCTCACCCCAAAGAGCGCCCCCCCACACACACACTCCCTTCAAATCTGACCTGAAGGTCAGGATTAACCATTTTCTTACAGCACTCTGAAGGCCAGCTGCCTGCAGGAGGCACCCTTTTGTACTGTTGCGCTTACACCGTCCCACTAGACCTGGTCATCACTGTCCAGCCGATATGGGGCAGCCCCCCTACCCTGAGAGCAGCAAGGCTTTCACTAACATTCATGTACAAGCATTTAATATAAAGGACACTTGGAGTCTTACCTCAGAAGAGAGAACAATTTCATTCCTGCAGCTTTGCCCTTTTAGCGTCATGGGAAAAAGCACTATTCACAAAGCAGGCCTTCCTCGTGCACCCTCAGAAATGGAAGCACAGTGAGGATGCCTTCATCTTCCCACACAGCTGGAACTGCTACTCAAACACAAACACCGGCATCCTTCTAGCTGAAGCTCCTGGGCTTTGAAGTCCCACCCCCTCAGAGTGAGCTGAGAGCAGCCACCCCCAGAAATCACCACCAGACATGCTTTTCAGTCCTTTTTAGGCCGTCAACACACCTTCTAGCCATCTTAGAGCAGAAACTGCCTCTATTTTTTCCCTTTTATATTCCTTGGAGTTTTCTTGCTTTCATGTATACTAGTATCACCACCGTTACTTCCCATCGTGCCTGAGGTATGAAGTAAGTAAAGTGGTGACTCACATAAGCAAGTGTAGCCTGAGCTTTTAGCTAGGATTGGCCAGGCCCTCTGAAGTGCTGTAGTGCAGGGGTTTCTGTTAGGGGACTCACATAATGTCCTCTTTAGAAAGGGCTGTTTCCTTCCTTCTGGTCACAGACCTCTTGACCTGTGAAACCAAACAGGATACAGAGTAAGGGAAGGAAGGAAGGAAATTTTTTTTTACTTCTGCAGCTTTGGTAAAAATAAGGAATTTCCAAAACTATCTACAAAATTCCACTCCCAGACTGCTGCTTCCTTGCGTTCTCTTTCCTTTAAAGGTTTACATTTCATCCCAGAAATGCTCAGTCCTGGCATTTTAGGCTGAACTTACACCACGTGGCTCACTATGGGGGTGGTTCTCAGAGCTCCTCCCTCTGCCAGCTCTGCTGCTTCCCAGAGTCGGCAGCTAAATGAGAAGTACAGTTTCTCATTGAAGATGTTTCATATTTAGAATTGGCACTTGATAAAGATGCATTCTGCACTGCTCCAAGACATGTGGAGGGAGGCAGACACAATACAGTGTCAGGACAGGGGAACTAGAAAGCTGTCAGAGGAAAGCAAGATGAAAGTGGAAGGGAAATTAGGTAAGTGGGTGATAAAATAGTTCTGTTATATAGACAGAAATGCAGAAGGATCAAAGGATCTTTGTATTTGCATTTTATCCTCATTTCTATTCCTTGCAGCTTCCTTCCCCTGCTGTATATTATTATCACCTCTATTATAAAACTTTCTGGTTGCTTGCAATTATCCCCCCTTTAATCTCATGCTAGGCTCTTCCCCTTTGATCCAGTGCAGTACATGCCCCCTTGCCATATGACTGATTGTGTGACTGCTGCATATATATGTAAAACCATACTTTTTTTCAACCTGATTTCGCCATTGCGTCCCCAGTATAGTCTAGGCAAAGTTGCGTGTCCTTCACAAAAACTTTTCTGCTTACCTCAGTTAGGGTAGCTTCAGCTCCCAATAAAAATATTGCAAATGGAAAGCTCCTAGCATCTTTGTTTTATTTTTGCACTTAAATTACAGTTATAATTGTATACAATAAAAGAACAACTACAGAAAGGGACACCTAATTATGCCCTTCACTGAGAGGCTAAACTGAGTTCAGCTGGAAGAGACAAACCTATTACTGGCAGACCGTTGATTCTTTCTCTTCTATTTATTGAAAATAAAACCCCAAAACACAAAACAAGCACCATCTCCTGCTTTTCCCTCCCTCCTACCAGCCTGCCCTGAGACCACAGCTTGCCCTGTCCCATGTCCCTGCAAACTCGTTTGACACCAGGACTGGCAGGGATGAAGAAGGCTGGGAGCTGACGTCCCAGAGAAGAGCTCAGAGATGACAAGGAACAGGGCAGAGTCTGTCAGAAAGTCCATAGGGAAGGCACTCCTTCTCCAAAGGAAAAGTCAGTGCTTCCTTCTTTGGTGGGAAACAGGAGGCAAAGAAGAGCTGCCCAGCAGCCTGGCCCTATCCATCCCTCTGCGGAGGGCAGCTCCCTGCTCAGGGGCAACCATTCTCACACAGGGCTGACACCAGGCGAGATCAGGTAAAGTCCTATTCTGTTTCCTCTCCTCACTGGTTTTAGGGCTGTCACACTTTTTTAGCTACACTGCACCCTTTTGAGTGTATGAAACACACTGACCTGGGCTGGCCAGAAAGTCTCATCTTCATTCTTCTTCAAAGGGAACACTGAAGGAACAATGTTTGGATGGTGTGAGGTAGTTAAGTGTATTTGTGAATGCTATAAGGAGTGTCAAAAAAATACCAAACACCACATAATATTTAAGCAGTTTGTAGTGTGGATATTGTTAATTAAACCTTATGCTTTTATAAGGAACACAGAAACATAGAACATAATGGAAAATTTATTCCTTACATTGCTCACACAGGCTGAATTCCCACCAAACAGCTACAATAAGCACCCTGATAGCTCAGCAAAAAAAGAACCATTGAAAGGAGCCATAGAAAGGAGGAAGGAGAGCACCTGAGTTGTAACTTCTATCCTGGCCTACACAAATCTTTCACAAAGCAATATATCTTCCAGAAAAATCAAGCTTTTATTCTCCTTGGCTGTAAAGAGGATCTGGTCTTCATGTCCTCCAGAGTATCAGTTCCCCCTCCGATTCATTTTCTGTAATTCCTTGACTTCCACATCCACAGTTACAACCTTGTATCTATCATCACCACCACCATGCTGTCTTCCCTACCACCTACCTTGTGAAGATGAGAGCTAGCTGAGATTTTTAAAGAGCAACAAGTGCTTTCATTTTGTTTTCCCTCACGTGAGTTTAGTACTAATAAGAGCTGAACAAAGGATCTACAGAGATGAGAATGGCAAAATGTATTTAGATGTTTTTGCCTTAAGCTCTTGCACATGCAGCATTATCTCTCTGAATTAAATGGGAGCATGGCTGTTTCTTATGCTGCTCTGCATTCAAATAAATTCACTAGTAATAAAGCAAGATGCAGCACTTCATTTTCTAGTATTCTCAGATCACAACATGACCTTGATCGTCTTTCCACTGCCACCTTCACAGGCAGGACTGCAGAAACACAAAGGATTTCCACATGTTATTGAGTTAAAAAAGGTCCTCAAGATCTTGCTACTCACATCCTTCACATGCTGTACTCTACTCAGATGATGCAGTACTGCCTTCTATTTCTCCTTTTAAAATCTCAAAAAACGGTGAGTTTATTCATGCCTCATGCCCTGGTGATTAATTACATTCCCCTGCCCGAAAAAATACTTTGCTTGATAGATCAGGAGCAAGAAACTGGATCTCACTAGCGGAACTGAAAAGCCCCATGCCAAAACACCTTTTGCAGCTGTGAGCATCAACACCCACTCATCACGTTGCCTTTTTCAACCTCCTCTTCAGTAAGGTGCATTAGTCAGGCTCCTGAAGTAAGCACCTTCAGGGCATATTTTCCATTCTTGTGGTCCTCCTTTGAACTCAAGCCAGGCTGTGCCTTCCCAGAACATGAACAACCATGGCAATAAATACATCTGATAAGAGTTCACAGAACATTACCATCAACAAGCCAACAAACAGCTACTAAGTGTTGGAGAGTATTACATGCAGGGGACTGTGGAGGCCCTTTAAGACTTCCAAAGGGCAGCTGCCCCCTTAGGGGGTGTGGATGGGCACAGCTGACATGAATTGACTCATAGGGCTGAATGATCAGCTCAGAGACTTCAAAGATCGTTTGCCTTAGTAATTCAAGTTTCTTATGATGGCTTTGATGAAAGAAAATAAGCAAATACTGGAGTCCCTTGGATTAGTTTTGCTGGGTTACAGTGTTCTGATTTCCTAGGCTTTAGGAGACAAATAATGTAAGTATTGCTGCTGATTTAATCGTGGTAGCAGTTCTTTTAGTAGGCTGGTAAGAGGTGCGATGCGTGATCTACCTGGTAGCTCACAACACACAATTCTGGGGCTGGAGTTAGAATATGTAGATCACTGATGAAATATGTGTATAAATGTACTCTTTGTCTGGTGTGGTGATACATCTGACATTGACAGAGAGGAGATAGGGGTAACTTCTGATGTTGCTTCCATGAGAGGTGTGCTCTGGGTTCTCCATTCAGCCTTCCCTGTCTTAGCAGTGCAAAGCAGAAGGGTTCTCACAGGCTGTTGTGGCAGCTCAGATTCTCTGGGGTGTCAGAACTCTATAGGTAGTCTTCTGCTGTCGGAAGCCCAGAGCTGCGGTGTGCAATGAAATCCTTTAGTGGCCTCTCTGCTAGGCTAAGCTGGAGTCCAACTCTTTGAGTGAGGTGTCCCCCATTATAAGGGGAGAGAAATTAATCACTAGATACTGAGGTCTGTCTCAGATTTTGATGTTTTTTCTTCTGATCTTAAGGTGTGATATTGAGTCTGTGTGATGCATGTTTCATCTGGAATCAGGTTTCAGTAGCATACGTAACGGTTTTTCTTTTTTCATAGCCTAAATGCTCGAGGCTACATTCAGTCTGTTCAGATGCTGTTTTCTGTCAGAGGCCCACAGCCTGTGTTTCATCCAGAATGACTACAGAACATTTCAGGTACACAAAGGCTGTTCACCATCTTCTTGCTGAACTGTATCTCAACCACCCAGCAAACCACATGGCAAGATCTGGTGGGAAGTGAACTGTGCCCTGTGCCTCGTTTAATCTGCAAAGGGGATAGACACAAGCAGGATGTAATTATCCCAAGTGGAAGCTGGCCAGAGCATAGGGCCGTAACCCCTTCCTGTTACTCCATGTTAATTCCAAGGGAAGGGGAGAGTGTGCTGGCAACTGCAGTTCCTCAGTTCAGAAAAGAGACTGCAGTGCGTATTGTTCACCTGCTGACTTCAAACAGAAGAGCACAGATACAAAGGCTACAGGGGAGAAGGGTGCACATGGACTTCAAAGGAAACACTTGGTTGCCATAGCTCTTCATCCAGACAGACTGGAAGAGTTTCTGAATTCTCATTGCAGGGGTCATAACTGCAGGTGTCACCAGGAAATTTGGTGCAGCAGCCTTAAAGCATACACAAAGACAGTAAATTAGAAAAGCAGTACCTCCAACTGAGGTACAATCCACAGTAAGGCTGTCTAAACAGGAACTGATATTCCTAATGACTTGCGACGGAAGATGAAAGTACTGAGTTTATATTGTTAAAGCTGCACCAAGGACTTCTGCTTCAATTCATGGTAATGCTTCCTTGCCGTCAAATTAAACTGGCTTCTTGGAACTGCTCAATGGTGTTCCCCAACCTCAGCCTTTCTTCTGAGGCTTCAGCTTTATTCTGAGCTGAGGCAGAGCTTGTGGCTGTGCTGATTTCCTTCTTTCACAAGAGAACTGGTCTTCTGTTGTGCTGCAGACAGCAAGAAGTTGGTTACTGGAGGGGAAGATCAACATTAGGGAGGAATCAAGTTGGAAGAGACATTTCTATCTAGGAAAATAATATTAGCGATTAATCCAGTTGATTATAGTCATGTTCAGTAAACATTTGATCACTTTCTTTCCTGACCAGAACTTTGAAGAGTTGAGTCTTGGTGCTCTTAGTCTGTATTGAGGTCTGTAAATAAGAGGATGATTGTTAAATATATTGCTTTATAGTTTTTTTTTTAAACTTGATCTAAAACACTTTTTTAGGAAAATGCAGCTATCAACAAGTTAATAATTTTTTTCCTAGAAAAACAAAGTATTTGATCAGTGACTTGTACAGGATTTGGGTTAGGTGTCCAAGGTACCTATCTTGTTTGTTGTTATTACTCTGAAAACACTTCTATTCCATTATTTGTGCCATCCATGTGAGTATAATTCACAGCTTTGTGCAATTCTCTGTTTGCTTTAGGGAGGCAAAATAGGAGGCACCCTTCTGTTGATCCTACTTTTTGAAAGGCTGATGATTGTTGTCCTGCTGTAAAGATGAACTTCTGAGCCCTTCTAAGTGCACTTCATTACACCTTGATAGCTGGATCCTACTTTTGGTACAAGCTGAGGTAGAAAATTGAAAATGGGGGAGTAGGGACAGCAGCCACTGGAAAAGAGTAGACAAAAGACAAGACAGTCTGTGCTCATCACAGAGCTGTGCTTACACTGAGTGGAGACATTTTTATCTCAAGCTGGCAATGATTTCTGCTTCTTTGATCTACCAATGTACAGTTGAGGGAACTGTAACAAGAGAGGCTTCAAAACTGGAGGAATATTAATGTGGTATTTTCTAAAGTACCTTAAAGTTACCTGACAGATGTGATCAGACAGTCTGTAGCATGGAAGGGAAAAGGGCTAGAAAGTAGTGGACAGCTAATGAGCACTTTGTGTGGGGAAAAAAGGGAGGGAGAAGAGGAACTTCCCAAGGAGGGGGGCAGAAAGGAGGGAAAGCCAGTGAAATGTTTGGCTTAGTTGGCAACAAATGAGTGGGGTGGAGGCCAAGACTTTTTAAAGGTCTGGCTTATCAATGTGTAAAGCACTGCCACAAAGCACAGCACCATAATAAACACAAAAGTGTTTTGCCAAAAGTATCTTAAAATTTTTTAAAAGAAATTTTTAAGCCTTTCTGTATTCCCTTAGCCATTACCTATTATCTACATTGTTGTGCACTGCAGTTCATCCCTTTACCATGTTCATGTCTTCTCTTCTTGCTTCTCCCCTTTAAATGTCACAGAAGCCCACAGAAAGAGTCTGACAAGTTTAGCTCACCAGCCTTTTAAAAGTGGGATGGGGGAGGGTACTACTGTCTGAAGTGTGGGCTGTTCCAATGGGGTGGTGGCATGTGCATGTAATGTTAAGGAGTCTTACTTCTGTAAAGGACAGAAGGCATCAACTCAGGCCTGGAAGGCAAGAAGCAAGCGATGAAGGACAAGTTCTATCATTTTGCTTCTTTCAGTTCAGTGCCTAGTACACTAATTTCACCACACACAATACAAGCAGTGGCAAGTACCCCAGGAACTAAGGGAAAAGAGGAACAGGGATGTTTCCCTTTAGAAGTGGTTTTCATTTGAAATTCCAAGGGTGAAGTGCATTTTTAGCTATTTATTGGCTTTACAAATACGCTATATGAAAATCCACTTGAATTTTCTGTAAGATTTTGCTAAATTAGCTCCATCTGCCTGGATTTGAAGTTAGAGTTGTCTTTCTCCTAGAATGGTTTCCCAAAGGCTAGTGAGCCGATCCTGCCCATGGACACACTTTGTCTGACCCTTCAGTTGAGACCTGTCGGGCATGGGAGACCCTACCAGAGGCATGTGCCACCACCAGCATAGCTCCCAACCTCACAAGGGCACATGAGCTCTTTCTGCACAACAAGGGGGTGTCACAGTATCACAGTATGTTAGAGATTGGAAGGGACCTCAAAAGATCATCTAGTCCAATCCCCCTGCCAGAGCAGGAACACCTAGATAAGGTCCAGGAACGTGTCCAGGCGGGTTTTGAATGTCTCCAAACAAGGAGATTCCACAACCTCCCTGGGCAGCCTGTTCCAGTGTTCCGTCACCCTCACTGAGAAGAAGTTTCTTCTCAGGTTTAAGTGGAACCTCTTGTGCCATGAGATTTAAGTTTACATAAAGATTTTTATACTGTTCTCCTATTTAATTAGTGGAATTGTTTGGGGAAATGTAACCTTTTTTTCTGTTCTCCACAGTTTTGGACAAAGACTGAAATAAAAAAGTAAATACAGTTGTGTAGCTGTAGACCTGTGTAGGTCAGAGACTTTCAACACTTACAACCTCAAGTACAGAAAGCCTTACACTTAAGAGTGATGCAAAAGCAGTCACAGCTCATTTCAGAAACACTGTGGACTTCTTCGGGTCAGGCCATGATGCCCCTCCTATAAGGTAGGAAGTAGGATCAATAGGCATTTCAAAAGAGGCTTCTCCTCCTCCATACTGATCAGGAAAATCTAGAACCTTTTAAAGCCAATTTACAAAAGTGGAATGGTTGGAGTTGTTCAAGGATGATACTCTCACTGAAATGGTGCACACCTATAGCTGCTTCATGGGAGCTGGGAGTACACACTGCCATCACTTTGAGTGAAAAAATGATTACTCAGTCACTTCGCTCTTCGTGTCTTCACAGTAAGTTTGTACTTACAATTACTGCATTTAAGCACCCTGGTACCACTAGAGATTGGATGCCTAAATCCCAAAGGCACCTTGGGAAATTTCAAACTCATAAACCAGAGGATTGTATGAATTCAGCATGTTACCTGCAGAAGTCTGGATCAGCACATCCTGATCCCACACACATCTAACTTTCTGCTGGAAATAGCTCCCCTCCTCTATTATATGCATGTGTATAACCTTTTCCTTAACATATGTCTTTCCTATGTTGCAAAAAAAACTGTCTTAAAGTATGTAGCAGGTGAGCTTGTCACCTGATTTTAAAGGCTCATCAACTTCATAACCCACTTGCTCTTCTGCAGACTGCTATTTCAGGGTATAAGGGTATTGCTCTGATGAAGCTCCAAGTCAGCAAGGCACTCCAGTGAGTCTATGTCTTAAACTCCTCAGGTATATTCATACAGTGTAACAGGAGGAGAGAGGAGAAAAATCTGCTTGAGAAGTGAGGACTTACATTTGTTGTTTTGTTTTTAACAAAGGCAGTTTTTAGGTACACGTGGGTTCCCTTGTTCTGTTTCCAAGCTTAGCTGGACTTCCCTTTTTTCAGGTGTGACAACCTATGAGTCAGACAAAATAAAAGTGCTTAGAGTTACGTGCATAGGCAGCCTTCCTGCCTGAACAAACATCAACCAACCCAAAACATGGTCTTAACCCTGTGAAACTGTCACAACTTGCTTTCAGTCTTCACTGACACAAGAACTCAGGATGAAGAACTGCCTGGCCTTTCCCCCATTCCCTACTCAGGCTATTTGGTAAAAGGACAGTACTAGGCAAAGCCTCTACTTTCCTTTGATCTTTTTTCCATTCCCTATTTCTTCCCTTATTATCACAAAGCCATATTCTCTAGCACTGAAGGAACACACTCATTCCTACAAAATTACTGTGGTAAGTGGAAATTTTGTAAGTAACCTAAATAGGTGACCACAGATATTTAGGGAGAACCCTGGGAGTTTGGGGAGGGAGGAGAGGGTAAGATGGAATTTATTTTGTTGTTTTACTGCTGCTGTATCCCTAAGTTTAGTGTTTGGAAAGCTGAAGCAGTGTGCTGAAGGAAATAGGTTCCTTGTGCCTCTCTTCTTCAAACTCATGCTGGTTTCTCACAGACAAATGCTTAGCAGTAATGTCCTAGGCATAAACACACCCAGGTGACACAACACTTACTGCCAGAGGTTACAGACTTATTGTACGAGAAAAAAACACAGATATCATCCTGCTTCTTCCTCCCTTTACATTTCACATCCTACAGGAAACATGCATTTTCCTGATGAAAAGAACGCTACTCAGATATATCTGGTGCAGCTGAAGTCTACATTTTGCTACTTAAATTCACTCTGTAAAGAAACCAGGCAAGCAACTCCATGCACCCTACATGTTCCACCAGCCTGAGACCCTCCTAACAGATTATGCAAAGGACCAGGACCATTATACAGGAAAAGGGTAGGACAGCTAAGCACTGAAGCTGAGATTTGTGGCAGTGCTTCATACTACTTACATGATTATAGAAACCTGAAACATCAACATTGTGATTTTATGGCCCTGAAACCTTATAGGAAGATTTGTGTTGTATCTCAAGCTCTCCTATTGCTTGCCCTAGCTGATTCACCTCACTGCTCCTCAGCCTTCCACTTGAAAATGGAGAATTGCCTCCTTCATAAATCATTCGGTTATGTCTGTATTAGCATCCTCAACAGGTTCAGTGCCTGTCCTCTGACTCCAAGGGCCAGTGATGCTGCCTAGCTTGTGTCTGTGTGGCAGCACTCTCCTTCTCTTGTGAAACAAGTCTCCGTGCTCCCTACTGGGAATGGTTTCTGCCTTATGCCTGGGCATTGCCTGAAGAGCACCAGCTGCATGGACCAAAGCCATCTGAAGTAGCATGCTACCCGCATGAACAGTTGCTCATCAGTCACCACTTATGCCCTCTTTAGCTCATTATTTTTCTGTCATAGTTATTCCAAAAAAAAGGAAAGTGTTCTTCATATTTTCTAATTAGAATAAAGTTATGAAAATTATTTCTTTGAATACAGATATGGAAAGCAAAGTATGGAGTACTGAGGGGACGCAATTAACAAGTCCTTCCAAAAACATGCAACATCTCCATCTGCATTTTAGGAGGTTTTAGACCATGATTTTAGAAACAACTGAAAAAACCCCAAAGTAGACATGCCTGGAAGCCTAACTCTTACTTACTGGGGACTGCAAAATAAACTCTGGAGGCAATCTTATGTTCTTAAAGAGTCACTATCATGTTCTGAAAGAGTCACTGTCAAATTAAAACCAAGAGAAAACACACTAGCATTTCAAACCTATTTGTCTCCTGGTGTTGTGTGTCACACAAACTGCAAAACAGATGCTATTAGAAATATTTTCTTCTTTTGCCCGGTGTGTTGGCAATCTTCAGGGCTATTTTGGTGAATCTTCCACATAGCAACAGGAAGGAGAAAACATTTCTGAAAGTGTGATTGTAAAACCACAAAAGTACTGGCTTGGGATCTTGGTCACTTGTTCTTGAAGCTGCCCTTATTTCAAACCGACAAACATGCACTAAACTCTCTAGATTCCCCACCCCTACCAGTCACTGTTTCCTCAGCTACAGACAAGCTTAAAATTGTCTTTAATAACTGTCACTGCTGAATGGGCTGCGCTACTGTGGAAATAAAGAGGTCATTCCCTTTTCTTTATCCAGAATCCTTAAACCTATTTCCTCATGTCTTTTTCCTGTAAGACAAACAGAACAAAGGAAACTTCTGCCCTTCTAACTTCTGGAAGCAGTGCCTGCTCCCAAGTTTGCTTAAGTGTATTGATGTTTGGTGGGGCAGACCATCCTCTCAGATGGCCCAGCTGATCTATTCTCTCTGGCAAGAGTCTCCTCCAGCAAGCCAGTAACGTACCCCAAAGCCTGCCTTTCCCTGAGGAACACAGGCTGCCTTTCTCCACCCTCACAGCTCTTGGCTCACATGCTGCTTTCAGGGGGAGGAAATGAATACAGCAGCCCCTGTCAGGGCAAGGACTACAGTGGGCAGCCCTGGCAGCACACCCCTGTCAGTTCATTGCTGCTCCTAGGGCACCAGGATACTGTTCACCACCAGCAGCACCCTCACAGGCGTCACAGGCAAGTTGAAATGGAGAAACAGCTGTACTGAACAGATCTAAAGGGGAAGAGAGTGGTATTTTTCTTTCGGTAAACAGAGTATTTCAAAACAAATTAGTGGGGTGGGCTTTTTCCTGTACGATTCTGGCACCATTTGGTGAGCAGAGTAACCAGTGAGCACTTGGTGAGAGTCTGGTCAATATTTTGAGTTCTTCCTTTTTCTGCCTGTTCTTGTGTGTCCATATATGCAAGATGCTGCCCCAACTCTGCTCTGCGCAGAAAATTACTTGCTGATGCTGCTCAGGGGTTCAGATGGCAAAGTTACTCCCCAGCACTAATGCAGATATTGTTATAAGCCATTTTAAGGTGTGTTATAAGCCATTTTAAGGTGAGGGGCAAGTTTCCATGCCATCATTACTATTCGAGCGATGAGGGACTCATATAGGAAAGTTTCCTCCCATGGCAAAGACCGTTGAAGACAATCCAGTGGCACCATCTTCAGCTGCCCAGTCCCACTCTGGTGGCACAGCTCACTGCCTCCATAGCAGCGCAGATGCAATCACTTATGAGATTGGCCTGTATATCATCTGCACTGCAGGCCCACAAACAGTTTCATTAGTGCCTTTGGGGAGCCAGTAGCTGCCACACAGAGGCAGGGAGCAGCATATGAGCAGATGTGACATGAGGAAACAGCGTCTAGCTTTGATATCATAGAAAACGTTCATCTAAATAAACCTTAAGTCTGGTAAGGAATATGAACAAGAGACAGGGTACTTTGTATTCTAAGTCCCAGGCACCTCTAACTTTCATTTCACTTACTTTTACAAGTATTTAGCATTTTGCTGCACTCACTTTATTGGGACTGGAAATCTGGTGATCTCAGCTGTAGCTGTGACAGTGCAGATTGGATATATGAGCAATGGAGCACACACCTGCAGTGGCAAGCCTGCTGAAGTTTAAATTGTTGCCCAGCATTCTGTAGTAGCTCTGTTGTGAAGACAGAGTCTGCTAAGTGGTGTTTAACTACCTTGCTCCCAATGCCTCCCTCATGTTCCTTGCTGTATGTGTTCCAGTTTCTGCAAAACTGAAGCAGGAGCCAGCTGGGTAACATCCCCCTTCAAGTGCCCAGCTACAGTTCATCCCTAGAGCATCATCTACCTCATGCACTTTGGAAGACAGGCATCATGGGAGAAAAAAAACCCACACGATCATGCCATTTAAACCTACAGTGTGATGAATCTGATGAGAAACTTGACATCAGTGGGCAGCATGTTCTTGCAGCCCAGAAAGCCAACCGTATCCTGGGCTGCATCAAAAGGAGCGTGACCAGCAGGTCAAAGGAGGTGATCCTGCCCCTTTATTCTGCTCTCATGAGACTTCACTTGGAGTATTGTGTGCCGTTCTGGTGTCCTCAACATAAAAAGGACATGGAACTGTTGGAACAAGCCCAGAGGAGGGCCACGAGGGTGATCAGGGGACTGGAGCACCTCCCGTATGAAGACAGGCTGAGAAAGTTGGGGCTGTTCAGCCTGGAGAAGAGAAGGCTGCGTGGAGACCCCATAGCAGCCTTTCAGTATCTGAAGGGGGCATATAAGGATGCTGGGGAGGGCCTCTTCATTAGGGACTGTAGTAACAGGACAAGAGTAATGAGTTAAAACTTAAGCAGGGGAAGTTTAGATTGGATATAAGGAGGAAATTCTTTACTGTAAGGGTCGTGAGGCACTGGAATGATTTCCCAAGGAAACTGTGAATGCTCCATCCCTGGCAGTGTTCAAGGCTGGGCTGGACAGAGCCTTGGGTGATACGGTTTAGTGCAAGGTGTCACTGCCCATGGCAGGGGGGCTGGAACTCAATGATCTTAAGGTCCTTTCCAACCCTAACTATTCTATGATTCTATGAATATATGCAGGAAGAGGTTAATTCAAGCATCATAATTTTGCAGGTTGTATTAAAAGTGAAGAGAGGACACTCGTCCCATCATGTGAATTCATGTATGTTACTGCATGATCATTAGCAGCCTTGGTGAACACTGTAACTCCACAACATGTCCTGCCATTTGAGCTGGAGGATTAACCTCTGTCACTGGCAAACTGCCATCTTGTGTACAGATGAGTGGTGCAGGGACTTGATGGTTTCCTGCTGTTATTTGTTGACAGTACAGGAACAGCAAATCGGGGGTGCAGCTCCGAATTCCAGCTCAGCTGGTCTATCAGCAGAGGACATTCCATTCGCACCAACTCTGCCATAGTGACCAGCGCGTCCACCATTCTGCTTCCTTGCCCTGTTTTTTTGGGCAGTATGAGCAGAGGGCAGCACAGGGAAGGAAAGAGGCGATGGATCGAGGTGGAAGTGGAAGGCTGTGCATCTGCGGCAACCGGCACCCTGAGGTGCAACGGATCCTCCTCCACATTTGCGAGGGGAATGGCAGCTGATGAAGGAGGATGTAGGAGCCTTGCTTCTTTTGCCCTTCCCAGCAAACCTCACATTCCTCAGCTTCAGCCCAATGTCTTTCTTTCTCTTTGCCTTTGCTTGGTTTACCCTCTGGCTTTTTTTATCTGCCTCCCCATCCACACCAGATCCCGCCCGACCCCTCCACCCACGTCAGCTCCCGCCCCGCCAGCCTCCCCTCAGCGCCTTTTCTCCCCCCTCAAGTACAATCCCTCTTTCAGCCAGGAAAAACGCCTCACCAGCTCGGCCCGCTGCCTTTTTCCTAGGCTGTTAAAGATAAATAAATACAACAAGTGGTGCTCTGACTAAATTTGGACAAATTTCCGTCCACATACACACACAACCAGCGCAGGGCGGCGCGAAGGAGACCCCATGACGGTGCAGTTTGGGCTGCCTTCTCTTCGGCCCTCAGCGGGACGGGAGGAAGGGGGCGGTGGGCGCAGCGGCGGCTTTGGGCCGCTTTCGGCCGCTTTCGGCCCCAGCCGCCGACCCCGCCGCCCCCACCGCCCCCCGATTCCGCTGAGGAGAATGGCGTTCCTAAGGCGGCAATGGCTGCCCTCCTCCCCGCTGCTGGGCGGAGAAGTGGAGGGGGAACGCTGCCGGTCCGGCCTTTTCATCCCACCCGGGGACCTTTCGGAGGAGCCAGGAGGGAAAACGTGAGGAAAACGAAGGGCTGACAAGGGCAAATCTTTCGTTTTTCACCCCAGAGGATCCTCTGTTACCCTGCACACAAGATCTGTGGATGGGCTTTGAGAGGGGGGCAGCCTCAAGGGATACCTCAATGCTTCTGTTTCCACGCCAGCAGTTTTCCCCATTCCTCCCAGTAATAGCTTGTTTTTCCCAAAGGGAGGCTGGTTTTCCCCAGATTTCCATGTCCCTGGGGAAAACATGACGATGGCTTCCCACGACTGGCTGCAAAGAGAGGTGCTGGAACTGGAAAGTAGTGGCCAACTACTGCTGTGTCAGGGACAGGGTCTGTGCCCTGTGTCTTAGCCACTTTTGGGATTTAAGGTTTCCGGGACAGCTCTTTCCTGAGCGCAGGCCAATACTCCACTCCCAACCATCCAGGTTTTTACTAAAATACATGTATTTCATGGAAAACTCAGTGATTATTGTCTCTTCAAAGATCCTACCGCTGATCAGCGGGGGGGGGGGCCCCCCCCCAATGCAGTCAAATTGGTCTGAAGCAAAAATCACTATTCAAGAATACGTATTTTTTATACATAACCAGCATTTTAGTCACAAGACCAGAAATTCCAGCAGCACTGTTGATTATGCACATCGTGCTCACAACTTTGATGCTAAAATCTTCCATGAAAATGGCGAACAAAATGTCCTCACAAACACCAGCATTGATGAAGTGATACATGACATCACTTAACATAAAAAAGTCAAGACCATTTAGAATAGGCATCAAGAGTGTATTGCTAGTGTGTATAACTGCATACATTATGTCATTTCTTATTCCAGGAAATGTAAAAGAGCCCGCTTCTTCCAAAATGATTCATTTGTCCAACCTGGCACCCAGTTTCAAGTGAGTAGTGCAGAAGAGTAACACATCCTACACGTTCCCTGCAAACTTTGTTTAAAAATCAGCTTCAGGAATCTGGGGATGGGCAATGTTCTGCCACAGCTGAACTATATACACATATTGCCTTGTGCTGGAACCCACTTGGCTGTGTAATTGTACAAACTTGTTTGATATTTTGCTTATTATGTTGCTGCTAAGAACTCTCACCCAAATTAAATCGTTTCAGAAAGTTGTTTTCCAAGCACGTGTGAAGATTAGAAACCCCTTAAGGTTCCATTTATGGGCTCTTAATTGTTATTATTATTATTAATGTAATACCCTTCTGTGCTAAGTACTTGTGACTGTGTGCTTAAGGAGCTTACTGGATGGGTTCCAAATTAAGGATGTTGCAAAGCAGGAGAGGAAAGAAAAAGCCTGCTGCTTCTTAAAGGAAGGCAGCTTGTTATGTAGGTCTCATGGAAGAAGCTGCTGTCGTTAAGCATGGAGAAGGAGGAAAGCATAAAAAGAAGGGACAGGAGGTAGGTTTTGGGTGTGTGCAAAGTCAGGGGGAACAAGAAATTAAATTCACGCTGGTGATTTAAAAGGTACCAGCAGTTCCTCTGAAGCACCTTACCTTTTAACTGCTCTGATACCTAATAGCATCCACGGGTTTGAAATGAGAGACCAGTTCCCTCCTGAGATGCCTAGTGTCAGCAAACTGAACAGCATTCTCTCTGAAATAGCCTTAGGAAATGCTAAGGAGGGAGCCACAAGTTAGCCCCAAGGTACTTAGGCTCAGATTCTTAAAGGTAATTAGGTACCTTTAAATACAAGTTAGACATCTAAATCTTTGAGGCTCAGAATCTCACTTAACTAACTCTGGACTGGAGGAAGTCTCCTTAACTGATTCACAGCCATGAACTCTTTCCTGGATTTGAGTCCTGTTTTATCTTTCAGAAACTGAGCAGAGCATAATTTTATTATCATGGTAACTAGGCTGCCATGGTGGGGACTCCGATAGTCTCCAGGAAAAAAGAGATAGAAATGTGGGGTGGATAGGAAATGTTGTAATAATTTGTCTCTTGGGGAAAAAAAAAAAAAAAAACCCACAAAAACAACCCACAACAATTTGCTTTTGGTCAGCAATGAGGTTTTCCTAATAAAAGAAAGCCAGTAAATGTGAGGAGAGAAAGGCCTGATTTATCATGTAATGGAGCAGAATCTCAGAATTCCCACATGACCTTTATTTTGATGGACATCACTCATTTCACAGCTCTATTCCTGTATTCTGGGAATAGATGAAACTTGCTTTTATTCATCTCAAGCGTAAAGAACCTTGAACTTGCAATCAGAGTAATTTACACCTCATGCAGGGATCCTATAGTATTTTAAATTAATTCCTTGAAAAATTTTTATGTTCTTTGTTTTGGGGCCCCGGCACATATTGCATTCCACACACAAGTCCTGAGGGATTCAAAAGGATTCATAGCATACGTTTTCTGAGTTACATTACTAGAAATACAGTCATATATTTGCTTCTATATAATGGTCAGCTTTTAATAAATGAGCTTCTCTCTCTGTCTCTCTCTGTTCTGTCCCTGCTGCCTACTGTCATAAAGCTACAGTTTTTAGGAATCTTGACAGTCATTGTTTTGACATTGTTTGGAGTATAATACTCAGTATTTATGAATCCTTTCATGCTGTAATGTTAAGAGGTAAATAAAGAAGAGCTGAATTTTAAAACATCAAAGCTTATTTTTGTAGAAGTGGGAGAAATTCCTAGTAATAGAAATGTTTCTGTGTTTTAAGATCCAGTGGGGACAGTTTTCTTTCAAGTTCCCAGAAGCATTTCCAGCCCACACTGTAGTTTTGCAACATTAAATGACATACCTGCTAGAAATAAAATGTTACAATGCTTGTTTCTTTTAAGTCACTGATGGAGTGAAATTCTGAAAAATGTATTTAATTTTTTGTGTTTTTAATAACTTGAAATGGAGCAAACAGAACAAGCCATCTCTTGAATAATGATGCATTGAACTAATTCACTCCTTTTTCAGCAGAAAAAAAGTCAGAGGGAGTCTGAAGCAGACTTCTCTTCCTTGCTGAGCTTCCTTTGGAGCATTTGCCAAAACATCATAGCTCTTTGCACCTCGTGTTCTTGATCTTCACACAGCTATACAGCTCTCACCTTCCTGCCCCTTCCCCTAACTTCCTTCTCTCTTAAAAGCCTTTGCACACTTCCACACCTAGCTGGACTACAGCTTCATATTTATACTCACAGGAATGGCATAAGGACCCCAACAGTTACTGGGGATCACATCGAGGCCAGGTTATTACAGCTGAAGAGTTCATGAATGATCACAACTGCAGCAGAAGTGTCATATATGGAGAGCTGTATGGGACAGCATAAATACTCCCACACAGTAGTTGCTGCATAGGGAGTGTTCACTGTGGTGACTGCTATAGGGCCTGCTGGAATGGATTCAAGGAATTCAAGGGCTGCTAAAATAGCTTTAGTTCTTGAAGTGTGCTGATCCCCTAGAATCTAAGCAGAAAAAAAGAGCTGCCAAGTGACGTTAAGTCACTTTTGCATCCCTTCCTCCATCTGTGCCTTTGAGAGGTGATACAGCTCAGCACTCAGTGCCTCTTTATCCACATTAGCAGATGTGGTATAAATCTGAAGGGTTTTCATAGCAGGAAGCAGTAGGTGGAGACATCCTAAGGCCTGGAGCAAGGCTAAGACACAGCTGCCAGGGAAACTTGGGTGGGTGGAAGGAGGAGGCAAGAACATGCCTGGCAAGCCTTCCCAGGGATGAGCACTGCTGAGTGACAGCAAAGAAGGTAACTGAGCAGCAGCGCCTGGGGTTTGTCCAGCGCTCAAGGCTACAATTTAGAACGCCAACTCCCTCCATTGTGTCACAGAGAAGTGAAATGGAAGATGTGTGAATCTCCCCTCTTAATCCTCTCCACCTTTCCCCTCTTTCCAAATAGAAAAGGAAACTTTATGAAATGAGGGCATTTTTTCCTTGAAGCCAAACCAACCTT
Source organism: Neopsephotus bourkii (assembly GCF_033783945.1). Classification (NCBI taxonomy): domain Eukaryota; kingdom Metazoa; phylum Chordata; class Aves; order Psittaciformes; family Psittacidae; genus Neopsephotus; species Neopsephotus bourkii. Next base: position 12,144,533 of record NW_026902293.1, on the reverse strand, counting down.
TTCACTCCTCACAGTATTTCTTTCACAGTGTTTATTGAGTGTACTGTTGTTACAAGCAAAAAAGTCTGAGGAAGTCCAGTCTCTGCTGGAGCAGAAAAACGTTGTTGTGAACTCAGCCTTCAGCGTAGAGATGGAAAGTGAGTGTCAGATGACATGCATGGAAATTCCAGGAGTGTTGCCTTCTTTATAGGGTCTAACACTGCTGTAATTTGTTCTTGAAGCTGATTCTGGGGGAGCATCACTAGAAGGCCTCCTGGCACCTTCCAAGGACTGAGTTGGCTGGAGCAGCCAGCAGCCCACAAGGGTATGAAGGAAGTATTTAGGGTGTAGGCTGGTCAGAGGCCATGCCCTCACTAAATTTGATTTCTTACCAACATCTCAGAGGGAAAAAAAATCACTAATAATTTTGCACTGATTTTATTGGGAGATCTTGCAACATTAATTGAGAGGTCTGCCTGTGGGCTAAAACAGCTCTCAGAAAGTTGCAAGTAACAACATGATACAAAGCACTAGTGTAGGAGAAAAATCTGAAATCCAGACAGGAACTGTAGGTCTGCGTGTAACTGACATTGTCAGATCTGTCCAAGAGCTCACAAATAACAGGGAGGTAGAGGTGGCTTTGCTAGATCTGGAAGGCAAGAGCACATAAGCTACAGGCTCAGTGGGGGTGTTTTAAATCCATGCAAGCATAGCAATGTTTGACCTTGATTCCAAGAGGTTCCTACAGCCTGACACTCAGCAAAAGGCTAGTGGAGGAGAAGCAGATTAGACAGTTAAGACTTTTATTTCCTCCTTTCCTAAACGAGTTACACACATCTGGGTTTGGTCCCTTTGTTCTGGGAGCAGTAACAAGTATTTGTCATATGAACATATTCTCTACAGACTTCAGAAAGATAGTTTGTGTTTAAAAAAAATGCTTTTCATTTTGTCTCTACAGACAGGCAGGCTCTCCAAGTGCAATTGGAGCAGAGAATATAAAGAAGCTAGGGAAACAAGTCTGCCTTCTGGAACTTGAGACTTCATTCCTCTACCGTTTTGCAAAAACAAAACTGAAAGCATAGGAACTTCCAAATGCTGAAGTGAATGTGTTCATCTAGGAAAGTATACTTCAGTCTCTTCTAGAGGAAAATGATTTATTTAACTTACAGTAGGAAAAGAGGATGATTTCCTTTGTTTAAGGCTCCATGGAGAATTCCTTATTTGGAAACTGTGCACAGTTCCCCCTATTTGGGAGAATCTGTTTGCTGTTTCCTAAGGGTGTGTTCCGAACTGTGAGAACAGCCCAGATTTTAAAGGCAGAGGACTTTCCTCCCAGTAGGAATGCAGTCTACCAAGCTGCTCCAGCTGCTTCTTTGTGCAACTGAACATTTGTCTTTCATTCGAATATTGAGTTTAGGTATCAGTTTGGAGAATACAGATTGAATGACCATCTTGTTATTACATCCTCTTCAAATTATAAACTCAAACCAGGCAGATAGTAGGTTTAGCTGTTTAGTTGAAACAACAGGTGGTTTGATTAGGAAAATACAGGATGTGGCAACAGAGGAGAGATTATGCAGCTGGAATAAATTAGGTATCTCCATGTGAAAGTCTGTATTTACCATGGCTCAAAGAGTGCTAGCATTCAGTCACTAAAGCAAGAGCATAGGGTTTGGTAGAATGGGGGTTTTCAGCATGGCAACAAACTAGAACATGTCAAAGTGACTGGGAAAATTCCTTAGGATTTATGTTTTGAGTTAATGCGTAATCAGACTTTGCAAAAGCCAACCACCCTGATAGAGTGCTGAGATAGGAGTCAGGTCAGACACAAAATCCCTATTATAACATCGGTAATAACATTATAGCACCGTAACTAGTAGCTTTGTTTTCAAAGTAGGCTGTAGAATGTGCTCTGGGTTGAAATACAGTGTACGTAATTAGATTTCCCTGCAAAACTTGTTTCTGGAGGGCTAATATTCCCAGCTGCCCTGTATCAAAAAACTCAAAAAAAGATTCAGAGAAAAGCCATAGAAAACACGTCAGAATTCCACATGGAAGGAAAGACCCCTAAGTTTGCATTTTTCATGGTCTCATTAACCTGTTGGTACTTCCGATCTCTCAATTTCTGCAGTATCAGAGTACAGCTGCAGCTCACTGCTCACCAAAAAGTTGTTGTCAAATACAAAACAACTGTTTGACTTTTCCTGAATTGCATTAAATATTTTTGTGGTATTCTTTTGAGCACTGTATTTTCTCCTTGTGTGGCATTTCTTGGAGGGGACCTACACACCTAAAGAGCAGGGTGGTGGAAGCTGGGCAGATGCTGTCACTTGAAAGAGCAGAAGGAAGTCAAACAGGTAAGTGGAGTAGTCTGCTTGTTAGTCCAACCGTCGCAGTCAGATGTCCTTGCCAGACCTAAAGAGTTTATGGGACACAAGAAGAGAAGTTACAAAGTCTTCATCCTGTTCTGGTACTGTGTTACCTGCAAAAAAGAACCTGTAGGCCTAACTTCCACATTGCACATGTGGTCAGTAGCTGCATCTAAGAAAGACACAGTAGGGACACTGCATGGGCTGCACATTCTGCATCCGGGCAGATTTCTCCTGCCAAAAGGAAGAGCCATTTCTGAAGTAGCTGGGGGCCATGCTGTACTGCCTGTCCCCCCTGAGGCCTGGAGGGGAAATTACTCAGCTGCAGGGGAGCTGTAGGAAGGAAAAGACTATAAGAAAAAGTCACATGCTTTTTTTTTTTTTTTTTTTTGTCTTCTGAACATTCTTCTAATGGAAGGAATGTGGCAGGCAAGGATTTCGAAGGGAGAAGAGACATTAAATCATTATTGTAGGTGATCTTAGCTCTTGCTTCCCTCCTTTTCAGTGGAGTATTGTAGCTTCTTTTTTTTCCCTGTCTGCACATCAGATGAAGTAGACCAGAGTGTCTGCACTGCTGCCGAGGAACCTGAGAAATAAGCTGCAGCCTCATGTTATTTGGAGGCCTGTGCTATAGCCCACCCCAGCAGTTGGCAGCCAGGCAGAGCAGTGCTGCACCCACCCATGCCAGGAGCCCAGTTTTGCCATTATATCTTTGTAGTTAAAATATAAATATGTTTCCTAGATTCCTCCTTATGCTAGCATAGAAACCTCTGAAACTTTGCAGTATCTAACTGATACTGGAGTTGCCTGCTGCTCTCACTGGGCAAGTCTCTTCATTACCAGTTCTTCCGATAGTTCACGCTTTCTCCTAGCTTTGGCTCTTTAGATCCCTTTAGTATTTTTGTTCAGTTTGAATGGCAGCTATTACTTTCCTTCCACAGAAATTGTATACATGACTTCAGTGCAGAAATCTCACAGTGTAAATCACTTTTTATGAGTTTGTAGTTTTGGCAGTGTTAGTGATTTTCAAAAAGATCAGAGACTCTCGAGTCTTTTAATATACAGCTATTAATTAAAATCTGCTGCAATTAAATCTAAATAAAGATTTGCCATCTAAGCTATTTAACTCTGTTAAGACTGTTCAGGCATCAAATAAACCTGCTTTTGTTGTTATAACCAAACAGCCTGTATCACAAAGATTCAATAAAGTCTCTAGGGCCATTGTTGCAGCTTTACATTAAAAAGAAACTGAGTTCTGATAAAACCAACGTGAGCCTGAGCAGAAAGCAGGGGAGCTACAGGATGGCTTCTGTGAGCAGCTGCCAGAAGCTTCCCCCATGTCCAATGGAGCCAATGCCAGCTGGTTCCAAGACGGACCTGCTGCTGGCCAAGGCTGAACCCATCAGTGATGGTGTTAGCACCTCAGGGACAACATATTTAAGAAGGAAAAAAAAAAACCTGTGCAATTACAGCCAGAGAGGGGAGTGAGAATGTGTGAGAGAAGACATATTCTGTAGACACCATGGCCAGTGAAGGAGGAGGGCAGGAGGTGCTCCAGGCGCCAAGGCAGGGGTTCCCCTACAGCCCATGGTAAGGCAGGCTGTGCCGTTGCAGCCCATGGAACAGGTTTGCTGGCAGGACTTGCGACCCCGTGGGGGATCCGCACTGGAGCAGTTCATGAAGAACTGTAGCCTGTGGGAAGGATTCATATTAGAGAAGCTCATGGAAAGCTGTCTCCTGTGGGAGGAACGCCACACTTGGAGCAGGGGAAGAATGTGAGGAGTCCTACCCCTGAGGATGAAGGAGCAGCAGAGACCGTGTGTGAGGAACTGACCACAACCCCCATTCCCTGTCCCTCTGTGCCAGTGGAGGGGAAGGAGGTAGAGAATTTGGAAGTGAAGTTGAGCCCAGAAAGACGGGAGGGGTGGGGGGAAGGTGGTTTAAGATTTGGGTTTATTTCTCATTACCCTGCTCTGATTTGATTAGTAATAAATTTAACTAATTTCTCCAATTCGAGTCTGTTTTTTCCCATGGTGGTAATTGGTGAGTGATCTCTTCTTGTCCTTATCTCAACCCACAAGCCTTTCATTACATTTTCTTTCCCCTGTCCAGCTGAGAAGTGGAGGGATAGAGCAGCTTTGGTGGACACCTGGTGTCTAACCAGAGTCAACCCATCACATTGTTTTCCAAATTTAAGAGCATTTCAGACAGAAGTAACTTTTCAGACAGTTGTAATCTGAAGTGAGTAACATGAGATGATGATTAAGGCTGGATGAACTGCAAGAGCAAACATACTGCCATAATGCTCCTCAAACACTCCAGAAACAGCTCCCATTCAGTTAATTTCAGAACATGCATTTGTGTGTGTCCTGCATTAGGTTTGCTCATTTGGGCAAAGTGAGGAGTGTTAATTATTTGTCCATTCGGGTCAGTAATTCTGACATATACTTACCAGTTTCCTCAGTGTTTGTCTGATCCTCAGCTTAACATTCCATCCTGAGACTGAAATGTCACAAGCCAGGGCTAACCCAAGGAACAAATAGAAAGCAATAACATGGCATTTCCTGACAAGTTTCGGCAAAGTTGACTTTAACAGTTGCTGTGAGTATGAAAGCCTTTAGAAGATGAGCACATTTACTTGTTACCAGCTGTTACTGTTTTATCCTTAGTCTTGCACCATGGGGTTGTGTTTTTTTTCCATAAAATCATAAACTCCATTGTTGGAGTTAAGATTATGCAGGAATTTCACCTTTTATTTTCTTTGCTGATGATAATTATAATGGTTTCAAAGAAAAAGAAGAAATTGTATTCCACAAAATACTGGAATTTAGAAAGGAAAAGCCATGCTTAAAGATTTCATGGCTTATGATTTAAAGAGGCCTGACTTAGTGTGACTGCTGGATGCTGCACATGGCCACAAAGGCATTATGAAGCCAGAGAAGATATGAAGGAAAGTTTACTTGTACGTTTTACAACAGTTTGCAGTGTTTATGTTTCTCTACAGGCATTCTTCATAGCAGCTGTCAGTAATTCTTAGATTAAAATGAAGTGGTTGGATAAACAGTTTTCCAGGGTTTTGGTGGAAGGTTGGTTTAGCATTTCAAGTCACTCCTCTGAGAAGCGCTCACCTGTGACAGATTACTATGGCTACTCATTTATGTCTCAGCCTGTTTCACATTAGCTTGTCCTTTCCTGACTCCAGTAACAATCTGTTTATTTAGTTTGTGGCAGATGTGCCAAGCCTGAGGATTAACAAACACAAAGAACTTCTCCCCCACACCCCCCAGTCAGGTGCCCCCACTCTGTGGTTGATTTATTTTGGGCAACATTGTTAGCTCCTTTTATATGCTTTTGGGTTTCTGAGCTTGAGGATGGGCCTGAGTCACATTTTCCAAGTGCTATGCAAGCTCTGGGGCCTATTTTATTTTCTCATTAGAAAAGTTCTGTTCTATTGCAATCACTCTATTCCTACAACTCAAATCTTGAGGAGGAAAATCTGGTATAAAATAAGCTGCAACAAAGCTGACAGAAGCTGGCACCGGCCCATTGCTCATTACTGGAACAAGGCAGGAGGGTCAAGAGTGGTGTGGTGGTCTGTTTGCCTCAAAGTGAAAAGATTAGGTACCTGTATTAATTGTTGTACCAAAATACTATGCTCTAGCCTGAAATAAGAAAATTGCAGCTATTATGTGATTCCAGTTATCATACGACCTTTGGAAAAATGAAGCCTGCACTGCTCTGTGCCCAAGCCAACAACTCCTGTACAGTAATTTATGAGGTCAGGCCAACAAGGCTACCAGCACCCAACCAAACCCCACCATTTATGCAGATCAGCTCTTGCAGAAGGTGAAGGGAGTTCTCTAATTCTCAGTACTTCTAAGGTCTAGCTCCTCGTTGCACCACACCTCTGAAGCTGACCCCACAGCTCCCTGATACATGAGGGCCTTTTTTCCCCTGGAAATGTGGATTCCTTTATGGCTGCTCTTTTCTGCACTGCACCCTTCTCCCCCAGCCAGTTTGACAAGGCAGTACAATCACCTCCAGTCCCTACAGCCTGACTGGCCTCATTTGTTCAGGAACTATTACAGTTACTGCTCTTACACTTCTGGCTACAAAGCTATTATTCTGTCAAGAATTTGAGAGCAAGAGCTTTTGTCCAGCACGCACAGTGAATTTCCACTCCCTTGGATGAAATAGCCTAGTAGAATTCATTCCTTTCCTTTTCTTGAGGTGCAGATGGGAAAAATACATCGCAATCTACCACATTCAAGAAAATTGCTAGAGAAAACAGGTTTTCCCTCAGCCTCATCCCAGTTATATTTATTTTCTATTTCAAACATGCCCTAGTACGCTCATAGCAGTTTCAATGCTTAAGTGCTCTGCCATGGTCCCAAATAGTGCTTTGTATCTCCCAGCTCCATTTTGTAATACTGACAGTTTCATATATTGGCTATATATTTTAATTTGGTGTCAGATACTGAGATTCTAAGGAAGGCAGTGATGCCTATATTATATTTGCCACCTGCACAGCTGAGGCAAAAAAAGGTTATAGAAAGCTCCCTGCCACACAGCTTACAGACTACAGCTCCACTAAGGAACCTGACACAGATGAAACATTTGCAGGTGCAGAACCCAAAACATTAAACCACTACAAACCCATTAGAAGTGAATGTTCGGAGTTGTACCTGCCATTGCTAAATCAGTTACTGTTCCCAGTGTCCTACACTGATCTAATTCCACAGAATTTCAGGTATCATTCATCCTCCTCCTGTATAAAGCCACCTTAAAAAAAAACCAAAATTGAATGGAACTGTCTGCACTTAATATGCTGATGTTGTAGAGCCATGTCATTAGGCAAATGAGCCCCTATGCTTTTTGGCATTTAAAGCAGGACTGTCATTCCCTGTGCTTGAAGAAAGTAAATTGTGTCTGTATGCAGGAACATAAAAACCAGAAGTAAAACACTGAGCATTGACTACAAAACTATGTAAATCTAGCCTGGATTTGGCCAACCTTCTTGAGACTTTCAGTCACAATACAAAAATCTTCATCCAAATCAATACCCACAAGCAACAAACCATACCTAATCTTGCAATAAGGTCAGAGAATGTGCTAGAAATGGCTCATAGGGAGGAAGTGATGGTGCTCAGGAGTTCTGTAAATTCACTGCAAGAGGAGTCAGGCTGATAGTGCAGTAGGGGCTCTGTGCAATTCTTCTGCATTGGCTAAAAAACAGGGTGGCTGATTTAGAGAATCACAGAATGGGTTGGAATGGACTTTAAAGCTCATCTCATTCCAGCCCCCTGCCACAGGCAGGGACACCTTCCACTAGATCAGGTTGCTCCAAGCCCCATCCAACCTGGCCTTGAACACTGCCACAGATGGGGCAGTCACAGCTGCTCTGATTCGCTCCTTCCTGCAGGGTATCAATAGCCTTGAAGCTGCATAGGCCTGAACTGTAGCACACACATGAGACTGTGCATGCTTAAGCTTCTTTATTGAGCATTTTATGAGCAGGTATGACAGACTTGACAAGAAATTAATGGCTAAATATAATTTTACAGCTACGTGTATTTTTAGTTTCCTGAAAGTTAAAGTTTGTCCAGACTTGCTTTAATTACCTAATTATAAAACAATTCATAATGCCAGCCAGCTATCAGTTGACATTATCTGTGTATGTCAGCACCAGCTTGTTTTGCTGAGCTTTTGCTTAACTCCTGACTCCCTTTAATTATTATTTGTGAATTTATCAAAAGTGAATAATACAGCTTCTCCTGCAATAGATAGTCAGATATTTTCCACACATTACAATGTTTCAAACTTAAGTAGGGAAGGTTTAGGTCAGATGTAAGGAGGAAATTCTTTAATGTGGGAGTGGTGAGACACTGGCACACGTTGCCGAAGGAATTTGCGGCTGCTCCATCCCCGGCAATGTTCAAGGCCAGGCTGGATGGGGCTTTGAGCAACTTGGTCTAGTGGAAATTATCCCTGCCCATGGGAGGGGGTTGGAACTAGATGGTCTTTAAGGTCCCTTCCAACCTAAACCATTCTATGATCCTATGAACATAATCATAAGCAGCAGCCATTTCTAAAGAAATTCTGATCTAAAGAACTGGATTCCAATCTGAGAATTTCCCTGGCAGACGTAGCATTCCCTGACTTTCTGTGGCACTCTTTGCCACGGCTGACTCATACAGATGTGAAAATTACTGTACTACATTGTTTTGTGAAATGAAGAATAAAGGATAGATAAGTCTTGCTATTTGGCCCAAGGAGCTAACAAAAACCTGGAGTCCTCTGCAGCTCTGTATACTTAACAAGGCCTATTTCCCTCAGCAGAGAACACCATTTAGCTGGCAACAAGCCTTTTCCAGGTCTTTCTCAAGGTTACATACCCAGTATTGCTCTGGCTTTTCATTAGGGTTCTCTTTTAGCTTTCATCTCCTCTACTTTTTTTTTCCTCATGAAGTTTCAGAAAGGAGTAGATGTATCAACTGAAGTTCTTATCTGACCAAATACGAGGTGAGGTTTAACTCCAGGTCAAGGCACCTAAATTCAGGTGCTTACCTGTCTAAGTAGGCTCAGTGGAGTCTATAGAGTGATTCTGTTTACCCCTAGAGAGACTCTTGATAGCTTGTCCACTAAATGGCTCTTAACCTGTACCTGAGCTGAGCTTTCAGTGCAGTCAAGTGCAGTGACTAGCTCCCCACTGTCCCTAATAGACCTCAGATGCAGAAACCTGCATTGGTGTCTTGGCATCAAACCAAACTCTGTCCTACAGAATCAATTCAGTACTTCAGTTCTTCAAAGCATCCACATGGGACTGGCAGTATCTATAAAGTCACCCCCACACCTTCTGAGCAGCAGCTGGAGAACAAGTGAGATACCCTGAAGCATCTGAAATTGGGCAGCTCAATCCAGCCCTAGCTCTCTTTATGGGAAAGGGGTTTCTTTTATGATCATTAAAAGCAGCTGCTGAATTCAAACAGCTTTAGCTCTGTGCCTACAATTTAGTTTGCAACATTCCCCAACCTGGTCTGTGGTAAACAGCAAAGCAGGCACCCAAGTCACAACAAACAGCTGTTCTGTGTGTGTGTGTGTGTGTGTGTGTGTTTGTCTCACCGGGCTTCTGCTTGCACTGCTGACAGAAGGTAAAACCAAAGCTGCGCTCCTTACCAGTTAAGATAGCAGGGAAGTAGAATGACATGGTCCCATGTTCAGTCAATGCAATTTCAAGGACTGCACATACAGCAATAGAAAAGCAAAGTAAGTGTTTCCATCATGGTGACAGCCATTGCCTAGACAGCTTTCTAGCAAGATGCTCAGCAAACAGAGCATTCATAAGCAGCTTTATCCCTAACGTTTTTAAGGGGAATACTAAATTGCCTTTGCCTCATCAGCCCTTTGGGTTTGGGTGTTATTAACAGCCAGATAGGGCTCAAAATATTAAAGAATAGTGGCAAAAATGCTCAATCTGGGGCAGTGGTGGTAGGGTTTTGTTTGGTTTTTTTGAACTGAGCAATGAACTGCATTTCCTTTTTGCAAGGTAAAAAAAATTGCATCCAATTGTGGGGAGGTTTTTTATGCTTGGAAATTTGAATTTTAATGAGTGTGATTCATAAAATATTTCAGAACCATACATTATAATTTTTATATATATATACATATATATATATAATAAGGAAGCAAAAAACCCTAGAAAGCAACTCAAAGAACTAAGAACTTTCCAACAATTAAAAATGTCCATGCAACAAAATGGCAAAAAGGTGGTGGACACCTAACAACAGAAATTGGGCTTTTGCAGAAGGCAACTCAAATGTGTCCTTTATTAAAGCAAGTTCATTCAGCCTAAATGGAGGGAAGATGGGAGAAGAGGACTAGAAAAAGTGGGTTTATTTTATAGTTTGCTGGAAAAGTGCCACCACCACCACCAAAGTCACAACTATGAGAGAAACTTGGTGTGGATAAACTTTCAGAAAGTAATTTTTATTACTCTGAATAGAGATGTTCAAATCCAGTAAATTCTAACCAAGCTAGACTCAAGTAACAGCAGAGTTGTCCCTTTTGTCCTTTTTATAGCATCTGTTCCAATTCCCTCATTATTTCTTTTAAATTGTAATGATGTGCCTAAGGCTGATTTGCACCATACTCAGATTTAACAACAGTAGTAGAAAACTGATAAAGCTTACAAGTAAAGTAGCTTACTGCCACTGGCAGCTCAACCAGCAAACACCATAAAAAGCGTTTAAATCACAAACTGAATCCCTGCCCCTTGCTTTTCAGCTGATTAACAGCAGAAGATAGAGGATACCAAAGAATCTATTGCATCAGTCACCAACGCTGTTAAAACTGTCAGGAAGCAAGAGTAGTACAGAGTTGACATAAAATCTGCCAGTATTGAGCCTGTCATCCCCATCACCTGCATAATGTGATCTCTATCAAAAGGTGAGAGCTCAGCATCAAACTTGAAGAACTGAAGATACACTACCTCTCATGGCAGTTCACTAAGCACCTGAAGCATCAGCAACTGTCATGCTCTTCCCACACTATTTAAAAGAAGGTGTAAACCAAGTTACAGCGAGCTCAAAAGAATAACCCTCTCCCTGGAGAGGAAGTGGGCACCTGATGTACTTGCATTTTGTTCCTCAGAGAGGATTCTAAGGAGAAAAACCACACGCTACAGAGGACAAACACCGTTTCATGGTAGAAAGCAAGCAAGGAGGACATGACCTTTCAGAAAAGCTTTCAGTGACACAAAGCTGCTGGCAATGTTTGTGCCCTAGAACCTCACGCTTCAGCAATACCTTGATTTCTTCCACTTAACTTGCCCAAAAGATCTACTGCATTTCTTTAATACAGCTGCATTCTGTACCATGTTTTATCCACAAGTAGTTGTGCCTAAAGGCACACATTTCAGCATGGAACCACCAGAGACTGCTCTGAGGCAAAGTTGCTATTACATTCATATTAAATGCATTAATAAGATATTGCTTGGGCCATCCTGAACATAGGCCAAATGTTCAGAAACAACCTTTATTTTAGCACCTGAAAAAATAACTTTGCAGGGTTTTTTCTTAGAACTCACATAGAGTGTGAAAAAATAGCAAGTTTCAAACGATGTGCTTACCAAATAAGCTAAACACAGTATGAGGACTTTGATGTTTCATTTGGTACAGGAAAAGCAGCTGAGAGGTGGGGAGCAGCTGCATTTCAAAGCGAAATTCAGAGCTAGCCTCCCTATAGAAACAAAGGAAAGCAGCCTGAGCTCAGGCTTGCTTATCTGAAACAGCAACTGCAAGATGAAATACAAAGCATGCAACGTTGTTGCATGCGAGAAGGTACTGTATGTTCTTTCTTTTATGTATCAGTTGCATTAAATACTGACTACAGACAGGGTGTCAAATAGTGGATTCTCAATTGCTCACACAGAAGCAGCTTTAAAAAAAAAAATAAGTTGCAAATCAGTTTAAAAACAGAATCTGACCTTCACATGGCAACAACAGGTTGCAGGCTTCAATGCTAGGTTATACTAAGAAAACTCATATACTGGTGAAGGGGTTGTGGTGTAAGCTCAGACTTGAAATATCTGAGCGCCCTAGCACAAAAGTTCAAATTCCAACAGGGCTGACTCAGTCCTTCTGCCTTCCAAAGTACATAAATCTAATTCCATGCAGTTTTACTGTGAAAGGGATTCTTAAAAACAGGAGTCCTCTTCCCTGCTGTGCTGAAGCGGAAGATTCCCTGTCCCAAGATGTTTTCAAGTTGTTCCCTGCCATTCTTCATGAGAACTGACCTGCAGGCTGTGTCTACTCCAGCAATCGGGTTGTTACTTGTTGATATCAAACATGTTACTTTGAAAGCCTGGAATCAAGTTATGGAAATACAAATGACTTGCAGTAATGTAATTAGTGTGATGTAGTTCAAAATACTGTTACATGAATCCCCCCACCCCCCCTACATTTCAAGATACTTCACCTAAAGTGTTTTAAGAGTGGCATCAAATCCATAATTAAAAGCTATTGCTTGCTTCCTTACCAGTGATTTCTTAGGCATGCTAGCAATCTTCAGGATACACCAGATTTGCAGACAACTGTTTTGCCAGTGTCCATGATGCACTCACATTATTTATAACTATTTTACCTTCAACAGGTGTGGGGGAAGCCAATCACCTTCTTCAAGAGCAGTAAAAACAAAGCAGCACCATGAAAACACCCACCTAGCCCAGCAGAAGATCCTTGTGCTAGATACATTCGTTATTTCTTTTTTCCTTCTTATAATCACATTGAGGAGCAGCAAGTGTGCAACTATGAGCTCATGTCAGGCAGACCCAGTTCTCCCTCACTCCACTGGCTTTCTTCCTACACAGCTCCTTTCCCGAGTTTTTGTATCTCCAGCAAGGAAGGAAGTCCATGGATCTAGAGGAACAATCACTTCAGAGCCAGCTGACAGGAGTAGAGAAAAGATAACTATAAGCAAAAGTGAAGCATTCCAGCCTGTGAAGAGAAAATAAATAAATAAGACAAGCATGTGGTGCAAGTCAAACAGGTAGAAGTGCTTCTTGGAGAACAGCTGTTTGAGATTTTAGCCTGTGGCAATACAGAAATGAGTCACCATCCATCACAATGAATATACTCTGAAGTTAAATCATTTGATGTGGTAACTTAAAACCACATTCACTTTAGATTCTTTTCTAAACCTACATCAAACAGAAGGAACTTCCAATAATTCCAGTTAACCACCACAGACTTACACAGGGACTCCTGTACTTAGGCCCTTGAAAGGTGTTTTTCTCAGTACTCCAAGAAAGCCTCATGAAGCACCTCAGCAGAAGGAAAAAAACAACAACAAAAAAAAAAGAGACAATGATACAACTGGGGAAAGCCACGTATGGGACAAAATACCCTCCTGTTCCCACCCCCCCCCCCACCGAGATCACACAAGAGGCCACAGCACAAACGGACGACAAAAGGGCTGTCAAACACTGCCATCAGACCACACCACTCCGACAGCCACCGTTATTAAAGCAGTGCAAAGAGTAACAGCTGCAGTTAAGACCTGTGCAGCACTATAACAAGATTACATTTTTAACAACACAAATGGTGTGTAAGCACCAGAATTACCATAGCAGTTCAGACTGACTACTGGTCTCTTTATACTAGTCAGGCTTCAAATTGAAATGCTCCAGAGAAAAGTGGAAGAAATTCCAAGGGAAAACTCTGCTTCCCCTACTAACAAATATATGCCCTTTTTGTAGATTAACATTCTGTCCCCCCTCGAGCATACAGTGGGCACTGTGCCCCTTTCCACACCTTCCAGACAGTAAAAACCATCATTCAAAGAGGAACCCAGAGCAGAATAATACCTTTTAACAGAAAGAGCAGCTGACAACTTCATTGTGAACGTTGTATTTTCATATCTTGCTGTTTTCAGAGAGTGAGCAGATCCTCTAAAGCTGTAAATTTTATTACAGGTATAATAATAAAAGTATCTTTGAGATTACAACTCCAATAGTTTAAAAAAAAACACCCAGTAATTAAACATGGCAATGGTAGTTTTTGCCAACTTAGCCACAGGAATGTTACCCATCCTGTGCAGTTTGCGAACACCTTGGCATATCAAGTCTCAGCAAGGTTTAAAAGCAAACCTTTTTCTAAACTGCAGCTACTCAGAAGTTAAAGATAAACCTTCCCACTCCCCCCTCTTTTCCAGTTACCTCCATCTCTGAGAAAGATGACAAAAATGCATAGAGAATATTATATCCTATGACCGCAATAATCTGATTTTTCAAGTGGATGTAGAGAGTAACTTGCAGATGGTATGACAACACTTGGAAGAGCACATGCAAGTCACTCACCAAACCAGTGTTCCTTAAGAAAAAGAGTTAGTTGAAGTCAAAGGATCTTTCGGTTAAAGAACCCTTCAGAAAGGTACTTCCTACATTTTAGCAGTGAGAAACACAAGAAAATCCCAGGTAGATCTATTTCATGACTATTCTTCACAGAGGAGATTTCACAATCTATATCCAGAAGGAGGAACTTGCCTTGTTTGAACAAGATGTAACCTAGGCAGGCCGCATCTTTGGAGAATGTGGCACACACCAACCGATAAAAGCAGCCCTTCCAAGTCCAAGGCATTTTAGGAGTTAATCACAGCAGGATTCAGTTACCATTTCCTATCGAGTAGACAGTTTTGGCATTCAGTATCAATAAAATCTTTGAATGAACTGAACCAGTGGTGTGTCCTCACTGGACAAATTTGGGAAATAAATGCACTGAGGTGGTATAATTTTACATATATATATACTGAAAAAAACCCTCTTCATTTGTTTTTAAAATAATTTGGGCTGTTTCTCAGCATATATTTGCCATCTCTTATCAGTTAACCCTTCAGCTGTTTTCAAGTTAAAGGGCTAGAAAGAGGCTGACTGCTTAAAAGTGATGTTGGGTTTATCCTTTAAAGGCCAGCATTTCAAGAGTTAAGGGTTTACAGCAACATCAACTCCAGTCTGCTGCAGAGATAAGCATCTTTTCCTGTCCGGTATGTAGGCAGCTAGACTTCAGGTCCATTAAGAAAGCTGCTAAAGACCATTTCAGCTCTGCACTGGCTTTTTTTCATGACCCTCCTACAAACTTCGAAGCGCATCTTCTACACTGCTTACTGTCACACTGTCAATCCTTACCTAATTAAACTCATTTTGCTGAATTTTAACAAACTAACATGTCAACTAACATGTTTCTGCTGCTCTATCTAGCTACAAAGTTAACCCTACTGTATGAATCTGAAACTTGTTTCTTAACATACTTAGACGCAACAGAATAACTTACATAAATTTAGCACAAGCACATCACACTACTATATAGCACTTCAACAGGCTGAAAACATATTCAAGCCTTGAAACAATCCTCTGAGAAACACCATTCAGATCATTTGAGAAGAAATGCAGAAGTCTGTTCAATAGACTACAAGTTATCTTCGAGGTTCTCCCAAAACCAGAGCTGCTGCCCCCCACAACACAACGTTCTTACGTACTTTACCTATACAGGAGATAAAAAAGCTGTGCAGTGCCAACTAACAGGGAAAGCTGACAAGACAGAGACCTTATTGTTCAGAAACCGCTAGTATCAAGACAAGCGGACCTGCCTGTTAAGGTCACAGAACTGAAAAATTTATCTTCAGGGCAAACAGAAAAGTTTTGGCTATGAAAGAACTAACCCAAAGGGTTGATCATTTTCTAACTGAAGGAATCCAGTTGTGTGTAACCTACCAAAACATCCACTCATTTAGGAAGATAACAGGAGCCAAAGGATCAGTTCACACAAACATCCAGCCTTATTCAGTCAAGTAGCTTTGAGAAATGCAGGTGAAAGCAGTTTTTCCCGACATCCCTGGTTGGTGGGATTGGGAGAACTAAATGCCAAAGTAAAGGTTTTGGGCACACATGGTACAACTATTTCTGAGGGGATGCAATCCTCCTGATATGCACTAGACTGTGTCTGAAGTATCCCTCCAGTTGATCTGCCTTATGAGAGAATTTTAAAATATTACCTAAAAATAGATTCTATTTTCTATAAACTCTTTGTTTTATGTCAGAAGCAGAAATTAGTCATTTGCAGAAAATGATTGTACATCAACACTCATCTGTTCACAGAAATCTCTCTGCACCTACTTGTGGAGGGCGAGGAGGCAGGGCACAGATAAAAACTGCTAGAATGAAATGGTGTTAAAATTTATTTGCAGCATGGAAAGTTAAAGACTGGTGCACAGACTATTAGAACTCTTCAAATTGTGTTTACATATAATATGTTAATGAGAAATTACTGATGTCTGTATTGTGAAGTGGCTAATCCAAATAAATTCAGGTGAAGAAAACATATATGCAGCTTGTTTTAAGCATTCACCCCAAATTGCAATAATATTAAATACAATGTACTTGTTAAAGCCAATTTTATTTTCCAGCCTAAGCCATAGGATCCTTCTGAGATATTTTTTACCTATTATTCCCCCGGCACAAAAGTATTTTAAAACCCCATGGTAAATTAACTATACGTGGAATTTTCAGTACCTCAAAGGGTTCAGCTCAGCAGTGCCCCTGCCCCTCGATTTCAAACATGTATTTTATTACAGGTTTGTTGAAGGATATTAAACCCAACTTCTTTTTCTCAATTGTATCAATATTTAGCCTTTACCCTACTGGTTAGTGAAACAGGAATGTGGTATTAAAGCATACAGAAGACAAATCTCAGTTCTAAGGAGCAAACATTCATCAAATAGAAAATGGATAACACATTACATGGTGAAGAGGGATATGGTAAAATAACTACAGAGAACATTTTGGGGACACCGAATAAACTCAAGTGGGCTTCTCGCATAGCTGCTTCATCAGAAGGTTGTGACAAAATTCTGCTAGACAGAAATACAGTGAATTGCCCAAAACATCGAAGTAACAAATCAAAGGAATTGTAACAACTCTAATTCAAAGCCTTTTTTTTTAATCACATTGCATTCAACATTTGTCTCCTTTGTCACTTTCTTTTGGCACAAGTTTTGGGGATTCTTCCCAGGCTGGTTGTGGTGTCAATTATTTTGCATTAATTCCTCTTATTACTTTGCAAAGCCATTTAAATACAATAAAGTACAAAGGAACAGACAATAAGATACAGTTCTTGCAAAGTGAATTCTGCATCTGTGTGGAGTCAGCAGAGCACAGAAATTTTCTAGTATAGGTGAAGACTTGTGTTACTGAGTGGCGAGAACAGGAAAAGTCAAGTGAAACAAAATTTAAAGCAAGCAAACCACAGAGATTGGCCTCATTAAAGAAAATCCTATTAGAAGCCTTATCAACTTAAAGCTAGGCAAAGAAAGCATCTTCTGCTAACAGCATTACTGCTGTAACCCAGTACTAGAAGCCTACCGCATGCCAGTGTCCTGGCCCCAGACTTTTCTTCACCTGGTAATGCTTACTCTTTTCAGAAGGAAGAGGGGCATGTATTAATACCTGAAGACTGTGCAACTGCAGAAGTACATGCATCTCAAAAAGTTAACAGTGTATATACTATGGGGACCAGTAATTTCAACTCTTACTTCTGTGGGTGCACTGTTCTGTTGAAAACCAAGTACCATTTCTGGTTTTCAAAATTGGTCTCACTTCAGAAAACACAAAGATACATTTGACATGCCAATTGAAGAGTGCTTGCTATTGGTTGTAGTAACACTGGCAAACACATTTTACATTGTCTGTCTTCCTTACATGACATTTACCTTGACATGGTCTAATTCATCCACTTCTAATCAGTGAACTTATTGATTTGATTTCACCCTGTATCACAGTTCTGTCCTGCCAAAAAGTGCTAAGTTTATTTGTAAAAGGTAACCCCCACTGCTTGAAGAGACCAAAAAGAAAACCAACCCACAGAAAGGGGGAACCCAGCATCAGAACTGTATATATTTTTATAACTTCCGTGATCCCCTTCATAAAACTACTCTCATGTGGCATTGCCCCATATATGCAAATCTCACATTTGGTGTGAGCAGCAGCTCATCAGAAGACAAATGAAAGCCTGGGTATCTTAATTCAATAAGGAAGTCAGTTTAAAGGCATTAGTCTCCCTTTTAGAAAGAGGAAAAATGTCCAAAAAAACCCCTCAAAGTAGCCAAACTAAAATTGACTGCCACGTTACTGCAGCATAGCTCCAGCTTATCTTAAGGGGAAGACAATTTCTAATTTTTTCCTACTTTTTACAACAGCAATGGAACTCAAGCTGTCTCTTTTAAGGTAATTCTTCAGAAACTTGCTTTCATTCATTTAGAGCTCCCCAATCAAAGTAACTTATTTTAAATAACTTCTGAATAAGCAGCTCAGAAAATCCAGACTGCAGGTAGCATCCAAACAAATTCTTTTGGTTCTCTAGCACAAGAGCAATGGATGTCTGTTAAACTGTTTCACACCATTTGCTAAAAGCTAGTATCACATTTCCACAGCCATCCCTTGCCCTCCAATCCCAAGGGCAATTAATTACATGTGACTTCTAAAAGCAAGGAGTTAAGTATTACCAAGGAAATGATGATTGTCACAATGCAAATGGTAAAGAATATTAAGGCCAGTGAATAATAACTGAGTATTTATAAATAACACTAATTTCTATTAAACCTTGCTTTTCCAAATATAACCAGAACAAAAGCACAACAATTCTGTAGTGTACCAAGTGTATATTTCAATTTACTGTATGCAGTCTAACAACAAATTTGGTCATAATTTCCCAGATATACATAAACGATTTAAGTAGTAAAAGAAGATTCAGTTCCAAGAGAATAAGATCATACCTTGAGGGGAAGGAAAAAAAACCAAATAAAACCAAAACAAAACAAAAAAAAGGGGAGGGAAGGGGGGGGGGGAGAAAAGGAAAAAATACATGAAGAATGTAGAGCCAGGTCCAGTTTCTAAGCACTAAGTGAGCAGTATTTTTAATAAAGCAGATTTAGGTGAATGTCAGATATATATATATTTTTATATATAGACAGATCTACCAATTGTAAACTATGGTTTTAAAGGGGATAAATGGGATGGAAAAAATCTTTATGCTATACTTACATATTCACAAAGCAGAACATCACTTTAACGTTTAAAATACTTTTTCATTCATATCATCTTTGCCCAACTAATTTCTACTTTGGACCCCACCAGAATTACACATTACTCATTTCAGTCTAGAACAGAGAGAATAAAATGTATTCTTCAGTGTAAAAAAAGGCACCCCACCCTCCCACCCTCCCCAAGAAACTAATCATCTCTCAGGTTTACAGTGATGTGGAAACTACCAATAAAACAAGTGGATGATAAAAAAAAGAAGCATTTTAATTCCCATTTAACTGTAGTTCAAACTCATCTCAGCTTCAATCAGCAAAACCAGTATCTTAACATTATGTTACTGTTCTAATGATGTAAAGGACAACAGTAAAGCTTGTCTCTTTAAATACATACTAATTGTGTTCAGATGGAACACCATTAAGATTCTGTCTGTCAAAGCATAGTTCAAAGTCATCCACAAAGCTAACATAATTTAGTTACTTGATATAAAATAGGAAAAAATATACTCATTTTAAAATTAAACAAAGCTGAAAACATGGTGACCCTCAATTGGTTTTTATACAGTACTGTCACACTGGCCTAGCTATGCGCCATGATAAATGCTCTGCATATTTACTGTTGTGACATAGTAAATCAGATGCATTGTTCCAATGATAGCCTGACTTCATTTGCCTTAGCCTAGACAACACGGAGGAGTTGAAGATGAAGGTGTAACGCCCTCCCTTCCCTTTGAAAGAGGCCAAAATCATTGGTACAATATTAGCAGCTTGGGGGGGAATAAATAAAAATCCACGGGGCGACAGAAATTCAAATTTCAGTGCCTCCAAAGAAATTTGAAATAAAGACTGCAGGGAGAGGTCATCCTGAAAGGCAGAAACTCAAAGAGTATTATTTTGCTTTGGACTTTCCATTTTTTCTTAACAAAAAAATAATTGCAGCAAATTAAGTCGACAAGTTAAGTGTAATTGGTTTACATTAAACACTAGCAACAACCCCATTAAGTACAAAAGAATAAAAAAGTCTTGTGTTCATTTTCATGACGAACAATGGGCACAATAGCCTAGTGTCCAATTCACATCACAAACTAGCCAAAAACTGGACAAGTAAGAAATTATCAACCAAAAAGTTGTTTAATATGACACTTTCTCCATTTCTTGTATTTTTATTCTATGGGACTGAGGTATACACCAGGTAAGTCAAAAAGTCTGAGAGAAGGGGGGGCTTAGAGGAGGAAGAAAACATTACATCAGATACCTTTTAGCATGACTATCTCTTTTGACTAACTGGCAGAAGAGCTACCCATGCTGTGATCAGTTTATTATTTCCATTATTGGTCATTTCTTCTGCAAAACCATTTTGGAACTGACACATCAGTAACAACCTTCTTGAAAACTCAAAAACTGTGAAGAAACAGATGCTAAATTAATGCCATTAACTTTTCCAGTGCTTATCACCTATACCACCTGCCAACACAGAGCCACAAGTTTCAAAACCCAATTTCAATACAGTGTTGGCATTATCTGTGCTGCATATTTAAATGATTGGCTTTCATCTACCAGCATATGGGAGAGGTAAGGTTTGTATGGCAAAGACATGCTTGTGGAAACAAGAGCCACTAGCCCAAATTAGATTCTCTGGCTCACTGACAAAGTAGGAATAGATTTGGGAAATCTGTCTTTGTATTTCCATACCAAGTTGCAATTTTCTTCATTCATGTTAACAGATACATGAATGTGTAACATACGTACAGTTACTACTATGTTTGAATAGGACCCAAGTAGCTATATCCTATAAATAATAAAAAATACATTTTTCTTTTGATAACTGGCTGTAGATGTGAGGACTCTGTATAATTCAACCAAATGGTTGTATGCTGTACAGTCCTGTGCAAATATCATAAAAAAATTAATAATCCTTTTTTGCTATAAGGCTTTGACCCTACATTTTTCACAGCAACATAACTACCATCCAGCCTGTACCATATTTCGCAAGCCTTCAGTCCAAAAAATTCAAATAGTCAATCCATACAGTGTCCATCTGTGGCACCTTGAAGTCATATGCTCTGTCAGTCATCTAAAGGCATACAAACTTCTGCAGATTCATCCCATCGAGACTGGTCATTCTGTTCTTCTACATCATCACCAAGCTCCTCATCACCTTCTCCCACTTCATTTTCTTCGTATTCTTCATCCCTAGGGAAATCTGTGTCCTGCACCTGGTCTGCTCCTTCCTGCCCTCCAGGTTGAGATTTATCTGCACAGTCTACACAAACGCCATAGCGTCGTGATCCATGTCTTATTCCAACACTGGCTGCCAGCATGAAAATCTTCTTACACACCATACATTTATACTTTTTATCCTTTTTATGCACCTACGGAAGAGAGACATTAACAGCTGAAAATATGCATATCAGGTTGCACTGGTATACAGGACTAGAAAACAATTAATAATTGCTAATTAAAAAAATTTATCTTTCAAAAGATACCCAGCACTGTTCAGAGAAAGAAGTACTACTAGAGATCCTTTCTGACTCCATAATCTATTGCCCACAACCAAGCTAACTGCTTACTGTTCAGCAAGAAGCTGAATAACTGCCTGGTTCATAAGCAACTGAGTGCTCATTTAATGACTATTCAGTGTACAGAACAAAACTCAAAGCCAGCACTTGTGTCATGCACAGGGTCATCTCTCACCTAGAAAATTGCCTTTACAAACAGGAGTTAAATTGTGTGCGAATTCAAAGAGCTGAAGAAGCCTCCCCTCCCAACATAACTAGACCCAACATCACCTTTCCAGGTTTCTCTGGGGAATTTTATATCGTGTATTTAGAGTGAGGTTGCGTGTAAAATTAGAAGGCTGCTGTTGGCTAACCTGACTAAACTTGAATTTTGATTGAACTTGGGTATATAATGTTACTTGTACAATTCACAGATGAGCTATCATCTTGGAAAAAAAATGAGTTGAAAACTTCTTTCTTCTATCTGGTGTCCTCACAACAGACTATAACTATGTGCTCAAGCATCTTATTTGAAGTCACACTGAAAAAGTTGCCATTTTAGATAAAACAGAAATTCCCACCCAGATAAGGGGAAAAAAACCCCAGTGAACAAACCCAAACCCCAAGGTCAAGATACAAATAGTCACTTCAGTCCTGCTGTGTAATCTGTGCAGATGATACATGTTTTTCCCCCCTCAGCCTCTAGACTTGTTATGATAATGTTTCACATAAAGCAGAATGTTTAATGTGTTTCTTGGAGGGGTGTGAGGAGGAAGGTGTTCCAGCTCCATCAGGGAGAGTACACTTCAGTGAAAACACAGGGCTGTATAGAACTTACTCTATAGCTATTTTCACCCTGTACGACTCCATCTCCTTTCCTGGAGAGACAAGTCTTCAGTCATAAAGTGCAGGACAGAAACCTGAAGTCCCACTCTACACCTCCTAGTAGACTGACTACTATCCACTGTTGCCATTATCTGTGGTGAGCCACAAAGGAAGAAGTAAAGTAGCTGCTGCACCACCAATAAGGTGATAATTACCTACCCTCCCCATACCATTGCTACCTCCATCCCTGCAGTCATCTATACATGCTATACAACAGAATGTCTTTCAGGTATCACAGGTATTCTTGTTCCTTCAGGCATCTAAGCCTTCCTCCTCCTATACCACCTGGTGAAGAAAGGCAGCAGTAGCAGGGTGGAAAGATGTATATCTATGATGAGAGAAGTCCCATGCAACGTAAGAAAGATGCTGGTTCTAAAATTTACATAGGAGCTATTAATATATGCCTTTCCTACCCATACAGCAGTTTAAGAAATAATTAAAATTACTGCAGTGGTCTTAGAAATACCTGCTAGAATTATATCCTGATACAACTCAGGTTATTGTTTACTTTTAATAATATTACTGGCTAACAGAAAGTCCATTTCATGATAGCAAAAGCTAAAAAATAAAGTTAGGAAGACTTGCACAAAAAGTCTTTCTGCATCTGCGTTAAAATTTGGAAGCTCACCACCACTCTTCCTGCTTGCTGAGGAACCAAAAGCCAGTTATGAGGGTATTATGGAAACTTATGGAACACCTTCATGAGAGAGCAAGGTGATCCATTGATTCTCAGAGGACTGAGGAAAGCTACTAAAATGGAGAAGTGCAATTTACCCCATTCCATGTACTGAGTATCTGCAAAATTAGGGCTTTTTTTAAAAATCACAGTTTAGAGAAATATAATTTCCCCCTCGTCACCAACATGACCTTGCTTTTATTACTCCCCTAAAATATACCTTGGATTTTATACGTTAAATATCATAATGAAGTAATTTCCCTCAAAGATGCAAAGTACCTGCACAATACCCAAGACAGATAATACTGTCTCTAGATCCTCAGATAAAAAGTGCTCAAGTCAAATCCTGAGTTATGCAACATGCACAGGGAAGTGTAAGCTCAACTGCTGATTCTGGTAGTGGCAGAACTAAAGTCAGGAGGACATTTACTTTCTGCATTTTTCATTCTTTCCTAAATCTTAAATTAGACACTACACTATAGCTTTGTCCAGCTGTGAAATAAGTATTTCAGAACTTCCCCAAGGTATGTTGCAATTGCTGATTAATACTGTCCTCACAGAAAATGGTGATGCAGTATTATAGAACAAGATGTGCTATTCTACTGCAGTAACATTAAGCCAAGGCTCCCTTTCATTATCCATAGAATACTTGAGATATAATGCATCTCTTTATCACATCTTTATCAGACTTCCAAATGTCTTAATTAATGCTGCATTTTCCATTAAGATAAAATACTAGAGGTGTAGTTAACATAAAGAGATGTTTATCTTCACCCATATTAGATTAAGATAAAACAACTTACATTATGGTACATCAGAGAACAGTGTTTCTTTCAACTTCCACAGCATTTGTAACAAACGCAAAACCCACTGGTACATGTGCACACATACATACACACACACACTCTTGAGGTTACCTACCAAGGAATGTCTCTTTACGTGCTCTCTTCGAGTAAACAGCTTCCCACAGATGTCACAACTGAAAGATCTCACGCCTGTGTGAATGAGCAAGTGTCTCTTTAGTGTTCTTCTGTATTTGGCTACATAATTACAGTGTGGACACTTCAACTTGTTCATGATTAAAGCAGAGGAATCGCCTACAAAGACAATAAGCCATCAGGAGAAAAGATGAAGAAACACCATAAATAAATAAATAAATAAATTCAGTAGGTGCTGTATGGTGCACAAAACTAAACAGGTGCCAAAACAATAAAGTGCCCACATGACTTTGCATCAGCCAAATCACAGCAATGTCCACCTCCAGAAACCACAAATACATGCAGGACCTACCAGTATGATCTTGCTAGGAAAAATAACTACTTGTAACCAGGGATTTTCTACTACACAAGTACAGATCAGTTCTTTGAAAAGAAATCTTATGTAAGTTAGCTATAAGTTAGCAGTATTCTGTTTTCTGGAAGTCATACTAGAAAACACTGTATTCTGGATTAGAATGCCTATATCCAAGATGCTGCCTCCCAGTTTCAAAACACATCATAACATGGAAGTTTTGCTAACATTCAAAAGTTTGCTTTGGTGTATCAGAGCACTCATGCAATCTGCATGACAACATAATGTTACATGTTTCCGTGAAGAAATGTAAGTTTATTGAGGTAAACTGCACTCTTATGCACATCAACAGGAATATGACAGACAGGCTGACATCAGGGCTGTAAGATACACAGAAATTTAACAGTTTAAGACCAAGCAGACCTCCTAAAATCCAAGGTCTAATCCCTTGCCTGCTACTGAATTTCACCTTCTTCTAACCCAATTTCTTCCTCTATAAAAATCAAAATATTTACAGTAAACCATAAACTACGTCCCAGTAACAGCTCAAAGTTACAGAGAAGATGTAGGCATTACTATTATCCAGTCCCTAAGATCCTCTTTCCACCAAAGATTACGTAATTTAAGGATCTAGCAGTAATTATTTTAGATCTGCTTGTGTTTTTGTTTTGTTTTCAGACAGAAAAATAATTCCAAATAATTGCTTGTTTGAACTATTAATAAAGGCACACAAATGGTGAAAGAGTAGAAGATGTAATCAGGTTTTTCTGAAGAGGGCTTTAGTTACGGCTGCACTGAATTCAAAACCTTCACTGCAATGAAGTATTTTTAATAGCAGGAAGTATGTTCAGAGATCTACCTTTAAAATTATATTTAACTTTGTACCTTCAAAGCGTTCAGTTTCAAAGCCCATTTATCTATACCTAGCTTACTAAGGGAAAGGGAGGGAGGAAGCCATCAGATCATTGAAGACTTCACATATCTTCCTATTCAGGCACAAAAGCTGATCTAAACCATGTTCTGTTTTTACTTCTCCATACATCTGAATTCTTCTCCCTCCAAGGAAGTATTTCTATTTACATTCTCCAGAAAGGCAAATGAAGTGGAAGATAATGATGTAAGTACTTGATCTTATAAATCTCTAACCAAATTAATCAAATATTGCCAGCAGTGACACAGAAGATAAAGAACCCCTATCAGAGGCAAAAGAAACAACCTCCTCTCCATCACATATACTTGCCATTTTCCCAAGCTTCCTTTGGCCAAGATTCTGGCAGCAGTCCATACTTGAAGTCACTTGAAGTACCTGGCAACAGTCCGTACTTGAAGTCACTTGAAGTACCCGGCAGCAGTCCGTACTTGAAGTCACTTGAAGTACCCGGCATCAGTCCATACTTGAAGTCACTTGAAGTACCTATTACAGACACAGTCTTACTTTAGCTTCCCAGGTTCTGATCAGTCATGTTGTTTAGTGAAATACATATACTTTTTAAAATGTGACAAAAAAGTTTCAAAGCTAAAAATAGTAGTTCTTTTTTTGCACACATTCTTCAATACTGAAATGAATAACTGTATTCCTAATTTCAATTAAATGAGACCTTTGAACTACTCTGAACAGCATCGTTTTTTTCTCCCTATCCCAAGAAAAATTCAAAGCCTCTTTCATACTACAGGAACTTCTTTGGTAAGGATATGTATTCCTTCGCTATCATCATGACAGGGCTAAAAAGTTTTCCATTGAATGCTCTTTACAACTACTTTGTGCAGTGACTTCATCTGGTCTACCACAGGCAGTCTAGATGATACAGAAGTAAACGTTTTCAAATGGAGGTGTAATTTTCTTTATTACCTTAAAATATCTCAGTGGTATATTAAGTGCTTAAAAGTACCTCTATTTGTATGAAGTATCCTACAGCTATGTCTAAATCCTTTTCTGAATAATCATCTCCATTACTCTGTAACCACATCAATTCAAAAGACCACAATTACTCTTAATATACCATCTTAAAAGACTAGCTTGCATATTTATGTTTGGTCTTTAGACAAGCTCTTCATGCAGTCTGCATGGTCTTCATAGCTTTTCCCCCCCACTTTAAAAGAACAAAGTAATTCAGAAGTGAACAATGCCTTAAAGAGATCCTTGCTTGTTTAATCCTATACTTCTGTAACATGGAGGAACTGTATGCATGAACATGGACTCATTACTACACATAACAAGAGAACTATAAATAGTACATAAGAAAGCTACACTAGGCATTTGACAAAACTGTATTTAAGGGGCAAAGACTCTTCCGGCAAGAGCGCAAATTGTTCTTCCCCTCTCCCCCAGACAGCAGCTTGTTGGAAAACATGAAATCATAAATCCATTACTTTCCTCACAGGCACACAGTTGTTAAATAAACAGACTGTCTTTCATTTGCCTGCATGGTGCTCAGGTCCTCACACCAGGTTCCCAATGTCACCCATGTGAGAAGTCTTGAGAAGGACAAAATAGATACATTTTTACTTTAAAGTCTGAGACTGTACGTTTTAATATCCCAAAGACTTGATCCTTTGTCCCTGTACTGCTCAAGGATTTTCCTGGGAAGGAAATTCTCTTAATGTAAACTACATGCAGCTCTTGGTGAATTGCATACTGAAACACTCCCTCCCAGCTTACAGCTTTACTGGAAAAAAGTACGGATTACAAATCCTCACAGCATTAGACATATACAGTAGTTTCATTTACTGCTCAGGCAGCATTAGATTTGGCAGCAGTGGGCTCATTTGCAATGTAAGATGGCAGTTCAATTAACAAATAGGAAGTTTATAATTCTATCCTATCCATTAGACAATAACAAACTATAATCAAAGCTGTATCATGACTTCCAAAATAAGTACTCCACTGGAGCTTTTAAAAAGCAGAGCCTGAGTGGATGAAGGAAGAGAAATCCTACTGTTTTAGCTCACGCACCTAGCTATTTTGGTATAGAAAGGAAAAAGGACAAGGAGAAGGCAATAAATCTCCCCCTCCTTTAAGAAACACAGTAGTGAGGAATTTTTTTTATTTTATTATTGACTCTAATAGCTGTTATGTCCAAAAGAGGCAAGAACTCCTTATACTAACTTGGAGCGATGGGCTCCACCAAAGGCACCACAGAGCAGCTCAAGGAATAGAACACAGATACCCTATAGACATGCCAACTACACATTCCTTTGAGGTGAGCAGTCAAACTCCCTTCTGCAACATACAAGAAAGGATTAGTGAGAAAGAGTGATGTACAGTCTGGGCAAGAGCAAAGATAACTTCAAGGCTAAACGCCTCCAAATTAAAGCAGGCTTCAAGAATTAGCAGGAAAAAAACAAAACCAAGCAAAACAAAGCAAAAACATTCTATAATCTGTTTTAAATATTAGACATTTTCTTTATAGGGTCTTCCCCGCTAATAGAACTGTTCATCTTTAGTTGACCAGTGGAAGATGAATGATCAAAATATTTTAATCACATACACATCTCTTATGGAAGGAATTATCTATATAATAAACAGATGTCATATATATGCTGTGCGTAGCAAATACCATGTAGATTCTTTCAAAATAAGCAAACATCAAAGGCTGACCATAAATAAGAGTTGTACCAAGCTGAGCACATTTGTAACACTGTAACTTTGACAGTTCTTCTGGATCTAAGAGAACACACATTGAATTTCATTAGGAACATTCATACTCACAGCTGGTACCGAAGTCTGAGAGAAGTTAGGAGCTCAAATCCCTGCACAGGTCTAGATCTTAATGTAAGACTCGGCACAGAGCCAAACAATTAAGAGCTGTAGTGTAGATAACAGCTTCTAAATCTTTCTACCTTGAATTTTAAAAGAAAATCTGCTATAACATGAAAGAACACTGGCACTGATACCACAAAAGATAAGAGGTTGCTACAGACACTTCAGTCTCTGCACAATACAGGACTAAGTAGATGGTAAGTAAACCTAATGCTTATTCTTAGAATAATTCGTTGACCTAGAAAACCTGCTTTCTAGATTAAGTGCACGTACAATGTGTTCAAAACAACAAGAAAAAGTTATTTTTTTTTAATGCCTAATGGCTCATCCATATAAGAAAGACATGATTTTCCTACAGACTGGGAACTGGAAGTGCAATACCCAGCCCCTGCTAGTTTTCATCCCAAGTGGACACAGAATCTACAGTGAGACAAGCTTCTGGCTGTAGCTGAGCCAACCGTAAGATGTTATGGACCCCTTTGGCTTGTAACATCTGCTCCCATTCCTCCTCCCACCCAAGATACTGCCCCCTGAAATCTGCTTGCAAAACTGTTCCTGTCAGATGATTTTGATAGGAGACTGAAAACAACTACGTATGCAATTGTACTGGTAGACTGAGGGTGGGGGGCAAAGGGGAAAATACAGACAGCATTGGAAAAGATCTTAAAAAAAAATAAATTTCCAACAAAACCAAAACGAAACCAAACAAATAACAGAGGGTACTCAGGAACACTGATGTTCTGTATCTCCAGACCAGGCCATCTCAATACAATTTTTCTCTGATCAAAGGATAACTTCTTACAGTTTTTACAGTCACTTGATTTTAAAAACAAACAAAAAAAACTAAGCACCTCCCCCTACCCCCAACCAACCAAACAAAAACCCCATAACAAACAAACCCAAAATAATAAAACCAAGCCAGGATACAAATAAGCTGATTAACTATCAGCACTAAAATTCTCAAGATGTCTATCTGAGAAGAGATAAAGACAGTCTGACATACAATGAAGTGGCTGTGTAGGCTTTTACATAACTAACAAATCTTATGGAAGTATTTTATGTGCTACCGTGCTTGTTCTCAGGAAAAAGGACAACCAGAAGTGGGACACATGGATTTTCAGTTTTGAAGGCAAGAAGTAGGGGAGTACCACCAGAAAGAACGCATCTAAGCAGAAACAGCTTTATCTTGACAGGTTTTCTTGTCTTTCTGTAACCAAAAATATACAGATATTTGGGGATGAAAAGGAGACATTACTGAATAGGAAATGATTCAGGAGATTGACAAGAACACCAATGACAGAAGCCACTGAACAGGTCATTACAGAAAGGGACATGGAGGTAGGGTGCACTGAGAGAAGATACAAAAATTCACTCATTACAGTTGCCTGAAGAACTTAACCTTTGCCGTTTTTAGTGTTAAGGTGTATAAAGAAAGCAACAACAGAAAATAAGAGGATACTACCATTTCCCACCAGGTTTTCTGGCACTGACTGCTCATCAGCATCAATTAAAAACAGACAGAAAACAGACAGGATAAGCAATTAGGCCATAGCTTCCAAGGACTGCGAAGAGAGAAGTGGTAATCTACTGATACAATCTGGATTGCTATTAGAGAGCTGGATTTGTTGCTTGTGTTAAGTAACATGACATAAAAACCAGCACTGCACAGACAGACATACTGGGGGCGGGGAAGAAAATACATTGTATTCTATTTGTTACCAGAGTACTTACTCACAGCTTTAACCTTACTTCTGAAAAGGGGTCAAAGCATATTACTTCTCAACTGCCTCTTGCAACAGAAGGCTCAGACAAATTTAAGACATTCTACCAAAGCAATCTTATGTACTAATCCAAACTGCTCTTTATTTTTACTATTTCTCAGTCATGAAAACAAACAAACAAGTTCTACTGCCTTGACTACGGAGGCGGATCTATCAGTTTGGAACCCTGACACATGACAATCAAACTGATGCCAAATATACCATCCACTTAGTTATCATTTATTCCCTGAAAAACTCCTTCCTGAGAAAGGGGTACCATTCACATTAGAAAACTATTTTGCTGCTCTCTTCCCCACAAAGGCTAAATCAGTGAAACACAAGATAGTAACAGTTTTCCTCATCCAGGCCATTTCTTTGTGGGGGAGTTATTGTTCTCCAGGGACTATCACAGACTCAAACAAAAACTTAAGTCCAAAGGGACCTCTGAAGGTCACCAAGTTTCAACCTCCTGCTCACAGCAGGGGTAACTTCAAAGCTGGACTGTATGTTGCTTTGGACCTTGCCAAGCTCTAAAAATCTACAAGGACGGGAGATTCCATAAACCCTCTAAACATTCTGCTCCAACACAACTGTTCTCATGGCCAACAGTTTTCTTAATATACAACTGAAATTTCCTTACCTTCAACTCGTGACAATTGACTATTGCCCTTTCCCTGTGCACTCCTGAAAGGCAGCTGGGTTCCTTCTCTCTTTAATCCCCTTACGGTGGTAAAAGATAGCAGGTAGATGTCTTGACCTCCTCCACACTAAACAAATCTAGTTCATGCTCTCCACCCTCCCCAGCCACATTAGTGCCCCTTCACTGGAATCCCTCCAGCTTGCCAGCATGCTCTGGGCTGCCCTAACCTGGGCACAGAATTTCAAACGTGTTCTTGCCAGTCCTGAGTACAGGACTATTCCTTCAGCCTGTGGGCTATGTTCTTGATAATACCACCACCATGAGGCTGGCCTTCATTGCTCCAAGAAAGCAGTATTGACTCATGTTCAGCTTGCTGTCCACAAATACCCTGTCATCCTTTTTGACAGTTATTACATAGCATTCAGCTTGTACTGATGCACTAGGCTGTTACTACCAGATGCAGGACTGCACATTCATCTTTGAACAGCATCCTGGGGGCTCCTGTTCACAGATTCCTGCAGATTGTTGAGGTCCATCTGAACAGCCACTCAGCCCTGCCCTCCAGCACCTCAACATTTCCCACCAGTTTGATGTCACCTGCAAAACTTGCAGACAGCATCTGCTGTACTGCTACCCCCACCACTGATGAAGATATTAAACAATATGATACTGATAGCTATTTTCAGGAAACGAGCACTCCGTGACTTCATTGGCAAGAAAATAAATTTATCAATAAACTTCAGGACTAAGTTGTGAGCTCAAGGGCTAGGTCATGGACACTGGCAACAAGTCAATTTAAGGATGTACCTTAAGTGTTAACATAAATAGGACTTTCAACAAGCTAACACACCTGAAAGGCTGCATGAAACTCCTAGAAACTGACTGACATTTAGAATTAAGATCCTTCAATACAGTAAAAACCACCAACCACTCTAGATACTCTGATAACCAAATTAAATGTTTTGGAATCATGTTCTGTTCCTGTTTCCTTGCTAATTCTTTAGAAGAGTGACTGCAGAACTAATCCAAGGAAATAAGTTTGATTTGTCCTCAAAGCTGTCAGTTTCTTCTTAATGGGGGGGTAAAAAAGCATCCAATGAAGAAAATACGAAAATTAAGTTTATTTTCATCTTAGCCTTAATGTAAATGGTTTCTACACAGTAAAGCCATTACTTCCTTTCTGCATCAGCATTAGAGAACTGTACTTATATAAGTAGATAAGCACAGATACCATTGCTGTATAGAGACCGCTTCAATCCAAACAACTTTTTATGCTAAAACAGTGAAAGGAAATGTTAAGGAGATCTTCATCTTAGAAGCAGTATCGTAACTGACCAAACCTCTTGTGTTGAACCGGTATCTCCGCAGCATTTATTCCAGGCCTGTTTTGCCAAAGCCTAACTGTGTCCAGGAATACCAAGGAATTTTGTCTTTACACTGGGCTTTTAAGAAAAGCCAGGTACAAGACGGACGCACAAGTCTGTAAAAATACCAAAATAAAGAAAAAACCCCAAACCTTCCGAAAACAAACAAAAAACAAACCCCAAACTAACTAAAAACAATCACAAATACTTCCTCAAGAACTCTGCATAATAAAATTTGGGACTACCTGAGAAAATAAGCTATTCAGTCTGGTACCGTGCTCTCCTCACAAAGTCACATGCAACATTACGTCCTGAAAAAAGGGGATCAACTCAAGTCATAAGCAAGCAAATGTGCAAGAGACTGGCTTTATTTACGTAGCTCATACTTTGCATGTACATGACTTGACCACAAAAGACAGCTGCTGCTTAACAATGGGCTGAGGTTTTTTTTCAGCTTTAAAGATCACATCCCCTCAACACCACCCTATCCTAACCCCCCATCCCCCTCCCCAGCAGTGGTACTACCAGAAGTGACTGAAGTTCAGCAATTGTGGCTACATTTTTACACTAAAAATGGCAACTCTGATCTTGCTACATCCCCTCTCCGCCATTCCCAGTATGACAGAACAAAGCTTGCAACTTAAAAAGCTGCAGCAATGAAGACAGGTATGGTTCAAGTGAAATTGACTGCTGAAGCTATACTACCAGCACACACGCACGGCAAGTACTGCAGTGAGCTTTAGGGTAAACACACAAGTGTAAGCTTGCTATGCTATAGTATTCTAACATTTCACATAAACTTTCTACTTTGAGTGCACTTCTGGGTGGATACATTTACTGATACCTGTCAGAAACTGGCACAAGTAAGAAATGCTGCCTACCTCTCTCCTCCACTCCCAAAATAACTGCAAGCTACACACATAATAATTCCAGAATGTGCACAGAAAATAAATGGTTGGTCAGTGAGCAAAACAACTCATCAAGGGAAGAGGTCCTGAAAAAGTGAAGCTGAAGAGAAGTCTTCTAGTCAAGTTACCTGCCACTTAAAACCTATTCTACTCAGCTACCAACACTTAGGATAACCTACCCCTTCTCTCAAATTTAGAACAGGTGAAAAACCAACCAACCCAAAACTTCAAAACACACTAAGCCTTACAAGCCCAGAGTAACTGAATTGATCAATCTATACTTGTATTACTCTCATGACAACATGACTAGCTTAGGACTGCTCTCAGAAGAGTTATGGTAGTGTAACTGAATTGGCCTACAATGCAGAAAGCCTACAGGTTAAATAAAATACCTAACATTGGTTTTCTGTACTGTATCGGTGAAGCATAAAGTGTATATTAAAAAAAATGCTTTAGTGGACACTTAGCTTTATAAATATCATATGGGAATGGACAGATATGTGAAGACAAGCATGTAGTAGGAGATAAAGAGGCTGTGGATAAATACACTATTTTCTAGGGTAAGTACTATCTGGAAAAAGAGCTTTTAAAGGAAGTTGCATTCTAATTTTCATGATAGTTTTTTAAAAAAAGCTCCACACTACTCTGAAAATCAGCTACAATCCAACAGCATTTGAAACATCTCACTGCTCAACATGCAATAAAATTAATTAGATTTGACTTATTGAGCTACATCTCTAAGATGCAGAAGGGAAGCTAGCTGAAGAAATAGCACAGCTACCTTCTGTGACTGGAGTTATGCCCCCAGTTTAACCAAGAAGATACAAAGGCCTTTATTTTTTTTTAATGGAGTTGCTGCAATTGACCAGCAACAGCTCTAAACAATAAAGAGATTTTTTAGCAGATTATCAACTGCTAGGGTTGGGGAAATCGCAAGATAGGCTGTAACTCTCAGCGTGAAGAAATATGGCTATTGTAATCAGTACAGCTAAAACTGAAGAAAGGCTTGAAAGCTTCAGGAAGAGTAGGTAACTGAAGTAAGAGTACATGTAATTTAAAACCCATCTCAACTTCATGGAGTTTTCTCAAGCTCACAAAAGCGCTACTTTTATAGAACAGGTGTTAAATATAAACTCACTGGGCAGCAAAAGGTAAGGAGAAGGAGAAGCTGACATTTCCTTACGGATACCTGGAGGAAAATGCACATTTGGCAAGAAACAGTAAAAACATGTCTTTTTTACTGGGACAAGAGCAGTAGCAGATAGTTCAGAACACTGTTATTGTTGATTATCTAATACTTACCCAGCAGTACCCAACTGGAAAGTCCATTTACTACACAATACACAGTAGGGACTTCTGGGGTAAAATTTCACAGTGAGAAGAGTGTTCTTAGATAGGCTTCCCTACTACCATACCTATGGTATTTCTCACAAAACCACCAAACAACCCAAAACCATAATCAAGCACACAGCAACTCACTTTGCATGCAGGACATATAACCACAGCTAGTGTTGGTTTCCCCCATCAGTCCATGACAAAGCATAACAGAATCAGCTCATTCTTTCCCTTTTAGCAACCAAAAAGGGCACTCCTTTGCTTTCATCATAAGAATTTGCTATGCTTTTTTTTTTTCCTTCTTACACCATTGTCTTTTATCTCTTCCAGAAGACATTTTCTTACGCATTTTTAACTCCCAGTTCCTATTATTTTTGGTAGCTTTTCATCTCCACCAGAAATTTAATCCACAACTGAAAAGTTACCGTATAACCTGCAGGTTACTCTACAACTCATTCTTGTCATTCTTCCAGTTCTTTACTCCTCCCTCTTCCACCTTTTCTTAGGCATAGAGGGAGCAATTGAAAGTAGAGCGTTTAACGGTAGAATTTATCCACAGAGCAAAGAAAAACTTGCCGGAATACAGGAGAAAGAAAACTGAATGCTAAAGCACAAACTATGGGTGAAAGTCAAGCTATACCAAGACCTACTTCCAGTATCTCTTCTTGTCTTAAACAATGTGCATGTACATAAGAACTTCATGAAAGTAAAGGTCTTACAAAAATACTAGATATGGCTTCCAAAAATAGCTTTAACACTGACAGGAGATATCATTTTTAACTTGGGACCAATTATGTTGCACTCTAGAGAGTACCAAAGAGATCATGAGTTGACACAATAAAATGAACTTCCCCTGCAATCATGGAACTTTCGACGGTTTTGGGCAGACAGCACAGCACAAATTCAATGTGTTCCTGGCCTCTAGTACAGCCCTTTTCATTAAGATGTTGCATGGATGTATTTTGTAATTTAATTTCTTTAGCACAGTGACTTAATGGAAACCTTGGTTCTTCTGTCCAAAAGAACTGAACAAGGACGAAACTTGTTTAACTGCATTCTCTATTATTTCTTCAAGGAAGCTACACAGCACATACTCAAATTACGCAGAATGCAAACTTATATTCATTTCTGTTGCTGACATCATTTAGTAGGTATATTCTCTGCGGTCTTTCCAACAGAGAAAGAGGCTGAATATCTACCCCACAACTACACATACTAAATTGTGTCAGAAATTGATGTTTGTGCAGTTAATATACAGGTCCTCAGCTCCTACTCCCGTCCTTCTGCTGCCCTTTTTCATGCCGCAACAATTAAGTTTGTCTTAGCAAGTAGTACTATTCAGCATGGGCAGATGTCTTGTGTGGATGCTGTGGACTCAACATCTAAAGATGCTTTAGTTAAGGCTATATCTAACCTGGCTGTGGACCCTAGGCCTATTTGCAGTCAGCACACAACAAGCATGTTTCTGAAAGGCAGCTCCTATTTTCACTTCGGCCAGAAGAAACCTTAAAAAAAAGATTAGATGGTATGAGAAAATCAGGAAACTCGCTCTGCAAGTGCACTCTTCCCAGCTGAACTGCAAAGCTAAAGTAGACCTACCTACTGCATTCAGAGATGAAGACCAGAGATAAGCAAACCCCTGAAGCAATTACAGAATGAATGCTAGCTCCTCAGCACATCTGCTTCTCCAGAGCTGCTGTCTGGTGTGCCACACTGCTTGCCAGCTATACAGATGCATCTTGTACTGGCTTTTCCTGCTCACATGCTAGATGTATATCCATAGCTCCAGTCTGCATTACTCTATGTTGTCACAAGTCACTGGTGCTCATGCACATAAACTGTAGGGTACAGTACAGAGTGGAACGATCGCCTGCCCTCCGCTGACCTGCTCTTTGGCTATTGTGGGCTTGCACCTGGGTACTGCCAGCCATGTGGATGGGCATCTGCACTACCACGGGCAGAGGCACTGCAAGGCCCCAGGAGAAATAGCCTGCCCCTGCCATTACTGAAAGCATTTATTTCAGCCTTGTTTTTGAACAATTCTGGGGGTACAGGAGGAAACTATGGCCACCCTTCCTTCCAGCAAAATAAATAGAGGTCCCTGAACCCTCCCAGAATTCAGGCTGCTTTCAAATCTGTTTTGTCACTGGAACGCAAAAACATCCAGAAATACTCTGCAGCAACAGGTGAGAGTGCTTTTTTGTTTGTTTTTTTTTTTTCCCCCCTCTCAATTCTACCCCTTGACCCTGAGAAGCAGAGGATATCTACAGTGCCTTGATGTCTGAAGGGGGCATACGTTTTAAAAAGCTTTTCCAACAGACATCTAAAGAACCTGGTTCCACCTATGTCTCAAACTCACCTTTGACTCCTGAACTGCAGTACATTTTCAAAACTGATAATTCATCTAAAAGCTATACAGGTAAATGGCAGCACTTCAGACACATAATTCAACTATTCATACAATATAATAATAATTTAAAAAATTAAAACCCTGAACTTCATTATATTGCCCGAAATCCCAATTATAATGTGAACAGTCTTGCTTATAATTCTTTGTGTAATTAAATATGTTTTCTAAACAGATACGATCTTATTCTAGCATTTAGATTAACCATAGATCTTTAAGGGAAAAAATAACCTGTGAATTTACTCTCTGGATTAGACTAAACAATAGTTCAGTAAGAATATATTCCCTCTACTACATGTCATTGTGGCATCTCTTTCCAATCAGTTTCACATGTTCGCTTTAAGAGTTTCTATTACACTAGCCAGGATTGCTCTATTTTGTAGCTTCCCACATACCCTACCATGAACAGCAATAAAAACTAGACTTCTATTTGTATGTGACACTCAGATGAGGGAAAACACCAGAAGGATCACAGAACCACAGAATACCTGGTCAGAATGGACCTCAAGGATCATCTGGTCCAACCTGTACACATTTATAGCAGTGTAACATTTTTTAAAAGCCATAAAAGTTACACAATCCTGTCCAATGTAGCTACTTTCCAGCACAAATTGATGGAGGTAGAAGTCCCTTTTGCTAGTGCAGGAAAAGAAATTGTAACAGCCCTTTCTCCCTTTGCAACCAGTTAACATCATCAGACACCAGTTCTCACTCCGCAATTTTGTGCCTACTAGTGGCTACGGATTAAATGTAAATGTAAGAATTTTAGTTTCTACTGCTGGTAACAATCCCCAACCCAAGCATGAAACCACCATGTTACACACTGTGTGGCACAGGAGTGCCATTTCTTTCTCTAGCCAAAGATACACTGCTGTGTCCTAAGGCACAGAATCAGGTTTAAAGCAGATTACTACTTCAGTAACTCAGTTGGTGTGCTGCCTTTACTAAAAGATCCCATCCAACACACCCTTATAAAAGTTACATTGCCATATATTTTATTCAAACGACACGATTGACATTAAGCAATATTTACCTGCTTCTTCTTTAATAAATGACAAATCTTCTTCTGGATATGGGACTGATGGTTGCAAGACTGAGCAATCTTCTGAGTTCTCTTCAGTACTAGGTGGTATATTATAAATAAATCTCTTTGCAGTTTGGTTTTTCCTTCTTGCTTTTCCAGGCTCTTGAACCGATTGTCCCTGTGCACCCATGTCATTCCATACAAAAACTTTTCCTTCACCTTGTGATTCATTCTCAGCCATTTCAGGTGAGCTGTCCTGGACCCAACTGCAGTCATTCATTTGGTAGCTTTCCATTTGGCCCTCATCAATCGAGTAACTGTCGTTCTCAGTTTTTATGCTACTTGCCAGGTTGGTAAGGTTTCGTGTTGCCCAGAAGCTGGCAACCTTCTGATCCCTTGGAGACAAACCATCCCTACTAACAGATCTTCTGTTGTAATCCACCACAACGGTCTCTGGAGCTTCCGATTTTATGCTTATGTTTAAGGCATCTTTAATGAAGTTGCGGCAGGACTGGACAACCTCCGTCATCTGAAGGTAGCTGGCCACTGACATCACTTCAATGGCGTTTTGGCTCGTAAGCACGAGGTTACCAGAATATAAGAAGTCCAAGATGACAGAAAAACCTTGAACAGCAACAACGTCTAAATAGGTAACAGTGGTTTGGTTACGGCTTTCTTTGTTTGTAAAGCAATACAGAGTCTTAAAGAAGCGGCTGCCTGCAACCAGGATGTTCTTGTGAGCTCTGAAGACCCTCCCACTCACCACAATATTAACATCACAAAGAATGCCTTTCTTCCTCTGCTCATTAAGCTCTTGCAGGAGCTGATAGCAGTAAGAGTTCTCATTTGGCCTGCTGTTAAAATCACAGTATCCTTCATTATTCAGTTCTGCCGGTAACTCTGACTCCTGCAATTAAAAAAAACACAACCATAATTACCTCTTAATGAAGGCTCTCCTTAGTCCTCCAACACTATAATACAGATATGAAAATAAACTTAAAATAATTTTACTTAAATGATATTTTGTTATTTATGTTCTTGGTCACAAAGGCAGGCAGGAATAGATAATTAAAAAAAATATGCTTCTGAAAACTAAGTATCACGATCTCATTCTGTACCCTCTGCCCCCAAATTTGACACAAAACCATAACCAGCAGAATTCCTTGAGAGCAAAGGAAATGAAATTTTAGACAAAAGTAATAAGATTTAGTTGAATGTAAAGTACTGGTTTTTCTTAACCCACATATATTAAAGATCCAGGAGTCTCTAAAGTTTTAAAATAGATGGTTCTCACATATCTAACCCCCAGCTCTTCCCTAGAAATCTCCACTTAAATAGGCAAGTAGAACCCTGATAAATGATTCAACATTTTCTCATGATGAAACATGAATACATAAAGGTTAGGTCTGTATCTTCCAATCTGACTTGTACGTTTGTACGTCACTGAAGCAGTTATAATAGCAGATATATTTCTTACACAGTTTTACACATCAAGTATTTATTCTTTATTTTCTAATTGCGGCATAGTTAGGATTAAACAGCTATATTACATGACAAGTGACAGAATATTGCAGTGACCAAAACAAAACTTAAGCTTCCCTTATATTATTCATCTGTGGTTTTCCTGAATCAAGCTCCACTGAAACTTTCTTGTAGCAACACCTTTAACTAGTACATACTTATTACACAGACAATATGTACTTATTTGTCTCTCTACAACCCTTTTAAGATGTGATCTCAAATGTGGTTTGAAGATTTTGCTCAAAGCAGTATCAGACAAACCAACACCAGGAAATTACTTGTTATGAAAGATTAGTTCAGACAGTAAGATGCTGGTAAGTAACACGAGATCTGAACTGGATTTTAGAGCACTTAGAAAACTTTAAACTGAAGTTTAGACAATGATAATTCAGAGCTGCTACAAAGGAACAGCTAGGAGAAAGCAGAAGACAACACAGACTGGCAGGTTTGACACCAAGATTACATTCACTGACACATGCTGCCATCAAGAGCAGCAACGATGAGTGTTTCATTTTATGCTGGATCTCCAAGATTCTCCCTTCTTCCCTAGCAAATAAGAACAAAACTGTCTGGCTCAAATACAGTTTCGGGTGAGAGATGATGTTTTGCAGAATCCATCATTTTTACCTCTCATTTCCTAAAACACAGGAAATCACAGATTTTGGGGCTAGAGGTGTCCTTAAAACTCAACTGCCTCAACATTTCAGGTTGAAATTAGCATTAAGAAGGTAATGCTAATGCTGTCATGAGCCCATCATCTATACTGGAGATAAACATATGTTGCAGATAAGCACTACCCTTAATTTGAGACTATGGCAGAAACCAGCTATGTTAAAAAATAAAAGGTCACTTTCCATCACACAGGAATTAGTGCATTAAATTAATACTCACCTCAATTTATAATTCCAATGTGGATCCCTGGGATGACAACAGAAGCTGCAACTACATCTTCTAAAATGATACTTACATCTACAGGCAGCAAATAATGCCCAACATAACCACAACAGACACTGTACCATTTCAGCATCTCCTGCAGAAAAATTTCAGATTGCTGTCACACTGAACATGTGTCTAAACCTCTACCCTGCTCAGAAAAACACTTCAGTGACAAGGTAGAAATAAAAGCAATTAGTTTCTGCAAAGAAAAAAAAAAAAAAAAAGGCAACAGATCTTTGTCCAACCTTGGCCTAATTTTTTCCTGTGTACTTCCTGACATACCCAAGTACTCCAATAGATCACAGCTCTGAAACAGAAAGTGTATCCCAAATGTGTGACAGCTATGTCTATCACTCCAAGTTCTCAACAGATTTCAGATCTGGACTAGCTTCCTGTCACTCCAGCAGAGTACTGCGCAGTTTCAAAACATCAATTACACTGACTTTGGATCCAATTAAGATAAAATTACCATATGCTAAAGTGTTGTCACTCTAGTCAAAGTCAATCATCAGTGACTTGCACCTCATATAATAAATCTTAGGTAGATGCTATGACAGCTGACAATTTGATTCTCTGAGAACATGTTAAACACCACATAAATTTAAAAATAATCTGCAGCCATTTTCTTTTTACAAATGTTGGATTCAAAAATTGAGAGAGATATGTAATATTTTAACTGAGCATGTGTATGTATCCAGTCAAGCTGACAGAAAGAGAAACAGAGCTTTACAATGGGGGTGTTTTCTTGTTTTCCTAAGAAGAAAACAAGCCATCATGGAAAAAGGAGCTGCAGATCACAGAAGTGCCACTGAAACTCAAGACTGAAGTTTTCATTATGAGAAGACCAGAAGACCAAGTGAAAAATAAGAGACATTATTCAACTAATGTCCAATCTATCGGGATGTGTGGTGGTGAAGAGATTGATATTACAGCTTCGCAGAAACAGGTACAATAAGATTTTTAAAACTAGCTGTAATACTGGAAACAACTCTTTGCCCACTGATGTGGAAGTAGCTAACCCTAATGCCACACCTCAAATGAAATGAAACTGTTATCAAGCCTCTGTACAGCAAGCCTGACAAGTAAAACTGACATCTACCATGAGAAAAAAATAAACAATGTCCTTGGAGAGTTTTAAGCACCTCCCCTTTGCACAGAACAAGTACAATACAGTTCAATAGGAGGCTACGGTGCCAAAACCAATCACAGAAAATCAAAAGTGTATTTTTAAGCTTCTGTTACTTTTGCTGTGCTCATGGCACATCGTAAGAGTACAAACGACATTCGCTTAGACTGTATTTTCAGAATACAAACTGAATACTAGCATCACTCAATATTCCTCTTCCAACACCAAACAACCTTATCTTTTAATAAAAAAAATAAGAAATCTAGACTAAAAATCAGGAGTATTTCAGCTTTTTTTGTAGAATCTACAGCATTATAAGTTGAAAAACTTCTCTCAGTAGGTGAGATCAAGAAGCCAACTAACAGAACAGAGACCACTTAAGGAAATAATGTTGTCCTCATTTTCAATTAGGTTAGACTCATCTGAATATACCGAAATTATTTTCATATGTATAATTCACTAATTAAACTTGCCTAAAAGCTAATAGGAGCAGAAACAGATGACAAATCTCTGCTACTAGAAACTTGCTTTTCCTTCTCTGCGTGTGCCATCAGCATACTCTGTTCCTGGGAGCAAGAACAGTGAGGGGTGAAAGGGGAGAGAAAAAGAGTAGCAAAGCCAATCTAACCATAAGTTCCATCTCAGATGGAATGAAAAGTAGTTAGGCCACATTTTTGTAATCCCTTCCCCACTACCACACCTTACTCTACAGCAGTTCCCTATGCCCCCAAATTAGTTCTCATCCTGAAAAATGGACCCTCTAACAAAAGTGAACTATCGGGAGCACGTGCTGCTACAGAGGAAAATTACCCCAAAATATGGTCCTACCAGCTGCACACATAATGCTCTTCTACTGTTTTGCATGCCTTTGCATTTCTGTGGGCAATGCTAAAGCATGCAAGCGATTTCAAACTGTCTCATTAAGTGCTTAAGATCCAAACGAGTAGTTCAAGGAGGTCTGGTAAAAAAAAAAAGCATGTAAAAAACTAAACAAACAGTAAATGACAGTCCTTACTCTGATGGCCTGACTCCTCAACTTCTTTGCTCTGCTAAGAGTAATTCAAGAATTTAACTTGGAATACTACAGCATAACTCTTACATCTGAAGCATGACTTCTATTCATCACAGCTCACGAAAAACAAAACAATTACAGTTCACATGATAAAAATAACACATCAAAGGCCTTCCTCCTTTTGGAGAGCTTCTGCTTTAAACCAACATGCCTGCTAGGCTGGAGAAAGCTTTTCTGGCAGTATTTCCAAAGCTCAGCTTCAAATTATGCCCAGAGAGAAAACGTTTTAAGAAGCTTCTTTGAGAGGAACAACCCACATCAGCCAATAAATCTGCATCTGGGGATCTAAATGCATCACAGAATTAATTTTTTTACAGTGATTTCCCATTAAATGTCTATTTAAATGTCTATTTAAGATCTTTGCAACACAATAGTCTATTTATTTAAAAAAGGTAGTTTCAAGCAGATTGTATCATTTGCTAAGCTTTAAAATTGAGGCATTATTTTAAAAATCAGAATAGAAAAAAAAAGTCAAGATTTTTGTCTTAGAAAGAGGCACCAACTGACAGCTCAATACCCTCGAATTACAGCAGCTGCAACCACTTGTGATGTATTTTGGCATTCCAAATTAAATGTATCCCAAAAATAAACCAAAATCATCACTCATTTCTTCATGAGTGTAATATCCAACAGACCTATAGAAATTCCCACTGTTTTACTGTCTCAACACCTACAATTTCCTTTTCACACTCAAACAGTGGCATTATGCCATATGTTTATTAGCAGCTGCTAAACATGCCCTGCAGTTGAAGCTTGTCAAGTCAAGAATACATGTGTGTTGTCTCTAAACACAAAGGCTGAACGATCTCTCCCAAGTTTCATTAAATCTAAACGGCTTTTCTGCCTCATTATGTACGCTGGAAATACGGTGAGGGTACAAATTACCTACTTTTGTTCCAAGTATCTGGTATCACGGCATTAAGGAAAAAACGGGTCTATTGTTTTGGTATTAATTTAAACATGCATCAAGAAATTCAAGTGCCATTAAAAGTGTGAAAGGATATGGAAATTAAACAGAAAAGCCAAAAGAAACAGAGATTCTTGATCAGATTTTCGATTAACCAAGTGTAACCTCCAGACAGAAAACTACACTGACTCTCGAAAAACTGCAATTCTTTCCCTTGCAAGAAATTTTTAACTGAAATGTAATTGCACAGGATGCATCCAGCAGTTTTCCCACCTGAAAACACCGATCTCTGTACAGCTACCTCACAGAAGCTTATCTTTAATACAGCACAAAAGAACCACTGATGCATCTCACCTGCCCTACTGTTTCATTTATTACAGTGACTACAAATACTTTTTCTTAAACTCTCAGTGGTATAAAAGCAGAGGCTCATTGTTTAGATACTCATGACAATGAACGGCTAATCTTCAAATAAATACTTACATGAACTTTCAAGCTACTGTGGCACACAAGCCAATAGTACTTCATCCCCCTTCCGACCTCCCAGTATTTAGCAGTCTTACAACAGACTAAGCATAGAACACAAAGAAAAAGCTACCAAGTTCAGTAGAAAAAACGTTTGGAATAGATTTCAATTTTTTTGTTTATTTGTAGCTTACTGTGAGAGAAACTTCTGAAGTGTGGTATGAAGTAGCCACGCCTAATAACACGTAAGGCTACACTATGACGGGACATACCTTCACGACTCAAAGGTAGAAACCAGGCAACAAAGTGATGAAGAATATACTGTAAAAGCATTTTAAAAATCTTATTTTCAAAAATACAAAGAGGCAAAAGAAACTAATTATGAAAGTTTCAAAATTAGAAACAAGTTATCTAAAGCAAGTCTGGCTGAAAAACAAATCCCAGATTGGAGGTAACTGATAAAATGACCTACTGCCATGAAATGTCTGTAACAATAGCTGCCTTAGAGATACATTTACTAAAAAAGTAATTACTCATCTTGAAAATGAATGTTT
This sequence comes from Neopsephotus bourkii, assembly GCF_033783945.1. Classification (NCBI taxonomy): domain Eukaryota; kingdom Metazoa; phylum Chordata; class Aves; order Psittaciformes; family Psittacidae; genus Neopsephotus; species Neopsephotus bourkii. Next base: position 12,100,473 of record NW_026902293.1, on the reverse strand, counting down.
CATTTGTAAATCCAAAAATATTTTTTATAACTGATATTTATGCTCTGTAAGGTTTTCCTTGCAGTAGTTTTACATAAAACTTGCATATCTTTTTGAACTAGCTCTAAGAAAACGCATGTCCACTTAACATTTTATCTGCCACCCTGATATCCTAACTAAACATCAGAATAGCAGCTCTTGTCCAAGGTACCCCGAGCTCCTTAAAGCACTCCAGCAATAAGATCCATTTAACTACTGCACTACAATTTGGACTCTAGATAGAGCAGTACAACCAAGGTGTTTTAATTACAACTTAGTTCTACATAGCAAAAAACGGAGCGATCGGGGGTTAATTCCAGCTAACAAATCGAGATCAGCTCAAAAGCTCTCTTATTAGCCTAACCTGAAGCACATCGGTTTGTGCCAGATTAAAAGTTTAACGCCAGCTAGGCGATCCGAGAGAACTTCTGCGGTTCAGCCTTTCCCTTCCTTAGGAGAAAAGGCTGCAGAACGCTGGCGATTCAGCTCAAGTATTCTATAGGAGCTTTCCATCCACGTATGTTCTGGAGTTAACCCTGCCTTATTCGTAAAAGCAACCAGGAAACGTAGTAATTTTAAGTTTAGCGGGGAACATGAAGTAGTCCTAAAGCATTTAGGAGAGCTGGCATATTAAGACGGCTTTCAGGAAACCACGTTTATCTCTAACACACACCAAGCAATTGCAGACTTCTTGCTCAGTAACTCAATCTAAAGCAATACAGTCGAGAATTTAATAATAAATAAATAAATAAATAAATAGAAGACTGACTACCCAGAATTATCCGATCAGTGAGCGGGGACTACACCATTAAGAACAGCAAAGTAATTCCACCTTCACGCTGGCAAGTATCCATTTCACACGCAGTCGGTAGCCGGACACTACTCCCTCCTCCCAGATACCGCAGGAGGAAGTTGTAACGAGTGTTTTTAAATCAGTGCTGCGACACTATTCGCACGCAACTTTTTTTCCCACGTTACTGGTTTATCTTCACAACATAAACTAAAGAAAACAGCACTCGCTCCCTTCGAACGGGTAACGTTAATCAGGTACAGCCATAAACAATAGCTTGCGCTCCGGGACCGCAAAACGACAACGCTGATAGCGCTGTGATCGCCCAAACCCCACGGGAGCGTCACCCCAAACCGAGGGCGGCCTCGTCCCCCGCACCGGGGACAGCAGAGCAGTGCCGAGCCCCTCGGGCAACACCACACGAAGGAAGCCATTTAAGTTAACACACGTGGGCATAAAAAAAAAAGTCACCTAAGCGTGAAAGGGGAGCCCGGCTTCCCACCCGAGCTTAACCCGCCCCAACCCTACCTGCTCGGGGTTGACGGGCTCGTTGAGGCGATGCTCAGCGGAGAGGTGGTGCCGCAGGAGCAGAGTACGCTTGTAGTTGCGGGTGCCCTTGCAGAGCTCGTCGTGTCCCCCAGGCAGGGGCCCCCCAGCTATGATGAGCTCGGGAGGCGCGGCGGCGGCCAAGGCGGCCGTGCACCAGGCGCAGGACATGAGGCCGGTCTCCTGGCAGTAGTACAGCCATGGGAACTCCTTGAGCCAGGAGCCCTGGAAGGAGATGTGTAGCTTCTGCAGAAGGGACTTGGGCCTGGCCAGCGGGAAGTGCTTGATGCTCTCCCCCTCGCCCGCGCCCACGCTGCTGCCCTCCGCCTCGTCCCCTCCATCGCCGCCCGACCGCCTGCTGCTGCTGCAGCTGCCGCCCTCGGCCCCGCTGCCGTCGCCCAGGCTGCCCCCTTCACCGTCCTCCTCGTCGTCGCTGCTGTCGCTCAGGGAGCCCCCGTCTTGGACCAGCTCCTTCCCCTCCAGCAGGCCCTCCGGCTCCAAGCCCTCCGCGCCCTCCAGCTCCATCTCCTCGTCCGCCCCCCGCCCATTGAAGTGCTTCCGCGGCCAGGCCGAGGCCTCGCAGCCATTGTTAGCGCCAGACTGGGCGGCGAGGAGCCCCCCACCGCCCCGAAAGGCCAGTGTCCGGCGATTTCTCTCGGCGAACGTGGGGCCAGCGGCGGGGGGCAACACGGCGTCCTGAGGCAGCAGCAGCTCCTTCTCGTCGGCGGCGCCCTCCAGCTCCTCGGCCTCCAGCCCCTCCAGCTCCACTTCCTCGTCCGCCCCGCGTCCGTTCAACGGCTCGGGGTCCTGCCGGTCCCAGGCCTCGGCCGCTCCGCCGGCAGCCGCCGCCGCCGCCGCGGTGACGAGGCCTCCGCCGCGGAACGCCAGCGTCCGCCGGTTCATCTCCGCGAACATGGCGCGCGCGCGCCCCCCGCCCGCCGCCGCCTCGCGCCCCTGCCCCGCCGCTCCCCGCCCGGCCGAGGGCTCTGCCAGCGGGAACGGGGGAAAGAGGCGCCGGCTGCCGTGTGGGAAGGGCGGGGGTGGCGGCCGCGACAAAGACAAGAGTCCGGCCGCGTCTACCCCCCCGCCCCGGCTCCGGCCTAGATCACTGCCGCAGGCTGCCCACAATGGATCCCGCTCAGCGGCGCTTCCGTCCCTACAGGCCCCGGATCGGGTCGAATGGCAAATGAACAACGGGCTGCTCCCACAATGCACCGGGAGAGCCGCCGCAGGGGAGGGGGAGCGCGAGCGGGGGGCGGGCAGGCGGGGGGCCGGCGGGGCGGGAGCCACACATGGGGCGCGTCACGCGCCCCTGCGCCTCCAACGCGCCGTGCCCCGCCCACCGCACGGCGGAGGGGGGGACGGGGGGTAAGCATCGACCCTCGCCCTCCCGCAGCGGGGCCCTAGCCCCCGCTTCTGTCCCCCGCGCAAGCGCAGCGTGAGACCGGCCGCCGGTTCCCGGGGGCGAGCGGCGGGGGCAGCGTCCTGGGGCTGCCCGGCGGGAGCGCGGCTCAGCGGTACCGTTAGGCGCGGCGCGCGCAGCCCGCACGTGCCGGCGGGGCGGGTCCCTCCACTGGGCGAAGGCTCGAGGCGCGGCCGGTAACGGGGCGGGTGAGAGCAGAGGTAATCCTGTGCCGCTCCCCCGGGGCCGGCGGCCTCACTCGGGGAGGGCGGGAGGAGAAGCAGGGAAACCCCTATATCATCGTTTAATGAGTGAGGAACGGGGAGGAGAACGAAGGGAAACGGGACGAGCGGTGCTGGTGCAGTCACTCCGCGCCTTACACGGGCAGATTGATGCCCAGCCGGTTCCTGAGGAAAAGATGATTGACTTCCCTGAATCCCCTTCTCCCAGTGCTGCTGCAGATGTTACACACCATGGAATTGCTCTTTTGGTTCAGGTCATTGCACAGTTGCATCACCTCCCAACCTTTTCCACACCCCCACTCTGTTAACTGTAAGAAACAGCAAAGGCCTCGGAGCTGTGCGAGCCCTCTTAGCAATCATAGCCCATTCTGTCTGCTGCGAGAAAAATTGACTCCATCCCAGCCAGAGTCAGGACAACAGGCAATAAATGATGCCAGAAAGAGAGGGTCATGAAGTCCTCCAGATAAAGTGAGGTGGTGTCACTGTCCTGTAATGCAGGTACATACCGCATTCATCAGTAAAAAAGGTACACCTCTGTGTCTTGGCCTGGAAATACATGCAGGGGTCTGAGAGAGCTGACTTTGGCTTAAACTTTGGAGAGGAATTTTCAAAAATACTATTAATGGTGCAAATCTGCTGTAAAGGAGAATGGTTTCCTCCCTCCAAAAATTCCTTGGGAACAGGAGAACTTTGGTAGAAAATTAACTGATATTCTGGAAAAATTAAGGAAATCTTTTCTAAAATTCTGGGGGATAGAGGAGGGAAGACTCTATCGTGGAGAAATACAAACTCTAAAGGCAGTTTCAGATCTCCAGGAGAAGAGCGAAGATGGTTTAAATTGAGGCAAGGGATCAGAGGAGTGGTGGGAGATGAAGAGTTTTGAAATTTGCTGTGCCTCACTGGGGCACAGGATGGAGATAGTGATTCACATCTGGGTCCGTCAAAGCAAAGGGTTCCCACAATGCAGCCTCCCTAAAATACAAAACAGACCCATATTTCATAAACCTTTGAGCTTTGTGAAGTATTGATGTTGTTCCATTCCTGAGGCACTTGCTCCTTGTTTGACAGCTGACTCAGCACTTACCTACATCAGAATTTCTTACCCGTTTTATATTACTTTTAAGAAACGTTTGTAGGTTGTTTCTCACCATATGTTTAAACTAGCACAGATTGCAGCAAGTGTATACAGGAAGGTTACATTAAGAATCCCTAGTGGGATTCACATTTACAGAATGGATTACTTGTGATCTCAAGGAACATACCCTGTACCCAGGACTGGTGTGTTTCACACCTACACAGTGGACATCCAGGAATGAGGTGGGATAAGATACTTAAGAGGAATGGTAGGCTAATGAGCTATAGGTCCCTATCTTGGAGTGCAGAGAAATGTTATTTAATTGCAGCAGGTAATCCAGAGTGCTAACAGATCAATGCAGAATCATAAAGTAATTTAGATTGGAGGAAACCTCCAGAGTTCACTCAAGGACAACTTCAAAGTGACAGTAGGTTGCTCAGGAACAATATCTCAGACTCTCCTGGGCTGTTGGTTGAGATCTTTGGTAATAGCTCCTCCCAGGTCATCTCCTCAGAGTTTTGCTTTGTCAGTTTGCTAGCAGGGTTTCCACTGCTGTGCAGTGCACTCAGGAAAGGGAACTGAACTGAATCACTGTGCCTCATTTAACCGATCTACAATTAGCATAGCTCTGTCGCATCAGAACTGAGGTTGTATTGGTCTGTTTAAATTCCGTTTTACTGAGTGTCTTAACTTTTGTGTAACAAAGCTTTTCAAACCACTCGATCTTCACTGCAGAAATTCTTGTGTTCAGACTGATTTGTTGTAGGTGAGGTTTTATATTGTATTCATGATGGCACTATGTATTTAAAAAAGCCTCTGCTGTAATAAAAATGCAGTTATTTTGCAGAAACATTAATTTGCTGTTTCTTCCTCAACTGGTCTTCAGTCCCCCTGTCAAACCCACATGCTGTATTTCACGTAACTGAAAAATAATCATTGATGTACACCTCATGGCAATTTTTCATCATACCTTTTTCACCTATAGTGGTTAACCATCCTCGTCCTGTAGGTAGCAAATGATGTTTTATTCAGTCTGGACAAATTTTCCTGATACAACATGCACATTCATTTCTGTGATACTCTTTTGGCTATTTCTACTTCTGCTGTGTTACAGAAAGACATAAAAATCTCCCACTGTTCACTGGGAAGGAATCATAAACTGATTTGGCTGCCTGCAAATGAAAAGTCAGTGCCTCACACCAGATAGTGGAATTAATAATTGATGCATCATGATACATACACTTCTCCAGTGTGGCATTTTGCTCCAAATGTAGACTAACCCAAATCTAAACTGTGCAGTTGCCAGTACCGGTAGTACTTTGTGCAGGGCACACACCCTAGGAAGCCATCACTTGTCACTTAGTTTTGTTTTCCAGGATCAAAAATTATATTTAAACACAAGTAAATGGACATAATGCTGTGAAAGGGAGCAAACATGGCATAAAATCGTCTTTATCATCCCACCTGCATATGTATCTGGGGAGAATGGCTTTTAAAACTCCTGTGAGGGTGAATATCACTGATAAATTACATATTTAATACTATTTAAAGTCCATTCTAACAAAACACGTAAATGTGCATTTATATATTCCACTGAATTAGGATTTCAGTGAACAAATTGCAAGCTCCTACACAAAGAGTAGGATCTTTTGCTTTTAGATAATCAAACCCTTTGTGCAAGAAGCTGAAGATTAAATTCTCATACTGATATGACGCCTGATGTAGAGTACCCTGCTGATTATGGACAGTGTGTTACCCGTAGGGCTAGGGAGCTTGTTATGCTCATCCAGTTTCTCCTTTTCTTGCAGCTGAGGAGAGTATTTAAATTCTATTCTAACCCTTACGGAAATGAGTGAGAATTAGATCATGCCATGAGAGACATCTCGTGCAGTTCCAGTGTATACCAATCATACTAACAGAATGTTATACCTAGAAAGATTTGTGTCCTGAAATTCCTGCTTGTGACCTAAGAAACACATTCACGATGAAGCTGACTCTTCCAAGGCAGCTTCTGAAACCAATGGGTTGTGTTCCTATACCCTAGAGCACATCTCTGCAATAGATGTTTGAACAGTAAGGAAGATTCGTTTCAAAGAGAGTTCAGTTTTCACTTACATGGAGTTTGTGTTACTGGAGATCTGTATTCCTGGGCATATGAAGGTTTCAGTTCAAATGCTCCTGCATATTGAGGGATTTTGGAAGCTAGAAGTTGACTGTTGGGGGAGGAGGCTCTTCTGTCTCTCAGGTGAAAGTAGCCTCTTCTGGAGAAGAGGCTGATCTGTGTGGACCACACAGCAAAGTGTCTATGTCAGAATCAGAGCCTTGTTACTGGGGCAGGAACAAGCATGCATTTGTTCTTATATTCCAAAAGTGGACAAATAGATCATAACAGAAAATAAATAGTATAAACTGTCACTTTGTGCTGTGCTGCTCCACAGAGCAAGTGCCAGGAAGAGAATACAGTGACTGAAGCCCACCAGGAAGGACTTGGAAACCTCAATGCCATCCCTAGCCTGCGGTTATGCTTACACTGCATGTTCAGGTGCTGCTAAAGTAGGCATACCGAAGTAGGTTTGGTGGCACAGGTTCAGCTGCCTAGGGAGCACGGAGTGCCCCGGGAAAGCTTGTGTGCTGAGATTTCACTGATGTCCAACCTGGCACAGGCATATCTATTCATGTCACAAGCCTTCCTTCCAGATTACAATTAGAGAAGGCTTTTGAAAGTGTAATTCTTGATAATTTGTATCTCACACATTTGTAAAGTGTCAGCAGAATGTTTAGACTACAGTCAGTAGCTGTTTCTGTAGTAAACTGAATTCAAATTGAGTCATGCAGTTACGCCTCTTAGAATGCCTTTTAAGTAATATTTGGAAAGGCAAATCACAACATTTTTCAGGTCATATGCTTTATTTTGCACAATCCCACCTTGTGACCTTTGACAGGAGAGGAAGGTATCATGAATTAAAACTTAACCGTCCATTGTCTGATAACTGTTCACTCTCTTAACACACAGCAAATATGAGATAACGTGCCTTAACCTGGCCCACACTGGAGGGATTTTCAGTGTAATTGCATTAACTTTGTATTTGCTGCAGAATAAAACATACACGTGGACAGGTGTTCTGCACGTAAGATGCTTCTGCGTACTTGTAAAGCTATGGACAGACAGCCTCTTCCAAATCTAACTCTGACATTTGAAGATTTTGCGTTTGCGCCTACACCACCTTTGCTGTAGCTCTGCTGGTAAAAGGCTTTCTTTAAGAGGGCTTTGGTTTGCTTCAGGCAAAGTGAGCAGGTTGGTTTAAGCCCTCTTTGTTGCCTGATCCATCCGCTTTGTTGGAAGCACGCGCATTGAATTCCTTCTGTCAGCAGAGCTGCAGGGGTGGAAGCTCTCAGCAGAGGAGTAGTAAGAAACAACTGGAGGAACAATAATGTCACTAGCCAGCTCACCTCTCTGCGAGCTGGGTGCCAGTCCATGGCTTAGTCTTGCACACGCTGTGGGTGTGACACCTCTCCCAGACATGCCCGTGCCTTGTCTGTTACACATGCCTGGCTTAGTTCTCTTTCATACTAAATACTTGTATGTCACTCTGGCAATGCAAAACAATTTCAAAGCATCCAGAGGTGTTAAAGACTTCTTATTGAGCAAAACAATGTGAAAAGGTCCAACAGGTGAGTAAAAGTGACTGGTCTTGCAGAATTAAATCCGTCATTTTCTCATCCAGAACCTGAGCTATTTATTCCTTTAAGGGGTGCTAGATGCACAGGGATGTGGGGTGGCACTGCTGCCCCTCAGCCAAGGGATGGGCTGTTTCGGGGCTGTGTCACACCAGTTTTACATTACTGTGGGAAATTCACATTGCAGAATGGGGTTCAGCCTTCCTTCCCAGTTCGCACATTTTCTCGTGGTTGGGGTGTGTGTGACTTCTGTTACTCTTAAAGCTAGATACAAAACAGAGTTTTGTCTACCTGGCTGTGCACGGGTATCCTTGTCCCCATCTTTCCGTTCACATTGTAGGCCATTCTCTGGCTGCATCATCACCTTGCCTGAAAGATCCGTGGGATGTGCACTGGCCTCCTCCTTGTCACAGATCCCCCAGCTGACTTTGGCACTCTGTTACACTGCCAGATTGATTGCAGAGCCTATCTCCTGCTTTCTATTTTCTTCTGCTTTTCAGAATTTTCCTGATCTCTTTAGTTTGTATTTTCTTGTGTTTTCAAGTTGGGGCTTCTAGACATCCTCGCCAAGAGATTGTGCTTTATCCACTACTGTTGTTGCTATTATGACTTCTACCTATATGGCTTCTTTCAGAAAGTTCTGTGTAGTCTGATCTGAATGTTGTAGCTTCACACTGTTGTTTTTGGTTATGTTTTTCCTTCCTGTTTTTACCCTGCACATGGCCAGCACTGCTATTGGCTTCCTCAGTCACCTGCAGCCTACATGAAAAATAATTATTTTTCCCAGCAAAGCACTTGAGCATGTGTTCACCTCTAGATAAGTATGTTTTCATGTGCTTCCAGGAAGAGAGGACATAGAGGTTTGCTAAAGAGTTGTATTTTTTTCAGAAGTAGGACTGGAAGAGCTGGTGTGAAGCATGCTGCAAAAGGTGAAAATGTGCTCACTCTTTAGGCCCAAGTGCTCAGAAGAGGCGGGGATTTTTTTCTGTGTTCCCATGGCTACAGCTATGGCCAGTTTAGCCCAGACAAATGCAAGGTGTTTCCTCTTAGTCCCAGCCCTCTTTTAAAGTAACATAGCTTGTTTCCACCGAAGACTTGTTAGTCTTTGCTTATTCACATCTTGCTGATCATTTTGTCTGTCTTTGAGTTAGGCATCTACTCTGAATGGAGGTCAGCTGTGAAAGCAAGCTGGATTTCAGCCTTTACCTGACTGCAAAAAAGTAGTCCATTCTTGGTATTTCATGGCTTTTGTTTCTTTGATGGTCCTTCACAGTCGCCCTGTGTTTTTCAGTCTGCAGCTAGAACATGTGCTTTATCAGGGAGTGAACGAGCTGTGAAAGATACCCTCTAATCAATCAGGAGGGAAATGTAGCTTCTCTGCTGGGTATTTAAACAACTGCATGTTTCCCATGGCTTTGATCAGTGTTTGTGAGGTTACAGCCTTCCCCTAATGCTCTGACTACTGACTTCAGGGGATATCATTTAGCCCCCTCTTCTTAGCCTACTTTTCCATCTCTTGTTTTCTTAGATGTTCTTATACACTTTCTTATTTCTAGGTCTGTCAATGTGCTGAGGGTATTCTCTTTGTCTTAAGTTACCAAAGTTCATAGAAAGCATCTATCACCATTAAGCCTTCCTGATGCTAATTACTGAGCCCTTACCATAGTTACCATGGGCTGCAGAGTCTCAGCTGAGCAGAGTTAGTCCACGCAGTAGTGAACAAGAGTGAAACTTGAAAATTTTGCTTATTAAAATGTCCTCCTCCCTGTCTTGGGAGGAGATAAGGAAACAGCACAAACTGATTTATTTTGGCACACTTTGCTAATCTTTCAATTCTGTACAGCATCCGTAATTATATTTGCTGGAGGGAATTCAAGGCATTGCTAAAAATACTTTGCAGGATATCTTTAATCACTCAGAAAACAAAATTTAAACAGAAATTCCTTAAATTGTGTGACATCTGTCAGCAAAGATACAGATGCCAGGTCAATAAGGAACAGTAAGTAACTCAAATGTTATTACTGACATACACATTATAGGATGCTGCAGTTTCTGCTGTTGCCAGTGTTAGACATGATGACACAAATCTTTTCTTCTGTCAGTCTAGCATGGCTGCAGTGCAGCTGCAGTGTAGCTCAAGCAAGGACCAAGGGGAAGATCTTAACTTCAAAGCAGGTCCCAAGGGAAGGACAGACAGCCTTGGCCAAAGCCTCCCTGCATTTCTTTCAGGAAGAGCTTTCCCCAAGGTCACCAGCTGCCCTATCTCTGAATTGACCCTGGGCCTGGGAGGATGGGAGGGGGCTCAGGGCCCTTACATGTCCAGTTAGCCTAGTTTTGTCCTTACCGAAGTCTCCTGACTGCTTCACCAGACATTTTCTGACCTAATGCTCCTGTTTTAGTTTTCCCAAAGCAGGATAGTGTAAGCAAGGGAAGGAGTCCACAACTGACTACCTTTGTACTGCCTTTGTGCCATCTTTAGTGTACATTTTCCCAAACCATCAAAGCCCTCAGCCGTGCCAGCATGCTCCTCTTCACACAGAGTGCTGCATGTGTTCTTAACATCCAGTGTTGATGACCTTACGACTATTGCATTCCAAATCATAATAATATCCATGGTCATCTAGGATACCTTGTTAAGTAAGGGCTGGGAAAGTGTTGTCTAGACATTGGTGGCTGTTCCCTTCGCTATGGCATGGAGCTGGAGCATGCACCAGAAGCATTAGGACCTCTGGTGCCTGTCTGAAGTATTCTTGCTCAACATCCTCCTGTTTTCCTCCTCTTCCTCCTCTTTGTGGTATGGATAGGCTGTTGTCCAAATCTACTGAATCTTAACAGCCGTGTGTTGCTGTGGGGATCATTGTTACCAAATGGGTGTTTCAGAAAGGCATGTCTATTTTCACCAGGAAAAAAAAGCAACCCACCTGTTTGTATAATACTGCTAAAATGTGAACTCTAATGCTTTGTAAAATCCCGGTTTAGTCAGGAAAACTTCAGGTTTACCTCAGTGTAACTGCTCAGGTTTTTCTGGAAGTTGTAAGTGAACTAGAAAACATTGAATTGTTTTTGTGTGTGAGAGAATGGATGGAGGTGTGGTACTGCTGACATTAAATCACAGTGGCTACTTGACTTTCTGTCAGTGTATTTTGTAAGTGTTCCTAGAAATTAGGCGTATACATAATGGAGTTAATCATGTTAAAGTAAACAAAAAAAAAAGCCCTGCAGACACATCTATGCTAATGGATTTTAAAATTACAGTTGGCACCCTTGTAACATTTTGATTTAATCTGGGGAGACTGCATTTTCAAACCAAGTGCTAATACCAAGCACTTAGTGCTGGTCACCCAACTACATCAACACATGCATTTCAGCAGTGTGACTGAGTTTTTAAGGACACACATAATGGTATCAGCTCTTGGGTCAGAAATCTCAGCAAAACAGAAGAGGTGCTCACACAAATTTTTCTGATGGATTTATGATCCACTGCAGTTTCTGTTGTGCAAATGCACAAACCCATAGTCTGTGCAGTCCATAGTTTAGGAGCAGTTCTGGGTTTCTTGCTGATACTCAAACAGTAACTCATGAAGCCAGCACTGTTTAATCATCTCTGCTTGGCCAGGAAACTCGTGTGTTGGCAGATCTGTCATGCCCTGTTCGCACAGCCCTTCCACGTCTTGGTTAGACAGCGGCTACATTCTGTTTCTGCAGGAGATTCCTGGCACCAGCAAATCCATGTGGTATGGCAGGCTTGTAGCAGCTCTCCACAAGAGCAGGGGTTCTTCTGTTTGACAGATATTTTTGTGTTTTTTTTGCATTGACTTACGAATACTGATCAAAACTCAGGATCTCAGTGTGTGATTAGGAAACTGCTATTTAGAACAGAGGTCTCCAAACTGTTTTGATAGTATAAACCTATCACTAAAAAATATTTGAGCACACCTCCCCCCCCACTACATGCATATTTTTTAATTTATAATTTATATACATGTAATATTATTCTAATATATTATGTACATTATAAAGCATGTGCACAAAATATGAATTAAAAAAGGGTAAACTAAAGATAAAATAATCACCTTTTAAATTTAATTGTTTTATTTATTAACAGTACAAAATGTATTTTCTTGCATGGATTGTCTGCAAACCCTTTGGGTGCACACACCTCACTTTCAAAACCAGTGACCTAGAAGACAGACAAAAGCTCAAGGCGAAAAAAGAAGACAAAGATAAAAAACAATATTTACTCTTTGGCCCTAATGTCACCTGTGCAGGAGGTTAAAGACTTTCAAAGTCTGCTCCAGGACTATGGAAAGAATTCCCTCAGGAGCTAAAGCTATCACAAACATCATCAACCAAATGAAAACAAGATTTCTTTAACCTGCCTTTATGACATAAATACATTGCAACATACATATTAAAGAAAAAGCACCCAAATTATCAAAGAAAATCATTCTGCAAAGCTCTCCCCTGGGGCAGAGGAAGGGAGAACAAATGATGTGTTGCTTAATGCGCTACTGGAAAGCAACTGGATATTGCTGCAATGGGGTGAGAACGTGAATAGACTAGCATGTTTCTACTCTATTAAAAAGCTGCACCAATGAGAATTATATGTCCATTTCAGGTCAACAGGCATATACATTCTTTTTTTTAATTGGATACTGCTTGCTTAGGATTCTTCTATTGTTTTCTTCCTTCTGCAGTGGCACTGTGAGTAAATTCCTTCAGTGACTGTGGAACCGTAAGTTACTATAAATCATTGACTCTAGCTGTGTGTGGCTGTAAAATAAGCCAATTTCTTGAGCTCACTTTGAGAAGCTTTCTTGGGTCGTATTTCAGTAAAGCTGGATTGCTTTGTTAGCACAACTCTAAATAAAGGTCAACCTTTAAATTACTTGCTTCCAAACTGGTTCAAAGAAGTGTCCTGAGTCAGAAATACAGTTGATACACAAGACAGTGAATCCCAGCCTTCCTGGAGGTACATAACTAGTTTACCTGAAGGGTCAAGTTTATTCCACGCTGGTGCCTGGCTAACTCTCCTAGTCATTCATTGCATGAGTTGGGACAAACCTGGAGTCAGGAATTTTTCCGCCTGTGTCCTTTGCACAAGGGGAAGTACTAGGAAAGACACGCTGCCTGCTCCCACTTCATTTATAGCAAGTTACTCAGCCAGTTTTGAGATGCATGTGGGAATAGGAAGAGGCTAACTTCATACTTCATTCACCACTTTCTTGATTGTGATAGGAAAGGACTCTAGGTTTTAACAGTGATTAGAGCTGGCTAGAAACCTGTGTTTTGCATCAGAAATGTACTTTCTGGAGGAAAAATTGTGTTTTTATAGGCAATTTTAATAATTTTTTTTTTTTTACAATATCTTTTTTTTTTTTTTTGGCTGATGTTTCTGGGAAATTACATCTCTCACTGTAGCATGATGCTTTCCCTCTGATTGCCCTGGCTGGTTTGTTATGGGAGATGTAGTCTGACCGCCTTGCCATGCCTGTGGGAAAGAATGGGACATCATTGAAACAACAGCTCTTTTAAGCTATGGAGCTACACCACAATGCAAAATGAAAGTTTAAAATTGAGATGACTAGAAGCAAATATTTTTTCAACATGATTATCTCTAATGATGTTTCCTAACCAAAAGCTTT